>NC_135483.1:36329984-37550484 GCF_052094955.1 Ictidomys tridecemlineatus | reverse complement strand
GCGCGCGGGGCTGCGGTGTGTCTCACGGTGCGGGTGAAAGTGCGCTCGGGGACGCAGAACTCTTTCGTCCTAACCCCCGCAGGGTTTGTTTTTTTGTAAAGACAGCAGTGGAGTGGGGGGTGGGGGTCCAGGGACCCTGGGGCAGTTCAGGTGCCTGTAGGGTCGGGTGCAAATTCGGCAGCCCAAACTCCCTGCGCGCATCGCCTCGGGTGTGCAGGACGTTCGCTCTTTTGCAGGTCCGGATCCACGTTGAAACGGTTGGGAGTTCTTGTTTGCCTTGTGAATGGGAACCCGACTCTGTTTGTTTTAAAGCCCTTACTTTAGGAAGGCATTTGCTTTTAATTTAGTGCGTTTCAGTCTGCCGGGGAAGCCATTTTACACACCCATTCACCTCTTTCCTGCCCCTGGACAGGTGATCTCTTAACCTTTTCTCAACAGGCACAGCAGGCAGAATTGGCTTTTTGTTTGTTTTGTTTTTGTTTTTAGGTAGGCACTTTTAGGGTCTTATTTCCAAGGGGAGCAGTGGATTCTAGAGACCGTGAGGAAACCTGATGGAGTCTGTCCTAAGCCACCGGTTGGATGATTGTTGGCAACCCTAGACTGCACCAACTGAGTCGGATTCCTCTGCATTTTGAATTTTGTGACATGATGAGAGTTAGACCCGAGCTCCTTTGCAGTGAATAGCGCTGCAGCACGAGGAAATGCCTTAAAAAGGATAGTTAAAATCCAAGCACGGTAACGCACGCCTGTAATCCCAGCAACTCAGGAATCTGAGGCAGGAGGATCGCCAGTTCAAGAAAAGCCTCAGTAACTTAGTGATACCTTCAAAATAAAAAAAACTTAAGAGTTGTGGATGTAGCTTAGTGTGGAACGCCCCTGGGTTCTGTTCCCAATACTTGGGGAAAAGGGAGTCAAATGGCATTGTGGAACTTTTCAATGAGAATGCATTCTTATCTACTACAGCATGAGTCAGTATTTGTTGGCTCATAGGTAATACTTGGTCACTTTTTATATAAGGGACATTATGTGGAATTGTGTTATTTTCAGAGCCCCCACTCCCCACATGGTGCTCACTGTGCTGTTCATGGTTTCAGCTTTCCTTTAGTTCAGTGGCTAGCATAGCCATGCAGCAGAAATTTTTAGCTTTAAAAGCTTTCAAACTGATCTTTGGTCTGTGTAGGTTCTTACGGAGCAGTGTGAATGCAGATTAAGCTTCAGTGTATTGGCTTAACCCCGACTTTTCTAAAAACCAAGGAGTTATTTACAGACATTTAAAATCATAGTGAAAGGATGGTAAGTGGCTTCAAAACAGTTATTTTATTGATGATCAAGAAGACTATTTTATATAAGTGTCTAGTGTCCTCCTTGAAAATGTTCAAATCTGCAGACTTGCAAGTGCATCAGTGAATGTAATTTGTAAAATCTAGGGCACTGCATTAGGCAAATGTACTACATGATCTACAGGAAAGATAAATCTGCTTGAGCCCTGTTGTTGGCTATAATCCAACCAGACAGTATTGGTGTGATAAAAGGAGAGTACTCAGCATGCTTTGTCTGTTTGAGCATGCTCTTTGTGGGAAGTAGTAGTTGGTGTGTGTGCATTTACTTAGCATTTGAAAATATATGGCCTTTTGAAAGATAATTAGAAAGCTTTCCAGCAGATGTGTATAAGAATGCTGCTTTAGGTAAACGGGTAAGAAGCTTGCATTAAGAACAGGTAATCCATTGAAAGTCTTTTGCATTTCACAAAACAATTTTTGACTTTTTTAATACTTATTTTTTAGTTGTTGCTGGACACAATATCTTTATTTTATTTATTTATCTTTATGTGGTGCTGAGCATCCAACCCAGGGCCTCGCACGTGCTAGGCAAGCACTCTACCACTGAGCCACAATCCCAGCCCCGACTCCCCCCACCCCCCAACATATTGTTAAGACTGCCCTCTGGCTAGGGAGCAGGGCTACTGAAGAACACCACACCTTTCTACATCCTGCTCACCAGTCTTTACTCATTGACCAAATATCTCCCCTTGGGAAATATATTGCTCATTTTTAATTGGTCTTTGTCTCCTTATCATATTGATTTGTAGGAACTCTTTATTAATTTGGATACCAGTCCTCTGTTAAATGTTTTGTGAACATTTTCCCCAATATGTGGCTTTTAAAAGAATTTTTTTTTTTTAAGTTGTTGACAGACCTTTATTTATTTTACGTGGTGCTTAGAATCGAACCCAGTGCCTCACATGCCAGGGCAAGTGCTCTACCGCTGAGCCACAGCCACAGCCCAATATGTGGCTTCTTTATTCATTTTCATAATGGTATATTTCATATGGTATATTTAATGGAATGGAAGTTTTAAATTTTGCCTTAAATTCAGATTGTCAGTCGTTTTTCATGATTAGTATTTTTCCTTTATTTTATTTTATTTTTTTTGTGTGGGGGTTACTGGGGATTTAACGCTTTACTACTGAGCTATAATCCCAGCCCTTTTTAATTTTTATTTTGAGACAGGGTCTTGCTATATTGCAAAGACCTGGAACTTGTGATCATCCTGTCCCAGCCTCCTGAGTCACTGGGATTACAGGTGTGTGCCACTGTGCCCCACTATGGTTAATATTTTCTGTGTTCTAAGAAATCTCTACCCATACCAAGGTTATAAAGATACTCTTATGTTTTATTCTGGAAGCTTTCTTCAAAAAAAAAAAAACTTTAGCTTTTATATTTGTGATCTATTTCAGATTAATTTTGGGTGTGATGGGCAATAGGAACTTAAGTTGTTTTTTTTTTTAAGGCAAGTTTAAATATTTTCCTTATCTTGGTTGTAGTGATGGTTTCACGATATGTCTGTATCCATTTTTATATACATAATAAATCAAAACTTATTAAAACAAAAATAAAAGGCAATTTACCTAAGATGAAAAAGTTGATTATATAACTTAATAACTACTGACATCTTTTTTTTTTTTTTTTTTAGCCGTAGATGGACAGAATGTCTTTATTTTATTAATTTTTATGTGGTGCTGAGGATCCAACCCAGTGCCTCATACATGCTAGGCAAGCACTTTGCCACTGAGCTACAGCCCCAGCCCAACTACAGACATCTTTGAATAGACAAGTAAGATGCTTGTCTATTTTCACAGAGTGAAGAGCAACTGTCCCTGGTTTCCAGAGGCATCATGATTTTAAAGAAATACCTGTGGCTGATTGGTTGCTGTCTGGGGTTCCTCTCTTCTGTCACCAACAAAACTTAGTACAGTCAACCCTGTGTATCTGAGAGCTCTGCATCCGCACATTCAACCAACGGTCGGATTATTGACTATGTATAGGTTTTTTTTCCTTTCTCATAATGTCACTGTAGGGAGTTCAAGGGAGTATCTCTGGCTGAGGATTCCTCTACTGGAACCTTCTAAGCCTCTAACCTGGGTAGAAAAGAATTTAAGGAAGCTTCAGATTTTAACAAAGAGGAAGGTCTTTATTAGAATGTGAAAGGGGAAGGCCTACATTCTTTAGGGTGGGGTTGGGTGGGGGTGGTGTGCCTGGGAATTGTGGGGGTGAGGCTTGGGAGAAGTCCTGGGAATGACACCAGCTTGGTCAATGCAGTTCTTCAATCATGGATCTCAGTTTATGGAGGATAGTCCTCCCCAGGATCTTCAGGTTGGCATCTTGCCCTCTTTCTACAAATACCAGGGATTGGACCCAGGCGCTTCACCACTGAGCTGCATCCCTAGCCTTTTTATGTCTTATTTTGAGACTGGGTTTCACCAAGTTGCTGAGGCTGGCTTTGAACTGGCCAACCTCCTGCCATAGCCCTTGGAGCTGCTGGGATTACAGGCATGTGCCACCAGGTCCATCTTACAATAGATTTTTTTCTTAAAATATATCATCTTTGTTTAATCTGAAAGTAGTGAACACTGCACAAAGGCTTTAATCAAAAGAAGGCAATTTTCATATATGAGTGAATTTTCAGCAATTCTAAGATTTGTAGCTTTCTCAGAAGCTAGGGAGTGACTTTCTGGAGGAAAACTACGATTAGAGATTACTTTCCAGAGTGTCCCCTTCCCCTTTTTCTATCCCTTCAATAATCTTATATATTTATTTAGTTGTAGTTAGGCACAATACCTTTATTTTATTTATTTTTATATGGTGCTTAGGATCAAACCCAGGGCTTTGCATGTACTAGGCAAGCACGTTACCGCTGAGCCCCAGCCCCAGCCCCAATAAGCTTATTCTTATTCTGAAATACATGTCTGAAGATGCCTCCATATATCTTGAGGGCAGATCTCCACAGCACCTCAGTGTCTGCAGAGGCCCCAGCTCCGGATAACAGTGGGCCTTTTAGATTCATAACCCCAGCCGCACTTTCCTTCCCTTTTCTCTCCCTTTTCCCTGTTTATTTCTTCTATCTTGGTTATTTCCTAAACAATACAACTAGTATAACAACAATATATATCACATTTACATTGCATTAGCTCTTATAAGTAAACTAGCCAAGCTACAGTGTAAGGAAGATGTGCTAGATTCTACGCAAATACCGTGCCACTTGAGTGTCCCAGGATTCTGACATCCAAGGGGTGCCCCGAACCTTACTAATCCCCTGCAGATACTGAGGGTGAACTTCTCTAAATCTCAGTCCACTTTGATTATCTCCTTATTCTGTTCTGTTTTCTTGTAACCATTTTCCTGGTTTAGGCTCTCCTTAGCTCTTGCTTGGCTACTGTCCTATAATGACTGGCTTTCCTCTTTAAACATTAACCTATTAGTGATGGCACATCTTACCCCCTCCCACCCACCCCCTCCCCTTCCAGGCTGTCCTTTTAGATGGTTAGGCTTTAAACCCTGAAATTCTTTCTGATTTGATAAGCTTAAGTTTTTCTGTCCGTCCCTGAAGCAAACATTGGGGTCAGGGATATAGGCCTGGAATCTGCTGATGAATTTAAGTCTGAGATAGTCCTCTTCTCTTGAACAATAGATGAGGAGGAATGTGAACTGGGGGCGAGATTAGCTTTATCTGAAACAGCCAGCCTGAGAGCCAAGGGACAATTCATTTCTCAAAGAATCAGACAATTACTGGGAGGAGAGGAGAAAGTTTGGAAGACCATGAAAGTTGCCTGCTTAGGACACTCCTTAGGATAAAGTCAACATTTCTTAGGAATTTCTTTAAAAAAAAATATATATATATATATATTTAGTTGTATTTGGACTCAATGCCTTTATTTTATTTATATTAGTTGGATTCAATGCCTTTATTTTATTTATTTTTATGTGGTGCTGAGGATCGAACCCAGGGCCTCACATGTGCTAGGTGAACGCTCTACCGCTGAGCCCCAGCCCCAGCCCTAGGAATATTTTTTTTATTTAATTATTTTTCTTAAGAATATTTTTACCTTAGGATCTGATTTTCTCACTGCACACAAGGCATTCTTTTTCCTTTGTCCTTTCCTGTTTCACCATGTGGTACTGGTAGTTGGAAGTATTTTTCATTGACATCTGGGCTGAGTCCCCCTTTGCACACCTATCATCCTTTTTCATAATCGTGTGTTAGGAATTTAGTTCTCAGCAAATACATACTGAATGCCTCTTTGTGCCAAACACTCTTCTTAAAGTGTGTTGGTTTGCAAAGGATGAAAGAGGTCAGGATAGCTAGTCTCATTTGCTTTGTGACCTGGCCTTTCAGATCAGTTCACTTTGAATGCAGTTCACTTTGAAGGTGTGGCTGGCTTGTGTACCCAAGCCTGGTGGCTTCTCTTTGTATGCCTAGTGTTAACAGCTATTGATTTTGGTGTGGGTACAGAAGAGTGAAACTGATGTTTGTAGAGTGGTAGTTTTTAGTGGGTTTTCACGATTGTTCTTATTTAGACCTCAAAGCAACCTTGGGTCAAACAGGATAGGTGGTGATATGCTCATTTAAGATTAATAGTTTTTCCAGCTGTTTGATTCAATGAGTTGGCCCGTAATTCTGTCATAGGAGAAGAGATGTCTCCTGTCTAAGGAGTTCCCAGGGCTTATGGGGTTCTTGACATAGGTGATGGATCAGCATGAGCTGCACAAACGCATAGCCAGAGGTAGACACATCTTCAATGGGAGAATGCGGGCTGTCTCAAGAACAAGAATCCTTGCCATGGGTTGGGTCCAATATTTATATCAGGTGCAGGATTGGAGGTGGATCCAGTGTGGAGCTATGCAATTTTGCCCCAGTTTTCCTGTGCTTGTGTGTGTCTCATTGTACTAAGGCACAGCCCAAAGTTTGCAGCTATGTTTTCTGCATCTCAGTAGCTTGACTACATTTCAGTGGGTTGAGGGTGTTCCCTTTAAGATTCCATATTTCTCCTTATCCTAAATCCCTGTCTCAGTTCCAGGACAAAATATGGACTGTTTCATGGTACTTATAGTCCCTATTTAGGCCTAGTGTTTCCCCCACTATACTAGATTATAAAAGACTAAAACACCAGGATAGAGTTTGGATTCAGGGGCCAGAGTTGAAGGTCAGTGGTAGAGCGCTTGCCTAGCACGTGTGAGGCACTGGGTTCCATCCTTAGCACTACATAAAAATAAATAAATAAAGGTAAAATAAAGGGGCTGGGGATGTGGCTCAAGCGGTAGCGCGCTTGCCTGGCATGCGTGTGGCCCAGGTTCGATCCTCAGCACCACATACAAACAAAGATGTTGTGTCCACCGGGAAAAAAAAAAAAAAAAAAGGTAAAATAAAGGTGTTGTTCATTTACAATTAAAAACAAAAGATTTTATTTATTTGTTTATTTATTTTGGTGGTGCTGGGAATTGAACCCTGGGCCTTGTGGATGCAAGGCAAGCACTCTACCAACTGAGCTATATCCCCAGCCCAACAAAATATTTTTAAAAAGAGTTTGGATTTATGTATTTGGGTAGCGGGAATCATTGAGTCATTGAAGAATAATGAACAGGGGCGATATGATAAGCGCTTTTAAGGAAGATGGAAATGCAGGCTGTTTTAGATGGGTGGAAACCAGGTCAGGGTGTGTTATAATTGTCTAGATATGAAATATAGAGCAGATAACCTGTTCTTTCCAGCCCAGGTCTCCATTTGCTAATGGTGTGAATAACATAGATGGAGGTTTTTGTCGGTGAATGATGTGTCTCTTGTCACCCAGACTTTAACCATCTGATTTAAGGAGTGCACTCCATTTGGATAGTGAGGAATACTGGATTTTTAAAAAGTCCAGTTTCCTTCCTTCTTGCCCCTGCCACCTAGAATAAAGGCTCAAATGCCTTAAAATGTTGGCTGGTAGAAGTCTCCACTGCTCAGTCAGTAGTAGGTCTTGCTATTGGTTCCACAATTCTGAGAGGGAAAAGGACCCAGGCTTTGCAGTCAAAAACCATAATTAAAATAATTTGTAATTGTTACTTGGCTTTATTTTTGCACTGTAGAGTTGGGCATTGCCTCATTCTCTAAAATAAGGATTTATAGAATGGAAAGGGATGAAGAAAGCAGAACCAGAGAATAAAAAGCAAATTGATTGTTTCAAAATTACTCTCTAGTGAGGCTAGGCAGGAAAACTGTACAACAGGAAAGTAACTGGTGTCAGGTTTCTTCAGTTACCTTTCTTTGTGTAAAAGGATTAAAGTCCAGGGAACTTCATTATCTTGCCAATTGACACTGGCTGGTTTGGGAAATTTGGCTCTTTTAATCCTGATTTCTTGGAAGGCCAGATAAAGCAATTTAGATTCCATTTGGTGACCTGGAACTGAGCACGAGTGACTCCATTTTATTTCATTTTATTTTTTTGGGGTGCTAGGGATTGAACCCAGGGCCTTGTACATGCGAGGCAAGCACTCTACCAACTGAGTTGTATCTATATCCCATCTCTCCATTTTGATTTTCAGTGTTATGTGTGGGACCTAGCTAGTGCAGGAGTTCAAATCAAAACAATGACCTCCTGCAATTTATTTTTTTTGGGGGGTATCAGGGATTGAACCTGGGCACTCAACCACTGAGCCACATCCCCAGCCCTTTTTTGTATTTTATTTAGAGACAGGGTCTCACTGAGTTGCTTAGCACCTCTTTTGCTGAGGATGGCTTTGAACTTGTGGTCCTCTTGCCTTCTCTCTCTCTCTCTCTCTCTCTCTGCGAACATGCCTGGGAGTAGATTCAGGGGAGAATTCCATCCAATGAAGGTTGAGGGGGGGCTGCACTCCAAGGTCAGGGTCATTGATTGGGTCCCCGGGGTCAGTGGTCAGGCACACCCCCACACGGATGGGCTCTCTCACCAGGAAAGGGCCGGGAAAGCTCCGACACAGCCAAAGTGCCTCAGACCCTTAACGGGAGCCACCCAATCATGTGTCAGAAATGGCTTCCCACACCCTGCTGACCTCCTACAATTTTTATTAGCATTGGAAATATTATTTCAAATTATTAGTAAAAATAAGATTGAACTTTCTTTCCTTTTTAAACCAACTTTGAGATGCTGAAATTGCATGACTGGTTGGTTCCTTGGTGCTGAGGTGGTAAAGCACCCTTGGCACAGAATAGGTACTGATACCCTTGTTGGCCCAGAGCGGAGGGCTCAGGGCTGCAAACAAGGAGTTTTTACAGGTTGGAAAAAAAGAAACCACTAGACAAGTCTAGAGTATGGGCTGATCAAAATCGATTCTTCCTCCGGGTGCCCGTAAGGGTGCCTGTAAGGGTGCCTGTAATTCCAGCAGCTCGGGAGGCTGAGGCAGAGGGATCGCGAGTTCAAAGCCAGCCTCAGCAAAAGAGAGGAGGTGCTAAGTAACTCAATGAGACCCTGTTTCTAAAAAAGTACAAAATAGGGCTGGGGGCTGGGGATGTGGCTCAGTGGCTGAGTCCCCCCCCACCCCCAGTTCCCCCAGCAAAAAACAAAAAAAACCAAAAACCTGTCCTTCCTTAGTTGAACCTTCAGATAGGATGTTGTCAGTGTTCTGAAGTTGAATGCCTGGTTTTATCCAGACTGAATTCATAGTAAACTGGTATATAAAACTAGGATGCCAATTGGTTCATCTTCAGTGGGGAAATATAATTGTCATTGAGATGAATACTTCTATTTTTAGATCCTTGTATTTTTTTCCTTTAGAGGACACTAATTATGACTGTGGGATGATTTGAATACTTACTAACTTTTCATCTAGACAGCCTGGTGGATCTGTCAAGGGTCCTCTCTGGAGGCAGAAGACCCACCCCCTCTACTCTTGACCCTTCAGGCTCTTGATAACTAGTAGAAAAGAATTTAAGAACCCATTAGGTCCTTAAAGGGGAAGAGCTTTATTGAAAAGTGATAGGTGACAGTACACTCTGGGCTATCTCGAGACTGAGGTGCTTTTGGGATCTCAGGAGTGCTTTATCACTGCTCTACATCCCTTGACCTTTTTATTGTTTATTTTGAGACAGGGTCTTGACAATTGCCAAGGCTGGCCTCAAGTTTGTGATCCTCCCGCGACAGCCTCCAGTGTTGCTACAATTATAGGGGCATGCCCCCATGCCTGGCTTGGGCTCTTCTTTTTTTTGTTGTTGTTGATAGGGATTGAACCCACTGCCTTGTGCATGCGAGGCAAGCACTCTACTAGCTGAGCTATATCCCCAGCCCAGGGCTCTTTTTAAGGGAAACTTTGTGAGGGGTAGGCATAGTAATGCACATGGGAATAACACCAGTCTGGTGAACTCAGTTCTTTTTGGTCATGGATCACAAGTAGTTTATGGTGATCTGGTCTTCAGAATCTTGAGGTGACACAATCTCTTCTGTGTAAGTAACATTTGGAATGTACCCTTTATTATACGTTCCTTAAAATATTGTATCTATTCTAAAAGTACGTGCGTTAGTACATTGCGTAGGTTTACGAACAGTGCTCAGGGCAGTTCTCATGAGCAAGTGAATTTACAGTAACTTTAAGATTTACTAGCCTAGTGCAGTGTCATACACCTGTAATCTCAGCGATTTACACACCTCTCTTCCATTTATATGCCAGTAACCAAAAAGAAGGTGTAACTTAGCTACCAGGAAGACCAAGAGATGTTATAGTTTATTTAAAAATATATATATGTGTGTGTGTGTGTGTGTATTTATATTTTTTGATACTAAGGATTGAACCCCAGGGGTTCTCTACCATTGAGCTACATTTCCATTTTATTTTTTTGGTACTGGGCATTGAACTTAGGGGTACTTGACCACTGAACTACATTGCCAGCCCTGTTTTTGTATTTTATTTAGAGACGGGGTCTCACTGAGTTGCTTAGCACCTCTTTTGCTGAGGCTGGCTTTGAACTTGTGATCCTCCTGCCTCAGCCTCCCAAACTGCTGGGATTACAGGCATGAGTCACCACGCCCACACAATTTATTTTTTGATCCAGGATCTTCCTAAACTGCCCAGTCTGGTCTCAAAACTTGTGATCCTTCTGCCTCAGCCTCCTGAGTGGCTGGGATTAGAGGTATGTGCCACCGTGCCTGGCTGGATAGGCAGTTTATATCCGATAAGCCTAAACAGGAAACAGATGAGGGTGGGCATCAACTAGGCTGATCTCCTGTCTAAGGACAGCCTTATTTCTAAGCCTCTGAGGATCACTCTCTTGTCCATGAAGCTATATAACTACAGATTAAACCCAGGGGCGCTTAACCACTGAGCTACACCCCCATCCTTGAGTCTCACTGAGTTGCTTAGGGCCTCATTGAGTTGCTGAGGCTGCCTTTGAACTCCATCCTCCTGCCTCAACCTCCTCAGCCACTGGGGTTCCAGGTGTGCACCACCGCACCTGGCTTAGTTTGTTTCTTTGTTCTCTTCCTCCTTTCCTCATTCCTCTTCCCTCTTCCTTTTGCAGGTTTTACGGAAGACTTCCTGTGTGTTAGAAATTGTGCCAGGTGCTGGCAATACATAGAGTGTTGATTCAAAATAGACCCAGTCGTTGCCAGCATGGAATCTGTGGTGGAGCAGATGAAATAAATATTAATCAGTAATTCATATATTCTGGTAATAACACAAGTCACTAGGAACATAGCTGTCGTAAATGGTACAAAGAAGGATGTGTGGCACTCTGATAAGACATAAAAGAGGGTTTGAAGATAGAGGCCAGAGTGTTGATCTGACAGTATTTTTTTGGGGGGTGGGTACTGGGAATTAAACCCCAGTACCAAATGAAAAGTTAGTAAGTATTCAAATCATTCCACAGTCATAATTAGTGTCCTCTAAAGGAAAAAAAAAAAATACAGGCACTTTACCACTGAGCCTCAGCCTTTTTTTTTTAAACTTCGAGTCTCACTAAGTTGCTTAGTGCTAAATTGCTGAGGCTGGCCTAGAACTTGTGATTCTCTTGCCTCAGCCTCCAGTGTTGCTGGGATTACAGCTCTCTGACAGTGTGTCTTCAACTGGAAAAAAATAGTCAACTTATTAACACTGATTACTAATATATGAGGACTTACTTAATTGTTTTTTTTTTGTTGTTGCTGTGTTTCAGATAGACTTGATTTTTTTTCTTATCCATTTTTTGTTCCTATTTTCTATATTGGAAATCACACTCAAATAGTAGAAATACTTGAGTGGTTCATTTGTGATTCTTTTCCCCCCAATACTGGATTGAACCCAGGACCTCACACATGCTAGGCAAGTGCTCTACTGCTGAGCTACCTTCCCAGCCCTCACTCCAGAGGTTTTTAATATGTACACTTATCAAAAGTCCAGAGTTACTATTTTTGCCTTTCATTTGAGTAATACAAGTTCTCTAACTCCAGTCATTTATATCTTATGTTTTTTGTGTCCTCCTATCTATCTATCTATCTATCTATCTATCTATCTATCTATCTATCTATCTATCTATTTATTTAGTGGTACTTGGGATTAAATCCAGGTGTGCTACATCCCCAGCCCTTTTTTATTTTGAGACAGGGTTTCACTAAATTGTAGACACTGGCATTGAATTTGTAATCCTCCTGCCTCAGCCTCCCAGATAGCTTGATTACAGGTGTGTGCCATATTCGCAGCCCTGTCTTTTTAAAAAGTTTCTCTAAACATTGACAGTACAATGTTTAAAATCATACACATATTTATATTTTTCTTTGTCCAATATTGTCTTATTTTACAGTTGCTATAATTTTTTATTTAAAAAAATGGATACTTTGGGGCTGGAGCTCAGTGGCAGAGCGCTTGCCTAGCATGCGTGAGGCACTGGGTTCAATCCTCAAAACCACATAAAAATAAAAAAATAAGATAAAGGTATTCTGTTCATCTACAACTACACACACACAAAGAAAAGGATACTTGAACCCCCAAGACAATGAATCTCTGTGGTCCGTCATTCTGTTTTACACTGCAGACCTGCTGTCTATGATTACTGTCCTATTAGAAGTACTTCAGGGGCTGGGGATGTGGCTCAAGCGGTAGTGCGCTCGCCTGGCATGCGTGCGGCCCGGGTTCGATCCTCAGCACCACATACCAACAAAGATGTTGTGTCCGCCAAGAACTAAAAAATAAATATTAAAATTCTCTCTCTCAAAAAAAAAAAAAGTTAAAAAAAAAGAAGTACTTCAGATTTCCTTTAGTGAGTATCTGTAAATGGTTAATTTTCAAATTTTTTTAGTTGTACACAGTACCTTTATTTTATTTTATGGGGTGCTGAAGATCGAACCTGCTCTACCGCTGAGCCACAACCCCAGCCCTAGTGTAAGTGGTGAATTCTGATAGTTCTTTGGAAATGTTTTTATTTGACCCTTATTCTTGAAAGATATTTTTTGCCGGATATCCAAATCTAAGTTGACAGGTTTTGTCTCTTAGTACACTGAAGCTGTCCTGCTGTCTTTTGACCTCTGTTTTGGTGCTGAGAATCCAGCTGTCAGTCTGACTGGATATTTGATTCCTGCTGATGGGGATGGGTCTTATTGTTCTGCCTTCCTTAAGCTCTGGTCATGCTGAAGCTACTGGTCTGTAGAGCACACTTCGGGTAGCAGTGGTTTAACAGACACATACATTACTGATGCAAAACTCCTTTTCTTAGAATCATTCCTTTAAGTAAAATAAAAGTATACATATGTGGAGTATAACTTATTTAAAAAAAATTCCTTTATAGTTAAAACTTGGTTAGTTTTTATTCCTTCAAAATGTATTGAACAAAAATCTTAATATTCTGAAATCCATATGAAAGTAAGAATAGAATCTTAAAAAGATTTTTCCAAATTTATTTATTTATTTATTTATTTATTTATTTATTTATTTATTTATTTTTTAAAGAGAGAGTGAGAGAGGGGAGAGAGAGAGAGAATTTTTTAATATTTATTTCTTAGTTCTCGGCGGACACAACATTTTTGTTGGTATGTGGTGCTGAGGATCGAACCCGGGCCGCACGCATGCCAGACGAGCGCGCTACCGCCTGAGCCACATTCCCAGCCCCAGATTTTTCCAAATTTATATTAGCAACAGATACTTTACTAGATAATCTTTTCAATAGTTTGCTTTGAGAACAACTAAGAACAAAAACCATAGATTTTTAAAGTAATCTGATAGTGTTTTTTGTAGAATAACATCAAATATTGACATTATCTTGAAAAATGTTCCATTACCTAGATTCATAGTGATGAATATTTGGAAAGGAAAAGGCATATTCTACAGTTCAGCATTATGATTACAAAACATTTCTTTGTCTAAGAGGTGGTTGGAATATATATATATATTTGTGTTTGATATAGTTTGGTGATTAAGACTTTTCAAAAAAAGTTAATAGTCAAGATGGCTTTTTCTTTCAATTCTAGAAAGATGTTTCCATCTTTGACTTTAATTTTAAAATTTGTTTTTGGATGGGTTGAAAGTGTTGCCATTAGAAAATTTAACTGTAAAGCACAGTTTAATAACAGGGTTTTCTTTGGGGGGGGGTTCATTATCACTGAGCTGCATCCCCAACCCTTGTTATTTTATTTTGAATCAGGGTCTCACAAAATTACCTGGCTTCTCTAGAACTTGTGATCCTCCTGTCTCAGTCTCCAGAGTGGCTGGGATTACTGGTGTGCACTGCTGCGCCCAGCATACCCTGTTATTTTTTTCTGTGTGTGTGTGTGTGTGGGGGTACCAGATTGAACTCAGAGGCACTCAATGACTGAGCCACATCCCCAGCCCTATTTTGTATTTTATTTACAGACAGGGTCTCATCTAGTAATTTAGTGCCTTGCTTTTGCTGGGTCTGGCTTTGAACTTGTGATCCTCCTGCCTCAGCCTCCCCAGCCACTGAGATAACAGACATGTGCTACTGCGCCTGGCCTACAGTACTATTCTTTTTTTTTTTTTAAATAATATTTAAAATGTCAGTAGATACTTATTTACTTATTTATATGCAGTGCTGAGAATCCAGTGCCTCACACATGCTAGGAAAGTGTTCTACCACTGAGCTACAACTCCAGCACTACAGCCCTGTTCTTGAATGGAATAAAAAATTTATAATTGGTTAAGCCTGTTACTTTCTCTCTTTACTTTCATTCTGTTTTATGAGTTTCGCTTTTGTCTTTGGTGAACAGCTTATAGAAAGAAAGCACTCTTAACATGTATGTTAAAACTAATTAGGGGGATTGGGAGGTGTAGCTCAGTGATAGAGCACTTGCCTAGCATGTGTGAAGCAGTGGGTTCGATCCTCAACACCATATAAAAATAAATAAAGATATTGTGAGCATCTGCAACTAAAAAATATTAAAAATAAAAAAACTAAACAGGGAGTAAAAAAATATGACTTCAGTGTTTGAAAGCATATTTTATGCTAATCCAAGTTGTTGCAGTAGGCTGCTACAAATAGGGCCTCACCAACCTCCTGGGAACAGTGTGTTAGAACACACAGAACACCTTGTTTGTAGCACCAAAAAATTAATTTGGCCATTTTGTACTCCCTGTTTTTTTCTACATCCTCTGAATCTCCGAGTACTTCATATTTTTATGTACAGAGCTTAGCTCTTCATTGCCCATCCCCCAAACTAGGCTCTGAGCTGGGTCTGCCTCTTTCTATTCAGAAATTCAAAATGTTCTCTCACACTTGACTCCCACATCCTGCACTCCTGAGTCTCCCACTTACTCTTTGGATAGCCTTGCTGTTGCCTCTGCAAGGGGACCATCCTTTGCCTTTGTCCACTGTCTAGACACCTTTCTCATTAATTAACATGGACCTGTGTTCAGAGTATATAATGGCGTCCTGGCCTGAATGAAGACCAGAACCCAGCCACATCCATTCAGAGAAACTGGGATTGCTTCTGCTGCGGTGGCAGGCTGGTTTCATTTTATACACCAACTTACTGAGAAACTGAGAGTGGCTGCCTGGAACACTCCCTTGAGAAGAATTCTGAAGCCTACTGCCAGAGATCAGTTAGCAGAGTTGGCCAGGGCTTGTGAATGGGGTGTGGTGGCTTCTTGGAAGAAAGTGTATTACTGGGAAGAGCGTATTTCACACTTGTGATCAGAGTCACCATTTGAGTCTCATTGTGTTCAGGTTTCCTCTGGAGTTAGTGCCCAAATGGTGTAAATAGTAACCCCACTTCATATGGAGGCTCAGCTGCTTAAGTATGGCTTTTTTGGAGGTGGGTACCAGTGATTGAACTTAGGGGCACTTGGCCAATGAGCCACATCCCAGCCCAATTTTCTGTTTTATTTAGAGACAGAGTCTCACTGAGTTGCTTAGGGTCTCTTGCTGAGGCTGGCTTTGAACTCCAAGCTGCCAGGATTATAAGCATGAGCCGCTCTGCCTGGCAGTTTGAAACATTAGTGCCATTATTATCCAGCTCAGAGGACCATTTTCATGTTTGTGTTTCTTGGAGTTTTTCTTAACAGTTCTTAGTCACTTCGTCTGATACCTTAAAATTTGCCATGACTTTTGTCTCGAGATTTCCAAGTCTGTTACTTTCTGGTGTTAATCATGTCACCTTCCTGTAAATTCTTTCAACCACACACCACCACCCTTCGCTGCTAGTGTAGCAGAGTTCATTTTCACTCTGAATGGAGCTTCAAGTTTATTTGATTCTTTACCCCAGTAGGATAATGGGCTACCTTGGGGTTTGCCATAATATATATGTGATGATTAGCATAATCTCTGGCATATGTTGTTGCTTAATCATGTGTGCATAGTTGAAGGAATGAGTTAAATAAATGTTACAGCATTTATTTTACATTTTACTTGGCAGGTGAAGTGTGTTTTTCCCAGCGAACTACTAATCCTTACGGGCAGGGATCATATCTTAATCATCTCCATATAACCCAGTTTCCAGTGGAGAGTTCAGCACAGAGTTGGAGTTAATTTAGTTAATTTCTTAGGCAAATAAGATTAGGTAAATCCAGCCCCACCCCCACCCCTGCCCAAATACCATGATTGAGTTGAAATAGCAACAAACAGGAGTATGTTGAGGGCTTTATTTTCTTATTCCAAATGTATTTTGAGAGTTCTAAAGTTTAGATTTTTTGTGTGGGGGGGTACATGGTACTGATGTTTGAACACAGGGTACTTTACCACTGAGCTACATCTTCAGCTCTTTTTATTTTTTGAGACAGGTCTCACTAAGTTGCTGAGGCTGATCTTAGACTTTTGATCCTTCTGCGTCATCAGAGTCACTGGGATCATAGGCATGTGCCTGACTTGTGGAGAGAGAGAGAGAGAGAGAGAGAGAGAGAGAATTTTTAATATTTATTTTTTAGTTCTCGGCGGACACAACATCTTTGTTGGTATGTGGTGCTGAGGTTCGAACCCGGGCCGCACGCATGCCAGGCGAGCGCGCTACCGCTTGAGCCACATCCCCAGCCCGTGAATATTTTCTTATCATTAACTTATTTTTAAAAAATAATTTTTAGTTGTAGATGGACACAATATTTTTATTTTTTATGTGGTGCTAGGGATCGAACCAAGTGCCTCGAACTTGCAAGGCAAGTGCTCTGCCACTGAGCTACAGCCCTAGCCTCTCATTAACCTTTTTAAAAATATGATTTTAATGCTTGCAAAGGAGTCTGATACTTGCTGTAATGTTATTTAGCCATTCTACTTTCAAGTTTTCATTATTATAAAAGTTTGTGGTGATTGTTTTTTGGATTCAACTTTCTGTGTTAATTACTATCTCCATGGGTTTGAGTGTTCTTAAGGTTCTTTTTTTTTTTTTTGAGAGAGAGAGAGAGAGAGAATTTTTAATGTTTTATTGTTTAGTTCTCGGCGGACACAACATCCTTGTTGGCATGTGGTGCTGAGGATCAAACCCGGGCCGCACACATGTCAGGCGAGCGTGCTACCACTTGAGCCACATCCCCAACCCCGTTCTTAAGGTTCTTTTTAAAAATTTTTTATTTAATTTATTTTTTAATTTTTATGTGGTGTTGAGGATCGAGCCCAGTGCCTCACATGGGCGAGGCAGGCGCTCTACCACTGAGCAGCCCCAGCTCCTCCTCAAGGGTCTTTTGTGGAGGCTTTAAAAAAAAAAGTACCAACCAACCATTCCTCTTTCAAGCCGCAAATCTCTCTTCATTTTGGAACTGATACATGATTTAAGGGTGAAAGCTCTTTTGGATCCCTGGGAGAACATACCCCTTAAGTAATTGGATAGAAGTTGAATTTATTTACATGTGGAAGTAATCATTGTCAAGAACAAGGAAAAATATGTGACACCCCAGGAACAGTTTGTACACGACATGTCAAAACAGACAAAGGAAACCAAATGCATGTGAGCAGTAACTGAAGGAGGGCTGAACGTGCCCTCTCCTGTCTTCTGTATTGAGATTAACTGTGGTCATTACGTAACTGCTCCTGGCCATCTTCCTGGTTCTCATTTGTGGTGCTATTTCATTCTTGGTCAAAATTGATGATTGGGTGATTTCTCTTTTCTCCTTTTGGGAAATTCTCCTTACCCAATGTTCTTTAACTTGTATTTGAACTTTACCATCTGACCGCGTTGCTATGATTAGCCCCACCCCCAGGTCCTCATGGGTCATTCCCCAGAATCCGCTTTATCCTTGATGTGCCAAATTCCCATCCAACTATTGAGGTTTTACATAATAACACAGTAAAGACTCAGCACCACAGATCTTCTGTTTGGAAAATCCCTCCTTCTGATTAAAGAGCGCAGGGGTGAGTCATTCGTAGAGGGGAAGATCTTACCATCTTTCTTTGGGGGTTCTCTCTCTGTCTCCTTTATTTGGATACCTCACAAAATGCAGGGGCAACTTTAAGAGCCTTGGCCCCAGGACCCATGGTAGCTGTGAACATCAAAAAGGCCGCAAGGCTGAGATTGGGGGGTGGATATGATTATTCCAAGTAAAGCTGGGCAGAGTCAGGCATGGGCACCAGGATCTCCTCAGGGAGAGGACACACAGTAGCCAGAACTCTGTTGTCAGACTAGGGTGGAAGCTACAGAGACTAAGTGGGAAAAGCAGAAATGTTCCAAGCAGTCACAGCTCCGCATGAGTACCTGAGCTGGATAATGAGAGGCGGTCAGAGGACAGGTAGAGCAGCCAACAGCTTGATTATATGGCTATCCCTCAGGTAGGCACTGGACAGTGAATCTAAAATCAACCTTCTCGTAGTCCCCCTAGCAACCTTCCTGATTTCTGTTAATGACAAGACAACTTCTGGCTTCCAGGCTTCTCAGAGTCTTGTTGGCTTCCCTTATCCTTCATCTTTGCATCTGGTCAGTTATGCATCTCTGTAGATTCTGCCTCCATGTGGCAAGCCTTGGGGTCCCAACCTTGGCTCTGCCACGCAGGGACCCAAGGTCAAGGTACTTAACTTCTCCAGCTAACATGGGAGATAAGTCTCATAGGGCTGTCTTACAGGGTTGTCGGGGAAGTATAGATGAAGTGGATAAGATTATCACCTCTCAACAGCAGTCTCCAGAGTCCCTTCCTTCCTTTTAGGTTCCCCACCGCTGTCAGTTTTAGCTTCCTAACCACATAGTTATGATACATCACGTCCCACCTCAAAGGCTTTACGTTATCTGAGGAGCTAATAGAACAAAGTTCCCCATCCCTATCCCTGTTTTGAGGGCTCCTTACTATCTGGCCCCCATCCTGCACCTCTAGCTTCTTCTGCTAAGAGTTTCCTTCATGGACCCCTTACCCCCACCCCACCCCACCATGCTCCAGCCAAACTGAGCTAGCTTGCTCTTTTCAGTCCCTCCTTCCTACCATGTCCTCTCTCATGCTTGGAACTGTTCTTTTCCAAATCCTGCTGGTCATTCCAGTCCCTGCTTAAGTACTGCCATCTCCTTTACAATTTTCTGTCACCTGCCTCAGCTCCAGGTTTCTGAATTATCTTTCTCCTTGAGCTTTAATTCTTTCTCTGAACTCTTGTCATGCTTACTCTTTTTTACGCTTTGTGTTATTTGGGTACACGACTTTTTCACCTCTTATTCTGAGTCCTTGGAGTTCTTCCTAAGCACTTAGCAAAGTACCTGATATGTTGTAGGCAGTTAGCGACTGTCGGGATGAGGAAGCCTGATTAAGAGGTGACAGATTTCCTTGGAACTGAAAGGACAGGAAAGCAGCTGCTAGATCTGGAAAACAGGTGAGTTTCCTGATGCCAGACAAGAGCTATTACGGTTCTTGTTGGGTTCTTGTTGCAGTGTGCGCGCGACAGGCAGTCACTGTCATTAGGTGTTTTACATATGTTCACTCCTTCCCTCTAGGCAGAGGACATTCTTCCCTTACTACACTTAGAGTGAAATCCAAATTCTTCAGTGGCCCTTACAGGATTCTTCAAGTGGCCCTCTGTTTCCTTAGCCAGGCTCAGCATGGCACTAACTCTTCTCCTCTTCTTCATCATCTTTTTTTTTTTTTTTTGTACTTGATATTGAACTCAGTGAGCCCACCCCCTGCTTTTTGATATTTTGTTTAGAGACAGGATTTTGCTGAGTTGCTTAGGGCCTTGCTAAGTTGCGGAGGCTGGCTTTGATCTCTCTTGTCCTCCTGCCTCAGCCTCCCGTCCAGCTCTTGTCTTTTTTTCTTGCCTTCCCTCCTCCACCCCTCCTTTAAATTTCACCCATGAATCCCACATTTGTGTTTTCCAAGGCACATTCCTATGAAATTTCATTGGATCTTACTTTCCATTGTCTTTCATAAGAGAATAGAGGGAATGAAATGCCAAGAAAACCTGACACTTTATCAAGTAACATCTTTGCGCACCACAGTGATGTCCACTGTAGGACTCACCTGTGCATGTTCAGAACAGTTTTCTTTTTTCTCTTTTGGTACCAGAGATTGAACTCAGTGGTTTTTCTTTTGAGACAAAGTATCACTAAGTTTCCGAGGCTGGCTTTGAACTCGGCAGTCCTCCTGCCTCAGCCTACAAAGTTGCTGGGATCACATTTACGTGTCACCGTATCCAGCCTGAAGTTTTCTTCAAGTAGTTTGCTAATCATACTCTGTTCAGAGTGTGTTAAGAGGTGTTTGTTGTCTGTCTTTGGAGAGAAACAAAATGTGCAATTTTAATAACTACTGTGGGAAGGGTGACTGGGTGACTGTTGTATATTTTTAAAAAGTTTAACCACATGCTTGTTTTGTGTCTTTTTAAAGTAATTATACATATGTGTACTCTGGGGAGTTGCTATTTTTATTACTATAATTTTTTTTCAAAAACAATCAGTTTGGTGCCATGGAGCATGCCTGTAATCCTAGTGGCTTGGGAGGCTGAGGCAGGAGGATCATGAGTTCAAATCCAGCCTCAGCAATAGTGAGGCGCTAAGCAACTTAGTGAGACCTTATCTCTAAATAAAAAATACAAAATAGGTCTGGGAATGTGGCTCAGTGGTTGAGTGCCCCTGGAAAATGAAGGGAAAAAACTCCAAATACCCGTAATAATAGCCATTTGGGATTGCCATTTTAAAATAGGTTTTTACCAAGTAACCTCATTCTCCAAATCAACCTCTTCTGGGATGGGGTGTTTCCAAATATGCACCTTTAGTTAATGTTGTTAATAAACAGCTCTTTCTCTGTGTATGAAGGTTATTCACTTTACTCCATGACTAAAGTTTATGGATCATAAGTTTCTAAACTTAAAGAAAAACAACCAGTTTCAGTCAGTTCCTTGCTTAATTTCTAGAATACTTCTCCCAGAGCCCCATAGAAGTTGGTACACTTGAGTCTTTCTCAGCAAGGACAGTTAGGAAAAATAAAGGAAATAGAAATACAGAGGTCGAGTGGGCAGGAGTTTGCAATTGGTTGGATGTGGGGGATGAAGATGGTGAGCTCAAAGATACATCAGCTTGCAAGGCATGAATGGGAGACTTTCTAAGAGGTTCAGTTTTGGAATTGAAATTACTGGAGTCAAATCCTGTCTCTGCAATTTGTTAGCTGCAATTTGTTGGTTTGGGCAATGTTCTTAACCTCAGCCTCAGTTTTCTCTATTCCTACAAAATAGGAATCACTTATTTTGTTCTTGGTTTTTTTTGGCCATATTGGGGTTGAATTCTATGCTAGGCAAGTACTCTACCGCTGAGCTACATCCCCAGTCCCCCTCCCTTTTTATAAGAGAGAGAATTTTTAATATTTATTTTTTAGTTTTCGGCAGACACAACATCTTTGTTGGTATGTGGTGCTGAGGATCGAACCCGGTCCGCACGCATGCCAGGTCAGCGCACTACCGCTTGAGCCACATCCCCAGCTCTATCCCCCCAGCCCTTTTTTTTTTTTTTAAAGAGAGAGAGAGAGAGGAGAGAGAGAGAGAGAGAGAATTTTTAATATTTATTTTTTAGTTATTGGTGGACACAACATCTTTGTTTGTATGTGGTGCTGAGGATCGAACCCGGGCCGCACGCATGCCTGGCGAGCGCGCTACCACTTGAGCCACATCCCCAGCCCCCCCCCCAGCCCTTTTAATTTTATTTCAGACAGGGTCTCACCAAGTTGCCCAGGCTGACCTCAAACTTGGGATCCTCCTGCCTCAGCCTTTTGAGTACTTGGGATTTCAGGTGTGCCTGGTTTAGCACCTACCTCATTTAGTTATTGTAGGGCTTAAGAGTGAGAATCCTCATACTGTGCTTAGCATGGTGCCTGAGTATTGTCCATTTTCAGTTATTAATGGTGATACTGTAGAGAATAGAGAAAAGGAGGAGCAGAGCAGGGAGAGCTTAAGGAATGAAGAGGATTTCTACTGGACAAGCTGAGGGCAGTATACTCTGCAAAATCCAGAAGATGGAGATGTGGGCCTGCCCTAGACAGTAGCTTTCCATTTGTTCTCTGAAAGTTTCCTGGAAGGTCTCACAGCTCCCATGGTTTGATCCTGTGAAAAATGATCACCTGAAAAAGCTTGGGTTGAGCGCGCTTGACTGACTGCAGAGTTTTTGTGTTTTTAGCCGCTGTTGTCTCTCTGGTACTGGGCCCAGGGGTAGGGTGGGGCGAACCAGGTAAGCCCACCTGTCATCTGGGCATCAACCTTGTTGCCCTTGTCTGTGTCCACACTGAAAGGTGCTCCTGTCTTGGGGACCCATGTCAGCTCCCTCAACAGCAAAGCCTAGTGTGGAGAGTAAAGCCGCTGTGAAATTAAACTCCATATGGTTCCTCTAGGTTTTATTATTTATTTATTTTTTCTTATTTCAGATCATCAATGCGGTGGTACTGTTGATTTTACTCAGCGCCCTGGCTGATCCAGATCAGTACCATTTTTCAAGTACTGAACTAGGAGGGGACTTTGAGTTCATGGATGACGCCAGTAAGTACATCAGATAACAATTGTAGTTATTTTGGGATTTACAAGGGCAGGGAAGCCAGCTGCGTGTCCTTCCTATTAGGTAACAAATATTGATTCACAGGCCCCCTTGAGCTGATACTTGAGCTCTCTTTTCCTTTTTAAAAATGAAGTCAGTGGAATAGTTTTTGTGCTGCCCATGTTTTATCTTTGCTCTGAATTACTTTATCCATTTTTTAAAAAGTTATTATTTTGTTACAGGCTTTTTATGTGGCCTTTTGACCGATTTTAGGAGAAGGAATCAATGGCAGGAAGGAAGATTAAATGAAGTATGGGTATCTCATTGTGCATTTCGGTATTTACCTCTCTTCCAGGAAATGATGATGTTCCATTCTAGAAAGTCTGTTGCTCTTTATTTGTTGAATTTGAGGCCTCTTTCCAGCAAATGGGCTGTGGGTGTGGGGAAAGTGGGGAGGAGGCACCAGCTCCCAGGCATCTGCAGCCTGAGCATTGAACACGGTAGTCATGCTGCATTCCAGCTGAGGGGCAAAGCTGTGCAGAATGCTAGACAGAAGATTGGGCACAAGTGTTTACATCATTTGGCTTTGAAAAATTCATGTGAGGGCTGAGGATGTGGCTCAAGCGGTGGCGCACTTGCCTGGCATACTTGCGGCCCAGGTTCGATCCTCAGCACCACATACAAACAAAGATGTTGTGTCTGCCGAAAAACTGAAAAATAAATATTAAAAAAAAATTCTCTCTCTCTCTCTCTCTCTCAAAAAAATTAAAAAAAAAAAAGAAAGAAAAATTCATGTGAGTTGGAAGAAGTGGCTGGAAGGCAAATTAAGGAGGAGAGAGTGTGGCCCAAGGTACAAAGATACAATTTAAGAAGAGAACAGGAACATTTGAAAGATAGGATTGTGGATTTTATTCTTAGAATGAGAAAAAGCTATTCAGTGCTTTTGGTAAATGCATAAAATGATATGTATCTTAAGTCCTTTTTTTTTTTTTTTTTCTGAGAGTGCATTTAGAGACTGACTGCAAGCACAGAGCCTGGGAGTTTGGTTTTGGGGCCATTTTTACAGTCTAGATGGCACTGGAGATGGAGAGACAGAAGTTGGTGGTCTGGGCAATAAGAGAAAGGGAAAGATCAAAGATGATTCAGTCTCCAGATTGACAAGATGACTGTTAGTCTTTAGAGGTGAGGAAGTCAGGGGTCAGGAGATGGGAACATAACTTGTGGGAGAAAACTAGACTTAAGTGACTCAACCCAGCATCCTTATTAGGCATGTAGACTCTATAGCTAGAAGCCAGTTTGAATCCTGATCCTGCCGTGTGTTAAGTTTACTAACCTTGATTTAATCACTTATCTTTGTGTGCCTTAGTTTCCCCCTCTGAAGGAACTAATAGAAGTTTCTACCTACTTAATGGGGTTGTAGGTGAAGATTAAGTGAGTTACTACATGAAAAGTGCCTAGCGTGCTTGCTTCAGCAGCACATAGACCAATATTGGACTCATATAGCCAAGATTAGCATGGCTCCTGAGCAAAGAGGACATGCATTTTTGTGAAGTTTCCTTATTAAAAGAAAAGGAAACAAAGTGCTCAGAATGGGGTTTGGCCCATAGTTAAGTACTCCATACATTTTGCTGTCTGTTATTATTTAGATTTGTTGGGATTGAAACATGTTAGTTGTCCCAAAGTGGCTAGTTCAAAGAGGACATAAGTCCAAAAGAGGCATTAGTATTAAGGAGAGAGGAAAGAGAAAGGGGAAGGAGTCCCAGGATAAGCCCTGAAGGGGCCCCAACTGTAAGATCAGGAGGAGGAGAAACAGCAATAGGTAGCAAATAAATGAAGACCAGGAAACACGTTTTTTCCTAGCAAGGATTAAGAATGAGGGTGGGGAGGGCGGTGGTGGAAATGCCTATACTCCCAATAGTATGGGAGGCTGAGGCAGGAGGATCACCAAGCTCAAAGCCAACCTCAGCAAAAGCAAGTTGCTAAGCAACTCAGTGAGATTCTGTCTCTAAATAAAATATAAAATAGTGCTGGGGATGTGGCTCAGTGGTCAAGTGCCCCTGAGCTCAATCCCCGGCAACTCCCCCACCCACTAAAACAATCAAATAATAAAATAAAAAGAATCAGGGGCATTATGTTATCCTGGAGCCTGGGACATTGTCAGACATGATTTCTGCTGTAATATTTATTCCCTTTATTTTGAATAACTGTTGTTAATCTTACAAATTCTTCCAGAAAGGCTAATGAGTTCCATTAATATCAAAATAATCTCTCTCTGCTTTCCTTCTCTTTGAGTTTAAAGACTATGTAAAACTACATATGAAATGTTTGATTGATATTTAAAAGTAAATTCTCTTATGCTATGTTCAGGAGGAGGATTCTCCCTCTAAGGTCAATGAGGTTAGATAAATCTAAGTTTTGAGTGATTAACCACTGTGGTTCTATCTGGATCAAATGATAACACTGCATGTCTTGTTCTGACTGCCAGAGCATAAGCTGGGGAATGACTATGTGACAGGCTAAGCTTAATTTAGCTGCCTTCAAAGGCTTGCTGGTGCTTAAGACTTTAAAATAGTATTTGTTTTGTAATGTCCTGGATATTAATTCTAGTGCATTTGAGGTTTCTCTTGTGTTTCATATATCTGAAAAGATTAAATGAATAGTTGGTAATTACTTTTGAGACTATCATTTAAATCACAAAGTTAAGAAGGCACAGAAGAGAAGATGTTCACTTGAGTGAATCTATTTTTGAAACCTCTTCCCTTTTACATTTCCTTTCCATATGTTTTGATCTCCTTTAATAAGCTTGTAGGTATTAGGGTAGCTGGCACAAATATTCACAGAGACACAGCTCTAAGTTCAAGTAAATATTTATTGACAGAGAATGTCTGCCAGGCGCCCTTCTGCCAGGCGTAGCAGGCAGAGTCACTTGAATAGAGGTTTCATATCTTTTTTAACAAGAGCAAGCCGACCTTGGGTGCAGCAAGCTAGAATTGACTTTGGGTACAGATGGCTGGGTAACAACAGATTCTTGTATGTAGGGACCTTGATGGTGAGGGGAAACAGATTATCTTTAGTTTCTTTTTCTTTTCTTTTTTTTTTTTTTTTAGAGAATTTTAATATTTATTTTTTTAGTTTTCGGCGGACACAACATCTTTGTATATGGTGCTGAGGATCGAACCCAGGCCCCAGGCGCTGAGCGCGCTGCACCACTTGAGCCACATCCCCAGCCCTTAAGTTTCTTTTTCTTGACAGTTTATAAGTTTCTGTTCTGAGTCCTAGAATCAAAATGGAGTTACCTGATGTCCAGGTAGGCACCTAAGTCCAGTAGGTCAAAGGTCACTGTAATGGACAAGCCTTTAAATATTTAATTCAGGTGGATAGAATTAAATAGTCCTTGAGACTGGTACAATCAATTGTTCTAATCTGTGCTAGAAAAATAATACAAGTTAATATAGCAATTTTATGTTGCTCTGTTTTTGAATGAAGGTAGCTATTTGAAGACTTTATCCAGAAAGAACAGGGATTTATTTCAACTTCCCATGTGCTCTTTTCCTAAAATGATCTGCTAGAAGGAATCCTAATTGCTATTTACATAGGGATAACTCACTGGGATAAAGAAAAAAAAAAATAAAGGAAATTCTCCTCATTTTTAAATCTAGTTCTTTTTTTTTTTTTGAAAAAAAAAAATAAAATTCAGCAATAAATCTAGTCCTTTAACATTTCTTTTACAGAAATAGTGGTAGTAGTAATACGTGTTAATTTATAAATAATTTTTTTGTTTATAAATTTTTTAAAATTTATCAATGTGAGGAATGGTAAGAAACTGACAGGTTGGAGACTAATGAACTAACTCGCTACAGTATGGGGTTTGAGATTAGATTCTAGAACAAAATAAGGAATCACGGGGAAACAGTGCAACTAATGGGTAAAATGCACATAAAGTCTGTAATTAATCTGTAGTTTAATAACATTGTACCAATGCTGACTTCTTGGTTTGATCATTATACTAGGGCTAGAAAAAAATTTAACATTAGAGGAAGCAGGGAGAAGGGTATATGTGAGATCTCTGCTGTTTGCAACTTTTGTATGTCTGAAATGACTTCAGAATAAAAGGTCAAAGGAAAAATAATTTGATCTACTGACTTAGAAGACTGAAGAATAAAGCTGAGAAGGTGTGAAAGTGGCATATTGTATTATACACTCAGAACTTACTTTCTGAGAAGTTGACTCAGGATTTTATTTGCGAGATTTTAATGATGTGACAGTCAATTGTAACAACAAGGGTCCGTGCTATTCACAATGCCAGACAGCAGATGTGTCTTTCCAGTCAAACTTATTCACTGTATCAACTTATTCACTTGGTCTGAAACAGGAAATGTGTGTTTTCCATGACCTGCTGGGTTTTTAAAAATTTTTTTTTTAGTTCTAGTTGAACATTTATTTATTTTTATGTGGTGCTGAGGATCAAACCCAGGCCATCGCATATGCTCTACCACTGAGCCACAACTCCAGACCTCATCTGCTTTTTAAAATGATATATTTTATTGTTTTATGTTTTTTTTTAAATATTTATTTTTTAGTTATAGGTGGACACAATATCTTTATTTTATTTTTATGTGGTGCTGAGGATTGAACCTGGTGCCTCATGCATGGTAGGTGAGTGCTCTACCTCTGAGCCACAACCCCAGCCTGTTGTTTATGTTTTAAAACTTTTGAAATTGGGACGTCATTTGTAATGTAGCCTAGATTTAATGTGAGGTCTATTTTTTCCCTTTCTAGATTCCCCTTCCAGTTTTTTTCATTGACAACATTTTTGGAGTTCTTGTTTTTTTTTCTAAAATTGTCTTATTAAATATTGATCAGGTACAAAATATTATTAAATATTTATAAAAAATGCCAAATCATCTACTACAAGTACTTGTATACCTGGCAGTTTAAGAAACTGAATTTTACCTTAACTTTCAGAGTCTTGTCTGCCCCTTCTTGATTGAACCATTTCCTATGCCCCAGAACTGCCTATGATTCATTTTTTTTTTCTTCTTTATAGATGACCACATGTGTTTGCATCTGGAATTGATCTGTTGTTTAACTCTCAGGAGCTTGAACTTTGCAGAGTATTTACATAGTGTATGCATTCTCCCAGGACTTGCTTTTTCAGTTTTACTGTGTGTTAAAGATCATTTAGGCTCTTGTAAAAGGTGGTGCAGAAGACTTATTTAAGAGGGACTCTTGCAATGAGATTTTGTGCAGTGGGAGAGAGATCCAGCTCAACTCCCACTCCAACAAGGACGGATGGCGATTTCTATAGCCAAGGAGAAGGGTGGTGGTCAGTGGATGGAAAATTACTAAGAGGAAATATTAGGGTGGGGAGGTGGGTGTTGCTAGACTGATTCAGCAGGCCAGTGATAGGGAGGCTGAGGGTAGGAGTTTGATCAGATATTGAGGGTGATGATCAGGTACCAAAGATGAGAATTTTCTCTAAACTGACCCTGTAGGATTAGGAGGTTGAGGTTAGGAGTTGATCAGATATTGAGGGTGATCCGGTACCAAAGATGAGGATTTTCTCTACACTGACCCTGTGGGATTCTTGTACCAAATAATGGAGGCCTAGATGAAAAGTACTAGGGATTGAACCCAGGTCCTTCCACATGCTAGGTGCTCCACCATTGAGCTACATCCTGAACTCTGTTTTTTGAATTTCATTTTGAGACAGGTCTCCTTAAGTTGCCCAGGCTGGCCTCAAACTTGAGATGCTCCTGTTGCAAAGCTGGGACCTTCTGGGAAACTGAGGAAGCACAAAGACCTCCCTCTTCAAATCCTAATTCTTGCAATCAAGTCAGAAAGATTTCAGACACGTTGCCCAGAGTAACAAAAATGAATTTATTGAAGGGACAGGATAAGGGAACGGAGACATTCAAGGGAGAGTGGGTGTTCTCAGATAGGAGAGGGACCATGTGTCTCTACTGCACTCCAGCAGTGTTTTTTCATTTAATTTTTTTTTTTTTTTAGACATTGGTGGACCATTATTTTATACGTGGTGCTAAGAGTCCAGAGTCGAACTCAGTGCCTCACGCATGCTAAACAGGCACTCTCCCATTGAGCCACAACCCCAGCCGTTCAGTTTTTTCTTTAATTCTTTTTTAGTTGTAGGTGGACATAATATAATGCCTTTATTTTTATTTATTTATTTTTATATGGTGCTAAGGAACCAACCCAGTGCCTCACCCATGCTCTACCACTGAGCTACAACCCCAGCCCCTGCACTTCAGTTTTGTTGGGGTCCTGCCTAGGTCCACCTCTTGACTTTTGACAGTGGGGATAGCAGACTTTCAAGTATCAATTGCTTTGACAGTTCTAGGTTCCCTTTGCCCATGCTGAGCAGTTCTAATTGGATTCTCAGTCATTTTTACAGGTTTTGTGGTTAGGAGGTGTTGTTCATATCTTTCAGAATCTGGTCTGTGAAAAGACCAAATGTCTCTCACTTCCTCTTATCAAGGTTATTTCCTGCTTGCATTTCCTTGCAGATAACAGGTAGTTTGGTAGAATGTGACATATCCTGCCCACTTAAGCCAGGTAGGGCTACAGGTAAATTACTTTTTGAAAGAAAGCATGTGGGGGTGAATAAAGCAGGTAGGGGTCAGCACAGTAGGCCATTTTGTAGAATTATATTTTTAACCTCATTTTCCCATCATCCTCATTTGTCTGTCCCCTAACACTCCTGCCTCAGCCTCCCAAGTAGCTGAGGAATGCAGACCTGCTTCTAGCTAGATTGCGCATATTTTTTATTGAATTTATTTTCTTGAAGTCCAGGCACACAGCTTGGTTCTCCAGTGAACATAATCACAAAACAATGTAAATGTTTATTGGATTTTCTATTGTTATATAAGCAATCTTAGGAGAATCAAGTGAATTTAATTTCTCAATGTAAGATTGGTTGGCAGGAATTAATCTCCTTATTTTAGGGAATAGTGAATTGAAATTCTCTGAAGTAGACATTTAAATACATTATTTAATAAACATTGAATTTTTTATATCTTATTTTATTTTTATTTATATATATATATATATTTTGTAGATGGATACAATACCTTTATTTAGGTTTTTTTTTTTTTTTTTGTAATGTGGTGCTGGGGATTGAACCTAGTGTCTCACGTGTGCTAGGCAAGCACTCTACTACTGAGTCACAACCCCAGCCCAGCTTGTTTTATATCTTTGTCTTATGCCATGCTAGGCAAGTGCTCTTCCACTGAACTAAGCTACAACCCCAGCTCTTTATTATTTTTTTAATATTAGTTTTTAGACCACGTGTGAATTTTTTTCTTTTTAATACTTTTTAATTGCCAATGGATTTTAACTTTATTTGTTTGTTCATATGTGGTGCTGAGGATCAAACCCAGGGCCTCACACATGCTAGGCAAGTGCTCTACCACTGAGCCGCAACCCCAGTCCCCATGTGTGAATATTAAAAACAAGATGCTCAGTGACTGAAGCCTGACCATAATAAGACCACATGCTGTGTGATTCATTTCTGTGATGTGCAGAGTAGGCAGATCCACAGAGACAGAAAGTAGATGGTAGTGGATGACAAACCCAGGCCTGGATGTAAAATAAACTATCAGAACTCTTGTCATGAGAAATCGTGCCTGGGAAAGGGAGAGTTCTCGGGCTGGGGATGTGGCTCAAGCGGTAGCGCGCTCACCTGGCGTGTGTGCGGCTAGTCAGCCCTTCAGGAAGATTAACACTCCCCGCCCCCTTACATTTTGGATTCTAAGTAACTACCCCTAGGAATGTAACTATTCCCTTTTGAAGTGTGAACGCCCCTGTGGAGGCCCAAGGCTAGAGATTTATTGAAGTCCTTGTGAGAGGAGCCTGTTCTCCTTATCATCCAACTCTGCTTCTGTAAACATGCTTCCCTCTAGAAACCCCTGCACATGTAGACTAGAAATTTTATGGCACCAGATAGCCTAGTGGTGTGAGAAACTGGAGATGGAGACCCAGGATTTGGAGCCTGATCTCTGGACCTGCTGGCGTAAAATAAAGTTTAAGTTCTCTCACGCTGCGAGTGCCCTTTGCCACTTCTTGTCTGATTCCTGGAACGTAGAGAGTGGGCAGCATAGATACAGGTGCCGGATGCTGGGGAGGGAGGAAAAGCCATTGTACATGTTAAAAGAGTGAATTTGGGCTGAGGTTGTGGCTCAGCGGTAGAGCCTTACCTAGCACATGCCGGGCCCTGAGTTTGATTCTAAGCACCACATAAAAATAAATAAACAAAATAAAGATATTTGTCCATCTACAAATTTAAAAAAGGTGAATTTTATGGTATGTGAATTATATCTCAGTTGAAAAAAAAATACGAGGGACAAAAGGACCCTGACCAAGTACTGTGTGTTCTGCTGAAATATACTTCCTCTTGACTGAAAAATGATATGATCCCTCTAAGCTCCCCTCCCTTCATTTGTCTTCTGAATTCCCTTTCCTATCCATCCTAAGCTCCTTGAGAATCGACTGTGTCCTGTTAGTTTTTGTGGCTTCACAGTGTTTATCCTAGCTTATACCTATTGAGTATATATGAAGTAAATTTTGGGTCTAAGCATAAAACTAGAAGTAAGCACATTACAAAAAAATCCTATGTGGTATAAAGTAAAAAGTCCACCACACAAGCAAAGGAAGCATAGTAGATGCTTCCTTCTGTTTCAGAGCAATCAAGTTAGTGTCTTCTTGTTATTCTTCTCTAAGCTTTCAACCTCAGAATGTAGGCCCCGGTGGCATGGACTTGAACTAGGCTGTTCTGATTGCCCCTGTGGGGTTCAAGGACTTTGTATTTTGCTCAGAGTAGCTACATACTATTATGAATTCAGCTGAAAGTAGTTCTTCTTTATACTTCGTGGTGACAGTATACCCTAAATACTATTTGTTTTCATGTACTGCAGTGCCAGAAATGTGGCAGAAATTAGAGAAGATCTATGTGGAAGAATGGTTTATGACTAGACAAAGTCTGTGAGCATAAACTAGCTAGTTTGCAAGCTAGCTATGAGTTTTATGAGAAGTAAATCCAAGACATTAAATCCAAGACATTAAAAAGTAGAATTACCTTTTTTCAAGGATAATTTAGCATTAGAAAAAATTTTCTAATTATGCCTTTTGTGACCCATGTTTTAGACAGTTTTCCCAGGTTTCTTTTTCAATTAGAATTGCATTATTAAGGCAGGAACAATGTGATGTCTGCATGCTCTGATGGTGGGCTGGATAGGCTGCTGTACTGTAATAAGTAAAGGACAGCCCTGTCACTGGCCAGAACTGTTATCAATTGCAAAGACCTCTATATTATTAATCAATCAATCAATTAATTAATTAATTATTTGTGTGTGTGTGTGTGTGTGTGTGTGGCATTAGGGGTTGGACCCAGGGCTTTGTACATACCAGGCAAGCACTCTACCAACTTAGCTATGTCTCCAGCCCCAGAGACCTCTATATTATTAGGATCATTTTCTTATTTACTTTTACATCATTACAGGGAATGGATTTTAATTCCTCAGAGTAACTGTACTATTTACTATGTATACTGCACATTATTTTAGAGTGGTGAGCAGCTGCTGTAGATTGCTTGGAGATAGACTGTGTATTAGCCTGTTTTATCTGCTCTGTGTTTTTTTTATTATACTTTGGGTCTGCCTAAGTTATTTATTGCACACGATTAGGAGTATTCAGTCTATGCAGTGTGGTTGGTAAAATCATTTATAGATAGAATTTTGAGAATTTCTTTGTTAATAACATTTTTTATGGTAAACATCATCTTATTGCTAAATGTTGTGGTATAAGCCTGTATCTCAGCTACTTGAGAGTCTGAGGCAGGAGGATTGCAAGTTTGAGGTCAGCCTCAGCAACTTAGGGAGACCCTGTCACCAAAAAAAAAAAAAAAAAAAAAAAAAAAATTTTGAGGAGAGTTCCCCTGGATTCAACCCCCAGTACCCACCCCCCCAAAAAAAGTATCTTATTATAGTGGTAATCAGATACTTTATGACTTCTATTTATACCTTTTAAATTTCTCTGGGTTTTATATTCTTTGAAAGAAGATTTTTGCATGTTAAATGCATTCAAATTGTCCTGTTTTCATCACCTTCATTTTCCTTCTTTTTGAGAATCAACTCTTCACCTTTTTTTTTTGTTTGTTTGTATTGGGGATTGAACTCAGGGGCATTTTACCACTGAGCTGCATTCCCAAACTCATCCCCCTGCCCCAGTCCTTTAAAAATATTTTTTAGTTGTAGATGAACACAATAACTTTATTTTGTTTATTTTTTGTGGTGCTGAGGATCGAACCCAGTGCCTCACATGTGCGAGTCAAGTGCTCTACCACTCAGCCACAACCCCAGCCTCCCCAGCACCTTCCCCCCAACCCTTTTTAATTGTGTATTTTAGACAGGGTCTTGCTAAGTTGCCCAGGTTGTCCTTGAACTTGGGCTCCTCCTGCCTTGGCCCTCCAAATTAACTGGAATTAAAGGTGTGTGCTGTTTTAAGGTCTTTGTTGCCATACCTACATTTCTGTCCTAGAAGGTACTTTGTAAACCCCCTGTTTAAAATATCTCAACTGAAGTTGAGGATACAGAGGATGCCTCTAAAACTAGAATGCTGTCCATTGGAGAAAAACCTAGAGGAAGTGGCAGCCCAGGTTAGTAGTTGGTCAGTGTTCATAGCTTAAGTAGGAACAACATGGTGTGGTATGATATGGTAGAAAGAACCCGGGGATTTGAAATTGTAACAGAATTAGTCATAGCTTATCCTTTTGATGCAAATAACTATCTCAGTAAGTTATATAACCTCTGAGCCCTAGTTCTATAATCTGGTCAGTAGGAACAATAACATCTACCTCAGTCAAGAAGATTAAAACATTTGTGAAAATGTCTTCAAAACTGTCAAGCAGGGTTTTGTGCTCTCAGCCAAATAATGACCCCATATATTGTCTTTAGAAAACTAGTTTTACCATGCTTCTAATCAGAATTTCCTAAAGATAGGGACCCTGTGAATAAATGTTCATTTAGTACCTACTATGATGTAGGTATCATTCTAGATTAGCACTGTTCAATAGAAATGTAGTATGGTACATAAAAATAAATTTTCTACTAGCCACCTTAAGAAAGATAAACAAGTGAGATTAAGTTTAATTGTTTTATTTTTAACTCAGTGTATCCAAAATATTATTTTAGCATGTAATCAGTGTAAAAATTACTAGTGAAATATTTTATATTCTTTTTCCTTGTACCATGTCCTTGAAATCTGGAGTGTATGTTAATCTTGTAACACATCTCAGTCAGATTAACCTCTTTTCAAGTGCTCAATTCCCACATGTGGCTAAAGGCTACTACAGTGGGCATTGCTTGCCTGGATGGTGGGGTTATAGTGGTGACAAGATCCTTTTCAGTAGGAAGGTTACTTCAGGGGGAAGCAGATAGTATACTGGTATCAAATAGAAATAAGATAATAGTGATCTTGCAATAAGGATGGTACCACATTACTATCACAGTAATGTGATAGTGACTGGGAGGGTTATCCTAACTATAGAACTCAGGGAAACTCTGGGGTGTTGCCATTGGAGCTGAGACCTGAATGATTAAAAGGATGTGGAAATATAACTGAGCTGCTTTTCGTCGGTGGGAACTGTAAATGGTAATGCAATCTTGTTGTGTTTAATGAACCAAGTGGTGTGGCTGGGTTATAGTGAGCGAGAAAGATGAGGTAAGATGAGAGAGGTAGGTACATTATAGAATCAAGGCCATGAAAAGAAATTGAGATTTCTAAGTGAACTAGGAAGCTATGGGAAATTTTAATTTTGAGTCACGAGATACTCAAGTTTACAAAATCGGATTTAGACATCTGTATGACTATAAAAGAATACCTATTATTTAGAGAGTTTAGTGGACCAAAGGACTTAATTTTCTATTTTATTTTATTTTTTGGGGGGCGGGTGCTAGGGATTGAATCTAGGGGCGCTTAACCACTGACTAGGCCACATTCCTAGCCCTTTTTTGTATTTTATTTAGAGACAGGGTCTTACTGAGTTGCTAAGTGCCTTGCAGAGTTGCTAAGGCTGGATTTGAACTCCCAATCCTCCTACCTCAGCCTCCCGAGTCGCTGGTGTGTGGCTCTACGTGTGGCCCCAATTTTGCTGATATCTGTAACCTCTCTCTCTTTCTTGTTCTTTTAATCTCATATCTGCCATCATTTATGATTTAGGGAGAATATCGTTGTCACTTTATTTTCCTAATAAGCTAATAAGCTATAGTTTACTCAAAAAAATAGTGGTTTGTTTCACATAAAATTGTTACTTATAGGGGCTGGGGTTGTGGCTCAGCGGTAGAGCGCTCACCTAGCATATGCAAGGCCCTGGGTTGGATCCTCAGCACCACATAAAAATAAATAAATAAGGGGGCTGGGGATGTGGCACAAGCGGTAGCGCGCTCGCCTGGCATGCGTGTGGCCCGGGTTCGATCCTCAGCACCACATACCAACAAAGATGTTGTGTCCGCCGAGAACTAAAAAGAATAAATATTAAAAATTCTCTCTCTATCTCTATCTGTCTCTCCTCTCTCACTCTCTCTTTAAAAAAAAAAAAATAATAAATAAATAAAGATATTGTGTCCAACTAAAAAATAAATTAAAAAATTTGTTACTTATAATTGGTTTATAAACAAAGTGCCTTTGAGGATAGACTCAAAAATACTTGAACCGTGGATTTACTGCTAATTGTCTTTGGCAGACATGTGCATCGCTATCGCAGTTTCTCTCCTCATGATCCTGATATGTGCAATGGCGACTTATGGAGCATACAAGGTCAGTAGCCATAATAAGGTGCCAGTCCTTTTCCTCTGTCTCTTATATGTGTAATCTCTGTATTTAACCATAGTCAGTATGAAGTAATTATTCCCAGTTTTCTTTTTCAGAAGTTTTGATCTTTCACTGACGTCATGTTACTAGGAAATCCAGTAAAACCAACATTATAATCCCAGACCAGTTCACTGAGTCGTGTTTGTTGACTCCTTCCATTTGGCGCACCAGTTGCTGTCATGACCTGATTTAATGAATTTCAATTCCACCATGTCCCTTTAGATTAAAAAAAGATTTCTTTGAACTCAAGAAAATAGTGTTTTGTGACTCGGAATGCGTTAACATTGCTGTTTTCTCTTATGTTTAGCAACATGCTGCCTGGATCATCCCATTCTTCTGTTACCAGATCTTTGATTTTGCCCTGAACACCTTGGTTGCAGTCACTGTGCTTGTTTATCCAAACTCCATTCAGGAATACATACGCCAGCTGGTACGTGGCCCTCCCAATGATTACTTCTTGTCTGGAGAGATACCTGGTTCAGTAAGAGACATACAAGTATAGCGATAGGCTCACATACTTTCATTTGTGGAGTTTTAGATTGCATACGAATTACTGATTTGTGTGTGTGTGTGTGTGTGTGTGTGTGTGTGTGTGTGTGTGTGTGATGTGGTAGTATTGGGATTTGAATCCAGGGCTGCTCTATCACAGCTACATTATTAGCCTCTCCTCCCCATCCCCTGTCTCCCCCCACCCCCATTTTTGAGACAGGATCTCGCTGAGTTGCTGAGGCTGGCCTCAAATTTGTGATCCTTCTGACTCAGTCTCCCACACTGCTGGGATTACAGGCATGCACCACTATGCATGGCCTGATGAGAGATATTTAAATGTAATCTTAAAAGAGTTTTGATTTCTTAGAAAATCTTTTGGGAAATAAAACCTCCCTGAGCCTGAGAGAGATAAGTTGGTGGCAGTGATGGTGGCATTTGATGAATCTACCTAAATTATAGTGTAGATGCTGATAATCCTGCTTTGTGAAATGCAGTTTGCTTAGGTATGAATAAAATGTAGTTCATGCCTCTGCTATTGTATGGGAGAACTTGGGGCTCTGCTATATACTGTTTCCCAAACATATTTGATCATAAAATCCTTTTCTTCCCCAGTTATCATTTGGGGATGAGTCTATTAAATGTCCTTTGTGACCATATGAGTAAGTATTTATGGCTGGGTATTAAGAAACATATAGCAGAGGTTGGAATATCTGCTTATTCACATCTTATAATCTTTATTTTTTAAATTGTGAATTTGTCTTAAAATTTCTTCAAAATCTTAGAATGTTTTAAATAAGGTGTTCATTCTTAGAGGTTTTTTTTTTAAAGTAGTGTCTGAGCACTGGGAAAGGAGCAGACTTCTCATGAAATGGAAGAGATGGCTGGGGAATGTGATAATGGGGACTGAAAAGTTCAGGAGAAATGATCAGTGGATGAGCTGGAGGGAAAAAAGGAGGAAATGAGGCAAGAGAAGTTGGTGATGTGTTTTGTTTTAATTGAAGATTAAACTGAGGAGTGCTTTACCATTAAGCCACTGAGGTACTTTTTTTTTTTTTTTAAATATATAATTTTTGTTTTGGGGGTACCGGGAATTGAACTCAGGGGGCACTCCACTGAGCCACATCCCCAGCTCTATTTTGTATTTTATTAGAGACAGGGTCTCACTGAGTTGCTTAGTGCCTGGCTAAATTTCTCCTGCCTCTTCCTCCTGAGCCGCTGGGATAATAAGTGTGTGCCACTGTGCCTGGCTTGAGCTACATTTTTAGTCCTTTTGAGTTTTCATTTTGAGCCCAGGTCTTGCCAACTTGCCTAGACTGGTCTTTTTTTAATATGCATGTTTTTTAGTTGTAGATGGACAAAATACTTTTATTTTACTTATGTGGTGCTGAGGATTGAACCCAGTGCCTCCCAAGTGCTAGGCAAGAGCTCTATCACTGAGTCACAGCCCTTGGTGCTGAACGATTTTTTTTTTTTATTTTTAAAAACTCTGTGATGATGATCTCTGGTGCTGGGCTCCCAAAATTCATCCTGGAAGAGAGGAAGAAATACCATCTCAGCATGATTTGGGATTCGAGGGGTTGGGACAGGGTGTTGATGGTGATGGAGACATGAAGGTGAACCATATGCAGCCCTTTGACTATTTGAATAGGAGATGGTGTGCTATACTCTGTATGCTGCAGAGATTCAGAAGGAACATAAAGCCTAATATGCAGAGCAAGCATGCAGAATGCTCAGAATCTACCTAGACTTCCTTTTAAGCTCTATATTGTTTTTTCATTCCCTTCTTGTTTGTTTTAGAGCTGGTAGTAATTAAAATAAACATTTACCTTTTTTTAAAAAACATTTTTTTTTAGTTGTAGATGGACACAATTCCTTTATTTTATTTATATTTAGTTTTACAAATAATTATAAAGGGTTGAACTGAGGATTGAACCCAGTGCCTCAGACGTGCTCGGCAAGTGCTCTCCCACTGAACTAGATAGAACCCCAGCCCCAACATAACCCAAGTGAATATCTTCTCTATGTTCTACTTAAAGATTAGGCTGAAGGAATGAGGCTTACACATTATCAGCAGTGCCTTAAAAGACAGTAATGAATGGCAGCATTGAAGTTCTCCTGATAATGGAGCCTCTGTTGACAGATTGAGATAGAGTGATTCTGAGAGGCTGTTATCTGAGAGCACTGAAGGCAGGCCCCCTGGCTTAATTCTTTTTTTTTTTTTTGTGGTGGTGCTGGGGATTGAACCCAGGGCCTTTTTGCATGCTAGGCAAGCACTCTACCAACTGAGCTATATCCCCAGCACCTGCTTGCTAAATTCTAATGCCTGTTCAGTTTATTTATGTGGAGTCTTGTCAAACACAGACATGCGTATCTTTCTGTAGATCTTAACAATATGTAGAAACCATGTCCACTTTTCTGGAGGAAGAGTGTCAAGATCTTTGTGAAAGAGGTCACATGCTTCTTCTTTAATTCATTCCTGTAATTAGACCTTAGGAGCAATATGATTTCTTGTTGGTCTTATGAACAACACTATGTTATTCTTGCCCCTTAAGATCATTACTACTTTGAGGTGGTACACAGCTGTAATCCCAGCAATTTGGGAATCTGAGGCTGGAGGATTGCAAGTTTGAGGCTAGCTCCAGCAATTTAGCAAGACTCTAAATAATATAGACTCTGTCTCACACTTTAAAAAGGGGGGCTGAGGCTGTGGCTCAGTGGTTAAGTATAAAAAAAAAAAAGAGAGAAAAGAATCACTACTACAAAAATCCCTTTCAGGCTCTAATTGAAAAGCCTGATTTCTGGAAGCTGCAGTTGTGGCTCAGTGGTTGAGCACTTGCCTAGCAAGTGTGAGGCACTGGGTTTCGATTCTCAGCACCACATATAAAGAAATGAATAAAATAAAGGTCCACCAACATCTAAAAAGTATTTTTTAAAAAACTGATTTCATGACCTGATCTCAAAAAATTACTTTGATTTTGATTTCCTTTTGATTTTTTTTTTTTTTTTGTGTGTGTGTGTGGTGTGTCCTGGTGAAGTCCTGTTGCTTCCACTGATCATAGATGACTATGGTCATCCTAAATAGGTTTCCTTGGATCTGGTTCTTCATCAGTGTAGTCAGATGGTAGGACTTCCTTTTGTTTCTTTGTTTTCACGTGCTGGGGATCAAACCCTCATGCTAGACAGGCACTCTACCACAGAGCTATATTCCCATCTCCTGACTTTGTGTGTGTGTGTGTGTGTGTGTGTGTGTGTGTGTGTGTGTGCGCGCGCGCGCGCGCGCGCGCATATGATACTGGGAATAGAACCCAGGGCCTTGTGTAAGCAAGGTAAACACTCTACCAACTGAGCTACATCCCCAGCCCCTACTCTTCTAATAGATGTTGTGAATTCTTGTTATTATAAGAGAATCTGCTCTCTAAGATCAGCAAGAATACTTTACATAAAGAAAACACCATTTTAAATCCATTCCCTGACCCTGTACGTGCTCTTTAGAATGTCTAGAATTCCCAGAAAATCCAGGTGTACAAAATGTTCCACAGACTACTAACTTCTAAATTTGTGTAGTAGGCGAGCAAAGTGGTATTTTCAGGTCTCATTCATGACTCTTCCTTTGATTTTCCCTTTTATAGAATTGTTGCCCGCATTAAGGACAGACTAGTCTGTCCCCATTGTCACACCTTTTGTAGCTTTTTCATGAATAGAGGTGGGTGAGAAATTGTGCGTTGGTTCTAAATGGGAACTGTCTGCTTTTGCCCGTTGGTTTCTGATGAGCCCATCAGAAATGCTGTCTAACGAATATATCTTGAATGATTATAAAGAGATTTGCTAACGAGGCCCTTTTCTTTTGCAGCCTCCTAATTTTCCTTACAGAGATGATATCATGTCGGTGAATCCTACCTGTTTGGTCCTTATTATTCTTCTGTTTATCAGCATTATCCTGACATTCAAGGTAAGCATAAGGATTTTACATATGGTTAAATATTATTGAGAATATTCTATATGCCAAAGAAATAAACAGCCTGATCGGTTAATTGTCTGAACTGCTATTTGGTTTCCTAATATTCCAGTTCCTTCTGTTACTTACATGAGAGAGAAACACCAGGATTACATAGGCCAATCAAGGATTATTCCAAAATATGTTTAAATGGAAATAAATTAATATAATATTATACATTGCATAGATTATGATACTGCAACATGCATTACAATGTCCCAAGTAATAGACATTCTTGTGATGATGATGATGATGATGATTTTTTGGTACCAGGGATTGAACACACGGGCACTTAACCACTGAGCCACATCCCCAGCCTGCTTTTACTTTATTTTTTATTTTCAGACAGGGTTTCGCTAAGTTGCTTATGTTCTAGCTAAGTTGCAATCCTCCTGAGACACTGGGATTACACATTCTTGTCATTTTTAGAATATCAATTCTTTATGAGTGTTATTATTTCTTTCAGTTGTTGGACACTGAATTGGTGCCTAATTTTTCATTTATTAGTAGTGCTGTAATAATACTTAGGCATTTGTGTCCTCAAGATACATTTTCTTCCCTTTTTTTCCCCCAATTTCTTTTATAGTTGTAGATGGACAGGATGCCTTTTTAAATTTATTTTTATGTGGTGCTAAGGATTGAACCCAGTGACTCTCAGGAGTGAGGTGAGCGCTGTGCCACTGAGCTGCATCCCCAGACAACAGGTTTTCTTAAAATCAGAGGACAGGCATACGTTGAAGGCCTTTGGTAGGCTGTCAGATCGAACACCCCAAAAGTTAAATGAGTTGTCACTCCCACCAATAGTGTTCCCACCCTTCTCATCAGATATTACCTGTTCTTTTTCATTTCTGTCAATGTGATTATAATTATAATCAGATTGTATTTTGATAGCCTGTGTTTGTCTCAAGTGGTTCTTAGGCTTTGAACTTTGTGTGTGTGTGGTGCTAGGGATTGAACCCAGGGCCTTGTGCATGTAAAGCAAACATTCTACTAACTGAGCTATATCCTCAGCCCAGGCTTTGAACTTTTAAAACTCTTTATTTTGACATAAAATTACCCTTTTCTTCAAAAGTCAAGCCTCAGGGCTGGGGATGTGGCTCAAGCCGTAGTGTGCTTGCCTGGCATGCACAGGGCGCTGCGTTCGATCCTTAGCACCACTTAAAAAAGTAAAATAAAGATGTTGTGTCCACTGAAAACTAAAAGATAAATACTAAAAAAAATTTTCTCTCTCTCTCTCTCTCAAAAAATAAAAAGTCAAGATTCAGTAACTTAAGGAAGTACATTTAGGAAAAAAAATTTAAATAGATAAGAGGAGTAGAGAGAAAAATCACTCATTGAAAATATGTTGAAGGGCGCGTAATTTGGTAGTAGAGAACATCCTTAGCAGCTCAAGGCCCTGGGTTCAGTCCCAGCAAGTGGGAGACAGAGAAAGAGAGACAATCAATTCAGTTTTCCCTCATAAAACACCACTGAATTTTTTTATATTGTATGGTCAAAGATTTGGATAAATTCCATACATGGATGTATAAAAAAGAGATGAGGAAAGCAATATTTTAGTGTGAGTTTGGAAAATTCTTTTTTTTTGTTTGTTTGATTTTTTTTTTAATTGGTTGTTCAAAACATTACAAAGCTCTTGACATATCATTTCATACTGGAAAATTCTTAAAATATTTAAAATATATAATTCAAGATTTAATTTAAGATTAAAGAAATGTCAAATGAAAAGTAAGGTCACTGTAATAAGTCACTGGGTGTTTAGAGACAACAGGCAGAGAGGTTTTCCCCTACTGGGGTGAGCAGTGAATGAACCGTGTGTGTCACCAAGGGACCTTGGGAGTGCTGACTGTGGACTTGTGGAATTCCAGACAACAGGCACTTCACATTTGTCTGCTGTTCAGCCTCTGTCATGGATTTGTTGTAATAAGGAACTCTCGTCTGAAAGAGTTCTTGCTTTACGGAATCTAGTATTCACTGCTAAAATACTAAATGAATATAGTCTTTTTACAGAACATATAACTAATACATCCAAGCATTAAAATTCTTAAAAAGCCTAGGGCTTCCCAGGCAACAAAGAACTTGTAACATTATGGGCTAAACTGAAAGTTTGAGTGAATAGAAGATATTGTGTACATTATTAAATAAAGAATGCACTTTTCATCTTTTTCCTTCTTGATCTGTACTTTGAGATTATAGCCATTCAAGAAACATTTTATGGGGCTGGGGTTGTGGCTCAGTGGTAGAGTGCTCGCCTAGCATGCATGAGGCACTGGGTTCAATCCTCAGCACCACATAAATATAAAATAAAGATTGTGTCCACCTAAACTAAAAAATAAATATTAAAGAAATTTTATAAAATAGCGTATACATTTTCAGTTTAACATCTGAAGTTGAATGCAAGAAATAATCACCTTCAAATATGAATGCAGTTCAAGACAGCATTCTGACTATTCTACAGAATATTTTACCTATTTTTTGCTAAAATTTTTTGAAAACAAATTGAAATATAATTCACAAAAAATTCACCCATTTAAAGTATACAAGTCAGTGTTCTTTATATGTTTACACAATTGTGCATTCACCACCACGTGGTTGCACAATATAATTTTGGAATACTTTACCACTCACCATTCACTCTTCTGCCCACTGTCTACTGCTAGAAATCACTAAGCTACTTTCTGATAGATTTGCCTGTTTTGGACATTTGAGATAAACACAGTCATTCAATATTGGCTTCTTTTTGGCTGACTTTCATTTACCATCTTGCTTTCAAGGATCCCCCCCATGTTATACCATGTATCACTTTGTTTATCACAGAATGACCATTCACTCCAATGGATACCCATATGTTATACTATGTATCAGAGTTTACTTCCTGTTTAATCACAGAATGACCCTCACTCGAATGGATACACACCACATTTTGTGTGTCTTGTTCATCAGTTGATAGACATTTGGATTGCTTCCCCCCTTTTTTTGGGGGGGGGTAGTGCTGAGGATTGAACCCATGGCCTTGTGCATGTGAGGCAAGCACTCTACCATCTGAGCTAAATCCCCAGCCCCTGCTTCCACTTTTGACTGTTATGAATCATGCTGGGAGAATTCTGTGGAATAATGCTGCTATATGCACATTCATGTATAAGTGACCTCTTGGCTGCATATGTAAGAGTGGATTGCTGGATCAGGTAGTAACTCCTCTTTTTTGAGGCTCTGCCAGACTTTTTGAAAGCAACTACACCATTTTATATTCTTGGCTATATATGAGGTGTCCATGTGCTCTGTATATTTAAACTTCTTTTAATAAAAAAGTTTAAGGAAGGAATTTTGAAATAATTTAATTTCTAATCAAATTATGATGGTTAGAATGGACGTATATGGAGTTCATTGCTTAAACGTCTCCCACTATAGCCAGGTGGGGAGTGGTGAATTGCAGCTACTGAGGCAGGAAGATCACAAGTCAGAGGCCAACCTGAGCAGCTCTGGAAGACCTTGTCAAAATAAAAAGGGCTGGGGATATGCCCCTGGGTTCAATGCCTGGTACCATAACCCCTCCCCCATGAATTTAAGCTTTATTTGTAATATGTCTTTATTCTGGTAATTCGTTTGAAGTATCTTCTTTGGATATCTCACTATGAAAATGGAAATGTTTTAGTGAATTTTGATGACTTGGAAGTAAATTCATAGGCTATGAACATTTTAAAAAAATTGACTTGTGGTTAAATCATAGACGATCATGTAGAATAAAAATTCCCAATGAAACAGAGGTAATGCATTGTGATAAGTAGATTAATGAATTTGTACTGTGAATTTGAGGACAATAAGTATTTGTGGTGGTTGTTCCTTTGGACAATGTTTTCTTCGAAATTTCTTGTTCTGCTCTCAGCCCCTCCTCTTCCTAACCAATACCTCTTTTCTGCCCACACTGTGTGATAAAATACAAAGGTACAAGAGCACCCTTAGCCAGTGAGTTACTATACCCAGCATTTTGTACTCTTTAAAGACTTTCTGGTTAATAGAGGTTACACCTGCTTTAGTTTTATGTAATAAAAAGTTTTGTAGTATGTTTTTATCTATGTGGTATTTTAAATTGTTTGCAGTTTGAAAATTAAAAATCTAATAACCAGTACTCACTTCCAGGGTTACTTGATTAGCTGTGTTTGGAACTGCTACCGATACATCAATGGCAGGAACTCTTCTGATGTCCTGGTTTACGTTACCAGCAATGACACTACGGTAGGTGTGATGTCACTTAAGGTGGAGATCCCCCCTGCCCACTACTGTACCATGGCTTCTAATCTTTAAAGTGTTTTGCCACTTTTTATTCTTGAAACGTATCTATCAGCTGCTTGGTCATCAAAGGATTTAGTTAAATGTATTTTGTTTTCCTTAGAGGTTATTGAAATCTCAGTGGCTTACCTTGTGGATCATTTTAAAAAATATTAGATATGTGTCCCTGAATTATTAAGCCATGGAATATAATTTTAGATGTTAATTCTGCATAGCGTGACTGTATTATCTCACTTTATATATGAAATTGAACCATTAAGTATGGTTTTATGGGTAGATAAATAAGAATGATAGAGGTTATTGTGTCTTTATAACTTGCCCTGTGTATAAAAACCTTAAGAGAATTTGTGTGACTTCTTTTGCTACTAGTTGTTCATACTCAAAAAATTTAAACCCGTGATACATGATTTGAAAAAAACATGTTTTCACGGGAAGCATCCTTGAAGCCATTTTATAATTCCTGTAAATTGTCTCAACCCCCTGGCTCAGTGAGATGAAAATCGAGGTCCTCCAGGTAGTAAACTCTCTGTGTTCTTCATCTGTATTCACTGTGGTGCTGATGTGGTGCCCTGTACAAGTAAGGGCTCAGTGAGTGGCCAGTGAGGACGGGGTGCATGATAAGAACATGTGGGTGGGGCAGAGTCAGTGGGACTGGATGGACAGGACACTTAAAAGAAGAAGTATAAATGTTACGGCAAGTCTAAACTAGAACAGAGTTTTGTGTTTTGTTTTTTAAAATCTGGTGACTTTCTCACTTACTAATCTTACTAAAGTAATTTAACCTGTGCCTTTCTTTACTTCCTTGTGTATAAAACAGGAATAAGACAATATAACATTTTATATTAAATATGTGGGTATAAGCTGGTATTACTGAGAATTCTGTGGAATGTCAAGAGCATGTTTGCATTAATAGTTTCCCAAAGTGCCCATCAAACATTTCTTGGGGTGAATCAGATACACATGAGCCAGGGGTTTAAGAGTAGACTGATCAGACTGATGCACGAGGCCCAGCAAACCCAGAGGCTAGGAGGCCCTTCTTAAGGGTCTGCAAAACCCGGTGTAGTGAATACAGTAAACACATGTGCTGTTCACAAGAATTTTCTTGGATCAGTAAGTCTTTTAAAAGAATTATTGTGTTTTTGATAAAATGACTGGCTCAAGAAATTTTTTCCTTCTGGATTGTTGGACATTAAGTTACCAGTAAATTTCTTTTTTTTCCCTTAAAATCCAAACAACAACAACAACAAAAAACACATCTTAGTACAATTATTGTGCTGTTGAGTAAGAATAGAGTTTGAGATTTTTGAATTGGAGGAATTGTAAAGTTGTATGTCAAAACCTTAGCCTGACTCATAGTGTGATGGTATGTGGGACTGTCATCCATTTTTTTTTTTTCTTCTTCCTTTGAGATTGAACTCAGGGGTACTTGTCTACTGAGCCACATCTCAGCCCTATTTTGTACTTTATTTATTAAATTGCTTAGCGCCTTGCTTTTGCTGAGGCTGGCTTTGAACATGTGATCCTCCTGTCTCAGCCTCCTTAGCTGCTGGGATTATAGGCATGTGCTACTGCCCTTGGTGGGACTTTCATTTTGTAGAACCACATTAGAGAAGATGATGCCCGTATTGCACATACTTGGTTTGTTATGCTTTTGGCTGTATGGGTTTTTTTCCCCCTCTTGTAGAAATTATGTAGAAACTGGGTTCTTAGAGTAAAAAGTTTTATTTAGGCTTACTTATAAGTTTAAAATTTTTTATCAAGCCTGGGCATGGTGGTGCATGCCTGTCAAGCCAGTGACTTGGGGACCTAAGGCAAGAGGACTGAACCAGCCTCAGCAATTTAGTGAGACCATGTGTTAATATGAAAAGGACCGGGGATGTAACTCAGAGGTAAAGCACCCCTGTGTTCAACTTCCCAGTGCCAAAAAATAAATAATAATAATAAAAAAATTGGTTGTATTTTTCAGCTGGGTGCTCCCAGTTCTTCTTCTAAAAAACCTGCTCTCTTCAGAAAGTCTTCTAGCTGGACATTGGTTTGTGCTCACTAGGATTTGGACCCCTGTGGCTGTTGCTGGTGTGCTGGCATAGGTGTTAAGGAATTGCTTACAGATGGTTGTTGGTTGGTCCTCATTCTCTCAGCCATTTTATATTAGCTTGCCCTATGTTTTTTTTTTTTTTTTTGGTGATGGTGGTGGGGGTACTGGGGATTGTACTCAAGGGCAATCCACCACTGAACCACATCTCCAGTCCTATTTTGTAGTTTATTTAGAGACAGGGTATCACTGAGTTGCTCAGTGTCTCGCTTCTGCTGAGGCTGGCTTTGAACTCCTCCTGCCTCAGCCTCCTGAGCCGGTAGTGGCACCCTCTCCTCTACAGAAAAATCTTAATTAAGCATCTCCAGAAATCTTCACCATAATTGATCTTAGGACTATCAGAAAAAGGATCTCTGCAAAAGAGTTCAATGTAGTTATGCTTCCTATTTCCTGTTGCTCATGTCTTACAATAATTAAATTTGGTCAAGAGCCTGAAAGAGATTAGCATTCCAGGTTCTGAACACCCTCTAGTAGTTTTTCAAACATTTATGGACAATTTAGTATAGTAACAATAGTTTGTAAAAGTTTTCAAGTGGGAAGTGTGTTTGCAAATGCTAAGTGTGATAAGGAAGAGAGATTCTCAAAGCCTCTGGCTTTGGGCTGAGCTTCACAGAGATGTTTACATTTCAAAGTTAAGAGAAGATGTTTCTAGTTACTAATTAGGCTCCATGGTAACAACAGCTGGCAGGGGGAGGGAAGAAAGGGGGAAAAGAAGCTCTCCCCTCTCAGGTGCTGTCCTTGAAGGTTTAACTTGCCTAGAACAGTGAAAGAAAGAACTGCTTTTGTATGAATTTCTGAGGCCCTCCCCCAACAAACTGGGTATAAAGTTCTGAAGTTGCCTGAACTCTGGGTTCAGGGGATTGATTGATTGATTACATTGAAAGCTTTGCCTTCTGAACCTGGCTGCAGCCAAATAAATCTGTTTCCTGCTGCCTTGCCTCATTTGTCTCCCCCCACCCCCTTGCTTGCCCACCACAAGCTGATGGGATAACAGATGCGAGCCGCTGTACCCAGCTAGCTTGCCATTTTTAAGATGAGGAAATGGAGTTGCTGGTCATGTCACTGTGTTCCCCAACTTCCCAGTGACCTTTTTCTTTGTCATTTTTAAAGATTTGTGTTTCTGGGAAAGGGAGATTTACCTTCTCCTAACTCCATCATATTGGTAGTCCTCTCCAAAATATTTGACTAGATCACTAACTGAAGTCTCAGCTTTCTAATAGTACTTTCTAAAAAAGATTTTTATAAAAAGAAAGTATCATTTTTAATATTTTTTTTTTTAGTTGTTGATGGACCTTTATTTTATTATATGTGGTGCCTTACACGTGCGAGGCAAATGCTGAGTCACAACTCCAGCTCAGGAAGGTATTATTTTCAAAAAGAATTCTTAATTATAACTATAATTCCTTTTTAAAGAGTGAGGGGGGGGGAGAGAGAGAATTTTTTAATATTTTTTAATCATCATCGGACACAACATCTTTGTTGGTATGTGGTGCTGAGGATCGAACCCAGGCTGCATGCATGCCAGGTGAGCGCGCTACCGCTTGAGCCACATCCCCAGCCCCATAATTCCTTAGTATCATAAATAAGAATTAAGCCCCCAGATTTCCATATATTTCTCATAATGTCATAATTTTTTAGCAGACTATTAGAGATAGGATCTGTGGGTCAGTATGTAGTGGTGGAGACTCTTAAATTTTTGTATAAGAAATCAGTTTGCCCCGTAGTCTAGATTTTTTCTTACTACATACCAGGTGTTTCCTGACAATTATCAGTTGGATGTGGAGGCTTTCCATGTTTGGGGTTTGTTACTTTTGGGATTTTTTTTTGCAAGACGACTTATTGCTGATAATTTGTTCTTGCATCAAGAGATGATAATATCTGGTTGGCATCTTTTAGGGATGTAAGAGAGCCTATAGGCTTACTTCCTGGATATTCTGGTTCTTCGAGGTTATAATATGGTAGTGCTCCTATCTTTTCCTTTTTCCTTAACTAACTAGAATTTTTTAAAAATTTTATTTCACATTTGTAGGACAATGTTTTTTATAACTTTATTTTATTTCTATGTGGTACTGAGGATCAAACCCAGTGCCTCACTCTGGGTAGCCAGGTGAGTGCGCTACCACTTAAGCCACATCCCCAGCCCCCTAGAATATTTTATAAAGAGAAACCTTTTCCCTTCATGAGCTGTTTGGCTACCCATTAGTACTTGTGATATGAATTGTTCTCTGTCTGTCTGTCTGTCTGTCTGTCTTTCTCTCTCTCTCCCCCCCCCTCCCTCCCTCTCTCTTTCTCATCTTTCAAAGGGCAAAAAATTAAAACTCTCTCTACATAGCTATTTTTTTTTTCCCCAGACCTGGAATCAGCCATTTTTCAGGAGTCTTGCTTCCTTTTGATGAGAGATAATATCTAGAGACTGTAATCTGGACTTTTAGGGTTGGAGGACACTTTTTTTTTTCCCTTTTAGCCTGAGTACTGCTTCTTTAAAGATTGTCTTGGCCAAAACTAAAGGAGTTGGTGTTAGCATCCTAATTGAAGCAAATCAAATGTACTGAAGCCTCCCTCAGAGACCCTATTGGTGGTTGGAAAGATCTAGTTTTGCTATTTTCCCTTGTCTCATAGCTACATTAAGAATCTCATCACACCTAATAATGTATGTTTCTCCTTTGTCCCTATCTTTATAGGGAAGCCACATTGACTTACTAACATGTCGTGCCTGGCTTTCACTTCCTTCCAGATACTATACCAGATGGCTCTTCTCCCAGGCTAAGTAGATTCATGTTGACCTCTGTGGAACGATACTGGGACTCTTGTTGGTAGAAAATAAATGTGCTTTTTATCCTTCTCTAAAACAGTACACATGTTATTATCCAGATATGTACTTTCCCAAATTCGGCTCAGAGGATATTTTATCCTCATAAATCAGAGTTATTAGATATTAGAGATGATTCCCAATGTTAATCTCTCCTCCAGTGTTCAAACCAAAGCAAAGCAAAAACCTTGAAGGGGATTCCTAGGGGTCGCAAACTCTGAGTTTATGATGCCTTAGGGGTTGGAGATTTTTTTTTCCCAACAGCACTCATAAGCCATGAAAATAGTTGCTTAACTGTTTTTTTTTTTTTTAATGTCTAAATGACTTAGCAGTAGTCAGTGCAATGTTTAAGAAGTATTGATGTATTTCCTTTAAAAGTTTAAAATATCCTAAGGTGCCCCTTTGAGTCACCTTTCTGGGGCCCCAGCAGTGTTTGTGCCTTGGGAGATGTACCCTCTTTTATTGAAATCACTTGTAGATACATATCACATAATCTGCCATCCAGCTATAGCCCTAAGAGGAAAAACACTTTATATGCAGGTTTTCTTTTACATTAAACTGTATGTAAATCAAGGTTTTAAAAACAATTTTAATTATACAACCTTGTGTTTCTAATACTAAGACTTAGGCCAGGGTAGTCCCCAATATTTTGTTAAAACCAAACATAGGGAATTTGCTGGGCACAGTGGCACCTACTATAATCTGCAGCTTGGGAGGCTGAGACAGCAGGATCATAAGTTTGAGGCCTGCCTTGCAACTTAGAGAGGCCCTAAGCAACTGAGCGAAACCCTGTCTCAAAAACACAAAGGGATGGCGTTCCTAAGATTGTTCCTAAGATTGTAAACCTCTGAGCCACATCCCCAGCGCCATGTAATTCTTTTATCTGGAATTGGAATTTCAGACACCATTTATTAATTTCACTGCCTTTTATTTTGGGGGATTGAACCCAGGGGCACTCAACCACTGAGCAACACTCTCACTGAAGCCAAGAGAGCAGGTGGTAGGCTAATTCCGGAGTTAAGGTGGTTGGAGGTTAGGTCCAAGGCAGTAAGTAGTAGGGGAGCTGAAATCAGTGGCATTTGCTAGTTTTTGTTGGGTGTTTGTTAGTTTTTGCTTTTTAGTACAGTGGGAAGGAGAGGAACGTGACTCAGGGTTTTGTGTCATAATCCTGAAAGACACAGTCCCAAACACCATAATCCCAAATGTTAAAATCCTCAAAGATCAGTCTATAAAGTTTAAAATCCTTAAAGATAAAAATTATGAAAATATAATTCTGGAAAAATTTTTTTTAAATTTTCTAAAGAATTTTAAATGACAATTTACTTTTTAAAAAACTGACAGAACATTTCATAGGCTACTTTTTTTTTTTAAGAGAGAGAATTTTTATTTTTTTAGTTTTCGGCGGACACAACATCTTTGTATGTGGTGCTGAGGATCGAAGTCAAAACGCAAAATGTATAAATGATGAATATCACTGTGGTTGGTAATTGTGCATACAACTTCATGGTCATTTGAAATATCATGATGGAAACATAAGTCCTTTGAGATCAATTAATAATCACCATGGGGGCTGGGGTTGTGGCCCAGTGGTAGAGCACTCACCTAGCACATGTGAGGCCCAGGGTTCGATCCTCAGCACCATAAAAAAAAAAATAAATAAAGGTATTGTGTCCAACTACAACTAAAAAGTAAATATTAAAAACCACCATGGGTTACCACTGCATATGCAGTTGCCCAAAGAGTTGAGGTCCTTCCTGAGAGATTTTATCTTTATCAAACACAGATGTACTAAATGATGAGGAAGTTTTACTGAGGAAGTTTGGATATTTTTACATGCACACACAATGCTTAGGCACAAAATCAGCATTGGGACAGTGTTCTTTTGTGGAGTCCAAAGAAAAAAGAGAAAATTTGACTTGTGAAAAAGTATATTAACAGGGTGGATTATGGGCGATTGCACAGAGGTGGTCCATAGAGCTGGCTGATGATCCTGATCACTGACTGTATACAGTCTTCCATTGTGAGGAACAGCCATTTTCTGTCCTCAGGGAAGACATTCACGATCTTGATGTTGCTCTTTTAAAAATTCTTCTGTGATTCAATATATTGCTTTACCAGGTTTCTAGATATTCTTTCCCCTAAAATGATCCCCCTCTCCTGTGTGTACTCCAGGATTTAGCTTTCTATTTCACATATATAAACTTAATTATTTTTTTTAATAAGAGTTATGGTTTTTAGGATTTCAGCATTTGGGATTATGATTTTTAGGGCTTTTAATTTTTTGAGATTTGAACATTTAGGATTATGGCATTTGGAAAGGCATCTTTTGGGATTATGATTGCCACTGACTCAGAGGAAGGAGGTAGAAGAAAATAAAGGCTAAAAAGCAAACTAGCTATGTTAGGTAATCCTGCTTCTCATAACCCAGTTCCTGCATCTACCTAATATGTACATGGCCTCAGACATACTTTCGCTAATTCTAATATGATAGCATCTTGTGTGAGGCTGGACTAGATGCCCCCTGAGATTTTCTCCACTTTTATGTAGGTAGGTTCAGGGGACACTGTGTTGCATTTACTTGGCTCCTATTTCTTTCCTCTGTACAATATTCTAATATTCTATCAGTAAAATATAGATTGTTTTAAAGCACTTGTTTTGCTGCAAATTATAATACACAATTTGATTTCTGATTTAATTACACATACCCCAAATAAAGTCCATATTGATTTTATTGTAGGGACAGATGAGGCATTGGATTTTATTTTTTAAATTTTTTTAAACATTCTAGGAAGGGTTTCTGGGAATCTATCTTAAGGAAGTAATAAAAAATGTATAAGATGTTCATGTAGCATTGCTTTTAGTAGCAATAGTATCCAGCCTAATTGTCTAATAATTGGGGAATGGTTTGGTTAAATAAGGGTATATCCACTTGGTAAAATGTATTTATTGTTACTAAAATGATTACTGACTGTATAATAGCAGAAGAAAGGCTTATGATGATTTAAAAAGAGGTTATGATGATTTAATATAGAGGTTTCTATTATGGTGACAGATATGAAGAAATAATAGAAACTTCCACAGTTGGTTTGTTGGGTAGGGGGAGGAGGAGATAGATGTTTCTCTGTTCTCATTAATACAAGGGAGACAGGAAGTTGGTGAGAAGAGGATACAGGTAAAATGGGGATCTGAGGGTCTGAGTAGCCCTCCTTTTCCTGCCTAAGCCTCAGGCCACAGCTGACAGCCAGTCATTAGAACCCCCTGGCTGGAATGGTGTGTCACTAAGGAGATGTGTATGGTAGGTGGCAAAGCACATTCAGTCAGGCTTAGGGGGCACCGAAAGAGAGCAGTTGATGACTGATGGGGTTACTGTGATGATAATTCACTGTGCATTCCTTCTATTTTCTCAGCATTTAATATCTAATATTTATGTAAGTATTTAAATGTGTAAAAACATTTTCATTTTAGACTGCCATATTATTTTGATGTTAACTTTTCTAAATATTTTACCTGTGAGAACTTTTGGACCCAATTTGAAAGATTCAAAGTACTAATTCTATATTATGAATATAATCTATAAGAATTTTTTAATAGCTTCTCTGCTGAGAATTAATGGAAATTACTTATTACTCTCCTGTAATGTCAGGAGAGGACAGATTACAGTAGTTTTGCAGTGACTTGAAGATTAAATCAACTTTTATCTTATTTGCCTTTAGAAACGGTTCCTGTAGGTGGGAAGAAAGTTTTTTATTAGGATTCCCCAAAATTTGTTCATGCTCTCCCTATCTCTTGGTATGTTAGGTTCTTGAATACAGGATGCCACCAGAGCTTCTGTAACATTATTTTAGGAGCTGTAGATGCTATCAATGATAAGGCGTAGCCTAAGTTCAGAAATTTGTGTGCCTTAGAATAAAAAATAGGTAGTTACATGTATGTGTGTATTTATTTGTTTACATGTGGAGGCTTTCAAAAAATTGGAAACAGTTATTTTAGTTCTTAAAAATAAGCCCGGACTTGCCATTTGTGGTAAGTCCATCCCAAAAGTCAGGTGGTTATTTCATTTAATCATGGAGAGTCATGATTCAGCTGCCTGCCACCTCCTTCCTCAACCTAAATAAAGGAAGCTCATATCTAAATGGGCAAATTGACATGACCAGTTTAAGATAAGCTGTTTTAGTCAGCTTTTTCTCTGCTGTGACTAAAAGACCTGACAAGAACAATTTTAGATGGGTGCTCACAGTTTCAGAGGTCTTGTTCCTTAGACAGCTAGCTCAGGGCTCAAGGTGAGGCAGAGCATTGTGGCAGAAGAGTGTGGTGGAGGGAAGTAGCTCACATGATGCTCAGGAAACAGAGAATAGAGTAAGCTCAGCTAACCAAATATACTCCAAAGATAGTCCCGATGGGCTGGGGATGTGGCTCAAGCGGTAGCGTGCTCTCCTGGCATGCATGCGGCCCGGGTTCAGTCCTCAGCACCACATACCAACAAAGATGTTGTGTCTGCCGAAAACTAAAAAATAAGTAAATATTAAAAATTCTCTCTCTCTTTCTCTCTCCCACTCCCCCCCTCTCTCTCCCTCCCTTCCTCCCTCCCTCCCTCTCTCTCTCTCAAAAAAAAAAAAAATCTAAAAAATAAAAAGTCCCGAGGACCCACCTCCACCACCTCCACCCTACCAGCCTACAGTTACCACTCATTTAATTCCTGTCAGGGCATTAATTTACTGATTAGGTTAAGACTTTTGTAACTGAATCATTTTGCCTCTAAGTCTTCTGCATTGTCTCATACATGAGACACCTATTATTTTAAACCATAACCCAGGCATTTAATGTAAACCCTGCCTGTTTTAAACAGATTACTGGAGACTCATGGTTGGGGTACAACAACTGGTGAAAAAGAGAAAAACCAATGTTTTGGCTACTTGTGATTAATTTAAATGGAACTTTGGAAGACTTCAGTGCCTCTTTAAGAGTGGGACTATTTTGGGGCTGTGTACTTACCAGCTGACATCGTCATATCTTCCAATGTCTGAATTTGGAGTAATGTTTCCCCTTGGGTCAGGCAAGGGTACATCTTTTCTATAAAGGGCCAGGTATAAAAGTTTTGGCATTGTGGGTCATGCTTTCGGCTTCTGGACTATATGACTTCTGTCATTCAGTGCTGCTGTAGTAGTGCAGAAGCAGACATACACAGTGTGTAAGCACATTTGGGTGGTTGTATCTGGTGAAATTTTATTTAAAGATGCTAAAATGGTAATTTTCACACATTGTACACATTTTCCCAACCATCAGATGATATAAAAATCATTTCCAGCTCCCAGGCCACACACAGAAAAGCAGGTGGCAGGCTACATTTGTTCTACGTAGTTTATTGACATTTAAGCTGTTTTCTAGGTAACTGTAGGAAAATTTGAACCATCCCAGAGAATTTATTTAGCCTGAGTAGACCCGGGTTCAGTTTCCCCACCTGCAAGAATGTTGGCAAATAGCGCCACCTAATCTTTTGGTTCTTTATAAGGATACCTTTTTCCTGAGAAAATGTTAATTCTCCCTCATTTATTATTTGGCTTACAAATCTAGATCAAACTTGTATTTAACAAACTATAGTTTGGTTTCTGCTACTGGTTCCTGACACAGGGTCTCTAAAATCCTTGGAATTTCTTGGATGATTTAGGAGTATTTTTCATTTTAATTAAGCAGCCCTTAATGAGCTTCTGGGTAGATTCAGGACAGGGGCAGTCATCAGGGAGACCAAACATTGATTAGAAACTTGAAAATTCCAGCCCCACCCTCATCCTGTGGGAAGTGCCAGAGCTTGAATTAATTATCCATCATGCCTGTGTGATGATGCCTCCATAAAAATCCCGTAGATGGGGTTTGGAGAGCTTCAGATTTGAGGAACACATCCAGGTGCACCCCCACCTCCAACTCCACCAGGATGCTTGCCCTCAGGGCTCTGGCAGACCTCAGCCTGTTTGCCTCTTCAACTGGCTCACCATCTCTCCTTTATCATGTATCTTTATAATAAGCCTGAAAATGTGTTTCCTTGAGTTTTGTGAACTGCCTAACAATTTGTGGAACTTGAGAAGAGGTCACGGACACTCCCAGTTTGAGCCAAGGCAAACAGAAATGTGGGTAACTAGGACCAACTTGCCAACTATAGCAAACAACCTGCATCTTTGCACATAAGGTCTTTGTGACCCCACTTTCCATATATTCTTCCCTCTTGTGATGAGCATGGGCATCCTTCTCCAGTGGAGTCAGGTATCTTCAGTCCTCCTCTGTGCCACCTAGTCCATGCCTGGCTTCAGGTAGGTCCTCAGCTGTGTGTGGTTAAGGGGTGGAATACTGGAGGTGATGTTTCAACCAAATGTCACTTTGGATTTTAGTTGTGTCTCTGTGCTCACAACTCTTACAGACTTGTAGCCTCCAGGAAAAGTGGGATCCCTTTTGTTTTTCTTATTGTTCAGTTACTTTGGGGAACTGGGTTTAGAGTCATGGATTCCGTAGTCTTACCAGGTTTCCTACTATCCTAAAGCTAATGTCTTGATAGAACAGTGTGGCCTTTTGAAGGTGCACTCACAATGCTAGCCAGATGACTACTTTGCAGGGCTGGCACAAGGTTTTCCAGAAGCCTTATGTGCTGTGACTCAGCATCCCATGTATGGCACTGTCTGTCACATTGCCAGGGTTCATGGTAGGTCTTTATCCATCCACCTACTTGCTTCAATGTGCATGGCTCAACGGTAGCTCTTCAAGTCAGCTTCTAGCACATTTTGCAACCACTGGAGCTGAGGAAGGAAAAAGAATCTCTTTGCTAACCCTATTGAGTAAAGGGCTTACAATTTATTGTCACTTTTTTAAGGAAGATATACAGTTGAACTGGTATAGACAATACTACATGGAGTATCTTGGTGCAGTTGGAGTGATGTTACCCTTTATTGAGCACCCAAATGCCGAGCCTATGCTCAGTGCATTTATTTTTAGTTGTGTTCCCTCACTTAAAGCCTTACAGCCCGTTGAGGGGTGACTACCATGGGTCTTATTTTATAGATATAAAGACTGAATTTCATGTAGATTAAATAACTTACCCAGGACCCCAGGCTTCATAAATCATAAAGCTGGGGGTTGAACCCCAGTCAGATTTCACGTACCCTTTGGACTATCCATTACCATATTGATTGACCACAGTCATCAGTCTACTGAGTGACAGAACTCAAAACATGAACACACCTCTAACAACCAGCACTGAGAAAGGGCACAGAAATATCAGAAACTTTTTGGAGAAAAGTAATCATGACAGTTATAGTCCAACATAGTATATAAGTAAAAAAAGTGTCTTAGGAGAGCAACACAGTGGAGGGCCATTTACAGTGTCACTCTATAATCTATAGAGAATATGAAAATGTATCATTGTAGTGCTTTTTAAATTTCCAGAACGTTTATTGTACCATGGTTGCATAGAAAAGCCAAGAAACCAGGACTGGAATATTTCAACTCTCCATGATGAAAGTGAATTTAACTTGAGCTGTGGGCTGTTTGGACTGTGTATAGAGTGACATGAGAAAGAAAAACATGCCAGCAGAGAGAAAGTTGGGGAGAAAGGATTGGATTGGTAACGAGCGTGCTATGCTGGGAGTCATAGAAATCAGCACGGGACAGACCTGGGCTGCGCGGGGGCCGTGAAGGGCATGGTGTGAAGGAGGGGAGTCGTTCCTTTCCCCATTGCACGCATTTGCTTCCTTGGCACCTCATGGCTTCCTACTTCTCTGCTTCCTCTCGTGTTTTGGATTCTTCTAGATTGTAATATGTGGGGGTTGGTCTTCACAGGAGGGGGGTCTTCCCTGTGATAACATGTTACCTCTGAGGTAGTGGCTTCACACAGCACAGTCTCCCTGTTGGCTTTGTTAAGGGTCTGTACTACACACGTCCAGTCCCCGTTGCCCTTCCTTATGTCAAGATTTGCTTCTCTCAGTGAGTGACACATTTTCCAAGCCCCTACAGAAACTCATTGGTACATCTACCACTCGCCTGGTGAAAACTCTGGACCCCCTTTCTGGAAAATAAATGCATAGATAGAAAATTTGGTGTATAGTTGCAGGAGACTCCTGGGTTCCTAACAGTCCACCTTTGGATCCCCAAGAACCCATGAGCATGATCAGCCTGTCTTTTAACATAACTTACCCATAGTAACCTTTAGGACTGTCATCCTACCAGCTCTGGAATTCCAAATAGGCCTTCAATGACGGACCCATGATATTACATTACATTAAAAGTCCAGTTTTACCCTAGTACCTAAATATTTTCTAGTTTCCCCAGTAAATACAATGAGGCACTACATGATAGCGTTTCAGTCTACAACAAACCATACAGATGATGGTATTCCCATAAGATTATATTGCCTTGGGACTGGGGTTATAGCTCAGTGGGTGAGCGCTTGCCTCACGTGTGCATGTGTGAGGCACTGGGTTCAATCCTAAGCACCACATTTAAAAAAAAAAAGTGAAGATGTTGTATCCATCTACAACTAAAAAATATATATATATTTTAAAAAAGAGAGATTATATTGTAGCCCACTTAGTTTAAGTACATGCTGTGAGTTCCATACAAGGACAACACATTTCTCAGAAGATGTCTCTGTTGTTGAGTAGAGGAGCATGGTTCTAGTTCTTTCCTTTGAGCATTTTAATGGCTTGTGGGAAAAAAAATTAATATTTATTTGTTAGTTTTAGGTGGACACAACCACTGAGCCACAAACCTCAGCCCCTGGCTTGTGAAATTTATGTCCAGTTGGAATTGCCTCTGGTCAGACTTTGCACCTTTAATACCATGATGTCACTAAAAAGAATCTTCATTCTTTTTGCTCTGGTAACACTCTGAGTCGCATCAGAGTCAAAGTGACATGAATGACCTTCTTTGCTACTTGTCACCTCACTTAGCCACTCAAGGAGAAGGGAATCTGTAGCGATAGATAGTAATCTTCCTAGAGAACCCCAGGTGCCTTCTGTCCACAGCTTTTTCCATCTGTGTGGAGGGCTCACACTGTCATCACTCACTCTGTAGTTAAGGTCATGCTGAGATAGCTTCAAGGCACTCTGCTTAGGCTGGAATTTAGTTGTATTGAATGTTGCTGGGCTGTGTTATGTCCCTGGTCACGGTTAGAAAGAAAGAATTGCATAGCTACCACTTAGCAGTGGCTTTAGATTGACATATTCTCAGTCCTCAGAGATAATGCCAACTTAAAAAAATGTCAAAATAATTGCATTTTCACCTCTTTTTTTTTTTTTTTGGTGGTGGTGCTGTGGATTGGACCCAGGACCTTGTGCATGACAAGCAAGCACTCTACCAACTGAGCTATACCCGCAGCCTTTATATAGCATTTTTTTTAAAAAAATATTTTTTTTTAGATGTTGATGGATCTTTATTCATTTATTTATATGTGGTGCTGAGAATCGAACCCAGGGCCTCACACATGCTAGGAAAGTGCTCAACACTGAGCCACAGCTCCAGTCCCTATATAGCATCTTAATTGGCACATTTAATATTATTTGACCTGAGAAATTTCTTCTCAGATTTCCACAGACTTCACTGACCCTTGTAGAAAAGGAACATAGACAAGTCTTTTCAGTGTTAGCAGATGGCATAGAAGCAGAAAGGGAACCCTTACTTTGCCAACCTTTCCATTAAGTCAGCCTGGTGTCAACATCACTGAGATCAGGAGACAATGCTGTGCCTTCAAAGATTTAAAGTTAGTTCCATCTGGAGAACCTTTTAAAGTAGTCTGATAGCAAAAGAGGTGTCATGTGAAGAAAATTTTACAGTCAGCATTTAGTGTGTGTGTGTGTGTGGGGGGGTAGATGTCAGCAACTTCAGTAGGAGAAATTCTTAGGCATCTTAGCTTTGGATTGAGAACTAAAGGCAACAGAGTGTTTCCAAGAAAAGGCTCTCAGGATGTTAACGTACCATTGTGGATGGAACTTTAAAACAAGTTTGGAGTTGAATAGCTAGGAATATAGGGATAGATTACCAAATGCAGTGTAAAAGCTTTACTTTGACAAGCAGAAGGAAAATGTGCAGCAGATAAGTTTTTCAAAGAAAATTTTGTGTTTAATCTTTGAGAATTTGAAGAATTTGGACTGTGTGTTGCGTTTTGCTCTGTAAAAAAGAAAAAAGGTTGGATATGATGGCCGATTTCACCTCTTTTTAAGTGACTTAAAAGATAATTTAAGATAATTTCTCCAAAGATAATTATAGATCTGAGCCCATTAATTGTTTAATGAGGTTTTGGAACATAGTGCTGAAGCTCAGTCATGCGAAATTTAATATTTTTAGTTCTGATCCCAGCTGTTTCTACTTATCATGTTACTGTATCTAACACGTGTGCACAGCATCCTAAAGCGCATAGAGGCAGATAACACGGCATATGTTTTGGAGAACACAGCACATTTTTCCCCCCGGCTCAGGCTGGGACTTGGTATTCCTAGTGGAGATGCTGCTACTGGCTTTCCCCAGTTGCTTCTTTAAGGATTCAAAAAGTCTCTCATGAAAAAGTATCCACCTGGTGAAAAATTGTAGGTGGTACTGGGTATGGAAAATGTTTAACTGCATAAACATGAGTTGGTACCCAGGGTGCTTTCCATGCTCAACCCTCAACTGTCTTCCCAAGCTCCCCAACTTCTCCCATCAGCAGCCACCATAGCAGATCCTCACAGTTCCCAGACAGCGCTCTGTTTCCCTCCCCCACCTGTCTACCAGAACCATCATCGTGCTCTTCCCTCTGCTGATCACCTCCCACTTAACCCAGTAGGTCTTCCATGACCCCCAGCCTAAACTGGTTTTCCCTGTCTGTCCTCCTCATCATCCTGTGACACTCCCGCATTGATCATATCACCTTCTGCCTGTTCTGCCTCCTGCTGGACTGAGAGTTCTTCAGCAGACAGGGGTGTGTTCTCAGGTTTGTATTGCTGCTGTCAAGAGCCCTGTACCCAGGGGCGCTCTGCATGGGTGGGTGTGTGGGATGTGAGAGCAGCTGGTTCCTTTGTAGGGAGAACTGGCATGTGCCTCCTTGCCTCTGATTGACATCCTAATGCTCCGTTTCCTGACAGCCCAGTCGGTATTTGAACATTTGCCCCAGATTCTTGTCCCTGAAGCATAAAGTGTCCAGGACACAAGCACAATCTTATTACCACTTTCTGGAACAAAGGCCATGATTCTGGCCTGTCGCCATTGACTATGGGATGCTGGGCCAGGTATCCACTTACTGCTTTGCAGCTCCAGAGCCTCCTGCTAGCCTGCTGGGGCCAGGCTTTGTCTGTATTGACCCCATCAGCCATGTCACAGTGGAGGGCTAGTTTCTGTGTGTTCCCAGGGTGTCTGATCTTGTTGGCCTTCGTAGGGAGTGGGAGTAGCAGCAATGGCATGCTTCTCCTGTACACACTGATGGCAGCCACAAAGTACCCACCAAAGAGGACCCCTACTATAATTAAGCTTCTCGTAATGTCAGCAGGATTTCTGCAGAGAGCTCGTTGTAGTTTGAAGCTTCCTCTTTGTTGTAAAAGTCAGGTTTGCAACTAGATGTTGTCATAGACTTTGCTTCAAGGAAGCTTACTGTGCAAAAGTTACTATTTCTGTTTTCTGTGGTTAAAAACTGGTAAAACCTCTATCTGACCTAAGATATGGGACAAAAAGTAATTGCTGTATAACTACACTGGCATGTAACCACCCCACTGAGAATAAATCTAAAGAATTTTCAGACCTGGGGTCCAGAGATTTTTAGGCGTTAGCTTCTCTGGACTGCTTTGAACAGCTTCTGATAGCAGGTGTTTCTTGACACACACAAGCCCTGACCTGAGACTGTGGACCATTCTGACCCAGTTCTACATGGAAGGTTTGTCCGCTATCCAGTGGTTTTCATCTGTACTCTCTTAATCGAATCTCTATTTCTACAATCCCCTGTTAATAACTTGTTAAATTTTGTTTGGCTTCTGCCTTCTGGTTGGGACCTAGCCAGCACAGGTGCCCTCTCCTTTAGATGGCCAGCTTCACTTCCCACCAAGTGGACCATACGGGTTCTTTGGGGGCCAGCCTAAATGATGCCCCACTTATTTATTCCTCCCGAGTTCCTGCCTTTAAACAGGTACTAGGCTTCCCCCTCAGGAGAAGGAAGACAGCTTGAACCCAACAGGAGCTCCAAGACTGGGAGAAAAAGTTAGAGGTTAAGTGTGTTGACTTAGAGAGGGGTGGAGGGGTGTGTGTGTGTGTGTGTGTGTGTGTGTGTGTGTGTGTGTGTGTAAGGTTAGGAGAGAGAATTGTGACAAACTTGATGTTGTTCCTCTCAGAGCCTAAGGGACAGATAAATGAAAATTCATGAAACTGATGAATATTTACCACTTCAAGCACCCAGAGACGCCCATAATAGAAAACATAACTACTAAGTATAGTTTTGTCCGTTAATATTCTCTTTCCACACAGCACTTGAGGTAGATAAGGCTTTATTTTCTCATTCCATCTCTGAACTCCTAAAGGGCTCTTGCACCTGCCTTGCCTGCCACACAATAAATAGATAGTAAATGTTTTTGGCTGAAGGGCAGCACACTGGGTAGATGGTACTTTGTTTTGTTTTCTATCCAAGAAAGCCTTATCACCAATGTCTTCTGTTAACAGTTCATAAACAATGATATGCAGATTTTTCTGTACTTGAAATGTGAACAAGGAGGGGCTGGGGATGTGGCTCAAGCGGTAGCGCGCTTGCCTGGCATGCGTGCGGCCTGGGTTCGATCCTCAGCACCACATACAAACAAAGATGTTGTGTCTGCCGAGAACTAAAAAATAAATATTAAAAAATTCTCTCTCTAAAAAAAAAAAAGAAATGTGAACAAGGAGATTATCAGTAGGTTCAGTGCTTTTCTTGTTCCTCTCCAGCCATGTAAATCACATCTACCATACAGGTGGGCACCAAGCAGAATTAGGTATTTTATATACCTAGTTTTCAGATCTCCCTGTTTCACAGATGTAGTAACAGCTTGAGTAACTTACCCAGATTATGCTAATAAAAACGGTGGCTCAGCCAAGCTGCAAATCCATGTTGATACCAAAGCTCCTGCGATTCCCACTGTGCTGTGGGGCTCACCATGGGTGGTTCCTGTGGTGGATCAGGCCCCTGCCCTGTCCTGTGCACACTCACCTAAGGAGTCTTTTTCCTCTTTAGAGGTACCCTTGCTTCCTTGTTCCTAGGCGGGCACTTGTTCCTTTTTCCTTGATCATGTTGGCACATGTAGAAAGGGCTCAAAAAAACTCAGGGGGTTGAAAGTCTCTCCCCAGTTGCTTCTTTAAGGATTCAAAAAGTCTCTCATGAAAATGTATCCACCTGATGAAAAATTGAAGGTGGTACTGGGTATGGAAAATGTTTAACTGCATAAAAGTTTAATTAAAGCCGAACCTCTGTGGGGCAGACATGACTCTCATCTTTCCTTTTTCTTAGGTGCTGTTACCCCCATATGATGATGCCACGGTGAATGGGGCTGCCAAGGAGCCACCGCCACCCTACGTGTCTGCCTGAGTCTGAGAGTGGATGGAGTTGAGAGCAAGCAGCTCAACTTTTCAGACACCTGAGCAATAGTTCTGTAATTTCAATTCTGAGATGAGCTCTCAGAGGCTTGTTTGTTTTTGAATTGTCACATTTTACAATTTAGATGTTAAGTTGAATCCCTCTGTAGTTTTGAACACATGCTTTAGCTAGAGCACTTTGGTAGTGTAGCTATAGGATTCTTTCAGTAGGGGTGAGGCAGTAACAGATCCATTCATCTTTCCCCAAAATACAGAGAGACCTTGAGTCCCCGAAGTCTGGTTTTGTACCTGCTTGACCCTAAAGCTGGGCAATTAGTCACACTTTTTCCAATTCTCCTCTCTTTTGAAAATATGAGATCAAAATTAAACAACACCTTTCTTAAACCGTTTGGTGTATAGAACAAACTTATGAAAACAGGAATGTTAATTATGTGATCATTGTTCTTATTAGATAAACAGGAATCCTTATGTATATGTTACAGTAGGTTTCCTACTATCCTTTATGACTTAAATTCAGTAACAATTGGAATTTACTTGTCAAGGATTTCAGCCACCCTCCATCCCCTCCCTCCCCGGGATGGGGGTGGGGGCTAAATGGAGACGATTAGGCAATACCAGGCTGTGGGAACAGAAACTACTCCTCTGCGTTGGAGGAGGGACTGATTGGTTTGGCATCGCATGGGACCTGCTACTACCTGAATGGCAAAGGACTTTTATATGTTCAAAAAAACGGCTCTCCTGCTTGTTCATTGTTGAATGTGCTGTAAATGAAGGCTTTTGCAATTAAAGTGAGATTCGCCCACCTCCAAGAAATAACCTTTTGATTCTGTGGTGATTGTGCCCTTCCTGCCCCCGCAGGGCCATTCGGTAAAAGGAGTGGGCTTCATAGCTCGTTTCATACATAAATGTTCAAAATATTGTAGTATTTGATAAAATCAGGCTTCTTCGACCAAGAAGAATGGGGTACAAACAGACCCCAGCTTCTAGCATTCCTGCACCAGCCTTTAGGTCTAAGCACCAGGTGTTCGGCATTTTTTATAAGCAATCGAGATACTGCTACATTCCAAGGGACATTAAAATAAAAGGTGGAGGGGAGATTTTATTCCTGATTCTACCTTAGTTGTTTTTAAATCTCATTCAGTGGTTTTTACAAACTCGGATCTAAAAAATTCTGTTCCTTGAAGCTGTATGGTGGCCCATGGTTCCACTCAGTGGTAGAGAGCTTGCATAATATGTGTAAAGCCCTAGGTTATATCCCTAGCACCACAAAAATAAGTTGTTTTTTTTTTTCCCTAAGTTTAAATGTGAAAGATTCACACAAACTTGGATCCATGTAGTCATATTTAGGAAATGACCGTTACTTGCATATTGTTCCTCATGATTTTCCATCTCTTTGCATAATAAGTTTTGCAAATGATACATGGTTGAGTGGAGAGGGGTTCTGATCTTGAGATGCTGTAGCATCTTTGGAGAGAAACAAAGGCTGCTCTTCTGGTTTATGCAGCACCCAGGTGGCACTATGGACTTCAGATTATCACTGCATTCTCCAGTATCCTCACAGGGAGTTGGTGTTGCTGGTTTTTTACTTGATTCTTAACAGTTCTCAGGCTAAACTCAAGAGCAGCCTCCATATTTACTTCTGTAGAGTGAGGCATTTTCTTTTTGCCTCCACTATGAAAAGGCATTAAAATGACCTTGTAGAGCAAGGTCTACATAGCCCCGGAAGTCTGTTTTTGTCTCATTACTAACACAGATAAATAGCTTCTCTTTTAAATGTATTCTAAATTCCATTTTGGTATCCTGCCACTTTCTCCTATTTTGTTGTTCACATAGAAAGAAGAACAGCCATTACCTCACTGTTTCCTCATGCCTATATATTTCTTGTGCACTTTGCTGGTGAGAACCCCTGATTTTCTTTTTTTTTTTAATTAAAAAGTCAAAAAAATTGTTTTTGGTGCTGGGAATTGAACTCACAGCTTGGGGCATGTTTGGCAGGTGCTTCACCAAACTGGGGTACATATCCAGCCCCAGTTTTTTTTTTTTAAATCTTGATTTTTCTAACCCTGACATTGAGCCTACCACTAGAGGTTTGCAAATGGATCCACCAGTCCCGTCCCATGTAGAACCCAGAGTTTTAAGGTCTTTTGTCATGCCTGCCTCCATCTGGAAGTACAAACGTGCCACCACACCATGTAGGGAAGGGCAAAACTTAACACTTTCAACTAACGAATAATCTGTCGCTCCTTTAGAAAAAAGAAAAAAATAGGCCTCCGTTGAACAAGCTGGTTGGACTTCCAGGGTACCAAGGTGACAAAAGGTTAGAGGCCAACAGGTTCTCTGCTTCCTGTACTTCTTCCTACATAAATATTTTGTTCAGGGCCTGGGGCTGTATAGCTCAGTGGCTAAGCGCTGTGAGGCAGTGGGTTTGATCCTCAGCACCACATACAAAAATAAATAAAACAAAGATTGTGTCCATCTACAAGTAAAAAAAAAATTTAAAAATTGTGCAGCACTTCCCCAGAGTCTGATGTCTTTGCCTCCCTTCCTATCCTGTTATCCTCAAAAATGCAGAAACAACAACAACAAAAACCTCCCCCTACCCTCACTGTTCTGGACCTAAATACATGTTTAATTTGATTGCTTAACCAAACTACATTTTTTTCATTTATCTTGCTTCTCCACCCTTAGATCGTTAATCAATGATTTATTACTAACGATATCAATAGATTGTCTTTAAGACTATAGCCATTAAAGAGGGATATATTTGAAATATTCATCTTTTGAGAAAATACTGCTATGCAAACTGAGTGTTCATTATAGGGGAAAACTAACGTGACTATAAAAACATTTTGTTTCCCCCCCCTCTTTTAAGATGCATTAGTTTTTGCAGCCAGTCTGGAAACTGACCTAAACATCATTAGATTAATACTGCCAATCATGTAAGCAGCCCCAGGTTCTGGAGGGGAGAAGATAGGTATCTTTGCCAAGGAATTAAAAGAGCAGCTCATGGAAAAGAACTGCCAGCCGAAAGCTCAGGCAAAGCCATTTCAGGGCTCCCTACCTTCAGACCTAACAAAGCACCAAAAATAGTGCCTGGGGCTGTGTGAAATGGTTTTTGGCAGCTCAGACATATATTCTGGAAGGGAAGGAAAAAGGAGGCATTGCAGGGATGTCTCCACACCCATGGAATTTACTTCAAGTGTTTCTGCATACTGGCCAAGTTTTCTGCTAAATGGCTCATGGTGTATGGAAGCCAGCCAGATCTGCACCCTCTGCCCACAGCCCCGTGCATATCTTCTGCTGACAGCAAGACAGAAGATGTCGCCTGTCCAATTCAGAAAAAGGTACATCAAAATGGAAGTCTGACCCCTATAGATGCATCAGTGGGATCCTTATTAGCAAGAACAGCTGCTGCTTTAGGATGAAGAGTTTGACTTAAAACACAGCATGATGGACTCAAGTTTTGTTTATTTTAGCCTATCTAACACACATGCTTTGCAAAAAAAAAAAAGCCTTTGATTGTACAGTTTTTATCTTATTTAGCGGAGAACCTCTTGAACCTGGTATGTTAGCTTTCCATCACTAATAACACATTCCTAGAGATAACTTAAAATAGGTTTATCTTTGCTCACAGTTACAAAGGTTTCAGTCTATGATCAGGGGGCTCTGTCACTCTAGGTCTGTGACAAAGCCACACATCATGGCAGGAGCTCATGGTGGAACAGAACTGCTCACTTCGTGACCAGGGAGCAAAAGAGGGGAAGAGGAGAAGGCCAAGTTCCTGCTGTCCCCTTCACAGGCACACCTCCAGTGACCCAAAGACTTACCACCAGGCCCCACTCTTTTTTTTTTTTAACTATGGTTTTAGTTGTAATTGGAAACAATACCTTGATTTTATTTATTTACTTTTTATGTGGTGCTGAGGATCTCACATGCCAGGCAAGTGCTGTACTGCTGAGCCACAGCCACAGCCGCCCCCAGGCCCCACTTCCAAGTCTTTAACACGTGGGCCTTAGAGTGACAATTAAGATCTAAGCTAGCGCATCCAGGAAATAAAGTCTTTATTTATCAAAATGTCCAGGTAGATTGCTACAATAGAGCAAAAAAGATAATTTTGAAAGGAATTGTGTGACCCAATTCATAGGCATTGAGGATTCAAACTGCATTTTGCTCAGAAAAGGCTAGAATGGTTGTTTTGGCTGCTACTGGAGCTGTGGTGTCTTGGACCCCTTAGACCTGGTCACAATGTGAAAGTTATATCCCATGCACATTGCCATCCCTGGTATCCTAAATTAGGGACTTCCAATGTAGGCCTTCTAAAGGGCAGATGAGGCCTCCACCTGTGGTCTCTTCCTGAGGAAAGCCCTGGCTCTGGGAAGATCAGATACAGGGGCCAGCAGCAGCACAGAGGACCCTGTTTTTTGCAGTAGGGACACCCAGTGCAGTGACTTGTATGATGTCTTCATAATTCTGCAGTTTAAATAGGTCTAAGTGGGTGAATTTGAGACACTAGAATTTCAGATTCACCCCACTTCACACTAACAATGGTTGATCGCTACTCATTGGAGTTATCGCATCCACAGGTGGAAAGCAAGTCGGGCAAAGCCATGTAAACTTGGGGTGGGTGTTTAGCTTGAAGTTGTGTTACATAAGTAAAGCTGTCAGTTTCCTTTTAATCGATGTACTGCAAATACCAGCTTTTCATTCTTTTTTTTTTATTGTTGGTTGTTCAAAACATTACATAGTTCTTGATATATTTCACATTTTGATTCAAGTGGGTTATGAACTCCCATTTTACCCCGTATACAGCTTGCAGAATCCCATCAGTTACACCTCCATTGATTTACATATTGACATACTCGTGTCTGTTGTATTCTGCTGCCTTACCTATCCTCTACTATCCCCCCTCCCCTCCCCTCCCCTCCCCTCTTCTCTCTTTACTTTTCATTCTTATTGAAAGAATTTATTCCGTCCAGAAAAAAGATCAACTGAGGTGGACGTTTTTGAGTAGTTAATTGTTTTAAGCATAGCAATTTCCTTCTGAGGAAATTAGGCACGCTTGTGAACTGCAGTGATTTATCTTTGTCAAGGAGATTATGCATGTTAAGATTTCCAGCATCATAACTCAGGCCAGTAAAGGCAGTGATGTAATTTGTACTATTTTGTAATTTGTACTAATTTGTACTAGGAAACCTTGAGACCCAACTTCCTTTCCCCAGAAAGCCTGTACTACATAGAGACAGGAAAAAAAAAAATAAAAGAAAGAAAGAAAAAACCAAAACAGTCATTTCCCCTGGGAATGTAGTTTTTTTCTGCCCTGTTGAAGTTAATGCACTGAATCATTGTCACTGTATCCCTGAGAGTTAACTTCCCTGATAATCTTCATGGAAAAACCAGGTGTGACTTAGGCTATCAGGAAACTCTATATTATAAACTCATATGTTTTAATAAAAAGAAACTAATTCCAGCAACTCAACTTTGCATCTCAACCTGAAAGTGACTTCCCTTCAGAGGCTTCCTATGAGCCACAGATCTGGAAGGCATTTATTTTACGTTCTCCCGGAGCAGAATCGGCATCTCCAAACAAGGCATATCTGACGCTCTGCAGTTATTGTCACTTCTTATCTTTAATCCCCCAGTAAGTCTGTGTTATTTATTATTCCATCCGTGCCTAGCACATCTGGCAAATAGAAGGAACTAAAAAAATATTTAAAAATATTTACTAGATGAAAAATAAAATAAGTACATGAGAAAAATTAAAGCCAGCTGTAATCCCACTCCCAGTGATCACAACAAATTCTGAAGAACAAGTCAGAGGAGCTTGAGTCCCACAGAGACCATGTCTCATAAGAGCCCACTGGGGAAAAAAAATTTCATCGCTACTCTTCCAGCAGATCTGACAGGCAGAGTCCTGTGTATTCTGTGTGTGCATCTTGACTGCTAGCAGAGGGTCATAAAGGTAGGTGATAGGGAATGAACAACACCACCATAATGAAAAGATTGGTCTCTGAAGAAAGATTAAAGGACTGCTGAGATGAGAGGCTAGCTAATATTCTGTTTAAATTTGAAATCAAAAGGGAATGTTATTCTCAGCTCTTACTGTTCTTGTGATCCAGTTTCTCTTATGTGAGCTTAATTCAGTACAGTTCTGAATGAAAACTTGCTACGTGTGCCTTCTCAAGAACTTTCCTCTTTTCTTGTAAATCACTGCATCATTAAAACAATAAATGACCAAATCTAAACCCTGTGGAATCCTGAGACCTTAGACAATATAGAGGAGAATTCTAACAGCTGGTGTGCTACTCTAGTATAGTAACATGTTTACACACTTCCTGGGCACTTAAGATTTAAATAAAATCCATGTGAAACTTCATGGTAAAGCATATTTGTTCTTTATTCTATTTTGGGGGGTAGGGGGTACCATGGGGATTGAACCCTGGGGCACTTGATCACTCAGCCACATCCCCAACCCTATATTGTATTTTACTTAGAGACAGTGTTTCTTCAGTTGCTTAGCACCTAGCTTTTGCTGAGGCTGGCTTTGAACTCCTGCCTCAGCCTCCTGAGATGCTGGGATTACAGGTGTGTGTCATTGTGCCTAGCAGTTACTTTATCCTTTTTTAAAAATATGTTTTTTAGTTGTTGATGGACCTTTATTTTCTTTATATGTGGTGCTGAGAATCTAGCCCACTGCCTTATACATGCTAGGCAAGTGCTCCACCACTGAGCGCTTTGTTCTTTAGAAAAACACACAGAATTCCAAGTCGAGAAATGTGAATTGCTCTGTGTCAGGTACAGTAGACACTAGGACAGAAATTTCCAGCAGGAGACATTTCTTGCAGTGGAAAGTGCTCGTAAGAGGAGGAAGTACAAACTCCAGAAAAGGTATGCGTGCAAAAGAACAAGAGCAGATGCCAAGATGTGTAGCAAGAAGCCTCTCCTGCCTATGCATAAGAGTCTTCCAGGAAGGATCCAAAGGAGGATGACTAAAGCAGGAAGAGAGACTAAATTATTTGCATGAGGGCTCAAAATTAAAACTTGCCCTCTGCCTATAACAAAACCTTTATTGAAATAGAATTCCTGTGCCATACTATTCACTTTAAAGTATACAAGTTAATGGTTTTTAATACTACTCAGAGTTGTGCCAGCATCACAATCAATTCTAGAACATTTTCATCACCTCTCAAAGAAACGCACCTATAAACAGTCACTCTTCATCTTTCCCAGTTGAAGGTCATCACTAGCTTACTTTCTGTCTCAATGGATCTACCTATTTTGGACATGGAAATAGACAATATGTGGTGCCTTATGACTGGCCTTTCACTAAGCTCATTTTCGAGGTTCATCTGTTTCGTAGCATGTAGCATATATTAGTATTTCATTCTTTTGGGGGCGGGTACTGGAGATTGAACTCAGGTACTTAACCACTGAGCCACATCCCCAGCGCTGTTTTGTATTTTATTTAGAGACAGGGTCTCACTGAGTTGCTTAGCACCTCGCCGTTGCTGAGGCTGGCTTTGAACCCGTGATCCTCCTGTCTCAGCCTGCAGAACAATATTCAATTCTATGGATATACCACATTTTACTAAGTATTAGTTTCTGGTTGTTTGGGCTGCTTTCACTGTATGACTGTTGTGTGAGTTCTCCAACCTTGTTCATTATTGTGGATTCTGCATCCATGGAGCCAACCAACTGTGGGTTGAAAATACCTGGGGGAAAAAAATCAGCTGTCCTAAAAACGAATTGACTTTTTCTTGTCATTATTCCCTAAACAGTACAACAAAACATCTATTTACATAGCATTTATTACATTGTATTAGATATTTTAAGTGGTCTAGATATTACTTAAGGATGTAGGTAGGTCATGAGCAAATACCAACCATTTCGCATGAGGGAATTGAGCATCTGAAAATTTTGTTATCCTCTAGGGATCTTAGAATGAAACTCCTATGGACACAATGACTGTTTAAGGTTGGCACTTCAAAATTTATGTCTAAATGATTTGTTCTTTGGTGGGGGCTATTGAAGATGGAATTGTTTTCTTAATTTCATTTTCTTTTACTTTCTTTTTTTTGTGTGTGTTGTTATCAGGGATTGAATCTAGGGCACTTAACCACTGAGCCAACCATATCCCTTATTTATTTGTTATTTAGAGACAGGGTCTCACTAAGTTGCTTAGAGCCTTGCTAAATTGCTGAGGCTGGCTTTGAACTTGTGATCTTCCTGCCTCAACCTCCTTACAGGCATGTGCCACCATGCCTGGCCATAATTTCATTGTCAATTATTTGTTGCAAGTATACAGAAATACATACAATTTTTAAGATATTTTGTATCCTGAAACCTTACCGAACTCATATATTAGCTCAACAGTTTTTTAATGTGTGCCTTAGAATTTTTCTATACAAGATCATATCATCTGCAAATAGTTTTTACTTTTTTCTTTCCAATCTGGATGACTTTCATCTCATTTTCTTACCTTGATTAGAACTTCTAGTACAATGTAGAATGTAAGTGGTGAGAAGGTAACTTGCTCCTGATCCTAGGAAAGCCTTCAGCCTTCCATCATTAAGGTAAAGTTGGGGACTGGGGTTGTAGCATGTGTGAGGCACTGGGTTCGATCCTCAGCACCTCATCAAAATAAATAAGCAGGGCACCGTGACACATACTTGTAATCCCAGCCTCTTGCGAGGCAGAGGTGGGAGGATTGTGAGTTAAAAGCCAGCCCCAGCAACTTAGCGAAGCACTTAGCAATTCAGTGAGACCCTGTTCCTGAATAAAATATAAAAAAGGGGCTGGGGATGTGGCTCAGTGATTAAGCACCCCTGGGTTCAATCCTCAGTACCAAATAAATAAATAAACAAACAAATAAATAAATAAAATAAAGATATTGTGTCCATCTACAACTAAAAATATATATATATTTTTAAAGTTGGTTGTGGTTTTTTTGTAGGTGCCCTTTATCTGTCCCTTTTTATTTCTAGTTTGTGGAGTGTTTTTATCATGAAAAGGTATTGGATTTTGTCAAATTACATTTTATATCAGGTAGGTTTTGTCCTTTATTCCATTGCTATATTAAATGATTTAAAAACATTACTCAGACTTTCTCTTCGGCCCCATGTGTGGCCTGGCCATCTGGGGAATCTTGGTGTCCTTTTGTTAGGCCGGGTCAGTGATGCTGGGCTATCTTAGAAACTTTGCTGTAAGAGAAAGAAACTTTCAATTTAAAAACTTTGATTAGTGCATCTTTTTCTCAACATCATTCTTTTAAAGAATACATATTCATAGGTGGTGTGCATGGAGCCAGTGATTTTCTGGCACTTTCTATAATTGGAAGTTGCTTTGTCAATTCTTGTTTTAAATGAGTCAAGACATTCCTTTTGCTGCTTCTCAGAGACTCCTTCCTCTACGAATGAAATTGTTTGCCTTTTTGCATTGCTTTCTATTTTTCTCCATTTTGTGATTTATGTGTGACTCTCGGCAGACTGTCACATTTTTCTTTCCACTAACCATTTGTAATGTTTCCCCTTCTGTTGGACTCTGTTAATATCCATGTCCTACTTGTTTTCTTTGGCAAGAGAGAATGTGGAAAAGACCTAACTTTTGATATTTTTGCTATTGTCGAGTCCCTACTTACTGAGCTCTGCCAGGGTGCTGGGGGATCTCATAGGACAGATGCACATAGTCATTGCCCAAATATCTTGCAACCTGATGGAGCACCAGGCAATCAGTGCAGACGTGGACTCATTAATGTCCTTGAGTGAAGGTAATTAATTGAGTGTCACAAGGAAGACTCTGTTGGCTTCTAATCACAGATCACTTTGTGCCAGTTCCTAGGTTTAAGGATGAAAGGAGCAGTAATCTGTACTGCTGAGTGGTGTGTCCACGCATGCCTGGTCATTCAGCCTTGTCAATGTTTAAGGAGACAATAATCTTTCCACTTACTTTAGCCTGTACTCAAAGATTCTCCACTGAACCCTGTTGTCTCATTCTTTTTTGGGGGAGGGGGTACTAAGTATTGAATCCAGGGGCACTTAACCATTGAGCCACACCCCCAACTTTTTTTTTTTGTATTTTAATTAGAGACAGGGTCTAGCTGAGTTGCTCAGGTCCTCACTAAATTGCTGAGGCTGACTTTGAACTTGTGATCCTCTTGCCTCAGCCTCCTGAGCCCCTGGGATTACTGTTGTCTCATTCTTGAGAGATAGCCTCATCAACCTATATGCCCCAAAACTACCCGGCTCCAAACACCAGGTTAAAAGCTATAGCAGCCCAGTTCCTTCTAAGCATAGCATAGGACAAGATCCATAAACAGGCAAAGACCTACCTGGTCCCTGTCCTCGGGATCTCATGGTGAAGTTCAAGACCACATAAAAACATTTGAGTCTTCTTTGAAATGTGTTTTGTTTTCCTGAACAAGCTTTTTTTTTTTTTTTTTTTTTTAACTTGCTGTAGTTTTTTCCTAATCCCTATCATCTGACTTTCTAAGGTGGGATGATATGTTTATTTAGAAATTATTTCAACCAGTACAATAGTGGCATCAGTCATCTTTTCCTTAAGGGACCCTCTGGACCTGAAATCAGCAGTCCATGTTGATAGGGTATCCAGAAAGGAGCACTGCCCTTCTAGAAAGTTTTCCTAAACTGAACCACAGTGGAAACCCAACTACTCCTCTTGCAACCCCACATCTCCAGCTCCAACAGACGAGCAGCTGTCTGACAGGCCAGTGCTTCCTCTCCCAGAGGTGACATCAGCCCTTCTACTTGAGGGAGAGGGAGGGGAACACCAATGGTTTACAGGGGACTGGAACACCATCAGTCATCTAGACACACAGTACAAGTGAGGTGCATTGCAATTTTACATTTCTACTCACGCATTCAGTACAAGATTTATCTTAGGCTATTGGTCTTTCTCTTCTTTATTTTCCTCATACTCTGGTCACCTTTGTGTGTCTCTTCTCATTTCGATCAGTCCTCTAGGCCACATAGTTAGGTCTCAAATCAGGATAATTCTAATGGAAAACTAAAAGTTCTAATGTTTACAGGGAACAAATGGATGCTTAGGTCAAAAATCCACATTTGTGGTTCTTTAAATAACACCCACCCCTGAACAGATCCTTACTATGCAACCCTAAGTGGAGACAGGTAATTGAGGCATTGTTCCACACATAGCTACCCATGTACTATTAAGTAGTTATCAGTTGTATCGAACTTGTGTGCTCTCAGATACCACACACTCTCACCCTCGTGTGTTTGCATGAATGCCTACGTGAGAACTGAAAATCTTAACCCTACACTTCCGAGTAAGGTTCTCTGTGCATCCAACTGATAGCAGAGCCACTAACAGAAAAGGTGAATCTGACTTTTCCCCAGCAGCTTTTATTATCAACTTGCATTTGTATCCCAAAACCCCTTACTACAAGGGCAAGGTAACCCAGAAGTTAAATAATCATTTGTTCTGACTTCATATTTCAAGACTCTGAACTTGCTTTTGCTTCATTATTTTTTTGGCAGAAAAATAGAAGATCATCCCATAAGGTAGAACAACTCAGTTGTCCTATTTGACTTGGCCCCAGCCATGTTCCATAGAGATTTCCTATTCTAAAGAATTCGGATGGAACTCCCTGGGGAAAGAACACCCATTTTAGTTGGCATACAACAGAGTCATTGGAATCAGTTTCGAACTCACAATTTCCTTAAAAAATTGGAAGGATTTCCAGATTGCTATTGTTTTCCTGGTAATTTACTAGATCATACTGGTGTCTTGGAATCAGGCTACACATTTTAACTGTAAGTTTCCATAAACTGTAACTCAACTTCCCCAGCTCCTAAGGGATTTTCACTGGCCTGGACTCAGGAAGAATTTTCTTCTGTGGGATCCAAGGCTTCAGAGACCAAACATTTCCTGAAGACTTTTCTCTGCTTTCTGACCTCCACCTTCCTCCTTCCAAAGACATACAAAGAAACTATTTCTGATCAGTACAGGCAGCCAAGAGCATCCTGTGAGCTGCAGGGTAACAGAATAAGAGACCTGAATCCAAGATTCTTTCTTGGCTATTATGGTGCCATTGGGTTGCTTAATAACCAGAGTGAGTTAACCCCTTGCTTTATGTCTAGGATTCTAATTATCCACTCCTGGAGCTTTTAAGAATTGATTTTGTACATGGCACTTATTCATATTCCAGAAACTAACTGCCATCAAATAGTGGTGATGGTTAGATACAAAACACAGGCAATCAAAAGCCCTTAAAATGATTACACTCTGGCACATCCAGAGAATTTGAAACTGGTTAGTTCTGGGTCTCTCCCAGTAGCTTGTCAAAACCTGAACTGGGTGCTCTGGGTTAGCAGTTCGGAGATAGAATTTTGGAGCTTTATTAGGAGATGCCCTGGCCTGTAGAGCACACTCACCAGCTGGCTAGGAGCAGGAGAGCTGTGGGAGAGCCAGTCCTCTCTCCTCTATCGGCCATTCCTGCTATCTGCATCCCTCCAAGTTTCAGTGGGGACCTCCAAAGTAAGGTTTTCCCACTTGACAAAGTTACGAATGTCTTTCCCATAATTTCTGAAGTCTTGTTTGAACTAGACTTTTACTGTTCTTGCAGGGTAGGAATTTTGTCTCCTCTACAACCTGGCGTCCTTACCCCATCCCCACCTCAGGGCCTGGTTCCTGGCCAGTGGATGCTCTGTGAATATGAACTGGCTCTGGTGAGGTGATCTGGGTAGTGCCAAGGCAGTTCCTGGCACTTGTCACCGATTATCCAGGTTTTCATCACTTTTTTCTTCATCATTGTCGATGGATGACTTTTTGCAGAAAATAACCCCCAAATTCAGGTTATAAGACTCCCTCTATGTCTCTCATCCCCAGGGGATACCTCCCCAACCTTATCCCCACCGAACAAGCCCCTGAAACTCCCTGTTGTTCTGGGCGGGTGGCTCCCGACCCCTGGAGTCAGGTCCAGAGGTGGCAGCAGGCAGGGCGCGCGGCCAGGGTGCAGCTCGGGGGGCTGCCTACAGGGTGGGGCCGCGCTCGCCGCCGCTCCCTCTCCACGCCTTCCCGGTCCCCAAAGAGGACACCCCTCCTCCCGCCGGCCCGCTCCCCACCCTCGCCGCGGCGCCGCCTCCCCCGCGCCCGCCCTTGCCCGGAGCCTCCCAGGCAGCCAGCGAGCAAGGGGAGCGCTCTGGAATGGGACTTGGAGGAGGCGGCGGCGCAGTAGACGGCTGCAGCGGCTCGGGCTCCTTGCTCGTCTCCCACGAGCGATCCCCGAGGACAGCCGCGGCCCTCGGCGGGGCGAGGAGGCCGGAGAGGGAGACCCGCGGAGCTGCGCCTCTGCCTCGATTCGCTGGCGCCAGCGGCGGTGGCTGCAGGTGAGCGCGGCGCGCGGTCCGCGGGATTGTGCACGACCCTGCTGCCCCGGGGCGCAGGCAGATCAAGCCCGGGCTGGCGGACGCACGCGGGCGCACTGTCCACGCCCGCGCCGCGACCCCGCGGCTCCGCGCGACCCGAGCGCCCCGGCTGGGCTGTAGCCTCTGACCCCTCTGGGGAGAGCGGGACAAGGAGGCGTCACTGACTAGAGGGGGAGAAGTCCCATCACACCGGGAGGGGAGGGCTGGGCGCGCTCCCTGCGCGGGGCTCACAGCGGTAGCAGCCCGAGAGGGCCGGGTGAGGGCGCTGTGCCCCGCAGCGGGGACACCTAGCCCCGGTCTACACCGATCTGGGGAATGGGACTTGTTGAGCGGGTATCCACTGAAGATTCCTATTCAATTGGGAAGAAATGATTGCGACTGATCCTCCTGGTATCTCAGTGCCCGTGTCATCTGGATTTCCTTCTCCTTCTCAAAGGCGGCCAGAGCTCCAGCTTCCCTTATTGTGGAAGAGGGAGAGAAAAGGGAGGGCATTCTGTGGTAGTTGCTAGAAACCGGGAGGACAGTTCGAGAGGGGAGCATGCCTGGCAGGGCGTCCAGGACTCGGTGCACAGGAAGTTACCCTCCTTAGGGACATGCTCCCAGGACAAGCCCAATTAATGGAGCTCCGAATCGTCATAAATCAGAAAGCCGCAATGCAACTGCATCAAGGTCAAGTACCACCCATCAGCCTTTGAGGAATGGGGCAGTCAGGCTCCGGGGGCGGTGGTGTTAATCAGGCAGAGACACCAGGCCAGCCTCCCTGATTAAATCCCCACCTGTGAAGCTTATAGGCTGGAATACTTGGGGGTGAACCATGCCTTAGTTTCCTCTTCTAATAGGGATGATAATACTAAAGGACTGTGAGGATTAAAGGAGATGTGACCAGTCCTGAAAAACAGTTCCAGGAGCATCCTAAGATTAGGTGGTGAGCTCCATCACCTGTCTTTCCAGACAAAGCAAGGAGTTTGTATGAGCAGTGAATTTGACCCCTCTTTAGTTCATGAACAAAGGCTCTTGGAGGGTATGTAAGGGTGACAGATATTCCAAATCTATGTAACTGGAGTTTTCCACCCAGCAGTCTACTCTTACACAGTGAAGCACAGGGCTTCACAAATTCCTGTCGAGGTACCAAGGTGGGTTTGTGGCCTGGAAAGTTTCCTTTGAGCCCCTGAAGCTTGGTCCTTTATATTCCCCAGAAAAGGCAGATGCCCGTGGCTCTTCGCCCTCCATTTCCATATCCATTCACACTTCTGTTCTGGCAACAGAATCCAATCTCAGGGCCCAAACTTGCCAGGTCTCTCTTTTTTCTACAAATCAGGATTCTGGGGGCCCTGGCTCCCAGATTCCAGAGCAGACATACCAGACCATCCAGGCCTGAGCTCATTGCTGAAGGTAGAGTCATGGTAGTGTTCAAACCTGAAATACCCTTAGACAATAATTAGGTCTTAAGCTCCTATCTGCTAACACCATGTATCTCTGTCAGCAGAATACAGTGGAAATGAGGCCCAAGATTTGAAGAAGAGGATAGAGATGATTGCTTCTTGAAAAATGGGAAAGGAAAAAGAGAGTCGTTGAGGATGTGGAAAAAAAATTCCCACTGCTTGCCTAGAAGCAGTTCTCTCTGGGATCTAAGTGAGGTGAGGGAGGGGAAGGAGAAGAAAGGGAGACAGGCCCAGGTCCCAGGAAAGGCAGACTGGGTGGGCAGCAACAATGGAGATGCGAAGGTGAGTGGTTAGCGGGCAAGGTGACTGCACAGACTCCCTGCCCTCATGTGCAATCCTTTCCTAGAAGTCCCATCTTCTAGGGAAGCTAAGGAGGACTCCCCTGGGTAAGATACATGAAGAGGTGACTCAGGAGGCTCAGGGGAAGCGGGAGGGTGAAGCTCAAGGAGAGAGCGGAGAATGTCATTACAGTTGCTAGTAAACAGTGCCAGGGAGGCCCTTCCAAGGGACCAGTTGCCACTTGGAGCTTCAGCCTGTGAGGTCATCCTTGAACCCTGCCATGTGGCTCAGCAGACAGCCACTACTGCCTGAAGGGGCTCAAAGGCAGGCCTGGGCTGAATTCCAGAGGCTTCGGCTACTATGAGTAATGACTATGACAGCAACTTTGACAGTGATGAGAGGTAGTGGAAGTGTAGCACATTGCCCTGGAAGGACCTGGGCTCCAGTTATAGTCTATCACAGCTATAAGGACTTTGAAAAATTACTTAAGACTCCATGCCTCAGTTTCCTCATCTATACATAAGGAATAGGATTGTTGAGAAAATAAAACTACTTAGGACACATGAAGAGTAAATGTTCAGGGTTGGGATTGTAGCTTAGTGGTGGAATGATTGCCTCTCACGCTTGAGACACTGGGTTTGATCCTCAGCACATAAAAATAAATAGATAAAATAAAGATATTTTGTCCGTCTCTAAGTAAAAATATTTTTTTAAAAAAGAGTCAATGTTTGGTATTTATTGGTTTTACTTATTGTTACCACCTTGGCTTTAATTATATCATCCACCAGATGGGTGTGATTCTGTCATAAGGTGTTTTAAGGTCAATTGAAGCAGCTAACATGAATTTATCCAAGATAGTGTGTAGATGTAGTAAACATTCAGAATGAGTTGCTTGATAAGGAAATTTTCACAGAATACCTGTACATAAAAACCAGTGGCTGAACAGATGGATCAAGTAACATTTTTGGGAGGGGATTGTACTGGGGATTGAACTCAGGGATATTCAACCACTGAGCCACATTCCCAGCTCTATTTTGTATTTTATTTTATTTTATTTTAGAGAGAGAGAGAGAGAGAGAGAGAGAGAGAGAGAGAGAGAGAGAGATTTTTAATATTTATTTTTTAGTTCTCGGCAGACACAACATCTCTGTATGTGGTGCTGAGGATTGAACCTGGGCCGCACGCATGCCAGGCGAGCGCGCTATCGCTTGAGCCACATCCTCAGCCCCCCTATTTTGTATTTTATTTAGAGATAAGGTCTCACTGAGTTGCTTAATGCCAAGCTGTTGCTAAGGCTGGCTTTGAACCTGCAATCCTCCTGTCTCAGCCTCCTGAGCTGCTGGGATCACAGGTGTGCGCCATTGCATATGGCAACTAATATTTTTTTAGAAACTTTTTCTAAGAGGGTTTTCTGAGAAAACTTTGTCTACTTGTGGAAAGCATGGCTCACTGCCCCTTAGAATACTTGTTGCTGTTTTAGATACTGTATTAGTTTCTTATGGCTGCTATAACAAAGGAGCCTAGTAGCCAAAAAAAAAAAAAAATTACTTTGCAATCCTGGAGTTCAGAAATCTGAAATGGGGTAGCACTCAGCAGTGTACCCCTGTAATCCCAGCTACTTGTAGAGTTGGGGAAGGAGGATTGCAATTTTGAAGCCACCTCAGTAATTCAGTGAGGCTCCTAGCAATTTAATGAGACTGTTTCTCAAAATGAAAAATAAAAAGAGATGGGGAAGTAGCTCAGTAGTAGAGCACTTACCTGGCATGCATAAGGCCTTGGGTTCAGTACTTGTGGTGGTGGTGGTGGGGAAACATCTGGAATGGGTCTCCTGGGGCTAAAATCAGGTTCAAGAAGGCTGCATCCCCTCTGTAGGCTCTAGGAAAAACTTGTTCTCTTGTTTTCTGATTCCTAAAAATTGACTGCTTTTCTTGGCTCCTGGCCCCTCCATCTTCAAAGGCAGTAATGGCATCTACCAATATTTCTTTGTGTTTTGCTCTTTGTGTGTTTTTCTCTCTTCCCTTCTGTCTTTTTTGGGGGGTGGGTATCAGGAATTGAACTCAGGGGCACTCAACCACTGAGCCACATCCCTAGCCCTGTTTTGTATTTTATTAGAGATAGGGTCTCACTTAGTTGCTTAGTGTCTCACTAAATTGCTGAGGCTGGCTTTGAACTTGCGATCCTCCTGCCTTCACCTCCTGAGCTGCTGGGATTACAGGTGTGCGCCACTGTGCCTGGCTTCCCTTCTGTCTCTTGCATCCCCCCTTTCTCTCTCCCTTTCCCTCTCTCTGTCTCCCCTGCTCCAATTGCTTTCTCTCTCTCCCCCTTTCTCATTATTGTTTCCTTCTTACAAAGACTCTTGTGATAACATTTGGTGCACGTGGAAAAGCCCCCACTAATTTCCCCATCTCAAGATCCTTAACTGAGTCACATCTGAAAAGACCCTTTGTGAATCTTATTCTTTGAACTCATATCAGAAGTTGCTGCTTTTCCCTTTCCTTGTCTAACCTAAACTTTTGGCCCTAACCTCTCAGTACAATTGTTTCTCCATCAATAGCATTTATTGACTTTTCCAGCTCAGAATTATCTAGCTCTTTCTCCTCTTCTATTTCCAGAGAAATAGAAAAAATGCCCACTAGGGCAAGGTCTGTGCTAAGAAAATACCCACCTAATGATGTTTGACTTTCCTGAAATTCCTAGGGAATCTGTATTAGTTTCCTATTGCTGCTGTAACAAGTTACCATAAGCTTAGTGGGTTAAAACTGTACAAATTTATTATCTTGCAGTTCTAGAAGTCAGAATTATGCAATGATTTTCACTGGACTAAAATCAAGGCATTGGCAAGACTGGAGCCTTCTGGAGAATCTTGGGGAGAATCTGTTTGCTTGCCTTTTCCTCCTTCTAGAAGGTGCTACATCAATTGAATGTTGCTGCTCCCATCTTTGAAGCTTGTTAACACTGGGCTGAGTCCTCACACTGTCACTTCTCTGCTTTTAAGGATTCTTGTGATTATGTTGGATTTTCATGGATAATCAGGGTTATCTCCCTATATTTAAGGTCATCTAATCAACAATCTGAATTCCTTTTGTCATGTAGCCACACATTTACAGGTTGTGGGGGTGAGGACATGGACGTCTTTGGAAGGCCATCACTCTGCCTACCTGAGAGGGCCTGAAAGTGAATCCCAAGCAGTGATTTGTCGTGCAGCCCTAATTTTTTAAATATTTATTTTTTAGTTGTACACAACACCTTTATTTTGTTATTTATTTTTATGTGGTAATGAGGATCGAACCCAGGGTCTCGCACATGCTAGGCAGGCGCTCTACCACTGAGCCAAACCCAGCCCTGCAGCCCTATTTTTATTAACCGTTCCCTTCTAGAAGGTGCATGATGCCCCACTCAGGAGAGAACCCCTTTGAGGGGCTGGGGTTGTGGCTCAGCGGTAGAATACTTGCCTAGCACTTGTCCAAAAGGACAAAACTAAACTACAATCAGAAATCAGAATAGTGGCTACACTTGGGGTGTTAGTGCACAGAAATGGGAGTGAGTGGGGTCTCTGGATACTGGGACTGTTCTGTTTATAGATCAGATTGCTGATTATACATGTGTTCACATCATAAAAATCAATCTAGCTGCACTTTTTTATATACATACTTCAATTAAAAGTTTCATTTAAAAAAACAATAAAATTAATCTATGATGACAAAAGTTAGAACTGTAGGTATCTACAGGAGGTTAGGCAATAATTGGGGACCAAGGAGGGGCTTCAGTGGCTGGGCACAGTGGTGCACGCCTGTAATCCCAGCAGCTTGGGAGGCTGAGGCAGGAGGATCACAAGTTCAAAGCCAGCCTCAGCAACTTAGTGAGGCCCTGAGCAACTCAGTGAGGGGCTAGGGATGTGGCTCAGTGGTAAAGTGCCCCTGGGTTCAATCCCTGGTACAAAAAAAAAAAAAAAAGAAGAAGAAAAGAAAAGAAATGAAGCGACATTGATATTGTGTAGAACCACCAGTCTGCAGTGGAAGGTGATGAGGAGTGTGTGTGTGTGTGTGTGTGTGTGTGTGTGTGTGTGTGTGTGTGGTATTAATGGGGGAGTTGTTAACATTGTAACAGGGCCAGATTATGGGGCTACAAACGCTGAGCTGAGTAGTCTAGATTTGATCCTATTGGTATGTGGAAGTCACTTACTGTTTTTAAGCAGGAGTATAATAAGCATGATATTGTGTTGGCAAGATGGGATTTAGCACTGGTGCCAGATGAGTTCAATAGAGAGACTTGTAAATAGTTTATTAGGATTAGGTTCAGCTTCAGAGACCAGGATAACAGTGCAGAAAAAGACCAACATAACAATGGTTTAGAGAAGGAAGTTTATTTCTGTCTCAGAGTCAAGAAGCCTGGAGGCAGGGAGTCCAAAGCTTGTGTTGGGTCAGGGACCCATGCTCTACCGCCTTGTAGCTTTTTTGGAGCATGGATTCTATTTCTGTGGTGTCTTACGGTTCAAGACAATTGCTCTGCCTTCAGCCAGGATGTCCTTATTCTAGGAATGAATAAGCAAGGAAGGTCATCCACTCACCCCAAAGTTAAGGACACTTTCAGAAGCTATATGCAGCATGTACAGTGCTATCCCACAAGTCAGCACTTAGCTACCTGGCAGGAAGAAGGGGATGACCCTTATTTGTCACAGCCTGTGTCCCATGGGAAAGTGGGGGTTCCACCGCTGAAGAAGAAGGACAAAGGAGAGTTGGGAGACAGCTAGAAATCTCTGCCAAAGCCTTTGCAGTCTGTCTGATGGGAGAAGAGCCAGGTCTAGATCTGTGACCATGGGAGGGATGGAAAAGGAAGGGGACGTGAGAGACGTCATGGGTGAAAAACCAGACAGGACTCTGCATGATTGGGCGAGAGGGAAAAAGACATGGGAGGAATTACCATGTATGCCTAAATAGGAGGTGAGGATTTTTCCAAGGCATTATTCATTGAAAGAGAGGAAATTGCTTTATATCTGAGTCCTTGCAAAGTCTTCCAAGTACAGGGAGCTCTGTCAACTATTTTGAACAAAGTACTGCTTGGGGAAGGCATGTTAGCCAAAAATGACCTCAATCATGGTAGTTTGGATACTTATGGAAACCAACCGACCAAAGCTGGCAGAAATTTCAATTCAGATTTAGTAATTAGTCTTGAGGGTGCAACTTTATGACTGCAACTGTTGGATAACAGTTTAATCTCATACTTTTAAGGTCATTTTAAAGAACAATATCAAATGTTTAAGTTGTAGGGATCATGGTGGATTTGTTTTCAGGACATATTAAAATTCTAGCTATCCTTATGCTGCATAAATGGAGAGTGGTGGTCTGGGATACAATTGCTAGTGACAGCATTCTATTTACTTTGTTGGATTAAAAAAATGCAATATCTCAAATATCTCAGAAGTGAAGATGCTCAAAAAGCATCTTTAGTGTTCAAAGATACCAATGTTAGTGAGGCAAGTAAAGCTTTTGAGAACATTGTTTTATGAAATGTTTTATTATTCATTTTTTAAGGTGACAAAACATTATGTTTAAATTAATATATTATTATATATTATGTTAGTCATCATATCAATATATTATAATATCATTTAAAGTCTTACATACGTATTTGTGACTAAACTGATGTTATTGCAAGTAGATGTTTGATATTTCATCTATATTCTTTATAAATTGTAAATTCAAGTTTGCCAAGAAATTGTATGGGGTTCCTCCCACCAGGAAAGTGAGAGAGGGCCTTTTATTAGGGTCATCTACATTTCAAACAAATATAGTCTGTAGAAGAAGGCCAGGCATTGAGTTTTATATAGAACAATGGCAAATTTTTTTGACATTTATTGATCTTCTATTGAATGAGTATTTATTCAACACTTATTGATTTTTCTAAAAATTTATTTACAAAATTTGGCACCCAGCATGTGGGGTACACAAAGGTGACAAGGCATAGTCCCAAGGAGCAACTCACCACTGAAGCAGGAAGACAGACATGGTAGCAAGAAAAATAAAGGAAGTGCTAGAGTAGACAACCAACTGGGGTGGGTGGGAGAGTCAGTCCTTGGGAAAACTCAAGCACACTGACCAACTGGGTGATGCAGGAGCAGAACTTTCAGTGATGGCTGAATGTCATCATGACTACATAGAACACAGACTTTGCAGGCCAAGACACCAGCACGAATGAGGTGTGAAAGAATCTGAGCTCCTCAGACTCAGATGGGAACCTTGAGTAGACGTGGGAGCTGCCATGCTGCAGACATGGCTGGTGGGCAGTCATGGAGGGCCCTGAGTGGTAATGTAGACACTAAGGCCAAAGAAAGATTCCAGACAGGAGGGACAGGGCCAGTAGGTGAAGGATCAGCACAAGGAGTGCAGTCCAGAGGTTGCTGGAAAAGTCTGGGTGTAAAAGGGTGGGAGCACAGCTTTGGCTACACGGTGGGAACTGTCAGGGGGCCTGGATGGGGAAGGTGCAGAATGAAGTGGTGCAGAAGGAAAGTGGGAAAACTAGTCTGTGTAGCCATGAATGTGGTGGGGATGCAGAAGACACCAGGGGGCTGGCTCCAAGTTTCTGATCAGGATGTTGAGATGGATGAGCACATGATGTTACCTTGACCATGAAAGGACTTGAGTGGGAGAAGATGAGTTCAAGCTTGGACAGGCAGAGTTGGCAAGCAGGTCCTCACCACTAGGTAGAAGTTAAAGACAGCCATGTCAGGTCAACCTCAACAAGAACTGAGGTCTAATATCTAGAACTGCCTGGGAACCATGATGGCTCTGAGTCCTAGCAGAGATTGGCTTCTCATTTGTGGTCACATGGGCAATGGGAATTTGGCAGTAGGTGACAGGCAGGAAGGTAGGGCCTCTGATGTTTCCCAACTCCAGCATTGTGTGATTCTCTGTGAATGCTTCGAGTAGTGGGATGTACACCTGGGATGTGACAGAGAGGTCTGAATGGGACAAAATTATTGAAACCAGCATCTAAAAACTTACAAATTAGGGAAATCTTCTTTTTTTTTCTTTCATTCTTCTTCTTCTTCTTCAACAAGTAAGCTGACTGCCTGATAGGTGGCAAGAACAGAATCTGATTGTGAGGCTTTGACAGTCCATAAATTTTAGTGTTCCATCCATAAAATTAGGGTCCTACAACACCTTGCAGAATGATTGTGGAGCTCAAGTGAAATAATAATTTGCAAGATGTCCAGTTCACTGCCTGGTCCACCATAGACACATAATAAACGTTACTGTCTCCCTGCTTTTTCTTCTTGTCTGAAGGTGGTATCTTGCCACCTTCTTTAGGATAACAGGGTCTTCCTGGCCTGTGTCTGGTTTAGGTTGAAAGACATTGCTTCCGGGTCATGGCTCTTATTTTACAACGGACTGATTAAAGCCCAGAAGGGTAATGTCACCCATGTGAGGTCACACAGTGTCCAAAGCCAGGCCTCTCATCTCAAGGCCCACAGCACATAGTGTTGGCTCTGGTGGGTTTCTACCCGCCTGTTGAGTCACAAGTGATGCTTAGAAGAACTCCTAGCTAAGACAGTCAGAACAATCCCCTCTCTCTTCCCCCAGCTCCATGGTAAAGCGAAATGAAAAGACTCATTGTTCCATCGGGAGAGAAAAATTGCTGAAACAAAAGTCATAGCCTTTGTATTATTTTAAAATATTCTTTCCATGTGCACAAAATGCTTCATGGAATCTGTTCGGATTGAATTAACCTCTATTTCTCAGAACAACAATTCTTCTCCTGTGCTCATCTTTGAAAGGAACTGTTCTCCAACATTATTCTGTTTTCCAGTTAGAGATGGCTCCTGTTCTTCAAGTGCTGACAGCTGTGAATGCCAAATGGTGACAACCTTAGAGATGGGTGCAGGCACTGGCTTGTTTTTCTCTTGTTTCCCTACTATTATATTTTTAAGGAAAAACCTGTCTTGTCTGATAATAATATTACCATACTGGTTTTATGTTAGCATCGTTTTTTTTTTGTTTTTTTTTTGGAGGTGGGTGGGGGAAACCAGGGATTGAACTCAGCGTTAAACCACTAAGCCACATCCCTAGTGCCCTTTTTGGGGGGTGGCTACTGGGGATTGAACTCAGGGATACTCAGCCTCTGAGCCAGAGCCCCAGCCCTATTTTGTATTTTATTTAGAGACAGGATCTTGCCAAGTTGCTCAGGACCTTGCTAAGTTGCTGAGGCTGGCTTTGAAGTTTTGATTCTCCTGCCTCAGCCTCCTGAGCCACTGGGATTATAGATCTGTGCCACCAGCCTGGTGTTAGTAGGTGGTACAGACCTATAATTAAAATTCATCAATTTTAAGTGAACAGATTCATGGTTTGGATGAATGTCTAGCTCCACCATGATCACGGTGCAAACATTTCTCTCTTCTCCCAAGTGTTCCTCACATGGGATCTCCTTTTGGCATGCCTGTCAGGGAACCCCTGACCTGCCTTTTGTCCTGCAGTCCTGCCCTTGATTACATGTCATATAGATAGAATCTTTCCATATTAATCCTTTTGTGTTTGGCTGCTTTCACTCAGTAATTGTTTCTAGATTCACCCAGTAGGTCATTCCTTGAATTGCTGTGAAGGATTCCATTGTGTGCACGTGCCATACTTTGTTGACCTGTCGATGGACTTTTGGATTGTTTTTAGTATTTAGCTTTTACAATTAAAGCTTCTGTGAGCTTCTGAGTACAAGTGTTTGTGGAATGTGTAGTCTTATCTTTTGGGTAAATACCTAGGATCAGGGTTGCTGGTGGGGACAAAACATCTGGTTTGCCTAAGATTTAGTATTTCTCAGGGTGTGGGAACTTTCAGTGCTAAAGCAGGGCTAGTCCTGGGTGAACAGGGACAGTCGGTTACCCTGTGTCATTTGGCAAGGTTATGTTTAACCTTACAAGGAGTTGCTGAATTCTATTTTTTTTCTTGCTATTGGATTTGTTGTGGCAACTTATTATGGTTTTAATTTTTTTTTTAATGACTAAAAGAGTCTCGAACATTTTTATATGTTTGTTATCCAAATGTCTTCCTTGGCCGGGTGCAGTGGCACACGCCTATAATCCCAGTGGCTGGGTAGACTGAAGGAGGATCACAAGTTCAAAACCAGCCTCAGCAATTAGCAAGGCTCTAAGCAACTTAGTGAGACCCCCATCTCAAAATAAAAAACAGGCTGGGGATGTGGCTCAGTGGTTAAGAGCCCTGGAGTTCAATACTTGTTCCAAAACAAACAAACAAACAACCACCCACAAGTATATTTTTTGGTAATAGGACTCTTCAAACCTTTTGTACCTTTTTAAGTGGGTTGTTTGTCTTTTTTCTTTTTCAGTTATAAGAATCTATGTAGTTTGGATATAAATAATTTATCAGATATATGTTTTGCAGATATAATCTACCAGTTTTTGGCTTGCCATGCCATTGCATTGTGAAAGCAGAGTTTTAAATGTTTTTCAGGTAAAATGTGTGCGTGTATGTGTGTGTGCGTGTTGTTGTTGTTGGTGGTGGTTTTTTTTTTTTGGTGTTGGGGATTTAACCCAGGATTTTGTGCATGCGAGGCAAGCACTCTACCAACTGAGCTATATCCCCAGCCCTAAAATGTATATTTTAAAGTTATGAATTTTGTGTTATATTTTATTATAAGAATATTCATAAGTAATCATAAAAGTTAATTTAATGATCATGAAATGACTTGATATGACAAACTTAACAATGTATACTTCCTATTAATTGGTTTGCACGCAGAATGATGTGATAATGATGATGATAATAATAATAGTAAATAGCTAACACTTATTCCACATGTACTATGTGTTAGGCACTGGCTTTAGTGGTATATATGTACAACCAGGAGCAAGGAGGAGCCATAGTCCTGGAAATGACTTCAAAGTACAGTTGTATCAGGAAGGAAGAGGGATATGTTGGATACATTTTGGATGAGTGAACATGGACTTTGTATTTGCTTCATTTAGAGGAAAGGGAATGGCATTAAAATAATAAATCACATATTAATGATGTCACACACAGCATCATATAAAACCAGGTCACAAATGCCAAAGATATTTAAAAGTAAATAATAGGTTTAAGATTAGAGGAAGAGGCAAAATATTCTAAGTTTTCTTCCTTTTCTCAGAATCTCGGAGTTAAGGGATCTGTCTATCTGGCAGAGAGTAAGTTGTTCAAGGGGGTGGGAAGTAGTTACCCATTAGGAGGAGTAAGTGTGCTCTGGTGGATGAGGCATGTGACTGCGAGGGAGTGACTTTTCTGAGTTACTGTAATAATTAAATTACTTAGTACTTTTAAAGCACTTGGCCCAGTGCCTGGCACATAGTAAGTGCTGAATAAACATTCCCTATTCTTAATAGAATGCAAATGCATAGTATTTTGCACAGCAAGTGTGAAAAATGGTGGGACTTTGAGAGTCCACAGGCTATTACCAGGTCAGTTCCTGAAAGCAACTGGCTGAACAACTTGCTGAATTATTCAGTACTTTTTGTGAAGTTTTGGGAACTGGTCTTTGCCCCACCCCTGTCTCTGACAGTGAAACAGCTATGACCTTTTATGAATTGCCCTCTGGGGATTTGATTCGAAACTACTTGAGTTTTCTGCTGATCAATGCATTGGCAAATTGGCCTGCTCACCCTGGGCTTGAGTCTGGGCTCTGATCCTTGGTAACTGTTTGTGACCTTGGGCAAGCTACTTAATCACCCTGAGCCTTATGGGGATTTGGGATGAATATTAATTAGTTGAGTGAACCAATAGATGTAAAGTATTTAGAATAGTGCCTGGCACATGGACTCAGTCTAGTGCAGAGTCCAAGCCCTTAATCACTGTATCATGTTCCCTTTTTTTTTTTTTGAATTTTTAATATTTTATTTTTTAGTTTTCGGTGGACACAACATCTTTGTTTGTACATGGTGCTGAGGATCGAACCCGGGCCGCACGCATGCCAGGCGAGCACGCTACCGCTTGAGCCACATCCCCAGCCCCATCGTGTCCCCTCTTAATAAGTGTATGTGGGAGGCAGGGCAGGGAGGCCTATTGGCCATGTGATGCTACATTTTGTCAGCTACCTGTGCATTTTGTGGGAAGTTTATGTATATTAATTGTGCCATCTGCTATTAATCTACTGAAAAAAATCTTGTTAATTAGAATTTTCAGTTTTTCCAAACTAAGATACAGAATGGGCCTGTGACTGGTGGATAACAAACTTAATGGATTGAAAATCCTTCAGGATAGGTTTTTTCCTCCTTTCCCAGTTTTCCATTCAATCTTTGTTGACCTAAAAATTCCCACTGGGCATGCTCTGCTCAGAGTATTTAAGAATCTACCAAGGAGGGCTACTCAAGTTCTAAACCACCTAACACAAAAATGTCATTCTGAATGCAAGTGGTGTATATGGGACCTGAAAAAGCAGGGTGGGGGTTTGTAGCACCCGGAGTTCAGGAACACCCGGAAATCTCACCCACCCCTCTCTCCTGTTACGTGTCACAGCCTTGCTCTTCTTCCTCCTCTTGAAAATGGAGTCCATGCTGGTGGGCTGCGTGCTGCTGCTCCTGGGACAGAGCCTCTTCCTCTCCTCTGCGGCCAGAGAGCGTCCACACACCAGGTCCTTCTCCCGGGGCAGACATGCTCGGACCCACCCCCAGACGGCCCTCCTGGGTGAGTGACAGAACCACAGGTTGAGGGAGGGACCTGGACCTGGGATGGGGTCTCTAGTGCTTTTCTGCCGCTGGGTCCTCTCTTGCCTGAGCTGGGGGAAGGAGGATCCCAGTGCTGTTGAGAGCAGCCAGAGTTGACGGTGTGGTAGCAGGTTTTCAAAATATGATTACACCTCTCTAAAGTCTTCAGTTTAATCTGAGGCTCAGGACTTTTCTCTAATACACAAGGCAAGATTTTTCACCGAAAATGTTCTTGTTGGATTTATCTGGACAACAGTTTTCTGAGAATTTTTTTTTTTTTATTAGACTTTTCCAGATAAATCTGTGAATGATGCTTCCATTCATGGTGGCATAGGGAAACGCAGACACACAGGAGAGCTGGGCTTATGAGCTCAATCCAGACATTCAGAATGAAGAACATCAGGCTTGATTATTTCCACCCAGTGAACATGTTTTCTTCAGGAAAAAGGAAATGGGACAGAACTTAAATTAGCTGGTCTCAGCATGGGGGCCAGGGTGCCCAGGATATGGAGGTAATAGGCAGGTCGGCCAATGGAAAGAACTGGTTTTGGTATAGACCTGGGTTCAAGTCCTGCCTCTGCTACTTATCCGGTGTGATATTTGGGACATGTAACTTTTCTCAGGCTCAGTTTTCTCATTTACAAAATGGGAACTTGAATGCCAACCTTGGAACATTGGCAGGAGGATTGCAAGTTCACTCTTCATTTTTGTGAAGAGTGGATTAGGGAATATATGTAAACTGTAAGCATGCAGCAAATGATGGCTTTATCAGAGCTTTCAGTCCATGAAGATCTTTGAAGCTGTACTTTACATGTATAGCTTCTTGGCCAGTCATTAGAGTCAGACACCCGTGAAGGATACTTAGGGAACTGTCCTGCAACCTGGTAACCTCAGCATCCAAAATTACAATCAGGGACTAAAGGGATCACAGGGCCTTGTCTTGAGAGGTCAGAATCTTTACTGACACTGACTAAATAATGACCCCAGTGATACTAGGACCTTCATGTCTCCCATCTGTTGAACATCCCTCTTCCAAAATGATATAAATACAATACTTCTGCACATAGGAAAAGGACTTGGGGATGCTTAATACATTGATTTAAGGGTTTTTTAAAAGCAGATTTCAAGTCAGGTGCACTGGCACATGACTGTAATCTCAGTGACTAGGGAGGCTAAGGCAGGAGGATTGAAAATTCAAGGCCAGCCTCAGCAATTTAGGGAGGCCCTAAGCAATTCAGCTAGACCCTGTCTCAAAATTAATAAGAAAAAGGCCAGGGCTGGATGGGGGCTGGGGTTGTGGCTCAGTGGTAGAATGTTTGCTTAGCCTATGTGAGACACTGGGTTCGATCCTCAGCACCACATATTAATAAATAAAATAAAGATCCACTGACAACTAAAAAAAAAAATACTAGGGATGTGACTCAGTGGTAAGACAGCCCTGGGCTCAATCTTTAATCCAAAAAGAAAAATTCAAGATGATAAATACATATAGATATATATAGAGAAAACTGAAAAAAATGTTGATGGATTCCTAAATTCCCAGCAGTGATTGTGCAGTTGCATTTCTTATAGAGCTGCTCTCTGGATCTTTCTCCGTGCACACACACACACACACACACACACACACACACGGCTTCTGAGATAGGAGGCAGAAGCCTGTTTGCCAAAGGCATTGATCCCACATCCAGCATTGCCTCTTTTTTCTCATTTTTCTGGGGAATGTGTTAAGGATAGTGAGGAGGACTTCAGGTTCTTTGCTTGTACGTGTGTGTCTGAAAGTTTAACAGAAATGGCAGAATTGTTTCTTAGGTTCAATTTTTTTTGTTTTTAAAAATGTTTCTACCTATGCCTAATTTCAAATCAGAGTCTTAGTAACAACTTGAGCCAATTTAAAAACAAACAAAAAAGCATGTTTCTATCCACCCATCCAGCGAATGGTCAGCCGCTCACCCAGCAGCCTCTGCGGTCTGTCCACATGGGCTTTTTTTACCTGGTTCATTCAGCTGGAATTTCTACTTTGTGCTAGACAGGGGGGTGGTGTGGGGTGGAAACTTTAAGACAAATAGCCACTACTAGGAAGTACACAATGTAGTGAAGGAGACAGGCATCTAAAAAGATCATTAATTTGGTGGAATCAGCGTGCAGGAGTAGAGACATATCCAAGTGACAGCTCCACTCTGCCTGCTGAGGCTGCTCAGTATAAGGCAGGGACTCTCCAGCTTTTTGAAGTCAGGATCCTTCCTGTACACTTGAAAATTATTGAGGATCCCAAAGAGCTTTTTTTTTTTTTTTTTTTTTCTCCTGGGATTGAACCCAGGGGCACTTAATCACTGAGCCACATCCCCAGCCTTTTTTATATTTTATTTTGAGACAGCATTTTACTAAGTTGCTTAGGGCCTTTCTAAATTGCTGGTCTGGCCTTGAACTTGTGATTCTCCTGCCTTGGTCTCCAGAGCCGCCCAAAGAGCTTTGTCTGAGTTTGTATCTAGCAAGATTTACTAGATCAGAAATTGAAATGGAGAACTTCAAAAATACTCATTAATTAAGAATAACAAAAATAAGTCTATAGCATGCTAACATGAATTAATTGTATTTTCTGTATGAACTGTATTTTCTCAGTAATAAAGAAATTAGTGAGGGCTGGGGTTGTGGCTCAGTGGTAGAGCATTCAACTCACATGTGTGAGGCCCTGGGCTCGATCCTCAGCATCACATACAAATAAATAAAATAAAGGTGTTGTGTCCAATACAATTAAAAAATAAATATTTTAAAAAAGGAAATTAGTGAGAAGAGTGGCCCTTTCTTACAATTTTGTAATTCTGTATCATGTCTGGCTTAATAAAAGAGACCTGGATTCTTATTTCTCATCCAATCTGTCATGGATATTGTATTGGTTGGACTATAGAAAAAATATATGACTTCACACAGATTTGGAGTTGGAAAAAGGAGGATCATTTTGAATAGACTTGTCATTTACTTGTGGATATTCTTTTTCGATAATACACTAAACTTGACAAATGGTTTCTTGGAGTTGATTGCAGTGTAGAATCTAAAACTTTTTGTCCCTGTGTACTCATGAGTGACAGTATAAAGGCAAACATTAGTGTTATAGTGAAAGTAGTATGTCCTCGTGAGTCCTCTGGAAGGATTTTAGGTACACCTAGAGGTCCCCAAACCATACTTTGAAAATGACTGGCTTAAGGGAATTGGTCTGTTCTCTCCCTTCTCTCTTCTCTTTTCCTTTGTAAGCAAAAGCTTTTTTTAAAAAAATTGGTGCATTATAATTATACTTAATAATGGGATTCATTATGGTACTTTTACACATGCCATAACATAATTTGATGGATCTTATTCCTCTGTAGAGGGAATCGTTCCTCTTGAGGGTCATGGCCATGTAGAGCCTGCAGGGATGAGCAGGCAGCAGAAGGGTGAATGAGGATGGAGCGTGGAGGTGGAACTAGAGAAGGCCCTGGGGATGCTGGGCCATCTGTAGGACAGGGAGTCTGAGCTAGAGATAAGTCTGGAAGAGCGAGGAACTGGTCATTTAGGACATTTGAGGTTCTAACAAAGACCTCAAATCCCATTTTGCAAAAGTGGGAGCCCTGAGGATTACTTACAGCCAACAGTGATGTTGATCACTTAGATTCTGTACCCATGTTACCCTTGGGACAAAATCAACCTTTCTGGGCTTTGGCAAAAGGCAGGACCTAACTAGCCCATCTAACTAGAAAATGCTACTAGAGCAGGGCTCTCAGGCCAACAGGAGAATGAACAAGCACATTCTCCAGCCCAAAGTCCCTTCCAGGTGAGGGCCCTGGCAGGTGGGGTTGGATCAGCAGGCTGTGCTGTTCCCAGCACCTTGGGATTCCTCCCCACTTGCCCCATCTTTGGCAGGGGCACACATGTCCCCTTCCAAGCTCCTCCCTAAACCCTTCCTAGGGCTGCCAACTGCAAGACATGTGGTCCCACTAGTAATTATTGCCTGTGTTATTTGTGCACATTTTATTCTCTTTGTTACATCACTGTCATTTGGGGGTGGACCTGTTCCCAGGGCAACCGCTGGGACATATCAGCCTTTGGGAAAACAATCCTCCTTCCTCAAACACCCACTATATTCTTAACTCCCCTCATTCCTAAGACTGAGACTACACAGGCCACTCTGTCCTCTGTCAGCTTGCTCTCCTGGTTGTCTCCCTTACCAGGTCTTATTGATATGCACTTTCTTTTCTAAATTTACCACCTCATTTATTTTATTTCTATGAACTTTGAGGCCTTTTCCTTCCCCTATAATAGAGACCCCTTTGGATCAACACTACCCAGTCAGAATTCATGTTTTCTGTTGTATGAGAGCACTTTGTGGCAATATGGCAGTAGATTCGAGAAATGGGTGGCAAAGATTTAAAAGGAATCTGGCCCCATAGTCTGGTCAGGGGATGGTGAGAGTGGAGGCCTTACTGCATGCATGCATGTGTGTGCATACACACACACGTGCGCACACACACACACACACACAAGGCTGGGAAAAATTGTAGAGGTGTTCAGGGAAGAGGCAACAGAATTTAGGGAAACGTTTTCATAATTGCTAATTCATCATTTTAAAATGGGGTGAATGAAGAAAATCTAAGAATTTACCGTATACAGCCCCCAGTTCTGCTCTTTGGAAATCACAGTACATTATCAAACACTTGTTTCTGTTTGTGTATATATGAGTAATTAAACCCGACACCAATATATTAGTAAAATTTTGATACATTTCACCTGAGGCTTTGAGGTGCCCTTTGAAATCTCCTAAATTAGCAACGTAATGGGAGGAGTTGTCTGGGCTGGAGAATTTCAACCATCCTGCACTGGGGCCAGTGCAGATTTTCTCCAGACTTTGGGCTGGAGAATGTGCTTGTTCATCCTCCTGTTGGCCTGAGAGCCCTGCTCCAGTAGCGTTTTCTAGTTAGATGGGCTAGTTAGATCCAGTGCAGGTTTTCACCTAGCTTGGGCACTAGGAACATTTTCAAGCACTGGCTTCTGGTAAAGAAAGGATTTCCAGATTTCCTGCATCCTAAAACAATACCCCTAATTGAGATTTGTTGACATCCTCAATAAGGTGGGAAAGCAGATGGAGAAGCCCTCAGACTCTCGGCTCTACCACCAGCCTTACATCCCCTGAAGCCACTTTTTCATGGTTAGAATTTTTTTCTTCTTCCCTGAGATTTCTGGGGCCTTTAAAAATCTCTTCCTACCACCAGGGGTATCCTGCCTCAGCCAAGACCCATCCCTGGCCAGGGTCAAGTCAAAGGCTACCTTATGCCTCCCAGCCAGACCAGGCCATCCTTCAGCAGCCCCCACGTGCTGCAGGTCCTTTGTCCCACTCTGTCTACCTTCCCCTGCAAGGATAATAATGGTACCTACCTCAGAGGGATTTGTAGTCTCCTTATTTTTGTGTTTGCCTTATTTTAACCACTAGGCTGTAAATCCCTTGAAGATGGGACTATATTTTTTTCATTGCACCAATGGAGGGCAGCCCCTGCTGTGAGTAGGGATGTTATCTCATTTTAATCCAACAGGGGAAATACTGCAAGGTGGTTATTATTAGATTTCATACTCAAACCAGGAAGCTGAGGCTCAGAGAGAGGAAGCAGTTTGTCAAACTCATAGAGGATTCTTTCTGCAAAGCTAGACAGAAGAGGTGTTTTAGTCAGCTTTTTTGCCGCTGTGACTTAAAGACCTGACCAGAACGATTGTAGAGGAGGAAAAGGAGGGCTCACAGTTTCAGAGGCCTTAGTCCACAGAATGCCGGTTTTATTCTTTGGGGCTCAAGGTAAGGCTGAACATCAAGAAGGTAGCGTGTGGCAGAGGGAACCAGCTCACATGGAAGCAGAGAGACTCCACTTGCCAAATGCAAAATGTATACCCCATATCCACGCCCCCAATAAACCACTTCCTCCAGCCACACCCCACCTGCCTCCAGTTACCATCCAGTTAATCCCATCAGAGATTAATTCACTGATTAGATCGAGGTATTATGGTTTGGATTTGAGGTGTCCCCCAGAAACTCATGTGCAAGACAATACTAGAAGGTTTGGAGGAGAACTGATTGTTTTATAGCTTTGGCTTAATCGGTGATTTAATCCCTGATGGGATTAATTGAGTGGTAACTGGAGGCAGGTGGGGTGTGGCTGGAGGAAGTGGTTCTTGGGGGCCTAGCTATGGGGTGTATATTTTGCCTCCGGCGAGTGGAGCCTCTCTGCTTCATGTGAGCTGCTTCCCTCCACTACACTCTTCTGCCACACACTTCCTCCAGGATGTCCAGCCTCACCTTGAGCCCCAAGGAATGGGGCCAGCATTCTGTGGACTAAGGCCTCTGAAATCGTGAACCCTCAAATAAACTTTTCTCCTCTACAATTGTTTAGGCCTTTAAGTCACAGCGGTGAAAGGCTGACTAAAACTCCAGCTCAGTTTTTTTCTTTTTTGGAAGACGTTGAAGTTAGAGATCCCTTAGGTCTCATCTAGGTAGTCACTGGTGATATCACTAATTCCCTGCCTTCCTCACACCCCTTCTGTGTGGATGCCTGAGGCAATCCTTGGCTTGCTTTCATTCTCTCCAGATAGGACAGTCGAGGTAATGCTATATTCTGGAGGACAAGAAGATAGAGATATTGAGCACAAGTGATGGGGTAGTAGGACCAGGGCAGTGGAATTGTGATTCTCAAACTCACTGTTCATCAGAATTCCTGGGAGGCTTGTTAGAGCATAAAATATTAGGCCTTTTGCTGAGAGGGTCTAATTCAGCAGGTCTGGGTTGGGGCTCAAGAAGTTGCATTTTGCAGGGTTCAGTGGCACACGCCTATCATCCCAGCAGTTTGGGAGGCTGAGGAAGAAAGATCCAGAGTTTAAAGCCACCCTCAGCACAAATGAGATGCTAAGTAACTCAGTGAGACCCTGTCTCTAAATAAAATACAAAATAGGGCTGGAGATGTGGCTCAGTGGTTGAGTACCCCTGAGTTCAATCCCTGGTACTCCCCCAAAAGAAAAAAACTGCATTTCTGGAAACCTCAGTTTGAGAACCATTGCTAAAGAGAAATCTAAGGGTGGGATGGGAATGGGAAGGAGGAAAAGATCTTAGGAGGAGATGCTGTGGAGCAGGAGCCAGGAAGACAATTCGAGATGAATAACATCTGCAGGGAGAGTTGCAGCTGGAGAATGAACTAACTGCAGGCTGGGCCCACCCTTCTGAAACTTTGAAAATAAACTGCTAGCATTTTCCTACCCAGAGAGAGTTGGCAAAAGGTGGACCCCAAGCCCGGACAGGGAGCCAGCCTCTTACAGCACAGCAGATCACAAGGGACATCTTCAGAATCAGATGGTTGGCGCGTGTCTTTATTGTCAGAACTGATTATAAAAATGAAGGTTGATGCAGAGTGTTTATGGAATTGCTTTAAATACAGCAAAGACTTTTGAAGTAAAATCCCCTCTCTCTTTCATGCCCACCCATGGTGCATCCTCTGCAGCGGAATCGCAGCAGGAGATGGGGACCTGGGGACCCATGGCAGGACTGTCGTGGCTGTAACTCAGCAGACGTACTGTTCCCCATCAAATGCATTTTTCATGCCTGTCCTCTGTTTAATGTATAAACTGACCTGTTATCATTCATTTTCATAAACTCTATGAATTTCTCATTCCTATCTTGTGATTAATGCTGGGAGAATCCAAAAAAGCACAGTTTCTGACTTTCAATACACCACAAAGTTAAAAGCTTTCCTAGCCAATGAATAAATAACTTGATATTTTTTTTCCTTCTACAGATTCTCTTTCTTATCCCATTTCTCTTATTAAACTTTCTTTATCTCCTTCATTTTCTATAAGCCTCATACATGTCTCCCTTCTTTTATTTCCTTCATCAGTTCCAAGATGTTCTAGCTTCATCTTGCCCAAGTGTGTTGTACCTGCAGTGTATTTATGTGTATGTGTCACTCTCAATGGGTGACAGAGCCACTTTTTGTTTCTATTATTTGGTGGCCGGTGCTGTGGGGACAAGGCATACAGCCTCGCCTCTCAGGAGTCAACCATGTCCCTGGTCTCCCTAATTGCTGATAATAATGGTAATGATGGCTGCCATTGTTGTTGTTATTATTATTATTATTAAATTTTTTACTTGACTGGCACTGTGCTGCACAGGTCACGCTTCACTCCGTAGAGTACTGTTATCTCCATTTTACAGATGAAGGAATTGAGGCTTAGAGAAGTTAAAAGTCTCATTCGAGGTCATGTAGTTCACTGAGTAGCCAGATGTAGAATTCTAGAAGCCAGCAGCTGCTTCCTCTGCTCAAACTCTCTTCTATACTCCTAACCCTTCTGTTTCACACACCTGAATTGGACTCATCTTTCAGGTCTCAGCAGAAGCATTCCTAATGTTTTCGGTTGGGATTCAGTACCCCCTATGCCTCTCCCCAGCGTGCCTTATTTCCCTGTACTGCATTAGCCTGTGCAGTGATTGCCTGCTTAATTGCCTCTGCAGCTCATCATTGTATTGGCAGCGCTTAGCAATGAGCCTGGTACACAGCAGACATTTGATAAATACCGATAGATGCAAGTAAATGAACTAACAGATGAGCAAAGAGGAACATGTCTAGAGAGAAGCTGCCAGACTGGTGAGTTTCCAAAGTCAGGGCATGTGGAAAATAATGGAAAGAACTAAGGATGTTTAGCTTGAAAAACAGAAGACATAGGGACTCTCTGAAGGTTGTGTAATGAAGATTTTAGAATTGTTATTAAGACCTTTAGAAGGAAGGGCAGGACAAAACACCTGTGCTTTAAAGGAAAACAATTTTGCTTCTATGTGAAACTGTCTAGCCACTGAATCAGCCCACAAAGGAAAGGAATCCTCCATGCATCAGATATATTGAACATCTCTAATCTGCAAACCTTTACTTTCTAGGATTCTGTGGAAGTATTTACAGAATTAGGGAAGGAGCTGGAAGATAAGAACTTTCCTCCCTGCTTAAAACAAAACAAAATAATTTTTGCATTCCGAGAAAAAATCTGCACTGGGAATTGTTTGTTTTATTTTTTATTTTTTTGTAGTTGTGGATGAACAGAATGCCTTTATTTTACTTATTTTTATGTGGTGCTAAGGATCGAACCCAGTGCCTCACGCATGCTAGGCAAGTGCTCTACCTCTGAGCTATAGCCCCAGCCCTCATTGGGAGTTTTTGAGTGAATATTTTTTAATCAAGAGAACTTAGAAATTATTAGTGGCTGGCACTATATGTAGCCATGCATTATATAGCAATAGGGACACATTCTAAAAGATGTGTCAGAAGGTGATTTCATCACGGTACAAACATCAGTGTGCGTACACAAACCGAGATGGTATAGCCACTGCACACCTAAGCTATGTGGAATAACCACAGTTGTATATGTGGTCCATTGATGACCAAAACATCATTTTGGTGCATGATTGTAATTGGTTATGCATATTACCCTCTGGCAATGTTACACTTCTGAACATGTTAATTGGATGAGTGGATGATTACAAGTAAAATGTATTAGGCTTTTTAGTTAATTTATGTAAAACTTGCCATTCATGAAAATCATGACATTTATTATACTTAGTTTAGCAGCTCTCGTGTAGCCGCTTTTTTCTATATATTTTTTCCACATTTTTTTATTGGTGCATTACAGTTGTATGTAATGATTGGATTTGTTGCCACATATTCATGCATGCACACCATATAACAATAGAATTTGACCAATATCCCTCCCCAGCACTTTTTTTTTTAGTTGTAGATGGACACAATATCTTTATTTTTATTAGTTTATTTTTATGTGGTGCTGAGGATCGAACCCAGGGCCTCACTTGTGCGAGGCAAGCGCTCTACCACTGAACTACGATCTCAGCCCCCCTCCCCAGCACTTTGTACCTGCTTTTTTCTTAACATAAGGGGAAAGCTTTTAGTTTACTTCTTTGTTTTTTTTTTCTGATACTGAGGATGAAACCAGAGCCTCTTGGTATTAAATTTATTTGTATCAAATTTTATCTTCTTTGTGGGTTGAAATGGAGCAAATTCTATTCCATCCATATATGAATATATCAACATAAATTCCACTTTTATACATAAATATAATGCATTACTAAAAACATTAAATTTTTTTTTCTTTTTCATTTAGGTTCATCATTCTTGCTTTTTGAGATCTTTTCCTCCTTAATTTATCAATTTAGAATCACTTGCAAATATGATAAAATGCCTTCTGAGTTTTTCTCCAACTCATCATTGAAATTATTTAAAGAATAGTTCATATTCTTTTATAATGTTTATAAAAATAATCATCTTCTAGAAGTTCATGTCTAAATATTTAATGATTATTAAATGCTGAAATTGCAAGAAGAGCTAGTTCAAAAAGTTGCCTGAACATTCAGTCTTTAAATATTTAATGTATTCTTGATGGAAAATGTGATAGAGATTTGAGTTGTGTATTAGTTTGTTAAGGCCACCATGACAGTGTACCACAGACAGGGTGGCCTATGCAAAGAAATTCTTGGTCTCACCTGGAGGCTAGAAGTCTGAGATCAAGCTGTTGGCAGGATGGCTTTCTTCTGAGACCTCTGTCCTTGATTCTAGACTGTCATCTTCTCCCTGTGTCTTCACATGGTCCCTTTGCTCTGTACCTGTGCCCAGATTTCTTCTTTTTGTAAGGACACCAGTCAACATTAAATTAGTGCCCACCCTAATGACCTCCTTTTAACTTAATCACCTCTTAAAGACCCTTTCTCCAATTATAGTTACAGTCTAAAATGCTGGGAGATATATTTCAGCATAGGAATTTGCAGGGGGTGGGGATGGGGGGGCAGTTCAGTTCTAAGCAAGTCACTTTGCTTCCTCCTTTCATGTTTGCGGGACAATATGTCATCTTCTGACATGTTCTTAAATTGCCTGTTTTTCCTTTCTGATTTGCTTAATATTCCCACTTCAGGGTGATATAATGGTTATTGACTGACAGAATGGGGAAGTATTTCCAAAGACTTCAACAGTGTCACATATTTGAGTCATTAAAGTGGGTCCAAACGATTGCAATGGGTAGCACTGCCAGCATCTTCAGGCTGCAGATGGGAAATGAGCGCAATCTAGCCAGAGTGTGAAATCAATCCACATGAGGTTTTCCAAAAGCCAGGAATTGGAACCACTAGCTCAGAAGAGTCTTCTTCCAATACATCCAGGGGAGGCCGATTTGTAGAGAAAGATGAAAGGAGGGCGATTTGTATATTTTGGCTGCTCCAGTGATGATGGGGCTGGGAGAGGGAAGGGAGAAGTTCTCATAAGCTCACAGCCAGTCAGTAAGTTAAAACATCAAAGAGGAAGCTGGGAGGCCAGATGTGCCAAGAGCTGAGGCAAAGGAAGGGTCTATGGGAAAGGAGATGAGCGTATGCCGGACCACTAGGGCTCAGAGCCAGGAGGGACCTTAGGAGAGGCGTGTGTCATGTGAAGACGTGGAGGATGGGTCCAGAGGGCCTGAGAGTCAGGCTAGACCATGAAGTAAATGCAGAGGAATCCCACTCAGTGGGCTCAGACCTGGCAAAGGCTTCGAGGAGTTGCTTTCCATCTCCAGTTCCGAATTCTCCACCCTGACGCCAGGGCTTGTGCCAGCCAGATCCACCCATTTGTTGAATAAATATGTATGTGGGAACCCCCTTATTCTGAGGGCTGAATTAAACCCAGTGAAAGATGAATAACCCTCAAATCTTTGGAACTTGATGGGATTACCTTTCACTTGTATGTACCCAAATGCTGGTGTCCCTGTGGCTGTCGCACGTGATTGGCCCACCCACTAAATGAAGCATCTCTCCACTCTCCTCTACCACTCAAACTTGGTTTTATCTCCAAAATGAGGAGGAATAGGAAATCTGTCCTTTTTTTTTTTTTTTTCATACCCAGGATTGAACTCAGAGGCACTTAACCCTGAGCTATTGCCCTTTTTTTTTGTATTTTATTTGGAGACAGAGTCTCACTGAGTTGCTTAGGGCCTCACAATTCAGGCTGGCTTTGAACTGGCAATCTTCCTGCCTCAGCCTCCCAGCTGCTGGGATTACAGGTGTGTGCAACCGCACCTGGCAGAAATTCATCCATTTTACATAGCTTCTTTTCTGTAACAGTATGACTTAGTTCTAATACATATTTTTTTGCTTCATGATTTGCCTACCATTCACTCAGTGATTCAACAGATAGAACTGTTCTGAGTACCTACTGTGTGCAAGGCTTTATGCTGGGTGCCAAGGGTCCTGCGGGGTCATGTCAGAGCAACCTCTGGTCACTACCTGTCGTGTTAGGATTTGGTATCAACTTCACAGCCACAGGCACTGTGGGTTGAGAAATAGTCTTTTGGGGAAATTTTTGCCTAGTATCAGAGAATTCAGAAAAACCGTCTGGAATTGATGGCTTCTGTAAGGGTGTATTTTTGACAACTGATCTAATTTCTTTAAAAACCATCAGTCTATTTGACTTTTCTTTTTCTTTTTGAGTCTCTTTTGGTAACTGGCATTTTCCTTAAAAATTGTCTCATTTATCTGCATTTTCAAATCTATTGGCATAAATCGAAGTCCATAACACAGCTATATGTTTTACTGTTTTTTTCTTTTACTGGGGATTGAACAACCCAGGTTGCTCTACAAGTAAGCTACATACTCAGCTATTTTTATTTTTTGCTTTGAGGGAGGCTGTTGCTTAGGCCCTTGATAAGTTCCTGAGGCTGTTCTTGAACTTGCAATCTTCCTGTCTCAGCTTCCGAAGTTGCAGGATTACTGGTGTGTGCCATTGCACCCAGCTAAGCTATATCTTATAGGTGATATGCCATTCTTTAACAAAAAGTGCCCAGTGTTTTGTTCCCATACAACATCACAAAACTCTCAGCCAAAAAATCTGAAGAAACGCTAAATCCTAGAGGATTGGGGGGGGGGGGCAGGTGTTGTGGAGGGGAAGTCTCTATGGATTCAAGGATTTCCTGGATAATTCCTGGCATTTATTAAAGACGGTAGTTTTCAAAGCGCCTGTTGCTTATCTTATCTCTCTCATCCTCATGAAGTCCTTGAGAGGTAGATTTTATAATGATCTCTATTTTATAGATAAGAAAAATCTGATCAGAGATGTTGATTTACCCATGACTTATAAATGATACCAGAAGTCACTCCTAGATCAGGTCACATCATTTTAATGAGATATTCTTAACCTGAGACCCACAGATCCTCGGAGAGCCCTTGGTAGACTTTAATAGGTCCATATTTAGATGGGGAAAAATTATATAATTTTCACTAACCTGTAAATGTACTTTAGTATTCCGTCTATTAGATTGTAGGTAACAATCTTCAAGGGTATTAGCATTGAGTCACCAGTAAAGATCACACATGTTTGCAAGGCATATTATAGTTATCAGAGATAATGCAGAACTTCAAAATTATGCTAGTTAGTAGACTTACCTCTTTTCTTTTCTTTCTCTTTCTTTCTTTCTTTCTTTTTTTTTTTTTTTTTTGATACTGGGGATTAAACTCAGAGGTGCTTTACCACTGAGCTACTTCCATATGACTTTTTATTGTTTTTTAAAAAATATTTATTTTTTAGTTGTAATTGGACACAATACCTGAATCTTAATTATTTATTTTTTATGTGGTGCTGAGGATGGAACCCAGGGCCTCACATATATAGGCAAGTGCTCTACCACTGAGCCACAACCCCAGCCCTTTATTGTTATTTTTTTATTTTCAGAAAAGTTCTCACTAAATTGCTAAGGGCCTTGCTCAGTTGCCCATGCTGGCCTTAAACTTGCTGAACCTCCTGCCTCAGCCTCCTGAGTTGCTGGAATTATAGATGTGGGCCATCAAGCCCAGCTTAGATGACACAGTTCTTGATCATATTATATTATTTTAAAAAGTACATATATTACTATATCTCAAATTTGCTTATATCAGTATCTTGGTTACTATAGCTTAAATAATTGGCCTCCTTTCTAATCCTTTGCATTTATTTACTTATTTGCTCATTTATTGTGTTAGGATATGCATAACATAAAATTGATTCTTTTAACGTTTAGAAGTGTATGTCTGATGATGTTAAGTACATCTACAGTGTTATACAACTATCATCCCTATTTTCCAGAACTTTTTCATCATCCCAAACTGAAACTTCATACCTATTAAGCAATTGCTCCCCATTTTCCCCACCCTTTCCCCTGGTAACTTGTATTCTATTTTCTATCTCTATGAATTTGCCTTTCTGAATACCTCTTATAAGTGGAATTGTATAACATTTGTTTTTAATGTCTAGCTGTTTTCATTTAGCATAATGTTTTCAGGATTCATCTATATTGTAGCATGTACAATAATTTCATAATTTTATTCTTTTATGGCTGAATTATATATATATATATATATGTCACATTTTGTTCATTTAATTCATCTAATCTGGGGATATTGGGCTGCTTTCAGTGTCTAGCTGTCATGTAATGCTGCTATGAAAATGGCATACAAGTGTCTGAGTCCCTGCTTTCAATTCCTTTGGATATATACCAAGAAGAACTTCTGGAAAATGTGGCAATTCTATGTTTAATTTTTTGAGGAGCTACCAAATTTTGTATAGTGGCTGTACTATTTTACATTCTTTTTTTTGGGGGGGGTACTGGGGATTGAACTTAGGGGCACTCAACCACTGAGCCCCATCCCCAGCCCTATATTGTATTTTATTTGGAGACAGGGTCTCTCTGAGTTGCTTAGCACCTCGTCATTGATAAGACTGGTTTTGAACTCCACATCCTCCTGCTTCAGTCTCCTGAGCTGCTGGGGTTATAGGCATGGGTCACGGTACCTGGCTCCATTTTACATTTTTTTTTTTTTTTTGGTACTGGGCATTGAACCCAGGACACTTAAACACAGCCACATCTCCAGCCCTTTTAGAGACAGGGTCTTACTGAGTTGCTTAGAGCTTTGCTAAATTGCTGAGGCTGGCTCTGAACCCACAATCCTCCTGTCTCAGCCTCCCGAGCCTCTGGGATTACAGGTGTGTGACACCATGCCTAAATATGGCTAATTTTTTTTTAATATTTATTTTTTAGTTTTCGGCGGACACAACACCTTTGTTTGTATGTGGTGCTGAGGATCGAACCTGGGCCCCAGCCCCATGGCTAATTTTTGACAAACTTGAATTCTGGCTCTCTGCTGTGTGACCATGTGTATATAGCTTAACCACTCCGAAACCCCCCCCCCATCATTTCATTTGTAAAATGGGGATGATAATGGTACCTGCCTCCCAGAGTGGTGATGAAGATGCAATGAGATAATGCATATAAAGGGTCTGGCACAGAGACAGCATCACCACATGCTATTGCTGTTATTAAAAACAAAACACAAAACAAAATTAAAACACTTGGTAAGTTGCAAAGTAATGTTAATGAATCTCTACTGTAAAATCATTAAGACTAGGAATTAGGTCATTTCATGTTTGAATCAAAGCATGTGGCATAGTAGCCTCTCAGTAAATGTGCACTGATTGATTGAAGGAATGAGGAGGTGGCACGCATTGTTAATACTAGTACTTTTCAAATTTAAGTATCTATTTGAGTATGTACAGACTTAAATATAAAATAGCAGGGTTTTTTTTTTCAATTTTAAATAAAATACAAGTCTTCAAATCAATTCTTTGTGGAATTGATTGCATGAGCCATTCACTTTGTTTCCAAGTTTGATGTTTTGGATCCACATCTAAGTGAGATAGGGCCATATCTGTCCTTCTGTGTGGTCTTTATTTTGCTTAGCACGCCATGGAGCTGAGCTTTAGGTCAAGTGAGGGGGGAGGCCTCACTGAGGTGGCCTTTCTCCACACACCTGAAGATGGTGAGGGGCCAAGTTTCTGGAAGCAGGTTCTAGGCTGGGGGACACCAGGTGGGAGCAGGCCTGAAGGATTAGTCCAGCAGAGAGGTCTCTGTGGCTCTTGCAGTGAGTGAGCATCATAGTAGGAGATTAGGACCAGAGCAGAGCAAGAGGACTGTATAGGGTCCACCATAATGACTGAATTTTTTCTGAGAGAGATGGGAGTCATTGGAGATTTATGCAAAGGCATGACATGATTTCTTGGGATCAGTCTGTAGAGGACGAAGGCAAACACTGGTTAGCAGGTGGATGCTGTTACCAGGTGAGGGATGATGGTGGAGTCAAGTAATCTCTGGAGTATGAGGAAGAATGTTGCCCCTTGGTACTTGAACATTACCAGGTTGCTAGAAATTTATGGATACAGCCTCCTGAGTATTCTAGTTACTCCTGGGGAACATGAACCTGTATAAAGTTCTGCAAGTTGTGCTCTGCATAGCTGTGTGTGTGTTTACATTTCTTGTCTCCTGAAGACTCTCATGAATTCTAGAGTCAGCTGCCTGGATTCAAATCCTGGCTCCACCACTTACTGTGTGACCTTAGGCAAATACCCTAACATCTCAGAGCTTGAGTTTCCCACCTGTGAAATGGGAACACAAGGTTGTTTTGAGGAATACTGAGTTAGTTCATGTACAGCATTTAGCATTCAGGTGATATATAGATCCATTGCTTGATAAATATTCGCTATCATTATAAATATGAATATAACCATTTGTAAAGATCGAGAAACATTTCTATTTAACTTATTTAGAATCATACATACCAAGTTAAAAAAGAACCGTGACACATTTAATCCAACTCTCTCATCTTATCGGAGAATGAAAACCAGAGATTAAAAAAATGATAGAGCCAAAAAAAAAAATTATGTGACCAATGTCACCTAGCTGGTAGCAGGGTGAGGATCAGAATGCATGTCTCTGACTCCCATTCTGGAAATGACTCTTCCAAACGTTGCTGCCATAGGACTCTTAATGCATGTTATAGTTTACATGTGGTATCCCCTAAAAGCTCACATGTGAGACAATGCAAGAAGGTTCAGAGGAAAAATGATTGGGTTGTGATAGTCTTAATCCAATCAGTGAATTAATCCCCTGAGACGAGTTAACAGAGGTATTTGAAGTGGTAGGGTGTGGCTGGAGGAGGTGGGGATCCGGGGATATGTACCCCATATAGGGAACCTATTTGTATTTGACAAGTGAAGAACACTCTCTCTGCTTCCCGATCAAAGTGTGAGTTGCTTCCCTCTACCATACTCTTCCACCACGATGGAGCTGAGACCTCTGAGCCCTTAAATAAACAACTTTTCCTCCTCCACAGTTGTTCTGATCGGGTCCTTAAGTTACAGTAGTGAAAAAGCCGACTAAAACAATGCAATACCTTGTGGGAATAATAACAGTAATGAATGATTATTTAACTCCTATTTTGTTCCAGGCACCATTCTAAGTACTCCACACATATTCTCTCATTTAATCCTCATTTAATCTCTTGATCCTCATAATTACACCTTATGAGGCAGGTGTAATTATTGTCCCTAGGTTGCAGAAGAGGAAACTGAAGGCTAGAGAAGAACAAGTGACTTGCCCAGGGCAGAGAATGTGTGGCCTGGGGGACATGAGGCAGGCTGGAAGTCAGGAGCTGTACCACCCATAACCCAGTATGACCTGCCTTCTCTATTTGTATACAGGGAAACTGAATCTAGTCTTTAAAGTCCCTTTTCAACTTTAAAACTTGCAAACCCAAAGTGCTTTACGTTTCCCGAGTTTGAAGAAATACCATTTCAGCTCATTAACTTGCTATCTTGTTAACTAATCTTTAACTTAATGATCAGTTGCAAGAAAGGCTTTTTGTGGAACAGCCTGGAAACCAAGGTCGCCGGGGCTGTGGGGATTCCTGAAATGTTGTTTCTGGCTTCCATGGCAACCCTAGCACTGGGCGGCAAGCTCAATGCAACTACGGCAGCTGGAGCGGGGCATTTGCTCAAGCACCAAGTGATGAGGGAACAAATTGCTGGCTCAGTCCGGTCTCCTTTTGTATGATCTACTGTCCCTGTGTGTTTAGGGAGTCAAAACCAAAGCCAAGTTAAGCAAGGATGGAGGCAATGAAGCATTGTATCAAAGTGGAGAGAAGACAAGTTTCAAATAAATTGGGGTTTGAGTACAAGTTAGGCACCCAGGGGAGTCCCTGTAGAGAATGGGGTGGGCATAGGTAGGCTTGCAGAGGATTTAGGGGATCAGAGGAAGGTTGATCTTGCTTTCATAAGGCTTGGGGGGATGAGGTGAGATTCATGGAAAGGACCGAGCATGCCCAGTTGTATTTTTCTGCTCCTGTTTGTCAGGTAGACTCACTCTGACCTGAGGTAACAAAGAGCAGAAGTTCCGCTCCTGAAGACGAAGGAGTTTTCTTTAAATTCTCTCTAGTGCTTTTGCTAGTATTTTATACCTAGCAAGATATTAGTTTATACCTGACACTAGACTGAGAACTTGGATGGGCGGGCATGCCAGGGTAGTGTGGTAGCAGCAGCCAGGCCCGGAGATGGCCAGTTATGGACAAGATTAGAGTTGAGGCTGAGTCAGGAGCCATTGGAATCTGCTCCAAAGGAGGCTGATTTTTTAAATATATTTCTTAGTTGTCAAAGGATCTTTTATTTAATTTATTTATATGCAGTGCTGAGTATCAAACCCAGGGCCCCACACATGCCAGGCAAGTGCTCTACCACTGAACCATAACTCCAGCCCCAGGAGGCTGATTTTAAACCCTCCACGGCTCCCCATTGGCTCCTTAATGAAGTCTAAGCTTACACAGGAGGCACCTACAGTGCCCTGCCCCAGCCCTGTCCCCAGGATCCAATGCACCACACTTGTTGTAGCCACCTGTGTCCATGTGTGTGTCCCACTCTGGTCTGGACTATGGGCCTAAAATCCCCACTCAAGACTCTATCTGGGGGCAGGGGCTGTGGCTCAGTGGTAGAGGGCTTGCTTAGCACTTACGAGGCCCTGGGTTTAATCCTCGACACGAGATAAAAATAAATAATTAAAATAAAGGTATTGTGTCCAACCACAACTAAAAAATAAATACAAAAAAATGACTATCTGGCCAATGCCGGCTCATTCTATCATAATAAAATGTTGCAATATAATACTCTCACCTTGCTCAGGAGCCTCCCCCATGCCTCAGACTGCCTTGGGGTTGGTGCACAGCTCTGAATCCTGGTTGTTCACACTTTTTATGAGTCTGACGAGTCTGTCTTCTCTACCAGGCAGTAGACTCCTCCCTGTGTGAGACTGGTTCTCATACTATTCCCAGCACCTGGCGCAAAGAGGGGGGATTCTGTACTGTTTGTGCAATGCAACCAAGTGGCAATAATAAGAGAAACGTCTCCAAAAAATATACTTTGCATCTGCTGGTACGGGGGGTGTGGAATCTTCTGCCCCTCTGTATAACCTGACTCTGTGCACACCTGACCTGCTTTTTGCAGAGAAAGGACACCAAGACTTTGCGGTGAGGTGAGATGTCCCCCCATCCCCTTCTTGGCTGTCACCTCTCAGCCCTGCGTTGCCGTTCACAGGCCTCTCTGCTCTGCTTCTGGCTACCATTTGCTGAACTTTCAGAAAGCAGATGAGGCAATTGCTCAGTTTATTGAGTCAAAACACTCCTGTGGGTTAAATGCCAGTTTGCTTTTGAAAATCTGCCTCCTGTTTTTTACTTTGCAGAGAGCAGAAATCCCCTCATTGTTTCCTAGTGCCGTCTGTACCATCTCTTTTTAGGGGATGGCGTTTGTGCATGCATGTGTATTGCAATTTAAATATATGTCATTTCTCAATTTGAGAAAGGAAAAGAGATGGGGAAGGGGTTTGGTTAGAGAATACTAAACTTTCTGGTATGTATTCAGCTAGCTCATTTAAATTTTTTTTTTTTAAAAGATTCTAAAACCACTGGCTATTTCAGAGCTCATTTATACTCCTCTTTAATGGATTCAGAGAAAGCCTATTTGTGTAGCAAACTCGGAGAGAGGATGCAAGGGGCATTTTTAGGCTTGAGCAAACTGCTTTACCTTGTGAGGAAATTCAGTTCATTGGAAACTGTTTTCTCCAGGGCTAAACTGGGGCAGTCTTCTCTTTGGCTCTTTGTAAAGAAAATTCTCCAGGATTCTGGAAACCACGGTTGTTGAGCCTCATAGGATGCCTCTCTTCTTTCAGCTCATGTAACAGTTACTAGAGAAGACTGGTGTGATGTGGCATGTTTTTCTTTTATTTTTTTTTTCCTTTTCTATTTTGCTGGCTTATTGGTGCACACTCCCTGAGGGCCTTGGAGGGAATTTATGACAGTTAGGAGGGACAACTGAAATTTGAGCTGGTGTCAACCCTGGATCTCTCAGGGCCCCTTTGGCCCATGTCTTTGCTTTATGGAGCTTCATTGCTACTCAAAGAATGTGGGCCCATTTTGAAGACCTTTATAAAATAATAACAAAAACCATCCCTGACGTTGCCAAGTGTATTTTGCCTAGAAACTTCCTATGCATATCTCCATGACCAAGAAAGTCTATTTGGTGGTATCTCTCCAGACAAGCTCATCTTTCTGCATGAGCTCTGTCTCTCCATCTATCTTTGACAAGCCCACTCATTCAATGCATGCAAGTTCAAGTGCACCCAGAGCAAACTTGGCAATTCTGAAATCTCAACTTTTGTCTGTGAACTTGGATTCCACTTGTAGGTGTCAGAAAGCACTTAATAAAGGTTGACGTTCAGACCACTTCTGAGGTGTTCTTGAGGGAAGCACATGGGCTGTGTTACCTTAAATGCCATTTACAGCTGCTTACACAGCTCATGGGACAAAGGGTCTGTGACAGAGAACACCCTGAGCACGGAGAAGAAAACTGGGGTGTCTGGCAGAAGAGGGAGCTTGGCTATCACAGCTTCCATTTCCCCAGCCATCTTCCTCCTTTTCTTGCCTCCAACCAGCCTTGGAAACAGGGTGTATGTGAGGATGACCAGGAAAATCACCTCCATCTGGCTGTCTAGTACTTCTTTTGTCCTCAGCATTTGGCCAAGAGTAGAGTGTGTTTGCTGTGTATCTATGTTGGGTCATGTGCTCTCAGAATACTGTCTCTAGTGACACTTCTTCGTGATGTACGGTTAGACTATTCTCATTAAGCATATATTATGTGTATTGAATAATGATTCATCTCACCCTACCTTCCTCTGCAATCACCTGTGTACTTGTCTCAGTGACTCCCTGGACTGTGAGCCTCCTGAGGACAAGGGTTGTGTCTTTTAAATGTCCACACCCCCACATCACCAAGCATTGTATTCTGTCCATAGCACCTTCAAGTCCCTATTTTCTGTGTGCCAGGCTTCTATGAAACAAAGATGAATTAGACCCAGTTGGGACCTCATCGGGTTTGGTGGGGCTTGTAGGCAGTGAATACCATCAGCATTTGTGGGATGACATAACTGTACAGTAAGTCACTAACCATATTTACTGTCCTCACGACCAAGTGATTATTAGCAGGCACTTTGGGACTCCTGAGGGTGCTACAGGTGAATCTCTGGGGCCTGAAGCCCAGTGATAACTTTGGAGGCACTGGCCTAGGGCAGAGGGTGAAGGGGGGGACATTTGTCCTTAGGAGAGTGTGTCTTGAGGTACATTTTATCTTCTGGATCTCATTCCAGTCCTAGATGCCAATAAATATGTTATCTGGTAATTGGGAGGATAAGAAGGCTCTTCTCTCGAACATTGTTCTATTGAAAAGAAATTCTTCTAGCTAGGTCACCTACTGCAGAGCAAAGGCTAAAAATGGAGGTATTAGAGTCAGACTGACTTGGGTTTTAAGTTCCTTTCCCATTATTTTCCATCAGCCTCATGACCATGGACTTGCTATTTAACCTAAGTCTCAGATTTCTCATCTATAATTGCAGGGTAATAATGGTGCCTGATTTCTTTATTGCCTGAACCTCACTGGATACCAGACCTATCTTTCATGTACATGATCCAACCATGGAACAGAATGTTCACATTGGGAGATATGAGAAATTCCAGGATTTGGGTCATCATATTTCTGAGCCCATTCCTGGTTATGAGGAGAGGTTGCTGAGACACAGGAATGGGGCACCCTGCCGCTGTCTTCTCTTTTCGACTCTTGGCAGGTGGTCTTTCAGGTTCATGTGTCCGTAGGGACAGAGTTCTCAGATTTCTTATGCCTAAGAAATACCTAGAGAAATTACCAGTGCAGACTTCTGGGCCTCAACCCCAGGGATTCCGATTCACTGGGTCTAGGGTACTGGCCAGGATTCCACATTTTACGTAAGTACACCAAGTGTTTCTGGTGCATTAAGCTATTGAGGATCCCTGACATAGTCTGTTATTGTTATTGATGGAACCTCCAGTGATCACTTTCTCAGTCTATCTCAGCTCATGGAGGGCTAGCTGCAACTTCCCTCTTCCCTGCCTCCCTCTCTGTCACACCAACATGTACACACCAAAGGGAATAAGCAAAGACCCAGATTAGGATCTCTAGGTACTTGGTACTGTGCTGGGTACTAGGGATTTGTAGAAGACATGGCATGTAGCTAGGTAACTCCATGCTGAGACACTGGGTGAGATGCTCAGCAGAGGAAGGCAGCAGGTACAGAGGGCTCAGAGGAGGGTCATTTAAGTCAGTGGAAGTTCATTGGGAAAGATCTTCAAGACAGGTCAACACAGTCTTAAAGTCTTAAACTAACGAGGCAGCTGAGGGCATCCTGAGCAGAGAGGATGGAGTAGAGGGAGCCACAGGTAGGCAGTTGGACATTGTGGGGTAGGAGGTAGAGGGCAGTTGAGGGTGGATTAGTCAAGGAGGCTAATGAGTTCCTGAGTTCATCCTCCCCTGAACATCAGAGACCTTGCTGATAGTGGCTTTGATGAAACAGTTTCCTGAGTCTTATTTGTCCTGGGAACTTACAGCTACACAGATCCAGTCTAATGATACTCAACAAAATAGTCATTGACAGGGAAGTTCTAATATGAAGGTAGGAAGACTAAGGCCTGTTTTGTCAAGAGAGTCTTTTTCTCCTGGGCCAGGAGGGCCATTGATGAGATGGTTGGGGCACTGAGATTGGGAAGGGTCTAATGACATGATGGAAAATGTTATCTGGATGTCACTGGTTTCTTTCCATGGCTCCTTCAGTCTGTGGGTGGTGGGACTCCTGTGGATAAACTTTGATTCTAAAGCCTGTATTGGTTGAAGTGTTCTGCCAGTGCTGGGACTAGGAGTGTGAGGAGCTACGTTCAGGCTTGGACTGGCCATCCTGGCTTCTGATTTTACCTTGTGTCTAGCTGCCAATCCAGATGTCTCCCTTCCTGAGGTTCATACAGTTGATTTTTGAGCCCTGCTTGCAATGCCTGCCATTTACACCAATTAGATTTCATCTTGTTAGTTTTGACTCATTATTCCAGCCCTCAGAAATGCCTTCTGGTTCTGATTCTATTATTCGGTCTATTAACAATTCCTCCCAGCATTATTTGTAGAGGGAAACACAAGTGCCTATTCTAGAATTTGGAAAAATGTTTGGAAAGTGTTACTGAGTAGGAAATGGATTTGCTAATAAGTCCAAAATATGTCCTAGACCCATTGAGTAGTTCAGGGTGTCTCCCTAATATAATATAACCAAGTTTTCAGGATATTCCCCAGTGGTTCTTTTGGAAGATGTGAACACAGCATGAGCTGATTCAAAGCAAGCCACAGCTCATCAACTCATTGTACAGTGTCTGGTGTGATGTAACGCAGCAGCTGGTGACTGACTAATGAGGGAATTGGAGAGGGAAGAATTGATTATGAGCTTTCCAGGCCTGGCCAAAGTCCATGGCACCCTAATCAAGTGTCCTAAATACAGAGGAATTGCACCTCAGGTGGTACCAGGGATCAAAAAAATCAAAGATGGTCCAAATTACCTCTGAAATCTCCTTTAAATCGTTTATAAGCTCTGACAGCTAGTTACAGTCTGAAGGTACATGGCGACAGAACCACATGGTGGGGTGGGATGTGGGGGATGGCAGCAGAGTCCATATCCCAGGCATCTGTGGATACATGCTCATAGCACAATGGTGGGTAGGGTCACAGTGCTGTGTTACATGGTGGTCTTTGCTCTCAGACTGTCTCTCCATCTATCTTTGACAAGCCCACACAGTTCAATGCATGCAAGTCAAATGCTCATAAGGTACAAATTTCCCTTATTTAGATTCTTATAATGGAGGATCCATACCACTTTCACAGTCCAAGGAGAACAATGTTTGTTTCTCTTGCTCTGACCCTGTGCCCACCTAGCAGCCCTCTGTCATAAATATGGCTTTTTCTGGAAGCTCGTGTGCTGACTGTTGACATGGCCAGTATTATCTGCCTGCCCTTCTGATATCACATTGAAGGAGTAAGTTAGCACTTAGATAGTATCTCAGATGTCTGATTAGCTAATTTACCTGTATTTGGTTTCTTAGAAATGGATAAAATTGAGTACTTTAACCTTCGCTGTAGAGTATCAGATTCTAAATCATTTCTTTTTTTTTAAAGAGAGAGAGAGAGAGAGAGAGAGAGAGACAGAGAGAGAGAATTTTTAACATTTATTTTTTAGTTTTCGGTAGACACAACATCTTTGTTTGTATGTGGTGCTGAGGATCGAACCCGGTAGAGTATCAGGTTCTAAAACAAGGTTGGCACAATATAAATAAGAATGAAATGATGGCTTTTGCTGGTAAATGTAAGGAACTGGAGACTATCATACTAAGTGAAATAAGCCAGTCTCCAAAAACCAAAGGCTGAATGTTTTCTCTGCTATGTGGATACTAACACACAATAAGGGGGTGGCGGGGAGGGAAGACTAGAAGTTCATTGGATTAGACAAAGGGGAATGAAGGGAAGGGAGAGGGACAGGAATGGGAAAGACAGTAGAATGAATGGGACATAACTTTCCTATATGAATATATGACCAGTGAAACTCCACATCATGTATAACCACAAGAATGTGCCAACTCTGATAGATTGTAGGTATTTGGTGTGTGGTGTTGAAAGGATCCTCTGGCAGAGCCCAGGCTGAGTGGGAGAGGCCAGAATTGAGTAATACTGTTTGCTAGGGGCAAAAGTCAACAACCAAAAGGGGCCTCACTAAGCTTGTCCTATCACCCAAGTACCTGTACCATGCACTAGCCATTCTCTCTTCCTCTCTCTCTCTCTTTTTTCACTCTCTTTTCTCCTCTCTCCACCTTTCCCTGGAGACCTCTTTCCAGATTGGCTTGAAATATTTAAATTTACCAACAACAGCACACTGAATCTCCTACAGCCAGTTCAGGAGGTGGAATCAGGATCCTTTTGCTTTTGGTGTGGGCTGGTGGCAAAAAGACCACACGGACACAGAAGTAATTTTTTCACAAAGCAGGGTGAGATGGCTCTGCCACCTTAAGGGTCCTGCTATCATGCTGGAAGGCAAGAGATTTAGAGACAGCGGCACCCGGAATCCCTTTATTTATAGGAAAATTAACAAAAAATTTTCAATAGAATTTTCTTTACCCAGGGGGTGGGCTGGTGTAGCCCCAGTAGGTAATGCCCAGGTGCAGAGCCATGGGAAAGCAGCCTTCTTTGCCCAGCGAAGGTGGAGGTCACCTGCATCGTGCAGCCCACAGCGTGCAATGCCAGACCAACGCCCCCTTGGCTCAAGGCTGAGACAGCATGCTTAACATAGCTCATGGGTGGCCCTCCTCAACACTGTGCTGATCTATCTAGTCGGCCTGCTTCATTGTGTCCTGATATTGTCTGTGTGACTGCCTGACACAGTTGAGTCTTTTCCTTCACTGTATCCCCACAGCCTGATACACAGTAGGTGCTCCTTAAGTGTTTGTTGAGTGACAGGCTCGATTGTGCTTTGGATATGGAATCTGTATTTCTGTCTCACCAGGCAGTCGTGTGCCTTGCTGAGATCCAAACTATAGATGTCCCTGGATTTTCCTTCTCTGTTCCATCTATGAATAACGATTTTTGCATGTCCCCCCACCCCCAGCTTCTTAAACTCCTGCTGATTTGTAATGCGCTCTCTTTTATCATAAAGCAGCTTTAACTTTTCTCTCCCTTTGAAACTCTAATGAGGTAGTTTTTTCTCTGTTCCTTTATGAAATTTTAATCATGTTTTTAATCAAGTTACACAGGGTATCTGGTCAATCTTAAGTAATTAAAAAATCCCTGTGGTTATTCCTAGTTACAAGAACATTTGCAGCTCTTGGCTCACCACCACTTCTGCAGCTGACTCTTGTCCTCCTTGCTGGTGATCTCAATATCCATATGAATCATCCTGCAATATCTTTGATATTCTTTTCTCCAATATTTGTACTCCCCACCTGATCTCAGCTATTTATTTCTCTTATCTTGACCTTGTGATCACAGTAACTGCAATCTCTTCCTGATCTCAATTTGAACCTCCTATTTTTCCAGCCCACCTCTTCTATCAACTCCCATAATTCTATGACCTTATCTGGACTTTAGATCCATTCATCCTGCTATCTTTCCATCTCCCTTTGCCCCATTGTTTCCTCTAATCCCTACTTCTCCAGCTTTTTTAAAAAATATATTTTTTAAGTGATAGATAGACACATCCTTTAATTAATTTATTTATTTTTGTGGTGCTGAGGATTGAACCCAGTACCTCACACATGCTAGGCAAGCACTCTACCACTGAGCCACAACCCCAGCCCCTCCCCATCTATGATACTATGGGAAACCACTGTAGTCACTTAATCATTTAACATGGTTAAATCCAACTTTTTGCCTGCTGTTCCTTCACCCACCCATCCAGTCCTAAATGGGTAGCTAATTGTCTCTGCAACAAAACACAACATGTCTCACTTGAATTCCTGACCACCACCTTCAAGAAGGCCATTAATGCTGCCTGGAAACCCCACTCTAGTTTCCTAATTCACTCACTGTACCACTGTTTCAGACGCTGTTGGTTTTTTCACTTGTATCATTAAATTTTTCACGGTTCTCTTGGTGAGCACCCACAAACCATCTGCTGGTAGAAACTCGCTGGGAACTGATATGAAGCATCATATTTTCTGAGGTCCATTTCCCTGGGCACTGCCTATTGTCCAGACCATATTCCTCCAATTCCCCACAATCCCTCAAAGATTGGTAACCTCTGTCTTTCCATCACCTCTGTCCCATCCTTCAATCTCCTATAGGAACCTGCACCTACTGGACTTTGAATAAGCTGTTGTGAGGTGCATGAGGATGTGAACAGCTACCAGCCTGCTGGTATTCAGTGAGGCAAGCATCTGTTTTCATCATTTTAAGTTAAAAAAAAAAAAAAAGAAAGAAACACAAATAGGCATTTAGCAAGGGAAAAGCACTTGGTGGGAAGGAGGCAAGTTTGGGCTCCCTCTCTCAGGCCCTGATTTCAGGCAAGGAAAGAATTGACCCCAGAGAACCAATGCAGTCCTGCTGTATCTTGAGGATTCTGGAAATGGAAAGTCTAAATAAAATCTGCCAGGTGCAGTGGTGCATGCCTGTAATCCCAACTCCCCAAGGCTAGGTAAGAGCAGGGCTACAGCTATGACTATGTACTTGGTGCTACACATAGCACCTGCCCAAGGAGATGAGAACTGAAACCCAGCTGAGGCCTGAGCCCCACAGACTGAGTCCACCCTGAAATCCTGGAAATGTACATTTCTAATTTTCACGATGGTGCCCATGGTCTAGCATTGGCCCTGGGCTTGGAGCCATGGATGACATATCCACAGGTCCCAGGAAGAAGGGGAAGGGCTGGGCATTTCCAGGACCCAGGATAGTCCCTCTTAAGAAGCCACACCTGCCCAGCCTTCATGTCTGAACTTACTACTGGGATAATATGGCCCAATGATTTTCACTTGCTGAGGAACAAGGACCCAGTATTGACCTTGCCTAAAAGGAGGATACTAATTAAAGGCTCCTTTGAAAGGAAGAAGGTTAACAGAGGTTCAGCCCCCTGAGAACTCTTTTCTTGTGGAGATCTTAGAAGCAGGAAGTTCTCCCCAAACTGGGATTTTTATTACAAATTTTAGTCATGGTATCAATATTCCACCAAGCATCACAATTGATTGGAAGGGAAGCCTGGAAAACCCACATGGAATTATGTGCTAAACTGGATTAGTTCCCATCAAAACAAATGGGCAGTTTCCACAATGTCTGGACGGTTACAAAAAAATATCACAAAGGTTCAAAATGTTGTTGGAGGTTTCAGTGCAAGTTTTTCCCAGATGGTTCTGGGTTGAGACCATCAAGTCCTGGCAGCCCAAGTGACCGAGTTTTCATCAAGAAAACTTTAGGTCCCTGGAGGGCTCAGAGCCACAGGTCAACTTGTCCCTGGAAGGGCTGATTCAGTGCTTCTCAAACTGGAGTATGCATCTCAAGTCCCTGGAGGACTTTTTAAAAGCTAAAATCAGTGGGCCACACCTCCTGAACTTCTGATTCAGTAGGTCTTGGATGGCAACTGAAAATTTGCACTTCTAATACAAATTATAGTGTGAAGTAGATGCTGTTGATCCAAGAACACACTCTGAAAGAAAGAGAGAGACCTTTGGAAAAAAAAAAGAAGTTCTGAGAATTCTTGACCTCACTATCTCATTGTGAATTTCCCAGAGGCAGAAACTAGTCATTTATCTTTTTAGTCATGTGGTTGGAAGACAGTTAAGTCTTCAATGTTTCTAGAATTAAATGGAATTCCGGGTGGTGGAAAAGGCTTTAGGTAGAAGGGATGGAGTCAGAGCAGTCAGTTCAAGGAAGCAATGACAATCGTGAAGTCAAAAAGTTCTAAGTGTGGTCCTGCTAATGTGATCAGAGATTTTGGGACTCAAATCTTTACCATTTTATGAGCATAACCATTTTTAAACTTTTGGTTCATGAAATCATAGACTGATAAAATTTTAGAGCTGGAAGGGTCCAAATAGTCTAACTTATTCACTTTACTGAGGCTCAAAGAGGTACCTCTGCAAGTCCTCATGGCTTATTATAGTCAGATCTGGGACTTAGATAAGTGCCTTTTCCAGCATCTCATGGCAGGCGCCCCTGGACAATTCTCAATATAGTTAGCATTATGATATGAGAATTCCATATGTTTGGGAGCACTCTAAAATATTTTCTGTGAAGAGTCTTGCAGATTCTGCACAAGGAACTGTAGAAAGATGTTTGCCCCCAAATGGACTGTTCTAATCTCTGTGTGTTCCTCTCATACTAACCATTGGTTCTGATGAAGGACATCTCTGTCTCCTTGGCCTGGGAAAACACATGATAATCTTCCTTTTGGGCCTTCATGACACAACTTCTAACAGCAGTTGGAAGATGGTTTATAGGCACATAAAAAAATATCATTCAGTCAGCTTAACTCTTTAAGTCCAGGCACTGGGCAAAGGATGTCTCTTGCCTTCCAAAGAAGGGGTAATGGACCAAGCACAACTCACCTGAGCCTCAGTAAATGAGTTGGACTTTATTTGGATCCCTCCAGTTCTAAGATAATTAAAAAAAATTAATTGTATATGGACACAATACCTTTATCTTATACATTTATTTTTATGTCGTGCTGAGGATTGAACCCAGTGCCTCACATGTGCTGTGCTAGCAAGTGCTCTACCACTGAGCTACAACCCTAGCCCTCTAAGACAATTTTAAGCAACATTTCTATCCCAGCAGGACAACACTATGCAACCTCAGAACTGTATCTTCCTCTTGGGACTGCAGCCTTGTCACCAATCAGCCTCCCCTGCTCTGGCTAAATGGCTGTGTGATAGCATAGTAAAAATACTTGGTTTCATCTGCCCAGGAAGGTCAGAGCATGTCTGGAGTAGAAAGGGATGAGACTCTCTATGATGAGAGTAAAATAATTTCATTTGGAAAAGATTCCAAAATCCTAAGTGAAATAGCAGCGGAGTCCCAAGATCTCAGTAGCAGTCCAACTTCTGCCACTTCTATGCAAATAGCCTCGAGCATTTCCTTAACATCTTTGACCTTCAGTCTCTTCCTCTGTAAAATGGAGAGAATAACAACTCCTAAGACTGCGAGAGACTCAACAAGAATACACTACTAGGTCATTTTTATTGAGTATTTCATAGGTGTCAGAACTTGTCTGAAAGGCTTTATGTGTGTTGGCTTATTTATTGCTCACACCCACCTTTGCAGTGGGACTCAGTGAAAGTAGAGCGTAAGACAACTTGCCTAAGATCTCCTGCCTAGGAAACAGAGGAGCTTGGATCTAAATCATTTATCTGGCTCTGCTAGTGTGCAGGGCTAAGGGGCCACATTCTTACCTACCAAGCCACACTGGATTGAAAGATTTTATTCTTTTCTCTTACTCATTTTTTAATGCCGGGTATTGAAGGATTTTAGTACCAGGTGTTGGGGAAGGAGAGCCTGCATATGCAGCTACCACACATTGGCTCTTCACTCACATCATTTCCTGAGTTCTCACAACTACCCCAAGGGTTTTAGTGACATCTCTCTCTCTATTTTTTTTTCTTCTGAATTATGAAAGATGTTCAAACTCTCAGGGCATCCATTTTTTTTTCATCTAACTGATGGACATGGTATGACCAGCTCTTTTCTCAACAGATTGTTCTGAAAATGAAACGAGGCCATTGTGACTGTCAGTGATCTGGAGGGAAAAAGATGTTAAAACATCCTACGAATGTCAGATTTTATGTTGATTTTATTTCTGGAGCCTCAAAGGCAAGGGGCCTCTGTTTTTGAGAAACTCACCTTAGATTCCTCCCGCCCCTGGTGGATTTGTGGATGTGGCGGAGGTTGATTTCCTGCCAAGCTACTGGTGTTTGGGGGCGCCTCCTCTTTTAAAGTGGTTAGGATTGTGAGGTTGCAGTGACTGAGGTGTGTGTGCAGACACTCAGGGACGAGTCACAGCCTGGCAAGCTGGCCTGGACAGGATGACTTCATGGGCCTTTCCCGCTTCTCCTTTTTATGACTGGCTCCACTGTTTCATTTTTGGCTTTCTGTCTGTTCCTTGCAGCTGTGGTGAATGAGATTTAGGGCAAGCATTTGAGATCCTTTTTTTAATTCCCTTTAAATCCCCATTTAGCTGCAAAGTCCGAGAAGGGAGTAGACAAAGTGGCGGTGAGGACTAGCCCCAGGTGAAGGTGATGTTGCTCTGTTTTCTGTTTCTATAAGAAAATGCCTGTGGCTGAATAACTTTATAAATGAAGGAGCTATATTTTGGCTCATTGTTCTGTGCCAAGGTCAAGGAGCTGCATCTAGTAATGACCTTCTTGTTGGCAGAATCCTGAGGCAGTACAGGGTATCACGTAGCAAGAAACAGGGAGCATACGTGTGGTTGTGTGTCTTCTGGTCTCTCTCCCTCTTCTTATCAAGTCACCATTATTTTTTATTTTTTTAAGGAAAATTTATTTATTTATTTATTTATGTTTTATACATTTATTTTTTTTATTTTTATGTGGTGCTGAGGATCAAACCCAGGGCCTCACATGTGCTAGGCAAGCACTCTACTGGTGAGCCACAACCCCAGCCCCTATTTTTTTTTTAATATTTATTTTTTAGCTTTAGGTAGACACAATATCTTTATTTTATATTTATGTGGTGCTGAGGATCAAACCCAGTGCCTCGTGCATGCTAGGCAAATGCTCTACAACCCAAGCCCCAAGTCACCATTATTAGGGGCTTTACCCTAAGGACTATCACCCCACAATGCCCCATTTCCAAATTCAGAGTTGGATTAAGTTACCACCCTCGTAATACCTTGCAATTGGGATTAAGCTACAACACATAAATCTTTGGTGGAGACACTCAAACCAGGGTAAGCCGTAGCTCATGACATCTGAGAAAATCCAACAGGAACGCCCAGCTCCATTCACTGAGGCAGGAGACCTCATTCTATCCAGTGTCATTCTTGTCCCAGAAACATGGAAGCGTTGAATTTCATCTACAGACTCAAACCTTGCTTAGGAGCTCAAGGCATAGAATGGTAGTCATGGTAAGGGAGAAACTTCATATTTGCCTCTTTTCAATTTAATTGTGCCCTTTTTGGCATGTTGCTGGATTGAGTCCCTTCTCTGTTTCCACTACTGCCATCCAGATTGAGGTCTGAGTCCCTTTTTCAACCAGATCCGTGCAACAATAGTGTGGATCATTCACCTTGCGAAACACTGCCACACTTAAATGATTCTGTTTGTTTGGAACCAACCCAGGGCCTCACATGGTAAGCACATGCTCTGCCACTGAGCTGCATCCCCCAGCCCCTGACTCAGTTGACTTTCGTCATGTGCGCTCCCTACAGGAGACACACGCGAAGTACATGATGCCGAGGTGACCCATCACCTGTGGCATCACCTACAGATTTCTGAATTCAAAGGTCTTTATGACTGTTTCAGCACAATGACACATAATCCCCGCAGCTGTAATCCCCGCAGCTCAGGAGGCTGAGGCAGGGGGAGTGCAAGTTCAATGCCAGCTTCAGCAACTTAGCAAGGCCCTAAACAACTCAGTGTTACCCTGTCTCAAAATAAAATATTAAAAAGGGATAGGGATGTAACTCACTAGTTAAGGGCTGCTGGGTTCAATCCCTGGTACCCCCTGTCCCCCCCCAAAAGTCTTTATAACTAGCCTCAGTTCCTGCCTGCAACTCCTAGTATTCCCTCTACCACCCAGTCTCATCACTTACTCTGTTATCCACCACGTTCATTCCAACTTGGGCTTCCAACACATCTCTTTACATGTGTTCCTTCTCTGCAGTCCAAACACTGCTCCACAACACAGCTCACATCTCATCTCCCAGCTCACTAATATCCCTATTCTCTTAATATCTTCTGTCAGGACCATGGTTTCATACTACTTACTCTTTCATTGTTCCATTAGTTAAGTCTTCCTGGTAGACTGTTAGCTGTTTGACAGTGGACCCTGTCTTAAGCTTCTTTTCTATTCTCTGAAGTGTCCTGCTAAGCTTCTATGCCATGCAGAAAATAATGAAATAAATGTGATCCTGATCAGATGTCTTCCTTCCCACCTAAAAAATACATTGGCAATTTTCTAGAAACTAATACAATTTACTTATTTTGTAAAAAAAAAAAAAAGTATATGTTTATAGCCAAGGATTACCATCATACAGTCATGTATGTGTGTGTGTGTGTGTGTGTGTGTATCTTCCCAAGTAGGGAGGAGACTGATGAATTCTGGAGGTTTGAAAGTTGATCATCAATTCCAGGATTTCCAGCAATAGCCAATCTTTACTACATCCTTAACTCTCTTCTAAAGTGTTTGACCGCTCCTCTTTCCCCCAGAGAGCTCCTGTGACAATAAGCGGGCAGACCTGGTCTTCATCATTGACAGCTCCCGCAGCGTCAACACCCACGACTATGCCAAGGTCAAGGAGTTCATCGTGGATATCTTGCAGTTCTTGGACATTGGTCCAGATGTCACCCGGGTGGGTCTGCTCCAATATGGCAGCACGGTCAAGAACGAGTTCTCCCTCAAGACCTTCAAGAGGAAATCTGAGGTGGAACGAGCTGTCAAGAGGATGAGGCATCTGTCCACAGGCACCATGACAGGGCTGGCCATCCAGTATGCCCTGAACATTGCATTCTCAGAAGCAGAGGGGGCCCGGCCCCTGAGAGAGAATGTGCCTCGAGTCATAATGATTGTGACAGATGGAAGGCCCCAGGACTCTGTGGCCGAGGTGGCTGCAAAGGCGCGGGACACAGGCATCTTGATCTTTGCCATTGGTGTGGGCCAAGTGGACTTCAACACACTGAAGGCCATTGGGAGTGAGCCCCATGAGGACCATGTCTTCCTGGTGGCCAACTTCAGCCAAATCGAGTCGCTGACCTCGGTGTTCCAGAACAAGTTGTGCGGTGAGTCCAACCTTTCTTCGACTCTTCGAGGGGAACTGTTAGGACTCATTCACTCATCTTCAAGGGTTCATCCTGTGCTACAGCAAAGGCCAGGAGAGACACAGTGTTCTTTTGGGGCTTACACTTTGGCCAAGGGAGACAGATGGGAAGCATATAATTAATGACACAAATAATTAAGTGCAGTTGTGACAGTGGAATGGAAGAAGAATTCAGGAGACGATGGGGCAGGGCCTAACCTAGGCCAGGGGTTAAAACAAAGTTTTTCTCCAGCACTTGGGCTGTCCTGGTGCTCTGTAAATTAGAATCCATGCATTGGGGCGGGGATGGGAATGGAAGGCAGAAACCATAATCTGGTTCTCTTGGATGGTGTAGAGTACCAAGGTATTTTTGTCCCACAGTGGAACTAGCAGTGGATGTTTTCTTAATTGACAAAAAGACTTCGTGCCTGGGAGTGTGGGCAGGATGTGTGTGGCACCTTCCCACCTGTAAGGGTGGCGGGTGGCTCCTCACCCACTACTCCTTCTGCAGGAAGATACCTCCCCAGGTCCTGGATCTGCATTCTTCTATGTTAAGACATTTTCCTTCCCTCCCTTGCTTTCTAATCTTCTTTTCCACATGGCTTCTCTCCTCCTTCCCACATTCCTCCCAGTGACCTCCAACCCCAGCAGGTCAACTTGCTCTCGCCTCAGTTTCCTGCCTCTACAGCTGCCTTCTCTTCTGGGAGTCCCTTTTTCATCCAGGCTCTACTCCTGTCCCTGACAACTGGAAACGTGTGTCTCACCTGGCAAACAGTGTTCCGTCCTGCCTCGTCCACCCCAGCTGCCCCTGTCCCTTCCAGCCACCATGCTTCTTTGATGAAGAAATAAAAGGAAATATCTGTTTTGAAAGGACTAGCATTTCTGACATATGAGTGGAGAATGAGCTTAAGCCAGGCACCGTGGCGCATGCCTGTAATTCCAGTGGCTCCGGAGGCTAAGGCAAGAGGATCTTGAGTTCAAAGCCAGCCTCAGCAAAAGTGAGGTGTTAAGTAACTCAGTGAGACCCTGTCTGTAAATAAAATACACAAAGTAGGGATGGGGATGGGGATCAGTAGTTGAGTGCCCCTGAGTTCGGTCCATGGTATAAAAAAAAAAGTGAGAATGAGCTTAAGAAGGTGACTCCTCACTAACTCCCTCGGAGGGGGACCTGCTCCTGTAAGGGCTCTGAGGACCAGTTCTCAAAATGTGACAAACATAGCTTGATGTGCTGGCATATGCCTGTAATCCCAGTGGCTGGGGAGGCTGAGTCAGGAGGATCATTAGTTCAAAGCCAGCCTCAGCAATTTTGCAAGGCCCTAAGCAACTCCGAGAGACCCTGTCTCTAAGTAAAATATAAAAAAGGGCTGGGGATGTGGCTCAGTGGTTAATGGTTCTTGAGTTCAATCTTCATACCAAAAAGAAAAAAAAAAAAAAAAAAGAATATGACAAACCCTAGACCCGTATGATATAGGCCTCAGGGAGAAAGAAAAGGATGAACAAGTTTTTTTGTTTTTTTTTTTAATCCTCTTGCTAAGAATGAATCTCAAAAACCTGAGACCCCCTTTTTTCTTGACTCCAGAATCAAAAGATTTACTTAAAATAAAAATCAATGCCATGGAGGAAAAAAATAACCTTTTTCTTTGCAAGGTCACTTGGAAAATGTTCAGAAGTGCCATTTCCCTGGCGCCACCGAGAGGCCGAGTTATTGTGGTGTGTCGTGGCCTAAGTCAACTGGAAAACTTCAATCAGTAGAACACACTGCAAACATTTTTAAGGTTTATGACTTTAAATGACTTCTGCAGAATTTATGCTCCCCCTTTCCTGGAAATATTTTTAAAAAGAAATTGGTTCTGTAACACTTTTGACAGTTTATCTGTATGTATTGGAAAATTTTAATGGAAGACTTCTTTCGTAAGCACTCTGGATTAATCAGCAAATGGAAAGATAATCTGATAAGGTGGAAGAGCTACAACGCAGCTGACCCTGTGAACTTGTTGAAAGTGAACTTGTCCATGGAAGATCCTTCTCTGTGGGCTGTAAGGTTCAGCAGCAAAATTAAAGGGCAGTTTGGATTTTCCTCCTCTGTCATCATTTTTTTGCAATCTGGAAGCTCTAAGAAAACATTGGTATTGTCCCTTCATTTGTGTGGTTGGAGAACAATGAATCCCCCACCCCCCATCCATCTTGCAGGAGATATAGCTGTACTCCTTTTTTTTCCTTAATTATTTTTAATTTTTTAAGTTATAGATGGACACAATACCTTTATTTTATTTGTTTATTTTTATATGGTGCCAGAGATCAAACCCAGTGCCTCACACATGCTAGGCAAGTGCTGTACCACTGAGCCACAACCCCCACCCATAGCTGTACTCTGGTCCCACCAGGCTCAGCCCAACAGCCTCAGCCACTGTTTTGAAGGTATTGAAGAGGCCCTGGAGCCTCTTTATCAAGCTTGCAGTACCTAACATGTATGAAGCACTATCCCTTAGGTTTTTGCTTTTAAGCCTCCTGGAAACTCTGGAGCCAGGTGGCCCCTTGCCCCTGCTGTCTTCATACAATTTGGTGAGCTTGTCAGACAAATCAGCCAACAGCAAACAGCCAGGAGATGGTAGTAAGGCTCTGATTGCAAACCTCTTGCTCATTTCACTCTTTTACTTATTGGGACCATTTTCCAACAGCACCGCCCACCCCCCATGCCCTACCTTGCCTGGTAAACCTGCTTTGTGATTGGCATTCACCCACAGGCAAAAGGCTGGAAGTGAGGAGACTCCAGCTCTAGAATGCTGAGAAGATTCTTCATGGTCCCCCTTTGAGCTTCCATTGCTCCATCTTTAGAATGGGAGTTTTACACACACAGTAGATGTGTGGACAGATGTTAGAGCCCTGCTCAGTGCACACGTCTTGTGTATTATTATAGTCAATACATTGAGCATCCATAGGCTACACAGTTTTGATCTGCCCTCCAGTTATCAGACAATATCAAAGAGCATCTTTCAATTATAGATGGCATCTCTGAGGTTTTGAAAGTCTATCTATTGCTATTAACATGTGTATGTGCTTTTTTGAGCTATTAGCATCTTATTAATCTTATTAATCTTTTTATTAACATGACTAGCCTGTGAAATAGGTGCTTTTAAAATTTCCATTTCATAGAAAAGGGAATTTAAACCCAGAGAGGTTAAATAACTTGCCTAGGGTCACGTAGCTCTAAGTGAAAGAGTTGAAACGGGTGCCCAGGCACTCTGGTCAGGAACTACATCCTAACCGTTATGTGCTACACAGACTTGAAGGAGGAGCAGGAGCTGGTTGGCCAGAGTTGATGGGGAGGGTGAATGAAATAATCCAGGCAAAGAATGATGATATTTTCAATTTCATTTCTATTTTATTTTATTTTAAAACCAAGGGGCACTTAACCCCTGAGCCACATCCCCACCTCTTTTTATTTTTTGAGAAAGGGTCTTGCCAAGTTGCTTAGGGCCTTGCTAAGTTGCAGAGGCTGGCTTTGAACCTGCAATCCTCCTGCCTCACCCTCCTGAACCACTGGGATTACAGGCATGTACCATGTCTGGCTCAATTTTATTTTAAAAAGAAATGTAAATGCTAGTCTCAGTTCTCTCAGATTTTACTACCCAATAAGGAGTCATGACCCACAGTTTGAAAAGTGTCCATAAAGTGCCAGGCAGGGGAGTAGAGGCCACTGTGCACCTACCTAGGAAGGACAGGATTTTAGTGGGGAAAAGGCTAATGACACCTACTATAGGCAGAGCAGAAAGTGGTGCTGGATCTGCAGACAGAGACAGGCAGTGTCTAGATGGGATCAGGGCAGGAGCCTTTATCCTGCAGCTAAGAATTGATTAGGCTCTACAGCCACAGTCTCTTGGGCAAGAGGCATGGTTTCAGCTCATGGTGGCTATGTGGCCATGGACTTGGGCACAGCAGCAGCTTTGTACTGGTGAAGCAGTGACCTCCCACACTAGCCAAGGAAAATCCTGAGGTCCCATTCTCAGGCAATGCCCGAGACTGCCAGATAGGCTTGGAGGCCAACTGTCCTATGAATTGAGGTCCTGTTTACAAGATGACCAAAAGCCACACATCCACCACTTTTGCCTCCCAGTGAGAGAGAACATGCATTTTTCAGGGCTGAAAAATGTGTGTCTCTCCTTTGCATATCTGTCCTTTGGCTCACTATAACCTGGGCAGGGCTACTTTTAATTAATCTCTCAGTGCCAGCTTTATCAGTGTGGCCTGGCATTTTAGAATTGAAGGAGGCCATTCCTACCCTAATAGCCCTGTCCCAGCCAGAGCAGGCATAATTTAAGGTCATAATAGTGTTCTGAAGACACACCCTTCACAGACTGGCCTGGGCAAAGTCTACTTATTGTACCCCCTTGAGGCCCCATTCTGAAGTGAGGAGACCAGACTGACGGATGTCTGTTTCATATACCCAGTAATTGTTCTTTTCAAGACCCCACGTCAACCCCACCATAGTGAACACTCTTGGTCATGGATACAGTTGTTAAAAAACACTTCTCTTCATGTTTCCTAACCAAAAGCCAATCCTGCCAATGACTTAGATGACTGATTAGTTAGTTATTTTCCCCTCCAAACATGAAACCTTGACCGAATGTAAACCTGGAAGATCTTCTGAGAAAAGGGGCTAATGGGTCTGGAAGTGTTGTTTCTAGAGAGGGGGCTGCTATACAGACTAAATACTAGGGGTCTGTATTGAGGGTCCCTAGAGCCCACTCATGCCTTTGTTCTACAGGTGAAGAAATAGGCCTCAAAAGAGCTTCCTACACACCTCCTTCTCTTCCTTCACTTGTTCCACAAGGAAGAAGAGATTAGAATGCAAGTCTTCTGGTTCCTAATCCAGTGCTCTCCAATTGTGCCCAGTTACAAACTCCTGGTTCTAGTTTCTTTTATGGGATATGACCAAAATGAGCCTTAGTTACGAGCTGCCCCTCCTAACCCTATGCAATAGTTCTTATAAGGTCCCTATTTGACAGGGGAAGAAAGTGGAGTTAAAAGAAATTCAGTAATTCATACAGGTCATAATAGGTGGCAAATCTGAGCTTTTGGGTGGTCTATTTCCAAAGGCCACTCTCTTTCCTACAGGGCTGCCTGCTGCCCACCTGGGATTTTCCCTGCCTCACCCTCCTCGTATTTTGTCTGTCAAGGTCCCAGTGAGGAGTCAGGCACCAGGCCCATTGCTGGGGCCTCCCCAGGGGGCACTGGGTGGAGTCAGCTGCCTAAACTCTAGACTTCCTTCATTATGAAGGAATGGTGGTGACATGCTATGTGATCCTCAGGAGTGTCCTTATGCCCACGAGTGACTTGATGGCAGCAGTCCAGGGAGAGAGGAGAGCCTTGCAGGATGCAAAACATCCCAGGTACATCTGTGGGTCCTGTGACCCTTGGTCATTTGATGTTTTTGTCAACTGACCAATAAATTACCTCATTTTGTGTTTCTGTTTAAACACGACTTATTTACCATATGAATATTGATTCATTAACATTTATACCTTTATGAACAAAGGTATAACTTGTGCCAGAACGAAGCTTATTTTAACATGCATATCTTCCCCAAAAGGCACATCACAACCTTTTTGCTCTTGGGAACACTAGGCAGCTCTTCACCCTTTCAAACAGGAAAATCACCTATGAAAAGCTCAACAATGACAAAAACATGGCACTAAATAGACTGTGAAAATGACTTGTTTGCAGTATGAAATATGACAGCTTCAACGAGAAAACAGAGCGTTGCCTTGTTCGACCTCCGCTGGGAACATCTGCGTCGGATGACAAATTTTTCACCTCTCTGAGCGTGTCTGCAAATGACTGCGCAAGTGCTGTGAATATTGATTTGGGGTTACAAATAAATTTTAGCAAGTAGGCAAATTTGCGAATATGGAATCCACAAATAATGAGGATTGATTCTATGTGTCCTCACATTTGAACATCTCTGAAATTGGGGTACATTTTAGATTCCAAGAAATACAATACATGTATCAGTATAGATAGAACTTTGACTCATGTGGAGTGAAAATCCAAAGTCAAAGTCAAAGATCAGTACTTATAGGATGAAACGAAACATGTCAATTAAAACATCATTATATTTTCTTTGGCATTTCTAAATTGGTACAGAGTACACACCCCCCACCACCCATATTGGACACTCTTCTAACCACTTTACTATCTTGGGTAACTTAACCATCACAAAGTCCATATGAGCCATTGCTATTTGTGTCCCACTTTATGTAATTGCTCAGCATCACAAAAAAGATGGTTATTTCACTCTGTAGTAAAAATGACACGTGAGATTTAATCTATGGACTTTCCTAATGTTTTTTGTGCCTAACAGGAGCTAAAACACAAGCATAAACTCAGAACAATACATTCTATATTATAATGTCATGAAATAAAACAGTTTTACTCCCCTATTCCATTTATTGCTCACCATATTTCTTACTTAGACATAAAGAGCCATGGTTTTAGGATGGATTTCATCAATAGCTGAGTTTTTCTAAGTGCTAGATGAATGGAATTGTTCTTAGCTTTTGAGTGCCCCTTTTATTTTAAATTCATAGAATTATTTTCTACATATAAACATCTTTTGTGACTGTAAGAACACTTACATAACTTGCACACTGAGAGTTGTTAATTTTAAATATGCTTGAGTTGCATTATGTTGAGTATAGTCATAAATTAAGGTGTAAAAAACAATGAGAATTTTATAAGCTCCATGTAGACTTATGCAAGAATCTATGCATCTAAGAGCTGAGGTACTTCAGAAAATAAATGCAGAAATATTTTAAATTGAGATATAAAAATTACGCTAACATGAAACCTATGAATTCATTCTTACTCTAAAATTTTGTATACTTTTGCATATTTAAAAACATGCATTATTTAGGGGACTGGGGTGTGGCTCAGTGGTAGAGCGCTCACCTAGCATGTGCAAGGCCCTGGGTTCCATCCTCAGAACCACATAAAAATGAATAAATAAAATAAAGGTATTGTGTCCAAATACTAAGAAATAAATATTAAAACAACAACAACTTGTGATCCTGGGAGATTTTGGGCTCTTTAACACATCCTCATTTAACTAATAGCTTTTTCTCCAACTCCAATTCTACCTATGGAAATCCACATAAGCTAACGCATCTTCTGGTAGTCAGTAAACTTTCTGATCATCCTGCCTGCTGAATGGTATTATTAAGATAAACTGGAAATTTCTGGTTTTGTAGGTCAAAAACAATTGGATGTCAGCAATTTCATATGGTTCATCTTAACATTGTTTTCCAACAATCCTACATGGTCCTTTATAAGTTGTTGATGCCACCTATCTGTACCTGTATTGTGTACCTTAGATCGTAAAGCCCCTTGAGGGGAGGGCCTGCAGCTCACTTCTATTTGGTCCTGCTCTCTCTTTCACAGAGTAGGCTCAGAATAAATGTAGGGTGGGATGATGTTAGGGAAAGCATCACTGTTCACTTAATGGCCTGTGTCTTCCCTTTCAGTGGTCCACATGTGCAGCATCCTGGAACACAACTGTGCCCACTTCTGCATCAACACTCCTGGCTCATATGTCTGCAGGTGCAAACAAGGGTACATTCTCAACTCGGATCAGAAGACTTGCAGAAGTAAGATTGCTTTGCGGATATATCTGTATTGTTCTCTCTTCTTTCATGTGGGCTTTATTTATTTATTTATTTATTTATTTATTTATTTAATTCATCTGAAGTCCCTCTCCCAACCCACTTACCTTGAGGACAGACAAGGTTCCATATTTTGTGCTGACCCTGCCCCCACCTGCCCATCATGGTGCTTATGCCAGACCCTGGCACATAGTAGGCCACCAGGCAGAATGTGAAAGATTAGTGGAGTCACTATCTCAGAAAAGTTACTTGGTATGTATGAGCTGGTCCCCTTCAAAACCTCTCAACTTCTTCTTTAGGGACAGCTACTGAAGAACCTTTTTATCTGCTGTTTTTATTAAGTGTACTCTGAGGAATTGTTTCCATATTTTACTCTCTTCTCTAAAGCATGGACTTAAGATGAGTTATTTACCTCAGCTGGGAATGATTACTTAAGTTCTGTTTTAGAGGTATGCAGGGATCTGGTTGCTTTGGTGAGGGATGCTTTATCGGTCTCCTAAATTTAAAAAAGGGCATATTCTGAGCCAGCACCAGGTAACCATCCCTTACAGGACAGAATTACCCATACATCTGTGCTCGATCTTTCTCCACGCTTGAGCGTAGCTGCTGTCCTAACCCACAGACAAGCAGGCTATGAAAGCAAAGACTGAGGAAGACCAGCACGCAGGAGGGAAGCAGAACTCAGCCAAGCTGACATGTACTTCTTGCAATGCATAATTGTTCCTATACCACGTGGTTAGCAATTAAGCACTAATGGAAAGCAGTTTGCACAAATGGCTGTAATTAGTATCACTTTTATAGAGCCAAACCACATTTTCCATTTTTCTTCTCACTTTTCAGTTAAAGAGTTGCATGGCTGGAGGCTCCCCAAGATTAGGGAACATCTGCTTGACTCCCTCCAGTTCTGTGGCTCTGGAGCCCTCTGAACGCCGAGGGCCAGGGAGCTCTGAGCTCTTAGGCTCCTCTCAGACCCCAGGCCCCCGGATGTTAAGTAGCTGGAATCATCCTCATCTTCTGCTCCAAGATCTGACGCTTCATCAGGATCCACAGCACAAATCACTCACAGAAAATACTCACAGGGTTTAAGGGAGTTTACAGAAGAATTGGGCGAGCCTGGGAAAGGTCAGCTCACATCCTCTCACACCTCACTTAGCAACCATCCTAAGCATCTCCTAGTCTCTCCCTGTCCTCTTCAGGTGTGCTCAGCCTCCCTCCATCTTGCCTGCTCCCTTTCTGCCCTGCCCTTCTGAGGGTCACAAGGATTCTTCTCCTTGTCGGATGTCCCAGTGTTCAGCCGGGATCTGGGAAGCTGCCCATGTCCATTTCCCATGGGCTGGCTGAGCCAAGCCAGAGGATTTCTAATAAAAAACCAAAAGGTCCTCCCTCTGATTTCGTGAGCAGGGTTGCCATCCCTGCCTGGGCCCTCCATGGCCCCTGATGTCCCTGGACTGCCCCCTGCCTGGGGCTGCACTGGGGCTTCTAACAGACACCAAGGTGGGGTAGCAGGGAGGAGATGTGATTGGGGCCCAAAGCAGTGGCTCTCATACTTCCACAGCTAAGAACGAGTCAGGAAGTGACTCCTGGGTTCACAGTCAGAGATTGGGTTAACTGGTCTGGATTTGCCAAGATCTTCTGACCCACTGCTGCCATACACTGAGGTTCATCAGCCTTGAGCAGTGAGTGGACTTTTAGAAGGGCCTCACCTCCAGAGAAGAGAAGGAGCCTGAGCAGGGCTCAGCCGCCCAACTGACCAGCCTGCCAATGACCCTGAAGGAGTTAAGCTATCACTACCTTCAGCACCACACTTAGCTTAACATATGTACGATTCCCTGTCTGTCAGAAAAAGATCATACTCAAGAGTCTTTTTTTTTTTTTTTTTTTTTATTTCTGAAATTGGAATACCAATGGCCTTGTAGGAAGAACAAGGCCTTTATGGTCTACAGGTCTCGTTTGAATCCTGAAAATTTTTACCCCTTGTGGCTGTCTTACCCTGAGCTGGTTATTTAAATCCCTTTACTTTGAATTTTTCTTATCCATAAAATGGGAATGGCGACAACAAATTAATACTGACTTTATTGATCAGTCTTTGTTAACCCCTGAATTTGGTCCTGTGAATAGTTAAAGCTGTGGCAAGGGACAGCTATGCCATCCACCGACCTCTCTTTGCCAACTGCTCTCAGGAACATGTCCCTGCAAAACTCTCATGGGCCTGAAGAGGAACAAGACACTGCTATTTCCATTTTTCTCTTTTGTCCTGTATGTAGCAGGACAATCTCCTACATGGAAAGAAATGGGGGTTACACCCCCTTGTCCAAAAACCTCTTATTCCCTAAGAAGTTCTTGTCATTCATTCTTTCAAATCCTCATTGATTGGTTCATTTATTTATTTATTTTCCTCAATATAACATGCATTGAGAATACAAGGCATACCAGGCAGCCTGTAAAGAAGTGGAAATAAAACAGCAATGCTGCTTTGATTTTGGAGCTCCCATTCTTTCATGGGTGAATCCAATAAACAGCCAAGGTACCTGTGATCAACAGGGACTGCAGCCCATATGGAGCTCAGTGTGTAGGACGCAAAGTCAGTCCTAACCATGTGCCAGGCTCTCCTGAATCCTTTCTCTCTGTCTTCTCATTTAATTCTCACAATGAGCTCTTTTTTATTTTTAAATGCTAACCTTTTTTTTTGTTGTTGTTGTCAATGGAACTTTATTTATTTTTATGCAGTGCTGAGAATCGAACCCAGTGCCTCACACATGCTAGGCAAGTGCTCTACCACTGAACTGCAACCCCAGCTCTCACAATGAGCTCTTAAAGTTAATTTTATCATTCTCATTTTACAGGTAAGGAAAATAAGGAACGAACATGTTAGAAAGTTTACTCAAGGTCACATGGCTACCAATGTGACCAAACCAGAATCCAAATCCTGTTATGTCCTTGCTCTGAGCCACCGTTTGATACTCTCACATGATACTTGAGGGCCCCCAGATGGCAACAGGGCAACCCTGCAACCCAGAGAAGCCTCTTCAAGCCCAGGACAGATAGATTCCATGGCCCACTGATCCTGAAGAGACTCAGAACTCATTCACCAGGACTAACTAACATTTAACTGATAGTTCCCCAAGTTCACTGCCAAATGCTGTGCTACTGTCATTGCACAAAATGATGGTGGGAGGGCCACTTAGGCAACTGTCTTCAAAAGCACAGTGACCCTGGGTTTGGTTTCAGGACTGGCTGTTGGGCCATCCAGGCTGCTGGTGCTGTGGTTGGTGAGGAGTCTGCCCTGCTGAGATACCCCAGAGGGCTGCCCCACTTTGGGACCCTACTGGATGGAGCGCCAGGCAGGGCCATGGACAGTTACTTGTCTCTTCAGGTAGCTGTGGCACAGGGTCACTGTCTCTCTGCACGGCTGCCCTCTGAGCTCCCCAGAACTGCTGTGGATGCAGCCTGAGTGCTGTGAGGTTTGGGAGTGTTTGATGAGCTTTCTCTTTGGCTATCAATCTCTAATAAAATATTTCATAAGGAAGAGGGAGGACAAAGCATATTTATTTGCATGTACACACACACACACACATTTATTTATTTATTTATTCTTTGCCTGATGGAGAAAGGAGGCAGACACAGCTGATTCATAGATTCTTCGAGTGGTAACAAGTGATGGATGCTGATTCTCAGAGTTCTGGCTCCCTCCCTCTTCCATATAACCCCAGAATTCTATCTCCTCCCAGGATCCCAGATGGGCGATGGCTCTTAAGAACTGGGTCATTGCAAAGCTACATCCAAACAGCTTGGATTAGTGGCTGAATTGAAATCCTACTCTCCACCTTTGATCCTATTTCTGCCATCTGAAGCCATCTGCCAGAAAGCTATTTCCTTACCCAAATAAAGAAAGTCCTTCAATTATTGAAGTGTTATTAGCACTCATTCTACCCACTCTCACTAACTTTCTTTTTCAGGGGTAGCATAAATCCATCGTTAGGTGACTTTGCAATTAGATCTCTTTGCAATTCAGATAGCCCATTCTGAATGAAAAATCAGCTGCCTGCAAAGTGCCTTTCCATTCAAAGACTAGATCAAGTGCATTTAAGAATCTAACCTTCTGGGATCTGCTCTTAGGGTGATTTAGAACATTTTAAAGTTCAACATTATAGATCCTTTTTGCCTTTCAAATACCGTTATATGAGATCATGTTTTGCATATCAAAAGCATTAGCCTAGTGCTAGAACAATAAAGGTTCACGTCCTTCCTTTTCCCCATTTAAAAAAGTATGGGAGAAGAAACCTCACAGAGTGGGCCCTCTCCATGTGAATATTTCCCTTATCGTTTCCCTCCCCTGGAATTCCTTTTTCACTAACAAGAAAGAATCTTATCTTGTGTCTTTTATATATTTATATATATGGAATTTCCCCTCCCTTCTGGAACATTTAATTTGTCTAATGAAAGTGCAACATTTGGCAAAAGGTACCATTTTTCTTATACAGATTTCTGTCCCTCTGCTTCTGTCTCAAGAACCATACCAAATACATTGTACTCTTATTCTGTGGAAATGTTTCCCACATTATTTTCCCAAGCTATATAAGTGATTTGATAGCTTTTATATTAAAGTTTAAAAAAGGAGCATGAGCCAGAAAGATAATCACATTATTAGAGAGAGAAATGAAAACTGTAACCCACTTCCTTAATGAATTTGGATGCAATGATTTAACAAAATTGTAGCAACTAAAATCCAACAATACTGTATCTAAAAAGAATAATATATCAAGACCATTCTATCCCATCAATGCAAATTTGGCTTAGCATTCAGAAATCAATGTAATTCACCAAATTAACAGATTTTTAAAAAGGAAAAATAATCTCGGTAGATATAGGAAAGGTAATGGATAACATCTAACATTCATTCATAATAAAAACTCTCAAAAAGTAGAAATGAAAGGGAAGTGCTTCAACTTCATAAACAGCCTCTAAAAGAGAAATCTGCAGTTAATATTGCATTGAAATGTAAAAGACTAAATGCTCTCCTTCTAAAATAAGAAACAAAACAGTATAACGAACAAAACTCATTGCTTCCATCAACATTGTATTGAAGGGTCTAATTGGAGTAATAATGAAAGAAATTAGAAGTCATACAGATTAGAAAGGAAATAGTAAAGCTGTCTATTAAATTACATGATTGCCTCTGTGGAAAAACTAATGAGCTCTTTTTAAAAAAACTAGTAAACTAATGAGTTTATTAAGGTGGCAAGATAAAAAGTCAAATACAAAAATTATTTTATTGTATTTCTGCATACTGGCAACAAAATAAGAAATTGATATTTTAAAATACATTTATAATGGCATTAAATAGCTAAATTAAGTATGAGTTTTAAAGATATGCATGATCTGTATACACTGAAAAAGTTCAAAAGATTTCTGAGATAAATAAAAGATCTAAAGGAATAGAGGCTTATCCTGTTATCATAGATTGAAAGTCCATATGGCTAAAATGTCAGTTCTTTTCAAATTATCTGTAGATTCAAAGCAATCCCCATCAAAATCCTAGCAGATTTTTTTTTTTTAGAAATTTACAACTTGATTCTAAAGTATATATGAAAATACAAAAAAAAAACCTGGAATAGCCGAATATAATCAATTCTCATTAATTCTCATCCTAATTCACAAATATTGAATTAGCAGACACTGAATCATTACTTCTAGTGGAAGGCCGGGTTAGGTTCCTATGAACTGCTAATCACAACATTCATAAATCAGTAAACAACCTTGTTTCATGTGTTTCCATTTTTTTCCCTTTTTATTGGAACATTGCAATTATACACAACAGTGGGATTTGTTGTCAAATATTTGTACATGCACACAATTTAACAGTATAATTTGATCCATTTAATTCCTCAATACTCTCCTCCTCCTCCCACTTTCCCCTCTCCCCACTCCATTGGCTGCCTTCTATTTTCATGAGATCCTTCCCATTCCCCCCCACCCAACCTTTTTCTTCTCTAACTTCCACATATGAGAGAAAACATTCTACCCTTGACTTTCTGAGTTTGGCTTATTTTACCCAGCGTGGTATTCTCTAGTTCCAGCCATTTACCTACAAGTGACATAATTCACTCTTCTCTATGGCTGAATAAAACTCCATTGTGTACATATGCCACATTTTCTTTACCCACTCATCCATTGATGGACATTAAGACTGGCTCTATAGTTTGACTATTGTGAATTGTGCTGCTGTAAACATGGGTATGTATGTATCACTACAGTATGATGACTTTAATTCTTTAGGATAAATATCAAGCAGTGGTATAGCTGGGTCATATCCTGTGGTTCCATACCCAGTATTTTGAGGAAATGCCATGTTGATTTCCATGGTAGTTATACAAATTTACATTTCCATCAACCGTATAAAAGTGTTCCTCTTTCTCCATATCATCTTCAGCATTTATTATTTTTTATATACTTGGTGGCTGCTATTCTGATTGGTGTGAGATGGTGTTGATCATTTTTTCAGGTTTTTGTTGACCCATTTGTATTTCTTCTTTTGAGAAGTGTCCATTTAGTTCATTTGCCCATTTATTGATTTTGTTGGTGGTTTTATTTTTGGTGTGGTAATTTTGTTTTAGTTTTTTTTATATGTTCTGTATATTAATTTCCTATCAGAAGAGTAGCTTGTGTTTCCATGGACGCCAAATTTATTGATTCTATATTGTTGACTCATTAATATTGAACTTGCAGCCAACAGCACCACTATTCATGCCTGAATGAAGTTTATCTAACGCATGTTGTTTTCTCCATAATGTATGTCATCACCTTCTTGCACTTGGCAACACCAGACAGCACTGCAGCACTACTCTCTGGTGCCATCAAATCACCATGAAAAAGTACAAAAGCACAACAACAAAAAAACTTTTTTTTTGTAGTATAGCTAGTGGCCCTAGCTATACTACAAAAAAAGTTGCTCCTTTATAAGACAAGAGCTGAAACAAGAAGTCTGAGCATTGCCTTATTTGACCTCTGTTGGGAACAGATGTGTTGGGAGACTCAAACTTTTTTTCTGCCCTTCACTTATCTACAGTTGACTAAAAAAATGATCCAAGTACTGATTGGGGGTTAAGCAAATTTAAGCAAAAATTTAAGCAAATTTTTAATGAGTAGCAAATTCACAATTATGAATATTAACTAAAACTTAAGAAAAGCTAAAGTTGTAGCTTTTTTTAAAATAAAATTTATTTAGTTCTTGATGGACCTTTTATTTTATTCATTTATTTTTATGTGGTGCTGAGAATCAAACCCAGTGCCTCACACATGTGAGGCAAGCACTCTTCACTGAGCCACAACCCCAGCCTGTAGGTGTTTCAAAGACTAATTATAAAGCAACAATATAACCAAGACAGTGTGGTATTGATGGAAAGATGGACATATAGATCAGCAGAGCAGACTAAAGTCCAGAAGTAAACCCTATGTATATGGTGAAATGATTTCTGACATGGGTGCAAAGACAGTTCTGTGAGAGGGGCCTTCAGCAATGGTGCTGCCCCAGGGGATCACCATACGCAAAAGAGAAAAAAAAAATTAGCCTTGATCTTATCTCATACCATGTGAAAAAATTAATTTGAAATGGATGTCAAGCCTAAATGTAAGAGTAGATACTATTAAATATCCAAATGAAAATGTAGAAGAAAAAAAATCTCTGTAACCTAAGATTTAGCAAAGATTTCTTAGCGTACACACAAAGCTGCAAAACAAAGGAGCAATACAATAAACTTCATCAAAATTAAAGCTTTTGCTCTTTGAAATACAACTCTACTAAAAAGAAAAGGTGGGTAAAATATTTGCAAAACATATATCTAATGAAGGATTTTAGAATATTTAAAAGATTCTCAGAACTCTATAACAAGACAACCCAATAAAAAAAGGCATAAGTTTTGAATAGACTTTAAACCAAAGGAGACATGGGTATGGCAAAGAAACACATGAGGAGACGTTCAACATTTTTTTTTTTGAGTTTTTAATATTTATTTTTTAGTTCTCGGCGGACACAACATCTTTGTTGGTATGTGGTGCTGAGGATCGAACCCGGGCCGCACGCATGCCAGGCGAGCGCGCTACCGCTTGAGCCACATCCCCAGCCCCAAGACGTTCAACATTTTATGAGATAGTAGGAAAATGAAAACTAAAACCAGAGGGTGATACCACTACACAGGCACCACAATAGATAAACTGTAAAAGATTGGCCATACCAAGTGTTGGCAAAAAGTCAGGAGGTTGAACTCTCCTGCACTACTGGTGAGAATGTGAAAAGGTCCTACCACTTTGGAAAGGAGTTTAGCAGTTCTTACAAAGTTAAATGCATACCTACCACATGACCCAGACATTCCACTTTTAGTGTTTGCTCCAACAAATTGGCAGTTTCTATCCAAAGATTTGAACACAAATGTTCACCCCCACTTTACCCGTTGTAGACCTAAACTGGGAACAGTCCACATGTTTATCAGCAGGTGAGTGGATAACACACATACATGTAAGGTAGGACTACCTAGCCATGGAAGGAGTGAACCAAGGCCACAGGCAGCAGCCTGGCACTTCAAAAATAGCTATGTTGAATGAAAAACTAGGTGGAAAGAAAAAAATACCTATTTCATAATTCCATTAGCAAAAGGTGCCAGATCAATGACAAAGAGCCAACCAGTGGTTGCCTAGGGCTAAGAGGCGGGACAGGAGGAGGGATTACAAAGCCAAAAGAGGATCTTTGGGAGTGGATCTTTTCAGCGATGATATGTTAATCTGTCCGACTTATCAAATTATACACTTTAAACATGTGCAGTTCATTGCATGCTCGTTGTAACTCAACAAAATTCGTGTATATGAATCAGAAGGTTTGGGAAGGCAAGTGGCACTCAGATAAAATGCTGTCAGAAAAGAGATCAAAGAAGGTGTCCTGGAACTAGACTGGCCTACCTGTAGGCATAGTTTTAGGGAGACCCGGGAGGGAATGGGAGTGGAGACAAGGGGTGGAGCAGTTAGATCTCAAGGTGAGTGCACATAGTGTTCTTTGATCACTAGGAGGAGCAGAACACAGGGTCCAAGGGCAAAACCACAGTTTTGGGTGCTCACAATAATCTATGTTCTTCTGGGCTGGGGTTGTAGCTCAGTGGTAGAGTGTTCTCCTACCACATTCGAGGCCCTGGGTTCGATCCTCAGCACCACATATAAATAGATAAATAAAATAAAGGTATTGTGTATAACTAAAAATAAATATTAAAAAAATAATCTATGTTCTGGCCTGGAAGGAGGCAGAGTGGGGCAAAGATATCATTCGTTCCCTGTGGATTTCCCTCTACGGCCAGACCCTCTTATAGGGCTTAGACCCTCTTATATACTTGAGACCCAAGAGACACTAAGATTTTGGCTTCCCTTGCTCCCTCCACACACAGAGCAGGATATAAAAATGACAGTTTGCAATTCCGATTGGTTCCTTTGACTCAGTGGGCGTGCTTCTTAGACTCACACACTGAGTCAATTAAAGAGACCACAGCAACAATTAATTAAAGAGACCACAGCAACAATCGCAGCCCCCAGGGAGAAGTTGATGACCTAAGGTGGGGATGGTGGGTGGGGCAGTAGTGTTGACACTGACAGATTATTTCAGAAAGGAGGCCAGGTTTTGAGGGCAAACTGCAGAGTCCAGGAGGGAAGCCACACAAGCGGCTGGGTGCAGCCAAGATGTAAGGTTATAGAGTTCAAGGAAAAGCCTGGGCTGGACCTGCTCAGGGGTGGTCATTGACCCTGAAAGAGCAAGAAATCAGATGGAAGGAGGGAGTGTGGAAAGTGAAGGTCAGGGTATGAGCACTGGGGCAGCTCACAGGCAGGGCAAGAGTGGAAGAGTGAGAGCCAGCCACCCTCACGCACAGAGCAGCTGCCTCTGCTGCAGAATCAACAGTAATGACCTGGCTGCTGCCAGGAGCACATGAGCAGCTGTGGGGACCTAGTGAGCAGAGGAGATCCAGTTGCCAGCTCCCTCCTGACCCTGGCTGCTGGGCCTAGTAGCTGAGAGATCAGGATGGGCTACTTGCTCACTCTCTGCCTGTGCCAGGGCATGGGTGCATAGAGCCCTATGGAAGAACCGAATTAACTAGATGTGAGTGGACAAATGTCAGTTTAAGAAGGCAATGCTTATGCAAGGGAGACGAGCTTGCACCTTGTACGACTTCTCTTCTGCTTCAGTATTTTCATAAGCACCTAGACAAGCGGTTCTGAAGGACTGCAGCATCTGCTTTGCAGGGACCTTGTTAAAATGCCAGTCCCCAAGCCTGCCTTAGACCTACTAAACAGGCCCTCTGGGGCAGGGCCCTGGGAACATGTGTTTTCTCAAGTCCCCAGGAATGTCTGATGTCCACTCTAGCTTAGGACCATTGACCTACATGTTTTAAACTAGATTTCTCCCCGGGGGAGTCCACTCGGGAGGGGGTTTATATTCAGAACATAATGATATGCCAACCATTTGGAAATGGAAAAGCAGAAATAGGGCACTGTTCACATTTATTTGTTGTTTTGATCAGCCTCATTCAGTCAGACTTACTTCTGTTTTAAGGCTTCATTTGGGGGATTCCCCTCCCCCTCCTTCTTTTCCCTTCTCCAAAGAAAACCAAAATCTTGTTAGTGGATTGAAGAATTGATTGAAAAAGAATTGGACCTTGAGAGAATGGGGAGCAGTCCCAGCTGGAGCTTGCCTGCAAGGCCAGGTTTTTTTTTTCTCTGTGATTTTGGGTTCGTTTTGTTTCTCTGAGCACAAGGCCGATGACTCACATTTACTGTTGAAAGTCTTTAAATCCAAACTGCAGCTGTCAAAATAAGATTAGTGCTTTCACACACCATGAAAGAAAGGGGATGGTCCCCCAAATGCAGGCCTAGATTTTGCCAGCATTTGTGGGTCTCTAACTTCTGAGAGAGCTTTTGGGGTAGGGTAGGCAGAGACCCCACCATTCCCAGTTGAGTGAAATTGCAGCCCTAATAACACACTTCTCTCTTGCTGTGGTAAATAATTTCTGATTTCTACATCTTGGGTTAAATAACATCAGGAGCTGTAAAAAGTAGAGAGTGGCTTATTATAAAGGTGTTCATTTGCTTAAACTCCAAGGAAGAATTAAACTGTTGGTTTAAACCGCACCACAGCATGGCCTGTCTACAATTCTGAAAAGTTTATTAAAAAAAAAAGGAAAAAAAAAAAAACCCTTTGATTTAGCTCTAGATGATGTCAGCCAGGCAGCCACAGTCTTTGTCCCATGCTCCCCTCCTCCAATGTAGCCGGATGAAAATTTCCCAAGTTCTCTGGGCTGGGACCCAGTGCCGAGGGCTGAAATGATGAATAAAGAAGAAGCTGGAATCTAGGGTGCAAGCGAACCTCTAGGGAAACACTGGGGTGGATTTCAGCACAGCTGGGGGGGGGGTTAGTTTCACCTGGGGAGTCTAAGCCCCTGCAGCCACCATGCCCTGTAGGAAGGAGTGAATATTATGGACCATCACTGCATGCTGACAGTTGCCTCTGGCAAGGTCGAGCGTGAATTTGGCCAGATCTTTCGTTATAAACCTCAAAATTGCCCACTTTGCTGTAACAGATCAATTTAGCAAACGAAACTTAGCCAAAGGTACTTTTAAAACATTTTTGAATCTAATATTCGTGTTCGTAGTTTTCCTATGTATCTAATAAAATGAAATTATGGTTAGAATTGTGATGTGGGCAAAATTTGATGGGGCTCACCTCTCTCCTAGTCCTGTGTCCCCTTTCTCCTTCCTGCTCCCAAACTTAAGGCTTTTCTTCCTTCTTTCTCCCTCCAGATTTAGGAAAGGAGAAGGGGATTAATGTAGGCCAGGTACTCTTTCATGTAGACTTTTGTTTTTTAATCTGGCAAATAAGATGTAATTTTTATTTAACTTCTTGATGAAAATTGAATCTCACTTAAGTCACTTACTTGAAGTTAACAGAAGTCACCCAGATGGGGCCAGGTTTTGTTGTAGGGATACATGAGGTAAGGCACCGAAGATAGCAGGAGACAGTTTTATTTGGCTGCAGCCAGGTTCAGAGGGCACAGCTTTTGCTGTAATCAATCAATCCCCTGAACCCCGAGTTCAGATAGTTTCAGAATTTTATACCCAGCGTGTAAGGGGAGGGCCTCAGACATTTACAATCTGCAGAAGTTCACATAAAAGCAGCTTTTTTTCTTTCACTGTTTTGGGCAAGTCAAGCCTTCAAGGACAACACCTGAGAAGGGGGGAGCTTCTTCTCCCCTCTCTTTCATCCTCCTGCCAACTGTTACCATGGAGCCCAGTTAGAAATGTAGACATCTCTGTGAAGCCCAGCTCAAGGCCAGAGGCCTTGTTTGCACATTTCTACAAACTACTATACTGGATAAATGATTGTGCAAAACTAGTAAGGGGGTGTCCAGCACCTGGAGTGCTGATTTCTTCCCAGCTAGTGGACAAGTAAAATAAGACAACACGAAAATAGGAAGTTTATCTACATTGAACTCTTTTGTAGAGACTCTTTTGCTGACAGTCCTAAAATCAGCCATGGTGAAGATTTCTGGAGAAGCCCAGTTAAGACTTTTCTGTGGAGAAAGGGGGTGCCACTACAGTTTGACTCTAAAGCGGATATAGTTTCTACCTGCCAGCCTCATCCCCACCCTTCCCAAAGAAACCTAACTGCCCTGCTCCAGTCAGGCCCTCAGCCTGTTTCCACATCACCTCCCCAGGTCCTTGCACAAAATCATTTTAGCAAAGCCCTTTTTTTTAAAATGGAAGGCCTCCTCTCAATGCTCCTGAATGCCCTTTCCTAGTTGTAGAACAGACCATATATATTTACTTTTTCATCTTGTTTATTGTCAGTCCCTCAATAGTGATGAGCTGGGAAATGCATAGCCACCAGCTCCCCAGGAAAGACACCCAGATCCCCTACACAGCTAGGGCTTGGTGCCCAGATGTCACCGTACTCCAAGGCTGCTTTCAGTATGGGAATACCTCTTGCTGAGGATGAGCAGAGGCACTTGAAGGGAGTTGTGTTCCCTTCTCATTCATCTTCTCAGGAACCCATTTCTAGGGGAAGAGAGTGTTTGTAGGACTTTAGGAACAGCCCTGTTGGGAGACAGGGCATATGAGCCTTTGTCATTGTTCCTTCGGCAAATGAACACTTATGGAGCACTAACTGCATGCACCCGAACACTACACACGGATCTGGGAATCAAAACCAAGTAGATCAGCTCATGCTCTACTGGGGCAGGCAGACATGTGATTAAGTCCTTCCAGTAACAGGGTAAATGCCCATGTCCCAGGGGGAGCCATGTGTCTAGGCTATGGGAGCCTGGAGGAAGGAGACCTAAGCCCTGTTTGGCTTGGAGAAATCTCCTGAAGGAGGTCACATTTGACTGAAGTCATGAGCCCTAAGTGTGGACACCAGGAAGAGAAGGAGGAAGGCTGTGCTGGAGTAACTGAAGCCTTTCCCATCCCCCTCGGCTTGCTTTATCACCCCCAGTGAAATTCTCTCAGCCTGTGAGAAGAAGAAAAAAAAAATGCTGTTTTTCAAAAGCATAAGGAATCATCCAAAAACATCTGTCCCTGGTTCAAATGGAAGTGACCACTGCCAGGAAAACAACAAGATGGTTTTGCCAAGACCCAGTCTGTATTTATTCCTTTGTCTTTGTTTAATTAGATTAATCCCTCAATGGTTTCCCTTGGGTACATACAGATCACTCCTGGCCATAAATCCCCAACTTTCTAAAAACAGTATGAAAGGACACTGCACTTGGAGCCAACTGGCACACTCGCCGTTCGTGGGACGATTCTTCTGGAATGCGAGCAGTACGTCTTCCTTTTCCTACCACACTTTGCACCCTCATGTGCATCTGGTGTTCCTTGAGCTGCTCTGAGAGGGAAGCAAGGGGAGCAGTCACTCTTGTTTGAAAGAGGAAACTGAGCCGTGGGGGAGGGCTCTCAGGTAATAGAGGGAGATTTACTCCCAGGTCTGGGCACCTTCCCTCTGGAAGACCGCAGGGACTTTTTTTATCTATTGGGTTCAAAGACTCTCATCTGGCTGCACCCTAGAGGGTTGGGGGGCCCTTGACAAACACCACTGCCTGAATCCCACCCGTAGCCAGTCTGGTTTCATGGAAGGTGAGTACCTTGGCATCAGGATTGTCAGAAAGTCTCCAGAAGGTTCTGCTGGGCATCTGAGGCATGCACTGCTGCTCCCATAGACAGGACCTTCTTGCAGGTGTCCCCGCCTATCTGGAAAGGAATGAGCATTTTCTTGCCTCTCCCTCTACTAGGGGAAAGTCTTGAGAGGCAGGGATTGTTGTCATAAGGTCCTGATTCTACTTTTAAAATACTTTCAAAAAAGTTCTTTTGTAACATGTTGATTTCTCCCCATTATTATAAAAACATTTGTTAGAAAATTTGAATTCAGACTATTATAAATAAGGGAAGAAAAATCACCTATTTTCCTGCAGTGCCTTGGTCACTGCAGTTAGGCAGGGTTCCGGCTGCATCCCAAAGGAGGCAGGCAGCACCTGGAGCAGAGAGTGGGCGGGTCCAGGTGCAGAAGCTCCTGCCTTCCTCCAGAGATGGGCTTGGGCTGTTGGGGGACAGCTGGTTGGAACCTCACTTCCCAGCCATCAGGACTTTGTGCAGGGATGCTACCCACCAGTGTAGGGAGCTTAGAGTCTAGTAAAGGAGACGCATGAATACATCACTGCACAAACACTTCAGTAATTAGCATCATGATACATGCCAGGAGGAAAAAGACCAGGGACACACTCACAGCTGATGAATGAGGTCAGAATCCCGGAACAATTCAAGATCCTCATAGCAAGAGGTGATTTTCTCATCAGCCTGCAGGCAAACCAGAGCTACTCAGCCTGGAATTCAAGAACCTGCCACTGTTGCTAAACCACGCAGTGGTGTTCATTGAGCTGGGCTAGATGGGGTTGAAGGTTCCCAGAACTGAGAGAATCTGTGATGCTGCCAGACTGATCCTTCCAAGCACAGCTGAGGTGCAGTCAGTCACCAGTCTCTTTCTTAAGGTTTTCTCCTTGAGTGGTCCCCACTGCCTGCGGAGTGGAGCTCAGAAGACTCCGCCTGTGTGTCCACCGTCCTCTGCCATCTGGGGTCAGTGGTCTTCCCCATCATCTTCTGCTACTTGCCCTGGAATTCCCTGAGGGAAATTCAGCTGCCAGGCCTGTCCTGCTTTCCTGTCTTCTGCACTGTGCTCACACTGCTCTTGAGGCCTGGAGTGCTGTTTCTCATTCTTCAAACACCTAGCCCTCACCTGCCAGCCTTGCCCAGTGTCTGACTGACTGGCAGTGGCACATCCCCACTCTGATGCTCCCACGTTGTATCATGGTCCCCCTCGTATGTTAATCATCTTGGTTACACCTGATGAAAGCCACTGTGTTAGCTCTTCATTGCAGTGACCAAAATACACGACAAGAAACAACTTAGAAAGGGAAACATTTATTTTGGCTCATAGTTTCAAAGGTTTCGGTCCGAGGTCAGCTGGCTCCATTGCTCTGGGGCCAAGATGAGGCAGAGCACCATCGGGAGCTGCTCAGCTCTTGGCAGCCCAGGGAGACTGCGGGCGGGAGGGAAGGAGGGAGAAGGAGGGAGAGAGAGAACATCATGGTGAAAGGATGTGGCAGGGGAAAGTTGCTCAGCTCATGGCAACTAGGAGAAGGAAAGAGAGAGAGAGAGAGAGAGAGAAAGGGAGGGAGGGGCTGCCAAGAAAACCCACATTTCCAGCGCACACCCTCAGTGACCCTACTTCCTCCATTAGATCCCACCTCCCAGTGGTCCATTCAGCCACCAATGGATTAATCCACTGATGAGGTCAGAGCCCTCATGAACTAATCACTTCCTCAAACCCCCACCTCTGAACACATAGACATGGAAGGGCAATCTAGATACTAATAGCCACTCTGGCTCTCAGTTCCTCAAACGGGGCCAGTTTGTTCCACCCCAGGACCTTTGCATTTGCTATTCTTTCAGCCAGAAACACATTTCCTATGTATTCAAGTTACTAATTTTTAGTAGAATACAAGCTGTGCAAATTCCTTTTTTTTGCTTTGTTCACCAACGTATCTCCAGGGTCTGGGACATTGTAGATGCTCAACACATGTTTATTGAATAAATAAATGAATATCCTATGATTCAGATTATGTTTATAACTCTGGGTTAGGTTTATAAATGACTGTAGATTTTGTCCTTCCCTGATTTTTCACTATAATTTTTGTACCAGCTGGAGTTCTTTTTCTGATTATTACTGTTTTCCTTATATCTAAATCTACTGGAAATATACATGGAAAATCCTAACTGGAATTCCCAAATGGAAATATAAGATATAAACCTGCTGGTAAGAGGCAAAAGAATTTGAGTCTATCAGGTTTTGTTTTTGTTTTTTTCCATCTACTTTAGAGGTTTGGGAGTGACAATATTTCTTTTAGCATTTTAAAACCAGAAAGAATCCTTATTAATGGCGTCTTAAACATAAGCATTTTAAACATGTGATAATGTAGATTTTATTTTTAAAAATTGTTCAAGGCAATTAATAAGAGATGCTGACTCACATAGATTTAATATTTTTAATCACTTTAATATTTTGTATTTAAAAGCACAATAATTTATGAAACTCAAAGGTCAAGGAGGTGCTATTAAAAAGTGTAACCGTTGGATTCAGGGACCGATCAAGCTTTCTAGGTAATTGAATTTTTATCATTCCTGTCATAATGATATCTTTTAACCAGAGAAAATTCTCTTATAATATATTCAGTCCCTTTCATACTCTCCAATTTTCTCCAATTTTTATGGCAAAATCACTGAAAGAGCTAGCTGTCTGTCGCATCCAAGTCATCTCCTTGCTGGGAAAAAGTGCCAGTATGGTCTGCTGTCTGTGCCAAGGAGAGACTGAATCAGTGGTGGACTGGAGATTCCTTTAACCTTCTCGTCCTCAGACACGTTCTTGTATGCCAGTAAATGTGTGCCTGTATGTGCGTGTGGGTAAATAGCTAGGGCTCAGCACTTTGTGGACATGTAATACATACTGACCCCAAAATGACATATTGATAACAAACAGTTCTCAAGAGCCCTGGGAATATTTTCAAAGCAGTTTCCATTGGCATCAGAAAATACAAATTGATGTTAATTAAAAACTATTTAATGTATTTCATAGAGGTGAGAAATAATTCCAACTTTGAAAAATGTGTTTCTACCCATACATAAAACTCACCAAAATATTACCAGTGGTGGCCTCTGACTGGTAGATTGCCTTTTATGCATTTTTTCCCCAAATCCTCTAGTATGATCACATATTTATAATATGGTTTTGAATGTTATTTTAGCACCTTTCAATAGAGTTGGTCATTGCATCCCTCGGGTGCTCCTCCTCCAGAGCTGTGTTCTAACGGTGCAACTTTGCCTTAGTCCAGGATCTGTGTGCCACGGAGGACCATGCCTGTGAGCAGCTCTGTGTGAACGTGCCGGGCTCCTTCGTCTGCCAGTGCTACAGTGGCTATACCCTGGCCGAGGATGGGAAAAAGTGTGTGGGTGAGTTTCCCTGCAGCCTCGCTTGGTGAGGGAGGAGAGGGAGGCCGCTTGCCTCCTACACACTCAGTAACTCTCCTTTGGATTTCAACAAAGTGCTGGGTTCTTTGGTCTAGTTCTTAGGCAGAATTTGAACATTAAAGACTTAATTTATGGCTGAGGCAAGCATTTGCTCATTCAGCAAAAGATATATTTATGATAATCTATGTAAATAAAATCATCTATTACTGCATTGCTCGGAAAGGACTCCATAGATTTTCTTAAAATTTGGAGCATATATTTTGAATGGTCTGACTTAAATATAGCTCGGGTGTTACATATGAAATTCAGTTGGTGGCGGGCAGGTGTGCTGTGTGGTACTATAAGACATTGGCTGCCTTCCTCCCACAACAAGAGGCCCAATGACCACCAGGTGTAAGCCCAGCTGTATATATTAAGACAGAACAAACAGTGACCTTGGACAGTGGTCCAGGAAAGAGGTCTTAAGGGCAGTTCTTGAAACTGCAGCTCATACTTACAGTCTGCTGAGCACCTTCTGATTTGGGTGACTCCATATTGAGTAAGCAGGTGAGAGGTGAGAGAGAGGGGGATGACATCTGATTTGTTCAGTGACGGATAACAGGTCTCCTTAGCACCTGCAGGGCAGGCCAACAAATCCCTATATGTGTGTGGCACCTCCCTGTTTGTCTACAAAGCCCTTGCATGCTCACATTCATCCTCACACCAATAAATGGTGCCTGGCAAATAGTAGGTGTTTATGAAGCTGAGTTGGATCTTAAGAAGATGAAAAGGACATCACTGGCATCAGAACTGGATCCTAGATCTTCTGACTGAATCCTGTGTTTTCTGTTCCATATCCCATTGCTTTCAGGAGCCCGGTTGTATCTTAGGTCCCACAAACAGTATGTGCTTATTTTTTTGCACATAGAGTTTACGTTTTCTAACCTACCTTGATTCTTAACGAGGGATATGGAAGGCGGGGGGGAACACAAATGCAAAGCTGGTAGCCTGCTATTTAGGGATTTTAGGTGAATAATGAGAATATCATAGCTTTGTTTTTATGCACTAGTGGAAAATGACTGTCATAGGAGGTCCACAAGTGGAATTGGTCTCCTGAATCTTAGGATTTTTTGTTTGTTTGTTTCTTAATTTGCTGGTGGTAACCATGATAAGAGAGTCAATGGTATCATGTTTGCTAACACTAACAAAAAGAAGCCAACATGTAAATACCAATTATTATTCTTGTTTCATTAACTTTTATTATACAAATAATATATTTTCACTAATGAACTTAAACAGTTGAGAAATGTCACTATCCATTGTGTTTCTTACCATAGTTTTTCCATAGAAATTTCTACTTCAAGGCCAGGCATGGTGGTGCATGCCCGTATTCCCAGTGGCTAGGAAAGCGGAGGCAGGAGGATTTCGAGTTCAAAGTCAGCCTCGGCAATTTAGTGAGGTGCCAAGCAACTCAGTGAGACCCTATCTCTAAAAAAATACAAAATAGGGCTGGGAATGTGGCTCAGTGGTCGAATGCCCCTGAGATCAATCCCTGGTACCAAAGAAATATCTATTTCAAAATATTTTGTTAATGTTTAACAAAATAAAGTCACGCTACTATGAGTGACTGCTAATGGGCAGTGTTTGTTTCTGTGGTAATAAAAAGTTCAAAAATTTATGAGGCAACAGTTGTACAACTCTAAATATACTTAAAACCACTGAATTTAAATGAATGAATTTTATGAGTAAGTTATATGTCAAAGTTGTTTTAAAATTTTCCATCTTTGAGTGTCTTCCCTCAAAGGAAGTATTTCCCCTGGGGGAAATACTGGGAAATGGCATTGGCCAAAGTATACTGATATATTGTGTGCATGTAGGAATATATAACAATGAATCCCATCATTATATTCAACTACAAGACATCAATAAAAAATATGGAAGAAAAAAAAATAAAGTCATGCTGTCTATTTTATTTTATCACCTGCTCTTCTTTCCTTTACCAGTTGTTCACTGGGTAGAAATTTTGGGTGCTGGAAAGGAAATCAGACCATTGTGAGGAGGGCCAGTGCATGACCTTCAGGAAGCAGGGGAAGTAGGTCTGGCTGATGGATGAGGGAAGGAACAAGGATAACCTTTAACCTGTGTGGGTTCTTGGGAGTGGATGGACTAGAAGGGCTGTCTTGGCCCTTGGGAGACTGACTGGAGGACAGTGGAAAAGCCCAGTTCTGTGAATATTGCCAAATAATTGCCTACTCATTCTAGTGTCGTAGAGAGGCTTTGTATCTCTAAGGATTTTGTGATAACTTCTGGGATTTGACATTTATTGAAGAGTGGCAAGCAGGATCAGATAGCTTCTATGGTTGCCAGGGCCCTGTAGTGTGCTGTGCTTATTAGAGATGGGTACTTCTCCTTCTGCTGTTTATGAGCATATAAAAATGTCTGCCTTTCCTTTGGTGGTGGTGGGACATCTTAGTAGAAGAATGGGAAAATGAGAAAGACCCATATCCTGATGTGAACCAGGTCCTGCAGATGGTTCTACCATCACCATGCTCACCACCATCACAGATCAGGTGCTTAACTTCGATAAATGTCCTTGACCATCCCCTGGACAGCCATTTCCTGGACAGCCATTGGCCAAGCAGCTGATCTGTGAGAGGCTGAGCAGGAGAAGATGAAGCAGATCTTTGAAGCCAGTATCTTTGGTTATCGTGTCTGAACAATTTTCAAGTTTAGTTGCTGTTCCATGGGGCTCTGCTGAATACCAGAAATGAAAGAGATCAGAGAGTACAACCATCAGAGAAGAGAGACATGGATGGCTCTGCTGGAAGATCTGGGCAGGGCAGGGAAGCAACTGGATAGCTGTCCAAGGAAAGGGCAGTGACAACATGGAGGTGGCAGTGCTCTCAAAGCATGAGGACTGAGGCTGGCCTGGGAGGGGAAGGACTTGCTTCTGGAGCTGGTAGGTCAGGAAGAGACTTTCACAGTGAGCACACCAAACCAAAGGTGAGCAGGCAGCCTACACTGAGGGCATAAATTGGAGGGTCTTGTTAAAGATGGGGACTCCAGGTACAGAGACTGGTAAGGATCCTGGACATATCCCATTGGTGGCTGCTCTGGATGGCCTGTGTGTATGGGGGGACATTGAGAGAAGAGTGACCATACATCCCAGTTAGTCCAGGATGATCCCAGTTTATGCCTGTTGGCCTGATTCTTAATAGGGCTCCTTTTCACTTTTAAAGCCATTCCATTTTGGATGCTTTGTGACACCATCACCCTCGTTAAGGTGTCCATCTCAACTTGAACAGTTAAGGAGACCAGCCCTGTTGCAGCAAGAATTCCTATAGGTATGAGGCTATCAAAAGAAACCAGATTGTTCAGTGCTTTGAAAATCTGGCTAGAGAGTCTGGATTTTATTCCTGAAAAAGAGCCACTTGAAGGTTTATAATTAGGGGTGACAAATGCAAAGCCTCATTTTAGGAAACTTAATGTGGTGGTAAACTGTAAGATAGATTCCAGGGGGAAGATGGGAAGAAGGAAAAGACCAGTTAGGACTCTATGGCAATTATCAGGCAAGAAGGGAGAAGAGCCAGCTGGGATTTGAGTAGTGATTGTAGGAGTGGAGAGGGAGAGAGCAGGGCATTCAGCAATCTGCTTTGAAAACAAAGGAGAAGGAAAAGTCAAAAGGGGCTCCGTGAACTTGAGCTTCCAGGACTCTGAGAGGGATAGCAACTGTGATGGAAGAATGACAGGAACAGGTTTAGAAAACCAAATGAGCCCCAGCAGCTTGGGAAACTGAGGCAGGAGGATTGCAAGTTCAAAGTCAGCCTCAGCAACTCAGTGTCGCCCTAGGCTACTTAGAAGACTCTATCTCTAAACGAAGGGCTGGGGATGTGGCTCAGTGGTTAAGTGTGTGCTTGGGTTCCATCCCTGGAACCAAAAGAAAGAAAAATTTAAAAAGGAAAAGAAAACAGAACGAGCAGTTTTCGGCAAGGTGAGCTTGGAGTTAAGGTGGGTTACCAATGAGGACATGTCATAGAAAGCAGAAAACACAGCACCAATGTTGACAGAGACAGCTTAGAACCAATGATGCTGTCAGGTAACAGCATGGTTTTTACTTTCTCCATTTTTTAAATTTTGTTACTTGTTTTCAAATCAGGAAGGCCCAGGCTTATATCCCTGTTCTAGAACTTACTAGGCGTGTGTCTTTAAGTCATTTAATTTCTGAGCCTCACTTTTCTCACCCACAATGTGGAGTAACAATACCTACCACAGGGGATTGTGGGGTATAAGATATTGAGCAATGTCCCCATTATACACTAGGCACTGACTTTTATCATAACACCTGTGATAATCATCATTTCCTGGATAACGGTGAAGCACAGAAGGAAGTGGAGGATCTAGCCTTCAATTGTAGCCAACTATAAGGGTGGGAAAAATATCTTTGAAGGGACAGTCTAAGCCTGGGCAAGGGGCAGTAGGGAAGAGAGGACTGGGAGAGAGACAGACAGATAGACAGACAGAGGAAGAACATCAGAAGAGCTGTCACATGTAATGGGGAAGAGGCCAAGTCGGTATCATGTCTTGCTTCAGCAGGGCCAAAGTGAACAGAATATGGAGAAGAAGTCATAGATTTCTACCATTAACTCACCCCAGCAAGTATTTCAGAACCCCCTGTTGTGTTCTCTGCTAGGCACGAGGGATGTAAAGATGACTAGGAAGCCATCAGTAATGATCAAAAGGGGTGCAGTAAAGGGAAGATATCAAAGATCAGGAGTAAGTGATAAGAAAGCAGCAGTAGCAGATCTAACCTCTTTAATTAAAGAAGTTTGGTAGAAGTTAACCTTGGCCAGCTACTGGTGAACCTGTGCAGTGGTTTTTCGACTTCAACATAGCAGCAGTTCCAGTACATTGATTCATCCCAGAGTTATGACTGTGACTTGTGTGAAAATTCAATTCTCAGCTATTGACTCAGGATTTTTTATTCAGCATTTCCACACATTTGAGTTAATAGAACATTAAATTTGAGTACCAGAGTCCCATCTCCCTGGCCACTCATTTCCCTGTTGACAGTACTGAATGCATTTCCAGATTTAGTTGATTAATGGTGAGTTACACTATGATCCTCCGTTTGCTTTAGTGACGTCTCTGAATTTGTAATTCATTAGCTGACACTGAAGCTGTGTTATTGTCATCCGAAACTGTACATTTTTCAAAGACTATTTATCTGTATCTTTGAGGTGAATTTTCTGCCGTAATTCCTCTTACCTGATGGTTACTGATTGCCTTGTATTTTAGGGTAATTTTGGTCCTATTTTCTTCTTATTTGCCCAAGCAGGTTGTAAACCCTTGAGGACAGAAGTCACTTGTACTTTTCATCTTTCAGAGTAGACTTCCAGTACATTTTTATTGAATCATTGATTGAGATTAAATGACTGATCGCAATCTCAAGCATTCATGTAAAAAAATATTTGCCTTTGGTTGGTTTCTAAAGTACATATTCAATTTTTGCTTTTTTGTCTTCTTAGTCCATTCATGTTACTATAACAAAATACCCCAAACTGAGTAATTTATAAATAATAGGAATTTATTTCTCACAATTCTTGAGGCTGAAAAGTCCAATATCAAGGCATTGACAGATTCGGTGCCTGATGAGGGCTTGTCTCTGCTTTCAAGATGGTGCCTCAAACACTGCGTCCTTTCTCAGTGGAAGGTTGAGGGGTGAAAAGTAGCTCTTTTATGAAGAACTGATTCCCATTAGCAAGGGAAGAGCCCTCATGACCTAATCACCTCCTGAAGGCCCTACCTGTTAATATTTTTGTTTGGGAGATTAAGTTTCAACATGAATTTTTAGAGGGACACAAACATTCAAGTCCACACATTTTTTTTTTAAAGTACAGATGTATATAAAGTCAAAATCTGGAAGGTGCTTCTCCCAATTTCACTTCCTACAGAAAATCATTACTAAAAGTTCAGCTTATCCTTTCTGCCCTTCTTCTAAGAAAACATATGTGTGATATTTGCTTGTCATGCATGGTTTAGCACAAGGCCTTACACAATAACTACTGGGTAAATTGATATAAAATGAATGAAAGACATTTAGGTATCTCTTTGCTCCCCAGTTCTGTCCTACCTGATTGGAGACTTTGCATGATAAAAATATAAACTACATTTCAGCATTTCCACACATTTGAGTTAATAGGACATTATGAATGTTACTAAGTCCTAGGACCTGTTTGAAATCTTTTACATGTATTACAACAACCCTATGAGACAGGTACTACTGCTATCCACATGCTATACCTCTTAACCTTTCTATGTTTCAGTGTTGCTCTTTTTAAAAAAATATTTTTTCTAGTTGTCGATGGATTTTTGTTTTTATTTATTTATATGCAGTGCTGAGAATCCAACCCAGTGCCTCACACATGTTAGGCAAGTGTTCTACCACTGAGCCACAACCCCAGCCCCTATCTTTCTGTATTTCAGTTGCTTTTTCTATAAATTGAGGATAATAATGCTTACCTTAAAGAATCTTTTAGAGTGTTAAATGAGTTAATGTGTGTGAAACCATTAGTAAAGTGCTAAGTACTCATTAACATTATTATCACACAATGTCTGAGAGTCAACTGACAAACATTAGTTGAATCTTAATTTATATATTCTTTATGAATTCTTTTCTTCTTATGAAATCCTTCATTTAATAATATATCTAAAATATGGTACATTTAAAAAGTCATCTGGAGGTCCCTACCTCTCCAGAGTGAAGGTGGTGCTTAGCTTGGGGATTTAGCATGGCATCAATGCAGTCTTTCCAACTTTCTCCAACATTCTTCTGTATCAGTTATCCTCAGTGAGGAAGGTGTGGTTGCTATTTGTTTGGGGGACAAGGAAGATGGATGGTTGGATTGAAAAATCAGATTTTAATTCATCAGCTAATGCCTCATATTTGAAACACGCCCCCAGCACCCCTAAGATGTTAAATATTGAATTTCTTCCTGTGTTTACTAGGACTGTCATAAAAATATGCAACAGGCTGTGTGATCTAAACAATAGAAATACAATCTCTTATGGTTCCGGAGGCTGGAAGTTCAAGATCAAGATGTCAGGGTGTTGGTTTCTTCTGGGATCTCTGTCCTTAGCTTGTTGATGGCTGTCTCGATGCATCTTCAGATGGTCTTTCCTTTATGTCCATGCATCCCTAGTACCTTTGTTGTGTTCAAATTTCCTCTCTCTCTCTCTCTTTTTTTTTTTTTTTTGGTATCAGGGATTGAACACAGGGGCACTTAACCACTGAGCCATATACCCAAACCTTATTTTGTATTTTATTTAGAAACAGGGTCTCACTGAGTTGCTGAGGCTGGCTTTTAACTTGTAATCCTCCTGCCTCAGCCTCCAGAACCTCTGGGATTACAGGCGTGCGCCACCGTACCCGGCCTAGAATTTCCTCTTATAAGGTTACCAGTTCTATTGGTTAAGGACCATCCTAACAGCCTCATTTTAACTTATTTGCCTCTTTAAATGTCCTATCTCTAAATAGAGTCACTATTCTGAGGCATTAGGGGTAAAGACTTCAATATATGAACCTGTGGGAGGACACCGTTCAGCCCATAACACTCTTCTATTATTATCAAAATCAGTTAGAAACCTCTAAGTTTTTTCAATCCTGCATACAGAGATTCAGTTGTGCCTTGGAGAAGAGAGGTTGTGTGAGTCTGCCTCTACATGTGTGTCCAAGATGTGCTCAGCAAGTAAGTTGATTCTACCATCCTCTAAATGACACATTCAGTTTTTCTTACTGTGTCATCGATACACTTTAAAATCCAAATGCTCCTCTTTAAAATATCCTGTTTCTACAGACTGATCCCTGCTGTGAAAACCCTGGGATGTGAGCAGATTATGAATCAGAAATGTCAATCTTAGTTTCTATTACTTTGCATCAAAGTGTCATTTATCCTTGAAGACAGTTGAATAATGTCTTACATATTGGGCAGACTCTGCGTCTGGCAAAACTGACTTCTAGCTCTAGGATCTTAGCACTTTGTGATCTGGAGGGCCAAAGAGCCACAGCCAGGAAATTACTGAACTCCTTCCATTTATAGAGGAGAATGTATAAATTTCAGGATGAAATGACGAAAAAAGAATTTTCTTGAATGGTTTTGAAACAACAGGGGCATTGCTAAGTTGACACACAAAGGATCCCTCCATACCTCTGCCCCCTATCCTTGGCCTTCCTTTTTTTTTTTTTTTTTTTAACAAATGCAATTTTGCAACCAAGGAAGTTATGCAATAATACAAAACATTTGGTTAAGAATGTCAGAGTTGAATGGACTAGATCTCTCTTGAACTTAAAGCACTTTGAGTTTCCTGTGCCTGGAAATGGGTTCAGCTGCTGCACAGGTGGCCTCATCTGCCGTCCCCAGCAGCCTAGCATCGAGTCAATGGGTGGCTCTAAAATTGGGCCGGGATTTGACACTTTGGAATTTTATAGACAAGGGTCTTAGAATCCAATAGTGCCTGAATCCTGCCTTCCTCCCCTTAGTTCCACAGAGAACTGCATACACAAAGACAAAAGCTGCTTAAGAATCAAAATTTAGGAGAAGTCATCTTGTCCCATAAAATTGGGCATGTGGTGCTGATTGGGAACCGTCATTCCTAGGACTGGATCTGTAGCTCAGTGGTCCAGTGCTTGCCTAGCATATGCAAGACCTTGGGTTCAACCTGCAGTGCCACAAAAACAAACAATAACATAAACTACAATAACTACATGTCTAAATCTACCCTAGTAATTTTTGTTTAAAACACATATATGTACATGTAATAGCAATTACCATTAAAAATTCTTTGAAAAATACTAAGTAGGTCAAAGAAAAAAATATATTTAAAAATCTTTGTTGCATAAATCATACCCACAATATGTCATCTACAACTGTCATTTTGGGGCTCTTTAATTTGAACCAAGCATTTGAAGACCTCTATAAACCAATCTAAGGGCAGAATCCTTATAAATATTAATAAAAATTTCCTGGTCATTTACACTTGTTTATCTATGCCTGATCCTACAGTGGTTTTGGATAGCAAAGTGCCTCAAGTCTTTCCAAAACTATTAATTTTTATTTAAAAAAAAAAACTCAGTTTCGGGGCTGGGGTTATAGCTCAGTCTAGCACATGCAAGGCCCTGGGTTCCATCCTCAGCACCACATAAAAATAAAATTATTGTGTGCAACTGCAACTAAAAAATAAATATTTAAAAGAAAAAAATCAGTTTCTCTTGGTACTTATTATTTTATTGAGTTTTGTTATATTTAAATTAATTATCATAATATGGGTAAGTGGCATATATAGATTTGGAAGCAAAAATGAATTTGTCTCTTTTTAACAAGTGTCTCTCAAATTTTAGCATCCATAAGAATCCCCTGGAGGGCTTGTTAAAATGTATTTCTGTATTCCTGACTGGTGATATATGTCTGTAAAACCACCTCAGGAAGCTGAGACATGAGGATTTTGCAAGTTCAAGGCCAACATCAGCAACTTAGTGAGACCCTGTCTTTTTTTTTTAATATTTTTTTAGTTGTAGTTGGACGCAATACCTTTATTTTATTTATTTTTATGTGGTGCTGAGGCTCGAACCCAGCATCTTTTAAGGTCTAGGCAAGCGCTCTACTGCTGAGCCACAACCCAGCCCGGAGACCCTGTCTTAAAATAAAAAATAAAAATAAAATAGGGCTGGAGATGTGACTCAGTGGTTAAGTGCCTTTGAGTTCAATCCCCAGTACAAGAAAAACAAAAAACATATTCCTGGCCCCGTACCCAGAGTTTCTGATTCAGTAGAGCCTGAGAATTGGCATTACTGACAGTTTTCAAATGACAGTTGTCGAAGATGGTTCTTCAAGCCAAATTCTGAGAATCAATGCTTCATAAACATACAACTAGAACAGTGGGAGAAGTACACAAGTATTCTAGAGCACTAGGTGAGCTCTAGGTGAGCCACCACAGCTGCTTTATAAGCATTTTGCAACTGAGGAAGTTATACAATGAGAGAAGTGCGTGGATGTTCCAGACCACAGACGTTCCAACTGCCTGGCACTTTTGGCATGTTCCAGACTTCAGGTTCCAGATGGTAGGAGGGAAGAAAAGCATTGATTGATCAAGAGTTGGCTAAGTGAAGGTCAGTTAGAAGAACTACTTCTATACAACATTTTTTTTTTAAACACTTGGGCCAACATTGGATACTTTATTCTATAGCATTCTGGGAGAAGGTAAGTTTGGAGTGTGTGGCTTAGTCTTGAGACATAAACAAAACCTCCAGTTTCTCCCAATTCTAATAATGGTACCAGCATAAAAATGGGGTGTCCCTCGAGAGACAGAAATTTCTGGGATCAGAGATTACACCTTTTGGTGTGAAAGAGAAGCTCAAGAGAGAGGCAAGAATCTGAGTTTCTGTCTTTGGTGACTGTACATCATTGTAGCACCATATATATCTAGCACCTAGATGTCAGATGAACAGCACCTCTTTTGGAAGGGGTACTGAGAAGTGGGTAGCCAGAAATCAGACTGACTGACTGATGGCTGACACCCATATCAGGGATTGGGAGGCTTTCAAGATAGCGGGCCAGGCCCAGCATGAGGAGATCGAAGGTGGGGATTGCCAACAACTAACAGAGGCCCACGTGAGCCACAGCATGGTCAGTTCCTGTGACATACAGACTGCAGCATGTGCCAGGGTTTGATTTTCCTTAATTTCAACATCCCCAACATGATTATTAAATTGTTTAACAATCCATTGATTCTTGAAAGATGAAAAATGATTCTTGAAAGATGATCCAGAAGGATCTGGAACTAACTTAGTATTTATATTATGACTCAATTCCAGCAACTGGCGCACGTCCCATGACATTCAGACCCTGAGACAGTGTAGATATCTTGCTCCCACCATAACAACTTATATATTAAACTCACAAATATTAAGTGATATTTGAACTGTTTAGAGAGGTGAAGTTACAAAAATAATACTTTAGACTAAAACATTATGAAGTCTGGAAACAAAAGAATAAACACTACACAGGCTTTTACCTCTTAAAAATTTTTTAGCTTTTCCCTTTGCATATTTTAGTTATTATGTTAAATGTGTCATTATCTTGTCCATACATTTATTTTTTTAAATGATGCTTATATATTAATTGTGTAGATTCTATTTCCTGGTATATATATATATTTCTCTCTCTCTCTCTCTCTCTATACACACACACACACACACACACACACATACATATTTATATATATATATATATATTTTTTTTTTTTTAGTTGTAGACATACACAATATCTTTATTTATTTATTTTTATGTGGTGCTGAGGATCGAACCCAGTGCCTCACACGTGCGAGGCAGGTGCTTTACCACTGAGCTACAGCCCCAGCCCTCCTGGTTCTTACTTACAATTTTTTGATGTTAGTATCTCCTCAAACATTATAGAAGGCAACAGTTTTTTTTTTTAAGGGAAAAAGTTATCCATGATCTTATCACCATAACAATAAGCATTCTTATTTCTAATTTCCAGGCTTTCCTTTAGAAAATCTGGGTATAATCACTGTGAATATGCAACTTTGAGAACTACTTTTTTTAAAAAAACTAGGTTTTATGTTTCCTATTTATAATTTGGTCACTATATCATAATGTTAATGTCTACCTAATGCCCCAAATGCAGTTCTTCTCCTTTCCCCACAAAACCTGCTCCATCTCCACCATCCCCATCTCAGTTAACGGCCACACCATCTTTTCATTGCTCACTCCAAAACCCCCAGAGCCAGCTTACTTATTTTTTTTCTCTTGCTTTGCCTCTGATTCAACAAGAATCCTGTGGACCCCATCTTCAACATACACCTAGAGTATTCGTTTCCTAGGGATGTTATAACAAATCTCCCTAACCAGTGCAACTTAAAACAGTAGCAATGTCTCAGAGGACAAATAGCTAGAAATCTAAAATCAGGTGCAGCAAGACCCTGCTGCCTCTGAAACTTGAGGAGGGGGAATCCTTCCTTGCTTCTTCCCAGTCCTGGTGGTGGCTTTCAATCCTTGTCATCCTCAGCTTGTAGCTGCATTGAGGTCTCTCCTCATGAGGCATTATCTGGTGTATCCGTCTTCACACGGTGTTCTCTTATAAGATATCAATCATAAGGGATGAGGGTCTACTCTATGACCTATCTTAACTGGTTACCACGGCAAAGACCCTGTTTCATATAAGGCCACCTCAGGAGTTAGTTTTTTGGGGCACAATTCAACCCATGAACCTTCAAACACCTCCCCCCATCCTGGTGTAAGCCTCTTGCTTCTTGCTGTGGTAGGCTCTTGGCTGGTTTTCTGCTCTCATTTGTCTTCCCTCGACTGTTTATCTATCTATCTATCTATCTATTTATTTATTTATTTTAGAGAATTTTAACATTTATTTTTTAGTTTTCGGTGGACACAACATCTTTGTTGGTATGTGGTGCTGAGGATCGAACCCGGGCTGCATGCATGCCAGGCGAGAGCTACCGCTTGAGCCACATCCCCAGCCCCAATTTATTTATTTTTTCATGGGGGGTGGGTATCAGGGATTGAACTCAGGGGCCCCTAACCACTGAGCAACATCCCCAGTCTTTTAAAAATTTTTTTATTTTAAGACAAGGTCTCGCTAAGTTGCTTAAGGCCTTGCTAAGTTGCTGAGGCTGGCTTTGACTTGCAATCCTCCTGCCTCAGCCTTCCGAGCAGATGGAATTATAGGTGTGCACTGTCACACTCGACTGCATTGTCTCTTCTTGACTCCTCTGTTCAGAATCTTCCATTGACTCCCAACTCACGAAGACAGAAACCAAAGTACTTGCAGTGGCCTACGGTCCCTCCTGACTGCATCCTTCTCATTCCTTACCTTTCTCCCTGCTCCACCTGGCCTCTTCATGGACACACAGCCCACCAGGCAAATTCCCACCTCCTGGCCTTGGCACTTGCTGTTCCCATTGTCAAGGATGCTGTCTCACAGATGACCTCATGGCTGGTACCTTACTCAAGTCTCTGCCTGTCTGCCACCTTCTGAGAGAGGCCTTTCCTACCACTTCCACCACACCTCATCTTCCCTCCCATCTGCCCTCTTCCCCAGAGTCCCTATTCCCCTTTGCTGTATTATTCTTTACCAGAACATTCTCCATCTTCTAAGAGACAGTTTTCTTTACTGGTTTATTTTATATTTTGTTTATTCCTACCACCACCACCATCCAAATATAAGCACCTTGAGGACTGGAATATTTGCCTTATACTAGGCATCTAAAACATAGAAAATACTCAGTATTTGTGGAATTAATGAGAAGCAGGCCAGTGCACTTTCTCGTAAATTACTAAACCATTTATATTTATTATTATATGTTCATCTTACTTTCCAGATATATTTGGTCATTGTAAGTAATGCTACAATCAGTAGTTTATCGTATTTAATTTACTTACCCATTCCCTGACCTTTTTCAGTTATTTCACTGGGGATGCATTTGCAGGATGAACATTGTCAAATTGATTTCCATAGGTTTTTATTAATTTACACTACCCATCATGAATAACTCTGTGTTCATGCTGCCTTGCTTTCTTTTTTTTTAAATTGTACTTTTCTTTTTTTTTTAATTTGTTCTACTTGACAACAGAATGCATTCCAACTCATTGTACTCGAATAGGGCATAACATTTCAATTCTCTGGTTGTACACAGTGTAGAGACTCACCATTTGTGCAATCATACATGCACTTAGGGTAATGATGTCCATCTCATTCCACCATCTTTTCTACCCGCACTGGGTTTTTAATCTCACCTTTATTTTTGCCAGTTTAGTAATATAAGTATGACTAGTGATTATTTTGACTTTAATTTGCATTTGTTTTCCTGGTAACTGGAGATTGAACCTAGTGGGGAATTGCTACTAAGATACATATCCAACCCTTTTTATTTTTTTATTTCAAGATAGAATCTTGCTTAGTTGCTTAGGGCTTTGCTAAGTTGCTGAGTCTGGCCTTGAATTTGTGATCCTCCTGCCTCAGCCTCTGAGTTGCTAAGATTACAGGTATACACCAGCTAATTTAGATTTTTTTAAACTATTCTTAAATTTTTCATATATTCTTTAGTTTAACTTCTGTTATGAATTGTCTGATCTAGACTCCTGAAGCTTTTCTGAGGGGTCAGAAGCCTTTCATTTATATTTACTTATTTATTGTTTTGGGGAGGCAACAATATTGATCCTGATTTATATTTGTTGTAGTTATGCTTCCATTCTGCCATTCTTTTTTATTCTGTATTTCTAATTAATTTCTGAATGTGTTTTATTTTCTGCAGCTGTGGACTACTGTGCCTCAGAAAACCATGGGTGTGAACACGAGTGTGTAAATGCTGATAACTCCTACTTGTGCCGGTGCCGTGAAGGATTTACCCTTAACCCCGATAAAAAAACATGTGCAAGTAAGTTACATACACACACATACATACAGACACACGATGCTAATGCTATGGAGATTGTGGCCGTGGAAATCTCCCAAGCATAGATTAGCATAGGATTATGTCTGCCCCTATTCCTTCCCTAGGCCTTTCTGAATTGTCCTAAGACTATAGCCCACTCTTTCTCAATATCACCGTTCAGTGTATTTGCAAAGGGTATCTTTTGTTGAAGACCACATGTGGGTGTGTTCTTCCAGTATCTGCTGAGTGTGCTACCAATCAGACCACTTTCCCCTGTGCTGCCTCAGCCTGGCTGTGTCCAGCAGTATTAACAGGGCTTGAGGAATATTTTCACTGAAGCTTTGTGGCTTGTGGGCTCCAGCTCTGACTCTACACAAGTACCAGAAAATCGCTGAGCCAAAGAGAACTGAGCGCGGTTTCTTCTGGGTGGGGTAGGGATAGGTGGATGGCATTTTCGCAGAGAAATGCTCATTTTTTTTGTTTGAGCTGTTTAGTTCTCTTTGACTTTCAGTGTATACTTAAATTTCAAAATTAATTTTAGCTCCCCAAATTGGAACATAAAAATCTATAAACTAAAGGTGATCACTAGCTTTACAAAAGGATTACAAATGTGTTCTTTTAAACATAAAAGTATGTGAGAACCCCTGAAGTTGGTGTGTGTGTGTGTGGATTACTATCCTGCTGTAGGGAGAGTCACTTGAGAGAAGCTTGTTTTTAAAATATTGGGGACCAATAAGGGAGGTTTAATAGTAATTAGAATAAGTCATCTTTGAAACATATCAAGGAGAAAATAAGATTTTAATTTGTAAAAAAAGTTCAAGTGCTTTCAACCTTTCCAAAATGCATCCACTATATAAAGCTGTATAAACCTGTAGTTTTTAGAAAAGCATTCCCAGGAGCTACGGCTGGGGCTCAGAGGTAGAGCGTTGGCCTACCATGTGTGAGGCACTGGGTTCGATCCTCAGCACCCCATAAAAATAAAATGAACATATTGTGTCCATCTATAACTAAAAAATAAATATTAAAAAAAGCATCCCCAAACCTTCTTAAACATAAAGTAATCCCTTAATATCAGCAGCTTCGTTTTTTAAAAAATATTTATTTTTTAGTTTTAGGTGGACACAATACCTTTATTTTATTTTTATGGGGTGCTGAGGATTGAACCCAGTGTCTCATGCATGCTAGGCGAGCATCCTACCACTGAGTACAACCCCAGCCCCGCAGCAGCATCTTTACACTGGAGCTAGAGGCAGGAGGCATATAGAACAGTAAGGGACACATTAAGTAAAAAAATGCACATTTCTGAGCTGGGTGTGGTAAGCACGCCTGTAATCTCAGCAGCTTGGGAGGCTGAGGCAGGAGGATCATGAGTTCAAAGCCAGCCTCAGCAAAAACGAGGTGCTAAGCAACTCAGTGAGACCCTGTCTCTAAATAAAATGCAAAATAGGGCTGGGGATGTGGTTCAGTGGTTGAGAGTTCAATCCCTAGGACCCTCCACCCTGAAAATGCACCTTTCTGAAGCCCCAAGCATGAGCCAACAGGAGTGAACAGGGCAAGGCCCTCCTTGGAGGACCTTCATTCACCAGGCAAAGAAAGATGAGACGGGCTTCCAGGAGAAGGAAACCTATGTAAGGATGGGAAGCAAACAGGTGAGTCTGGATCTTCATACCCAGCACATGATTGGCATTTGGTTGGTTGTTTTGTTTGCAGAGAGAATGAGTGAATGAGTGAGTGGACTGCTCTCTGCCCAGTCTCCATTCCCTTCTGAGCACTCTGAACTATGAAACAGCAGTCAGCTGGGGTAACGTCCCAGGAGTTGTGGTTTCTGGGCTGATGAGTCAGTACTCCCCATCAGAAGGGGGTGTGCACTGCTGGTTCAAACCCCAGCTCCTCTGCCTTTTCTCTGGGCCATCTTGGGCAAGTTATTTTATGCCTCAGTTTCTTCAACTGTAACAGGGGATGACAATACTGCCTACTTTGTAGAATTATCTTGAAGACTAAATGAGATAATTTATAGAAAGTGTTTAGCAAATTGCCTGGTGCTAAGTAAAGTTCTTGTGCAAGATGATACTGGCTTCAAAGACTTTTAGCATTTAGGGGGCATATGCCTAGGCTAAGTTTCAATGTACATAAAAAAAACTAAGACTTTCTCTGGAAGTTGGTGGGAAACACAAGCCATCTCTGTGCAGTCACAATGCCAGAGGGATGTGACTGAGGGACACAGTGTGATGCAGACAGGACCCATGGCAAGAGTTAAGGGAAGGAGACAAGTGGAACCAGCTCAGGTGGAACTGCTGCCTCACTGGGGTAAGGAATGAGGAAAACAGATCCTATCCAGTCTACAGAAAGTCATCCCTGGCTGGAGTCACCTGATTTCCAGCTCCCCCCCCCCCAGCCCAGTTCCCAAAGCTGCACCATCTCCCCCACACTGTGGCTCAGCTTGTCTCCTGTTCCTAATTCCTTAGGATATGGAGAATCCAAGAATCCAAGGATGGTGCAGGCAAAGAGGAGGTCTGAGTCCTGGAGTCAGACCATGCAAGTAGATACCACAGTGGAGGGGCCTGGGAAAGGAGGTTTGGCAGGGAGTCAGAGCAGGACTGATCCAGCTGGGAGGTCTCACCAGCAAGGCTTGGAGCCAGGAGTTCAGCTATCTCTGGGCCCTGTCAAGACCCAGACACTGGCCACCCCAATGCGTAGGCAGAGCAGAGCGCTGGGAAATCTGGGGGTCTGGACAGGCAGCACCAGGGTGATCTGACCTCGAGAGAGGACATTTTACCACCATGCTTGTGGGTGGGCAGGAGCTAGACCTGGAAGAGGGCCGGTCAGAGAATGGAGACACTCTGAGGACTTGAAAAATTGAGGATAGGAAATAAGCTGAAGGCCCACTTGTGGGAGCTGAGACACTCAAGCAAGCACTCCAGATTTGTGGCAGAGACAAGAATAAGCACTGAAAAATAGGAACCAGTGGCAAAGGCAGAAAGACAGTGTGGAGGTAGAAGCTGAGAATCATGGCAGCCTCCTTGTTAGCAATTACCGAGCCATTGCAGCTTCCGGCCAAGGCAGTGTGGCTGCTGCTGTCATGTTGAAAGATTTTTAAAAAAATGTTTTTCTTACTTCTTTTAAGGTCTCCAGAACATAATAAAAGAAAAAATACTCAATTTCTCACATTTCAGTCTCTATTTTTAACCAAAAGTATCCTTGAAAGCTAATCTAATTAGTAAGTGTGCACTTATTGTCTAAAAAAGGTATTCTAGTTAACATACCAAGCATCATTAATTTATAATTAGGCCCCAAATGTACATGATTAGAGCTCCACATTCCTGAATAAGCAAGATAATTTAGAATAAGTGGTATTCAAAAAAGCTTCACCTTTTCTATCAGTTCTTTGTTTTATTATTTATTTTTTAGTTGGACACAATATTTTTATTTATTTATTTTTATGTGGTACTGAGGATCGAACCCAGGGCCTCATATGAGCTAGGCAAGTGCTCTACCACTGAGTCACAACCCCACCCCCTCTATCAGTTCTTTATGCTAAAGCAACCCATCCAAATCAGTCTGAACATTTTCCAGAGAAAAGAGTAGAAATGCATAGGTACCATCAACTTGAAAAATATTGGCAAGATATATTTATTGTGGTTAAATATATATAACATAAAATTTACCACTGCAGTCATTTGTAAATGTATAGTTCAGTGGCAGTAAGTACATCACCTTGTACAACCGTCCCCACCAACAATCTCTAGAACTTTCTCATCACCTCAAAACTGAAACTCTATACTCATTAAACAATAGCTCCCTAATCACTGACACACATGTATCCCAGTCCCTGGCAACCTCTGCTTTCTGGCTCTGCAAATTTGACTATTCTAGGTACTTCAGTTAAGTAGACTGGTATTACCATACCACTGCCCTTCTGTGTCTGGCTTATTTCACTTAGCACAGTGTCCTCAAGGTTCATCCACACTGTAGCATGTGTCAGAATCTCCTTCCTCTTGGAGGCTGAATAACATTCTATTGTATGTATACGCCACATTTTGTTTATCCATGAACACTTTGCTTACTTCCACCTCTTGGTGATTGTGAATAATGCTGCTATGCACTTGGATGTACAAGTATCCATTTGAGTCCCTGCTCTCCATTCTTTAGGGTGTGTACCTAGAATTGTTGGATCGTATGATGCAAGATGTTGTGAGGTCTAATTTGAAACCCTTACTCTTGAGCTGGAGAAAGAACACTTTCAGGTTCAGGGTATTTTTTCCCTACATATTTTTATGGTGCATTACAGTTGTACATAATGGTGGGATTTGTTGTTACATATTCATACATGCACACTGTGTAATGATGTAATTTGGCCAATATCATTCCTCAGCATTTGTCCACTCCCTCCCCTTCTCCCACCTGTTTGGGGTATTTTTACCATAAGATAAATAGAGGAAATCAGTCCACCGGACAAGTATTCTTGTCTTCAGTATCAAGCCTAATAATCATCTAATGCCATATTGCTGAATAAAGGCAATTGTGGCTACCATAGTTTTCATGTTGCCATTCCTTATTTTCTCACTTTAGGATCATTATGCTCATTGTTTTCCAGACTCCACTGATAACTGGGTTGATATTTCCACCTTATTTTTCAAATAGGAAGGCAAAGCACTGAATGAAAATTTGATGTTTTCTTTCAAAGAGAAACACAGAAGAATGTCATTATTTTATACTGAATCAGCAATAAAAGACCTAGAAAGAATTGGCTGTCAGGCTTCCTAGCCAGGATGTAATTAACCTGCTATGCCCCAATACCCTCCTACAGCCTGCAAAAAGCCACTTACTGTTGCAAGGGCCTCTGTCTGTGAATCAGAGACTCAGCTGGGAGGGGACTTCAAGTTCAATCAGTTCTTGCCCAACCACCCATCCTACAATATCCTCACTGTGATATTGTCCATCCTACATTTGAATGCCCCTACTGACGCACTTGAACTGCTCCATGGTAATTTTATGTTCAGCTCCGTTCAGTTCTAACTTTTAGAAAGCAGTTCCCCAGACTGAGCTGATATCTACTTTGCACATAGAGACCAAAAGAAGAAACTGAATTTCTCACATTCTTTGGGGTTACTAAGAATGAGTCATATCAGAATAAATTTATCTCATTTAATAGCCATGGAAAATACCATAGCAACTATCTAGAACTTAATAGACAGTTGAAATTTACTAAAAAGAGCCCCCCCACACTGTGGGCCAGATGGAGAAATATGTTCTGGATGAAAGAATGATAGATTGAGTTTGTAACTGGCTGAGTGTCTGTACCCAGAGGATGCTGAGCTGCTGAACTGAGATCCTCATAAAAGGAGGTTTTTAAACAGCCCAGTAGGAAGAAGCCTGAAGAAGGGGATGAGAGCCGTCTTCCATTCTTAGTGACCCCTTGTTGGTTTCTTTTTTGTTGTTATTGTTGTTCTTTTTAGATATATATGACAGTAGAGTGTATTTTTGACATATTATACATACACAAAGTATAACTTCACATTCTTGTGGTTATACATGATGTGGAGTTACACTGGTGGTGTATTCATATGTGAACTTAAGAAAGTTGTGTCTAATTAATTCTTCTCTTTTGTATTCCCAATTTCTTCCCCCCTGGTTGTTTGTTGTTGTTGTTGTTGTTGTAGATAGACACAATACCTTTATATTGAACCTAGTGCCTCACATGTTCTAGGCAAGCACTCTACCACTGAGCTACAACCCCAGCCCCCTGGTTGGTTCTTCATGAACAATGTTTATGCATCTAAAGCCTGAAAAAATAATCCACTAATATTAAGAACCATTTATTCAAGCTTAGGTTGTAGCTCAGTGGCAGAGTGCTTGCCTAGCAGGTGTGAGGCACTGGGTTTGAACCTCAGCACCAGATATAAATAAATAAATAAATAAATAAACAAACAAATAAATAAATAAAATACAGGTATGATATCCATCTACAAATAAAAAACCATTTTTAAGGGACTATTTATTCATTCAACAAATATTTGTTGAGTATCATACAGTTGTAGACACAAGGTTTGCAACATTAGGTAAAACAAACAAAAAAATCTCTGTTTTTATTGGAGCTTACATTGTATTGGAGTAGGGTAAGAGAAGACCTCAGGTCTCAAAAAGAAAGTAACATTTGATCAAGCACTTAAAGGAGATGAGAGAGGAAGGACCTTTGAGACAGAGGGAATGCAGCACTAGTGTGAAGACCCGAGACAGACATGTTGAGGGACAGCAAGGAAGCTTGTGTGACCAGAATAGAAGGAGAGACAGGGATGTGGACACTGTGATCCATAGAGCATTTGACCTGATTTCTCCATAGTCATACATGTACTTCCTATCTCCCTCAATTCCAGCAATACCTGTGAGCTTGTGGTTACTCTGCTCTACTGAGTTTGTCTGTATTTTGTGATTTGGACAGAGATATCCATGACCATACATATTGTTCTCAGTAATGTTCCCTAATTATTTTCTTCTTCAAATCTCTGGGCACCTCCTACACTGTTCTCTTTCTTATATTATTTCTGCTGTTTTCCATGGTAACTAGTTTCATAATTATGAATGTGTATATTTATTTTTAATACTTTTTTTGATTACAAAAGTAATAACAACTTATTGTAGAAAACTGGTTCATATCGAAATGAAATTGCATATAATTAAATAATCTAGGCTCCATTACCCAGAGATAACTATAGTTAGGAGTAATTTGGTATATTTCCCTCCAGTCTTTTTTAAATAATGTATTCATAGGTATGGGTATATTTTTATTGAACTGAGATCATTTTGACATGTCATTAAAATTTGTCAGATGTGTATGTCATATTTTTTCCAACAGGTTTCTTGACTGCTAAGAATGGAAAAACATCCTTACACATAAATCCTTGTATTTCTAATTATTTTATTAGGAAAAAAAAAGGGAAATTTGTTCAGGCAAAGGTTATTGATATTTTTAAAGTTTTTGATGCATATTTAAAACTGATCTCTCACAACTTTGTACCAATTTATGTTCTACCTTCAATGTTTTGAAAAGGAAATTTTAAAAACCTGATAATTTGCTAAGAGAAATTTTCTTCTCATTGCTTTATCATGTTTTTAATATATTTCTTAATAAAATTATCCTGTTATATATATCCAATTTATGAATATATGTTTATTGGCATCATTTTTTGATTAATGAATAGTCTTCTCCAACATAGTAGGTTTTAAGGGACTCCTATAAGCTTCTGCAGTCAAAAGATTGCCTTTTTGTTCACTAATGATTCAGCGTTGCCCCATGATCGATGTTCAAAAAATATTTATTGAATAAATGGATGAATGAATGAATACATAGTGAGGTTAACACTTTCATATGTTAGACATTCAAAAGATAGAAAATAGTAAAGAATTCAACTGAAATAAAAGAAATAAAAAAATTAATAGAGATAGTTGGTAAAATAAAACAGTGATTTTTTTTGAGATTCAAATTAGTAAGTCCAAGGGTTTATTAATAGAGATAATAAAAAATAAAGAGAAGACACAAATTGCCAATAATGGGAATAAAAAAGTGGACATCACTATAGATGCTACCAACACAGAAAGAAAAATAATGAACAAATATACGCCAATAACTTCAACAATTCATGAAATGAACAAATTTCTTGAAAGATGCAACTACTAAAGTTTACTCAAAAACAAATAGATAATCAGAAAAGGCCTATATCTATTAAAAGAAATTGAGTCTGTGCTGTAAGCCTGCCCCCAAAGAAAACTCTCAATCTAGTTAGCTTACATGGTGAAATGTAGCAATCATTTGAGGAATACTAATATGAATTCTACATAAATTCTTTCTAAAGATTGAAGATAAGGGAACATATTTCAACTCATTCTGTGAGGCCAGCATTGTTCTGATACTCAAACCAGAATCAGGCATAAGAAAAAAAATATATGCACACAAACATCCCTCATGAAAGACATTCAAAAGTTCTTCAAGTATTTTTTAGCAATGAAATCCAACAATATATAAAAATGATAATACATCATGACCAAGTGGGATTTATCCTAGGAATTCAAGGTTAGCTTAATATTCAACATTCAAAATTTGGTCAATGTAATTTATAATATTAACATACTAAAAGCAACAAACCACATGAGCTATCTCAACAGATTTTTTAAAAAGTGGTGGACAAGATATGACATTTATTTGTGACTTAAACAAAAATCGACTTTTCATAAACTAAAAACTAAAGTAATTGACAACTGCCTTAGTCTGGTAAAGTGCATCAATGAAAAGCCATTAGCTAACATTATACTTAATGATGAAATATTTAATACTTTCTTTATGGGATCAGGAACAAAATAATGTCTACTCTCACCACTTCTATTTAACATTGTAGTAAAGGTTCTAGCTAGTGCAATAAGGAAGAGAAAATTTAAAAAGAGAGAGAGATGGTACATAGATTGGAAAGGAATAATCTAAACAATTTTTTTTGTGTGTGGTGCTGGGGATTAGAATCAGGGCTAAACCATTTTTTTTTTTAATCATCAGACAACATTATTATCTATGTAGAAAATCTAATAGTCAATCAAATGGTGTAAAATGCTAACCATAGATGAAACAGGATAAAGATTATATAGGTGTCTTTTGTACTATTTTTATGTTTGAAACTTTTTGTAAGTCTGAAAGAATTTCCAAATGCACAAGTTTTTAAAATGCCTTTATATGGGTGATTACAATGTTGCAGTTATCTATGGGCCTGAGTGTGTGTGTGTGTGTGTGTGTGTGTGTGTGTGTGTGTGTGTGTATGTGTGTTTATTTTGAACCCAGGGGCACTTTAACACAGAGCTACATCCCCAGCCATTTTAATTTTTTTTATTTTGAGAAAGGGTCTCATTAAGTTGCTTAGGGCCTTATCAGATTGCTGAAGCTGGCCTTGAACTTGCAATCCTCCTGCCTCAGCCATGAGTTCCTGGGACAAGTGTGTATTACCATGCTGAAAAAGATGGAGAACTTGAAACTACCTGACTTTAAAAAGAATCCTGGTATTTTAAAGATACATTCTGAAATATTATGGACAACATAAAATGTCTGGGATTTGCCTTAAAACAGTATGGAATCTTATGGGGATGGGAAGCCCAGAGGAAAGATGATCCGCCATAAATTGATTCTCTTGAACCTGGGTGACATGCACATGGATGTACTATATTACATCCATGTTATGTGTCCATTTTACATGTGTCCATTTTTGCATACATTTAAAATTTCCATTACTTTAGCTCAGAAAGAACTGGCATCTTATTGTTTTGTGTTTCAAGGAAACTGTCTGCTTTTTAATTACTTTGGAATGTACTGGGAAAACAAATTCTTCATTTTGAAAATCATATACATAGTTCAAATGTTCCTTAAAGTGATAAAAATCCTCATTGAAACAAAGACTTTAAAAATTTTTAAAAAAAATTTTTTAGTTGTTGATAGACCTTTATTTTATTTATTTATTTATATGTGGTGCTGAGAATCGAACCCAGTGCCTCACACATGCCAGGCAAGTGTACTACCGCTGAGCCCCAGCCCAGCCCCGCAAGGACTTTTTAAAAACCCATCAGTGGCCACTCATTTCCAGCAATTTTGAACAATATGTTCGAGATCCACTACAGCAAAATACTTCACTCAGACCCTTCAACACAAATAAAATTCCTTTATAACAAATTCCTTGAAACTCTTTGTTTCTGAATATGTTTAAGTGAGTATCTCTAGAGATCACATTCTCTGACTGTGATTCTTGAGATGAAAAATCCTATTTATGTCAGCAGAGTCCACTGAGGTAGTGAGGGAGGAATTTTAAACTCATTTGTGACCTTCCCTCCGAGGCCTTGTACTTCCCAGGATCTGATTTTGTGCCCTATTGTTTGGCTCAGGGTTAGAGGAGTTCAAGTGGCTTAAAGTTGGATTTGGAGAAGGTTTAGTCGTTTCATTGCATAAATTCCACAAAACACTCAGCTACACTCTCTCTTCCTAGCCTGTAATCCAAGAAACAACACCCAATTTTAATTGTCGTGGCTCTGACATGAATCAGGTTCACAAACTGATTTGTTGCAAAAACATTTCGTACTGTCAAGAAGATTCTCTTATGGGCTGTATCCCTAGACGTGGAGATAGCTTTATTGAGACTTACCCGTGACTTCAGTCTTTGAGGCATGAATTTTAACCACTTAGGGACAATGAAGCCTGAAAAGCCCTGGTTTCCTTATGTTAGCTGTAATATATTGTTTTGTCATTCCTGTGACTTCTTTCTTTCCAGAGATCGATTATTGTGCTTCTCCTAACCACGGATGTGAGCACGAGTGTGTTAGCACTCATGATTCCTACTCCTGCCGCTGCCTCAAAGGCTTCACCCTGAATCCAGACAAGAAGACGTGCAGAAGTAAGTCACACTGGGAAGGACTTGTGACTTTTCCTCTTCTTGTAAATCTTAAGCGAGTTTTTCTTGAACTCAGCATTTGTGTTGATGAATGTGATTCTGCATTTATTTTGCTTTTTGTTTACTAGATACTATTTAGGGGACTTTCAAAAGAGATTGAATACCCTGGGTCTGTCCATTGGATTTGTTGATCCAAGTCAGGGTTCAAGCTGAAGTTCCCACCTATCTGAAATGAGGGTTCACTTTCTCCCTCGTCTTTACTCCCACAATATGTATTTGGGAGCTTTAGAAAGAAAAAGCGGGGCCCAGAGATGGGATGTCAAAGGAGCTGATGTCTTCAGTGCTACAAGACAAAACACTTGATGGCAGATCTGTCCTCTTTGACAGGAAGGAAGAAGGAAAATAAGACTCTGGAGCATCCCCCATGGCTCTCAAGGGGTACAAGGCATTAGCACGATCAGAGTGAGATGTGCTGAGTGACTCAGACGCCTGTGGTCCAGCACATCAGAGGTGTAGACCTCAAACAGGAACTCTTTAAACCAGACTGTTCCTGAGAGACACCAGAAAGAAAGACCCACGAGGACAGAGGTGGCTGTCTTTCTCACTGCCAAGTCCTCAGCAGCTCAGAGTGCTTGGCTTGCACAGGTGCAGCCCATGTTTGATGAATGGATGATGCATGGGTAAAGGAATCATTCTGAGATCCATCATCCTGCAGAAACTATTGCAACTATTATTTAAATCCCTCTATATTGTTAGAATGATGGGGTTTTTTTTGTTTGTTTGTTATTGTTGTTTGTTTGATTTTTCTTACAGTACTAGGGATTGGACCTGGGGGCTTCCTCTGAACTATACCCAAACCCTTTTTATTTTTTTATTTTGAGACAGGATCTTACTAAGTTGTCTCTGCTAGCCTTGAACTTATGATCCTCCTGCCTCAGCCTCCCCAAAGTAGCTGGAATTACAGGGCAAGAGCCACAAAAGATGGCCTTTTGGGGCATGCATATCATGAACTTTTTCCAAAGAGCCTTCCCTTAGTGTACAGTTATGCGTGCTAGGTTGTTTGTGGTCACCTGACCCTGTCATTTGCAGAACTCTCTGGAGCTTCCACTTAGGGATTTATTCTATATGTAACCACCTTCACCTCTTCCTGGCAATAGGTATAGCAGTGTTCTGCTTGGCAGGACTGTCTTTTCAGAACTTTTACTGTCTACCTTTTCTGCAAATCACTGTGGGCTGTATGTATAACTGAATCCAGGTGAGTCTCATTCGGCTTCTAAGCACAGATTGACTTTCATGCTCATTCTAATAAGGGTTAAAGCTTGTTAGGAGGCAGAGGGTTGCAGAGCCCGTATTTTGAAACTGAGCCTGTCTTAAAGAAGATAATTCCCACTGCCCTGCTTGGATATAAAAACCTGGAAACAGTCAAGTAGTAAACGAGAACTTTAATTGAGAGCATTCAAAATGTGAAAACAATTAGGTGGAATATTTTCCATTAGACCACACATGCCTACGGTATGTCAGCGGGTCAACTCTGCTGGCCTGGCTGCTCCCCTCTGCATTGTTGGTACCTTTTTCTAGGCGTGAGTGTGTCAGGGCCTGATTACACCCAGGGAAAATCAGTCACTGGTGGATGCCCATGTGCACTCAGAGCTCTGATGTAGGGGATAATTAGATCTGATACAACTCAGATTCTCATTAGGGTCATTGACTTCCTCTGTGTAACTAATGGAGGGGAAAAGGAAACAAGCTAGGCATGTGGCCATTGGTGGAGACTTTTCTTGAAGCTCTGTATCTCTTACCAATGGTCTAAGATTCCCTCGAGCTCTGCCACTCCCCCCACACCCTGCCTGGAGAGGCTCTGGGAGGAAGAGAAGCCTTCAAGGCAGCGTATGCGTCATTACCAAGGAGGAGGGAGGCTGGGAGCAGCAGTTGGACCACCACAAATTGGCCCACAGTTGGACCCCTTTGCAGGCTGTGGCACTGGCCAGAGCTCCTAATGCCCATTCCTGTATATTCAGTGGTAACAGCTTCATTTCCTCTTTAGCCAGGTGGCCTACTTTTTGCATCCAGGAAAAATAGAATGTGTCCCTAAAAGCCGGTGTCCTCAGCAGCCCTTCTTTGCGTGTCCTGCCTCACCGTGACTTTTTCCATTGTCTTTGCTGGGAACACCCAGCCCTAGACTCCTGAGGTCAGCCTCTCAGAGCCACCCCTGCCTTCATGCTTGCACATTCGATCAATCATGGCAGACAGCTGGAAACAGAAGCAAGTGCTCACGGTCTCTATGGAGCATTACGTGGCAGAAGGAAGTGAAGAAATTGGGCTTAAACTCTGGGGTTTGTTATTAGGAGTCTGATGTCTCTCAAGTGATCTGAGCAATACACATGTCCATCCAGCTCAGGAGATGGCCATTTATGTTTAATAGAGGCTGATGGATGTGGGCTATTTTCAGAACTAATAAGAAATGTGTGTTTCAAAGGAATTTGGTGTCATCCAATTAAACTGCAGGGGAAAAAAAAAAGAGTTCAAGGAAGAATCTTACTGAAGACTCTTGGCCAGGGTTTGTCTTTCTCCTCGTCTGGGCACAGTTTCTCTTCCTGAAGTTGTTGTTTTTGAATTAAGACATTAATTACGAAGGTGGTGATGCCAAGCACAGAGACCAGGGCTGGGTGGCTGTCCCAGTGGAGCCTGGGACTGATATGGTGCTACTCAGATGGTGGCCTCCAGGATTCCTGATTCTGGTACCATGGTGGTGGCTTCCCCATAGACACTCAAAAAAAAAAAAATCAGTGTAAAGTGCCCAGGCTACGCTAAGCCAGGAGATGTGAGGTCCAGTCTTGGCAATGTCACTCGTATCAGCTTTGTCACCTTGGGCTACTTACTTTCTACTTCTCTGGCCCTGAATTTCCTAAATGGAGCAACAGGACTTCTTGCTTCAACATCTTTTTTTTTTTTTTTAAATATCTATCTATCTATCTATCTACATATCTATATGTCTACATATAGATTTAGTTTTATTTATTTATATGTGGTGCTGAGGATCGAACCCAGGGCCTCACATATGCCAGGCAAGTGCTCTACCACTGAGCCATAATTCCAGCCCAGCATCTTCAGTTCAGTTTTCCCAAAACTTTCTCTCTGTTCTGTTAGCTAGCATTATAACTTACTGCCTGAGGTCACTAATCTTTCATGCTTATAGTCTGACCCTTTCAGGTCTCCATCTGAATTGGTATGCACAAAGACTATTTAATTTGTTATCTGACAGTCCTGCCATCTGAGCTCAGGAATTTACTGGACACACTGAACTTTACCAGATCAAGTTACATCCAAGACTGGCTTGTGTGCACCACTTCACAGTTTATGAGGTTCATATGACCAGCTATGGGGTGCATAGGAGGTACTCAAGAAATATTTATTGAATGAATAAATGATTGAATGATTATGTAAGTACCACCCTCAAGGCACTGTGACTCCTGTGTGTAGAGAAAGCCCAAGAGAGCTAGGCTGGTGGTACATCCCTGTAATCCCACTGACCCAGGAGGCTGAGGCAGGAGGATTTCAACTTTGAAGCCAGCCTCAGCAACTTAGCAAGACCCTGTATCAAAATACAAAATAAAAAAAAGAAAACAAAGTGACAATGATTTTGTTGTTGTGGTGGTGATGGTGGTGATGGTGGTGGTGGTGGTAGCTACACATAACATAAAACTTACCATTTTTTAAATTTTTAGTTGTAGATGGACATAATATATTTATTTTATTTTTTTGTGCCTCCCACATGCTAGGCAAGCATTGTACCACTGAGCTATATCCCCAGATTCATTTTAACCATTTTAAAAATGTACATCTCAGTGGTATCAAGTACATTCATATTATCGCACAACCATCCCTACCATCCATCTCCAGAACTTTTTCATCACCCCAGACTGAAACTTTACTTATTGAAAAATAACACCCCATTTCTTCTTCTCTTCATTCTCTGACAATCACCAGTCTGCTCTGTCTCTATGATTTTTCCTGTTCTGAATACCTCATATAAGTGGAATCATCCATTTGTGACTGGCTTATATCACTTAACATAGTGTCTTCAAGTTTTGACCATTTGTAGGATGTCAGAATTTCTTTCTCTTTTAAGGCTGAATCATAATCCAGTGCATGTCTACTTCACTTTTTGTTTATCCATTCATCCATCAGTAGACACTTGGACTGCTCCCACTTCTTGGCTTTTGTATGTTGTGAACCTGTATTTCTATACCTACAAGTGAAATTGCTGCATCATCTGTTCAAGTCAATGTTAAATTTTTGGAGGAACTGCCATGTTGTTTTACACAGTGGCCAAATGCTGACTTTGAAGACTGAGTTTACTGAAGATTATTTCCTTTTCCCCGATGGAGTAATAACATGATTCTCACTTGCCCTGTACTACATGGCCCCAGACCATGGGGCCTTCATGTTCTTTGTGTTTGTCTGTTTGTATGTGGCTGGTGTTTTGTTGCCAGGCCAATTTCTCTCAATCAAAACTCTTTGCACTGGGCGCAGTGGTGCATGACTTTAATCCCAGTGGTTTGGGAAGCTGAGGCAGGAGGATCGCGAGTTCAACAGTGAGGCACTAAACAACTCAGTGAAACCCTGTCCCAAAATAAAATACAAAAAAAGAATGGGGATGTGGCTCAGTGGTTGATTGCCCCTGAGTTCAATTTCTGGTACCCCCAAAACAAAACAAAACAACTCTTTGCTTGTTTCCTGGTACTCATTTCTGTCTTGCACAGGTAAGGTTGTTGATGAGTCCCAAGCAGATGACCTTAAACTACATGCAGATATTCCATTTCTCCTTGTACAGAAGAATGAATTACAGAGAAAATGCTAAGGGTCCAGGACACAAGAAGACAACATTTCTTTTAGGTCAGCCCTTGTGTGCCATGGACTTCTCTTCATGTGCTCAGTCTGCAGTCCTTCTAGGGGACCCCAATAAATTTCTCCTTATGTCTTTTTGGCTAGAGCTAAAACCAATCCCTGACAAAGGAGAATATAGTTGCCTGGCAGACTTACACCAGTTGTGACTCATGCTCTGGAGGGCCACAGTGTTTTAATGGTGTTGTCAAGACAACCAACAGTGTCTGCCACATACCCAGAAGGAGAACAATGCTGTGCAGTTCAACTAATCCCCCTCCCCCAATGAGGTTGGCGGTGACCTTTCCCCTCAACACCAGTCTCTTAAAGACCCTCTATAAGCTCATTTAATTTCCTTTTACAATCCTTCACCTCCTCTGTAAACTGACAGGCATGGGGTCCTGTGATTTTAGCATTTTCTACCAGGAAAACAATTGCTAATTGCCTATCAATTTGGAGCAACTCCCACCTGCTGTCAGAAAAGTGGTTTGGATGGGAGTGAATTTGCCATGGGACAGTAACCTGGGGCAGCATCAGGGATATGAATTCTGAGTTTCATGATATAGACAATATGATGATCAGAGTAAGGTGAAGCACTTGGCACCTTCTCAATGTAACTGCCATTTCCTGACTCCCTTAAGTAGCTGGATATATTGCAAGATTGCCTTTTGTTTATTCTGCCTCATGCCATTCAATGTCATTGTCAGATGTCTCTGCAGACAGAAGCTGTCTCGATGCTGTCAGCCCTAGTGATCAGGTGAAGTCAAGGAAGAGGCTGATTGGATTTCATGAGCTTTTCCATTTTTCTTAGAAGGGGATGGTTGGGTAGTGTGGTCTTCACCCCTGCTTTTAGTTCTTTGACATCAATTTAGTTCAGCTCAATTCAATTGAACCTTGATTTGGTCTTTGTCCATCAGAGGGGAAAAGAAACCAGTGGTGGAGAATCCAGAGGCACAATTCCTGCGTCAGGTTCTTTTTCACAGATGCTCCTGGAAAGCAGGCGCTGTTTTCTCTGTGTTCTGTGGAGCAATGTATTTATTCACTGTTTATCGAAGTTCACCTGTCTCTCCCTCGCCACTGCAAAATCTTCCTCTTCAAGGCCTCCATCTACACTCCCACCTCCAGCCACCCGTTTGAGCCTTCACTGCTCCATCCTGTGGTTTGCAAGGCCCTGTCCTTGTCTGTCCTCATGCTCCAGTCATACTTGAAGATCCCTAAATGTGCCCCCTACCCTTCACTACCAGGCCATGAGCTTGCTATTCCTGAGTTATCACTCTCTGCTTCTTCTGGCTCCATTTACCCGTCTGACTTCTCTCTTCCTTAAGGACTCCTGTTGGCCATCACCTCTTCAAAGATGTTCCTGATCCCCAGGATGCAGGGAGGGCCTCCTCTGTGTTGCCGTGTGTTGTCTAATGACTCTGTTTCCTCATCTGCCTCCTCATGAAAGGACGAAGCCCTGGAGGACAGGGGCCTTGGTCTTGTTCACTCTCCCATTCTTAGTTCAGGGACTGGAACTTGTCGGCATGTGAGTGAATGAATGATCAGTCCCTCGCTCACCTCTGCAGGCAGCACCCACCAGCTCTCTCTCTAGGGCGTGTGATAGCCCCAGAGGCCATCCTCACAGCCCTGGAGAAGCCCAGAGTCTGAAGAAGGGCCTTTCCTCTCTCTCTTCAGGGATCAACTACTGTGCACGGAACAAACCAGGTTGTGAGCATGAATGTGTCAACACAGAGGAAGGCTACTACTGTCGCTGCCGCCGAGGCTACACTCTGGACCCAAATGGCAAGACCTGCAGCCGTGAGTACCCCAGGGGTGCAGGTGTGAATGGACGGGGGCTCCCAGGATCACTAGCAGCCAAGAATTACTGGTGCTCCTGGATTTTCTGTGAGCCTGATGGTCCAACAGACATAAATTTCCCTGCCTGAGTTTTATCATCCATAAAATGGGACCATAAGTGCTGCCTATTTCATAGTGTGGGTTATGAGGATTGAAAGATTCAATTCTAAGTGTCAAATACTTAGAACAGTTTTGCTGGACCCTGTCCTCAATAAGCATTAACTAATATTACTATTTGCTATTAAAAGCAATTACTAAGTTGGCTAGGCATGAATCCAAATCTAAGTTCTGCCACCCACTACATGGGTGACCTTGTACTTAACTTCTCCAAGGTTTGACTTCCCATCTATTCAAAACAGTGAACATAAAAATGGCATTGAAATAAATTAAGCAAAAAAATAAAAATAGCATTGATCCCCCAGCATTGTGATAGGGAATAATTGAAACCATTTCAATCTCTTGGCCCAATGCCTGGTGCAAGGTAAACATCCAACCCAGGATAATGGCTCATATCATGAGGCCTGTGAAAGGGATCAGTGTCCAGGATCAGTTTGGGACAAGAGGCTAGAAGGAATAGACCTCAGAAAGCAACAAGCTCCCCTGGCTGATCCGAGGGCAGAGCTGAGAAACATGGGACTTTCGTGAAGCCTTTTCTTAATTTTCTTGTGTTGGAGCCACAACAAAGCTTCATTTGGTGATGTAAACGCATGGGAACTTCCTGGCCTTGCCAGCTGGATGGTTCCATCATTTTTTATGAGGCACAGTCTCCACCAGCTCTGGCCAGTGGGGTGGGAGCACACGGGTGCTGTGGTAGATCCCTGTGACCCTGGCGCACTGAGAGCTGGGGCTCAGTGACATGGCCAGCGTAGAAGGGGCCCTTTGTGTGGCTTTCCACCCAGCAAGCCACACATCTGCTGCAGCTTTGGAGACAGAGATAGATTGTGAATGAGAACAGTGCAGCTCTTGAACACTTGGACCCTCAACTGCCAGGAGGGGAAGTTTCACAGCTGAAGCATGAGGTCCAGAGCCATCCTCAGGGAAACTTGTTCTCCTTCAGTCTTTAGAGGGAACAAAGTGCCTTGGTTAGGCTTTCTAAGGATGGATCTCAGAGGCCAAAGGGCTATGAATGAGGACATTGGTGTAAAAGCCTGCTCTGGGTTTCTGAGTCCTTCTGAGAAGCCCGTGGGGAGCAGGAGATCTTCCATTCAGTCAGGAGATACCCTCTGCAAAAGGAGATTCCCTTTTTCCTGGAGGCTGGGATCTTCCAGCTGCTGGCCCTGGCTCATTTCCTAGTTAAGGCCATGCATGACTTGGCCTGACCCACCTAGGTTACTGGAGGTCCAGGCCTGTCTGCCTCTCTCTCCCTGCACGCCTTGGGGAACTTAGAAGAACTCAGAGGATGGGCCACACAGGAAGGCCCTAGATCTCTAGGATCTAGTCAACTTGAAGAAAGTATCAACTAAGCCATTTCTCTCCAAGAGTCCCCAGGGAAAGCCACGGTCTTCCACTCTCCCAAGGCTCAGGGAGCCCTTGGCCATATGAGAGCAAGCCCTTAGAAGGCACTCGCTCAGTGTAGGTATTTCATGAGCTCTTTCCATGCACAGCTCTCTTGAGCCTCCCAACACCCCTCTGAGCATTAGTATTCTTATCCTATTCAAAGAATGGGAAACTGTGGCACAAAAAAAATTAGGTCAGTTTCCTGGGGTCCCATGACTGGTTAATGGCAGAACCAGGATGTGAACATGGGCACGTAGCTCCTGAGATCCTACCACACCAGGGGACTGTTCCAGAAGGCACTGGTTCCAGGCTGTACAGGAGTGAAGAGGCTCACTTGGTGGCCCTCCACAAGGCCTTCAGTGTTTGTCCAGTCTCAGGGGGAACTTTCTCCATCCAGGAAATCTGGGAGGCAGCCTGCAGGACCGCTCTGTGGGAGCTGTCCACCACAGCTGTGTGTTTCCTGGCTTTCGGCCCTCGCTGCCCAGGGACCAGATGTGCAATGTTTGGGTGCCAGGATGGGCCACACAGGCAGGCCCAGGCTTTGGTTTGTTTTCTGAATTTGGGTGTCCTGATGATGAGGCTTTTTTGTTGTTGTTTTAAAATCACAATTTTCTTTTTTATTTTTCAAGTAGAAGTGAAACTAAGCACTACTTGATGACAATAATAACAGACATTCATTAAGTGGTTGCTGTGTGCCAGCTACCATTCTAAGGGCTTTCCATGGATCATCTCCTCTAACTCTCACTGCATCTCTATCAGAAGCAGCCATTATCTCCATTTCTCAAGTCAGAAGATGATGGCACAGAGAGGTCAGGTCATTGCTCAGCAGCCTCAGCAAGGGAGTGGTGGAAGCAGGACTTGGTCCCAAGTGGTATGATGCCAGACCCTCATTCTTAAGTGCCACTCCATCAGCAGTGTGGCTTTGGGCAGGAACCTTTGACCTTCCTGAACCTCACTTTCCTCTCTGAATACAAAATCGTTTCTGTTCGCAGTATCACTCAACACGGAGGCGGCAGACTCGGCATGCTAAGGCCCTGGCCCAGAGTGCCGCTGCCTTTATCATCAGGGACAGCATTTCCCAGTCGTTCAGCTGTATGCACTTTCTCATCAACTAAGAGATGGACAGGAAAACAAGCAGGGCTGATTTGCCCGAGAGGCTGGGGGTATGGGGTAGAATGGAACCACCTTCGGGGCTCTGCCACTGAGAAGGCTTTGTTTTTCAATCCCTTGGCTGGTGGGGTGTTGCCCTCTCAGTCCCTTTATGTTTCTGTGTTTGGCATAATGCAGGGGTGGACCACTGCGCTCAGCAGGACCATGGCTGTGAGCAGCTGTGCCTGAACACGGAGGAGTCCTTCGTCTGCCAGTGCTCAGAAGGCTTCCTCATCAACGAGGACCTCAAGACCTGCTCCAGTGAGTCCCTGTCTGCCCCTCCTTGGTAGGGAAGGGTTTGCAACAGGAGTAAAATGTGCAGTTGCTGCAGAGGATGGCAGGTCGTGCATGGCCCTTTTTTCCTCTGCGAGGGACCTTGTGGGGTCATCTGTTGGGGACTGCATGCCTTCAGGGGTGGCCAGCATGATGGTCACTTGATTTCTGTTAGCGTGGCCCAAAGCCTCACTGGCAGGGCCCCTGGGACCTCACCTGGCTTTTGGCTTTGCAGGGGTGGATTACTGCCTGCTAAGTGACCACGGTTGTGAATACTCTTGCGTCAACACGGACAGATCCTTTGCCTGTCAGTGTCCCGAGGGACATGTGCTCCGCAGCGATGGCAAGACCTGTGCAAGTGAGTCCCATCATGCTTGAGGTCCTGAGGCACACAGGACCTGGCACAAGCCTTCTGTGGGTGTGGGTGTGCTGATGACATGTGTGTGGGCCTGTGCATCCTCTTTCCTGCCTCCACTGGGCCCTTGTGAATGAGTGTGACTATATCTCTTAGCCATCTGGGCCCTGCCTCTCCCTCTGTCCCAGGTTCCCTTCCCCCACTCCCTGACACAGCTCTGGATCTTTCCACAGTCTGCCTCGATACTATTTTGAAACTGGACAGAGTCCTAGTTCTTAGCTTTCTCCTACAGTTTGAATATGTTCCCTCTGAAATCCATGTTGAAATTCAACTGCTGTTGCAGCAGGCTTGAGAGATGGAGACCTTCAAAGGTGATTAGGTTGTCACAAGGCATGAATGCCTTTTCCATAGCAGAGGGTTAATTCTCAAGGGAGTGGGTTAGTTATGGAGAGAACAGCTGTCATAAAGCAAGACTGGCTCCTTTGTCCCCCTCTTTTGCATGTGCTCTCTTGCACTTTTCCACCATGAAATAAAGCAGGATGAGGTCCCCGCCAGAAGCTGCACCATGCTCCCTCTTGAACTTGGCAGCCTCCAGAACCATGAGCTTGCTAAACCTCTGTCCCTTCTAATCATTCTAAATAACAACCATGAACTAAGAAAATGCACCAAGATGCTCTCTCTGCTCCACCTGCAGCCATCCTGCCTTGCATATGGATAATCACTGGGGCCACTTGCTGGCTCTGGCTGGCTGTGTGCTGGGCACTGTGCTAGCACATGCCTTGTCCCTTCCAGGACAGATGAGGAAACTGCAGCTCCGATTAAGGAAAGAGACCTAGGTTCCCCTGCTATGAAGTGGGGGTTTGCATTCCGCTCTGTGTGACTTCAGAGTCAGTTCTGGGTGGAGGAGAGGCTCCTAAGAAACCTTTTGCCCCCTCCCTGATGGTCTCCCAGCACATGGAGGGGTTGGCAGTTGTCTGAGTACATGTTTCCCTTGGCTGTTCCTAACCCCTGTCTCCATTTAACATATATGAATATATACATGATCCCCGATAGCCTTCTCTGCAGCTGATTTGCTGCCCTGCCGTCCCCTTTCCTTGGACCAAGATAATGAACTGAAAAAGGTGGTCATTTTGAGAAAAGCCATGGAGGAAAAAAAAGACCATAATTTACCTGCCCAGTTGCCTCCCAGACTGCTACTGTAGCCAGCTCAAGGAGGGACTGGGCACTGGGGGTTCAGAAAAGGGTGAGTGTGTCAAATAGCATCTCCACCTGACGACAGGCCAAAGGCGGACACAAGGGGATTTGTGGGTTTAATTCTCCACCATAATCTTAGCTTATACGTGCCCTTCCTTTGTCCTCCTCTTTACTGTGATCATCAGGAACTGAGCATAAGATGGTTGCAGGACTTCTAAAAAATTCTCACAGACCCTTCCAAACCCGTGCAGCCCCCCTCCTTTCAATGTCTTGCTTTTCCTACATCTGTTTTATGCCTTCACTACTTTGAAATGTTGCCCGTTTTCTTATTTAATTGTGGGTTCATAACTTATGGCACAGTGACATCATCTTATGAGTAATTAAAAATGAATTTGGATGCTTATACATGGTTGGATCTATATGAGAACTTTTATCAGATGGGTTAGCCCTGTCCTCAGGAACGGCACAGGAGAGACACTTTATCCTCTAGAGCTTCCCCTGATTGTAGACGTTCTACCTATTTTGGAATGATCCAGTCTGACTGCCCTGTTCTGTAATGGTGGGCTAGGTTTTCACTGTGGCATAGCTGATGGGGATGGGGATGCTTGTTCCCCAGCCCTTCGTCAGGTGACACAGAGATAGATGACATAACTATTCCTTTTGGTAAATCCTGCTGGGCAGTGGATGGGAGCCAGCTGGGGTCAGTCTGGCTCCGTAGCTGAGGGCCTCCTTGGCCTGAATAAAGGCAGCCTCCACTCAGAGCCTTGACAGCAGATGGTCTGAAGAGCCCCTCACTGGCCTTCCAGAAAGTTCTCTGAAACATGGAGCTAAGGCCTAGGTTGTTGGGCCCTTGGGTACAAGTGGACACTGTGGTCCTTACACCCTTCTGGGCACCTTGGCTCTCTGGGTTTGGAGTGAAGCCTGTCCTTCCTTCCTCTCAGCTCTCTGGCCCTCAAGCACTGATCATTCAGATTTGGGTAGAGCATTGGGGTAGATTCTTCCACCAGCTGAGAGGTCCCCCACTGCTGAGGTAGACTTTGTACAAGGGCCTCCCAGCACCAAGAAAGACTCCGTGGACCGGATGTGCATGGAGTGCCTAGTCTATTGGCCCGTGAGCTCCTGGAGGTCAGAGGTTGGAAAGCTTGGTCTTATCTGGAGTCAGAGCTCCCAAGGGCTCAATAAAGTAAACCAAGTGGGCAAGTGAGTAGACAGACCAGCCGCGTTTCCATCCCATGGCCCTGGTACATGGTTTACTACCAGCTCAATAACCTTCAATGACTCCCCGCTGTCTTCTAGGGTAGATTTCCAATTGCCTTCCTTGGGGTGGCTGTATGGGAGACACCCCTCCTCTGCCTCTTTAACACTGCCTTCCTGGGCTTCAGCCAAAGTGGCAAGTCCTCTATTCTCTGAGCAGACCCTGCACCTTCCAGCCGATCCCGTCTCCACTTAGGGATGTTCTCCTTACTCCTCACCCTACCATGGAAACCCAGTGTCACCATCACCAGTGTCACCCCCCCCCATTGGGAACTTCCTCTTCCTCTTTACCGACGGGGTGCCCCTTTCCTCCTGCCATTCCCAGGCTCACTGGGGACCTTTCTGCTTGCTCTCCTACCTGGCCTCCCCCGTGGCTCTCTGCAGACATCTGAGAAATAGCATGGCAGAACATAAAGCGTATTGAACTGGGACCCCAAAGATTAAATCTGGTCACTCTTACCCTGGGCAAGGGAGTTGGCCCTCTCTGGGTCTGATGGTTCATCTGTAAACTAGAAATGATCATTCCTCTCTCTCTCTCTCTCTCTCTCCCTCCCTCCCTCGCTCCCCTGCATCCACTGAGGGCTCCTGTGGCACAGGGAGAGCTATTCATCAGAATTCTTTATGAACTTGTAGAGTGATGGGAACCCCTAAGTGCCCTTGTCAGGATCTGACTTCCTACCATCAGACTGCCCTGCACTGAGGAGAGGCCAGAGGAGGCGCCCTGCATTGCTGCCTGAAGATCCTTCTCTCAGGTCCAGGCCTGCCCTCCTTGGCCAGGCCCTAGAAACCCACCATCCTGGAAAGGGTTGGACTCTGGAGTCCATGGTCTGTCCTAGGGGCGGCCCTCCCTCTGGCTGTGGAGGATGCTAAGGGGGGGGGGATCTAAGTACCAGCCTTAGGGCCCTAGGGATTTGGTTGGCCATGCTCCCAGTCCAGCTACCTCAGGTTGATCTGCAAAGACTTGTTTAGGCCTGAGGCACCTAGCTTGGCCTCCCAGGGATGATGCAGCCCTGAGCCAGGCGAGGGGAGTATCTTCGTCTTCTCAGGCTGCCATGACAAAATGCCACAGATGGGGCATTGTTTCTTAACCACAGAAATGTATTTCTCACAGTTCTGGAGTCTGGAAGTCTGAGGTCAGGGTGCCAGCAAGGTCAGGTTGTGGTGAGAGCCTCGCTCCTTTCTTGCAGACAGCCAGCATCTCTGGCTGTGTCCTCACATGTCAGAGGGGAGAGAAAGAGAGTGTGCACATAAGAGAACTAGTGAGCTCTGACGCGGTAAGAGGGCACTAATACCATTGGAACTGAGCCCCACCCTCATGACCTTGTCTAAGCCTTTTCAGCTTCCAAAGTGCCCACCTCCACATACCACTGCATCCCAGTATAGGGAGTCAGCATGTGAATTTGGGCATGGGCCACTGGGCAGTAGGAAACCAGGGGTGAGGGAAGAGGACCACCCTCACCATGGTGCAATTGAAGGAACATTAGAGGCCATTCCTTGCTTTTGTGGGAAGCCAGCACAGGGAAAAAAATGATGTCCCCAACATGCCTGGGGGTCAATGGCAGAACCAGAACTAGAACCCGGGTCCACTGATTTCAGATCTCTTGCCCATTGTGAGATATTCACAAAAATGGACATTTCAGTTCAGCTGTTTCTCAGTATGACAAAAGTTCATATAGAGGTAGCAAAGGATTGGTTGCTCCTAGTTTTGTTTTGTTTAAAATATTTTCTTGCTCGTTGATGGACCTTGATTTTTGTTTACTTTTTCATACGTGGTACTGAGAATTGAACCCAGTGCCTCTCCTATGTTCAGCAAGCATCCTACCTCTGAACTACAGGCCAGCTCACTGCTCCTACTTTTATTATAAGAAAGCCAGGAAATGGGGCTGGGGATGTGGCTCAAGCGGTAGCGTGCTCGCCTGGTGTGCATGCGGCCCGGGTTCGATCCTCAGCACCACATACCAACAAAGATGTTGTGTCCACCGAGAACTGAAAAATAAATATTGAAATTCTCTCTCTCTCCTCTAAAAAAATAAAATAAAATAAAATAAAGAAAAAGAAAGCCAGGAAATGCTGTCAGCCTTTAGTTGCCTTTTTGGCAGGGGGCCACCATGGCCGTCTCCCTCTGGGACTGAGTTGGTTTTAATAACTTCATATGTGGAGCCCCAGACCTAGGGTCTATCACCCACAGAGGTGCTAGTGCATAGAACACGTGACCCCACCATTGCTGCCCCACAGACCTGTGAAACTCACCAGATATGTAATCCAGATGTGGGCAGCAATTTGTGTCAACCATGAAAACCTGAGCTACCTCTAGAAACTTATCATCATCCTCATCACAAATTGCAGACCTCATTTTCGGTACAGCTAGGGTGATCTGCCTCCTCATGTGGGAAAGGAAGATGATCTTTTCTTTGGGAAATGTTTTCTTCCCACCTCCTAAGACCTCTTGTAAGCCCCTTACCTGTTCCTCTTAAGCAATGGTTCCTAATTGAGCCTCTCACTCCTTTCTTGGAACTGGAGTCTGGTTACTTTCTTAAGGTCTTGTTTTTTTATTCTTTTTTTTGTACTGGGGATTGAACCCAGGGGCATTTAATCACTGAGCCACATCCTGAGCCCTTTTTTTGTAGTTTAGTTAGAGACAGGGTCTTACTAAGTTGCTTAGGGCCTTACTAAATTGCTAAGGCTGGCTTTGAACTTGTGATCCTCCTGTCTCAGCCTCCAAAGCTGCTGGGATTATAGGCATGTGCTACCATGCCTGGCTGGTTTTTTTATTCTTATTCTCTACAAGTATTTACTGTGCACCTGCAGTGTGCTTTTTGCCAGGGATCCCTGGTATTGACACAGATTTATTTTTTGCCCTATATTGTTTTCTGCCCAGTTGAAGTTTAAAGTTTCACTGGGGTCAGTGTGCACACCTGTAATCCCAGTAGCTTGGGAGGCTGAGGCAGGAGGATCACAAGTTCAAAGCCAGCTTCAGCAACAGTGAGGCACTAAGCAATTAGTGAGACCCTGTCTAAATAAAATACAAAAAAAAAAGTCTTGGGATGTGGCTCAATGGGTGTGTTCCCCTGAGTAAAATCTCTGGTACCTCCCCTCAAATTTTTTAAAGTTTCTCTGGGAAGAGGGATATTAAGGACATATCATCTTTTGAGGCAGTGAGAATTGGGGAAATATGTGTAGGAGAAGCCACGGGAGTGTGTGGCAGGGTGATCGTCCCCAGGTCTAGACATTAATCCAACACTAGAGATTGAGTGGAGAATCTGACCAGAGGTGGAGTAGAAAAGCTAACCAGCACATGCCGGCCCAGGGTCCAGATGTGAACTGCAGGGAGATTAGCATTCGGGTGCTCAGTACCGAGTATTCTGAGAGGGAGCCATCGGACACAGGCAAGACATATCACCTAAAGCACTGAGGGATACAGGAAACTGTCTGGACACAGGCCTCCCTTGAGCAAACTTTTAGCTTGTCTCCTGGGAATCTACCTGCCAAGCAGGATGACTAGAGGGTGTGCAGCTGGACCAGGAAACAGAATCCATAGATTTTTGATCTGCTCTTCCTTCTGCCCCCAGCATAGCCAAGGCAAATCACCTGTGCAGGTTCAGCGGCCTTGGAAAAGACCCTGCCTCTCCCTGACCATCAGTTTTCTTATCTCTTAAAAAAAAAAAAAAGACAGGGGTGGGGGCAGGGGAGGGGAGGCCCTGGATCAATGCATTTCCAGGGTCTCTTCCAGTCCCCAAGTAGAAGCAGTACCTGGCACAGAGTAAGTGTTCCATAAACACGTGCTGAACAAATGCAGCCATCCTTGGTGTGCCCACCATGGTCCCCCAGGCTGAAGACTCCCCGGTTGTGGTGAGATGGTGGCTCTCTTCCTCCACCTGGTGGGAGCCATTGTAGCACTGCTCCACAGGGGAGTATTTGTGGAGAAACTGACCTCAAGTTGATTTCCAGACTTAGTAGAAAGCACTGGAACCTAGGGCCAGGGAGTTAACTGTAATGCACCTTTGGCCGTCTCTCATTTTCTAAATGTGGTTCTCTGAATTTGTAAGTGGCTCAGAACATCCCCAACATGCAGAAATGGAACATTTTGCTGAATAAATGAGAATTATGCATTCTGCAAGGCTGATGTGTGGGAAAGAGGGGGGGAGCCCAGCTGACCACCAGCATCCACGCCCCCCGGGAACTTCATTGGGAACATCTGCATAAAACCCTGTGACGTGGATTTAATTACCCTTGGTTTTAGAGTAGAAAATTGAGGAAACATGTTCTTTTATTCAACAGCCCTTTTCTGGGGGCTGTTGTGTGCCAGGCATTCTTTATTCTCTATTTCCATCTCTATTCTGGAAATGGAGAGGAGGACAGAGTCTGTGGTCTGTTGGGGCATCAGAGCCCACGTAGTCTTGGCCTGTTTTAGACAGCTCTTGCGTCACTGTGACCCAAAGACCTGACAAGAACAATTAGAGGAGGAAAAGTTTATTTGGATCGTGATTTCAGAGGTTTAGTCTATGGTCAGTTGACTCGGTGTCTCTGTGCCCAAGGATAGGCAGATCATCATGGTGGAAGGGCCTAGCAATGAGAAAAGCAGTGAGAGAACTCTGTTTATCAGGGGCAAAATACAAACTCAAAAGGCATGCCCCCAGCGACCACCTCCTCCAGCCACGTTCTGCCTGCCTACAGGTACCACCCAGCTAATCCAGACGAGTGGATTAATCTACTGATGAGGTTAAAGCTCTCCTAATCTAATCGTTTCGCCTCTGAACCTTCTTGCATTGTCTCACACATGAGCTTTCATGGGGGGGACACCTCATATCTAAACCATAACATAGCCCACGAGGAGAGGACCCAGACCAACCCCAAATCACATAAATTGATGTTCAACTACAATTTGATACACTGAAAAGGGCAAATACATGGAACTTGGAGATCTTTGTGGAGAGACCAGGGTGGTGAGCTGGAAAAAGAGCAAAAGGTGACTCAGGAGAGGACAGTGGAGGAGGAAGAGCCTTTGGGGGAGGGAAGACTGTGCAAAACTCTAAAGCCAAGGGGACAGTGGGGGTGGTGAGGTTGGAGGGCAGTTGTGCCAGCCCTGTCAAGGACTTCCTGTCTTACTGGAATTCAAAAAGCATTCACGGGTCCTAGGCAGGGAGAAGGGTGATGTGAGCAGATTTGCATCTTGCAAAGAGCACCCAGGGATCCATGGGGAGGACCGACTATAGAGAGTTGAGATGTGGAGATCAGTTAGTAGTTGATATAACAACCCAAGAGAAAGATGAGGGCTTTTGCTCCATGATGGTGGAGGAAAAATAATTGGGACACTTGAGAAGGTTGCTAAATATAAGTTTTGGGTCCACTGACAACATCTTACCCCTGGGGGTTTAACAGAATCATCGATGGGACTTTTAAAAAAATCCGAAGACCCAGGCAGCACCCCAGACACCCTGAATTAGAAACCATGACAGAGACTATCCTACATTGTTGGTGGGAGTAGAGATTGAAATAACTTCCTTGAAGAATACCTTAGAAATATTTATTAATTTTTAATGTTCAGACCCTTTGTCCAGGCAATTCCACATCCGGGTGTATTTTTTGGATATATCTTTATATCATATGCAAAACTATGTGTGCAAAAATATTTATTACAATAGTGTTTATAATAGCAAAAGACTAGGAACCACCTAGGTGTCTATCAAATAAGAGACTGGTTAAATGAATTGCAATGCAATCTTTAAAAATGATGATGTTGGATGTTTTTTATTTGTTCTTTTTAAATATACTTGACAGTAGAGTGTATTTGGACATATTATACATACGTGAAGTATAACTTAGAATCCCATTCTTGTGGTTGTACATGATGTGAAGTTACACTGGTCATGTGTTCATATATGAATATAAGAAAGTTATATCGGGTTCATTCTACTGTCTTTTCCTATCCCCTATCGCTATCCTTCCCTTCCCTTTACTTCATTCCCCTTTGTCTAATCCAATGAATTTCTATTCTTCCCCCATCCCTTATTGTGTGTTAGCATTTATATATCAGAGAGAACAGAACATTCAGCCTTTGATTTGGGGGGATTGGCTTATTTTACTTAGCATAATAGTCTCCATTCCATCCATTTACTGGCAAATGCCATAATTTCATTATTCCTTTAAAAATTTTTTTTGTAGTTGTAAATGCACAGAATGCCTTTATTTGTTTATTTTTATATTTGTTTTGGGTACCAGCAAATGAACTCAGGGACACTCGACCTCTGAGTCACATCCCCAGCCCTATTTTGTATTTTATTTAGAGACAGGGTTTCACTGAGTTGCTTCGTGCCTCACTTTTGCTGAGGCTGGCTTTGAACTCTCAATCCCCCTGGAAGAACTAAAGCTGTTTTATTACCTTGGAAAATAGAATATTCCTATTAGAAATGCATGGCGGTGCGGGGTGCGGGAAGCTTGCCTCCAATAGCCCATGCCCCGTTGCTGGACGCTTGGGGCTGTTTTGCGTTTTCACTATTACAAACAGTGCTGCCACACACGACTTGGGAAATATTTCCCTTCACATTATGCAAGGGTGTCTATAGGAGAGAGTTCCAGAAGTGAAGCTACTAGGTTAGAGGTGCATTTTGGAACTCTGGTAGGTACTGCAGGAGGTTCTGGTGATCCTCTGGGAGTGAGAGCTCACCCTCTCTACTCTATTAATCAGGTGCTCTGAGGGGAGGACAGCAGTTTTTTGTAAAAACTCTACACATGCTGGGTTTTTTCCCCCCAGCGGGCTATTGCTGAAGATCAAACCCAGGGCTTTATGCACACTAGGCAAGCGCTCTACCACTGTGCTGTACCCACTAGGCCTCCCCACATGCTTTTAAAGCATGCACACAACAAAAATTCCCAACAGCTACTAGTCTGAAAGCCCAGGAGAACTGAGCAACTGGGCTGGGAGCTCGTGGCCTGTAGCCAAGGGTGAAGACATGCCCCGTGGGCACATGGCTTCTTCCTCTGCTGCCCCTGATAAGGGAAAGCAGTGCCCATCTGCTAGATGCAGACTGGAGTCACCCTGGCTCAGGAAAGCCTGGGGTTCAGCAGCTTTTAGGTCTGATGGGGGAGACTCCCACCGCTCTTCCAGAGGAATAACTAAGCTGAAGCTAAGAGGGCAGGGTGGGGGGAGGAAGAGCATGCTCAGAGGGGTCTGGATTATGGCTTGGCAGGGCCAGCTGGCCTGGAAGAACTATAGCTATTTTATTAGCTTGGAAATAGAGTATCCTTATTAGAGATGCATGGGGGTGGGGGTGGGGTGTGCGGGAAGCTTGCCCCAACCGCAAGCCAGCCAGCCATCTGTGTTATGGATCACTCAGTTGTACTTTCCACTACGTGAGGAACTACCCCAAGCCGTGGGGGAAATGTTCTGCATTAATAATGAATTCAGAATGTGCCCAGAGAAGCAAATCATGTTCGAGCAATCGAGAGTCTCCAACTTTGTTTCGAATCTCTTCTGCAGTTATAAATTCAGTTAACAACATTTTCCCATTGTTCAAAGATTTTGGCAACGCTTCGGCCCGAAGAAACACAGGCATAATTCCTCTCTTGCTGGAAAGCTTACTTTAGCATATAGCAATGCAGTATAGTCAGGAAAAACATGAGATTTATTATCATAAGATAACATTTTTTAGTTTGATTTTTCCAGTTAATAACAATTAGTCTTGGAGAGGCAGTATCAGCCTTCCAAAACCTGCTTTTTTCTTGGTAGTAAATGAAAATAAGAGTCTCTGCCTTGACTAACCCTCAGGTTGGTTCTGAGGGCTCCCCTCCAAGGAGAAATCCTGCAAAAATGCTTCACAAAAAAGGTATATGGCTCGTGCTTAATTATAAAAGTCCTCATGTGATTTGGAGCCTTGATGCCTTCGATATGCATATGCATTGTGGAAAGTCTACTCACTCTAAGAGGATTGAGTTAACTCTCTGAAATGTGTATGGTTTTTATACAAAGTCACTGTCCTCAGCATCAGGAATTTAACAGGTGCACAAATCTTCCGGTTCTCCAGAAACTTCCCAGTCCTATAGAGAGCAACGTCATCTTTCAATAGCTGGCTCCTGCAACCTTGGGGTCATCCTTGACTCTTCTGCTTTGTCCATGTGAAAATATTCTCTATCAATCCATCAGCAAATAGAGGCTCTGCCTTCAAAACATAGCCACAGGGGCTGTGCATGGGGCTCAGTGGCAGAGTGCTGGCCTAGCATGTGTGAGGCACTGGGTTCGATCCTTAGCACCACATAAAAATAAATTAAACAAATGTATTACGTCCATCCAAAACTACAAATAAATAAATAAATAGTAAATATTTAAAAAAAAAAAAAAACAGAGCCACAGCTTGACCATTTCTCACCAGCTGCTCTGAGCTGCTAGCATGATTGCAGTTGGCCGTTCCCAGGGCTCCGCTCTCCACCATCCTCCCCCACACTCCATTATAAGCAGACCAGTCCTTTCCAAATGAAGTCATGGCATGTCACTCCACTGCTCCAGTGACTGTGCTTCTCACTCAGTCCTGCCCTGCTGTGAATCCCACATGCTCCGTCCTTGGCCCTCCCTGGCCTCCCTCCCTGGCCAGCTCTGGTTGCAGGGACCTGCTTGGCTCTCTCCTGGCCCTGCACTGGGCAAATGCTCTTCTTTCTTGCTGGCAATGCTCTTTCCCAGGCACCACCACTCACTCCCTCTCTTTCTTTATTATTCATTTATTTATTTGGTAGAGGTCCTGGGGAATTGAGTTGCATAGCTCCTCACTTTTGCTGAGGCTGGCTTTGAACTCATGATCCTCCTGCCTCAGCCTCCCGAGCCCCTGGGATTAAAGGAATGCACCACGCCACCCAGCCTACTTCCTCTCTTTCTTTAGGGCTCTGCTCAGTGCCAACTTATCTGGCTGCATGTAAAAAGCTCCAACCTACCAGCCACTCTTTATATCCTGCTTTTTCTCTAGAGCACTTTTCCCCACCTGATATCACATATGTGTTTGTCTGTTGGTCTTCCACACATCTCACCTACTAGACATAAAGCTTCCCCAAAAGCAGAAACTTTGTTGTGTTCATTGTTCTATCCCCAGAGCCTAGAACAGTGCCTGGCCCAAGTAGGATATTTGTTGACTGAATAAATGAATGAATGGATTACCTACGTGTGAGTCAAAGATGCTTACATAGAAATGTAAATAAATTGATATCATGTGACAGCCATTGAAGTTATGCTTATTTTCTAATATTTATAGGCTATTTATATCTCTCATTTTGAAAACTGTCTTTTTATATTTTTTGTTCATTTTTGCTGTGGAGGTGATCGTATTATTTTGTTTGTGTGTGCTCTGTACGTATTAAGAATTTTTGTTCACAGACACACGTTCTATCCTGAAATGTGCCCTGTGGGAAAAGACACTGCTTTAATTGAAGGTGTCTGAAATGTCTTTTATGAATGAATAAGTCATTAACATATGACTCATTTTCTTCTGGTTTTCCAATTCCAATTTGATCCTCAGAATTGGACTCTTGTGCTTTGGGGAACCATGGTTGTGAACATTCGTGTGTAAGCAGTGAAGACTCGTTTGTGTGCCAGTGCTTTGAAGGGTATATACTCCGTGACGATGGGAAAACCTGCAAAAGTAAGTTTTACTGGCATGGGCTCACATTACTCTGAGTCAGACCGTGGCATGAAATTCACTGTTCTGATCTCCGTATAAATCAGTTACTTTCAAAAGTCACTGTGGGATTCTGGATGGGATCCTGAAACACAAAAAGGATACTTAAGGAGGCCCTAAGTGAATGTAAATAAGCTATGGACTTTAGTTAATAATGTAGTAATGTGTGTTCATTTATCATAAAAACTATGCCATACTAATTTAAGATGTTAATAATAAACTGGGTGTGGGGCACATGGGATTCTCTGTACTGTTTTTCATTTTTTTTCTGTAAATCTAAAACTGTCCTGAAAAATAAAGCCTAGGGCTGGGGTTATAGCTCAGTGTAGAGCATGTGTTTAGCATGTGTTGAGGTTCTGGATTCAATTCCCAGCACCTAAGTTAGTGAATAAGTCCATTAAAGAAATATAGTCAAACAAGGAAAAAAAATAAAAAGGAAGTAATTGCCAGAGTTGTAGCTGAAGTTGCTCATTTATATGCTCTGTGTCATATAAGTGTGTTAGTTTGCTGTCACGGTGACAAAATACCCGAGGATAAACAACTTAAAAGGAGGAAAGATTTATTTTGGCTCTTGGTTTCAGTCCATGATCAGGCTCCTTTGCTTTTAGGCTTATGGTAAGGCAGAGCCTCATGGTGGAGAGCACATGGTGAGGCAAAGCTGCTCACTTAGAGGAGAGGAAGGGGCTGGGTCCCCATATACCCTTCAAGGTCACACCCCCAATGACCTACTTCAGTGTTCTATCACCTTCCAATGTCATCAGCAGCTGAGGACCGAGCTTTCAACACATGAACTGTAGGGGGGCACATTTAAGATCCAAATCATAACAAGAGGTTCAGCAGTATACTCTTGCAGAACCATGTACAGTGGAAAAATCAAGGTTTAAACTGGGCACAGTGGCACATGCCTCCAATCCCAGCAGCTCGGGAGACTGAGGCAGGAAGAGCACACGTGAGTTCAAAGCCAGCCTCAGCGACTTAGCCAGGCCCTAAGCAACTCAGTGTGACTCTGTCTCTAAATAAAATACAAAAATGAGATGGGGATATGACTCATTAGTTAAGTGTCCCTGGGTTTAATTTTTAGTACCAATTTAAAAAGAAAGAAAGAAAAGAAATCCAAGGTTTAAATTTTTTTTTTTTTTGGTGGTAGTAGTGAAGATTAAACCCAGGGTCTTGTATATGTTAGGCAAATACTCTACCACTGAGCTACATCCCTCACCCTTAATCTACTTTTTGTTCTGCCATTTATTAGCTGGGAAAGCCGTTTAACTTCTCTGAAGCTCTGCTTATTTACCTTTAATAATTTTGTTGTCGTCATTTTTTCTGGTAGCACCAATCCCCTCACGGAGGCCACCTTGTCTGGAGGTCATTCGTGTTTCGGAAAGCAGAGCCTCTTACACAGGGCCTGACTAGGACAAATAGCCCTAGCGTATCTTAACAGCTGGTGTAAATCTCCACGCACATCTCGGTATAACCAAAGGGAGAGGTGTAACCTGGGCAGATGATTCCCATCCCTATCGGTCATTTCTTCCTCAAGCTTCCCGAAGCCCTTTCCAGAGAGCAACTTAATTGACACTATTTGAAGAAAAGATGAGTAACTGAAATTATTACCCTCATTTTTCAGACAGGAAAGCGAAGACTCCAGGAGGTTAAGTGATTCTCCTAAGTCATATATTATGTCAGGGACAAAGCCAAAATTAGATTTCAGTGCTGCTCATCTAAATTGAAGTTTAATCTCCTAAGTAATCAGACCAACAGTGTCTCCATTCTGGTATCAGAAGCAACGTCTGCAGAAACCTGATGATGGATTGCATGTCAATAAGACACTGAAGTAGGTGCTGGCAACTGATGAAGGTGATGCTAGTGAGAAACTTGGAAGATTTAGCCCTTACGAAAGCCCCTAAACTTCATCCCCCAGCTTTACCATCTGCTCAAGTGGCACTGGGGTGCAGTGGCCAAGATGGATGGATCCTACAGGTCCAGGTAAAATTTTGTTGGTGCAGTTGTTTTGACTGGCTCTGCCCTCCTCAGGGAAAGACGTCTGCCGAGATGTGGCCCATGGCTGCGAGCACATTTGTGTGAACAGTGACGAATCGTTCATCTGCAAGTGCTTGGAGGGCTTCAGGCTGGCGGAGGATGGCAAGCGCTGTAGAAGTAAGTAGCCTCGGAGTGGAGAGCCTCTCCATCTGTGGTGCTCAGGCAGCTACAGACCTTCATTTAATCTTTAAAAATCTTCCTTTTAAAAACTTTTAACCAGTATCACGAATAGGACTTCCTACCTTGGCCTGAGATCAAGTCATTCCGACCTTGGTTCTTTGGGAATTTCTAAGTGGATCTTGAGTTGTCAGGCTCTTTGCTTCTCTCTCTCTTCTCTCAGCTGTCAACCTTTTTCCATTCTCATTGTGTGGATGCTCAGAGCCTCGCACAGTGCCTGCTAGACATTGGGAGGAATTAGAATCTCTGCCAGCAGTCACTACAAGGACCAAAGGATAACTACAGTTCTATTTTCCTCTTGGCAGAACTTATAAGTAATGATAAAGGGTGGGAGAGGGGCTAAGGGAGTTTTCTGTGGGTTTTTGAGAAATCTATTCTTTCTATCACTTGCTACTATAGGTCACTCAGAACAGACTCTTAGAGTTTGGCTAGAAAGTGTATTAGGGTTCTCCAAAGAAACAAGACTAGGCTGGGGTTGTGGCTCAGTGGTAGAGTACTCGGGTCTCACATGTGCAAGGCCCTGGGTTTAATCCTCAGCACCACATAAAAATAAATAAATAAAATAAAGATATTGTGTCCAACTACAAGTAGAAAATAAATATTAAAAAGAAACAAGACTATTGTATGTGAGAGAGAGGGGAAGAGATGGGAGGGAAGAAGAGAGATTGATTTGAAGGACTTGGCTCTTGGGAATGTGGGGGATGGAAAGTATGATGTGAGCAGAGCAGGCTGGGAGACCCAGGAAAAGTTGATGTTGTCCTGGGGTCTGAAAGTGGTCTAGATGCAGAATTTCCATTTTCTTGGGGAACCTTAGTCTCCTTAAGGTCTTTAACTGTTTGGATGAGGCACACCCACATTATGGAGGGTAGTCTGCTTTACTCAAAGTCTACCAGTTTAAATGTCAGTTCATCTAAAAATTACCTCCACAGCAACATCTAGACTGGCGTTTGACCAAATGACCAGGCACAAGGTGGCACATAAAAGTAGCCATCCTAGTCCCCAAGAAAGAGAGAGAGATGGATGCACCAGCTAAGTGAGGAGGGCATTAGAAGAGCACAAGGTCCAGGCTGGGTTGTGGCTAAGAGGTAGAGCGCTTGGTTATCACGTGTGAAGCCCTGGGTTCAATCCTCAGCACCATATAAAAATAAAGAAATAATTTAAAAAAAAACCCTAAGATTAAAAAAGAAGAAGGAAAGCATAGGGCAGGGATTTATCTTCACCATGAGATTCTGGCTATGAGTTATTAGTTTTCCTTTTTTTTTTTTTTTTTTTTTTAATGGTACCAGGAATTGAACCCAGGGCTACTTAACCACGAGCCACATCCCCAGCCCTTTTTGACAGGGTCTCCCACTAAGCTGCTTAGAACCTTACTAAATTACTGAGGCTGGCTGAATTTGCAACTTCCTGCCTTCATCTCCCAGTCACTGGGATTATAGGCTTTTGCTACCGCACCCAGCCCCTGTGGGGGTTTTCACAATCTCTACTTGATTTGGTGACGCTGTGCCCCAGTGGGCAGAATGGTCCTTTATTGGGCAAGGCAAAATCAGTCCCTTTGCTTTTGAGGTTGATTTAGGGGGGGGTTTCCTGCAGAGCCATACCCCACGTTGACACAGCCAGGTGGGGGTAGAAGTCACTGACCTCATTCTTTTTTTTTTTTTTTTAATAGGTGGACACAATGTCTTTATTTTACATTTATGTGGTGCTGGATCGAACCCAGTGCCTCATGCATGCTAGGTGAGCACTCTACCTCTGAGCCACAACCCCAGCCCCACTGCCCTTATTCTTGCCTCAGGAAGAGGGCTCCTACCTGTAGCAACAAGTTCTGTGGGAACAACCGAGTCCTCGCAGGCCTTGGAGCCCTGGCCCAACTGCAGGCATCCCCCCAGCGTCCTCAGTCTTAGCTCACACTATGGTTTCCCTTCTTTGGAGACCACATCCACACTTCTGCTCATTGTGTCTGCCTGATCCAGTTGTTCCTGCTTTTATTTCTGTGAACCTGGGTGTAACACCCCACCACACACCTACACACCATCTATTCACTCAGCATCCTGATTGCTTAGTAAGTTGAGCAGTTTTGCACCAGGTACAGCTTCTACCTCTGGAATTTGATCACTAAGTCATATCCCACCGTTCCTGTTTCCTAGAGGGCTCTGTAGTTGTTGATTCCAATTTTGTGTGGGGCTTCTCCTTTTAAAGGGCTAATAAAGAGCCAAAGGGTTGTCTATGGATCGCCTGAGGAAGACTCAGGAGATGCTGTGCCTCAGCTGGGCCACCGGCTTGTTGGATGACCTTTGGCAGCTCAGTGAAACTCTTTGAGGATCCATTTTTTCATTTACACCTCGAGTAGAACTATTCCATCTTCCTTTCCTCCCAGAAGGTGGTGAGAATCAAAGGGCTGTAACTACTTTAAAAAATTCAAGATAACCTCACACACGAGAAATGTTCATAGACCAACAAAATGGAGTGTTTGGGATCTCCATGGAGAGGAATCAGAAGCTCAGCAAACAATTCTAATTTGATAGTAAATCCAGGACACCCGGTCACCCATCTTTCCATTCAGACTTGTGGGAATTGGAGCTTCTTGGGAGGAGGAGCTTCTCCCTGATCTTGGGCTATCCAAGTGGGAGACTAAAAAGGACGCCATTTAGAGGGTTTGCACAGCTGGGCACGGGGGCACACGCCTGTAACCCCAGTGGTTTGAGAGGTTGAGGCAGGAGGATCACAAGTTCAAAGCCAGCCTCAGCAAAAGCAAGGCACTGAGCAACTCAGTCAGACTCTGTCTCTAAATAAAATACAAAATAGGGCTGGGGATGTGGCTCAGTGGTTGAGTGCCCTGATACCCACCTCTGCCCCTGCCCCATGTCCCCAAACAGAAGGTTTACACATTTTTTTTTTTAAAGTGGCTTATTTCCTCAACCTCTCCACGTGTAACTGTTCATGCCAGCTATTTTCTGACTGGTGGGATTGTTTACCTCCCCACATTTTCCTCAGGGAAGGACGTCTGCAAATCGACCCCTCACGGCTGCGAACACATTTGTGTCAACAATGGCAATTCCTACATCTGCAAGTGCTCAGAGGGATTTGTTCTAGCTGAGGATGGAAGGCGGTGCAAGAGTAAGTGATGAGAACTTGGCTCTGCTTTCTCTTGGCTTTGGAGCATCTGCCTTTTGGACTATTTTCAGGCACCTCTGCTTCTCCCATAAAGAAAAGTGTGTGTGCACAGAGGCTGGGGGAGGAGGTGTAACTGTAGCAGCACCTGCGAAAGCACTTTCGGTTTTAGTTGACAGTTCATTATCAGCCAAAAGGCTGGAGTGATCTTTGGCTGAGGAAGAGTATCTGGCTGGGAGAGGTAGGACTGTGCTAGTTCTGCAAATGGTACTTTAGAAAAAGAGAGATGAGATGATGGATCAAAGCTTGAAACGTTAAAAAAAATAAAATAAAATAAAACCACCAAATAGCAAAGGAAGTCTTGAGAGAATTATTTGATAATCCCAGAGAAGCTCTTTTTAAACATGGCATGCAACTTAAAAATCATAAAAGGAAAAATATATATTAAGAGATTAAAACTATGATACTTTTTTTTAACCTATTGGTTATCAGATTTCACAAAGTTTGATGGTTCCTATGTTGGCAAAGATAGGTTGTAAAAGGCAATTATAAGCCAGGTACTGTGTCGCACACCTGTAATCCCAGCAGCTCAGAAGGCTGAGGCAAGAGGATCATGAGTTCAAAGCCAGCCTCAGCAAAGAAAAGTGAGGGGCTAAGCAACTTAGAGAGACCCTGGCTCTAAATAAAATACAAAATAGGGCTGGGGATGTGGCTCAGTGGTTAAGTGCCCCTGAGTTCAATCCCCGGTACAAAAAAAAGGCAATTATAAACAGATCAGTGGATATGTGAATTAGCACAACCTTCAGGAGAGCAATTTAGCCATATTTTAAATGCAATTCTACTTCTAGAAGTTTATCCTACAGGTGTGTGTGTGTGTGTTCATATTACATGTGGATATTTTGTGTAGCATTACTTGTAGCAGCAAAAAAACAAGCTAAATGCCTGCCCTTAAGAGCCTCATTAAGGACCAGATGTAGTGGTATATACCTGTAATCCCAGCAACTCAGGAAGTAAGGCAGGAGGATCACAAGTTTGAGGCCAGCTTTAGCAACTTAGTGAGAACCTGTCTCAAAAATTTTAAAAAAAAAAGTGGGGGGCTGGGGATGGGCTCAGTGGTTAAGCATCCCTGGATTCAATCCCTGGGTTACATAAATTATGGGACATCTATACAATGAGATTTGATGTAGATGTTAAAAGAATGAAGCAGGGGCTGGGGTTGTGGCTCATTGGTAGAGCACTTGCCGAGCTTGTGTGAGGCCCTGGGTTCGAGTCTCAGCACCACATATAAATAAAATAAAGGTTTGATTACAACTAAAATAAATATATATTTTTTAAAAAGAATAAGAATGAAGACGCTCTATACATAGCCCGGAGATATTGTAAATGAAAAAAGCATAGGGATCAATAGTTTTTATTATGTTACCATTGCTGTATTTTGTATAAGACTGTAACACACACACATATGTCTTTTTGAAATTTTTGAATTTTTCTATGTACATGTATTGTTTTTCAGAAAATTTAAAGGAACAAGATAAACATGAATTAGAAAAAATAAGCACCATGGTGAGGGGATTTGGTTCCATATCTAGCAGTAAATAAAGAATGAAACTGGGAAATTTTATAGAAAATAAAAAGACGTGAGATACCATTCAAACACCAAATAATTATCTCCTTGTTCATGATTTATTTGATACCCCTACCCCAGGGACAGCCATAAGGGAGAAGCTACAGCTCAGCATGAAGACAAAAAACTTTCTATTAGGAAAGATACGTGATTAATTAGTTCAGAGCATGAACTTCAAGTTAGAATGCCCACCCATACTGCCTGGCCAGACTATTTAACTTCTCCGAGTCTCAGTTTCCTCCTCTGTAAAACGAGGATAACAGCTCACGTAGCCCGAATAAGGAATACGTGAGACCCTGTCTTCCAGGGCTGGTAATCAGAAAGTGCTCAATGAATGATCACTGTTGCCGTCATTACAGGCAGAGTGGTCTGAGGACAGGGTTTTGGTCGTGGGGTGATAGATTCTCATCAAGAGAGGAGTTCAGACCACAGCAGGCCTGGAGTAGATGACCTGTCAAGGTCTCATCTAACTCTGCAATTCTAGAACCCTGTGAAAATTATGTTCTGAAAGTAAATCACAGCTCACAAATGAACTACCATAAAGAAGATGCCAAAAGAAAGCATGACTGGTCCTCCTGCAAACAAGCACCTGGCAAGTGGGGCGGAAAGCAAAGAAGGGTCTGGGTGCTTCTGACGTTTTTGCTCTCTCTGGCATTCGCATTCCTGTCTCTTTGAGGAGCCTTTATGCAGCCTTCTGTGGGGAGGCTGCAAGTGCTGGTATACAGGAGGAGCAGGAAGGAAGTTTTGCTGCTGGTAAATCGTACCAGTATTTCTGAAATCTGCTGGAGAAGCACATGTAGGCCAGCTGAGTCTTTTTCTGGTTGACTCAGAAACAGGCTATGAATGTAAATGAAGCTTTGAATTGGCCTTTTCCTCTTTCACTGATAAAGAATCAATAGGTTGAATAATGAAGACAAGCACTTAATGGAGAGAGAAAGAAGGACCCCAAGCCCCCAGTCGCCAAGATTCATACACACACGATTACATTAGCATGTTATACCAGCCAGGCATAGAAATGGGTCTTTACTTGCTTGTATTGTTATGCTTCACTTTGAAAGATTAGACAGCAGCTTGATATAGAAAAGAGAATGTTATAATAATATACTGTGGTCTATTTGAAATGATCTCATCCATTTGGGATCTGGAAATTTTTCTTCTCCTCACACCCAAATTGCTTAAGTATTTGCATAACGTTTTTCTCTTTTACCCTCAACCATCTGCATTGCTCAAAAATCTTTGGTGTAGATACAGAATTCACAGTGAGCTTCATTTTTAAGCTTTAACAGGGCAGTGGAAGTACTTACAGGTGTGCTACCCACTAACCAATAGATAACTGCCTCATTCTTTTATTCTGTCAATCAACGTTTATTGAACACCTATTGTGTGCCAGACATTAGGGGCACAAAAATGAATGAAATCCAGCCTCTACTGAGGAAGAACTCACAGACTAAAGGAGGAGACAAACACATAATAAAATAATTATTGTACAACGTGGAATGCTGCATCCAGTAAGCAACTTGACTGTAAGCAACTTGGCATTAGACATTTGTCTTTGTCACAACCATAATCCTGCTGTGTCTACTGTTTTGCACAAGGCAGATGCTCAATAAATTTTGGTTGAGTAAATTGGTAGAATTACGGGTATTCAGCTAATGCAATCTGGGTTACTAGGAAACCATCCTTGGAAGAGATGATGACTGAGCAGAATTTTAAGAATCTCCTTCTCCTTTGTCACTCAGCATGGCAGCACTTATGTGATGTCATCCTCCCAGCATGAAGTGATAGGAAGGGTTAGAGTGTAGTCCGACCCTTCAGTGTAGCCACTGTGCCTCCGAGACCTGGCTGTCACTGATCAGGGTACAATGTGGGACTGGTTTCTTAGATGATTTGTACATTTGCTGTGTGTTTTTGCTTATGAAAATTACTATTTTTACCGATTTGACAAGCCAAACATAAAAGTATATATGAAAATTATTGTTGCTTGTGACATTCCCAACACCTCATCTGTCCTGTGAATTGTCTTCTAAGTACCATGCGCTAACCGGTTGCACAACTGGAGCTCCGTGTCCTGTGTATTGTCTAAATAAAAACCAAGATGGTTCTCCAAAGCAGTTATGCCTCCAATTAGAGCACAGTTTTCTATTTTTTCATGTAAATGATTTTTAATTACCCAACCAGATCAATTTTCCTTTTGTTCCTGTAGGATGCACTGAAGGCCCAATTGACCTGGTCTTTGTGATTGATGGATCCAAGAGCCTTGGAGAAGAGAATTTTGAGATCGTGAAGCAGTTTGTCACTGGCATTATAGATTCCTTGGCAATTTCTCCCAAAGCTGCTCGAGTGGGGCTGCTCCAGTACTCCACGCAGGTCCGCACAGAGTTTACCCTGAGAAACTTCAACTCCGCCAAAGACATGAAGAAAGCGGTAGCCCACATGAAGTACATGGGCAAGGGCTCTATGACGGGGTTGGCCCTGAAACACATGTTCGAGAGAAGCTTTACCCAAGTAGAAGGGGCCAGGCCCCTCTCCACACGGGTGCCCAGAGTGGCCATCGTGTTCACAGACGGACGGGCTCAGGATGACGTGTCCGAGTGGGCCAGCAAAGCCAAGGCCAATGGTAATACAGAATGGAGGTGCTTTACACCACTTGAGGTTCAGATTTCTTAAACTCTAAGTGCTCACAGCTGACCATTAGCATAAAATTCCTTGATTTTTATAAGGTTTCCTGACAATCACCATTATACCCCTTAGCAACCTTAATGGGATCCCAGAGGTGTTAAAATGCTCAAGAAGGATGGGAAAGTCTCCCAGAGTGGGAGGCTACACAGTCCACACCCAGCAATGTGATTTACTACCCAGTGTGTGACTTCCAGTGGATAGACTCACCCCTGTACTTGCTATGTAACCACAGACAGACATACAACAGTGCCCAAACACTGGTAATGCTGCTTTAGAATCACTTAAAGAGCTTGTTAAAAAATACGTTCATCTTCATACATTTTTTTAAAAATACCAGTGCTCTGAAACTATGATCACCTTAAGATAGAGAACATTTTTGTGTTTGCAGGAAGAGAAAGTTAGCTTTTGAGAAAATCAAAATGCTAGGAAGGATGATGACTAAGTTCTTTTTGTGCAGTAAAGCTCATCTCCTCTTGAGGTTTTCCTGACTTCCTGTAGCATGCAGGCAGGGATTTGAGTGTTTCTTCAGTGTGGATGTGAAGTGTAGAAGAGTGTGGCCCTTGGCAAAAGACAACCAGAAGCTGGGATGACTGGTAGAGACAGTTTATAGTGAAGGGTGTGGATTCCTCAGGGGAGATGAGGAAACTTGAGGTTGTGAAGCAGGGTGCTTGCAAGCCACCTCCTGTAAGTACTCGCTGAGGACACAACAGATCCTCTAATGGGACAAATGGGATGCACAGAACACTGCCTCACCCAAGACTTTATGGGCGCAGTGCCTAGATCGGACTGGGCATGCAGAAGATGCATGACAAATGCTCAGTATTGAAAGTACTCCCAGCCCCACTGGTGAGCTCCATTCCTCCTACAGAAAGGCTGGTTCACACTGACCTCAACCACTCTCTTTGTGAAGGAGGCTATTTTATTGACATTGCTTACTGTAAGTCTGCTCCTTGCTTCCTTGCCTAAGAGAGTGGGAGCCAGAAAAAGTGTCCAGCTCTGAATCAGCTGGGTGGACTGTAAAACTGGCTGTTCACATTAGACTAGATTGCCAGAATTAATGTCTAACCCATCTACTCCTCTAGAGCCTGTGTTCTTAAAAAAGCATTGGGGAAAGCATTTTCGTCTCCAGGAACAAAGGTTAGCCCTTTCACTTGACTCACTGAAATTTATCTTACACTTGCCCCACAAATTTCCACACATTACCCAAAGGTGGGTGGTAGGAGATGTATGGTTCTTCAAACAAGGTTTATTGGAAGTGACATCCTCACATGAATTTAATTATTTCTATATATAGTTAACATAATTCTAAAATAGTTACCCTTTTTAGGAAGTTGTATGTAAAGTCATTAGGCTCTTAGACAAATATGCTGACCTTGGCTGTTGAACTTACACAGACTTAGAACAAGTCACAACTCTCAGCCCTTGAATTTAAGGCCCCTTTTATGTGCATTTAAGAAATGTTGTCTAATGAATTGGCCAGAATAAATTATCAGTGCTGGACTAGTGATGTGGCTCAGTGGTAGAGCATTTGCCTAACATGTGTAAGGCACTGGGTTTGATTCTCAGCATGTTAAAAAAAAAAAAGAAAGAAAGAAAAAAGAAAGAATAAATAAAATGAAGGTATCACGTTCATCTACAACTTAATAAAAAAAAAGATATCAGTTCTGCAAACTGTTGGATAACAAGGAGAGCTTAATTCTTATTGCATTTTACTTCCAAATGAACAGTATACAAGGGAAGGGGGAAGAATGATTAATCTGATTTAGAAAAGCTTTTGGAGAAAATTCATACCCCTTTTGAAATCTAATGTTGAGTCAGGCACATGCATGTAATCCCAGCAACTTGGGAGGCTGAGGCAGCATTGCAACTTTGAGCCCAGACTTAGTAACTTAGACTCTTTCTCAAAACCAAAAATAAAAATGGCTATGGATGTAGCTCAGTGGTAAAGTTCCAAAAAACAAACAAACAAAAAAAGAAATCTAATGTTGACATTTAGGTTTGTTCTCTTGACTGGGGATTTCCAGTGATCTGCAGATTCTCCTCCTCAGCTTACCATCTCCTCATAAGATTGTGTCCTCCTAAAAAAAAACAGGCAGAAGGCAGTTTCACTTGATCCTAGATTATTGAAGGTTCATCTTGGTTATAATATCATAAATTGTCCTGCTTCTTAAAATTCTTCCAGAAGAGATCCCCATTTTAGTAAGCCATAAGATAGATGTTCTTTTCTACTTATTCAGAAGACTAATTCAGGGAAAAATTGCAGATTTGTTAAATAACTCTCCCTGAAGCTGTGCAACATGTTGGGTACCCAACCTTTCCCAGATCCCTCACTTCTCTTTAGGGTCCCTCTCTTTTGTTCATAGGGCCAAAGCAAAATGGAGGGAAAATACAAAGAACCCCTCCCTCAATCACATCACTTAATATCTAGCTGACTTTGGATGTAGTACACATAACTTCCAGAGCAGGGAAGCAAATCCCTAACTGCCTTGTTCTTACCTGTTTTGCTCCCTAGGTATCACTATGTATGCTGTTGGGGTTGGAAAAGCCATTGAGGAAGAACTACAGGAGATTGCCTCTGAGCCTACTGACAAGCATCTCTTCTACGCAGAAGACTTCAGTTCAATGGGCGAGATAAGTGAAAAGCTAAAGAAAGGCATCTGTGAAGGTACTATAGCAGCATCTAGGAAAGACCAGTATGAACAATCAAAGGAGGAATCTCAACCCATTCTTTCAGCATAATCAAAAAAGTGCCTCCTGGTGGTCAGGGCCAGTGGTACTTAGAATCAGCAATCATAAAAAAGGGAACAGAAGAGAGGGAAAGACAAAACTGATAACTACCACAGCTTGAGCACTTGCTCTATGCAGAGCGGTGTGATAAATAGTAGGAGGTGCTAGCCTACTTAATCCTCACCAAAGCCCTAGAAAAGTGATCGTGTAGCAGGAAACAATCATTATATAAACCAGGAGGGAAGAGGTGCAATTTCAAAATATGCCTGTAATTTGGAGTGGAAAGGGATGGTTATCCTTGCAAGCTCACTGTTGGAAATTTAAAAAATGCCTTTCTTCATGGACAACTCATGTGTATTAGACTGCCCTTTAGAATTCAAATTTTGAATTCTAAATGTTTTTCCACAATCCACTAATTGTGCCAAGTAGGCTTGTACACGGAAGTTCTGTCCATTTTTCTTCCTACTCATGCCCCAGGTACAATCACCTCTAAAATCCAATCTAAGTGATGTGTCTTATTCCTCTAAAGGAAAACTCTGAGATAAAGGGGGACCAGGGAGGGAAGGTATTTCAGATTCCTGTGAGTAGATCATACGTTGCCTCTTGGCCATTTTGTTCATGTTGAAATGCCTCGCTCGAGTTGGATTGCTGGCATTTCAAATTGATTCAACAAATTTAACCATTTTTCTACCCTTCACTCTAGATATGTTTTTCATTTTGGGGGAGGATGTGGGGGATCATTCTTTAGAAGCTGTACCTAAGGGGAGAAGGCTTCTCTTATAACTGCCCTAAAATGGTCATCGATTATAACAGTAAACAACTGCTTTTCTGAGAGTTTGGTATTACCATAAAAACAAACCAAACCAAACCTGAGTTATGGCAGGAGGTAAGGAGTTGGTCTGAGACTAGCTTCCTCAAGCACATGCATGGGTATGGAAAACTGTTATCCCTTCTGGTCACCTCTTTCCACTCAGCTCTAGAAGACTCTGATGGAAGACAGGACTCCCCAGCAGGGGAACTGCCAAAGAGGGTCCACCAGCCAACAGGTAATTTTTTAAAACAATGTTTTCAGAATCTCTGGTGGGTGTTTCTGCCATGGTTTCTCTCCCAATAAAAGTTATAAAATAATGAAAGTAAGGCAGATTTAAATTATGTTAACTGAGGCCTTTTTTCCTGTAACAAGGAAATTTATACTTCAAGTTTGTAATTTGGTAACTAGTAGCTCTGCTAATAGACTTTTTGCCTCAGTAAATCAAAGTAAAGCTCTGTACTAGGTGGCAGGAATAGCAAGCACCATATCGTGCTGCTGGCTACTTTAGACCACAGTGGTGTTAAGCAGGTTTGACTTCAGTTTTCTTTCTCTTTACAGAATCTGAGCCAGTCACCATAAATATCCAAGACCTACTTTCCTGTTCTAATTTTGCAGTGCAACATAGATATCTATTTGAAGAAGACCATCTTTCACGGTCTACTCAAAAACTTTTCCACTCAACACAATCTTCAGGTAATTCCAAGTAAAATAGTTACTATAATTTTATAACAGCATTGCAACTTGCCAAAAAACTTGGCTTAAAGGAAATAGGAAGGAGGAAAAGAGAACTTAAATAGAATGAGAACAAAAAAAAAAAAAAGAAGAGAAATAGTAGTCTGTCCCCTAATCCACAATTAAGGCCTGTTTCAGTGCTAGAAGCATATATAGTCCTTTCCTGGTATTTCCTTCACTGGATCTGACTGTGTGGAAAAAGTGGAACATTTCTTTCACTATGGTTTTCTCTATATGATGATTCAATCCTATTATTATGTGTCTGGACGTTTGGTGGATGACAGAGGTGAACACTTTCCATCTGCTTTCTCAGGAAGCCCTCTGGAAGAAAAACACGATCAATGCAAATGTGAAAACCTCATAATGTTCCAGAACCTCGCAAATGAAGAAGTAAAAAAATTAACACAGCGCTATATCCTTTTCTAGTGTTATGCTGCATATGGAATGCAAAGAATATTACCAAAACTCACAAATGCTCTATATGGCTTTTATCAGGTGAAATTATTCCCAGGAAGTTGAGGATAGTGAGCTCCAGGAAAAGCTTTTTCTTAAAAAAAAAAAAAAAAAGCAGATTGCCATGCCAACACAGGGTCAAGCCAGGCTTAGTGGCAAGTGTCAGGCATTTAGTGTCAGGCATTTAGTGTCAGGCATTTAGTTGCCATCTGCTGTCCTAGGAGGATTAGCAGAAATGCCAGTCAACCAGGCAATATGTAAGGAAATAAAATAAAGGACTTAATTCCCTCTTGGTTAGGACGATATGTACTGGATCTGAAGTGCATCAAAGGTACAGTGTCTCTAGGTAGAGAATGTGGTAGACTTAAGAGGTTTCAAACTCAGTTTAAACCCCCAACCTTTTCTTTGGCCATAAACTGCACAGCAGCCACATTTGGATTCAATGTGTAGTTTCTAAAGGATTTCTCTTTTATTGGGCTTTTTTTCCTTCTCATTTTTTTGGCAGCAGATATCTTTATATCAGCACTCTAGAAGATGAAACATTCTACCAAGGGAACAGTAAGATCCAATGATTCATTAAAACAATATTATAAATAAAAGGAATGCTTTGGGATAATAGATAAATGAGGATTTGGTGCTTTTTACACATTGATCACACTGCCAACTGCTCTGAACTTAAAATTACAGTAAGCTTACTAAAGCTGGCTGATACGTATCTCAGTGTGCATCAACTAGCCTACAGGGAAATGGTTTAATTCTGAACTACCTCTGGGCCAAGGGGCTTGTATAATAAGAAACAATAGCACATAGCAATTCTCCTTCTAAAAGCTGCACACAGGCTCCCCTAAGTAAAACAGAACAATCTTTTTGACAGTAGTTAACATAGATGATGAACCTGGGTTCCCATTCTGCCAAAAGGGCAGGTAAAGGACATTAAGGAGCTTACTGGGAAGACACTTGATTTAATGCCTCTTCTCTCTTTCTACCCCACTTCTGAAGGTCTACTTCCCAAGAGACTAAAGTTATGAATAAAAATAAAAATAAAGTTATGAATAAAAAGAATAAAAAGAGCACAGATCAAATTCCTCCAGGAAGCTACCTTTAGCCTTACCTTGTATCATGGGTGAAAACTCCCTCTCTTCTCTTCTGACTTTATATTTTACTTTTCAAGTCCTAATCTTTCATATTCTTCTCCAACATTATCATCTCTGGTTCCCAGAGGTGTGATATAGCAAACTCTTTTACAAGCAACAGGGGTATGAATGCCATTAAAAATCTGAATCAGTTTAAAAAAATTAAACTATTTCTTGATTTGTGTGTGTGTATGTGATGATTACATATAACAGTGGGATGGCTATGTCTTTAGAAATGAACTTAACTTGAACTATATTTGTCTTGAAAGTGTGTTAAATGAGTTTCTTAAACTTAAAAAAGGGTTTTAAAATACTTGACAAGAATTCTTTTTTTTTTAAGCTTAAAGCCTTTTATATTTCAGGACAAAATTTTATTTAGATAGATCAAGTTGTATTAGAATGTCAATGAAAATATACAATTCAGATCCCTCTTCCTTAATTTGAGATTTACTAGAAGAAATGACACAGAGAATGGAAGCCTTGGAAAATCGCCTGAGATACAGATGAAGACTAGAAACACTCCACACATCCTTATGTCACTGTATCAAGAATTGCAATGGAAGCAGCACAGAGCCCCAAAGCTCAGGCTATTAGGTCTATAATGTTGGGAAGTAAAACACAACCAGTTCAGAGGAAGCTGGTTTACTATACAAAGAAAATAAAATGCCAACTTGTATAAATTTATTTAGGGGGGGAAATTTCAGAATTTTAAGATGAGTTTACCGTAAGAATAAATAAGCTATGCAAGGTATTTTGTAATGTTCTGTGGATATAATTTGCTTCTGCCTCATCCTGCCTTAGTGTTGCAATCTCATCGACTACAAAATATTTTGCAGTCTTACTTCTTAGAATACTGGCCATAGGAAATGCTAATTTTTTGTATTGGACTTTACCTTGATATATGTATATGGATGTATGCACAAAATAATAGGACATATGTACTTGTGTAACAAGTTGAATTTTTTATACAATATTAAAATTTATCAGAGAATAGCATCCTGTGCAAAATTCTTAATTTTTTTAAAAAATATTTAAAGTTGTAGATGAACACAATGTCTTTATTTATTTTTATGTGGTGCTGAGGATCAAACCCAGGGCCTCACACTTGCAAGGCAAGCACTCTACCACTGAGCTACAGCCCCAACCCCCCAAATTCTTAATTTTAAATGCAAGATATGTATACATGAAAATGACCCATTATGCACATTTAAAAAAAAGTTTGATCTCAGTGATTAGGAAATGCAGGGTAAAATAAAAACATTTTTTTTTTTACTCCACTAGTGGCAAAAATGAAAGTTTGTCAAGTATTCAAGTATTCTTAAGGATGTGGAACTATAAGACTTTTATACACTGCTAGGAAGAGTGCAAATTGGCAGTCTCTTTGCAGAATAAATCTGCCTTCGCTAAATGAAACTGAAGATGCAGGCAACCCTGTAACTGTAGCAGGACTTACAGGTATATTACTCAATGATTTTAGTACATACACACAAGGAGATCTGTACAAGAATGCTACTAGAGTTTGTAAAAGCAACATACTAGCAAAAACCTAAACATTATCAGAAGGGGAACTGATATAATACACTAACATGTATATTTAAGTACAGAAAATATTCCAGAGTGACATACATCTAATGAGGAAAATAAGGAAGTGAGAATAGTCCAAAAGGACTTCAACTATGACAGCTTAGGAAGATAAACTGAACAAGAAACTAAGACAAAAAGTCAACTTTCAGGCTGAGGCTGTGGCTCAGCGGTAGAGCACTAGCCTAGCATGCGTGAGGCCCTGGGTTTGGTCCTCAACACCACATAAAAATAAATAAACAAAATAAAGGTATTGTGTTAAAAAAAAAAAAAGCTTTTAAAAAAAAGTCAACTTCCCCCAAGGAAGCCACTGTACTTTAATAAGAGTCCAAATGATGCCTTATAAACAAAACATCTTGATTAAGCCTATACTGAAGTATCTCAAGACAAGTGTTTACATCAGAATAAGCTCCCAAAAGGCAGTGTGGCAGAATGGGAAGAACATCTCTTAAGGCCTCAACCTTATCTGAAAAACCCATTTAACCCTAAATGTAGACGTTTTCATTAGGAAGCTGTATTGATTTGTATTCACATTAATTTTGATATATAACCAATTCAGGCACTGCTTAGTTTGCCCAGTTAGACTTTACATTCTGTTGTGTTCAAGCTCCCTCTAGTGGCTAAAGACTACAATTCCTCTTTTAAGCTATTAAATATTTCTACAACTTGGTGTGGAGAGGAGGCAGTTTCATGGAAAACAAAGGCTTCCAACCAAAGCATCAAAATGTGATTAATCCAAGATATTTAACTTAGGGAATGCCTAAAATATAAAATATTTGTTGTTTTTGCCACTTTTACATGAAGTGTTTTGCATTCCACTTTCACCATTTATCACCTGTCTTAATTTCATCTGTTAAAATGGAAATAACAGTACTGTCATGTGTTATCAAAGGATCAATTATATATACATTTAGTAAAAGGACCCAAACCTTTCAAATGCTCAGTATTAACTATTATGTTTTTATTCTTCAGCAGCCAACAGTATTGACCCAGAGATGGTAAGTGTATGCCGAGTGAGAATTGTTTCTGCTTTTGTTTTTTGGTAGTTCCCTCCCCTACACTATCTTCTGAACAAGATAGGAGGCAGTGAATTTAACAATAAATGCACAAAATTACTGAAAAAGTACCATCAGTTAGATGAAGATAAAATTCTGGTCAGTCATAAGCTTAATGTCATTGTTGAAGCACTAGAAAATATTATTCACTCGAATAGTTTTTGGTGACAAAATTGAGACTGTCTTCAAGACCTTAGCTTAATGAGAGGCAGATATTAATGCCATAAAATAGGTTTTAAGGTAACTCAGAGGCACCTAATCTAGACTGAAAGATGATGATGAACTTATCCTCAGAGTAAGTACAGGTAGGCCCAGAAATGCAGAATGGGAGCTGGTAGTTACAGATGTGACAGCAGACCAAAAACTCCAGATGATCATCTTCCAGATTACCCAGCTGGTCATGCATTCATGACCAACCTAAAATATAACCTTTTGCTTCTGCCACCATCCTGTACCAATTCCAGTTGTTACACTTCACAACAACCAACCTCTTCATTGGGACAGCTATCTCTTCCTAACAGTAGAGGTATGAAGTAAATTCAACTGGCTGGGATTTTCTGTAGTTCCTCTTGTTTTAGAGGCAAACACATTATTTTTATTGCAATCAAAGAAGAAAATGCCACTTTAGACGGTCCTAATGGCATTTTCTCCAGCAGCAGTTTAATGGCACTTTATCTCAGGCCAGGAAATGTTTCCTATTTAAACTTTTGCAGAAAGATTGCACAGCCAAGAAGTTGTATCATAAAAACACTGCAAAGATAGTAGACTGGAACTCACATTTTTAAATATTTTATTTACTCATTTTAGTTGTTGATGGATCTTTTTTATTTATATGTGGTGCTGAGAATCGAACTCAGTGCCTCACACGTTCGAGGCAAGCGCTCGACCACTGAGCCACAACCCCAGCCCCCCAGATTCCCACATTTTTTAAAGTAAATTGGAACAGTTAAACTAGAGGGGAAAATAATCTAAAAATTTTTTAAACTCAATAGGGTGGAACTTTCATTAGTGGGAAAAATTAACAAAGCAAATGTAAGAAACATATACTTCCTTAACCAAGAGGCAAAATTTTGAACTATGGTAGTCAGACCAAGCAATTCTTATCAAAGACAAAGATTTCAAACATTTTAAGAATACCAGTCTCTGATGTAAACATGAACACCTTATACCATTTAAAATAACCCAATGGCTCTTAATAAGATACGCTAATCTAAAAAGGTGGACGCGATATTTGGTGGTTATGTTTCAATGAAATGGAAACCAGAAATAAAAAATAGTTTCAGTATCCTCAGCTCTCCCAAAGAACTGCATTGTCAAACATCAGTATGCTCCCAAAATGTAACAACCACTCTAGTATTAGTAATAGCTTCTCTCCAAAAGTGTATCTACAACCTCTGATTTAAGAGGTCAGATGTTACCTTAAAATAAACCCAAGATCAGGAGATGTTACCTTAAAATAAACCCAAGGGGAATGACACAATATATAACGAAATGCTATTATATACCTATTAAGAGATAGCCCTGACTCTAAGTTCAGTAAATAGCTGACTGTAAATGTAAGGCATCCTCTTTTCCTATTATTTTTCCCCATATTAATTCCTCTTAATGTTCCAAAGTACATTAATATATGTGGGAAAGGGGTTCTATGAGATATATGGTATACATTTTCCCCAAAATCTCAACACCAAACATACTTCATGTCTTTTAGGACTAAATGTTACAAAACTCATCCCAGCAATTTGACAAAACTTACTGAAGATCTGGGCTTATTCTTAAGTCATCCACATATATTTCTTCATTAAAGTTCAATAGTAATTTTCTCAGCCTATGAAAAACTCTAGATGGGGAAACATTTCGCTTAACTCTTACTACTCAGATTTGATAAATTGTACTTCTAGCTGTTTAACCTCAAAGCATCTCAAACACATTCAAATATAAAAATGCAAATATATCCTCAGACTAGAATTATGAAAATTAAGTCTCTTAAAACTCAGATTTAACTCTTAACTCTTACTACTCAGATTTGATAAATTGTACTTCTAGCTGTTTAACCTCAAAGCATCTCAAACACATTCAAATATAAAAATGCAAATATATCCTCAGACTAGAATTATGAAAATTAAGTCTCTTAAAAACCTAGCATATGAAAACCCTCGATCTGAAATTTTCTGAGAACTGACATAAGTAGAATATCCATGACCTCAAAATGTTTCATGCATAAAATTATTAAATATACTGTATACATGTTGGAGTTTTGTGGCTCAGTGGTACAATGTTTGCCTAGCATGCATAAGGCACTGGTTCAATCCCCAGCACCACATAAATAAAACTAAACAAAATAAAGGTATTTGTGCTCACTTACAACTAAAAATATTTTTTAAAAAATGCTGTATATAATTCACAAATGAATTTTGTGTTGACTCAGGTCCCATTCTGAGATTTCATTATGTATATGCAAATATTTCAAAATCTGCAAAACATTTCTGGTCTTCTGCTTTTCAGGTAAGGGATACTCAATGCTTTCCCTTTAGAAAAACAAGAAAATGGAAACTATGTTGTATAAGTCTTTACCCAAAGTCTTGTCACATCCAGCTCCCCCCTCTGCCTTACTTTACATTACCTCCAGGAAAGTTTTCAAAAACTAAAAGACACAAAGAAAATAATCAAAATGAATGCAGTGTTTTTAAAACACACTCTGCCAAGTTTTATTAAAGAAAAATTTTACACGTTTTACTTTTCACCAGTCTGTTCTGGCATGCTTCTAATGATATCAGAATCACCTAGAAAATAAAAACAGTAATTTTACAATACATTTAATGGCAACTGGTAGTAACAAAATTTCTGTATTTTGTTTACATGTTCTTTTAGACAAGTCTGCAACTTAGTATTGATTATTTGCAAGTTACCCTACTAGCTGTACTATCATTTTTCAAAAAGTAGATCAAGATCATAGTCATAATATGGTCATACAAAATGATCATATTGTAAATCAGATTGGGTTTATCACCAGCATTTATAAAACCAGACCCAGGGAAAGAACTAGGTCTGGGGACACCATGCATGGTCTTAATATAGCGAATGTTTAGCCTGCCCTGATTATTACAAAAATCAGAACAGCGAGAATATTCGCAGAATTTTGTGAGTTATCTAAAATTCACAGGTTCAAAACATAATACTTCACCCCAACCCTCAATCTAATTTTACCTGTCCATTCTCAGGCAACAAAGATTACTTTTTTACTATTTTATCTGATTATTTCCCCCTTATAGTTTCACTTTTTACAAGTTCCCAAGTCATTATTATTTTGGTGTTTTATTGAAGAGTCTCAAAGTAAAAGATTTATAACAAAGCCAATTAACGTTATTATCAATTCTCTGCAAAATAAAACTAGAATTATCCCTTAGCCAAACTCACAACCTGAACTCAGGAACCAAAGACATTTCCATAACAAGAAATACTGGTATTATATTACAAGGAAAAATGATTTTATGATTTAAAAATATACCTGGATCAATGATAGACAGTGTGCATACTCTGTAGTATTTTCCACATGCTGTGCCCAGTTCAATATTATTGCCACTGTAGTGATGGACACCAGTTTTGGCCAACATGGCATAGTACTCTATTTCAGATTTCCTGTAGGAACCAAAAAAAAAAAAAAAAAAGCAAATCAATACCAAGTGACTAACAGACAAAAGATACTCTTTATCTTATTAATTGTAATGTTGGTGAGACTTTCTAATTAAACATACTACTCTTGAAAACATGGAATAAAACCCAACACTCTAGGCTCCACCAATAACCAGACATCTACATAAGATCTCTGAGCAGGTTATACATTAGCATGGAAAATACAGAGTAGGGGATTAATCATATGGCTAATATTCTGCGAATTCCTTTAGCTTATTTACAATATCTACTAGGTTCGATTTCAAAATAATCAAAAAAATCAATCCGGGCTCAGAAGTGACACACAGGACTGAATTCAGTGATTCCATGAGACCCTCCAACTTGTCCAGCCTAAACTTTTTTTACCTGATTTTCTATACTACAACGAATACAATGAAGCACCTTTCAAGCATCTCAAAGCTAAAAAAAATAAGGATAAATGGCAGAATAAAAAATATAAGGAGAAACAAATTATACATCTGTGCTTCCTTCAAACTTGACAATCTGTGATTTTACCCCCCTTCACACATTTCTCCTCAAAGAAAGCAAATGATGATGGCACACAAGGTAAGGACGAAACATCAAAACAGCAACCACAATAATTATTCTGTTTGCGAAAAATAAACTTGTACATAAAATCAAATTCATGCAACGCAGATTACTTTTCTGGACATTCGTTCATGATGAATTTGCAGTCGGCGACACGTTGAAGTTCCCTCCATTACCTCAAAGCTGGACAGTTGTTGGCAAGGATGACCAATTTGGCTTTGCCCTGTCTGATCATCTTCAGAGTTTGCTTGTACCCCAGTACATATTTTCCACTTTTCATAACAAGCTGAAGCCGAGAGTTGATCGACTCCAGGGACTTTTTCTACAAAGCAAACATTGAATACGAACGTGAAGGCCTCATTTACAACCACCTCAAAACAAGATCCAACTTTCTGGAATCGAGCCCCTTAGTAAAACCTTTTAAGCCACAGAGAGCCTCTCAGGTTCCCTTTAGAACCCTCCCAAAGCCAGTGGGCATGCTGCCTCCCCGCTCAGATCTGCGCGGCCCGGCTCAGACTTGTCTCCACGTGAATGGGCTTCAGGCCCCAGCCCTTCTTACTCACCGTCTTTTTTGCGGCCACCATCTTCCTGCCTTAGATGCGGGGCGGCCCCCAACCTGAAACATAGAGAAGACAGTACAGGAGATTTAAGACCCCAGGTTTTAACCGGCAATCGGGAGGGTTCCCAAAGCCAGATAACTCTCGGCACTGCGGAGCTCACTCACCTAGAGCAGCCGTCAAGATGGCCGGAGAGCTAGAAAGGAAGGAATTCCCACAATGCAAAGTTCTTTACGGCAGAGCCGGAGGACGCTAGGACCGGAAGCGGAAGCAAATAGCAAACGGAAGGGGTGGGGCTAGAAGCGTACGGCCGCTGTCGGTTGCTATGGATACCACTAGTTCTAATAGTGGACCGTTAACTTCTCTCTGTGTCCTTAAATTTTCTGTCTCATGTTGCATTAGGCTGCAAGTTGCGAGTTTAGGAAAACCAAAGCGTCGAACCTGGCAAGGACTGGCGAAACCAACTGAGAGTACAGTAGAAGGGCCGGGAGAAGAGGCAGTTTGTCTGCTGAAGGCACGGCTCCTGCGGAGGCTCCTGGAGGGCTCCGGTGAGCCGGAGCCGCTTTTCCTGCCTCTACCCTTCGCGGGGCAGAAGCAGCTGGATCCACTCCTCTGCCCTTGCGCAGGTTGCGGGTCCTTCGGAGAACGGTGGCTTCACGCACAGCATCCCCAAGGCTCAGCTTTTGTGGCTATGTTAGATTGATTCGGGGCACTGAAATCTACTTTTTAAAAAAATCTTCTTTTTTTCTGTGAACCTTGGAGCTTGGTATAAATATCTAGTGACGAATTGTACAAGATATTAGGTACTGAAAGTCCCACCTCCTCACCAGTACCAAAATTAATAAATTAAAAAGTAAAATCTGCCCGGTGCGAAGGGGGACATACCTGTAACCCCAGCGACTCGGGAGGCCGAGGCAGGAAAATTGCAGGTTCTAGATCCTCAGCAATTTAGCAACACCCTGTCTCAAAAAGGGCTGGGATATAGCTCAAAGATGAAGCGCCCCTGGGTTTAATCCCCAGTTCAAAAAAAAAAAAAAAAATCAGACCGGTAAGTAAGCAATTTGTCGTGTTATTTTGCCCTGAGGACGGGAAAGGGAAGGACCTCTTTCTTTCTTCCCCTCGCCCTCACACACAACCTTTTCATTCTCAACTTTACATATCTAATGTTATTGTCAGGTCTAAGACCAGAACCATGGTCTGTAACTCAGATTCTTTTCCAAAATTTATTCAAATGTGTGACTGACTTTGAGATGAATTTAACCTAACAATAAAGTAGCTAGTATAGTGTGGCTGGAGTAGAGCATTTGTGAGAAGAAATAATAAGAATACAAAAAAAAAATTAAATGTAGTAATGATAGGAACTTGGGGTACAGCTCAGTGATACAGTATTTGCATAGAATACACAAAAGCCTGGGTTTGATGTCCAGCAACATACAAACACGATTTAAATATAAAAATTATGTGAGTTTGATTTAGAGTTAATTTTAAAAAATCATTTTATGGGGCTGGGTTGTAGCTCAGTGGTAGAGCTCTTGCCTAGCATGTGTGAGGCTCTGGGTTTGATTCTCAGCCCCGCATATAAATAAGTAAAATAAAAGTCCATTGACAACTTAAAAAAATTAAAAATCATTTTATGCTCAAAATCTTATTTATTCTAGACTTTTCCCAGAAATATTTAAATTCCAGGAAACTCCTTATCATTGCTGAAGAACCTTTGAGGGACACCCTTGATTTATAGCATTATTAGAAGTAACATCTGGACAATGATTCCATTGCCAGTAGAACTTGAAAACAGTTGAAGACACTATTATTAGATTGCCACCAGAAAGATTAAGTTAGATATAGGTTAGGGAAACAGGTTCTTTTGAAGGATGGATTAACATTGTGTCAAAACAAAATGAACATATAAAAGCATTTAATATAAGGAAACACAGAATCTCAATGATTTCTCAGGAGAATGACTGGAGGTTGGAAGAGGAAGAGGAAATCTTATTTTATTCCTTTCTATGTATTCAAATATTTTGGCCTAGCAATCAGACTTTTAGAAACCTATCCAAAAGTATGTTCACACTATTGCTCAAAAAAAATGTAAACAAGGATATTTATTTCACCATTATTTTACTAGCAAAAGTATTTTAGAAACAATATCAAATGCTCAACATTCTTAATCAGTATATATATTTGCATAGACTTAGAAAAAAGTATGGAAAGCTAATCATCAAAACTTACCTCTGAGAAAGAAATTAGAAGATCAGGGGAGAAGAAAGAGCCTTATCTTTTTTTTACAATATATTTCAATACGGCTTAAATTGTTTTACAGTGTATATTAACTGTTAGTACATTAAAAGTTCCTTTTTAATAATAAAATGTTCTTTTTTAATATTGTAGTTTTGAATTGGTGTCTTGGGAAACATCATTTATATTTCAAAGCAGTATTTCTCAGTCTGGTTTCCAGGTCACAGGAATCAAAACCACCTGGAGCTGACTTCTAGGCCCATATTTGTCTATGGAAAAGATGTATATATGTGGAATCAGGAAACTGATTCTGTGATCTGGGAATCACAGTTTAATAAGCAGACTATAAGACTCATATGAATCCTAAAATTTGAGAAGTAAAGACCTAAAGAATGAGATAACCAAGATGTTTCTGAGGCATGCTTGCTTAGATAGATACAAACTAAGTAATAATGATGCCTTACACTTTTGTATTGAGCTTTGGACTTTCAAAACTTTTTATAAGAACTGGGGCTGTAGCTCAGTAGTGGAGCGCTTGCCTAGCACATGCGAGGCACTGGGTTCAATCCTTAGCACCACATTTAAAAAAAAAAAATAAGATAAAGGCATGCTGTCCATCTAAAACTACAAAAAAATATTTTAAACATTTAATTTTTTTCAAATTATTGTAATTTTAACTGACAAATAATTGTATTTGAGTTACTGTATGATATTTTGATATATGTATCATTTTGGAATAATCAAATCTAGCTAATTACATTTATCACCTCACATGCTCATCATCTTTTTTTGTGGTAAGAACATTTAACTTAACCCCTTAGCAATTATGAACTACACATTATTACTAGTTATAATAATCAAAACAACTTGTTATCCACCCACTGGCAACTTGCCCGCCGCCGTGTTGCATTAGGGGCCAAGGCCCGGGGAGTTCTAGCTGCCTACTGGCAATTTGTCCACTGCCATGTTTGAAAGGCCCGGGGAGTTCTCAGGGAGACTCCCAACACTTACCATGGCATGACTGTTAAAAAAAAAAAAAAGATTTGTTTACAAAATCAGTCAGCTGGCCAGATTTGGCCTGTGGGCCATAATTTGCTAACTCTGTATTAGAAAATTTCTACCACTATTATTAAAAATACTTTATTTCTCATAGAGAATATTCTTATTCTAAAGAAATGTATGTTGAATTATTTGGTGGTGAAGTGTCATGATGTCTTTAACTCATTTTCAAATGATTCAAATAAAAATATATGTAGGCCTAGAGGATAAGGAGGTAGAGCAAATGCAGCAAAGTATTAACAATTATTGAATTTAGGTGGAGGGTATACAGGTGTTCATTGTTCTAGTCAACTTTCTAAGTTTGAAAATCATCATACTAAAATGTTTGGAAATGCGTATGCTTTGAGAAAAGAGTTTGCCATTTGGATGTTATTACTTCTGGATTTTAGCCCATAGCATTTCAGAGTATTTTTGAAAAACACCAACAGGTATAAGTACATAATTAATACAAATCTTTCCTTTACCAAAATTGTCCCACCCTATTTCTTAATACTCTGTAGGCACCTGCATTTATTGTGTTTTCTGGGTTTTACTTGCTGAGAAAAGTGACAGCCTGCATTCCTTGTTAGAGCATATCAGTACTAAGTTATGGTTTGGATCTGAGGTGTTCCCTAAAACTTCTGTGTTAAAGCAGGAGGTGCAATAAATAGATCATGAAAGCTGTAACCTAATCAGTTTGAAAGAACTATTTTGAATGGGTTGAATAATATCTCTAGCCAGGTGGGACATAGCTGGAAGAAATGGGTCACTGAATATGTTCCTGGGGAAGCATTCATCTTCTCTTTAGCCTCTTCCCCTTTCTGGCTGCCACACCTTTTGGCCATGATATTCTGCCTCACCTTGGGCCCAAAGCATCAGAGTCAGACAATCATGGACTGAACCTCTGAAACCATGAGCCAAAATTAACTTTTCCTTCTCTCAGTTGCTCTTCTCAGGTATTTTAGTCTCAGCAATGTAAAGCTGACTAACAGAGAGATTGGTACTGAGAGTAGGTAGAGTCATTGTTGTGACTAACCTGACTAAGTGGTTTAGAACCCTTCAGTACTGATTTGCAGGAGGAGTTTGGAAAACTTTGGAGATGGAGGCTGGAGAAGTCTTAGAATGTTTATAAGCATAGCTAAATGGGTGATTTGAGTAGGAGCTCAGAAGACCAGAATGCCAACAGGAATTCAGACAGTAAGGACTGTGCTCATGAGGTTTCAGAGACAGAGAAGTCAACTGGAATTGGACTAGAAACCATTCAAGTTACAACATAATGTTGCAAATAACTTGTCTATACTTCACCCATGTTCATGAGGCCAAATTTAAAGGTGATGGACTAATTAATCTGGCAGAGAAAATTCAAGGCAGCATAGCATTCAGGTGGTGGCATGAATATTGCTATTGGCTTTTAGATAGGTTTACTGTGAGAATTTGGAGCAGAAAGCAAAACAGGAAGATTCTGAAAGCTTGCAGTTTGGCCAGAAAAGTGCATGTAAACTTGGACCAAAGAAACTGTGGTTAGTGAAGAGATTACCACTACTAAAAAGAAGTTAATACTTTGCACAGAGACAATAGTAAAGATGACTTTAAGGGTATTCAGAAAATTTCAAGAACATTATGTATTGGATGTATATAACTTGCTTTTTATTTTTTTTAGTACTGGATATTGAACTCAGGGGCAGTTTACCATCACAAGGTCAGGATATAATAATAATAACTTGTTTTAGATACCATGGGACCTCTCAGCTTGCATGAGAGTCCTAGGAAGTTGTCTTATCATGACCAGATGCCCAGAAACTCCAAGGCCTCTGCAGCCATGGTGTGAGGGATCCAGTTAGCTTGAGCTGGCAGCAGACCTTGGCTTCATTCACATGGTACTGCAGGACTGCAGGATGCTGCAGTTAGAGAGTCATGGAGGCTTCCAGCAAGATTTCAAAGGAAGATCTGGGAAATCAGACAAAATGTAGCAGGGTTGGAATCCCTGTAGGATGCCCCTGAGAGGGTGATACATAAAGCTGTAGGAATAAAGAAATGCCAGTGACATGGAACATCTGCTGAAGAAAGCTGCTGGCTGCAGACAAAATCTGGCTTAAAGAGGCCACATGGGCTGAAACCAGCAGGGTCAAGGTGGCAGGGCTACCAAAGCCCTCTGGAGATCACATCTTGTCACCGTGTCCCAATGCAAGACTTGAAGCTACAGGATCAAATGTTTGCCCAACTGGGTTTTGGTCTTGTTTTGGTTCTGTCCCTTCTTTTTATGCCCCTATTCCTCCCTTTTGAATGGAAATTTTTACTTGGTGCCATTATTTATTGGATGTATATAACTTGCACTAATGTTGAGAGCCACAGCCAAAGGGGCCCCAGCAAACTTCCAGCTGCCAGCAAGCTTCAGACTGCCCCAGCAACATCTAGCTGATTGGCTCCTCTGCGGTGATGTTCATTGGGCTGTTTCCCTGCCCTTCAGACTGCCAGCTGATGATTGGCTCACAGCTGCCCCAGCAACATCTAGCTGATTGGCTCCTCCACGGAGCTGCTCATTGGGTGACTTCTTTGGCTCTGCCCACACAACCCAGCCAATCAGCCTCAAGAGGAGGAGGATTGTGGGAGGTTGAGAGGCTGGTGTGGGAGAGAGAGGCTTGTGGAAGCCGGTGGTGGCAGTATTACAAACTTTTGTGATGTTTAAAGATTCTGTATTTAATTTATTTTCTGATAGCCAGTATATAGTTAATGCTATAGTATCCCTTGAAGATGCTGGTAGAATTTCCCCTTCTTCTACTGTTTTCTCTTTGTTTTCCACTATACAAAGTTTAATCTGGGACAGAAAAGATCCATTCTTTATAGGACATATCAGGGCACATACAGGATTGCCTGGAGCCCTTAGTTTAGGCAATGATTTAGCAGATAAAACTACACGTGACATACATATTTTCTCTGTACTAGAAGAAGCTATAAATTTTCATGAAAGATTCCATGTCAATGCTAATACTTTACAAAAGCGTTTTAAAATAACTAAGGAACAAGCTAGACAAATAATAAAACAATGTCAAAATTGTGTGACCTTTTTACCACAAGTTAATCTTGGAGTCAATCCTAGAGGATTGATGCCTAACCATATTTGGCAGATGGACGTCACACACTTGCCAGAATTTGGAAAATTAAAATATTTGCATGTTACAGTTGATACTTCTTCTGGATTTTTGATGGGCTCCCTTCATGCCGGTGAAAAAACTAAAGATGTTATAGCTCATTGCTTACAAAATTTTGCCACTGTGGGCATTCCAAAACAGTTAAAAACAGATAATGCCGAAGTCTGGCTTGGCACAAATCAGGAGCCACTTGTCAAAAAGAAACTAACTTTATTTTTAGAACTACAAACGCCAAACAAAACAGCTCCAGGGAAAAACCCTCAGAGCCCAACTGCCACCACCGGCTTCCACAAGCCTCTCTCTCCCACACCAGCCTCTCAACCTCCCACAATCCTCCTCCTCTTGAGGCTGATTGGCTGGGTTGTGTGGGCAGAGCCAAAGAAGTCACCCAATGAGCAGCTCCGTGGAGGAGCCAATCAGCTAGATGTTGCTGGGGCAGCTGTGAGCCAATCATCAGCTGGCAGTCTGAAGGGCAGGGAAACAGCCCAATGAACATCACCGCAGAGGAGCCAATCAGCTAGATGTTGCTGGGGCAGTCTGAAGCTTGCTGGCAGCTGGAAGTTTGCTGGGGCCCCTTTGGCTGTGGCTCTCAACACACTAAGTTGCTGACGCTTGCCTTGAACTTGCGCTCCTCATGCCTCAGCCTCCCAAGCTGCTGGGATTCCAAGCGTGCACCACCGTGCCTGACTTCTTTTGACTTTTAAGGTGCTCACAGCAAAAAGAGTTTGCCTTGATCTCAGAGGAGAATTTGGCTTTGGACTTTTAAACAATGCTAGAACTGCTAAGATTATAGGGACTCTTGGAGCATTTTGCACTGTGAGATGGGTAGACTATTATGGTTTTGCTTTGAGGGACCAGGACAGACTATGAAGATTTGGCTATGAGGTCTTGCCCTGTTATAGTTTAGATATGAGCTATCCTCCAAAAGCTCCTATATGAGACCGTATAGGAATTTTCAGAGTTATAATCAATGGATTAATCAACTGATACAGATGAATTGGGTGGTAACTGTAGGCAGGTAGGGTGTAGCTAAAGGAAGTAGGTAACTAGGGGTATGCCTTTGGGGTTTATTTTGTCCCTACTGAGCAGAGCTTGCCCTGTTTCCTGATTGCCATGTCCTGAGCTGCTTTCCTCTGCTGTACCCTTCCGCCTCACCTCAAGTCCAAAGCTATGGAGACTGTGGACTAACCCTCTGAAAATCATGAGCCAAATCCTTCTTCCTCTTAAGTTGTTCTTGTCAGGTCATTTGGTCACAGGGATGCACACGTAACTAAAACACTCCCCCCACCCCAAACTCCTGTATTAATGTAGGAGGAGAAATGATTAGATCACAAGAGCTGAAACCTAATCAGTCCATCCTAGTTTGAATGGACAAGCTAGGTGGTAACTATAGGCAGGTAGGGCATGCATGGAAGAAGTAGGTCATTGGGGGTGTGCCTTAAAAGGGTTCATCTCCCCTGGAACCTCCTTTACCATCCCCTGCTTCCTGGCAGAGCAGAGCAGAGCAGTGTTCATCTACCAAACCACTCTTCCCTGATGGTCTGCCTCACCTTGGGCTCAGAGCAATGAAGTTGCCTAACAATGGACTGAACCTCTGAAGCCATGAGCCAAAATAAACCTTTTCTTGTCCAGTATTTTGGTCACAGTGATCATAAAGCTGACTAACATACAAGTTCATCGGATAGTCATTGGTTCAGCACACTGGCTCTTATTGTGAAGCAGTTAAAATTGTCATATTCATTGACTATTACTTATTCAATATTCAGATTATTATGCAATATTCAATAATGATTTGAAACTCAATTTGTCTAACTCAATCTTCTTATTCTTACCAGTCCCCCTAGATATTAAACATACTCAAAAATATGTTGGTGAGAAGGAGGGACAATAAACCCAAGTGAAAAGTCTCTGGAAACTCAGTGAATATTAGTGACTTTCAACTGGGAGCAAGATAGAATTAAGATTACCTGTTCTACCCTTTTTTCCTATACAATAATAAAGAATCCAAAACCGTTCTCCGATAGACTTTTCTGTTCAGATTGGAAGTATTTCAGACTCTGAAAGTTTTGCTTTCCAGATTTAGCAGGCTGCAAATCCTTTAGGACTAGATTAAAAATAAGCCAAAGAATGCTTCCTCCCACCTTATTTTATTTTAGTTTGCCATTTTTTTTTATCCAAGGGAACATATGCTTTCTATGCCCTTGGCAAAAACACCACCACCACCCCCACACTTATACACAATTTCTTTATAATTTTATTTTGGAGGAGTAACATTTTTGATAGTAAAATGTCTATAAAGATTGGTCTTTGAATTATCTTACATTTTATAGAGCCAATTTTTAAAAATTTAGTATGTTTCAAAGTATCTATAAAAGTAGGTTGTTTTATATATTATTTTCAATAATCTGACAAGTCTGCTATGTACTTTTATCCTCCATAAAGCTATGAAGCAGACCAAGACATTGATTTTTTTGCTTTTATACCAGAATAATATCAATTTAGTATTGTAACACTGCATATCATGCTGCTCAGAATATGTAATTACTTAATGGAGAAACAGATAGCAAATGCAATTTTGTGATAAAATCAAAACACGGGTATGTGAAATAAAAATGACAAAAGGAGTCATTGGAGGTGAAAAGATGTATGAGCATCTACCTTTGAGATCAAAAACAATAAAATATGCAGGTACCATCAGCCTTTAAAATCAGGTCAAGAGCTTTGTAATGTTGTGAACAACCAATAAAAAAAAATCATGGTATTGGTTGTGATCAAGTATTACAAACTAGCATCTAATAAAACTAAAGGAAAAAGATAAGATAGGTAATTGTTGAGAAGGAGAGTGATCAGGAAGGGTAAGTACTGTGTATTAGTATAGAGACTGGCATTGTAAGCAACAAAAACAAGCTCAGTTACACAGAAAAGCAATATATTTGCAGTTTAACAAACAAGCAACACTGGGCTGGGGATGTGGCTCAAGAGGTAGCACGCTCGCCTGGCATGCGTGCGGCCCGGGTTCGATCCTCAGCACCACATACAAACAAAGATGCTGTGTCTGCCGAAAACTAAAATAAATAAATAAATATTAAAAAAACCATATTTGCATATAATACTCATGGCTACTTCTAGATTGATAAATAAAAAGACCAGTGAATCATGTGGAAAACAACATATTAACTTCCTTGTCTCACAATAAAATGAGTTCTTTCTTTGATAAGATAAAATCCAGAATGTAATGTCTGATAATGTGGGGGGTTTTTTGTTTGATTTTTTGTTTTTTAAAATGGGATCTTGCTTTGTTGCCCAGGCTTGTCTTGTACTTCTAGTTAAGTGATCCTCCCACCTCAGCCTCCAGAGTAGTTGGATTACAAGTATGAGTCACCATGCCTGGTGAAGGATATGCATGTCTTAACAGAATGCCCACTAATGGTTGATGCTAAGCAGAGGTATGATGGGTAGGAAAAGCAAATCTAATCGAGTGTCCATTACAGTAAAAAATCTGCTATCACCCCCAAAGTCCCCTTCTATCTTCCATGAGACCCTGCTAGATCCTATCAAAGTATGGTACCATTTCAGAGACTTAGAGTTGGCCACTCTTACTCTTGGTGGCAAATTGGGCACTCAGCCAGGTAAACCTTGATAAGGGGAAAAACATGGTATTGAGCCTGTGCCTGATTTTTATCCCAGTCCTCAGAACCATTTTATTCTTGATATCCTCAAAGCACTTATTGTTCACTATTCACCTGATCATAAAATGATTCCTTTGAAGAAAATAGGAGATATCATGACTCAGCTGCCAAATTATCTATTATGGTTTAGATGTGGTGTCCCCCAGAAGCTCACGTGTGAGACAATGCAAGCAAGACGGTTCAGAGGAGAATGATTGGGTTGACCTAATCATTAGGTATAATCACTGAATTGATCTTAACCTAATCAGTGAATTAGTCCCTGATGGGATTAATTGAATGGTAGCTAGAGGTAGGTGGCTAGAGGAAGTGGTCTATTGGGGGTGTGGAATGGGGTATATATTTTGTATCTGGAGAGTGGAGTTTCTCTCTCTCTGCTTTCTGATCATCATGTGAGTTGTTTCCCTCCGCCATACTTTTCCACCATTATGTTCTACCTTACCTTGAACCCCAAGGAATGGAGCCTGTTGTCTACGGATTGAGACTTCTGAAACTGTGAGCCCCCAAATAAACTCTTCCTCCACTACAATTGTTCTGTGTGGGTCTTTCAGTCATAGCAGCAGAAGCTGATGAAAACATTATCCCAAAGGAAAAGTGAGATACACCATGTACCTCCTAAAAAATAATTGATGGGTGGGGGGGGAAAGAGAGACTTCAATGGGCTCAGTAAGTCCTGATTTAGCATGAAAATCTTAGGATTTAGAAAATTTCAAGTTACATACTTAAATTTAATGTGTGTGTCAAACCTCTTTTTGGGAATAATGGACTTTAAAATTTTTTTTTTTTTTTTAGAGAGAGTGAGGGGAGAGAGAGAGAGGAGAGAGAGAGAGAGAGAGAGAGAGAGAGAGAGAGAGAGAGAGAGAGAGAATTTTTTTTAATATTTATTTTTTAGTTCTCGGCGGACACAACATCTTTGTTGGTATGTGGTGCTGAGGATCGAACCCGGGTCGCACGCATACCAGGCGAGCGCGCTACCGCTTGAGCCACATCCCCAGCCCGACTTTAAAATTTTTTTCACTAAATAAAATTAAGTGTGACTATTGTTTTTAAGCTTCCTCAGAAGGAGGGGTCTGCTGTGCACTGAACTATGCCCCTGTCAAATCCATATGTTGAAGCCCTAACCCTCAATGTGACTGTACCTGGAGACAGGGTCTTTTAGAAAACAACTAAGGTTAAATGAGATCACAAGTGTGAGTCCCTAAACCAACACAACAGTGGCCTTATAGGAGGTGGAGATTAGGACACAGACATGCATATTAGGAAAATGAGGTGAAGATATATGAAGAGTATAGCTATCCACCGGGCCTTGGAAGAAACCAGCGCTGCTGACACCTTGATTTTGTACTTCTTATCTCTAGAACTATGATGAAATATATGTATGTCATTTAAGCCACCCAGTCTATGGTGTTTTGTCATAGCAGCCCCAGACAACTAATATAGATTGTAATACAACCCACAGAATAATGTAAGACTTCATGAATGTTTGCTGATATAAATAGTAGTAAAAAAAAAAAAAAGAAAAGTTTCCTCAGAGTACAATGCCATCTAATAAACATAGAAGGAATAATATAATTAGAAAATCACTGTTTGATAACCATCATAGTAATAATTGATCCAAGCAAGAAACAATGTGTGTTAAGAGTAGCAGATAACTTGATGAGAAAAAGAATATTTACATAGCCGAATAATCGCTTCCCATAAATTGCAAAGGGTAAAATAGTGATACCACGGTGGAGAAACCTGGCAGATGCCCCTTACCTAACTCAACAAAGTTAACATTCCCAATAATGAGAAGAACTGCATCCTGTGCTTCGACGAGAACACACAGACATTGCAGCCCAGCAAACAATTACAAGGAAATCAAACCAATCCAAATTGAAGAATATTCTACAATAAATGGCCTGTCCTATTAAAAAAAAAAAAAAAGTCATAGTCCTGAAAGGCAAAGCAATACTGGGGGAACTACTTCAGATTAAACCAAACTAAAGAGAGGCAGGATGGTAAGTGTAATCCTGGGATGGGTCAATTAACACAAGCTGAAATCGGAGGGGAGATTAAATAGTCTGGTGTTAAACTTCCTTGTGGTAACTGTCCTGGAGTTATGTAAGAATAACACCGCCATCGCACACTGAATCTACCAATCAATAGCCGCTGACCACGGCCGCCTCCTCCCCTCCCGGGCTATTTAGGGATGATTCAGACGATCCCTCCCAGCGATTCGCCCTAGCCCCCAGTCAGCATCCCTATCCTGCTTCGGGGGCTTTTTCTGTCTATATCACACCCTCTATCTGTCCCTCACCTGGACGCTCAATTCTACGTATCCCTACTGTCTTCTGCTTCTTTGCGCTCCAGCTCTCTGGCGCTCTGCACTCCCTGGCTCCTTTCACCTGCGCCCAGCTCTCTTGCCCCTTCCGGTGCGCACCCCTCACCCAGCGCCTGGCCGTGCGCCTGCGCCCTGAGCCTGTGGGCTACGGAGTTGGTGGAACTTCTGCTGCTTCTGTTGCGTTGAGAACGGGATCTAGGTTCCAGGAGCGACGCCCGCACAGGGCTGGGACAGGTGGTTACGCTAGCCGCGATGGGCTGCTCCAGCAGCGCCCTCAACAAGGCGGGAGACAACAGCAAGTTCAGCAGCGGTGAGCTGGGGCCCCCGGCCACACCCCAACCTGGGTCGCGGATTCCGTAGGTTTTCTCCCCCGGAGTTCCAAAAGATGCATCTGAGCCCAGCCCACCCAGCAGGGGGCGAGCTCCGTCCTGGAGGGTGAGAGCGAGTACCTAAGTCAAGCGCTGCGCCTTCTCCTCCAACACCCCAAAATCTGAACCAGCGACTGCGACCCAGGGCTCAGCGGTTTGGGGGCGCTCCGCTGTGCATGCAGAGTCACTCGCAGGGCCAATGGCCCGGCGCAGGCTTATCCTGTCAGTTGATGTGATTGCGAGGTACTAGTGTCAAATCCCTACGGAGGTTACTACATTCCCTTAAACACATGAGAAATGATCATGGTGACCTCCCCGTAAGAGTTTTAGCATCCGAGATGGCATAGGACGCAGAGAATATGGAACGGCATTCACTCCATCAAATAGGTTCCTCCCGCACTTTTGAAGAGGTCAGGTACTTTCCCCTATCCTTGGCTTCTGTATTTCTTGAGAAATAGATATGTGATAAAAGGTGTCATCACTGAATCTTATAAAGAAAATTCAATGAATCTATTTCGAGAGTCTACTATATAATAAGTAGCCCAGTGTTTGGTTGGATGCTGGAGATACCAGTGACCCTGTGTATGGAGAGCAAGAAGGGAAGAAATAAACACAAGAGACAAGCGATGAGATAGTTTCTGACAGGGATAAGTACTATGAAAAGAATTAAAGCAGATCAATGAACCAGAGAATGACTTCAGTTCTTGGATTTTGAATGGTCACTATTTCGGACAAAGCTTTGAATGTTATGCTAGTTTACAATCTTCAAGACTAACTTAAGTTGTCATTTTCACTTAACACTTAATATTTCACTTAAAAAGGTCTTCTGTTAGCACCTTGGGTTATTGCAACAGCAGAAGTGCCTTCCTGTTTGATTTTGTGGTAGAGAGCACAGGATTATCATGAGTGCTGTTTAAAAGCTCAGCCACCATGTCCTAGTCAGAAATACGTTGTACTGCTGTTATTTTCATGGTGTGTAATAATTTGTATTTCTAGTTTTAGTAGATGACAGAAAGCAATCAGCAGGTAAGAAGAAGGCAAAAAAAAAAAAAATCAAAAGCGTTTCTGAGAGTGATTCCAAATCCCTTCTCACTGAAAACACTAAAGCACAGAAAGCCCATTCCTAATGCATAGTGGTTGCTAACTGTTCTCCTAAAGAGGCCAGCACCCCCGTGCCCCAAAGTGCCCTAAAGAGGCTAATCAAGGAAAAATGACTTAGATGTTTCATGTTTTATTTTATGAAATCAGGTAGATTTTTGCATTCTGTTGCATAATAATCCTTATTGGTTTCAGTATTTTAAAAAACTGAAACAAAGTGATACAGGCGTGATTAGAGGAATATGTTAATATTATACTGGCTTCTCTTACCTTCTACCAAGCCTAAGATATCCTGGTAGTCGTCTCTTGGTTTAAAGGTAGAGCATTGGGCTGGGCATATAGTCAATGATGGAGTGCAGACACAGTATGTGCAAGGTCCTGGATTACTCTTCAACATGGAGAAAACCAAATCATTATAAAATTTTTAATTTTTTAAAATTGTAGATGGACACAATACCTTTATTTTATTTATTTATTTTTATGTGGTGCTGAGGATTGAACCCAGTGCCTCATACATGTGAGGCAAGCACTCTGCCACTAAGCCACCATCCCAGTCCTCATTATAAATTTTTAAACTTAAAAAAAAAAGTATATTTCAAGGAACGTAACTCTTGGGGAGGGGGTTTAATTAGTTGGATGGGGTTTTTAATCCTCTCATTTAAAAAATATCACTAGCACTAATAACCATTCACACGAGTTACACTCTCATATTTTATTCTTGCTTTCGTTGCTATTCTTAGTTTTCATGGTTGTTCTGAAAAAAATATTCAAACACTTGACAACCAGTTTTAGTCTATAGAAAATTAATAATATGCTGCATAAATTGTTCAACACATATTTAATCAACCAACAGGAGTATTGCATCTGATCCTCTTTCAGACAATACTCTCTTGTAATTGGATACTATTGTATGTTTAGCAGCATTTCAACTCCATGATCTTGGAGGTCTGATAAATAATTCATTCCTGTTTAAAACTTCTTTAAATCCAAGTTACAAACCCAAGCCTGTCCACGCTGGGTGTGGTGGTGCATTCCTGTAATCCCAGGGGCTTGGGAGTCTGAAGCCGGGGGATCACAAGTTTCAGGCCAGACTCAGCAACCTAGTGAGACCTTGTCTCAAAAAAAAAAAAAAAAAAAAAAAAAATTAAAAGGGCTGTGGATATAGCTCAGTGGTGAAATGCTGGATTCAACCCCCAGTACCTAAAATGAAAAATCAATACAACAGTCCAAGTTTCATCAAACATCCTATACATGCATTTGTTCACTGTACCACCAGTGCCTAGCAATGCTAGCCACATAATATAGATCCTCAGTAATTATTTGCTGAATGAATTAGTTCATTTAATCCTTATATCAGTTCTATGGCCAAGTATTATGATTATTTCAATTTTATAGTTAAGGAATAAATAATTTATCACAAGTCACAGGGCTCCTAAGAGTCAGATCTGAGCTTTGAACCAGTTTGTGTTAGCTAGATTTAAATCTGGTTTTCCCTCATATCATTCTGGGTCCCCATTAAGGTATACATATATGGTCACCCACCATGGAAATTCTAAAAGAAATATAATAAAGAGTATTTATTCTAATCCCTAAATAAGATATTTACTATTTAGGTGTTATGCAAATAAGATATATAATATTTAAACACATAACATATTTATATATTATATATAAATAAAATACATATACAAATATAATACATAAATACACATTAATGTATTAATTTATAATAGTAATATGTACACATAGTACATATATTATTATACAATATTAATATTGTTAATATGTAAATATTTTATCTTTTTTTGTAGTTTCCATAGTGGGTAGACCACATATCTAATGGGGATTCAGTGATTTGAGACATATGACATAAGATAAATATAATATATAACAAGAAAACATTAAAATTCTTAAATAAGAGTTGGTAAAATATGAGGTTACATTTGCTTCCAAATTTAAACTAGGAATAGTTGGAGGACATTGAACTTTAGTGATATTTCAAGCAGAATGAATATATAGATGTAAAGAAACTTCCAGTGCCTTCATGAAAGACAGATACTCTTCATTCCATAAGAGATTTTTAAAAATTTACACTAGCAACCTTAAAACTCTATGGGTTAACTAAAATACATGAACTATCCTGTATACTGGATTTTAGTTGATATGTCTGCCTTACTGAATTTTCTATAAGAAATTTCTAGCTTAAAAGTGTTGTACATGATGCAATAGAATCGTTAATAGTTTAGGTTCTCTCTTGGATCTCTTCTATCTCTAAAATCTTGTGATATTAAAATCAAAAGGTACTTATTTTCTAGGCTCCAATTTAAGTCAGCAGCTACTTGTTAGGTAGCCCTTAGGTAACATAGGAAGAATCTATTCTAATGACATGGAAGTTTGCTTTGACCTACCAGACACTGAGCCCCTCCTCCTCCCCCCAATTTTTTAACTCTAAAGCCCAGGTATATTGGAGTGGGGGGGAACAGAGGTGGAGATTGGCCTCTGGTTGTAAAGAATTATCTAATGCTACTCTAGAGTGAAGAACCGTGCCTGGGCACTTAGATTTTGACTAAGTGCTAGAAGGTCTGAAGAAAGAGGAATTTCTTTCCAAAAGGAAAATTAGATTGAATCTGAACACAAAGGTTATATTGACTCCACAGACTTTAATGTCACCTGGGGTCTATAGACCTCGGATCCCTTCTTCACTTCACTAGCCCCTGATAACATTAATAATGCTCCATTGTTTCCTAATATAAATGCCCTCCCTTTCTGGTAGGACTTTACATTTTAAGCACCCACGTAGATAGAGTAAATAGATGGTAATTATTGGCAAATTCATTGCTGGGTTAATGTGTACATTTCCACCGATAGCTGTACTCGTTTCTTTGTTTTAACCTGAACTTTCACTAGATGCTTGGGTCTCTGCTGCCTAGGCACTCACAGGAGGCTTGAATTTCACAGTTAGTTGAATTGTTCTTTGTATCTCGGGCACACCTTCCGGCTTCAAACTATATCTTCACATGGAGACATTTCAGTCCTAACCAAACATTTTCCCTTTATAGTTGAAGAACAAACATCATTAATATTAAAATCAATTTGTATAGGCTTTTCTTGTATACGGGAATACATAAATGGGATTTTTCAAATACTATAAGTCTCCAGAACAAGTCTTAAGTGCTTGGTATGTCTTTGTGGGAGGCCTGGCTATGGCATACAGTAAATAAAAACAGGATATAGGGCTGGGGATGTGGCTCAAGCAGTAGCACGCTCACCTGGCATGCGTGTGGCCTGGGTTCGATCCTCAGCACCACATAAAAATAAAGGCATTGTGTTGTGTCCATCTACACCTAAAAAATAAATATTAAAAAAAGATGAAGACATTTTCACATTTATATATTAAGAACTTATTTCTCCTTTCCTGCACCTACAAAAATAATCTGTTGTGTGATTTGTTTAACCAGTCCCCTACTGAGGGACTTTGGATTTGTTTCCAGTCTTTTCCTGTTACAACAATGTTACAGTGAGTTCCTTTGTGAATACATCATTTTGAATGTGTACAATTATATCTCCAGGGAGATTTCCCAGAAAAGCATTTCTAGGTCAGAGTAGTATTACTAGACATCAACAATTTTGATAGAAACAGCCAAAATGCCTTCTGTAAGAGTTGTGCCAGTTTATACCTTCACCAACAATAAAATAAATCTTTTTCAAAAAATCGAAAACTTTCGGCCAAGCATAGTGTAGCATGCCTATAATTCCAGCTACTGTGAAAACTGAGGCAGGAGGATCAGAAATTGGAGGCCAGTCTTGGCAACTTAGTAAGACACTGTCTCAAAATAAAAAAAAAAAAAATAAAAAGGGCTGGGAATATAGCTTAGTGATGGAGCACTCCTGGGTTTAATCCCTAGTACCACAAAAAAGGAAGAAAGAAAAGACAAACCTTGGGGCTGGGATTGTGGCTCAGCGGTAGAGCGCTTGCCTAGCACAGGTGGGACCTGGGTTCGATCCTCAGCACCACATAAAAATAAAGGCATTGTGTTGTGTCCATCTACACCTACAAAATAAATGTGGGGGTTTGTTTGTTTGTTTGTTTGTTTTTAAAGGCAAACCTTTCAGAGGTTTATGCAGCCACATCAAAACAGGAGTATGGAGCAGAAGTCAGGAGATTAGGTAGAGGTTATCTTATTGATTTCAATGCCCATAGTACTCTTATAAAGCAAATGTGGTTTTTTTGGGGGAGAGGTACCAGGGATTGAACTCAGGGGCACTTGACCACTGAGCCACGTTCCCAGCCCTATTTTGTATTTTATTTAGAGACAGGTCTCACTGAGTTGCTTAGTGCCTCACTAAATTGCTGAGGCTGTGTGATCCTCCTGCCTCGGCTTCCCTCAAAGTTGGGATTATAGGCACCACTGCACCTGGTGAGCATATGTTAATAGCACCAAATTCAAGTAGAATATTAAAGCTTAGTAAGCATAAGTAACTTGCCCAGGATCTCAGAGGTAGCAAGTGATGGAGCTGGGGCTTAAGCCCTGTGAGTGTGAGTTCAAAGCCCTTGCTGTTTTTCACAACCTCCGCTTCCATCTGGGATCTAGTCCTGATTCTGCCAGAAACTTATATTGTCTTATATCTTACATATAAGAAAAATGCAGTCAATAGTTAACTATTGAAAGGGTAGATGGGTGAATAGATGGATTGACAGAATTGGGGATTTGAGATGAGAGGGCAGATGAGAGGACTACTTAGAGAAGCAGAGGACTCAAGACCCAACAGATAGCAGAAGATGAAAGGTAGCACTGGCCAAGTTGGTCTTGGGAATAGTGCTGGGTTGGGAACAGTCTCCTAGTCATGCAGGAAAGGTAAACACAGCAAACAATGCTTGATTGTGTAGTGTTAAAATCGTGCTTGTCTAAGACTGCCACACAGCCCAACTGCTGTGTAATTTCACTTTTGTTAATATTTTACAATATTAAGTTTGAAAAGCTATCCCAACACTCATTGGGTCACTTAAAGTTTTGCTAAAATGGACACAAAGTATCAGTCTTGGCTATACTTGGAGTCCTGGTGTGGATGTGTGGGAGTTGTACTGGGTTATTTTTTTTTTTAAGCAGAATATAGGTCCCCCAGTGAGTGTTAGTGTCTTAGAGGGCCGTGATGACCTCAGAAGCTTCAGTCCCCATTTCAGGACTTTGCTGTTGCTCACATCCCTTGAAACCTTCCTGGGGAACTGCCTTCAAGCTCTAGACATTCTTTTGTATATATCCAAGGATGTCCAAGCTTTGTTCTCCAAGGATAAAGATAAGGAATAAAAAGTGAACTCCACATTGTTTGTATAGCTAAAACCTCTGGGAAATAAGTGTTATGAAGGTGGGTAAAATAAGCTAGGCGACACTGGTGTGCATTCCTAGCTCTGCCTGTGTTGTGTGTATCATGGTTTCCCAGCTTGTGAGAATGGGTTACATATTGAGGTTTCTCCAAATTTCAGGGCAGCTGGGCAGGGTCTTGACAGCCTGAGTCTTCTGGGAACAGCTTCTTCTACTTGTCTCAGTGTGCTTCATGAATATCGTATTCCACATGTGCCAGGACACAAAAGAGACTGGGAGGCACTGGGACGGGCTTTCCAAATGTCTATGGTTTTTACTTGTTGTTTATCTTTCTGAGAGACAGCACCTGCCTTCAACCATTCCAGCAGGGATCTGTTGCAAAGTCCTCCCCACACCATTCTCTTGGCTCATTTCCCCCCTCACTGTCATTGCTAATGAGAAGGGACAAGTTCCTTGTTTTCTATAAGCTGACTTTTGTGTGTGTATGTGTGTGTGTGTGTGTGTGTGTGTGTGTGTGTGTGTATGTGCACCTGTTTTTGGCCTTTTTCATTTTCCTAAAACTGGCAAAAACTCCAGAGTGTCATTTGGCTAATTTTCTTTTGCTTGCCTTGATGTAGTGTCTGTAGACTAGATGGTTATGAGAGGCTCTAGGGACCTGTACACCTTGCATTTGTGTGTGTGAATTCAACACACTGAGAGACGACATAGAGTACAGACTAAGAACTGGATTTCGGACTGGGGATCTAGCTTAATGGTAGAGTGTGTGCCTATCTTGGGCAAGGTTCTGGGTTCGATCCGAAGCACTGGGTGGTGGTAGGGGAATGTGGGTTTGTAGTAAGACTGTCTGGGTTCAAATGTTTCTTCAGGATTATTTATTAGTTTTGTGACTTTGAGCCAATCACTTCACCTGTCTATGCTTTGGTGATCACATCTGTAAATAAGATCAACCATATTACCTATTTCATAAAGTTGTTCTGAGGAGTAAACAAGTTGAGATTATATATATATATAATATATATATAATCTCAACTTGTTTATATATATATATAAGAGAGAGAGACAGACATATAATATATATACACAAGTACACACACAGTATCTAGGATAAATATTGCCAACAGGGATTGGCAAACTGCCTGCTAGCCAAATCCAGCCTACCACCTGTTTTTGTAAATAATTTTTTTTTTTTGGAACTTAGACTTGTCTATACTTTTACATTTTATCATGGCTGCTTTCTCACTAGGACAAGGTGAGAAAGTTTAGGGCCATCTCCCTCCCATTATGGAGCTCACTTGGATTGATTCAGTCTCTTGATTCATTGCTACATCGATATCCATATGTTGTCTCTCATGCTGACAGTGACATGCTACCACGAGGATGCAGCCCACACCAGATGTTGGCAGGCGTGTAATACCCAACAATTCTGTGTGCTCATCAGCCACTTCAGTCTTTAACTAGCTCCCTTTGCCTGCCCTGTGACTCCACAGATAACCTAATCATCTTGTTTGGGTAGGGATCTTGTTAGAATACAGATTCTGGTTCTGTGCCTCTGGGGTAGGGCTTGAGATTCAGCATTAACAAATATTCCAGGGTCATGCTGATGGTGCAAGTTCTGGGACCACAGCTGGCCTTTAAAATCACCTGAATCTTCAAGGTGAAATGAAACTTCCTTGCACTTAAATCTGAACTATGCCATCTCTGAGCTATTTGCCCCTCCCAGATAAAGATGCCATAAATTTGCTACACTGTATGATGGTATAACAATAGATCTCCTCTGTGGAGTTGTCTGGAGGATTGGAGGAGATAACCTACGTCCAACTCTTGTATGGTGTCTCAGTACATACCAACTGTTCTTCCTAGAGACACCTCATGGGCAAGTGTCTAATGTGTACATGTCAGAGGCCTGGTGTTCTCTTATTTCCTTGTTCAGTGAGGTGACCTTGGTTTTACAGTCTAGATTTCTACTCAAATGTTAAGATTCCCCTATGCTAGTAATGACTATCCATCTTTTTCAGTGGCAAATGCTATCAATCATTTCAAAAGTGATGATTTATATTACAGCATCTTTAAAATGAGAGTTTCTCTTATAGGAGTCTAAAACAAATATAATGGGAAAAGCAAATCTGAAGGAGGCAAATCTTTGTCATGGTTCGATGACAAGCTCTGGTGCTCACACATGTCAGTCCCTCTCAGAGGCAGGAGCTCCATATCTCTCTGTGAGCTCATCAAGTTTCCAAAAGTACCTTTCCAACTACATGCTCTTGTTAAATATCAACATTAGGTTTGCCTTCAAACTGCATCTCATATACTTTGTGATGATGAAAAGGAAGTTTAGATATGCAAATTCAGGTAGTTCTATTAAAAAAGAAGTCTGTCTGATTTTCATTTACCCTCTATAGGATTTTTTGGCTAATAATTTTATACTTTAATTACATGAAATGTTGCTTAAGTTGGCCTCTCCTCCCTGTTCATATGTCCCAGCTAGTGAAATGCACATTTGTATCATGGTACACAGGACAGTTCTTAAAACACACTGTAATGTAGGGAAGAGGCAGAACTATCCAGAGTAGCATTGTTAGGGGTCCATGTTTATTGGATGGATGGAAAATGATAGAATTGAACTGAGAAAGCAAAGTAAGAAAATAAGGAGGAGGATGAGTGGATTCCTCTTTGGGAATAGCTCATGCTGCAACCCTGGGTTCCAAAGCTCAAAAGTTAGGAGAAATAACAGTAGCAGGGACCAGGATCCCCCTTCCTCAATGACTCTAGAAAACCTAGTAGACAGCACAGTGAGGCCTTTTCGATGTCCGATATCATAGTCTTAGGAAATATTGGCCTCAAGTTTTCTCCTTGTTGGGAAGAGCTTTTCATTTCTGATAGGCAATGGACTGAGTTGAAAAGCTTCCTCTGTAATGTGAATTTCAGGTATGTTAGCTTTAGTTCTAATCCCTTCTGTAATGTTGCCTAGTATTTAGTTTCTTTGTGTGTCGATCACAACGGTGCTTATGACCAGGGTTCTGTTAGTTCAGCTGTCACAACAAATTTGTGCATGGATCAATTTTCAACAGAATGAAGAAAGAAAATGTGCACCAAAGGATTAGGCCCAGGGTGGTGTATGATTTGATGAACTGTAGGGTTCAGAAAACAGACACATCTTTAAACAACTTTGGATGTGGAAACAATGCATGTGTCCAAAATATTTATTATGTAATAACACATACTAGGCATAGACTGTCGTCTATTTATGAACAAAAATGCATCTTATGGTTTTCCAAGTAAGGATACGAGAAGAAACAATGCGTTATCTTCTTCTACCTTGAGAAGATATGTTGGAGATTCATAAAAACCTGTGGACAGGGTGCGTGGGGATGTGTTGGTCAGAGGTAATATACAGCTGAGCGTGGTGGCACATGCCTGTAATCCCAGTGGCTTGGGAGGCTGAAGCAGGAGGATTGCAAATTCAAAGCCAGCCTCAGCAAAAGTGAGGCGCTAAGCAACTCAGTGACCCTCTATGTCAAATAAAATACAAAATAGGCTCAGTGACTGAGTGTCCCTTAGTTTAATCCCTGGTACCAAAAAAGGAGAGGTAATGTACAAGTACTGTTCTTAATGAGGAAGTAGCAATGGTTTGAGTTTCCCTGCAGACAGGTAAGTTATAGGATAGCAGAGACCAGATCTTCCTTGTTACCTGCAGTAACCCCTGTGCCCAGCCTAGAGTTGGCCTATCGTAGGCACTTGATGGGTACTTGATGAGTAAATGAAATCAAACCCAGCAAATAGAATAGAACATTTATTTACATAAAAGCTATCAGTGGCTTTTCCTAATGCCAGTGAAGTCTGGTTAAATCATTGCTGACATTACAAATACTGTTCCATTATCTATCAATCACATTTTAACACTTAGCATAATAATACAATGCATTGTGTTTAGGGGACTGTTTATCCAAGCCCTTTAATGTTGCAGTTGTTCATTCTTTTTGTTGATTTTTAGCTATAATTTATTAACAGGCCTCTTCTAGTTCTCAAGGGACCCTTGTAAAATTGGAAGAAGCCCTCCCCAGTCATTGCCACCACACACAACCTTGCAGGCACACCAACCCCTCTGCCCTGCAGGAGGGTGCCTCTATGACATGAGCTGTGTGCCACATCCCCATTTACTGACTATCTTCTCATGTTAGACACTCATTAGCACCTCTGTTAATTTTCCTAACAATCCCCCAAAGCAAACAACATCACCATTTTACAGATAAGGAAATTGAGGCCCAGAGAGATTAGAACTGAAGGGAAGGGAGAGAGATGAAGAAAGAAAAAGAAATACTATACTTCTTTCAACAGGGTGAGGGTAAATACAATTCAAAAGGTATGAAACCTGGAGCCAGAAAGGAAGTTTTAGGGTAATTATAGACTTTATCGCTGTGTTCTCTGAGAGAGAGTTTGAAAACATCATTTATTTTCCAATCTTTTCATGTATTTCCTCTAAACGTTTTTCCTTTGGAGTAGTTCATGAGAAGGTACCCATATTAAAATGATGAAATCACTTTTCTTCTGTGTTTGCCCATTATAATTTCATCCTTGCTAGGTCATTGAGAGACCAGTGCTATCGACTGGCACCCAGTGGTTGTGAGTCCCTGTGCGGGCACCTTCCAAGTATTAACGCATGCAGCCCTCACCACAGCTCCCTGGTCAGGTGCTGACACTAGTCCTGCTTTATAGGAGGTGAGCTGAGGCACAGGGAGGCTTAATAAGGCTTACTGGAGTCAGGCAGAGAAACCAGAGTTCAAACCCACTATGTACATTATAGGTGTCATTTTCAAGGTCATAAGATCTCTGTCTTTCCTTTTAGAGCAAATTGTTTTCTTCTATCTCCTAGGAAAAAGAATTTTTGAGCAATTTGTTAGGAAGTAATACCTTACAAATAGTCATATCAAAAAGTATTTAGAGCTGGGGGCTGCAGTTGTAGCGTATGAATTTTTCAAGGTAGCTCTCGTGGTACAGCTCTCACCTGTGCACATCTGAGGCCCTGGGTTTGATCCTCAGCACCACATAAAAATAAAATAAAGGTATTGTGTTCACCTACAACTAAAAAAAAATTTAAATGTATTTAGAGCACTGTTGCTTGAAATAAACGACAAAATGAACACGTTACTACAGTTCTGGCAATTTCTTTTTTTGTGTGTGATCATTTTAAGAATCCTTTATCCTCTTGAAACTACCTTTGAAAAATATTAAAGATGATGACATCCTTTTGTAATGTTTCCGGGCTTGGATGATTTTTTTTCAGGTTGTATTCCATAAAATTATATGTTAGGACATTTGCCTAATTCCAATGTGTGATAAGATTGGGAGAAGTACACACAAAGCAAGCTGACACTGTGATCATGGGCACAAGTGTTCTAGCTAGGGCAAAAATTGACAGATCACTTGGACACTTGTGTCCCATCTGGGGTGAAATAAATTCTTACCAAGTCTTCTTTCTGGGGTGGGACTGGACTTAGATAGCGTCATGTATTTTTGAAGGTATAAATTTTTGTGCTCTGGGAGAATGCTGCCTTTGGAATGCACCCACACCTGGCACAGGTGGATGTAAATGCTTCATCTCATTTTACTGACTGAGCTAATCACTGGCATCACTATTTTATAAGAAAATGTTATTTGGCAGACATCTGTGATTAGTACTTTAATACATTTCCTTGTTAATTCCCTAAGGCAATTATTACCAGAACATTCTTTGGTATCTAAATGAGTTGGCTTGTCTTATGGGATTCTTTATAAGCCTGAGAGATTTCTTCTATTAAGCTGCTTGACTTGCTGTTAATCTGAAGGCTTCCATCATGATGAGACAGGAGGGGGAGGTGAAGGACAGCCCTCTTCCCAGTTCTGTCATATGGACCTTCAAAACTGACAGCAGATGCCCTGCATCTCATATAATTGTACCTAAGTTCTGCTTCTTCACCTCTAGCTCTCTCTGTAGGATTCTCAACCAGACTCAAGGAAGGATAGAGATACAAATGCTGTTTCTCTCTTCTCTCCTCTTTCCCTTCCTCCTCCACCCCAAGACTTTCCTCTTCATTTTGCCTCTATGCAAAAACTGCCCTTCTCCAGACACATAGCAAATGTGTTAGTAAGATAGAGAGCTCAGCTCCAGGCTGTTACATATATTTCTGGACAGGCCCATATGTCAAGTTGTCCCCTAGAGTTTGCCACTAGGATGCACAATCTACAGCCCATCCCTGACACACCATGCCCCGAGACAAGCCATGCCTCTCTCCAGCCCAGGTTCTTTCATTCTTGTCTTCTGTTTCCAGCAGCCAAGCTTTGGGCCAGTGTTACCCAAGATCCTCCTTCTTCCTCCTTTCCCTCACCCCCTGGATCAGTCATTATGTTCAGTCATTTTTACCTCTCATAACTATTTTCTCTCAGAAGTTACTGGTAACCTTGATATTTGTGCTGCCCATCTCGGATTCATTCTTCAGGAGTATGTGTGGATGGATGCCTGTCTTTTTGGTGCTAGGGATGAGAATGTGGAGATGTGGCAAAATCCAGCCATGGGCTGTGTGTGTGTGAACTCTGGGCACTGAGTGCACAGAGAGGGCTGAACCAACGTTGCCCCTCTGCGTGGGTGGGCCTGGCTCTGGTCTTTTTGCTGGCTCTGCCATGATCCCCACACAGCTCAGGAGATGGGAATGGCCTCCCTAGATGTCACTCAATCTGTGACAGCAGACATCAGGAAGCTAGACTCCACCACCTGAAACCTAACCCCTTGCCTTATTTGAATGGCTTCTCCTCAATAAAAGGGTTCAGCATGTGCTCTCTCTCTCTCTTTCTTTCCATGGACCCCTAATATTGGAGGAGCCATCACAGGACCAAAGAAAAAGGTATTTCTCTGTCTCTGTGTGATTATTTCATGCAACCCAGTTCATCTGGAGTGACCTTGAGTGTTTAGTTGTGAGATGTGACAGCACATTTTGGTAAGTTTGTACCAAAACTTATGTGTGTACCCATGGAAGCATCAATATTTTCAATCCAAATATCGAAAGTTCCCATTAACTGCCAACATTTCCTTATGTTCCTTTGAAATCCATTCTGGCTCATCCCAATCCCAGTCCCCAGACACTGTTTTACTTTCTGTCACTATTAGATAAGTTGGCACTTTCTAGTTTATAAAATGGGATCATATAGTATGTAATCTTTCCATCTTCTTTTACTCAGCATAATTATTTTGAAAAGCATTTATGTTGTTGCACTTATCAGTGGGTTGTTTCTTTTTTATTGTTGTGTAGTATTCCATTGTGTGGATATACCTCAATTAGTTTCTTTATTCATCTGTTGATATAAATCTAGGTTGTTTCCAGTTTTGGTTTATTACAAATTAAGCTGCACAAACTTTTGTGTATGAGTCTTTGTACAGATGCATGTTTTCTTTTCTCATGGGAAAATGTCTAGGGAGTAAAATGTTGAGCTATATAGTTATGTGTGTGGTGTGTAAAATTTGGTGCTGGGAATTGTACTCAGGGATTTGCACATGCTAAGCACATGTGCTCTTCAGTGACTAAACTAAACCTCAGTCCTGGGCATGTGTATTGTATTGATTTAATTGCTTAACAAAACCCTACTCACAATTTATTTTTTCAGATAAATATCAGACTGAAGGATTTTAATGTAATCTTCTTTTCTTTTTATTTAATTAATTTTTATTGGTGTGTTATAATTGTACATAATAGTGGGATTCATTGTTACGTTATTTGTACATGCAAACAACACAGTTTGATGTACTATATTCCCCAGTATGCCCCCCCTCCCTCCCCCTCCTCCCTCCCCCTAGTCCTTTCTTCTACTCTACTGGTCCCCCTTCTCATTTCATGAGATTTCCTCCCCCCTTCCCTCCTTCTTCTCTGTAGCTTAAATAAGCCAGACTCAGAAAGTTAAGGATTGTATGTTTTCTCTCATATATGAAAGCTACAGAATGGAAATAACATAAAGTTCTCAAGTTCCATTCATTTTCCTGCAAATAACATAATTTCATTCTTTGTGTGGTGAATAAAACCCCAGTGTGTATATATGCCACATTTTCTTTATCTATTTATTCATTGACAGATACCTGGGCTGGTTCTATAATTTGGCTATTGTGAATTGTGCTGCTATAAACGTGGGTATGCAGGTATCACTGTAGTTGGCTGACTTTAATTCTTTAGGATAAATACTGAGGAGAGGTATAGCTGGGCCATATGGTGGTTCTATTTCTGGGCTTCTGAGGAAGCACCATATTGATTTCCACAGTATTTGTACAAATTTACAATCCCACCAACAGTGTCATAGTGTTTCCTTTTCCCTACATCCTCTCCAGCAACTATTGTTATTTGTATTCTTGACAGAGGCCATTCTACCTGGAACAAAATGAAATCTCAGTGTAGTTTTGCTTTGCATTTCCCTGATTGCTAAAGATGATGAACATTTTTTCATATATTTGTTAGCCATTTGTATTTCTCCTTCCTTTTTTTTTTTTTTTTTTTTTTTTTTGGTACCAGGGACTGAACTCAGGGGCACTTAACCATTGTACCACATCCCCAGCCCTATTTTGCATTTTATTCAGAGACAGGGTCTCACTGAGTTGCTTAGCATCTCACTTTTGCTCTGTGCTGGTTTTGAACTCATGATCCTCCTGTCTCAGTCTCCTGAGCTGCTGGGATTACAGGTGTTTGCCACCGAGCCTGGCTTGTATTTCTTCTTCTGAGAAGTGTCTGTTTAGTTCATTTGCTCATTTACTGATTGGGTTATTATTATTGTTTTTTTAAAATACTTTTTTAGTTGTTGATGGACGTTTATTATACTTTATTTATATGTGATACTGAGAATTGAACCCAGGGCCTCACACATGCTAGGCAAGTGCGCTACCACTGAGCTACAACCCTAGCCCGGTTATTATTTTCTTGTGGTAAGTTTTTGAGTTTTTTTGGTATATTCTGTCAGAAGAGTAACTAGCAAAGATTTTCTCCCATTCCATAGGCTCTCACTTCATGCTCTTATTTCCTTTGCAGTTGAAAAACCTTTTTTTATTTGATACCATCCCATTTATTAATTCTTGGTATTATTTCCTGCTTGTTCACAATTCTTTTTTTTAATATTTTTTATTTGTTGATAGACCTTTATTTTATTTATGTATTTATATGTGGTGCTGAGAATTGAACCCAGTGCCTCACACATGCCTGGCAAGTGCGCTATCGCTGAGCCATAGCCCAGCCCCTTGTTCATAATTCTTGTTCTTCATGCTTTTAGGGTAAAATTTAAGCTCATTAGGGAGATATATATCTCCCTCTAAAATAGCTAAGTGAATTAAAATATTTGCCCCTAGAGAAAGGGAAATGGGAGAGGAGTTAACATTGGATCAGCAGATAACTTTTTAAACTATAGGTTTATATAATTGTGGTGGTAAAAAGAAAAAAGGAAAAAAATAAAAACCTCTTGGGGAAAAAGAGAAGAAGAAAATATCACCTAGAGACCCATTTTAACATTTGGTTCCTTTTTTCCCAGTCTTTCCACACTCCATTTGTGATTTATTTTTCCTCTCCTTCTCCTTCCCTCACTGCCTTCCTTTTGATCACTGTAATCATACTATATTTAAAACTGGTAACTCGCTTACTGAGCTCTTAGATGAACTGCAGACTTCAGGCTAATAAATGCTTTATATGCACTGTTTCATTTGGTCAATCCAACTACAAGTGCCAATTTTTAAGACATGTCATAATTATTTTCTTATTTAAGCTTATGGTCTTTATAATCATCTATTCATGGTATAGTATTTCATTTAGTATACTATTTATCTATACCCCCAACTTGTTAGACTTTTAAGTTGTTTTTCAGCTTTCTTTTATTTATTTATTTTATTTTATTTTATTTTTCAAGAGAGAGTGAGAGAGGAGAGAGAGAGAGAGAGAGACAGAATTTTTGATCTTTATTTTTTAGTTCTCGGCGGACACAACATCTTTGCGTGTATGTGGTGCTGAGGATCGAACCCGGGCCGCACGCATGCCAGGCGAGCGCGCTACCGCTTGAGCCACATCCCCAGCCCCAGCTTTCTTTTTTTTTTTTAAATGTTTTTTAGTTTTGATGTGCCTTTATTTTTAATTTATTTATATGTGGTGCTGAGGATCGAACCCAAGTGCCTCACTCATGCTAGGCAAGCGCTCTGCCACTGAGCCACAACCCCAGCCTATGTTTTTCAGCTTTTGCTATTATAAAGAACACTTGAATGATAGATTTTTTTTCCCCCTCAAAGCATTTTCTAAGTTTTAAGCTTTTAGGATAAACTTCTAGAAGTAGGATTACTGGGTTAATGGGTATAAACATATTGCAAATTTGCTTATTGTAAACTGTCGAGAGCACTTTTGCGCCCAGTGTTTCGTGAGACCCGATTCTCATGCAACTCTGAGATGGGTGGGAGAGAGACACCCATGAGATCCCTGGGAACTATCTTCCCAAGGCACAAAGATGCAGAAGGAGCCAGAAGAGACAGGAAGTAAAATGCATGTTTCCAACTTTCCTTTGTTTTCCTTCTGACTGTGCCCCTAAAATGATAGGAAACTCACGTCAAGCAATCCTTGTCACTCCCCTTCCTAGACACCATTGCCTTCACCTACTAGATTTCCTCCATCACGGAGCATTTTCCATTCACTGGGACCATTCTTTGTTAGAAGGAAAGTGAGACCTTCCCAAGAGCCCAAGGATCACACACTGGGAAACCTCCCAATCCTAAAGAGGAGAAAGGGTAGGACAGAGAAAAGAACATGTGAAACAAGTGGACTTTGCTAAATTAGAATATGGGATAGGAGCCATGAGAAGGTGCACAATGAACAAATAGAAAACTCGGTGAAGTTTGAGGTGAGGTGCTTGGGGTAAAGACATAAAGGCCTTTGACTATGATATGTCTTGAAGTGTTAAATCTACTTCTTGATATCGGTTCACTTTTTCAAGACAAAAAACTAAAATAATATTTTGTGTTTTCTCTTTCCTTTCCCCCCCCCAATGTAATGATCAAAAAGTAACTTCAAATGAGTGTTTATCTACCACAGAAGAAAGTGATTCCTGTGTTGCCCAACCCACACCCCGCACACCAGGAAAAGAATCCATATTTCATGGCAACATACAAAGGGAAAGCCTTCCCCCTCTGGAGAAGCCCAAGGCATCAGTGGTGCCTACAGCTAATGGTGTTGTATCCCGTGAACGGCCCCTGGCAAAGGAGGTAGCCCCTGAAAAGGATGCCATAGACCAGATAGGACCTACAGAGAAGACTCAGCCTCTCCAGGGACCCGAGGAATCTGAGGCACCTCATTTAGGTGGCAGAGATGATACCCCAGGAGCAGAAGAAAAGAAGAAAGATGTGGAAACAATGACAGAAGTTCAGGCTGAAAAAGGAAATGCTCAGACTGAACTTTCAGAAGACAAGGATCCATCTTCAGAGACAGCAGGAGAGAGGAACTCCTCTGGAACAGGGGAAGATGCTGGGAATCCACCAACTATTGCGGTGATGCAACCTCCAGGAACAATGGAGAACATTCAGCCTCTGGAAACAGATGGAGAGCTGCAGCCTCCAGAAGCAACGGGAAAAGATGAACAGTCCCAATTTCTAGGAGCAATTCCCAAAGAGCACAAATCTCCAGAAATGTTGGAAGGAAGTCAGTTTGTGGAATCTAATGAAGAACAGAAATTTCAAGAAACAGTGGGAAACGAGGAGCAATCCCAGCTTCTAGAAACAATTTCCAAAGAGAATTTAACATCAGAAAGATTGTACAGAAGTCAGTCTGTGCAAACTCCTGTAATGAACGACTTACTCGACACAACTTCTGAAGGTCCTGAAAACATGGAGCAGATTCAACCTGAAAGAATAGTTGGAAGCATGGAGCAACCGGAAGGAATTCCAGAGACAGCGGCAAATGTGGAAATGGCTGGAAAAATTCACACTAACCAAGCAGACCAACACACTGAAGGTAAAGTCAGGCTGTTAGAGATTCAGAATGTTGATTTAGATGAGTTCCATAGACCAGCACTGGGGGAGAGGGAGCCTGACACACAGTCACTGAAGTCTTTCAGGTGGCTGAAGTTCATTACCCTAACCAAAAAGGCTTCCATCCTGGGAAACAAGCATTCCATCCAGCCTCAATCCAGCTTTCCAGAAAATCTCTTCTAAAACATAGTCTTTATTTATAGTGTCGAGATTTTTAACTTAGAGTCTGATGGTGAAATAGAATCATCCCTTGGCCAGGTACTGTGGTGTGCACCGATAATCCAGCAGCTTGAGAGCCTGAGGCAGGAGGATTGTTGAAAGCCAGCCTCAGCAATTTAGCAAGGCCCTGAGCAACTTAGAGTGACCTTGTTTCAAAAAAAAAAAAAATAAAATAAATGAATGAGCTGAGGATGTGGCTCAGTGGTTAAGTGCCTCTGGATTCCATTCCTGGTACCAAAAAAAAAAAAAAAAAAAAATCATCCCTTGAAGGCAACATGTCAAAATTTCTGAATTTGTCCAAGTTCACTTTTCATTAGGTTCTCTATATGGTAAGAGGATCCAGAATTAAGGTGAACAAATTATTAGCGGAGGATTTTACCTTCTAATGAAAGAACACACAAAGAATATAGCTTTTAGAATGTAATTTTCATCTCGGTTAAGCACATCCTTAGAAAATTATTGTCATTCTATTTCTGTCCTGTTTTTGTTTTTTTGTTTGTTTGTTTTTGGTGCTGGTGATTGACCCAAGGCTTTGCACATGCTAAGCAAAAATTCTACCACTAAGCTATTCCCCCAGCCCTATCTTTTTATCTTTATGAGAAGGCTAAAGAAATATATTATGTTTTGGTATGTGGTATTTAAAAAATTTTAATCTGCTTTATCAGCATAAAATGATATTTATGCTGTTCTTGAAGTATATTGTTTGTTGGAGTTATAACTAAAAGTAACATTTTTTTCTGAGGCATGATTTACATTTTGATAACATTAGCTTCATAGTATTGTATAATTAAGTGAAACATTAATTATAACCATTTGTTTCTTAATTCTTTAATTTACTAACTCAGGTTTTTGTGGAGCTAGGGAACAAATCTTGCACCTTGTACACGCTGAGCAAGTAAGTGCTCTATCACTGAAATATACCCCCAGCCCAAATCAGGTTTTTTTTTTTTTTTTTTTGCTATTGGGGATTGAACCCAGGAGCACTTTACCACTGAGCTACATCCCCAATCTTTTTTATATTTTATGTCATTTTGAGACCCAGGCTTGCTAAGTTGCTGAGGCTGGTCTTAAACTTGTGATCCTCCTGCCTTAGCCTACCGAGTTGCTGGCATTATAGGTATATGCCACCACTCTGACCCAACTAAGTATTTTTTGAGTGCCTAAGCATATGCTAGGTGCTCAGGATGCAGAATGAGTAGGAGATAGTCCTTGACTTCAGGGACCCTCAGTTTATCAGGGGAAGGCAGAATGTAAACAAATTACTATACTCTATTGAGGCAGTTGTTTTTCTAAAAATGCAAAAAAGTGCTATGAGTAAGAAGGGAGAAGCAAATAAAAACATATATTTTTAGACCATGCTTGGAAAAAAATCAAAATCATCCCTTGAAGGCAACATGTCAAAATTTCTGAATTTGTCCAAGCTCACTTTTCATCAAGCTCTTTATATGGTAAGAGGATCGAGAATTAAGGTGAACAAATGTGAAAATGAGTGACCATGCTGAAAATGAGTGAAATGGGGCCTCTGGGATTCCATGGAGAGTCTCAGAGGACCTCAGGAAGATGCTGCTTGGGAATGGGAGCCAGTGTTGCCCAAACTGATTTTAGGGAGTTACATTTGCAATATCTAGACTTTTAAATGCTAGCAAGCTCTATGCCTTTAATGAATGTTTTCTTTTAATACCATAATGGTCAAATAAGACAGATTTTTGGCCAACCCTGGACCATCTTTTGACTTATATAGAGATGAAACATTCTAGTATGTTCTATTGCCATTTCTTGGGTAATTTTGCATCCTGATTTTATTTGGAATGCCAAGACACCAAGATGTTCAGGGACTTGACATTGGCCACACTTGCCTTTCTTGATACCACCAAAGAAACTTTCTGCCGCAGTCTGGCTAGGCACAAAATCACGAGCCACTCAAGCAGGAACAAACTTTATTTTTGAAACTGCCGCCAATGCCCAGTACACTCCAGGGATGATTGCCGATCGACCCACGCGGCGTACTCCCAGACCCCCACAGGAAGTCCCTCCTTTGGAATTCCCTCCTACCGCACTTCCCCAACCAATGGGAACTCTCTAGGAGTCCCATAGAGGCCGAGGGGGACAGCAGGAGTCCAATATCCATATGAATGCAGAATCTAAACATAATCATATCATCTCAATGGCTTGCTGGCGTCACTTTTCAACCAAAAATGCCATGCATCATATTACTTGGCTGTGGCTCTTAGCAACTTTCTGCATAGACCTAAGAGCAAAAACTGCCCCATTGGAAACAAACTATGGAAACAATTTGTTGTTAATGCTAAGTGAGTGTTTCATATTATCTCTTTGGATTACTTTTCCAGGTGAGACAGGAGAAAAGGTGGAAACAGAGATGGAGAATGAGAATGTAAGTGAAAGGGCTGAAACAAAAGAAGAAGAAACAGGAGAAGCCGTGGATCTTTCAGCAGCCACAGAGCTGGGGATGGCGACAGAAGGGTGAACAGACACAGCCTGGTTCAGTGGAGAGATGCAGTTTGTAGTTGTGCATCATTTTGTGTATGTGTGTTTATGGTTCTTAACTTTCTATAGCTACATATTTTGCACAAGGAGTGTGATTGTAGGTAGACTGTTGGAACCATGACAGTGATGCCACGCTCTTGACTGTGTTGTTCCATGAAACTGCTAAGCTGGGAATGGTTTTCTTAGCTACTTAGGACAGTGACACATTTAAAATCATATTAGCCAGAGCCAATAAAAACTGGGCTACGTGATCATTTAAGAGCGTGAGGGTGACTATCTTTATTGTGGCAATGGGTCCATTCAGTATAGGAAAAGATAACCTAAATATAAGGTATAGACCTGTAGCTACAGAAGGCTGGAGAAAGGTAGCAAATTTTAGGAGAATTCATGATTATAAGTTCATGTAGTTCAATTATGAGGGAATAAAAACGAACAACACAAAATTAATGGGACAAACTAGGCCTAGTATTTCTGTCCTATCATAGAGTTTAGAGCTGGTAGGAATCTTAGGAGGCATGCCATCTCATTATCTTCTCACCTTGTCTCTCTACTATCAAGAGCCTTATTTATCATGATACATTATGTTAATAAAGTGCTTTTCAAAGGAATGTGGCTTTGGTGCTGTCACAAGATTAGTCATTTTTTGCAAGGAAGGCTCCACATTTTCATTTGTGCCTTTTTGAATCAGCTGCTGATTTTACACTTATGTGAGGTGTTGGACTAACATTAAAAGCATTTTAAATTAATTGACATTTAATATATTTCAGAGACAACAAATACCAAGGATTAAATCCTAGATTTGATGCTATGTGGAGTCTTCCTGGGCCCTATTCTTTTTTAGATGACTGCAGCTTAATATTAGGTTTTAGGGGTAAAGAAGATAAGAAATCAAAATATTTATAATATTTTGTAGTGTAAACATTAGGTAGCACAGAAAATCACTTTTCAAGAATTCTTCCAAAGTTGGAAAAGGTAAATGATTGTACATGAATAATAAATAATGATTGATAATTTTCCCACCAAGTGCCTTGTGTTTATGAATATTGGTAGAATTCTGGAAATATTTGGATTCTATTATTTTTACATATATGTATATTTTAAGGTAACTTCTAAGATGTATTAACTACTCTTACTTTAGTGTATATATTAAAATGACTACTGAGAGGACCTGTGGTAAGAATATAAGATATAGGGGTGGGGGATATAGTTCAGTCAGTAGAGTGCTTGCCTCACATGCACAAGGCCCTATGTTCAATCCCCAGTACCACCAAAAAAGAAAAAAAGAAAAGAAAGAAAAAAAATATAGGATACAGGGAAGAGTACATCATCTTAGTTCTGATTTTAGTATTAGTTTATGCTTCTGACTTTAAAGTGTTCAAAGGTAGATAAAAGAGGAGTTCTTTGAGTGGATGATGTCATCCTATCTGCAAAATAAAGAAGATTGTGATTTCTGTTTTATCTGTCTTTAATTTCAGGCATTTAGCTCCTTTAATGCTACTCTACACTTCTGTTGACTCAATGAATGAATAATACCAAGGGTTCCTATTTATACTAAATTCATTTAGAAAATAATACATTTAAGCTGGGGTGGTGGCTCATGCCTATAATCCCAGCAGCTCAGGATGCTGAGGCAGGAGGATCATGAGCTCAAAGCCAGCCTTAGCAAAAGCAACAAAGTCACTAAGCAACTCAGTGAGACCCTGTCTCTAAATAAAATACAAAATAGGGTTGGGGATGTGGGTCAGTGGCTGAGTGCCACTGAGTTCAATCCCTTGTATGAAAAAAAAAAAAAGAAAGAAAAGAAAAGAAAAAGAAAGAAAAAGAAAATAATACATTTAAAATATGAATTTGTGTGATATTACCCTAATCCTATCTGGGAAACAGGAAAATTCATTTTCATATCACAAGCTAAATGAATAGCTTCATGTTTGGTGTAGTTCTAAAACTAGAATTTTTAGGTCAGAAAGTTATATTAATCAAGAACTGATAAAATTTATCTTTTGAGCTACATGTTTTCATTCAAAGATATTTTTTTTCTGACCAGAAGATACTTTCTTACATGTATTTAGTAAGTAGAAAACACCAGGACTGATAAGTATGTGAGATAATAAATATGCTAATTAGCTTGATTCAATCATTACAGAATGCATACACATATATGAATAAGTCATTTATTCATATTATGAATATGAGTATTTATATTTATGATTTATCAGTTGAAATAGAACTTAAGGGGCTGGGGCTGTACCTCAGTGGTAGAGTGCCTGCCTCATATGTATTAAGAACTGGGTTCAATCCTCAGCACCATATAAAAATAAAGATATTGTGTCTATCTACAATTAAAAAAATATTAAAAAAAGAAATAGAACTTGAAAAAAGTCAGAGCTTAGTATAAAATATAAGTGATCACCTTAATAAATGGAATTATTCTTTGTATCAAGCACTGAAATAAGAGGATTAATAGGCATAAAAGTCCATTCTTTTGGTGACTTATTAAAATTTTAATATTTAAAGAGATCTAAGTTTTCCAAAGTGTTTATTAATTCCATTCTTTCCCATTAGTGTGTCAACTAATTCTCAAAATTTTGGAAATTTGTATAAATATATTTTTTTCTTTCTTTGTTTTTTGGTATCAGGAATTGAACCCAAGGTGGATTACCACTGAGCCATATCCCCAGTCTGTTTTTTGAGACAGGGTCTCACTAAGTTCCTTAGGGCCTCACTAAGTAGCTAAGGCTGGCTTTGAACTTGTGATCCTCCTGTCTTAGCCTCCTGAGCTGCTGGGATTACAGATGTGCACCACCCTGCCCAGCAATTTTTGGTACTTTCTGTACTTTTGTCTATAGTCCTTAATGTGGCTACTAAGGCATCTTTAGAAACTTTGTTTTCTTAGATTTTAGGTAAAATAGGCACTTTGTAGTCCAGTTTGTGTCCTACTAATTTTAATTTCATTATTTTCTATGCCTACCTAGGAGGGAAATGGTGAACAAATGATTTTCTAACTAGTATCACCAATAGGGATGAACATTTTGCCAGTCGCAAATCTAGGAAATACTCAGGCCAGATCCCAAACTCTTGGCTTGAAGTGCCACCCGCTGGGGATCCACAGATAAAAAAGTGTGATGGACCTGTGATCTTATTGCTTTTTCCATTTAGACTTTAGAGTAAGAGATTCTAACAAAGCGAATAGCTTTTGAGCAGTCAAAACACACACACACACACACACACACACACACACACACACACACTCTTAACAATTTTTTCCCCCAAACCTGGCCTTGAATTAAGAATTGCTTTTAAAGGAATTTTTTTTTTTCACATTTAGCTAATCAGAATCTTGAATGGCCATAGTCAGATTATGCTACTAGGGTTTATATTTATGTTCTTTTGGTGCACATAATCACTTGTTAGAGATTACAACCATGCCATTTTTATAGATAGTTTGGGCCCCAGCATCTCACTGGGAAGTTACAGGCCCCAAAGTTATCTTTTTTAACCATCACCATACCCCTAACAGTTTTAGGAAAGGATAAACTAGTAGTTGATTTCAACTAGTAGTTAATAGATCAGTATGGATGAGTTTTAAGTTTTCTGGATATCTGAGCTATTTAAAAACTTTTTGGGCCAGCTTCCTGGCAATCCTAGAGACTCTGGAGGCAGAGGCAGGAAGACCAAAAGTTTGAAGTCAGCCTCAGAAACTTAGTGAGACCCTGTCTTAAAAAAAAAAAAGGCTGAAGGTGTGTAGCTTAGTGATAAAGCACTTGACAAGGATGCACAATCCCTTGGGTTTCATCTTGAGCACCACAAAATCAAATAACTTTTTTCTTTTTGATAAAAATAACAAAAAACAAAAAACACTGTTTTTGTTTAGGTACTGAAATGGGACACAGTGATTATTTATGTAATTATTTCAGGGAAAGGCTTATTAAAATTTTTCTTACTAAAAATGAAAGCATTGTAGAAATTCAGAAAATATGAATTTCTTAAGATGAAATCTAAATATTACCTGTAATTCAGTTCAAAATTCAGGTCAAAAATCATCACTGTAAGCATGTTGATGTATATGTGGGGTTATTATTATTATTTTGATTGCAAAATTTGTAACAAGTTAGACAAGGCACAATAGTTGATAGAATGTTAAATCTATTGAATGAGCACAGTAATTCTAGATTTTCCCCATTGGAATTTGTTGGAGATAATAAGTTAAAGAGAAGGGTCCAATTATAGTTGCTATATTAGTGAACATTGATTAGTGGTATAGAGGAAAAAACTGGGTTCTTAAGTATATTAGCACTTAGCTGACCATGATTTATGACTTATGAATAGTTCATGAAATGGATTTTTGAAATTATTTTTAATGCTTTCCAATTACTAAACACATGGTAGAAGTGAGAAGACTGTAAGCCCTTTTTAGGGCAGGAAAAGCATCTCATATTTCGTTTTTCTTACAGGACTTAGTACAAATTCAACATTATGTAAATATTTGTTGATGACAAATGCTGTTTATTCATATATAATCAAGGTAATTTCCTTATAATTAATTATAATTGGCTTTAGGGGCAATTATGGGAAATTTTATAAAATTGTTTTGTACTCTTGCTTCAACATTTATAATTTTGATTGAATAAATATGTCATTAGAATTAATACAGTGTTTGAATCTTATCTTGGTATATTTATCTAATTGTTACTACAGGAACATATATAAAATTTCTTTTGGCTCATGGTGTTCTTCAGAAAACAGCAAACTAAAAATATATACCCTATCAAAGGTAGAAATATGGCAACAATAAGGAAATATAGGTGACTCATTTAGATATCTCATACTTCAAAGAGCTTGCTCTATGTTTGAAAGGCCAACATACTGCAATTATTATTTTTCACATTTAACAAAGTCTAATGATTCTGTTCTGATTTAGTGGAAAGAAGATTAAAAATCCTGACACAGTCATTAAGTTAATTAACCTGGGTGCCGGTACCTTATTTCCTTCTAGCTTTTTCATTCTAGGGTTTGATTTTTAAGTCATGACTTACATACAACCATTCCTCTTAGAACCAACCTGGCTGGATCAAATTTTCTTCACTACAATTATTGGTTTTGGAATGGCTCTTTCCTGACTTGAGCTGGACCAATCAGAGACTTCCCTGAGTCTCTTTCCAGATATACTAGGAAATGGTATCTTTCAGCTGGAGCTAGTATACAGGTAGCCTGTATGTTTGGACCTGCAGCATCTTCCAACAAGAGACAGACAGAACCATGAGGTTTCTGGACCACATGTGTCTGAAGTCAGCTATACCCTGGAATTCTGGGTGATCTGAGCCTGAGTTCCTTTTTTGTTCTTCTTACACTAGTTTGAGTTGAGTTTCCATCATTTACAAATATGAGAATCTTCATGTTAAGGTAGAAAGAGATGTCCTATAAATAAACTGGAAATAATAAAAATGTAAGAGCAGAAATTAATGATAAAATAAGATATAAGGGCTGAGGGTATAGCTTAGTGGGAGAGGAGAATGCTTGACTGGCACACACCCAAATCCTTGGTTTTAATCTCTAGCAACACCAAAAAGAGAGCAAGAGAAAGGGAGAGAGGGAGAGAGGGAGAGAGGGGGAGAGGAGGGGAGAGGGGAGGAAAGGAGAGGAGAGGGGAGAAAGGGGAGTGGAGGGGAGGAGAGAGACATACAATAGAAAAGGATCAACAAAGCCAAAAAGTGGTTCTTTAACAAGATTATTAAATTGATAAACTTCTGGGAGACTGATAAAGGAAAAAAAAAAGAGATGGAAAAATAGGCACGTTTAATAGAGACAGCAGGATTAAAAGGTGCCTATAACATGAAAGTTTAGAAGGAATGAGCAAATTCTGCAACACTAAATGACCAAACTGACTACAGAAAATCTGAATGTTTCTGTTACCATGAAATAAATTGAATCAGTTTAAACATATAGTCCAGTTTTCTAGCCAAACTCTATCAAGCATTCCAGGACAGATATTTACAGCCACAAAATCTTTTTTTTTAAAAAGTCATTCAATTTATCTATCTATTTATTTATATGCAGTGCTGAAGATAGAACCCAGTGCCTCACATGGGCTAGGTAAGAGCATTGCCCCCAGCCCCATAAAATGTGGTATAGAAGTGAAAAGGCAATCTCACAGATGAACATAAAAACAAATATCCAAACTATTAAGAATGTATGAAAAATATGGGTGTAGAAATGACTGAAAGTTGTTGACAGGGTTTTTTAAAAAAATAATTATTATTCCAATTGTTTTTGTTTGTTTTGCCTTGTAAACTATTGCCAAAGAACTGCAGCAAATAAACTACAAACTCCCCCCCCCGCACAAAATATGTGTATGTATGTGTATATATATACATATACATGTGAGTGTGTGTGTGAGAGAGTGTGTATAAATACATATATTGAAGCTAAGTTGGGATACACAGTGGATTCTACATCACAAAATTATTGTATTTTACCATAGTAACAACTTTACCACAGGTACAGAAAAAAAGTTCAATAAATTTCAACAAACATTTTTAACTCCACTGTCGCCTCGGTGAAGCCTTCCCTTCTTACTGAGCTTAAAAGTGTAATAATCCCAACCAATATCGTCCAAATCTTTTGCTTTGCTGTTTCCTATGACTCTTAACAACCTAACATATACTTTTGTATTATTTGTATGTATAAAAATGTTATGGCAGCACTGCTATAATATGATAATTTTGGAAACTGTATTGTTTGGAGGAATCATTACATCACCTAAGGTATATCCACACAAAAGAACACTATAATAGTTTTTAAAATGCAGAAGATTTATACATATGTTTATGGAAAGATATTTAAGACAGAAAGTGATCTATAGAATAATGTGTACAGCAAAGTCCTATTTATATAAATAAACAAACAAACATAACCCCCAAATAATCAAGTATTTAATGAATAAAAACTCTTTAACAGAGGTTCATTCTCTTTGGGAAGGTAAGTAGACTGGAGAATGAATGTGGGGAATTTTCCTTTTTCTTTGGCATAATTCTGAATTGGGATTTATTCTACAGAGGGGAAGTATTTATGTAATAGTTGTCTAAGAATGTTGAGAGACTTTAAAAGGCCAAGGAACAGTGTTGTATGTTTGTAGTCCTAGCTACTTGGGAGGGTGAGGCAGGAGGACTGAGTCCAGGAGTTCAGGGTCAGCCTGGACTACACAGCAAGACTCATCTCCATTCCCAAGAAAAAGAATGACTTTAAAGAACAATCACAAGGTGATTATATATAACTTGAACACAACAGTGTAAAAATATACAAAGTTAAAAATAAACTTAAAGAAGTGAAATAGCTGATGATTTACTTCATGGTTCCCTCCCCATTTTTATTTGGTAAATGTGTTTTCATGTATAAATTAAACTGTTACAAAATAAGTGAACAAAATCACACGTAGGGAAATCTGCATGTGTATTTTATTTCCATTAGAAAAATATTATTTATATAAAATTTTGGTCCATTTTCTTCTTTACTTCTACAATTCAAGAGTGAATATTTTACTAAAGTAAAAGCAGAATCACATATCTAACATGAGAACTAAATACTTCATATCGTTTAATTAAATAGAATGTAATTGAATTAGGCTCTTTATTATTTTTCAGGAACATTAACTCATCTACCTGTGTTATTATTCCTTGTACTTTAGTTTACTTGAGTGACTATGTAATGAGTGTCCCTTCTCCCATATTCAGCAATGAGTGTACACATTTTTAATTTGTAGCATCAGTAACTGGATTCATTATCTAATATTCAATTCATGTCAACTCCCTCTATGATATAGTATTTCCATGATAACTACAGATATTTTAGTCACATGTACACTTTCAACATCAATTGTAAGAATCAAAATGTTAATTTAAAGACATGATGAGAATAACACTGCCTACTTATAGACCTGCTGTTGTGAGAGGTCCCTGGACAGCCACTGCTTCAATCTCAATGCGTGCTCCCTGTAAGGTAAATAATAAAACAATGTTTTCATTATTTTGTACAAATTAAAGAGTTTAGTAATACTTTCCAAAAAATGTGAAGCTAACAGCAACACAGTATTTTTAAAAATAAACTTTTCAAAGCAGGAAAGAAGAGGAAATATTCACCAAGAACCTACAGCAGGCCAGGTTACCATGCTCCCCACTTTCATGTACATTAGCTCATTTGATTCTCATAGGCAGCCCTATTAGATAGACAATCTTCAACTCATACAATGAAAGTTCAGGCTGATTAACTGTTTCCAAGTCAAAAAGGTAAATAGCACAGGTTTGATCCTTGTCTTGTGATTTCAAATTCAGAACTCCTTTTACTATACCCAATAACTTACTAAGTTTGATGATAATGATCACTATAAGTAACAAAGCAATAAAAATGCCACTCTTAAATTTTGTTCAGTGGAAAGTTACAAGTTTAAGTCAGTAAAGGCTTAAACTTCTTTATAGGAATATTGTGTGGCTAAAAGCATAGGAAAAGAGCTTCTAGTGAAATTAGAATACCAAACCAGAATGGTGAAATATGGACGCCATAGTAGAGAACATTTTTCTAGTGGTAGATCTGGATTTTTTATTATACGATAGCCAAATGAAATTTTTATTGCAGAATTAAAAGCCTGGCTCAATTTTATTGTTCTCTAAGTAACATTATGACAATACAGCTGTTTCTGTGCTTTTTCTCACAACTTAAGTACTGATTCTGTTATGTTCATGCCTTATAAGGCTTCCTAATGTTTTTCCCCGGCATGTAATATGGGATGTTTACTTTAAGACTTTAAGTTCCTGGGAAGCAGGGACTATATCCTTTCTTTATTTTTAATTTCCTTTCACAGCACTTAACTTAGTTTGGTATATTCAGAAAACAATGTAGCAATTTAAAACTGTGTACATTACTCATTTTAACTATACTTACTTTGGGTAAAGCAGCAACCTGGTAAGCAGCTCTAGCAGGAAAATTACTCTTGAAATCTGAATTTAAAAGAATTTCCTTTTAGTTTCCAGCCATTGTACTGTTCAACCTCCATGATCAAGAACCTGGTAAGTGCTACAAGGACTAGTCAGTTCTTAGTTATAAGTAACATTTCAGGAAAAAATCTCACATTTAGATTCTGTTTGATAAACTGTTTTGATGTATTTGTTATAATTTTTAATGCTTTCCTGTCAGCTTTCTGAAAAAAAAAATGAAATACATACTCTATCATTTTGATTTTGTTTGATAGGAATGGGATTTGCTCTTTGAAGTGATATTTGCAAACCAGTTAATCTTAATAGGGAATGTCTCTCTAAATCCCTATATCCAGCAATTTTGGCAAGTACTTTCCTTCCCTGTTTTGGTATTTGGGATTGGATCCATTGCTTTATCGCTGAGCTACATCCCCAACTCTTTTTGAGATGGTATCACCAAATTGCTTAGGACCTTGATAAGATGCTGAAGCTGACCTTCAACTTGGAATCCTTCTGCCTCAGCCTGCTAGAATTACAGGCATGTGCTATCACACTTAGCCTGGCAGGTACTTTTTCACTAATTTTGATCTTCTCTAGTCTTTTCTTCTGGAGACAATAAGTAATGATACTTTTTCCATGTGATTCCTTTGTCTCTTCCAGGTGGGAGGGACACCCATTTTCCCTACTACAGCAGTGATAATATCAGCATTTACTCAGTGCTTACAATATGACAGCATTTGTCTTAATTGCTTTACAGTTTGTGTTACTGTATTTAACAATTCAAACAATCCTATGGAGTAGCAGTATGTTATCTCCACTTTGCATATGAGGAAACAAGACATGGAAATATAAAATAGCTAATTAGCTAGAGATTATGAGATGGTGGTTAGACCATATCATAGCATTAGCAAACATGAGCTATACATATCAGAATGTTTATGAGGGTTCAAAAAGCCTAAGAAAGGTCTAACGGAAAATGGATTTGTAGGTTTTTGTATATTATTTTAGGGAATGTAACAGAAATATCTTAGAGTTTTTTCATGGGGATATATTGTATGTTTCCAGTAAGACTTTTTTTTTTTTTTTTTTTTTTTGGGAGAGGGAGTACCAGGGATTGAACCTGGAGGCATTTAACCACTAAGCCACATCCCCAGTAAGACCTCACACAGGGTCTTGCTAAGTTGCTGAGGCTGGCCTTGAACTTGCAAACCTCCTGCCTCAGCCTCCCAAGTTGCTGGGATCACAGGCATGCACCAAGGCGCTTGGCTAGACTATTAATTTGGGGGTTGAATACTAGGGATTGAATTCAGGGGCACTCGACCACTGAGCTACATCCCCAGCCCTATTTTATATTTTATTTAGAGATAGGGTCTCAGTGAGTTGCTTAGCACCTTGCTTTTGCTGAAGCTGGCTTTGAACTTGTGAACCTCCTGCCTCGTCCTCCCAAACTACTAGGATTACAGGTATGTGCCACTGTGCCTGGCCCATCTAGACTTATTAATTTTTTAAGAACAAGATGCCATTTCTTTACCATCTCCTGTCACTTTTAATTGATAATGGGCACTCATTTTGTTAATAATTCATTTTTCTTTAAAACTGTAAATAAGAAAAAAAGATAAATTACTTACACTGTTTGTAGATTTCATTGACAGTATTGAAGTCATTCATGTCAGCCAGCAAAACAGTTGCTTTGACCACTAGAAGATATATACATTCTCATTAGGTTTAGCAACTTGGTCTGATTCAAAACATTTCTTAGAAAAACCATATATGATTCTGTGACTGTCTTGATTAAAATGGGACTGAAAGGGGTCTGAAAAAGTGAAGTTAGAACAGAGTTGTTTTCCAGACTATTAGAACAACTTTAAAAAACAACATGGTATGACATTACTAAATGCCATGTTTTTCAAAAAGACCAAGGAAATATCAAACAGAAATTAACAGTGAAGGAAAACCAAGTTGCTTACCATTAGTGAAGTCACAGCCTGCCGCTTTCAGAATTTCACCCATGTTTGTAAGAGCCTGTAAACCAAGGCAAAGAGAGGCCTAAGACACTGGTGTAATACTAAAGTTTTAATTAAATTCGGTGAATCATCTTTTACTAGTACCTCCTTGAGTAGCTTATGTTGCAGAAAAATTCTCCCCACTCTTTCTAGACTGCTTCTATAAACTCCTTCTTGGTTTTCCTTTAATGGAATGAATCTTTATGAAATACAGTGAAAAGACTGAAAGGAAGTCCCTTCCTCAGTGCTAAAGAGTGTGAAGTTTTCAGTCAATATCCATTAATTAAGCTGAAACAAATAAGTTCTGGGATTCCTCATTCTATATCACTACTTTATATAATTCTACATCACTTCAAGGAGGTAGTAAGCATTAAAACATGTTTTCTTTTAAAGTAATATTTGATGTTAAAAGGCTCTTTTTCTCCTCAAAAAACAATATTAGTGAATTTTGTATGTGTTTGATGCTTCAGCTTCCAGAAAAATATCAGTTTGTTACCAAATCCTTAACTTATTCTTTTCAACTTATTCTTCCTCCTCACTTTACTGTTGAAAATATATGATTGCATTTTTGTATTTTAAACTAATAATTAATCTAAATAGATACTACCTGAGTAAGACAAAAGTATAAAAACTGTGAACAAGTACATGCAGAGAAAAGATGTATCCTCTCCTTATTCCTTAGTAAGGGTAACAAACTGTTTCTAGCTTCTTATTTTTTAATCTTTTAGAGAGTCCATGCATAAATGAACATACTCTTAAACACACAAACATACACACCTGGTAGCCTATCGTGTATACTATTCTGCTCTTGGTTGGATTTTATCATGTAACAAATTACCTTTGAGAGCTTTGCTTAGCAATTTATTTGTATGGGTCTAGCATGATTTTTTCAACTAGTTCTTTATGAAAAGACATTTAGGTTGTTTTCTATCTTTGGTTATTATAAACAACTTAGTGAATGTATTAAGTTATAATTTAATTCTATTATTGAAATAGAATTGTATTCATCATTCTTTTTTAAAAGCACAGTATGTAGCCAGGTATGGTGGTACATGCTTGTAATCCCAGTGACTTGGGAGCCTGAAGTGGAAGATTGAAAGTTCAAAGCCAGACTCAGCAACTTAGCAAGACTCTTTCTCAAAATAAAAAGTAAAAAGGCTAGGGGTGTAGCTCAGTGGTTAAACACTCCTGGGTTCAATCCTTGGTACCAAAAAACCAAACCCAGTCCAGCTGAACCAACCAAACCAAACACACTGTGTAAAACTGTTAATATTTTTTTTCTTATTAACAAATGCTGACTTTTTACTTCTGTAGTGGTGGCTTTATTTGTGTGTGTTGGGCGTCAGTGGCCCTAAAAAGAAAATTTCCCAATCCATGTGTAGGTGGCAACATGCTATTTGATTTTGATGATTCTGGTCCTTTTTTTTTCCTTCTTTTTTGGTACTGGGAATTGAACCCATGGGCATTTTACCACCTAGCCCTTTTATAATTTTGAGACACAGTGTTGCCAAATTGCTGAGGACCTCTTTAAGTTGCTGAGGCTAGCCTGAAATTTATGCTCCTCTTGCCAAAGCCTGTTGAGTCACTGGGATTATAGGTGTGTGCCCCTGCATCTTGGCAGGAGATGGAATACTCTTTTTTGGTTGTTAAATGATTCATTAAATTTCCAACTCTCTTCAATCAAAAACTGGCTTAAGTCAAGTAATGAATAGCTTAAAAGGCATTTATCTGTTAATGTCTATAACACAAGTCAGGTAGGGGGTTATTAATACTGATCAAAATTAAAAAATCGTAGCAAAGTGAATTTCAAATGTGGAAAATGACTTACTTGTTTAGTTTCTGCTGCTATCCCTCCAGGTACAAGCTGTCCACTGGAAGGGTCCATGCCTATCTGTCCAGAGATGTAAACGGTCTTGTCCACTAACACTGCTTGACTGCAATGAACAGAAAGCTGGTGTATATATAAAATGTAAATATAAAATTCGGTGCTAAATGAGTCCTTTGATAGGACACAAAATGCACAAACTGTAAAATAAAACATGATAAATTAGACTTCATTAAGATTAAAAACTTTTATCAATAGACAGAGAAAATGAAAAGACAAATCAAAGACTGGGAGAAAAATATTTGCAAAACATCCATCTAATAAAGGACTTGTAGGTAGAATATATGAACTCTTTTTTTAAAAAAAATTGTGAAGAACTCTTTAAACTCAATAATATGAAGATGAATAACCTAATTTTAAAAATGGGCAAATGAGGGCTGGGGTTGTGGCTCACTGGTGGAGCGCTTGCCTCGCACATGTGAGGCACTGAGTTTAATCCTTAGTACCACATAAAAATAAATAAAATAAAAAAATATTGTGTCTATCTATAACTATTTTTTTTAAAAGGGCAAATGATTAAATAGACACTCCACCAAAGAAGACCTACAAAGAGCTAAGAAGTACATAAAGGATGCTCAAGGTCAGTAACTAGAGGTACCTATGCAGAGCAAAACCATAATAATATAACACCATACATTTCACTCATAATAACCAACATTGGTGAGGATGTGAAACAATGAGAAACACATATACTGTTTGTAGGAAAGCAAAATAGTACAGCCATTTTGGAAAATTTTGGCAGTATCTTAAAAATTTAAACATATACTCAACACACAACCTAGTAGTTTCTTTCCTAGGCAGCAACTATCCAAGAGAAATGAAAATGTATGTCCAAAGCCTTTACATAAATGTTCAGAGCAGCATTGTTTGTGACACCAATAAATAATAAATAAATAAAAATTTATAAATCACTCATAGATCTAATTGTTTAATTTCAATTATATGAAATTTCAGACTTTTCCCTCTCACCTCCATTATTGGGGATTGAATCCAGAGTCCCAGATGTGCTAGGCAAGTGCTCTAGTACTCTAAGCCTCTATATGAAATTTTAGAAAAGACAAAAATGATAGCAGAAAGTAGATTAGTTGTTTGCTGGGTCCAGGGGCGAGGACTGATCATGAATAAGTTTGAAGGAATTTTTGGGGTGGGGGGGCGTGGGTGGTGTATGTGTTGGAAATGTTCTAAAATTTGATTGTGGTAGTGGATATGACTCTATATGTTTACTAAAACTCATGAAACTCTATACCTAAAAAGCATCTTTTAAATAAGTAACTTACACATCATTTAAGCTGTAAAACAGAAAAATGCAATGCCAAGAGCACTAAAAACATTAATTATTCTCAGATAAGGTTTTCCTTTATGTAATCTTCCAAAGTTTCTTCATGCATATAGGAACCAAACAAATATATTTATCTCCCTCCTTTTACACAAAATATGGTATATTCAACACTATTGTACACTTGCTGTTTTCACCCGACAGTATATCACCAAGATCTTTCCATAACTATATGTAGAATTTTTCCTTGATTTTTTAAAACAGTTACACAATTCTTCACTGTGTATACTTTGTTTGCCTGATCAACTTTGCTTTCAATATTTTATTATAAATAAAGCTACATTCAAAACCATCACATATGCACACACATACATACACACAACTCCATGCACACTTCCACTGAGCAAGTAACCAAGCCCAGATCCCAGGGTCCTCTGGTTGAGTCTTTCTTATGGCAGTACAGGAAACTGTCTCATAGTCCCTATCTTCCAGGGTATCCTAGGGCTAGTGTCTGGTCCTGTTTCTGTAGCTGTGCAGGAACCAGTTGGTCCCTTGGATGTACACAGCAGGCACGATATAACTACTTGTTGATATTTTGCCCTCTAATCACTTAGTAACATAAACAATTTTGGCTATCAATAAATATCTTTTTAGGAGTACCCGTTGGCTCATGATGTGGGTTTTGGAGAGCGGAAGAATACAGATTTAAATTTAGTAATAGGATTTAAAAAGTCTAGGAATTCTTTTCAACTATCTGGCTTTCACTCTAATTTGCAAATAAGTAACTATTGAGCTCGTTAATTTGTAATCTTTTCTCAGGTTGAACAGTTACCATTAGCTAACATGTCCATTAACTCCTCTGTCCATTAGGCCATCTGCTCTGGGCCCTTTACAAAGTACTTTCAGTTCTTCCCATATCCGAAACATACTTCAAGCCCATATGTATTATCATTTATCAAAAACTTTGTAAATAATCCACTTATTTTCAGACCATTAAAAGTAAGAATTGGAATTCAGACTATCTGAGCTATGTGAGTCATTTCTTGGAAATTTAAAGAGGTTTTGTTAACAAAAACTGGAAACTTGGTGCATGTGTGTGTGAGATGCTGGGATGGAACCAAGAAGCCTAGTGCATATTAGGTAAATACTCTACCACTGAGCTACACTCCCAGCCCCCTTAATACTGAGTATAAGAATCCTACTGTCTGCAGATAGGCGTAGATAAGTTGTTAGGTTCCAGAAAATTTTAAAGTATGTTGTTCTGCTTTGAGGTCAAAGGGTAAAAACACTTTTAAAATCATTAACTCTCATGTCATAATCTATGTCGCATTAGGACTGGCTTGGTGTGTAATAGCAAAATGAAAACAATGCAATAACATCATGATGTTGCAATCTCTGAAGGTTCTGTCCTGAAGTATCTCAAAATGTGCTGAACTGTCTAGCTAATTAATGACAGCACCCATCCATCCCAAGGCCAGGCACTGACAGTTCAACTCACTAGAATTCTTTCTGGAGAAGACCCAGAATTTTCAAAAACTGTACTTGCTACAAACTCCATGCACAAAAACTCTTCTTTCCAAGTGGTTCTTAAAATATGTCCAGTTGACTTTATCAGGATATAAATAGTTGGAGTGTGTTTTTTCTTCACCGTAAAATATTGACAATAAGGTCCATTTCTAGTGACCTGTGTTTGAATCCTTTGGATCCAAGGTCCTGGAAAGTCTTTATCATGAAGCTGGCTAATGGCCTTTCTGTCACACTGGCACATTCATGGATTCCCCCTCTGTTCTGTTAGCAGCTTCCACTTCCAAGTCAACCAAGAATATTCATGACATGTTTTCATTCTTCAACAAAGAACACAGTATTTCTAAATAGGTCAAGAGAGGTGAATGCTTTTAGCAGGTTCTAGGACAAAGTGTCTTGTATAACATCACTTTGGTTTTTGTTAAGGGTCACTTTTGTTCTGAAGTAAACAAAAAGTGTTACTCTAAATGATTTAGGGAGAGAGTTTAGGCAGAAGGAGGAAAAAGATTACTGATTTTTGGTTATACTGAAATATCTCTTAACTATGCTCTCTTTTTCTTCACAATTTCTATCCAAAATACTCTCAGAATTCTCTTCTTAAAAGAGATCTGGTTATTTCTTGCTCAAAAACACCTGATGGTTTCTCACTACATAAAAACAAACTCTTTTGTTTAGCAATGGAACTGCTACAACCTGGCCTCTGCTAAAATCAAATTTCTGTCACTTCATATTTAATCCCTACTGTTATCTTATGAAGTAGTGCTATAGTGAAGTCCATTTGGAAGACAAAGAAAACTAAAGTTAAGTCAGACTTGCAAGGTCAATTCAAAATACACAATACAAAAATTTCAAATGTAAAATCCAACTCTTGAGTTAATTCCCAAAGGGTCAGTCACACAGTGGATCACAGTACAAAAATTATTCCCTTTTCAATCCTTTTTCAATTTTCCTATCATAAAGATAGCAAACTAAATGATTAAGGTTGATTTCTAGAGCCCATTGCCTGAAATTCATATTGTTAGACCACTTCTCAGTGGTCTTCTATTTGGAATGCCCTTCACTCCATGACATTCTGCTAATGTTTTTAACAAAGTTTCACAACAGTGCTATATGTGACAAAACCAATCTTCAAAATGCAATTCAGGGACTACTTCTCACAAGGAGCATCCCTAAATCTTTTTCTTTCTTTGCCCATTAGAACTATTTTCTCTTTTTTTTCTTCTTCTCCATTTGTTCCTTTACTAATACATTTTATTTCTAATCTTACTATAATAATTACTGTTCTGCCACACATGAGTGCTATTTCTCATGCTATTTCTCAAGCTCTAGAGGAGGAAGCTAGGGCTTGAGTTCAAATCAAATTGTCACTTACAGATTAACTGACCTTGGACAATTTGACTTTGTCAAGCTTCAGTTTTCTTTTTGTAAAAAATGGGTAGGAATTAATAGAAAAAGGTGGTTGCTATAGTGACTGTCATAAAGCCTGCACTAAACTAATCTTTTTTTTTTTTTTTTCTTCATGTGTGTGAAGGCCTTTCCCAATGGGTTTCTTCCAACGCATTTTTATATCCCTCAAATACTGGGCATGTAGGAGGGATTCAACATATGTTTGCCATAGTTAACATATTCCAGCTATAGAAACTTTCTAGTTTTGCTTCTTTTAATAGTGAACAGACACTATACTTTAAAAAGGAAAAATGGTTATAGGATATGCTTTAGTGAAGAATTTAAAAGAATAACAATTATGTTAGGAGAAAAAGAATGCAAGAACACATAGAATAAAATCCAATGGTTTTAAAGTTGAGATTTTAAAAAACTGTGCCTGTGTGTATTTTTTTTTTTTTTAAAGAAGCCTATTTAAAAGAACTTCTGACATGTAGAAATAAAGGCACACAGGGCAGACTTTCTGGCCAGTACCCATATATTAACTAGTATATATTGGGACATTCTTAGAAAATTATCTTCGTTGTGATTTGCATTTGATTTGTTAGTGGTAAATGGGCATGCACAATGAGTTCATAAGAATCACAAATGCATTCCTATTCTTTGCCCATTAGAACTATTCTGCATATTGTAAAACGAGGGGTTTGGGTAGGTGTGCAGGGATTTGTGAAGCATTTCTAAGATCTCAGCTGTCGTTATAAAAGACAACCACATCTGTGACGAGATTTACTTCTTTGGTCCCCGAGGGGCCGCAGCTCCGACCCCGCCACCTCGCAAGCCAGGGGTCCCTGAATGCTCCTACAAGCCACATTACCTGTAGGGACCAATGGCCCCTGGGGCTTTCGCGGTGCTGATCACCTTTCTGATCAATGACGACATTTCAGTCTTCTTTCTTAAGCCCCTCCGGGAGAAGATGCCCCTTCACCAGCCCTGCCCGATTCTCGCCCAACAACTGACCAGCCTGGGGCAGCGCCTGCCGGAGGGACCCGGGGAGCGCGCTCGCTAGGTATTCTGGGAACTGTAGTCTGCGCGCGACTCCGCGCCACGTGGAGGAAGCGCCGGGCTGGCGCATGCGCCGTGCAGCTCGCTCACCGCGTAGGTCGCCTTTGAGGGGACTGTCGCAGAGGCTTGTCATTCTGACCCCAGGATCCCTCAGAACGTCGGGTAGGTAGGTCGTGAAGCATTGATTCCTGCTGCCAGGGAGCTCGAATATGGGGGGAGTGTGTGTGGCTACCCCCAGCTCCGGCCCGGTTTCCTTCTCTCTCTCAGATTGCTGGTCTTTATTTCCTCTCTGCCTGCGCCCGGGACCCTTTTTTCCCGGTTCCGAACCTTCTCGTGCACCAAGTCTGTTATTTCCCGGCATTGCCCCCGGTAGGTGGAAGCTGTTCTGAGGATGAATAGGCTTGCAGCTCTTCTGCCACCCTAAAGGATGGGTCATTCAGGGGACCATGCCGAGAGGCGTTGTTCTTCTCCCACCCCTCCCAAATTCCCGTCTCTGACTTTAAAGGGTCTCCTACGATCTGAACAGGGAATGGGATCTGACTGGGGAAAAAAAAGTTAGTGATCTTGCTTTGGCTAGTAGCCCAGAGCTGGTCTATGTACAGATCATACATTGTCAGAAGGAATGGTACTGGGCTAAATCTCTCCCATCCTGTTAATATGTGTAATATAGCTACGCTCCACTTCTTCATTTATGAATGCTTGTGTACATTAAATATATATACATTTATATACATTATACACACATATTAAGTAATGTGCGTTAGTGTGATATATATGTCTCCCCTACTTTGTGCAGGGCGGTCTGCTAACTTCTGGGAATGCAATAGTTAAAAAAAGGTGAGGTCTCTGTCCTCCCTGCTTTCAAAATGTACTATAAGAAAATCCCTTTGTTTGGCCTACATACTGTTAAGGTTTTGATTTCCTTCTGTCTCAGGAACCTTCAGATCTTTTTCATTGGTTTAGATCTCTCTCCAGCCTGGAATGATCTTCCAGCTCCAGCCTGGAATATATGATCTTTCAGTCTGTCCTTCTCTATCCTATTTCTTCTCTGTCTTCCCACTCTAGTCATCTGAGTTCTCAATCCTGTATTCACACAGAAGATTCCTGAATACTCCTTCTTCCCTAACTGCCCAAATTCCAACTAACTGAAATTCTGTGTTCTTACTGATTTTTTTCTGCTGATACACATTTTTTCTTTCTCATTTCCAGTTTCTTGTTTTGCTATACTGCAAAATTTAACATTTTATTACATGTGATCTTATTTTCTAATTATTTTATGTTTGAATATGGTGACTAGAACCAGACTGCCTGATCCAGACTATCCTGAATTCCAGGACAATCATAAGCTTAGTGGATATGGGTGGAATAACTGCTTTGTGTTTCAGTTTTCTCATTTACAAAATGAGATAACACAAGAACCTCTCATATAATTGTAATAATTAAATGAATAAGGCAGTGCCTGGCACAAAGTTCTCGATTAATGTTAGCTGCTTAAGATGACTAAATTCTTAAAGGAAAAAGATCACATCCTGATACTGGTATTACACAAGACCTGAAACTATATTAGACACATTGTAGGTACCCCAAATCTTGTTAATATTGATTAAACTGGATAATTAGGAAGTGATTCTTATTTATAAAACAATTCACTGCGGCTGTATCATGGCTCAGTGGTAAAGTGCTTGCCTAGCATGTGCCTAGGTTCAGGTTCGATTCTCAGCACCACATATAAACAAATAAACAAATAAATAAATAAATAAAGGTACATCAATAACTAACAAATATTTTTAAAAGAAAAAAATTCATTGTATGATTCTTTAAATAAGGATCTCTTGGAGCATTACAAGTAATTTGTGTAAAATATTACTTGTGAAACAAGGTACTTCATTCTTATCAAGCAGGAATCACCAACTTTTTAGATCTGGAAGGAAAATGAAGATTATCTTTTTTTCCTCCTAGGTTCTCAAACTGGAGTCCACTATACATAGCTGTGTCTGTTCAACCAGATTCTAAGCTCTATGAGAAAACATGGCATATCCATTTATTTGAAGATGTGGGGAAAGCATTTTTGTAAAGCTGACATATTTAATACTCATTAAAGTTTTGACTGAATGAACATGAGAAAGAAGGAAAAAGAAATGAATGAACATGAAAACAAATTATGAATACTAGGAATAGATGTAAAATCCACTTGAATGTTATAAGCATTAAAATTCCTTCTGGTGGGCTGGGTTTGTAGCTCAGTGGTAGAGCGCTTGCCTAGCATGTGTGAGACACTGAGTTCAATTCTTATTACCACATATAAATAAATAAAGGTCCATCAACAACTAAAAAAATGTGAAAAAAAAAGATTCCTTCTGGTGGGGCTGTGGCTCAGTGGTAAAGTACTTGCCTAGCATATGTGATGCCCTGGGTTTAATTCTCAGCACCACATAAAAATAAATAAATAAATAAAATAAAGATATTCTGTTCATCTACAGCTTAAATAAAAATAAAGATTCCTTCTGGAAACTGTTTTAAGTGAAATCTCAGATCTCAAAGGATACATTCCTTATTCATTCTTTATTCATAACCCAACCCAAAGAACTGTTTGAGGACTGCTGCTAGCTCAGTATGCTCATTTTTTAAGTCTAGAACCAAAGTTCAGAGATGTGGTATCCCAAGGTTACCCTAATATCCCAACACCAGCCTTCCTTTGGCTCATTCTAATCCTAAGCTAGGGATCCTAAGGTCGTGTGCTTTGTCTTCTTGGGTTAGTTTTGATTCAAGTAGGTAACGTTGGTGGACTAAATTGTTTGGTAAACTATTTTGAATTGTTCTTAATACAAACTACTCTAAATCATGTGTTTCATTAGCCAACCAGTTATGCAGAACTCTACATTCTACATATTGTTTAATTTTTAAAAATATTTCAGGGGGCTGGGGATGTGGCTCAAGCGGTAGTGCGCTAGCCTGGCGAGCGCGCGGCCCGGGTTCGATCCGCAGCACCACATACAAACAAAGATGTTGTGTCGGCTGAAAACTAAAAAATAAAATGTTAAAAATTAAAAAAAAATAAATAATAAAATTAAAAATATTTCTGAGTGTAGATATATTATTTTAGAATAATAGTTCCTGTAAACTGATCATTTAGTTTGTACTAAGCCCTATGCTAAGTGAGTTATGTATATGTATTTTGTAAAGCCAGTACTTATGTATATGTAATTATTTAATTCTCACAACTACCTTGTGATAATTGCCATTTGTAGAGGAGGAGATTGAGGCTCAAAGAAGAAAAATAATTTTCCTAAGATTATATAACCAAAAAAATGTTAAGAAGGTATTTGAATCCAGATCTTTCTAACTCTAAAGTGAAGGTTTCTAAACACTGTACCATTCTTTAAAAATTAACTCAATTTTTTATGTGTATTGCACTGTAAAAGGAGCTAAGTGAATGGGTGGTAGCTAATTAAGTGGCTCTCTATGGAAGTGGTACAAATCCTGATGTGGGATTTTGGAAATTAGTACAATATTTTGATTAGCATAATGATTGGGGTAACACTCCTGGCATTTGTGGGCCAGGGGCAGGAATGTTAGATACCCTGTGTATGCAGAAAATCCCCAAAGTAACCCAAAGCCAAAGTCTGTTTTATGTAAAAGTATTGGTTGCACAGTTTTAATGTATACTGAATTTTGTAGGGATGAAATAAGTCAAAGCCGTGTTGTTTTTTTTTTAAGGAGGGATTCTTTACCAAGGAGTGTTTACGGGCTTGAAAAATTATATCACCAGTGGCACTGTTCTTTTTGAGGCACAAGTAGAACACATGTGGATTGTTCTGCCACTGTAGCTGTTGCCTCCATGGTCATTCTATATATAGGCAGAAATAGTATTAGAATATTTAAATGCATTGAAAATAGCTTGGTAAGTGTCTGCACTCTGAGATTCCCTACCTCCTGGTGTTACCTGCAGGACCTTTCGGACTTCTTTACAGCGAGCAAGGAAAGAGTTAATAACTTGCTTGGGGTGGGAGCTTCCAGGATCCTTCTCCAGCTTTTTGGCTTGTATCAGTGCCTGTGCTGACAGTGTCTGTGATTGTTCTGTGGGTTCAAAATGTCTATTTCATAATGTCATCTAGTATAGTGGTGAAATAGTTGCATACAGAAATGCATATTGTTTTATTAAAATTACTTTTTGGTTCTTTGATATAGTTGGGGCTTGTATTGCAGGGTATGTATTGATAATAGTTATGTCACCAATAGGTTATTATTAGTGATTTTTATTTCAAAATAAAAAAACAAGTGTTTCAGACTGAATCAGTGAAAAAAGGGACCTTTTGTGTTTAAGGAACCACTGAGTGAATCTGTCAGGCTCTACTAGGTTTTTATCCTTTGTCTTTTTTATTTCAAGTTGAAATCATTATCTATTGCTATTGTAGATTAAACATATAGTTAGCGTTGTCTCAGCAATAAAACTGAAAACATCAATAACCTATGTTCAGTTTGAAGTAGAGTGTTCTAAGTTTCATTGATTTGGGTGACTCTTATTTCATCTAAGAATCAATATGAAATGTTTTAGCTAATTTCAGTTTTTTATCATGCATAGTGATCTCATCTGCTGTTTTATTCTTTCAACAAACTTTATGCAGTGTCAATATTTATGTAAGATTTAATTACTTGGCAACCTAGACTGGAATGTTCCAATAGGGAATCTTCCATCAATAAACTTATTTTTTTCTTTTGAAACAAGTTTTTGATGTTAAAGCCATTTACAGCCTCCTTTAAATTTCCCTGCTGTAGATCAATATGGTCTCATCAGTCTAACCATAGTAAATGAAGGCATTATATTGAAGAATCCAATTTTGTGTTACATAAATATTTGTTGAATTTATTATTTTTGAAGGGGAGTTTCCCTCTTGTACTAAATGTATCACTTCCATTCCAGAAATGTCTAATGCAAAAGAAAGAAAATATGCTAAGAAAATGAGAAACCAGCCCACTAATGTGACTTTATCCTCTGGCTTTGTGGCTGATAGAGGTGTAAAGCTCCATAATGGAGGAGGGAAACCTTTCCAAGCTCAACAGCAAGGTAAGATGACATGAAGTTCTCTCTACTTCCATTTAGAGTGAATTTTGCCAGTTCTTTTGATAGTCATTACCTAAATAGTAAATGGACTGAAATAAAACTAGATACAACAGACTCTCAGTATTCTCAAATTTCGTATTGGCAAATCTGCCAAGTTGGTGAAATGTATTTGTAACCCTCAAATCGACACTTATAGAGATTTGGCCGTCATTTTGGACATGCACAGAATAGGAAGAAATTCAAGTTGCCCTATGTATAAGTTCCCAGGTGTCTACTTGTCAGTTCTCCGAGATGGAGCTCTGCCTGTAGTTTGAATTTCATTTGTGGGGTGGCCTCATGCAAGCCACTTAACCCTTTTGAACTTCATTTTCTCTTTTGTAGAAGAAAAGAAATAGAATCTACCAGAATGAGTTGTTTTTAGCATTTAAAATTCTATCTTCTGTCTGTCATCTATCTATTTCCCCTAGGAACAGTGGTTCAATATTCATTAATTCAGTGTTCACTGTGACTTTATAGAACATGACTACTATAGTATGACTATGCATGTTTTAAAGCTGATACATTTTATTACTGCATTAATTTATTGTTATTTATACTTCTGTGTTTCCTAAGAGAAATAGGGTACATCTTCATATCTGTATTTAACTTGTGTGCTGATTTTAGAACCTTATGAAGTGATAGGAAGGTAATAGTTGTTCATGGGAAGAGCAGTAGAAAATGCTATCTTGGGAAGACAGCAAAAGCCTGTGCTTTTAAATAAATTTTTGGTTAAATAAATTTTAGATCTAAATTCACAAAATCTAGATTCAGACTCAGTAGTTGAGGACTGCCATGGCAGGTGACAAGCTTTTCTTCGTGCATATTATTTCAGTTAAAACTCAGAATGACAAACCATGTACATATTCAAGATTACATGATGTACTAATTCACACCACAGTGGAAATAAATACAATTCTCCACCGAGCCCTCTCTCTGTTCACAGACAGATGTCTAATGTTATGTTAAAGGCAGAATGGTTCAAATACCCTGTCATTTGTATAGGGACTTTACTTTGCATTCTTTCTGTAATGGCTTCTGAGTTGAGTGTGCCAGATGATTAGTATAAGACCGAATGCACAATTAAAGGGAGCATCATTCAGGTTGCTATATAACAGAATATCATAAACTAAGTAGCTTCTAAATAACAGATTTATTTCTCACAGTTCTAGAGGCCAAGAAGCCCAAGATCACGCAGTAATTCAGTGTCTGTTGAGGGTCCTGTGTCTGGTTCCTAGATGGCACCTTCTCCTGGTGTCCTCATGTAGTGGAGGGGTGAGGGGTCTCTCTGGAGCCTCTGTTGTAAGGACACTAATCTCATTTGTGATGACTCTGTTCCCATGATGTAATCATCCTCCAGAGGCCATACCTCTTAATAGCATTACCTTCATGACTTTAACATGTGGATTTCAGGGGACATAGCATTTAGACCATAGCAAGGAGCCTAGTTGAAAGTGCATGTTGTACTGTAAATACTCAGTGAAGAAAATTTTCTTGTATCTGTTATGTTCAAAGTTTTCATCATTCTGACATGATTTTCTGCTGTGCTGCCTGCTGGCTTTCTGACCTTGACAAGTTATTTGACTTCCCTGCTTAAGTCCCTCCTTTTAAAAAAGAAATAGTAGGGAATTGCATGGATGGTGGAAGGAGACTCTCGTTGTTATACAAAATACATGTATGAAGATGTGAGAGAAAAAAAAGAATAGCGTTACCCTAGATTAGGTAGAGAGAAGTGATGAGAGGGGAGGGAGGGGTTGGGAAGATAGGAAGGATAATAGAATGAAGCAGACATTATTACTGTGTGTATATATGTGAATGCATGACCAATGTGATTCTGCAACCTGTATACTCAGAAAAATGAGAAATTATATCCCATCTGATTCAAATGTATGATATGTCAAGGTCATTGTACTGTCATGTGTAACTAATTAAAACAAATTTTAAAAAAAAGAAATAGTTATAATCACTTTATAAGGTGGTTGTCCTCAACAGGTGTTACTTCTACACTGTAATGCTTATCCTTGGTAAGAGTGACACATTTCTTTTTGTTTTCTTTTTGAAAATATTCTAGAGCTTCATTCTGGAACTTCACAACAGCGGCAAACCAAGATGACCCCTCATTCACTGCCTGAGCCTAGTGTGAATGAGCAGTCTTCCTCCAAAATCATGTTTAAAAAAAAGGGAGGCTGGAAAGCAGGTCCTGATGGCACTTCCCAAGAGATCCCCAAGTATATAACCGGTGGGTATTGAAGGAAGTACAATCTGGTTGTGTTGGGAGCTCATTGTTTCTACTGCCACAGTTATGCCAGCACATTGCCCTCTGCCCTCTGCACTGCCTTGGCTGCCTCCCTCGCCTCTCTCCTCTGTTGTACCCACTTGGGCCCTTCTCACCTCCAGTCTGGACTTAGGCACAACATCCTTAGGCCTGATGGTTCTCCCACCTTCATTTTCTGTCCTTTTTCTTACCTATTTTATAAGTCTTTATTTGTGAACTTTTAACTCCTGTAAATGTGCAGTCCACACTCTTCAGCATGGCATTCTTTAAAGATGGGACCAAATTTAATATACCTAGACTGTATTTAAAGGCCTATCACCAGCCCTTTCCAGCCTCATCTCCCATTGTCTCTTTATCACCTCCATCTCCATTACCATATAAATCCTTTATTCTTTGCACATACTTGGTCTTTCCATGCCTTCTTGAATTAATTCACTTGAATTTCTCTAGCATCCTGTTTACTCTTAAAAAAAAAAAATCACAATAAAGAAAACCAATATTTGTTACATTTGGAACAAGCAGTAAAAATATTAAGAAAGAACATCTTGAGTCAAAACCTCTGTTAAAATTTTGGTTTTTTTCCCCCCTTTGTTTTCTTGTGTGATTATTGCACTTAAAAATGATTGTGAAACTGAGTATGGTGGCATGCTACTGGGGAGGCTGAGGCAGGAGGATCTCTTGAACCCAGGAGTTCAAAGCCAGCCTGGTCAACTTAGCAAGACCTGTCTTTAAAAATAAAAGCTCCACAAAAATGGTTGTGATTATATTACACACATACACACCCATACTACATGTAGATTTCTATTTTAAAAAATTCCTGTAGGACTGAGGTTTGGCTCAGTGGTAGAGCGCTTGCTTAGCATGCATGAGGCAGTGGGTTTTGAGCTTCAGCACCACATGAAGATAAGTAAAATAAAGATATTGTGTCCATTTACAACAACAAAAACATATTTTAAAAAATTCCTTGTTAAGTTTTTTTTTAAACTCTTTTTTCTGACTGAAAAAGTAAAACTGAATTATAATGGAAGACTTGAAAAGTGTAAAAGTTGAAGAAGAATCTCTCACAGTGATTTAACAGAATAACCACTGACATTGATTGAGTCAGATATGTGGTCAGAGTAGTCAGTGAGCTGAAAGTACACATTCCTCAAACCTGTCTTCTTTTGAAACCCACCAGAAAAGGTGCAGATTCAAGGCTTGTTTTCAATGACATCCTTTTCTTTGATAGCTTCTACCTTTGCTCAAGCACGAGCTGCTGAAATCAGTGCCATGTTAAAAGCTGTGACCCAGAAGTCTTCTAATTCGCTGGTTTTCCAGACTCTGCCACGACACATGAGACGAAGAGCCATGAGCCACAACGTCAAACGCCTCCCTAGACGGTTACAGGAGATGGCCCAGAAAGAGGTAAATATTTAGGTCAGTGCTTTAGGTTAGTAGTTCCTGAAAGAACTCGAGATGTAGTAGCCTAAAATAATTTGTTAGGGCTGGGTTGTAGCTCAGTGGTAGAGCACTTGCCTCACATATATGAGGCACCACATAAAAATAAATAAATAAATAAAATAAAGGTATTGTGTCCATCTACAACTAAAAATACAATATAAAGAAAATAATTTATTAAAAGGAAAACCAGACTACATCATATTCATTATGGCATCCTTTTTTTTATTTGCATATTTTTGGTTTAATCTTTTCCTAGCCTTCTCTACCCTCCTGTGCCAAATTAGAGGCAATTGGGTACTATAGATGTTTTTATAATGTAGCATTTGGAACCTGTCTTTTTAATTACTGTTAAAATTGTTGAGGTTTCCCTTCTAGATTTAAATTTTTTTTTATAAAAGGTACCATCATCTGTTTGCCATTTAATATTTCAAAGTTAAAAACTTAAACTTGTTTTTTTGTACTTGGAATTGAACCCAGAGGCACTTTACCATTGAGCTAACTCTCTAGCCTTTTTTTTTTTTTCCCTTAATATTTTTTTAGTTGTAGATGGACACAATACCTTTATTTATTTTCATGTGGTGCTGAGGATTGAACCCAGTGCCTAACACGTGTGAGGCAAGTACTTACCACTGAGCTACAGCCCCAGCCCTAGTGTCTAGCCTTTTTAAAAATTTTTGTTTCAAGACAGAGTCTCATTAACTTGTATAGGGCCTCACTAAATTGCTGAGGCTGGTCTTGAACTTATGATTCTCCTGTCTTAGCCTCCCAAATCTCTGGGATTACAGGCATGTGCCATTGCACCTAGCTTGAATTTGGTTTTAATTTTGGTACAAATCTGATTGTGTTTTGGCTTCACCAGGATTCTGGATTTGAACATTGTTAAGATTGTTTAAGCTGCTCATGTCTTTACCAGTCAATTCCAGATATGTTTGTTTAGTGGTCTTTTATATATTGGTGTTCTCCTGGTGCTGGGATAATAGTTCAACAAACTGAAGTTTTGAACTATAAGTTCTTATCCTTAATGGGATCACAAACTAATAGAAAATTGTTTTTCCTGGAAGTTTAGCTTGACTATAGAAGAGATTTAAGAGTAAAAACTAACCAGTAATTTTGTACTTTCTGAATTTAACGTAAGGTCTCTTTTCTAGTGATAGCACTTAGTGTTTGTCAGTAGCCTAACTGAATTAAATGAGTGGATTTTCCCCACTTGGTAGTTTTGGTCTTAAATTTTTGGTTTTAGTTACAATCATACAGGTTAGAACAACAACAACAAAATCAATGAGCTAGCATTTGATTTATTCTTTTTTCTCTCTATTAATAGCCATATTAAGCTTATGTTGCTATGTTGAACCTATTATAAGTACTTTTATCTTCATAGTCCACGAAGGTTGTACTATTAGTGAGCACTAGAGCTATGCCTGTCTCTAAAACTCTTATTCTTCCCATGGTGTCCATTCTCTACCTACTGAGTTATTAAGTTATTAAGCAAATGAATAGGGTCTGTAAAGTACTCTACAGCTTAATCTAAAGTTAGTTGTTTGAATTCCTAACATTTAATTTGGTTCTGAAGTGCTTACAAAGTAGGATTTGCCTCTCTTCTTGAACCTATAGGCAGAGAAAGCTGTACATCAGAAAAAAGAACATTCCAAAAATAAATGCCATAAGGCTCGAAGATGTCATATAAACCGAATACAAGAATTTAACCGTAGACAAAAGAAGAACATATGGTTGGAAACTCACATCTGGCATGCCAAACGCTTTCACATGGTCAAGAAGTGGGGCTATTGCCTTGGAGAGAGGCCGACAGTCAAGAGCCACAGAGCCTGCTATCGAGCCATGACAAACCTTTGTCTCCTCCAGGTATACTTTTCCAGTGGGGTTTCTTTCTATTTTTGTTTAGTCCCTTTATGATGATGAGCTTTTGTTCTGTTTTGGTTTTTGGTACCAGGGATTGAACCCAGGGGCATTTAACTATCAAGTTACATCCCCAGCCCTTTTTTATTATTATTTTTAAATTTTGATAAAGAGTCTTGCAAAGTGGCTTAGGGCCTCGCTAATTTGCTAAGGCTGGCTTTGAACTTGTGATCTCCTGCCTCAGCCTCCCGAGCCACTGGGATTATAGATGTGTGCCACTGTGCTCACCACAAGGTTGACTTTTTGACTAATTCATGTTATGCCACGTCCTATATGTGAAGTTGCCCACCTTAAAAATGATTACTCAGGTGCTTCGCTGGGTACTAGAGATAAATAGTCTTAGTAAGTCTATAGTATAAGATAAGCCATACTGAGCCATAACCCCAACCCCTGGGGCAGAATTTTTTAGCAGGGTGGTGGGTAGAGACAGAATCTTTGATTGAAGTTATCAAATATTTTCTAAACATTTGATCAGCCCTAAATAATAAAAGCGATAGCTAATAATAATAATAAATACTTTTGAGTGCTTAATATATGTCCAGCTCTGTTTTAAATTATTTACATGTGTTTTTATTTGATTCTTACAACAACAAACAGCACAAAGGAGATAGTTACCATTATTTCCATTTTACGGATGAGGAAACTTAAGGTACACAAAGGTGAGGTAATTTATTCCCAAGCAGACAATGAGTGGTAAAGTTGAACTTTGAGCCCAGGTTGTCAGACTTCAGTGTTCCACCATTATTCTGTGCTGTCACCCAGTTATACAAATTCTGATGAGATTCCTCTTGGCCACTGTTAACTGAGAGCAAGGGACTATTGGTAGGAAGATTTCTATGTGTTAGTGATGGCGTCAATTGGTCAGAATTTGCCAGAATCACAGCTGTAATTCACCTTTTAGGGTCAGTTGATGGAAATTGCTAACGGTGTTGTGGCAGAGGGCTTGATGAGGGTCAAAACTGAAGATGGGATAAATTACTTGTAATGATGTGTCTCTAGACTCAGTGTTATATAATCTTGAGGTCCTGCGTTAGCTAACCAGAGTAAGGAACCTTAGCTTAATTTTGCAGTTTATTGCTGTCTTGCTTATTCTAGTTTATTACCTTATATAGATTTGGGGGATGAAGAATTTTTACTTAGAAGTAGTAGTTTGAACCACTTTGAACTTGCTTAATATTATGGGATAAAACAGATTTGCTTACTAAAAAGTAGGACATAGTAACTTGCATTTTAAATGGAGATTCACTTTGATTTCAATTGGTTTAAGAATATTTGCTAATGGAATAGGAATGGCAGGTTTCAGTTTTTGACTTAATAAGTCAAGAAAGCTAGCTTTGGTAATTTTTTCTGTCTCTTGGACCTCTAGAGGTTTTCTGATGTAGCTTTTGGCTTCTCGGCAGTTCTTCCCCATGTAAATTCTAAGGAATTTAATTGTGTTTCTCCCTGTGTGCAGGATTTATCCTACTATTGTTGTTTGGAGCTGAAGGGCAAAGAGGAAGAAATACTAAAGGCAGTTTCTCAAATGTGTAACTTAGACACAGGTAATCTTGTTTCAAATCTGGATCCCATTTTAGTCTTAGATACCTATTCATTTCATGAACTGAGTGTCTGCTGTAAGCATTTTAGAATTTAAACATATATAAAAAATGTGGGAGGTAGTTCTCGGTCCCAATAAGTATGTTAATTTAAGAAAAGTTGGGGTGGCATTTAAATTTTTTATAACATTGTTAAGTATAAAGTGAGTTATGATTCTGTGGAATGAACTTAGGAAACAACTTGAAACTCTTATTAAATATTCATTTAATAAATATTTACTGAGAACTTAGGTACCAGGCTTTCATCCAAACCATGATCCAAACCAAAACTTTTTCCCTCCTGGACAGACAATAAGTAACAGTGGCTAGGCGGGGGTGATGCCGCAGTACCAACACTCGAAATCACCGTCCTTTGCTTGTGTTTATGTCAGGATTGACCTTTGCAGCAGTTCACTGCTTGTCTGGAAAGCGCCAAGGGAGCCTCATGCTTTATCGAGCAAATAAGTATCCCAGAGAAATGCTTGGACCTGTTACATTTATTTGGAAGTCTGAGAGGACCCCTGGAGACAGTTCTGAAAGCAGGCAGTTGTGGATCTGGCTTCATCCAACTCTTAAGCAGGTATAATCCTTTAAATAATTTCTCCATCATTCTGTCATTACATTTTAAATTACCATTGGATGTCAATAGTACAGAAATTTAAATAGTACACAAGTTTGACTGATAGTTTGGTAGTAGCATATAGTAGGGAAAGGTACATGCATTCTGGATAAAGCAAATTTATTTTTATTTTTTATTAAAAATTTTTTTACTTAAAAACATTGAACTGACAAGTAAAGTGTAGATGTTCAAGGTATACAGAGCGATGTTTTGATATACTGTATAAAGATTACCACAATCAAATTAATTAAAATATCCATCATCACTCATGCTATACATTAGACCCCCAGCACTTGTCTACCTTAGAAAAGGCAAATCATGACCTCATGCAGTAAATCATAAGCAGAATTAGAGATGAAAACCAACCTTACTATGCTAAAGATATGAGATGCTGCATTTGGACTAATGTGTCCACCTGCTTGCATTGATTCTCAGAGACCTCACTGATTGTGAGAGCCTATTTGATAATGGAAACTGTTTCCAGTAATTCTGATGATTTTTAACTCTTCTTTTAGCTTAGCTTTCCTTTTTTTAAATTTTTTTTATTTTTTAGCATTCTCACCGCTTTTATATCATACACTGTAAACATTTCTCATTTTTTTCCTTTAAACTTTAAAAAATTTTATGATAGTGGTTATGTTGTTTTCATAATATTTGGCATTTCTTTTTTCTTGTTCAAAAAAGGAAAAAGATTTTTTGATGATGATAAATTTGCTTTGGTTTGTGAAGGGATGGAAATGTGAAAATTGTAAAGGGTAAAGAATAAACTAAACCAATAGAATTTGTATACTATATTTAAATTTCAAAATTTAAAGTAAATGTTTATATCCTTAGGATATCTTAGAGGAAATAAAAACAGTATGCCAGTGCATGGAACCCATCAAATCAAATATTTGTACTCCTAACCCACTTCTGAAACCATCTCAAGAAGAAAGTCAAATTGAACTGGCTGATGAGAAAATTGGCAAGAAGAGAAAAAGGAAAGATGATAGAGAAAATGCTAAATCAGTTAAAAAAGTTATTGGTGATGGAACTAGGGATCCATGTCAGCCATATTCTTGGATCTCTCCAACCACAGGTATTGTGATCAGGTATGAGTTGAATTTACTGTGAACCTCCTGAACTTTTTCAGTAAAGATTCACCCCATTTTTGCCAGTGGCACAGACTGGCATGATGGAAGTTTCCATTTCAAGATCTTTTCTCTCTTGCAGTGATTTGACCATGGAGATGAACAGATTCCGGCTGATTGGTCCCCTTTCTCACTGTATCCTAACTGAGGCCCTGAAAGTTGCTTCTGTGCACACTGTAAGAGTAACTGTGTCTGTTATGTTTTTCCTGGCAAATTTGTGAAATCTAATATATAGTCTCAAAACATCTTGGGCCGTGGCTTTTAAACATTCATTTCATTGTTGTTTTTTTTTTTGAATGGATTGAACCCAGGGACACTCTGCCACGGAGCTACATCCCCAGCCTTTTTATTTTGAGAAAAGGTCTCATTAAGTTGCCCAGGATGACTTTGAACCAAGGGATTCTCTTATCTTAGCCTCTTAAGAGGCTACATAACAGGCATGTGCTACTGTGCCTGGATATTTCCCTACTTATTATCAAAGGTTTTTTTTGTTTTGTTTTTGTTTTTATCTTTTATTTCTAAAAGACCAAATCTAATTGATATGATAGTAAACTGACTTCTTTTTTACATACTGACTGTTCTCCCAGATGTCTTGTAGAAGGATCTTAAACTCTGCTCTATGGGTGGGTAATAGGGCATCTCTAAAAATCCCTGAAATTGTATGCCAGTTTTTAAGTGTTTGACTTGAGTGATGCATATTTCCTGGGGTCAGTTTCTCTGATTCTCAGAAAGTTTAATGTAATAACCTTTCTTTGGATAGAACTTTCTGTGGAAGGTTTGTGCTTTCCAGTATTATTGCCAGAGCCATATAAGGCTGTTGAACACAAGAATTGTGACTCGAGTGACTGAGGGACTGAATCTGTACTTTATTTAATTTTAATTAATAATTAATTTTAAGTGGCTTTTTGCGGTTCATGGCTGTAGTGTTAGACAGTATAGGTCTGGGGCATGGAAACTAGATTAGGAATTTATTCACTTCTTGTTGCTTCCTGATTAAAAGTTCTTCAGTAGCTTCTCATCATATTAAAGGTGAAATCCAAAGTTCTAAATGTGACCTGCATAATCTTGGGCTTTCTTGCTTCTATGGCCTCATCTGCCCTCAGCTTCTGCACTTGGGCCATGCTGGCCTTTCAGGTTCTAGAATGTGTCACTTCTCATCTCCTTCAAGGCCTTTGCACCTTTTTTTTTTTTTTTTTTCCTGCCTGCTGAACATTCTGCCTCCATCACTCTGCTTGGATAAACCTTCCTCATTCTTCAAGAGTCAGTTGTCCCATTCAGTTTGTATCATTTCCCTTTGTAATCCTTTCCTGATTCCTCAAGTTAAATTATATCCCTTTTCTTTTCATAGCATCTTGTGTATTTCCTTAGTTTATCTGCTCAGGTGTGTTTGTATATATGTAACATCTGTTTCTCTATTAGAGTAAGCTTCATGATAGCAAGGGCAGGCTGGTCCTGTTATTAGTCTGTCCTAGGTGCTTAGCATAGTGCCCAGATGGAGAAGGTGCTCCATGGTAGCTAATAAGTTTTGGAGTGGAACTTTGAATCTAAAAAGTGTGGTTCTAGAGCCTGTACTCCAGACTGCTCAGCTTTGTTACCTGAGTTCTGTGAAGTGAATGGTGCCTGTGGCTTCTGTAGGATCTGTAGGAACATGTCCTCTTCAGTGAACCTCCAAATGAATCACAGACAGTGGTTCTCCTAGCATGCACCCATGAGACAGCATGCTATTTGAAACCTTGCTCATTTCCTTGTTCTCTTTAGGAAAGTGAGGTGCTTGTGCATTTTATCAACATTTCTAAGAATACTGCTGTAGTAATATATCCTTTACTCGAAGATGACATCTCCAGGTACAGATTTGGTTTTCATTTGATGAGGAATGTGTTTTTCTTAAGTTGGAGGTAATGAAGGTGATGATAAGAGAAGAGGACAAGGCCTCTTGTTGGAATTTGCTCGAGAGAGACTGGGAGTGTAAAGTAGCTTAGGTAGGCAGTGTCTCTGAAAATCATGGCTATATTTTCTAGTATGTGAAATTCTGAGAGAAGGGTTAATACCATGACCATGCTCCTAATTAGAAGAGTACTTAGTCTGGTGGTAATTACTTTTTGAAAAACAGTGGCAACTTGCCTGCTACTCTTCATGAAATAGTCATTCCCACACACAGAAACACAAGGGGTGGGGACTGATACCATAATCATAACAAAATTATTAAGTCTGATTCATTATGCATCTGGTGAAGAGAATCTGTTGTTTTTCAGGGGGAAGCAGACACAGGGGAGACGCCTCACCTTTGGTGGAGTGATACATGTAAAAACCCTGATAATGTTTCCCTTCATCACAGACAAGAAGCTGTTTTTGAATTGTTGGGAGGTACGTGGAGGAAATGCTGGGTTGTACCAGGAGGAAGGAAGGCACGGCATGTGGTTTAGGAGAGCATATTGCATCTGGGTGTCTGATGAGTGGTCTTATTTATCTTGCTGCTATTAGTGATGTAGCAAGAGAAGCAAGTAGAGAAGGTGCCTGAACTCAACAAACAGAGCACGGCAATCACCAAACAATAAGCCCATGAGATATTAGTATTCTAAATAACTGGCATTCTGATATTATAAATAAATGCATATGTCAGGTTGTGACCAAAAATCCTTAGTTACTGCTCATGTTTACTTGTGGTCATAGCTGTTACAGCTGAGAGAAGCCTATGTGTTCATGTTATAAAATAACCTTTTTTATGTCCGTTGAATCTTTTTTTTTGCAAGAAACCCCTTTTTTTTAAAAAAAAAGGTTATTCTCTAAAATTATCAATTGGTGGGGGGGGGACGGGAAATAAAAACTAATTATGTTTTTAAAATAATTAGTCCAAAAAAAGTTTGAAAGATTTGAAAATACAAGCATATATGTTTGTATTGTGAATTACCCTCTGTAAGCTTGCTTTTTTGCTTGTTTACTTTGTTTTTGTTTTATTTAAAGGAATAACATCACCGGCAGAAATTCCAGCAGGTACTATTCTGGGATTGACAGTTGGGGATCCACGAATAAATTTGCCTCCAAAGCGATCCAGAGCTTTGTCCAATCCAGAAAAATGCCAAGGTAAAGTGCTTGCAATACCCCTGGTTTCCCTCATTTTGTTGAGCACGGTCCAGTCCTGTTAACAATTCTGTGTTAAAAAATCGGGGATCTTTACCTTCCTCTGCTATGAGGCAGTTATGATCAGGGGACGTGGGAGTGTGTCTTTCAGCTGTAAACTATGGAGCTTGTGTTCATTTTAAATTTTTTTCTGAGTTCTCTATTTTTTAGTATTTAGTAAAACCTGTCTGCAAACTGAATTCTCTGAAATGCCTGGTGTTTCAGAATTTTAATTGTGAGGAAGGGATCTGCACCCGCAGCTGGTCTTGTGCTCAGTGGAAGCCTCTGTTTGACCATACAGATGATCCAGGTTCGAATCCTGGCAAGGCCACCCCAGGTGCTGAAGTATCAGATTTCTTGTATTGATTGATTAGAGATGCCTGAAGAAGCTCATTGGCTGGGGGAGGGAGTAGGTGTATGAGTGGGGCTTGCTAAAATTTTAGTCTAATCTGGGATTTGCAGCAGTTGTGATAATGTCTTCTTGTATTTACTATCATTTAAACACCATTAATTGGAAGAATAATTAAAATTAGCTTGTGAATTTTGGGAGAAAAATGCAAATGTGTTCATAACAACTTCAGTTTTTTAAATCTTTTCACATGTAGTTAGATAGCTTACTAAAGGTAATAAACTCCTGTCAGAACTTCACATAAAAGGTGGATAGCATGAGAGTGGAGTTTAAAGATGCATAAGTAAGTTAGTTAATTCTGGGGCCTAAGACTTTAATCAGTGAGTCACAGTCTTTGTTTTTTTAATACCAATGTGCTCTAGTGCAACAATAAAAACTGTTGCATTTACTGTGCTATTAAATGCTATCATAACCACCTGAACTTTACTTTGTTTCTCTTGCTACTTCAAAATTCTTTTTTGGAATGAGGCAGTCCTACATTAAAACCTTCTTAAGGCTTTTATCTTAATATGAATTAGTTTCAGGAATATTAAAGTCTGTTTTGAGACACATGATTTAATTTCCACTATAAAAGCTAACCATCTAGTTAGTGGCATTCCATTAGAACCTGTATTAAGTACTATAATTCCTTTGAAGATATATGAACTACATAAAGAAGTAAGACTTTTTAAAGGTTTAGTATTATATCAATATTATTAATAAGTGTATCATCTCATTTAGGAAAACAAGTCTAAACAAGGGGTAGAAGTATATTTTGGTGGGCTGGGTAAACTAAAAAAAAATCAATCCTTGTAGAGTCTTAATTTTAATTCTCTGATACAGTTTCAGTCTGTCTGTATATCTGCCTATTTTGACTTAGATCAAAAAGATCAGTTCTGGTGTGACTTAAACCATAAAGAAGGTGTTGCCTGCTTTGAATAACAAATGATTTTCTTGTGTGTATTGTGTATTGTGTAAGTTAGAGAGCTTTTCAAGAGAAGGTACATGAAGAACCTGAGGTGAAGACATATATTCTCAGATGCTTTGAAAAAAGTTTAATTGATCATTAGGTTCCTAAGTTCAGATTTAGTATTAAGAATGTGTTTTGCAAAGCTTTTCAATTTCATTAACACAGCATTTCACTGTATAAGTAATTGGCTTTCTAGGTGAGAATTAAAAATATAAATCTGGTAATGGGAGTGTAGCTTAGTGGTAGAGCATTGTCTAGCATGCACAAGACCCTGGGCTCAAAACCGAACAACGTAGGGTGAAAAAAAACCACCAGAATCCCAAATCTGTACAATATTTTCTGTTATCCTATTTGTTTCCCTAAGCATTCACTGATTTGCTTTGATAGATTATTTTAACTAGTCCCTGTCTGCCAGAGAAGAATTTGTAATAACATTGGTCAATGGGGACTAGAATGTAGCGCGCAGTGTGAGGCCCTGAGTTTAATCCTCATCACCCTCTTCTCTTCAAGAAAAAGGGGGGAGAAAAAAATATTGAATTTACACTGTGCTTATGGGATTATTTTAATCCTTCTCATTAAGCACTCTTTGGCTATGTAACTTTGCTACCCATAGTACAGGAAGAGTCCAGATTGGTAGGTGGGAGATCATTCCTTTACTTTTTACAGCTCTTGCAAGCACTTTTAGAGCCCAGAGCTGCAATTGACCTCCAGGAGTGCCCAGTTAATGCTCATTTTTGCCATAACTTCTCTGTTTCTGCTTTTGGGTTGAAAACACACCATGTCTTCAGCTGGGCAACTTAAACTTGAATACAAATTTATAAAGCAGACTGAATTTGAAGGCTGTAGCCTTTCTAACTGGTAACCTGTGGCAACCCTGATCTTTTTACTGTCTTCATAATTTTGCCTTTTCCAGAATGTCTTACAGATATTGCCTTTTCAGGTTTGTCCCTTTTTCTTGGTATAAATGTGCACCTAAGATTCTTTCCTGTCTGTTCATGACTTGGTAGCTTATTTCTTTCTTGGTACTGGATAGTATTCTATCATCTAGAATATTTGAAGATGAGGTAGTGCTTTATACCTTAAGTATCAGCCATCTCTTTTGTCTGCAACTCAGTTCTGTCATTCAGATCCGTGTCAAAGCATTCTGGGTACACCAGGATTGTTGGGAAGGGATCTTGCCACTCCTAGATAGGATGTGAACCTTCACAGCACATAAAAGGTGCTGGAGACTGTTGTTTAGTGTCTGTGTGAGGAAGAGCAGCATATGGAAGCAGTTGTTGCTTATAAGCAATTTAGATCTCAAAGCTGTTCGTTAATTTAATTTTCTCCAACTTTGTTTTCCCCTGAAATCTCTCACATTGTGGCCTGGTCACTTCCAATTTATTTTTTTCCCAGCCATCAGACTCACACAGGTATGTGCTTTTGAGTGATGTTTTTGTGTTGGCATTTTAGAATCAGCCAAAAAATCATGATTTGTCTAACCGTTAATTTTTTTAAAAAATTCAATTCAACAGAATTAGTCTTAAAAGATTTTTCCCCCTAGTGATTACACGACTGCATGTAGGAAGTATCTTCTATCAGTATAGGTGTTTATCACTGAAACTCCCCCTTATCCAGTAGAGCACTTTCTGGAGTGGCATGCCTTGGGACAAAACCGTACATTTCACAGAAAATATGCTCATCTTAAGGGAATGGAGGAATATGTATTTTCAAAAATAGCTTCATAAAAATAGGTTATGAGAGACTTGAGATAAGGGGCAGAAGAAGACATTTCTTAGAATTATCTTAAACATGGAATTCCATGGTTAGAGCTAATTTAATGTTGCAATACTTGCTTCCTATGCATGAAAATAATTATTAAAGAGCTTAGCAGCCTTTGTGGCTTCATAAACTCTGAAACCAACTGTTAAGAACTTGTCGAGTAAGTTCTGTAGTTAAATAAATGTCTATCAAGCCAGGTGTGGTAGCACACACCTGTAATCCCAGTGGTTTAGGGAACTGAGACAGGAGGATCACAAGTTCAAGGCCAGCCTTAGCAATTTAGTGAGACCTTGTCTCAAAATGAAAAATAAAAAGGTTGGGTAGACTAAAAAATCAGTGGTAAAACATCTCTGAGTTCAATCCCCAGTACTCCCAAAATATATAAACAAAATAAAAGCCTATCACATATTTTTCTTGTCATAAAAGGTATATTGCCAGCATTTAGAGTGTTGATTTAAGGATTTCATTGATTTAAGGATGTGGTTTGAAGGATATTTCTTTTCCCTCTTAGATAATGAGAAAGTTAGACAGCTGCTTCTGGAGGGTGTGCCTGTGGAGTGTACGCATAGCTTTATCTGGAACCAAGATATCTGTAAGAGTGTCACAGAGAATAAAATCTCGGATCAGGTAACTAATAGAGTAAGGATTACTGGTAAAATCATGAATGATGGCTGAAATTTATCATTCTAGAGACCATAAAAAGTGATTTTGTACCTTACAGAGGCTCACAGACTTTATTTTCAAACATTTTATGGATTCCTTGTTCATGATATATATTGTGATTTTTTTTTTCTGTTCTTAGGAAAGAATGATCTCTAGACAATGTATTTTTTCTCAAAGTGATAATCTTATGGTTTAAATACATTGTTCTTTAATCATTTTTGCCCCCTTAAATGTTGTCTGTCTCTAATTTCATGGTGAATGAGCTCTCACCAGAGCCAGGTGTTGTATTAGATGCTGGGATAGAGGACTATAATGTGGCTGAGGTATAGGGTACTGAGGAAGCCTCTGAAAAGGGTTCTGAACCCAGAGTAGAGAAATTGAGGCCTGCCTCCAGGATGGTGGAGCTGGTATTTGCACTTACTCTCAAATAGGAGTCAGAATTAAATTAACCATACTTCTTGGTGGGTAGGGTTGAGGCTTTAGCAGAGAAAGGATTTCAGGAAATGAGAACAATTGTGTGCAGTGACCCAGACCAAATGACCCATTCATGTATCTCCTAGCAGGTCATGAGCTAGGAGTCAGTAGGGGGTTAGGAGATGAAACTGAAATGATAAATGGGGGTCAGAGCGTAAAAGAGTTTAAGACATTTAAGATTTTGGAATGATGATGTAGGCCACCATTGAAGGTTTCAAGACAGGCCATAACATGTTGGGATTTCATTCTGGCAGCCATGTGATGGGTGGATTAGACAGGGGAAGGAATGGGGAGTGGCTAGGATTTGGAAGGAGGTCTCTGGTTTGGATGTCTGCAGAAAAGAGCCTTGAAATAATCCAGATGGGATGATGACATGATGGGAGTCTGAACTGTGGCAGTGTGGCTGGAGTAGAAGAGCTGGGGTTTTTAGTATACCTTCTAGAAAGTAAAATTGAGAAGACTTGGTGGTTGGCTGGAAGATGGAAAATAGGAAAGGAGACTTGTAGATTAGCTTCTCACATTTTAGCTTGGATTTAGAATTTCAGTTGAAAGAGAGCTAGAGCCATGTACTACTTTCCCCAGGTTCTAGAAAAGTGCCTGTCACTGTATTTGCTCAGTAGATATTTGAAATAATGAAAGTATGTTGTTAGCCACTCCTTAAATTCCACTAAACAAATCATTTATATAGCATCTTCTATTTTAAATCATTCAGGCCTGGTGAGAAATTTTCTCAGAAGCCAGGGTACTTTTCCAATTGTTGTTATTAATTGTACCTTCTTTTACTTTTTACTTCTTTTATTTGTTTGTCTTGAATTATTTTCTTCCACTTTAGGATTTGAACCGGATGAGAAGTGAATTGCTGGTGCCTGGGTCACAGCTTGTTTTAGGTCCCCATGAATCCAAGATACCTATCCTTTTGATTCAGCAGCCTGGAAAAGTGACTGGTGAAGAGCGACTGGGCTGGGGAAGTGGCTGGGATGTCCTACTCCCAAAGGGCTGGGGCATGGCTTTCTGGATTCCATTCGTAAGTTACTTTTTGATTCCGACTAACAGTTGCAACATTTAAAATACATCCCTAATAAATACTAAATGCCAGACTTTGGGTACAACTTAGAATCTGAGTGGTATATTTCTGCCCTTAGATCTATAATCTGGGATATGGTTATTTCATGGAAACAGTCCTTGGAGCTAGATTCTCATTACTAAGACCTGTTGTAACGTATCATAAATTTTTGAAGCTTTTAAAGGTAGCTTGAGTTTTTACTAATAGCAACAAAATGTTGTGTTTTTAACTTGAAGAAATCTATAATAGTTTAAAAGCAAAAGACAACTTTCATGGATATATAGAATATACTTTTTTACTCTTATTTTTAAAAAATAATTATTTTTTAGTTTTAGGTGGACACAGTGTCTTTGTTGTACATTTATGTGGTGCTGAGGATCGAACCCAGTGCCTTGTGCATGCTAGGCAAACACTCTATCACTGAGCCACAACCCTAGTCCATAGTACTGTTATTTTAAATTTTTTATTAAAATCTATTCTGTTTTTTTTTCTGGTTAGTATAAATATACTTTGATGCTAGAAATTGTAAAAGGCATATTAGAATGTTAGATTGATGTAGGTAATTAATTTTTAGCCATTAGTGCTTAGTGCAAGGGACATTCATTTAATGAAATCCAGTGGGAATACTTTAAAGTAATTCCACTTAATTTTTAATTATGAAATTCAAGCATTAAAAAAAAGAAAAGATACCAATATAATGGATGCCTGCATCCCTCACCTGCCATCCAGCTGAAGAATAAAACATACAGATTCCCTGGAACTACTCTGTGTCCTTTTCTCCAATCTCATTTCTCCTTCTCCTCCTGAAATAATCACCATTCTGGCATTGTGAAAGTTTGTATCCCACAGTAAAATAAGTACATGTGACATGTTTTTAAACTACATAACTCATTGTATTTATGCTTGTCTTTCTTGGTGTGTTCACTTGATACTGAGCTTTTTCCACATTGGTTGAAGAAGTTCAGTTTCATTCATTTTTACTACTGTATGGCCATGGATTTTCAGAATTATCTCACCATGTGTTTATCTGTTTTCTTCTTGATGTACATTATGTTGTTTCCCGTTTTCCCCCTACAAACAATTAAGCAATTTCACTTTAAGTTGGTTAAATTGAAAATAGCTCTTGATGTTTCTTTTAGATCTACCGAGGTGCAAGAGTTGGAGGGTTAAAAGAGGCGCTGATGCATTCTCAGTATAAAAGGTTACCTCACATCCCGGGTGACTTCCCAGACTGTCCTGCTGGGGCTCTGTTTGCTGAAGAGCAAGCCAAGAATCTTCTGGAAAAGTACAAAAGGTAAGGCGCTGCCCTTTCTAGTCTGTAATGGTAAGGGGATGAGAAGTGTGGGCGCTCCTTGACGAGCAGTTGGGAGGAGGTTGCAGTAGCTCCTGATGTGTAATGTGGAGTCTTCACAGGCTTGCCTTGAGTTCTGGGTCAGCAGGAAGTAAGGAAGAAGATATTACTTATGTCACAAGATTGTTTTATATGTAAATGGTTTTTACTTACCCATCTGGGTTACAACTTTCCTCCTGGTTATTTGCTGCCACCTTAACTGTGGACCTGGGTTTTAGACACTTGCCAATAGATTCTCATGCCATTCCCCCACTCCATGGAAGCTGTACTTTTAAAGAACTGTTTATAAAAGCAAGACCTATTTATAATTTTTTTTTTTTTGATACCAGTGGTTGAACCCACAACCGCTTAACCACTGAACTACATCCTCAGTCCTTTTTTAATATTATATTTAGAGACAGGGTCTCACTGAGTTGCTTAGGGCCTCACTAAATTGCTGAGGCTGGCTTTGAACTTGCAATCCTCCACCTCCAACTCCAGAGCTGCTGGGATTACTGGCATATGCTACTGTACCCAGTTTTATTTATACAATTTTAAGAAAACTATTGAAATATGTAAAAAATTCTTTATAAATTGAAGTATTCCTGCCATCTGGTGAAGTCAACACTCTTTATATTTAGTATCTATTTTTCTAAATTTTTTTTCTTTTGTGTCCTTCTTTGGAGATGAACAAATGAGGGCCTTTATTTCATTTATGTAGGGAAGTACATATGAACATTGGAAATCTGTATTCCCACTAATTGGAAGTTCCCAGCACAGAAGTGCACTTGTGCACGCACTCTCTCACACTCTCTTTCTCTTTTTTTTTTTTTTTTTGTACTAGGGATTGAACTCAGGGGCACTCGACCACTGAGCCACATCCCCAGCCCTATTTTGTATTTTATTTAGAGACAGGGTCTCACTGAGTTGCTTAGCGCCTTGCTGTTGCTGAGGCTGGCTTTGAACTTGTGATCCTCCTGCCTCAGCTTCCAAAGTCACTGGGATTACAGGCATGTGCCACCATAACCGCCTTCCCCCTCTCATTTCTTGTGGCATCTTCCATGTGTACCTAGTGCTGATTCATGGTAGGCCTTAAAAGCTTTCATTAAAAAAAAAAATTATTTTTTGTCTGCTGAATGAGGGAATAATCAAATGTTGTAGTTCCTTGACTGATGGACAGGTAAATAACTGAGAGGACGAATGGTGATACATTCCTGGAAAGCTAGCTCACCAGCTCATTGAGGGCAGTGGCCTCTTGCTGTATGTCCTGTGCCCTCCCATAAAACACAGTTGAGGTCCTCTATGTGTTTGTGAAATAATAATGATGATAATACTATTTTTTACTATATAGACTTTTTAGTGCATGTACATTTTCCATTGGTACAAATTTTTTAATAAAAGGATTATACTATATTATTTTGAAATCTGACTTTTCCATTTAACAGCATATTGTGGATAGTTTCCCCATTTTAATAAATATGACTCTAAATCAAATGTTGGCAAACTTTTTTGATAGTGGGTCAGATGGTAAATATTTTTGGCTTTGAGGGCCCTTCGTCTTCATGACAATAAATGTTGCCATTTGGCATGAAAGTAGCAGCCGTGGATGACATAAAAACAAATGAGCGTGGTTGTGTTCTAATCAGACTTTTTTTTGTGGACACTTGAATTTGAATTTCATATAATCTTCATGTGTCGTAAAATATTATTTTTCCTTTTTGCAACCATTTAAAAATGTTAACAACTGCTCATGGGTTGTGCAAAAAGATATGGGCCAGATTCGGCCTGTGAGTCACATAGCTTGCTGGCTGTCACTCAGAGTACAGCTTGAGTGAGTCCCTAGGATTGCAGAGTGGATGTGCTGTATTTTACCAGTGGCCCTTTTGGTTATTTCCGATTTCTTGCTGGGTGCTTCCGTGAACATCTTTCTGTACATGTCTCTCTGGGGACTTACTCATCTCACACATGCTTATTTAGAGCCTGCTGTGGGTCTGGTACGATTCTTGACTACAGCAGGGATGAAGCAAAGTGTATTCCTGCCTTTGTGGACTCATGATCATATAGAGACTCTGTTCTTGGTAGAATCACATGTTTCTGGGCTGGTGGGAGGATCCGGGAGAGGGCAGGGGGGCCCTGATAGGATTGGGCTCGGTTCTTCCATTTTCATAGTTGGAGCGTGGACTCTGCAGTTTGACTCTAGATCTAGGTTCCTTAGACTCTGTGGGGAGATTTGGTGGCATGCGTTGGATTGTGACTGTCTTCTCAGTGAACAGAGAGTGAGGTGCAAGAAAGGGAGCGGGGCTGTCGGAGATTTAAGGAGAGAGGAATTGTAAACAGGTTTCTGAGAGAGTGGAAGATTGAATTGGCTGGAGAAATACAAGCGATTCAGAAGAAAGCTAAGAGAGCATCCCCTTGAGTTTTGGGTTTGTTTAGTAAGACTCAGGACTACCATGTGTTCTTCCCCAGCTGTGTTCTCCCAGTTGGGTGCTGACTTGGGAACACTGGAGAGTCACTTAATGGGGATGGGCTTGGCAGGTGGAGAGGGTTGAGAGCCCATATTATGGAGGGACTGTCCCGTGAACCCTGGAGTCGAAGCCGACAGCAGGGATGAGGGTACAGTGGTGAGCACTGAGGCAGTGGTAGCAAAGATGAATAGGAGGCTCCAGTGGTTGAAGGATGTGGAGGGGGGTAAGTGGGCTGAAAGTAGAGGAGTGATGTGCATGAAATTGAGATTTTAAGGTGGAGCAGAGTCGGCAATGACCAAACCTGAGGGACGGCCAGGGGTGTGGGTGCTTGAGGGTGAGGTAAAGTAGAAGTAGTGAAGTACACAGGCCCCAGGGCACCGGAAGGATGACGACTGTAGATGCCGAGGCCACTGGAAATGACGTTAAATGTTTGGGGGCGGAGAGGAAGGTGGTGTGGCTGGTAAATGGGGCACCTGGGAAGTTGGTAGAGGACTTGACCAAGGAGAGCGAGCCTGTTGCTTGTCTGATGGCGTATGCTTCAGGGAAATTGGAATCAGGAAGAAAAGGAAGGAAAAAAGTGGCCTGGGCATATGAAGACCATCTGATGTGGACCGTGGGCAGTGAGAAGGAAACAGCTATTGTTGGAAAGGGGCTATAGGACAGCAAGAACAGACCTTGGGCTAAATGCCTATAAATGACATACCTGGTTTTTAAAAAAGTTGTCCATATTAAGGCTTTTGGTGTACCGTGCCCGTTGTTTCAGTACTGACTTTAGGATCTCACTTGTAGTGAGGGGAATGGCTCCTGTCACTTTCACCAGTGTGGGCTGTTGTCCTGTTAATATTGGCCAACTAAGGTGAGAAATGATATCTTAAATGTTTTGTTTTATTAACTAGTGAGGTTAGATATTTTTATGTTTTTCATTATTTCATGCTTCTTTCCTTATAAATTACTCATTTATTTATTTTGCTTCTTTTTCTCTTGGCATTTATCTATCCTTCCTTCCTTTCATCCCTCCCTCTCCTTCCCTTCCTTTCTCCTCCTCCTCCTCCCACCTTTCCCCTGTGCTGAGGATTGAATCAGGGGCTTCACACATACTAGGTGTGTGCTCTCCCACTGAGTTACATTCCCAGCCCTGCTTTATTGATTTTTAAGTGTTTTTTTTCCTCCTTTCTCCTTTCTCATATACATTGCAAATATTATTCCATGCTTTATCTGCTTTACAATTTTGAATTTGTGCATATATTAACACATTTTTTCTGATGTGGTTTTAGACTTTAGTGTTCTGCTTAGGAAGTCATTTCCAGTTGCAAGATGCCTATTTAAAGGACATTACAATGCAGTGGTTAATGCATCCATACAACCTAGGTTCATATCCTCACTTAACCACTAACAGCTCTGGGGTGTTAGTTTAGATAGGAACCTATCCCGTGGATAGCTGTGAGAATTGTATTAATGAGGGTAGTGCTAAGTGTTAGAACAAACAAACCCCATATGTCAGGAGCTTAACACAAAGATACTTTATTTCTCACTCATGGAGTAATTGAATGTGGTGTTCTTGATCAGGGGATGGGGTTCCAGAGATCTGGAGATCTTCTATCCTTTGGTTTTACCTGGGCACTCAGGGTCTTTGCATACAGCTGGCTGGGGGAAGAGCATAGGGGAATATGGGTAGGCCTAGAAATGATGAGCAGGTCACTTCCACTCACATTCTATTGGCCTGGTCCATTTGGCCACAAGGAAAGGGAAGATGTGCAATCTAGCAGTGTTCAGGAGGAAGATAAAATGCATTCAGTGAAAACCCTAGGCAGTGGCTGCACAGGGATTGAATAAGTTAAGATGAATGAAGCACTTGGAACAGTGTGGTAAGTCTTCAGTAAGTATTAGCTATTGTTATTGTTATCACTCCAGCCTTTATTGAATTTATATTAATTAAAGTAGGATGGTGCTGCAAAACAGGAAGCCATTTCTGACTCAAACTCCACTCCCTACTTCCTGCAGTCTGTATTTTCTTTCTTTATCCAATATTGCTGTATACTGAAAGCAGAGAGAACAAGTCAAACATGAACCCTCTCTGTCTTATAACCTAGTGTCTGTTTACTTAAATATGAAATTTTGGAAGAAATGGCTTAAATACCTTTTTCATGGGATTAAGGAGTGTGTGTGTGTGTGTGTGTGTGTGTGTGTGTGTGTATGTGTATGTGTATGTGTGTGTGTGTGTGTGTGTGTGTGTGTGTATGTGTAATGTTAGGGCTCAAACCCAGGACCTCCTGCATGCTAGGCAAACACTGTAACACTGAGCTACATCCTTAGCCAAGGACATATTATTTTTTTTCTTTAAAAATCTACCCAAGGTTTTGGGATATAGCTCAGTTGGTAGAGTGCTTGCCTTGCATGCACAAGGCCCTGGGTTTAATCCCCAGCACCACGCACACACACAAAAATCTACCCAAAATGTGTGTATATTACATATGGATTTATACAACTTAAAGGTTTGAAGAATTATCGTGTTCTGCTTAACCAAGTTGCAGCACTACATACACTATTATAGATGGGCTTCTTAATCGAGGAATCGAGAGAGGCAGCTGTTGTTATCTCTCTGGACTTGGAAAGATGTCTGGGTGGGGCAGATGCCTCTCAGGAAGCCAATACACATTTAATTCAACCTTGAGAGTTTAGCTCAGTGGGCCCTATTAAGCCTATAGGATCATTTCCATGGGAGAATCAGAACAAAGCACATAATAAGAAGTAAATGAGGGGAGGGTTGTATGGACCTGTCTCAGAGTAGATCATCAGACAACCTAAGGATGCAGTCTTAAGAGTGCCCAGGCCAGTAGAGCCAACAGCAGGCCAATTCCCTACTTCTTGGTCAGGCCTTATTTTCATTATCTTGTAGTATTTTTCAAAGACTTTTCTTCATTCACACATTGCTAGAAAGGTCATTTAGTGTGACTGTTGTGAAAAGAAGTTTGGAAGTATCTGTCAAATTTTGAAGTGCTTTTATTCTTTGCCTTAGTTCCATTGCTAGGAGTTTCTCCTATGGATATGCCTTGTGATGTGCATATTCCCAGTCATTCATTGCTGTAGTGTTTGTAGAAGCAAAAGTGTGAAAATAACCAAAAGTTATTTTCATAGAGGACTGTGTAAATAGATTAAGGTATATTCATATGGTAGAAAAGATACATAACCTTTTACAAAAGAATGAGGGAACTTGATGTATTGATATAAAAACAGTCTCCAAGATATTTTGTTAAGCAGAAAAAGTGAAGTTAACAAAAAGTACCGTATCTAGTATGCCACCATTTGTATAAAGATAAGTGAAAAGAAATAAGTACATATGTATTTGCATGAACATAAACTGATAATTCTTCGTGGAGGGCAGTAGGGTCACTAGAGGTGAGGAGTGAAAAAGAAACTTCACTATAACCTTGAACTTAGAACCTTGTGAATATATAGGAACATCACTTCACAACTCCAGGGCACCATGTAATTGGAGCTCTCAGGAATGGTCCTCCCTGGGGTTGTTCAGTAGCCACATGGGACTACTTTGTGGGTGCAATATCTATTAAATACCAAAGAAAACAAAAGAACTTGGCCAGTAGAGTTGGCTATTATTCTTTATCATACATTTAAAAAATTTTTTGTTATTATATATGGACACAATACTTTTATTTTATTTATTTATTTTTATATGGTGTTGAGGATTGAACCCAGTGCCTCATACATGCCAGGCAAGCACTATATCACTGAGACATGCCCCCAGCCCTATATATTTCTTGGAAAGCCATTTTTGTGTGATTGTTGTTTAAATAAAAATGTATGATGATGGTGATGATTATTTTAATTGCCTTGCCCACTTCTCAGTTGTTGAGAATCAGTTCTCTCTTCATTTTTTATTAGACGCCCTCCTGCCAAACGACCTAACTATGTTAAACTTGGCACACTGGCACCTTTCTGCTGTCCCTGGGAGCAGTTAACTCAGGACTGGGAGTCCAGAGTCCATGCCCAAGATGTGTCTTCTGTTGCTTCATCTCCATGTGGTGAGGAGGGTGACCTAAAAAGACATTGGATGCCTCATGCTCCTGAAAAGTCTCATCATTCTGAAGTGGGCACATCTGCAAATGACCGTGGGGACCCAGAAGTCATGGACACAGAGTGTCAGGACCAGGCAGAAACTGGGACAGTAATAGACCAGGGTGCTGGTGAGAACCATGTTGCTGCCACCAGTAGTCAACTCTGTGTTCTCAGGTGAGTGTGAGTGGCTTCTAGATGCATGTTGGATTGCTAATGTTCATGTTAAACAGGCTCCAGGATGTGAAAGTTATCACTATTCCTTTATGCAAATCCCAGGTGAACTTATGGACTTTCTGGAAAGGAAAGCCAGTCCTTTGATGTTTCATAGAGGGCCCAGGAAGACACCTTAATTAGATACTTGATTGAGGCCTGGTGCTAACTCATGACCTGATTGAAAATGTTGTTATTCACAGTCCTAGACCTAGTCAGTTTTTCCTGTGACCTATTGCATTTAGTCTTTGCTCACAAAGAAGTGCCTTCATTGAATGACCCTAGGTAACAAGGCACTCTGTGCATAGAGTGGCTTTCTTTGCTTTATATCACTGATTAGCACTCTTCTAGCTCCTTTTGAATTATATGGTTTGTGGGAGTTAGCAGCCTGTTCAGGGAACGTGGTCTTATAGCAGCTTCCACATGAAATGTGTTCTGCCCTTGGTGCTTCTGCAGACACCCTGTGCAATATGCTCTGATTTTAAAAAGTGCTCTCTTCTCTTGGCTTATACTTATTTTTCTGTGTAGTTAATTTCATGATTTTATAATCTTATTTCTTTCTTTATATATACTGTCTCTTCAGGTCTTTCTTATCAAAATATCAGCTCCTCTTTATTCTCATCTTCTCACTGTGATTACACTTCTAGTATTTTCTATCCCACTCTCTTTTCTCAGCCTTCAACTTCTTAAACCTTTAATCTTTCAGTTTCAGAATATCAGGTACATAAAAAGAAAAATATTGTTACTGAAGAATCTTTTTGTGTGTGTGGTACTGGGGATTGAACCCGGGGCTTTGTGCATGCAAGGCAAGCACTCTACTAACTGAGCCATATCCCCCCGTTACTGAAGTATTTTAAGTTTTAAAAAAAATTGTAGTTTTGATACTTTTCCATGTTGCAGTTTTAAAAATCAAATTAACTCTAGCAATGCCTAATCTTCTATTTGAAGATTTTATTCTTTGAACAAAATATCCTCAAATGTGTGTCTCTGACTTCTTGTAGGAATAGGAAATTACTGAAGCAATTGTCAGCCTGGTGTGGGCCCAGTTCTGCAAACAATCGGGTGGTCCGGTGGGCTGCCAGCAGAGGCCAGCAAGAATTGACCGCAGAGGCCCGCCTGTCCATCTTGGACCACTTTCCCAGGGCCCTGGTATGGGTCAGCCTGTCCCTGCTCAGGAAGGGCAGCCCTGAGCCACTCACCATGATCTGTGTCCCAACTGAGGAGGACTTCCTCCAACTCAGCCAGGATCAGCACTACTGTGGGCCCCAGGAAGCCAGACACAGTGATCCATTCAAGAGCATCATCCTGAAACAGAAAGAGAAGAAGAAGATGGACAGGAGGCAGAACCGAGAGTTTGCTGCTTCCGAGGGCCTGGCAGTGGAGACCCCTGCTGCTGGGCAGGGAGCTCTGACTCTGGGGCTGTGGCCAGGTCCCCTCCCAGGTATGATCGCCCACTGTTCCAGAATCCTCCTAGGCTTTGTCACCCAGGGAGATTTTTCCATGGCTATTGGCTGTGGAGAGGCTCTGGGGTTCGTGAGTCTGACAGGATTGCTAGACATGCTGCCCAGGCAGCCGGCAGCTGGAAGGGGCCTGGTGCTGCTGAGGCCTCCCGCCTCCCTGCAGTACCGATTTGCCAGGATTGCCATTGAGGTATAAGTGCCGGTTCACTGCCTAGCAGAGCATAGGTGATTTTATTTACAAAGTCCCACAGTTGGAATCTTGCTTTCCTTGTCTTCTGTTTCGAAATATCATGTGAAATTCCTTGAAAAGAAGAATTAAGAATATATATATTATGAAATGATGAAATACTTACATCATTTCATCTCTCCCTGCCCTTGCTGTGTAATTGTCTGGTACGTGTGGCCAAAAGCTTTTTATTGTGATTTTTTTGTTTGTGTAATTCTTGCTGAAAAGCAGGGCACATTATTAAAGCTTTACTTTTTATTGTCCCTTTTTTGTTAGGAGCAAAAAGCTGTGAGGTCCGTTTGAGCTCATAGTCATGATAAGCAGCAGTAGCTGTTTAATAAAGAGGAAGAGACTATAAACATCTGGCTTCTGTTTGTGAGATATCGGCCCTGTATGGGCCGTGCTCAAACCTGTACTGTAATCAGTATGCTGAGTACCTTGTGCCATAAAGAATGAAATAATAGACAATTTATTGCTGCCTGTATATGATAAAAATGTTGGGTTGGAATTTAAAGAGGTCTGTGACTTTATGAACTTGACTAACATGTGACCTTGATCACATATTGAACAACATGTGATCCTAGGAGTTAATTTTTTTAAGTAAAAAATTTTTATTTTTGTTTCTGTAAAGAATTTCTCAAAGCCATAAAGGAGAATTCTTAGAGCATGTTCTGAGAGAGAGAGAGAGAGAGAGAGAGAGAGAGATTCCAAAAGTAGATAACAGTGTATAGTGTTTTTAAAAATCTTTTTGATCCTCGAATTCCTTTTCTAAGGAGCACTTTGTGGGATCAGTACCCTTAGGAACACGCTTTGTTCAGCGTGGCTATATGGTACAGTAGCTACCTCTGCAAAGTGATGACTGAAATGACCATCTGCTTTCAAAACGCCACCCATGCAGTCACATCGTCCACTGCAGGTCTTGAGCAGGGCATAATAAATCTCTTATCCTGCCCCATGGCAGGCTCATGATTGCTTTTTTCACTTGGAGAAACCTGGTGGCTCATTAACCTTCATCTACTTCAGCCCCTTACTTCCTGCCATCCTTTTTCTAACAGAGCCTGAGTAATATGTTTTGAATTTACACGTGCATTAGGCATCATTTCATGTAAATAAATGCATTGTGTTTTTGCAGTCTTTGGGGGTGATGAGTTGGGGACAAACTGGCAAGCCTTCCAGTAGTTGGAAAGCCCTTGAGCCAATGAATGGCTGATGTTTCTCCTCTCACCAAGCTTCTCAGTGTCTTTGTGTCCAACAACAAATGAGATCAAGGAAAATAGTGTATCTAAGTGCTGTCTGTAAACAGAATAAATTAAAATACCACCTGATGTTCAGTTGTGAATATTTTTTGGACCATTTCTCATTGCTTTCTAGGCTCTGAGCCACTTCATCAGTGGCTTAGCTTTCTTGATGACAGAAGTCTGAATGTGCTGTGTGTTGCCTAACCGCATTCTGTACAGCACCTGGGGCCTGCTGCTCTGCTGTGGGTACAGGGGACAGGTCACATTTCAGTTACTCTGCTGTGTGGATGGTAAGTCAAAGAGTCACAAGCTGAAAGGATAGTTGGTCTGTGGAAAAAGGTATTTCATGACTAAATAAACTTGAGGGATTGGACATCTTCCTGTTGCAGATCCACAATGAATATCTGCTGTCAACATCCTGCATCTCTTCACTCTTCAGGAAAGGAATCTTTTTCTGACTTGTCTATAACACTTTTTTTTTTTTTTTTTGGTACTTATTGTCCAGAAAACATTAGTTTTGCAGAATATAACTTGAAAATCTAATAGAATCTGCACACATTCAGTAAAGAATTCATATCCCTGACCAAAAACAAAGATTGTTGGGACTGGCTTTATTCTCTATAGTCACTGAATTGATTAACATGTTTATTTTCATCTTGTCAGGTGCCTGCTGCACTCTAGTCACATAGCCACAAAATACAACATGGTCCTGTTCTTTTGTTAAGGGGACAGTGGTTTCAGAGTCCACTAAGTCAGAAAGTATCCTAATAAGAGTTGTGAGCTGAACACTCAGATCAGTTACATGCAGTTTTTTCTGGGTGATTAGCTTTTTTTCCTTCTTGGTTTTACTTAAGTAATGCTATATCTATCATCCATATTCATCATAAAAAAACAGTGAAGATCACCAACAATGAAAAAATTAAAATTACCTGGATTTCACTACCCTGATGTAACTACAGTTTAACCTTTCTGGTGCATATCCATTTGGTGTGAAAATATATGTGGGTAATCTCTTTTTTTTTTTTTTTTTCTTAGAGACGTTGTTGGTCTCACTGAGTTGCTGAGCCCTTCACCATTGCTGAGGGTGGCTTTGAACTTGTAATCCTCCTGTCTCAGTCTCCTGAGAAGCTGGGATTACAGGCATCTGCATGGCACCCAGTGGGTCATCTCTGAAGAAAAAATGTTAAGGGAATGAAAGGGTGGGAGGAAGGATAGGAATAGGAAAGACAGTAGAATGAATCGGACATAACCTTCCTATGTTCATATATGAACACACAGTGTAACTCCACAACATGCTCAACCACAAGAATGGGATCCTAATTAGAATAAGTTACACACTCTATGTATGAATAATGTCAAAATACACTCTACTGTCATGTATACCTAAAAAGAACAAAAAAATGAAAAAAGTAATTGCTTAAATAAAATCATATACAAGTGTAGCCTAGGTTCATGTTGCCAGTTCCTTATGAAGCTTGATTAGCATGAACCCTAATGTTAATTGGCCTTTTATTGGAAATAATAGGAAATGGTGTGTTACGTATAAATGTAGCATTGCTTTCTCCGTGCTACATGCTTAGGGTGAGTTCTTGCTCCCAAGCCTCTGGGAAATAGTCTTAAGTGCTTGTGGCCAATTTAAGGCCTGGAGAGTACAGAGCTAGATTCAGGACTGGGTTGCTTAGCAGATACAGGTTGAACATCTAGAATCCAAAAATATTCCCAAATCCGCAGTGTCCCTAAATCCAAAACATTTGGATTCTGACTTGACATTGCCCAGTTGGAAAATTTCACATTTGACCTTCTGAAATATTCACTATCAAAACGTGCACTAAAAATACTGTGTAAAATGAGCTTTGGGCTATATGTATAAAGTATGTATAAGACATAAATGGACTTTACTTTTAGACTTTGATCTCCTCTCCAAGATACCTCATATATATGCAAATATCCCAAAATTAAAAAAAAAAAAATCCAGAATCTGAAATATTTCTGTTACCAAGCATTTTGGATAAGGAAAATTCAACCCATAATAAAAAATAGTACTATTGGTAGGTCACTTGGGAAGCAACCCCAGTGACACAGAGGTTCTAGTTACTGCAGGCCTCCCCAAACATGCGGGACCACAGATGCTGTCTTTTCTTTGGCAACAGTGGCTTACCATCTCAGCTGCATGTTAGGATCAGCTGATAGTACAAACCTCAACCAGATCAATCTTGAATTGGGTCTAAGCATCAATAGTTTTAAAAAGCCCCCTAGGCCACTGATGAGCAGCTGGGGCTGGATCTGCTGCTGTAGGAGGTTTGGCTATTTGAACCCTCTGACCCTGGGGAAGTGTGCATGAATAAGGAGGCCATGGAAACCTCATAATTCTGTGCCCTTAGCAGACCTGCTTTCCAGTGTGAAACCTGACCTTCTTGTAACATCAGCTCCCAGGGGCTCTGGACCGCAGGGTGAAGCGTCCAGATGGAACTTAATTAGCATCAAGCAGAGGGCTGGATGGCCCTGAGTGGTGCCTTCCACCTGGAAAGTGGGCCTACTCTTGAGGGAAAAAACCCAAACACGCACAGAACAGCCTGGCTCATTATTCATATATGACTTTCACTACTTGGGAGTACCAGGTGAGGTGTTTTCTTTCTTTCTCTCCCCACCCTGCTTGGCAAGCATCTCTCCAGGTCAGTTGTTCTCAAATTCATCAGCACATTGGAATTACCTTGGGAGCCCAGGGATGCAGCTTTAACTGGTTAGGGCTGTGGCTTGGACATTGGAATTCTTAAGAGCTCTCTGGTAGTTTGTGGCCCAGGTTGAGAGCCACTATTCTGAATTTTAAAACGAGAGTCCCCTGTAATCAGCCAAAGACACAGCTTATCAGGAATGGGAATCATGAGAGCAGAGCAGCTATTATTATTTTTATTTTGTTTTGTTTTTTTTTTTTTTACATTTGAATCAGATGGGAAAAAATTTCTCATTTTTCTGAGTGAACAGGTTGCAGGATTACATTGGTCATGCAGTCACATATATACCGACAGCAATAATAATGTCTGTTTTGTTCTGCTGTCCTTCTATTCCCCCCTTCCCTTCACTCCCCTCCCATCACTTCTCTCCACCCAATCTAATGTGACCCACTTCTTTTTTTTTTCCTCACATCGTCATACCCGAATTGTGTATAACAAAGAGGGTCTCCTTCCCTCTTCCATGCAATTCCCCTTCTCCCTCCCTTTCCCTCCTACCTCTTTTCCTATCTAGAGGGTAATTTTCTTCTCATGGAGAGCAGCTATTATTGATGTTCCCGGTTGGGGTCCTGGTGGAGTTGAACAAATGGGTGAGTTCACATCAAGATATTACCCTTCCTTCCCTAAGGAAATGTTTAGAGACACGATACTCTCCTAGTTTCCAGGCCTATCGTGTTCCCCTGGGCCTCCCTCACTGTGCTCTGAGTGCCCTGATCTTTCATCATCTCCTACAGCTGAGCCCTGGGCCCCTCCACAATTCTGCATGTGCTACGTTCTGCCTTCATGGAATGTTCTCAGCAACCCTGTCCCATCTCCCCAGCTTGAGCTTCATTTCTTGGGGTAGTTTCTCTGACTACCCAATTTAAAATATGCCCTTTCTGCCTACATTATCCTGTGTCCCACGGCAGGTTTATTTTCTGATGACATTACAATGCATAATCATTTAAATTTTTTGTTGTTTGTTCATCTACTCCATTAGACTGTGAACCTCAAGAAGGCAAGACCATGTCTTCTTTGATTACTCTTTAACCCCAGGTTCTGGCACAGTGCTTAACCTATACTGTGTCTTTTGTTGAATTGATAAATCAACCAGGTGTTTGTAGTAAACTACTACGTTGCAGGTCAGACATATGTTGTAATGAATAAGTTAACCACTAGGTGGTGCCAAGACCTCATGAGTAAACAGCCCACAAACAGCATCAAGACTAAAATGCAATTCAGTTTTGTAAGGCACTGCACCACCACTGGGGTTGGGGAGGTGAGGAATGAGGTCACAGATCTATCAATAATCCCTCTTTAGGAGGCAGAGCTATACTAGCAAAATCCTAATTTCCAAAAGCTCTCTGATTCCCCACCCATTTTTTGTGGTGTTGGGATCAAACCCAGGGGCTCATGCAGGTTAGGCAAGTACTCTACCAATGAGCTACACCCTAAGTCCAAGACTCCATGATTTTTAAAACAGTATCTCGAGAAGAGACAAATTTAAAAGCTGTTCTCTAAAGAATGAATCCCAGTCACGTTGTCCCCGGTAAGTTTGTTTTCCACCACGAGCTGAGTGTCTCCTTCGATGAGAACTCATAACTTCACCAGGAGGTGCCAATCTCTCCCTTGTCAGCAAACATGGTTAAAATGTCTCCTCAACCCCAGTTTAATCCTACCTCCCTGCATTCTTATTAAGACTAACATTGGGAACCACCCCTTTATTTTAATGAAGTCAGTTGTTTTCTTTTCTTCAAGTTAAACAACCCTCATTTATTTTTTCCATTATTATTATTATTAATATTATTAATATTAAACCTTTGCAATACACATGCTTGTTGCAATCCTCATTTCTTTTGCTTTCCTTCTCTTTTTTCCCCAGTGCCTCACAGAGGATCTTAAATTGTTTTTTGGACATGACTTGTTCTCAGTCATGCGCAGCTGTTTGAACCTTGAGCAGTGGCTGTTGGCTTGAGGGACAGTCTGGAATGTTCTGGGTATCAATGAGCCCTCTGTATTTCCAGCCTCCTTCTTCTCTCTTCTGCAGGATTTAGCCTCTCTTGCATGTGTTAAATTGGTTTCTCTTAAGAGCAGAGCTGCACCCTTATAGGCAGATAGTTTATTTTAGGAAGTGACTTAAGGGACCAGGAGTGTGGAGGTCAGGGAAGATTTGAAGTCTGATCCATGTATGCATTAGGAGTTGGATACCCACTGGGACTACTAGAGTTCCCTCCCACCAGGGACACACTGAGAAGTTAAGTGTACCTCCATGTTAAATTTGTGTAAGTTCCAGAAAAGGGAAATCTTTACCATCTCCCATGCTTACTGGCCAAGGGTTGTTCCAGGGAGTGTTCATTTCCTGGCACTTCCTGTTTTGCACAAGTGCTGGCACAGCCTATCCCTGAGTATCCTGGGAAAGCCATCCAGCAGTCCCAAGGGCAGGAAACTAGAGGGGCAGCTGAGGCAAGGGGCTATTGGGCTTCTTCTGTTCCCAGCAGGTTGCTACAGTAAGGGCTGAGCAAAAGTGGGCCAGGGAAATGTGAAACTGGATAAAAGATCTCCAGCACCGGGCACTCTGGAGACAGCTTCCTATTGCAACTTTTGCAGAGCCACATCTGAGGGTATGTGCATGCACACATTTGCACACTTGGACGTAGTTGGGGAGATGATACAGGTGTCAGGGCGTTCCTGATGAGCATTCTGGAACAAGTGTCAGAAGTTGGCTTGTGGACTCTAATGCTGATCTTACCAAAGTGTGGGGCAGCTGTATCCAGCTGCCCAGCAAACTCTCAGACCAGGGACCTGTGCTCTCTGACTACTTCCCATTCTGTGTCCTCCTCAGGAAACAAGCCCCAGGACTGTTGCATGGTGAGAAACTGACCAAGTAGAGATGCTCTGCTGATTTCAGAACTGACTTCACCTCATTCTTACCCAACTAGCTTGCAGAGCCCCCTTTTCTTCCCTCCCAGCCATCTCATTTCCCCCCCTCCCAACTCAGCAGTTTTCCCTGGGCTTCCCCAATACCTGCACTCGGTTTATCTCCATTTTTCCATAAAATGGCAGAGGTTGGAGAATGGTCTGACTGATTTGTGGTCCTAGGACCAGCAACCTCAGCAACAGGAATGCAGCATCTCAGAAGCTGTCCCAGACCTGGAGTCGACTCTTGTGAACAAGACACCAGGTGATCCCCCACCTAGGGAGGTTCAGGAGCTGTGGAGAGTCAGAGTTCTCCAAACACAGGTGCCATCAGAGCAGTGGGGTGCTTGCCAAATACGCACATTCCTTGTCATCAGTTTTGGAGGGTACTGCTCCACCAGATCTGTGGTGTGACTCTGCAATCTGTGGTTTTATTAAGCTCTTATGCAATTTCACATGCTCATGGCTAAGAATCACCAGGTCATCTTCATCCACTCTGAAATTCTGATGTTTTTGCCATTGTCTTTGTTTTGCAAATTTGAATGTCACTCTTTTGGGATGTTATATTTGGAGCTTACAGGGCTTTTTGTTTGTTAGGTTTTTAAATAGTGAGACCTAGTTTCTGGGCCACTAGAGGTTTTTGTTTGATTTTTTTTTTTTTTGGTTGTTGTTGTTTTTTAATAGTGAGACCTAGTTTCTGGTGCAGATTATTAAATATCTTGGCCAGAAACTTGCCTTTCTTCCAATATCCGCAGATATTGCTTAGGTAATCGATGGATACTTTACTATGCCCTAAAACCTCTTATAGCCTCATGCTTAGGGGACCTGTCTGATGGAAGCTCTGGTGGAGCTGGAATGGTGGAGGCCTCTGCTCCTCAGCCATTAGGTGCTGAGGTCCCTATACCCTGGTGTTGCTGTTGAGAGCTGGGGCCCCAGGCAGCCACTGGGAGAGGCCAGAGTGTCCACTTGCATCTGGTTTCATGCAGTGTTAAGGAGTCATGCCTGTCCATCAACATCATGTCCACAGAAACCCAGGGGGCCCTTCAGGAGCAACCCCAGTCCTCTGCCTGGGAGCCTTGGCTGGGTGTCTGCAGAGTTACCTGCCCTCGTGAGGGGAGAAAAACCCAGCAGGCTTGGCACTAATTGGCCCCGGGTGTGTGGAGCAATTCAAGATGAGGGGAGGCCAAAGCCCCCAAGGGACCCCTGCCAGGTCAGAGGCTAAGAAGTGGCAGGAGACTCCAAACTAAAAGAAAGATTCCCTCAGAGGGCCTCCTGGGCCTTGGGCTCTCATCCAGGTCTAGAGATCCCTCCCTCAATTTCCTTTGGGGCACCATTTTCTGCCTGTGAGTGGAGGGCCTTCTGGAATAGGGAGAATAGGGGCTTGGCTCCTCAACAGGCTCGTCACTCATGCAGGGGTCCCCCATGGGGAAGCATGTAGCAGCCAGGGAAGGCTGGCCTTTAGCTTGGGCCAATGAGGTCGAGGCTTGGGACTTACTCCTCCAGGGTCAGCATCATTCACAGACAGCTGCAGGGCTCTGCTTCTCCAAGCCCACCCAGAGTCTGGGGGTGAGGGAAGCTGCAGTCTGGGTCTCCACTATGTTCCTATGCTCACTTACTCAAGTCAGAGTGGGCAGAGAGGAGTGCCCACCCCTCCTGTGGTGACCATAGAATTAAGGGTGAACAGGGACAGCTAGGATACCCCCAAACTCCAGCCTAAAACCTCCATCATAGCCACCAGAGTTCCTCAGCCTCTATATCCCTGAATGTAAAAACAAAACAAAAAGCACCAGTCCAATCAGCTTGGCATGTGGAATAGTAAAGTTCTCAACCAATTCACTCAACCATTGGTTACATAAAATGGGGGACACGGAGCAATCGCTATGGCTTTATGAGCAATATTCCACTTAACAGTTACAGCAACACTCGGAGGCAGTCTTATTATCTCTATTTTATAGGTGAGGAAACTGAGTTAGAGAGATTCAATGGTTTGCTGGTGAAACAGCCTTGGGGGTTGGGGCTAAGCCAGCTGGCAGCCGAGTCTGAGCTCCTCGCCACATCCTGGGCTTCTTCCCATCCCAGCGCTCGCTCCATACCAGGCACAGGCCTGTTGTTCTGTGCTGGGTACCGGAGGGCTCAGAGGCACACATGCATCAGCCATGGACTTGTTCTTAAGCAGTTCAAGGTCAACAACTCCTTGCTCTGGTACCATGTGAAGAGTGTCAAGGATTTTGGCTCTGGGTCTGTCACAGGAATCTGGTCTTTCTCATCTTGATGTTTTTTCTCGGAAAGATGGCCCTGGAGTCCTGAGAGATTTATTTCACTTGCTTTTCTCTTTCTAATTTTGCCCTGATATGCCACTGATATTTATGACCCGAGCACCACCCACACCATTCATCTTGCCTTCCTTAGGCGTGTATGAAAGGGCCGAGATTACATGTCCCGAATGGCCTGCTCATGTTGAAAACATCAGCCAAGAGCCAAACAATAACACACAGACACACACACACACACACACACACACACCAGCCTTCCCCATCTGAGAGGAATGGGGGTGCACTCTCTTTCTGAATTTAGGGCATTCTGGAGCAGTCAGTCGCCTCTCCTCTGCTCTGCCCAGGGTGGGTCTTCCAGCCCCCGTTCCTTGATTTCTTTTAATCTTGCCTGTAAATCAGCGGCCTGGCTCCCGGACCCGCACCGTCTGCGCCTGAAGCGCTCTGGCCCCACCGTGCAGGCCTTTGTGGGCAGAGTTACTCAGTCCCAACTGGGGATTAATGTTAATCTCCTGTTCATGTGATCGAATAAAGAGTTATTCTTTCCATCTGTCACTCCCCCACCCCACCACCCCAGGGCAGAGTTCTGGGTTCTTTCTACCTCCCACCCAGAGGTCCCTGGGGGCAAATAGTGACACCCCTCCCCCACCGCCCATGAACATCTGCAGGGTGTCAGAAAGGCACAGACTGTGGAATGACAGAATGTGGGGCTGAAAGCCTCCCCCCACCCTTAAGCAGGTGTCTTGACTGCCCTCTGCCTCATTTTGCCAAAGAGGAAGCTGAACTTCCAAGAGGGGGACGTCCTCACAATAACTTCTTGGGGCCAGAACCCCAGGCTCCTGACAGCACTTCTGGGAACCAGCTTTTGGAAAAGAGCATTTTTTCCAGAGAGAGTCTCACACACACAACGGAAGCAAACAATTTGCTATGCTGGATTCAAGTTCCGCTTCTCCTTTATCTCGCCTCTTCTGAACTTGGCAACTTTTCTGCAACAATGTTGCCCTCAGCATCTCTTTTTTCAGGGGGCTTCCTAGAATGCTGACAAGAATGAGAAGGTTTGGGGCTGGGATTGGGGCTTGGTGGCAGAGCGCTTGCCTAGCATGTGTGAGGCACTGGGTTCCATTCTCAGCACCATATAAAAATAAACAAATTTTAAAAAGGCATTCTGTCCATCCACAACAACGACAATAACAACAAAAAAGAGAAGGTTTACCTTCCAGTTCTGTCATTCCCTGGCTGAAAGTCCCTGGACAAGTAGTTTAAGCTCTCTTGACCTTGTTCTTGTCCATTCAATGGAAGTAATATCAATGCCCACCTTGACATCTTAAGCGAGACTTGAATGGAGCAACAGAAGCCCAAGGGCCTTGTGCTGATCTAGCTTAGTTTATATGGGTTATTTTGATCCTTGTAGCAACTTTAAAAATATTCATAGTTGTAAAGAGACACAATACCTTTATTTTATTTATTTGTTTTTATGTGGTGTTGAGGATCAAACCCAGGGCTTCACATGTTAGGCAAGCGCTCTACCACTGAGCCACCACCCCAGCACGCCTTGTAATTCTACAAGTTGTGTCACCCTCATTTTACAGAGAAAGGAACAGGCTCAGGGAGATGAAGTAACTGCCCAGGGTCACAGAGCTAGAAAGTGGTAAAATGACATCCAACACCTGTCTGCCAACATCTTGACCAAAAGCTCTCTAAGAAGGGTTTACCACAATCTAACTTTGGCCCTTTATCTCTCACATGTGACTTACTATTAATAATCCCTTGTAAAACAGGGGCTTTAAGGCATCAGGGGTTATTCTTTGGGACTCATAGAGGGAAGAGGAGGGGTTGAATATGAACATCTCCAGAGCCCAGTTTCCTCCAGACAGGAACAACTGTATGACTGGCAGCAGCCCGAGAACATGCAGTTCCCAGAAGTGACCGCGGGGTGTCGCTGCGGACCGCACAGATGCTCCCAGAGGCTGGAAAACCTCAGTTTAGCCCTGGGCCTGACCTGGATGCCACCGCTGGAGGGATATTCAGTTCTGTTTGTTAGGGCAGCATCTAGGGAATGGGCTGGGGCTTACGTTCATTTTGATACAACAGGCGTTTGTGCAGCTCCAGCTGCAGAACAGGGCCTAGGCTTGGGGAACCCAGAGGGATATATAACCTTGTCCTAGGAGCTCGCGTACATCTGAGCAAGCAGACACCAACACTCACACCCTCTTCCAAATGAATTCGAAGACATTATGGCATGAGTTTAAAAAAATTAAAATTTGAGTTTGCTTTACCAAGAGTAAATGAGACTCTGTTATGTAGATATAAGTGTTGTCCCCCAAAAGCTCATATGTGAGACAATGCAAGAACACTCAGAGGTGAAGTGATTTGGGTTATGAGAGCCTTAACGTAATCAGTGTTAATACGCCAATATGGATTAATTGGGTGGCAAGTGTAGGCAGGTAGGGTGTGGCTGGAGGAGGCCGGCCATCGGGGGGCGTGCCTTTGGAGGTTATATTTTGACCCTGGTGCAGGTATCTTTCTGCTTCCTGATTTCCATGTTCTGAACTGCTTTCCTCTGCCACACCCTCTGCCCTGTTGTTCTGCCCCACCTCGAGCCCAGAGCAATGGAGTAGACTGTTTATGAACTGAGATCTCTGAAAATGTGAGCCTAATAAACCTTTCCTCCTGTTCTTGTCAGGCCTTTTGGTGACAGTGATGAAAAATCTGACTGAAATAGACTCCCATCCATCCTCACTTGGGGCTGACCTCTTACTCATTTAACTTGGAGAGCTCTCTTTCTTCCTTAAAATGCTGCCTGCTGCCTATTTCCTCCCCCCACCCCCCCCCTTTTTTTTTGTTTTGGTACCATGGATTGAACCGGAGGTGCTTCACCACTGAGTCACATGCCCAGCCCTTTTTATCTTTTTTTATTTTGAGACAGGATCTCATTAAGTTATCTAGGGCCTTGCTAAGTTTCTGAGGCTAGCTTTTTTTGTGTGTGTGTGTGTGTGTGGTGGGGGAGTACCAGGGATTGAACTCAGGGACACTCAACCGCTGAGCCACACCTCAACCCTGTTTTGTATTTTATTTAGACAAAGAGTCTCACTGAGTTGCTTATTGCTTTGCTAAGTTGCTGAGACTGGTTTTGAACTCATGAACCAAGCTGCTGGGATAATATTCGTGTGCCACAGTGCCTGGCATAGTGTTTGTTTTCTTGAATTCTCCAGAATTAGCTCCCCCTTCCTGACCATGAACTCTCTGTAATTGTGCATTTACCAGGAAAGGCAGTTATATGTCGTTTTCCACATCTGCTCTGCTAACTAAAATGTCAGGGTCCCTGGGCTCAGGACCTGGCACAGTGCCAGGCAAGTAATGCATGCCTCAGGAACTTGTTTCATTTGATTGAGTTACTTGAGAGAGAATCACACATGATCTTTAAGTTATTACCTAATTCAGTCCTAACAACAACCCTGCGTCCCAGTATTACCTGCATAATTTTACAGATAAAGCGATACAGTTGCTGTGACAGATAAAGTCTGAAATCCCAATGGTTTAACACACTGAGACACACTCACCCCACAGCCTTCTTCCATCTTGATACCACGTAAACTAGAATACATCTTTCCAAGGCTGTTGCTTTAGTCGGGTAGGCCGCCATAACAGACTGGGTGAAGATATAACAAATATTTCTCACAGTTCTGGAGGCTGCGAAGTTGAAAATCAAGGTGTCAGCAGTTTGGGTTCCTGGTGAGGATCCTGTTCTTGGATTATGTGTGTCCTCACTGGGTTGATAGGGAACTCTGGTTTCTCTTCCTCTTCTTATAGGGGCAATGATCCCGTCATGGGATCCCCTACCCTCATGGCGTTACCTAAACCTGATCACCTGCTAAAGGCCCTGCCTCCCAGTAGAAAGCAGAATCTGAGAATTCTTGGCTTTCATGAATCTTCTAAAGACCAGTATAGACTCCTCACCCTCAAGCATATCCCATCATACTGGGGTCAGGCCTTCAGCATATGCATTTTTGGGGGACACAAATTCAGTCCATAATCACCGCACTTCAAGGACACACGGATACTAAGCTGCCCTGGTCTAGAAGTCACTTCTGTTTGCAACACTAGCCATGGTGGTCCGGTATAAAAGCAGCAGGGACTGAGAAACACGAGGAGAATATGCATATTCAAGAGGCTCTCTTGAAGTCAGATGCAAAACCACTTCACCTGCACGTACATACACTCACCCTCCAATGCACCCACATCCACATACGTGTGCATGAGCATAAGTGTATATACCTACAAATCATGCTCCAACACAGTAATAAATATGAAACGGCCTGCAGAGCATCATGTGCCACAGAAAAAGACATGAGTGAAATAATCCTCAGGCTGGGAATTGAAAAGGCTGAATTCCTTAAAGAAGCTGTTTTGCACCATTATGTAGCAAAGTATTATGCTTAAGATGTTTTGGGAGAGGCACAGCATCTGCTGACAAAAGGGAGATGATCATGTTCCCACTGTTTGCGAGGATAATGGAGTTCTGGAGACAAGCCGTGCTCGGGCAGCTCACAGAGCAGCGAGACATAGTCTTTGCAAGATTTAGCTTGTGCAGCGGGGACCATTGTTTCACATCTTATAATGAGTTTGCGTATTTATAGAAACAGCTCCAGAGGCAGCCTCACGGTGCCGCCCCATGTGGGTGTCCATGCTGCCACCGAGGTGAATCATGACTTTGGGGAGCTCACCTGATGACGTTTTGACATGACAGAGACTGGGGAATTTGTGGAAATTCAAATATTTGAGTCATTTGTAACAATAAATTTCCTTAAAAGCCAAACAGTAAAAAGATTCAAAACCCTTGGTTGATTGATGTCACTTTTGCCCTCTCCCAGGAGGCCTACCGTGAGTATCTGGGACAAAAAAGTCCTTTCACGGGGACCTTTCGGGTTCCGCCCAGGGGAACATGAGAGTCTTGGGGAGCTTTGGGTTTTGCCCCAGCAGCTCAACACTTTGATAAACACTGATGTGACAGTTTGTGAGATGATGCTCAGTCTCCATCTGTATCTCCAACTGAGGACCGGGGAGCCCTGCTTCATTGGTGCATGGAGTGACACCTCTTCTGTGAAGCCTTCTGATCTTCCCCAGTGCAAACATCACTCCATTCCTCCTCTGGGCTCCTGGTAGACCTTGAACTTACCTCCATACACCCAGGAGAGTGTAAGCCCCATTTTGGATGGGAGGTCTGGGTGACTGCTGAGACTCTAGCACGTTCATTGCTGGAGCAATCCAACCACGTTTGTTGGTTCAATAGGTGAATGAACCAACTGGGGAGCCCTGGACATGGAGGGGAGGAGACCTGTGTTCCACTTTTCCTCTTATTTCCCTTCCCAGCCCTAGTTCACTGGCTCTTTGCCATGTCTTCTTATCCTCTCTTAGACTTTCCTTTCTGCCTGGGAATTAAATCTGCTTGGGAGGGACCTCCTGCAGTCGTTCCCAGGAAGACGTGGAGTGGGTTGCTAAGATGTAGTTGCTGCCTTGCCTGGAGGCTCCTGCACCCTAATCTGGGGCAGTGATGTCCTGAAACACGGTGTGGTAACTGGCCTCCAAGCAAACTCCCCGTGAGCCTCCTCCAGGGCTGTTGCCACCACTGAGTAGCTCCTTTCCTCACTGAACCAGGGGCAGCCTGAGTGATGAATAGGATATAGTGATGGTGGTGACTTCCAAAGCTAACTCAAAAGGCCTTGTGGCATTTGCCTTGGCCCTTGGATCACCTTCTCTGGAGGAAGCCAGCTGCCATCCCCTTTGGCAGCCTTGACCTCTGCTCCCCACTCCTATACTTCAGAGCCCTGTGGAGGTGCCTTCATGGACAGGAGCAGAGCTCCCCCCGCCCCCCAACAGCCAGCACCAATTTGCCAGCCATATGAGTGGGCCACTTTGGAAGGGGGCCCTTCAACCCCAGTCCAGCCTTTATGTGATGGCAACATTAACTGGTATTCAGCTACAACTTCAGAGGGACTGTGAGCCCGAATTAGCTGACCAAACTGTCCCTCAATTTCTAACCCTCATAAATGATATGGGATAATCAATGGTTCCTATGTAAGTCTCTAAGGTTTGGGGCAATTTGTTATGCAGCTTTAGTTAACGAATACAGACAGAGACACAAATGGTAGAATTTCAGACAGCAAGACCCTTCCAGAATTGAGCTGCCCACCCATGGAGTAAGGTTGGTGCTACGCGGTCTGAGAGCCCGTTAAAATCATCTCAGTGCCATTCACACTTCATGGTGCTACCTTCCCCTTTGGCAGCCTTGACCTCTGCTCCCCACTCCCATGCCTGGGTGTCACCAGAACTTCCCAGCACCCGCCCAAGCACTCAGCACCATTGGTATGGTCAGCTTTGCTTGCTTTCAGGATCCTGCCTTGGTCCCCAGGCCCAGCAGCCGTGGGACAGAGGACTGTCATCCTGAAAACTTGTCAGATACCTAGTCATGGACTATGATTGTTTGAGGAGAAGAGAACAGGATTGGATGGAATTTTGTGCTTGGGATATGAAAGGAAAAGCTGAAAATGCTGAAGAAAAATTTCAGATCTTCTGAGAGAAATGAGCTTGTGTTGTTCATAAGTTGTTCTGAGCAAAAGGACCTGCTCAACCAGATAGCAAGGGCCTTGCGAACAGGGACCGAGTGTCTACTCATTCATTCATTCACTCAGCAGTACACAGGGGATCCATTTTCCAGGCACAGCGGTAAGTACTTGGGGTAGCAACAGCAATAATCCCTATCTTTAGGGAGCTGACATTCCGGTTGGGGAAACAGACAATACAAAAAGTAAAATACACTCAGCTGGATATTTAACAGCAAGAGGTACTGTGGGGAAAAAAGGTCAGGGGAGAGTAAGTGTCAGGAGGTGGCTGCCATTTTTAGTGAGTCAGCAGTTACTCTGATGAGCAGGTAATGTTGGAGTAAAGGCTAATGAAATGGAAAACTGAGTCCTGTGACTGCTAAGGCAAGAATGTTCCTGGCAGAGGAGCCTTCAGTGCAGAGGCCCAGAGGTGGGAGCATCTAGGAGCTGTCAAAAGACAGCAGGAAGCTGGGTGTGGTGGTGCACACCTGTCATCTCAGGAGGCAGAGACAGGAGGATCACGAATTCAAAGCCAGCCTCAGCAAAAGTGAGGCACTAAGCAACTCAGTGAGACCCTGTCTCTAAATAAAATGCAAAATAGGGCTGGGGATGTGGCTCAGTGGTGAGTGCCCAATCTCTGGTACCCACTCCCCATCCCCCACAAAAAGAGACAGACAGACAGACAGAAGGAAGATATGTGGCAGAGTGAGCAAGCACCAGAGCAAAGGGGCCCAGGTGACAGGGCAAGAGGGGAGATTAAGAACTTCGGCTTTTACTTGAAGTGGACTGGGAGGGAGACGATGGTAGAGTCTGGAGCACCTGAGTGTCTTATTGCCATGACATTCAGCCTGTGTCTCCTTATCTTCCTGGTCTCTTGGTAGATGGAGGAAGGAATCTAAAGCTCCATTCCCCGGCTGCTCATGCAGGGCTTTCAGGACTTCCCCTCCTAAGGGGGCCTCAGATGTATTTATGCACATGGCCCTGGGATAGGGTTGCAGGTAACAGATACACAGGTGTGCAGATATGCAAATGGCCCTGCTATTCAAGTCCCTCATGGGAACACCAATGTGGGTACCCCATGCTTATTTATCCCTTGGAACTGAAGCACCGATTCTGTGCAGGGGCAGGAAAGAGGCCATTCCCCATAGCTCTGTGACATCTGTGACTCTTCTGTGCCCAAGCACACTGCCTTGAGACCCAGCTAATCCATCTCCCCACCAAGCAGCATCCCCAGGGTTGACTCCCACCCAGCTGATAGCTCAGCCTGGGAGCCAATCTTTTGTGCCATGAACTCCACCCTTCTTATTTGATACAGAAGGGCCTGGATTCCTCAGGGGCAAGAGGCCACAGGGGCTGTCAACACTAGCAGGGTCTGAGGGCCCAGGCCAGCTGGCCAAATGCCCTGAATGCTCATGTGAAGCCATCAGTGTCGCTGTTTGCTGATATTCCATTTGCTCTCGTCTCCTCTGGTCACATCTCCCTTCCCTACACCTGGTTTGCTGGTCCCTGAAGACGGCTGCCAGTTCCCAATCTTTTCCATTGGCCCTTTTGCTTCTTTAGTGCCTGCAAGAGTTTTGCCCTTGGTGGACTTTCAGCTTAACATTAAATATCTGAGTCATGTAATAGGTGCTGGTGACTTTTGCATAACACCCAGGACAAATGTTGTCTGATGATCTGAGGTGTGTTGGGAGCGTTCTCTTTGTGTGCTTGAGATTTGCACGGTGTATCTGTTGCACGCACATCCACAGCAACAAAGTCTCTGTGTCCCTTGGTTCAGCAATTTTTCAAGCTGGGTTGTTGTCCTGGCTGCACTGACCGTAGTCTCCTTGTCATTGTTTTCTTCTTTAGTCTGCGGACCTCCTCTGAGATAAATCTTCAAGCTCTCCACCCCTCCCTGAGCTATTCTATGACTCACGGAGCCCCACACTTGAGAACAAACAGGCCGTCCCCACTTCTCACCTCCACCCTGAGTGACCCAGTGCTCTCTCCAGCGATGATGAACCTTTATTGCAGCGACGGGTCAGGGTTTGGTCCTGGGATGGTGACATTATTAAAAACAGATTTAGTAATGCTCTAGTTAGCCCGCCTGTCCAGTAACGGTTCATCATGCTCATAAAGCTAAACAGGTCCATTAGGGGTCAGCTAATCTCTGCTTTTAGGCACGACCACACCTACGTCATTCCAGAAAGATGGGATTATCTTTTACTTGTTATATTTTAAAGACTTCCAGAGAGAGCTCAGAGCTCAGCCTCTGTCAGGGACTGAATCCAGTTACAATGTTCCTGTGGCTGACTGTGGATCTGTGTGTATGTGTGCACACGTGTGTGCATGCATGTGAAGTGCACACTCCAGGATTTCTAGAGATTTCTGCCCTCCACCCCCTGCCCTCTCCCACCTTCTCCAGCCACAGGGGCTGAGACAATGGCAGGGAGAAGCCGAGCAGCAGAGCCAGTGGAGCTCTGCAGCCTGTGGAAAGTTCACCCCTCTCCCGCCCCAGGTTCCCTGATGCAGATCCACCTCCCCTGCAATGCTTACTGTCTCCTTGAGCCTCAGTTTCCTTGACTGTGAAAGGGAGAATGATAGTTGACTTTGCAGTGCTACCAGGACTGGTGAAGATGTACGTGAAATGCCTCATTTGTAGTAGGTACTCCACAAATGCCTGCTATTATTGGGGATAGAGAAAGAGATGCGTGTGGGAGGCGCTGGGAACATTTTGACTTGAGAGTCTCCTGAGAACAGAATGTGTGGTCTGTGTGGGCAAATGTATAGCAGGGGCGGATCTCCTGGGGGCCTCTGCTGCTTACCCCACGAGGCTCCTAGGGAGATCCCGAGGCCAACTGAGCAGAGAGGGGTGCTGGGCTCAGGGCTGTTTACACCCCAATGCTTCAGCTGACTGGCTGGTGCCTCCTGCCCTCATGGTATACATCCTGTGTTCCTGGGGTGCGGTATACATCTCCTGACTTGATGAAAAGCAACCTGTCCCCGGGCTGTTGGTTTCCATGGCAGCATAGGGAAAAGCAGCCAAGCAACCAGGCAGTGATGCTTTTTTAAAAAGGGAGTATGATTTGGGAACCTACTGACTGTCATGGCTAAGTATACGCAGCATTCAGAGAGGTTCATTTATATAACAAATATTTACAAGCATACCTCATTTTATTGCACTTTATTGCACTTCTCAGATATTGTGTTTTTATAAATTGAAGGCTCGTGGCAATCCCACATGGGCTCACTTCGTGTCTTTGTCACGTTTTGGCAATTTTTGAAAATATTCCAAACTTTTTCATCATTATTGTATCTGCTATGATGACTTGTGAGCAGTGATCTTTGATGTTCCTGTTGTAATTATTTTGGGATGCCATGAACGTTGCCCACATAAGACGGTGAACTTGGTCCAAAACTGTGGTTTGGATTCTGGCTGTGCCACTCACAGCTACTCCACCCCCACTCCCACATGGCTCTGGCACCTGAGCCACCTATACCCGGAGACGCAGCAATATGAAAATGAGACCAACGAATCACCCCACAGTAAGCTTCTAAGTGCTCAAGTGAAAGGAAGGGTTTCACATCTTTCACTTGAAATCAGAAGCTGGAAATGATTAAGCTTAGTGAGGAAGACGTGTGGAAAGCCTGGACAGGCTAAAAGCTGAGCCTCTTACACCAAAGGTTAGCCAAGTTGGGAAAGCAAAGGAAATGTTCTTGAAGGAAACTAAAAATGGACACACACATGCTAACATTCCTGTAAGCCAAAGCCAAAGCCAAATCCAGAACGAGGCCCCAACTCTTTCAACTCTAGGAAGGTGGAGAGAAGTGAGGAAGCGGAAGAGGACACATTTGGTGCTGGTGGAGGTTGGTCCCTGAGGTTTAAGGCAAGAAGCTGTCACCATGACGTACAAGTGCAAAGGAAAGCAGCAGCAGGTGCTGATGGAGAAGATACAGCAAGTTACCCAGGAGATCTAGCTGAGATCAGGGACAAAGTTGGCTGCACTGATTTCGACAGATTTTCAGTGCTAACGAAACAACCTTCTATTGGAAGAAGATGCCATCTAGGACTCTCATAGCTAGAGAGGAGAAGCCAGTGCTTGGTTCCAAAGTTTCAAAGGATGGGTTGATTCTCCCGTTAAGGGCTAGTGCAGCTGGTGATTTAAGTTGGAGCCAATGCTCATTTACCATCCCCAAAATGCTAGGGCCCTTAAGAATTATACTTAATCTATTCCGCCTGTGCTCTATAAATGGAACAACAAAGCCTGGATGACAGCACATCTGTTTACAACATGGTTTGCTGAGTATTGTAAGTCCACTGTTGGGATCTGCTGCTCAGAATAAAAGCTTCCTTTCAAAGTATCACTGAGCTGACAATGCACCTGGTCACTCAAGGGCTCTGAAGGAGGTACACCATGAAACTGACGTGGCTTTCATGCTTGCTGGTGCCATATCCATTCTGCAGCCTATGGATTAAGGAGTAATTTTGACTTCCAGGTCTTATGATTTAGGAAAAAAAGAATTTCATAAAGTTATAGCTGCCATAGTGATTCCTCTGATGGATCTGGGCAAAGTAGCTTGAAAAGCTTCTGGAAAGGATTCACCCTTCTAGATGCTACTAGAAACATTCTTGATTCATAGAAGGTCAAACCTTCAACATTGCTGGGTGAGGTGGCACATACCTATAATCCCAGGGACTTGGAAGGCTGAGGCAAGAGGATTGCAAGTTGGAGGCCAGACTAACTGAATTAGTAAAGCCCTGAGCAACTTAGTGAGGTCCTGACTCAAAATTTAAAAAATTAAAAGGCAGGGGTGAGGGTTGAGAGGTGTATCTTGGTGATAGAGCAGTCCTGGGCTCAATTCCCAGTATTTAAAAAAAAAATCAGTATTAACAGGGATTTATAGTTAGTGAAAGAATTTGATCCCAACCCTCATGGATGACTTTGAGGGGTCCGAGACTGCAGTGGAGGAAGTAATCGCAGACGTGATGGAAATAGCAAGATGACTAGAATTAGAAGTGGAGCCTGGAGATGTGACTCAATTGCTGCATCTCATGATAAACCTTTCTTCCAAACAAGCAAAGGAAGTGGTTTCTTGAGGCAGAATCTATCCCAGTGAAGATGCTGTGAACAGGGATCTAGAATATCCCATAAACTTAGTTGGTAAAGCAGCCTCAGGTTTTGAGAGAATAGACTCCAATTTTGAAAGAAATTGTACCACAGATAAGATGCCGTCAGACAGTATTGCGTGCTACAGAAAATCCCTTGTGAAAGGAAAAGTCTTTCAATGCAGCACCTGTCACTGTTGTCTTATTTTAAGAACTTGCTACAGCGACCAACCACCCTGAGCAGTGTCATGGCAAGACCTTCCACCACCAAAATGATGATGGCTCACCAAAGGCTCAAATGATCATTAACAATTTTTAGAAACAAAATATTTTTAATTAATTCATGTACATTGTTTTATATACATGATGGTATTGCACACTTAATTAACTTTAAGGATGGTGTACACATAAATTTGTATGCACTGGGAAACCAAAAACACTCGGATTAATCACTTTATCGTGGCATTTACTTTATTGCAGTGGTCAGGAACCAACTCTACAATACAACTGAGGTATGTCTGTATTGAGCACCTTCCATGAACAGGTTAATGGGATACACCAGTGAGTGTAACAGAAGAGGGCCCTGTTCTTGAGAGGCTGACCTTGTGGCAGGTGGGGTGGATATGGGAGACCGACTAGCACGTGACTGAGTCCACTCCCCTGCTGAGCGATGTGGCATCCTGCGATGGCCATCCTGCAAAGGCCACGCTGCTAGACAGCCCCGGTGGTCTTGCAGGATTTGAGTGACTGTGTCTTCGTGCATGGGCATGCCTTCCTACCTCCCCATGGGTGGAGCTATGCTCATCTGTTCCTTTGTAATATAACAAAGGAACAGATTGTCCTGTTTAGGATAGATGGTTCCATGGAAGTGCCTTTTGTGTGTCCCCTTCTCTTACAGTGCCCTTGGGTGTGGCCTACCCAGGTGTCAGTCAACCTGCTGACAGCAGACATCATGAAGCTGGACTCAGCCCCTTGAAACCTGACCCCTTGCCTCATTTGAATAGCTTCTCCTCAACAAAAGGGGTCAGCAGTGTGCACGTGCGCTCCCCCCCCCTCTCAAGTTCAGAGGACCCATAACAGCACCCCCAAAGAAAAAATGTATTTCTGTCTCTTGGGTGGTTATTTTGCGCAGCCCATTTAGCCCAGTTCCCCTGAGTGACCCCTGAGTGTCTTAGTCGTGAGCAACCCGGCAGATGGAGATGCAAACAATGAACAGTACCCGTCATAAATACATAAATTAGACAGTATTTCAGGAGCTGGTCTGTGCTATGGAGAGAAGGAAGAAAGCAGGGTGATGGGGATTGAGGGTGCTGGGTAGAGGTAGCGTTTCAAATAAGGGGGTCAGGCTGAGCCTCCTTGAGAAGGTGACATTTGAGCAAAGACTTAAAGCAGCTGAGGGGTTTAGCTTGATCAAACAGCTTGTGCAAAGGCCTCAAGGCTGGGTGCTTTCCAGGAACAGGGGGGAGTCAGTGGGGACAGAGAAGTCATGGAGGTCAGACTACGTTGGGTCTTTTTTCTTGGAATTTTCTACCAAATGACCAGTTAGGTGCTGAAGCAATAATCCAGGTAGGAAGGATGGTGGTGATGTTGGAGATGGAGATGAGTTGTGGCCACTGCTGTTCCACAAACAGCAGTAACTGCTTAACAGGAACCAGATGAGCATGCAGATTACTGTAATTCAAGGTGGAAGGAACTCAGAGTCGTAGCCTCAAATGTAGGGGCAATTCAAAGGAAGGAAGGAGCATCTTGGTTGATGGAAATCATCATCTATGGTCAGGTACAGATGCTCACGCCTGTAATCCCAGCAGCTTGGGAGGTTGAGGCAGAGGGATTGAAAGTTCAAAGCCAGCCTCACCAACTTAGCCAGGCCCTAAGCAACTTAGCCCTGTCTCAAAAAAAAAAAAAAAATTAAAAGGGCTGGAGATGTGGCTTAGTGGTGAAGCACCCCTGCATTCAATCACCCTCCAACCCCCAGAAAAAGAAAGGAAAAAAAAAAAACCATCATCTCTATTGGAGATGGGTTTTAAAGTTTGGATAGATTCCAACAGAGAGTAGGGCAGGAGGGTAATTAGGGCAGAAGGGTAGCATGGGTGAAGCATGGAGCAGGACCTGGGCTTCTTCTATCCAAGATGCCTCCCCAGCCCACAGGGATCACATGAATCTGGGAAGTTGAAAATGGGTCAGACTAATGGGGGTATTTCAGGTGGGACAGTTCTCATGTCTGTTTGTTTTTTTGTGACTTCATTCCACTTCTCTTCCTCTAAAAAAACAGGATGGCTTTCATCCTGACAGGTTTAGAAAGATATGCAAAGATATTTATTATGAGGGCTGGAGGACAGGGAAGAAGGGGGATGTGAGTAGAGGCTGGGGAGGAGGGTTGTTTGCTGCCTGTTATGTGAAGGCTGAGGAACACAGAGGCACCACTCACAGATGTCGGTGTGTGTGGAGGGGTGGGGGTGCAGAAGAAAGGGAGGATAAAGGTGATGAGTTTGTCTTTGGACATCAGTACGGAGATTAAGATGTCCAGAGGCAGAGGTTAAGCAGAGGGTGGAAAGCCGGTCCTGCTGAACTTGATGGCACAGATTTGACTGTATGTTGGGAAGTTCACACAATCTGAAGCCTGCATGAATTAGGCATGGAAAAAGGGGCAGCAACTAAGTAAAATCAAATGGCTGGACCTGTGAGCAAGGTCAGGCTTCTAGCAAATGCAGAGTGGTGCCACTGATACCACTGCAATTGCACATTGGAATCACCCCTGCTGGTGGCTGAAGAGTACATTTGAAACTGCTCATGCTCCAGTTTTTATATTCTGAGATAGAGCATCAACGTGCCAGGTTGGGGACAGGGAGTCTTGACTTTTTGACTTTTGCAATGGAAGGGGGTGGGGGATTTCTGCTTCCCAACAAGACATGCCCCATAGGCCCCATAGTTCCCCCAACATAGCCCAGAGCCATAGCTGCTGGGAGCTACAGGACACACAGGTCTTTATATTACTTTGCTTCATCTGTTGTGACAAAGTACTATAGTCTGGGGGGATCTAAGAACAGAGATTTACCATCTTTCTGTCTTGAGTCTAGAAGTCCAAAGTCAGGGTGTCATTGGGGTTGGTTCCTGTTGAAGGCTGTGGGAGACAATCTTTCCTCATTTCTCTGTTCAATTCTGGTGGCCGTAGGCATTCCTTGGCTTTACCCGGCCTCCAGTCCCTGTCCAAATTCTGTAAGGACATCAGTCATACTGGATCAGAGCTTGTTTTTAACTTGATTGCCTCTTTAAAGATCCTATTTACAAATAAGATCACATCTGAGATAATGGGGTTAAGACTTCAATGTTTCTTTCTCAGGGGACAGTTCTCATGTCTGTTTGGCTTTTTTTGTGACTTCATTCCACTTCTGTTCCTCTCAAAAACAGCATAGCTTTCATCCTGCCCGGTTTGGAAAGATATTTATGCAATTGTCAATTTTTAAATTATGAAAATCAAATAAATCTGCTTTGCTGTTTCAATCATTCATAAAAATCAGTTAACAAGCTTGGGTTTGCTCTCAGCAATTTGATAAAATGTAGATCCAATTCTCTGCTTGCCTAGAGTGTCCCGGGCCATGGGATAAATGTTTTTTCCATTATGAACTTTTATTGTTGTGGTGTAAGAATCAGTCAGGAAAGTGAAGCTGTTCCCTTTGCTTTTGGACCAAGACAACATGTTCAGCACGTGGGCCGTGAGAAGGGGGCCAAATACTAGTTTGCAGCAAAGACCTGTCACCCACGGCCCACCCAGGAATGTCTCGTTCGTCAGTCAGACCTTCTCCTCAAACGTGCTTGATGTCCTGATGGTTTCAGGAAAGGGCTTTACGACCACTTGCACGTTGTGAGGCCTGATGTCTGGAGCAGACCTGCTCATTTCTCCCGGATGAGCTTCATCTGCCTGTCACCTCAGGTCCTCTCTGATTTCTCATGCATGTGCATTATCCTAAAGGGGAACGTAAAGTCTTGGTGCCAGGCACAGACCCCTCTTTCCACAGCCCTTGTGTCACCTACTCTTCTCCTACGTCTTCCTTTTGTGACTCAGCAAGCCAGGCAGAGTTAGCTCTACTTTATAAATGAGATCATGGGGTCACCAGAGGTGGATAGCACCCAGTAACCTTGTGTCCCTCTAAATGGGACTAGAAAAGGGAGATTTGGGAATTAACAACAACAAAAAGACCCCCCCCCCCAAAAAAAATTTACATGGAACAAAAGGGAGGGAAATAGAAACATGAAAGGAAAAAAAATCATCATTTTCAGGGGTCTTTTGCAGAGGGACTTTGTACCCAGATATTCCAGTGAAGCCCCCCCGGCTGCGGAGAATCAGCCGAGCAGAGTAAACAGGAAGCTCCGGGAAGCTATTTTTATTTGGTGCCGTCTTTACTTTCCCTTGTTTCAGTGGAAAATGAGTCTGGATTCCACAAAACTCCTTAGTGAACAACAAATCTCGCTGGAGTCAGTGCCAAGGCCATCATTCCTCAGCCGTGGCTTGGACGCGTTCTCTCTTTGCGGAGACCTTGGAAAGCTGGGGCTTGAGCTCGGGCAGGAAACAGGTGGTTTGCTTTAGAGCAGGCTGGTGGAACGGCCAGCGAGGCCACCCCGTGCCCCGGTGACAGATGTCTGCCCTCTTCCGCAGGAGCCTGTTTTCCCATCAGCAGCTGGGAAGAGGGGTCCCAGGCTGCCACCCTGAGATCTGATGCCGAGGGATGAAGATGGTCAATGGCCAGGCTTCCTGAGGGTGCCCACCTGGTTCCTGAAGGCAGAATGGCCGAGGCTTAAGTGGACACAGGAATTCCTAGCTTGGCTTGAGGTGGCAAGAGTCTGGGGGAGGTGTGGCGCTTGGAGGAGCCTCTTTGTGCCCTTGTTCATTTTTCTGGTTTTGCCATAAGACCCACCTGTTCAGATTTACGCTCCCTGCTGGAACCAGCTGAGGAGTGAGGTGTTGAAAGGGCTCATTTGCTTTTGTGCCCTGGGTTCTTCTTGCCTCTGGGACCAATCTTTCTTTCTACATTGAAAATGAGTTCCCATTCTGCCTCCAGCCCCCTTGGTGTCCCTTTCTGTCTCCCTTTTTCTCACGTGGTGATGCCCAATCATTAAATGACCCCTTGTCGGGATCACTACATCTTTAAAAAATAACAAAGTTGGAATGATCCTCGAGACGAGGCCCAGGATCTGCTGGGGGTTGAGGGACCACAAATGCACAGTTTGAATCCAATCTTTACTTCAAGAACACTTATCATACCATCTTGTATTGATAGTGAATGGCTAAGGATGCAGGGGAAACATTGAATACTGATGGAAGAGTTTCTGAAAAGAGACTGATTATGATTGGATGGTTCATCCTGCACTCCCAGAAATGAAGTAAATGCCATAATTTACTTTCCCAATCGAGGCCAGACTCTTGATCTATAGCGGAGCTGCTACTTGAGGGCTTCTGAGCTGCTTTTCTGGTCTTACCTCGCTGTCTTCCTCTTCATGTGACCCCACATCAGAGGCGTTTACCAGGCTGCTACTCAGATGCTTCCATGATCACAGAGCCTTCTCTGATATCTAAATTCTACCTGTGCTTCAAAGACCAGCTCCACCCCTGGGTTTATTTCCTAGGGTCACCACAACAAATTACCACACACTTGGGACTTGAAAAAAAAAATAGAAATTTATTCTCTTCTGGAGGCCAAGGTGTAGGCAGGGCAGTACTCCCTCTGAAGTCTCTAAAGAATCCTTCCTTGTTTCTTCCAGTCTCTGGGGCTACAGGGATTCATTGGCTTGTGGCTTCATGAATCCAGTGTCCTCCTCTGTCTTCACAGGACTTTGTCTGTTGTGTCTGCATCTTCCTGTCTTCTCTCTCCTCAAAGGACACTTACTGGATTTAGGGGTCACCCAGGTAACCCAGGCTGATCTCATCAGGAACCTTCACTTTATTACTTTTGCCAAGAAGATTTTTTCCAAATAAGGCCACGCATGTTCCCATGGTCTAGGGTTTAGAAGTGAACATATCTATTTTGAGGCCACCATTTAACCACTACAATTTCAATTCCTTTGAAGACTGTCTTCTGACCTTTATCTCTTACCTCCTGTATCCTTTGTGTTGTTCAAGTTTCCTAAGGCTGTTGTGACATTCTACTGTGCACTATAGGTACACTGACACCAGAGGTAAGAGTTAGATGTCCCAGGTTCAAATCCCAGCTGCTATTTGCCAGCTGAATGATACCAGTCATGTCACCTAACCCCTCTTGTTAGGTCCAGGACACCGTAAGGAGTCTAGATCACAAGATTTAAGGAGTTATTCACTCTTACCTCCTGAAAGTAAGATTTTCATGAACTTCTTCAAATGTTGTGCCTCAGATGCCTCTTTTGACTTATTGTCTTTTTTTTGGGGTGGGGGAGTGGAGACCAGGATTGAACTCAGAGGCACTCAGCCACTGACCACATCCCAGCCCTATTTTATTTAGAGATAGGATCTCACTGAGTTTCTTAGCACCTTGCTGTTGCTGAGGCTAGCTTTGAACTCACAATCATCCTGCCTCAGCCTCCCAAACCACTGGGATTACAGGTGTGCACCATCATACCCAGCGCGGCGTTCTCTCTCTCTCTCTCTCTCTCTCTCTCTCTCTCTCTCTCTCTCTTTAAAGAGACACAGAGAGAGAGAATTTTAATATTTATTTTTTATTTTTATTTTTTGGTGGACACAACATCTTTGTTTGTATGTGGTGCTGAGGATCGAACCCGGGCTGCATGCATGCCAGGCGAGCACGCTACTGCTTGAGCCACATCCCCAGCCCATGCCCAGCTCTCTTGACTTATTCTAATCTAGTCCCTTGTCTTAGTTTTCATGTAAAGTGGAGACAAAGACCTCCCTGACAGAGAAATTATAAGGATTAAATGAATAACTCAAGTAAAAGCCCAAGCACAGTGCCTGCACACAGCAATGATGTGGTAAACAGTAGCCTTTACTTCTCTGAGTAGATGGTAAGCTCCTGAGAAGCTGGTCTTCATGTTTAAAACATTTTAAAACATTTCCTAATATCCATAAACTTGGAAGCAACCAAGGTGACCTTTGGTAGATGGATGGATCAATAAACTGTAGCACATCTGGACAATGGAATATTATTCAGCACTAAAGAGAAATGAGCTAGCAAGCTGTGAAAAGACATGGGAAGGGAGTGAATGCACTTCACTGAATGAAAGAAGCCAGACTAAAAAGACTAATACATTGTATGATTCCAACAATACGTCAAAACGTCAGAGACAGTGAAAAGATCCAGGGTTGGGAGGGGAAGGAATGAATATGCAGGACACAAGGGAGTACTATAATGATGGACACATGACACTGTACATTGTCCAAACTTAGAGAATGCATACCAGCGAGAGTGAATCCTAATGTAGAGACTCTGAGTGTCAGTGATATGTCAACGTAGGTCCATCAATTGTAACAAGTATATCACTCTGATGGGCGATGTTGGTCATGGGGGAGACTAAGCAAGTGTGGGAACAGGAAATCTCTGTACCTTCTGGTCAATTTTGCAGAAGCAAAACTAAAATGGTTCTAAAAACAAACACAAAAAAACCAAACACATTAAAAACAGTAAGTAATCAATTATGTCTGAGACTGTTATGAATTTATGAATATTTGCTAAGTGTGAGGCATCTGGTCATTGGGTGAATAGTCCACAATCAAGAAAATAGCCTAAGCTTGGAGTCCATGGATCAAGAGCTCTGGAGCTGATTCATCTCCTTGTTCATGCATGTGTTTAGAAGGTTTAGGTGAGGCGCTTTGGACAAAGGGAGTAGAGCCCAAACCTCAGAAAATTTCTGAGGTTGGTTTTCAAATTAGAACCATGAGGGAAAAGGCTCTGGAAGCGAGCTGCATGCGTGCTGGAAGGACTGGCTCATGTCTGGCTAGCAGCAGCTCAAATGTGCAAAGTGGCTTTGGTCCATGCGAACTGGTCCCATCAGGAACGGACTGGCTCCTTCGGTCTCACTTGCCAGCGCCCTGGGAAGGAGATTCTTTCCTGGAACACCAAGACTATCTTGCATCTTGCCTGGGACTCTGTGAAACTCTCAGCAATGCCTGGCCCAGCTGGGTGTACCCTGAAACACCACATTTGATATTGGGATTGATATTCCTCTTTTACATTGTGGTTGGGACTCATTAACTCTCAATAGGGATCCACACTGAAGGAGCTGCCTCCCTTTCTAGCAAAAAAATGTCTCATAAGTTGGGCCACAGCTCCTGTAACTGATTTGTTCTCCTGGCATGGGGACAGCATGTTGTGTGGTACCCTGAGGCTGGTGAGAAAGGGGACAGACTCAAGAATTCCTGGGTGGGAAGGGCTCTTCCTTGCATTCACCACAATTGCTAAAATACTATGTTTAATAGCCCGAGACTGGTCTATATTTGCATGGAAACCATGTATGTGTGGAATTTTATTTTATTTTATTTTTTTACTTCAAGATGGCCATAATAAGAGCCAGACCATTGTTGATGAGTCTAACGATTAGAAGCAGCCTCGAAATTCCTCACACAATCATGTTGGGTTCAATTTTGAGATCTTGTTCTAATAGTTCAAAATGTGTGGTGTTTATCTAGCAACCTCACTAAAGAACTCATATTCACTGGTGCCAAACACGTGCGTTAGGTTTGCAGCTGCCCCCATCAAGGATTGGCTCAGTAACCAGCCAAAGTAACGGAGTTTACGTAAAGCAGTTTGGAAGGGTATTGGAAGGTTCATTTTAGTAACTGCTATATTTATGTCCATCATATCACTATTAAATTGGCAGGCGTGAGGCAGCCTTCAGAGTGGCTGAGTGTGTACCGTCACCATTCCTGGATGCGCTGTGCTCGGGAACAAGGAGTGCAAAGAAGACTCTTGGCTTTAGGAACTTGGCTTGACATTTCTATCCATTTGAGTCATGGCCACAATGGCACCTGCTTCCTTTGGAGCCAGACTTACACATTACCACCATTACTCTTTAATAGCACTAAAATTGCACTCATTTGTGAAATCTGTCTCTTCTCTTTTCTGCCACAGAATGGAATCTCCAGGGCTCTGTGTGTGTGTGTGTGTGTGTGTGTGTGTGTACATTCTGAGCTGCTGCCTGAGAAATTTTTTCTTGCATTAGTTTTCAAGGGATTCTGGTAAAGAACGTCTTACAGCAATCAGAAAAACCAACATTTAAACTGAAAAACAATCAGATGATAAAGACCTCTGCTTTAGTTTACTACATAAAAGGTAATGTACAAAGATTTCAACTTGGGGTGTGGGATTGGAGAGGCTCTTCCAGTATATAATGAGTGGTGTCTGCAAAATAATCACTGCCTTCCAAAGTGAGAAACTTGAACTCCAAGAATAAACTCGTGCTCTCATTTATTTCTTAAATGAGAAAAAAGACCCTAATGTAACTATCAAGACACTCCCATGGTTTCTGATTTATCATGAACAATGAAATGTTATTTTTAAAAATCTTTGATGTCCAAGAAATAGAAAAAACTTGCAGGGCAAGGGTAGAGGAGTCTAGATCAAGGGTTGGCAAACTATAGCCCAGGGATTGGTGTATTTTTATAAATCAAGTTATACTGGAGCATAGCCATGCTCATTTGTTTACATATTGTCTGCGGATGCTTTTGTGCTACAATGGCAGAGTTGAGTATTTAGGATCGACATCGTATGGACAACGCAGACCCCAAAATATTTACTCTCTGAGTTTTTACTGAAAAAGTTTGCCAATCACTGGTCTAGACAAATAGTCAGATGAGCCAAATGTTGGCTGAAGGTCCCCAACTTACATGCCAAGGGAGGACTAGATTGGTTTTGTTTATTGTCATGCACTAGTACTTTTAAAAATCCCACAAGTCAGTACACTAAAACTCCTACGATTCACCTTACTTTGGGGCACCAATATGGAAAATAAAATTAGATCTGTGTGTATTTTCTATGTAATCTGGATTTCTAAAGCATTGCTGGATTATATAAATCAATGTCATTTCTTAGTACTTTTAATAGTGTTGGTGGCCTGTAAATACTGGTGCTGTGCTTGTGTCTGCAAAATTATACAATATTCAAAACTGTGCACTCTAGCTATAAATGGAGTCCTACTTCAAGTAAAACTCTTCAGTCTAATTGTTTCCCAATCCTAACCAGTTTCAAGATTCACCAGAAAGCTGTAGTTTACGGCCCCAGACACACTTCTCAGCTGTGCCTCCCAGTGTCAACATGCCGTGCCCATTCAGCACAACGTGCCATAAATTAGACAACTGCTGACTCTGAACCATGGGACACTTTCCACAATGGCAAAAACTGTTACCAGGAGTTCAGAGGCCAGACACACATGGGCTCCGGGCTATTTTTTGTACACTGCTGATAGATTTGCATCTCTCTTCTTTGTGGCTAATTTTGGCCAGTCTGGTCAACAGTGTGGGTTAGTATAGACATTTTCTGGAATTATTCACACAAATCTGTTTTTAGAATAAGGAAATTATGTTTAATTTTATATTCTTTTAATCCATTTCTATATTTTAGCAGGCCTTTATTTTATAATAAAAAGCTTCAGAATAAAGAAAAAGATTATAGGTTAGGCAAGCACAGTGGCAAATGCCTGTAATCCAGCAGCTCGGGAGGCTAAGGCAGGAGGATCCTAAGTTCAAAGCCAAAATCAGCAAAAGTGAGGCACTAAGCATCTCAGTGAGACTCTAAATGAAATACGAAACAGTGGCTCAGTGGTTAAGTGTCCCCGAGTTCAATCCCTGGTACCTCCTTATCTCATAAATGAGTATAGGTTAGGATGAAGAACAAAACTAAAAGCAGTTAAGATTGCAATCCCCCTAGCTCTGAGTTGAACTCCTACACTAATGAGAGACCACTGGCTGGAACAATATCAGACTCAACAGGTCAGGAGTGATCTGAAGGTTTTGAAATATCATTAGGGATAGGGCTTCATTATTTGATTACAATTAAGTCTTCCTCTTTTCTTCTCATTTAAATGTTAGGTAGGTTATAAACAACAGATATTACTATGGATTCTACCTGCGAACTATCTTAGTAGACCTGGGATTAATAGCAGCTGAAAAGCCATTAAGGGCACAGGAGCCCTACTGGGCAGATTTAACTAGCTGAAATCCAGCCAGGCACAATGGCTTGAGCAACTTAGTGATTGCTTACTAAGCAAAATATAAAATAAAAAGGGCTGGGGATGTGGCTCAGTGATAAATTGCACCTGGGTTAAATCCCCTCTCCCAAAAGGCTGAAAGCTAGGTCTCCCGTCATAACCTTCCTAGAAGAATCCACTAGGTTTGAGACAATGACTTGAGAAAGAAATGGAGTATAGTGCAAATATCACTATGAATCCAAATGTGAGTTTTGAGACTTGTGTTGAAAGTTAAAACATAAACCCACCTGATAAATCATAAAATCTGTAACAGTTAAAGGCATAGAATATAGTTTTTCTTCAGTTTCAATTCAAGTATAATAGGACCATATGGCTGAAGAAAATGCCATCATTCTACATTTTTATTAAAAATAAACAGCCATTAGTCCTAATTAATTTCCCCCCTTAACATTTCACAGATTCACTTGTCATCCTTGCCCAGGGGCCATGCTCTGTACTGTTCCAATTTTAGAATATGTGTTATGGAAATGAGCACAGTCCTATTTTTAAAATTTTTTTTAGGCTTAAAATAGTCCGTCATACCAGTCTTTGAATTCTGCTATGGTACCACTGCAGAATGACACTTATAAATTCTCATTTTACAGAGGCCCTTTCTTTTCAAAGGAGGATTTTAAGGGTTAGTTTTCAGAAAAGACGAGTTGCCTTTCTAATTCAGGAATGAAAAGGGGAGCTCTGTATGGGAGGCTCATAAAAGGTACCCTAGAACTTTCTTTCAGGACTGAGGTTGCCGGGCTAAGGGGTCTTCTGAAGCCAAGCAATAGCCTACAAGCCACGTGGGAGAAGCAACCTTTGCCTCCTATGACCGGATTTCGAAGGCACATTTTTGTGTGACATTCCTGCTTGAGCATTCAGGCCCCAATTAAGATCTAGCTGGTTAGATGATCACTAGGGAGAGTTCCAGGGTGTGGGGAACACTTCGAGTTACATTCCATGAGAACATTAGACTGTCAAAGCGTAGGAAGGCTCTGATTGTCCACAGTGGGGAAGGGCTGAAACTAATGTGAGCACATGTCAGCATGAAATAGCTGCTGACACAAATTGAACATGTGCAATCTTTTAAAAAGGTGGTATCGAGTAACAGGCCCACAGCCATCCCTCTGGGCACTTTAGACCTCTTTCTTCTCTCCACTTTGGCTCTTTGTTGAGTCACTTCCATCAGGCAAGGTTCCATAGGATAAGCCATTTGAATCTGGTTGTATTTTGTCCGACGTTTGTTTCCCTGTGGAGATAATAATCATAGAAAAAAAAATCTTTTTGAGCCTTACGGAAGAAAAAAAAACCCTAATAATTTCTCTTTGGTCTAGGCCACATTTTATTCCCCTTTATTTATTTTTAAAGTACTATGTGGTCACCCTCTAAACAGAAAAGATAACCGTCAAGGAAGAAAGGCCCAAGGAAGTCCATGTCACTTGGTGTGTGGTCACGCACTGTCCATGTGAGAGAGCTGTCTCCCGACCCCAAGCTGGGCATGGAAATCGGTTGGCCAGTCAGGAGATTCGTGTGAAGCACTCACTCATCTCCAAACCTTTCTCCCCAGGGCTTTGTCCTCTTTTCCATGTCTAGTCTAAAGCATATGACAACACAGAAAAAACAGACTTTCATGGAGCCTTCAAAAGCTGCTCCTCTATATGGGGCTTTACGAAGTGGAAAACAGAATTAAAAATAATGGTGTGGACAAATGTGGACCATCAGAGCCTTCCTACGCTTTGACAGTCTAATGTTTTCATGGAATGCAATTTGAAGTGGTCCCCACACCCTGGGTTTGGTTCCCAAACAAGTTGTCTCTAATGCATACCCTTGCCACAGATGCCTATGATTGCCCAGAATGCTTTTTGGCTGATAAGATGGCTCACACAGAAAAAAGAACACAGGATTCATTGCCCAGGGCCATGATTTCTCAGTCTTAGGGATGAGGCTTTAGTGGGTTTTGCCTACTGAATGGTGGAGGAGGCTCTGAGAATCTATTTCCTACCTGGAAACGAGAGAAGCAACCTAGGGAGAGGTCACCCCAAATCCCTAGCCAAGTGGTGAATGTGAGGGAAGAAGAACCGGAAAGAGGATGCATGTTAACCCAATCTAGATGCATGAGGGGACAAGGGAGGAGAAGCCCTCCTGTTCTGGAGGCTGTGACGATGTCACTTTTGGCACATGGTTCACAGGCCACCTCAGTCTCCCCTAGGAGTGATGTTCCTTAGCAGCCTAACCTTCAGTCCTTATATGTATCTCCAAAGCCTCTCCAAGTGGCAGGGATCTGCTGTTGGTAGCCATTTCCCACATGTTTCCCCTATCTTTTTACACTCTAAGAAAAAAAAAAAAACCCTAAATCCCCAGATCTATGCAAAACTGACATTCCATAAATTATTATTAACATTTACACTGAAAACATCACCTTTGCTTCATCATTAAGTGTACTTTTTTTGAGGGTAAGAATTATGTTTTATATTAACTCCATACCACCAAATAATACCAACAATTGTTAACTTATAAGGATAAAAGCTTCTATTATAAACAAGAGAATATATTTATATATTTTTACCAGGAATATCTCCAAAATCAATATAGGACTGTTGCAGATGTTCCTTTTCTTGATTTCTTGTGACCAAAAACACACCAAGAAATGACAGAAAGCACCTGTAAGAAAAAATATTAATAAAGAACAAAGGAACGCTGAAACAGCTCATGGTATTAAATAACTGAGCTCCATATCCTACATGATGACATAAATTCCATCAGTTTTGTTTATCCTGCTTCTCATGGTAAGCTGCCTAGAAGTTGTCTTAATTGTTGGAGCCAATAATATTTGTACCCAGAACCAAGACTTGGGCAGCTTCCAATAAATCTCTGCCCCAGGTTTTTACCATCTGGAGGCTAATTCAGTCGCTAAGCCCTTTGGGTAGACACTAGGTCTCGTTTTCTATCCATGCATGCCCAGACCCATTACTGGCATGCAAACACAAGTGCAAAAACAATTTATTCCTTAATTTTCTAAGAAATCTCGTTGTCCTTGGCCATAAGAGTAGTCATAGTTTCCAGACCCCAGAAGTTTGGCCTCGCCCAAATGTCTTATGAAATTGAATTTTCAAGATAGATGGTTTCCTATGCTGAAAATAGTTTAGGCTCAAGTTTGCATAACAATGGTCATGCTGAATACCAGATCAAATGGAATGCCACTTGAAGCCAATGGAAGCTTCTATACATTGGCTGTATCTTGTCAAGGTTCTGCTCTGTATGCCAGCAAGGCTAGTGATGTGTCCCTCAGATTTCTAGGAAGCATGGAGCTGGCCACTCTAAGAGAGGAATGGATCGACTTGATGCTCCTAGGTCCAAATCTAGGGATCTGCTCCTGTCTTGGTCTTTTATTCTAGGATGATTCCTAGAAGCATCCTCTAATTGAGATCTAATCTCGGGGTTCCCAAGAGTGAGGTAGGTCTGGTACAGTAGTAAAAGGTGGAGTAACTACAAAGGCCAGTGAGTTTAATCTCAACTTTGGCTGGCACTGAAAATCACCAATGCTTTAGGACCCTCAGGGAGATACCTAAATCAAAAGCCAAAGACACTGAGCCCTGTGAAAGGTGTTAAGTTGAAAAATATGTTTCTTTTAGGAGTGCAGGAAACTGGTGTTTCTTACATTATTTTCCAATTTTCTATACTTCAGGTGCAATGCCAAAAATCCTATTAAAAGTAATAGAATTTCACATACCTTACTTCTGAGGCATTTACTCACCCAAAAAGATATATAAATACAGTGAGAAAAGCGGCACCACGGAATTCCTGGTAAAATATGATACCTATATAGGAATAGAATACAGAATTAATTTTAGGGTAGGAGTATTTACAATAGTTACACATTATTTCTAGAATTATGTAAATATGTCTAAATATGGCTATCCTTAAAATGCACATTCAGTAGTTTATTTTTAAAAAAATTTGCATGCCACACTTACATTTAAAATTATTCCAAAGGAACAGAGACTTGTAGATTTTATGTAATATGATTATAATTATTATAAAATCAACACAATTGACAAAAGGTTTCCTTTTCTTTTTTCTTTTTTTTTTTTTGGTATGGGGGACTGGATCAAGGGGTGCTTTACCACTGAGCTGTATCTTCTGTCCTTTTTATTTTATTTTGAGACAAGCTCTTGCTAAGTTGCTGAGTTTCTGAGGCTGGCTTTAAATTTGTGATCTTTCTGCCTCAGACTCTCGAGTTGCTAGGATTATAGACACAACCCACTGTGCCTGGCTTGACATAAGTTTGCAAGCCAGGCACAGAATTACCCAGTCCAAGAATTTCTCACCAGAATATACAAGAGAACAAAAGTCTAGGGACCATATTCCACCTATGATTTTAGATCAGGGTCAGCACCTGGCCTGAGAGTCTGGGTGAACCATGGGGTCACTGACATGGCAGGCCCACCTCAGGCCAGCAGCTGTAGCCCCTCTGTCACTCTTGGCTATGCCCTGTGGTCTGCCAGCCTGGTCACATGCCCATACAGGTACAGGAAAACACTGGCCACTGGGGTGTTGCCCCCGCTTCATTTTCCTCTGCTAACTGCTCTCATGTCCTCCTTCTGGCCTCCCTTCCTAGGCGATGGCAAGAAAGCATGCAGGATTTATTTTGAGGAACTTTTCTTCTCTCCCTGTTGGTCTCAATGATTCCTTGTTAGTTTGAGGTCCTAAAACCTTTGTAGGGTTTTGTTAAACAAGATATCCTTAGTGTATGAAGCACCTGGAATCAGAGTTTTTGTGTCAGGAGCTAGCTTTGTTAGCCAGTCAATGAGTACTTACCGAGTGTCTCCTGTGCACTGCTGTTGGGGGTGATGGAGACCCCACTGTGAACAAGAGGAGTCCCGCTCACAGGAGACAAAGCTTTCTCAGCCTCAACCTTATCTCCTTACTCTGAGAATGGACTTCTTACAGGAAGAAGCCACATAGAACTGGATGAATATTTCTGAAACATCTTCCATATTATCACATACTTCTTCATTATCATTTTATTGTGTCCATGTTATTCTAAACTAATGCACCATAATATTCATTATATTCATAATATTCATTTCTGAGGACAGTTTAAGTTGTTTCTAATTGCTTGTTCTTTAGTAAATAAGCAATGAACTTCTTTTACACATTTCCTCCAGTGTTTTATGATTTTTTTTGTCATTAAAATTGGTTTCTAGAAATGGAGTTTCTGTTTCAAAGAGTATAAACACATTTTATTTTATTTTTAATTTTTTTAAATATTTTTTTTGTTTTAGATGGACACAATATCTTTATTTGTTTTTATATGGTGCTGAGGATAGAACCCAGTGCCTCACATATGCCAGGCCAGCACGCTACCACTTGAGCCACATCCCCAGCCCCACACATTGTATTTTAAAAAATTACAACAAAGTAAAGCTGGTGCAGTGGTGCACACCTGTAATCCCAGCGTCTCAGGAAGCTGAGACAGGAGGATCAAGAGTTCAAAGCCAGCCTCTGCAAAAGTGAGACACAAAGTGACTCAGTGAGACTCTGTCTCTAAATAAAATACGAAATAGGGCTGGGGATGTGGCTCAGTGGTCAAGTGCCCCTGAGTTCAATCCCTGGTACCAAAGAAAAAAAAAAAAGTAAGCCAGGTATAGTGGTACATGTATGTAATCCCAGCTATTTGGGAGGTTGCGATGAGATGATTGTGAGTTCAAGATCAGGCAAGGCAACACAGCAAGACTCCATCTCAAACAAAAAATTGTAGTAAGATGTAAATAATATAAAATTTACCACCTTAATCATTTGTAGATGTATGGATCAGCAGTGTTAAGCATATTCACATCGTTTCACAACCAATTTCCAGAACTTTTCCTCTTCAAATTGAAATCCTATTCCCTTTAAACAACTCCCTATTTCCTCTTTCCCCCAGTCCCTGGCAACTACCATTCTATCTTCTGTTTCTAGGAATTTGACTATTTTTAGATACCTCAGATAAGTGGAATAGTATTTTTCTTTTTGTGACTTACTTTACATAGAACAACATCCTCAAGATTTATTTGTGGTTTGATGTATATCAAAATCTCCTCTAGTCAAAGGCTGAATAATATTCCATTGTATGTATATACCAAATTTTCTTCATCTACTCATCTGTCAATGAGAACTTGGGCCATCTCTACCTTTTGGCTATTTTGAATACTGCCGCTATGAACATAGATAACAAATTTCTTTAAGACCTTGCTTTCAATTCTTCTGGGTGTGTGCCCACAAGAGGAATTGATGACTATATGATAATTCAATTTTTAAATATTTTTGAGGAACTTGCCATACTATTTTTCTATAACAGATGCACCATTTTATATTCTACCAAGGATGCACAAGAGTTCTGATTTTTCCATATCCTGTCCAACGCGTGTTATTTTCTATTTTTAATAGCAGCTATTCTAATGGATGTGAAGTGATATCTGATTGTGGTTTTGATTTGCATTTCCTTGATGATTAGTGATGTTGAACATATTTCCAGCAATGCCTGTTGATCATTTTATGTTTTCTTTGCAGAAACATCTATTTAAACAATCCTTTGTGCATTTCAAAATCAAGTCTTTTTTTGTCTTTTTGTCATGGCCAGGGATGGTGGCACATTCCTGTAGTCCCAGCAATTCGGGAGGCTGAGGCAGAAGGACTGAAAGTTAAAGTCAGCCTGGGCAACTTAGGGAGACCCTGACTCAGAATTAAAATAAAATAATAAAAAGGGCTAGGGATGTACTCAATGTAAAGTGTCCCTGGGTTCAATCCCCAGTAAAAAAAACAACAACAACAACAACAACAAAAAAAACATTTTCATCATTCCCAAAGAGAAACTCAGCACCCCATCAGCAGTTATTCCCCTTTACTACTGCAACAGCCACCATCACCAGCCCTGGCAACCATTAATTTACTTTGTGAGGATATCCCTATTCTGGACATTTCACATAAATGGAATCTTTACTAATACGTACTCTTGTCTGGCTTCTTTAACTCATGATAATGTTTTCAGAGGCCGTCTGTGCTGTCGCATGTCTTGGCCCTACATTCCTTTTTATGGCCCAGTGATATCCACTGCATTGAGAGAACACATTGTGCTCATCTGTTCATATGTTTGGGTTGCTTTTACTTTTTGACTATTATGAATAAAGCTTCTCTGACCTTGGTATAAAATATTTTGGGTGGATGTTATGTTTCCATTTTTCTTGGTACAGACATAGAAATAGAATTGTTACATTACATGGTGATTTTTTACTTTTTTGATTTTTGGTACTGGGGATTGAACCCAGAGGCGCTTGACCACTGAGTCACATCCCCAGCACTTTTTAATTTTTTATTTTGAGTCAGGGTCTCTCCAAGTTGCTTAAGGCCTTGCTCAGTTGCTGAGGCTGGCTTTGAACTTGCTTTCCTCCTGCCCCAGCCTCCCAAGGTGCGGGACTACAGGTGTGCACCACCGTGCCCAATTAGGTTACATGATAATTTTATGTCTATCATTTTTTTAATTTGTTCTTTTTAGGTACACATGACAGCAGAATGTATTTTGACATATCATACATATATGGAATATAACTTCCCATTCTTGTGGTAGTACATGATGTGCAGTTACACTGGTTGTGTATTCATATAGAACATAGGAAAGTAAGGTCTGATATTTTACTGTCTTTCCATTCCTATCCCCTATCTTCGCTCCCTTCCCACCATTCCCCCCTGCCCAATTCAGTGAACCTCCACTCCTCCTGCCCCCTCCCCCCACCTATTGTGAGTCAGCATCCTTTGTTTTTTGGGGGGATTGGCTTATTTCACTTAGCATGATAGCCTCCAGCTCCACCCATTTACTGGCAAATGCCATAATTTCATTTTTCTTTATGGCTGAATAATATTCTGTTGTGTATATGTACCACATTTTCTTTCTATTAAAGGGCACCCTAGGTTCCATAGCTTAGCTATTGTGAATTGAATTGCTATGAACATTAAAATCAGGTCATTTGTGTTTTTATTTTGAGTTGTAGAATTGTAGAGTATAAAACATGTGTAAGGCCTAGATAAAAACTATGGACCTGAGTTCTAGGGAGCTGGGACCATCTACCCAACCTCAGGAGGGTGTCTCTGATAGTGTAGCCTCATCTGCACTGGCTATTGAAATAAAACAAGCAAAAGTTGACTAATTAGTAGGCAAATATTTAACTTTAAGCTATGCCCTGTGACAGAGGCAGAGAGAAGTTAGTTGAGAAGCTTCACTTCCATTCTACTTGTAACATAAGAAGAACTGTCAACACTTCCAAAGTCCCCAGCCTCCCCGACTCACCAATTACTCCACGTGTTGAGTATTGAGACCCAGCCCTGCAGCCCTCCTAGAAGATCTTCAGCCAGGGAACTGCATTCTTTACCCATCTTTCTGCATATTTATGTTAATTATTAGGCTGGATATCAGCCTGTCTATAACTCTTTTGGGTCTAATTTTTACTTTCCAGTAATTCTAGGACATAACAAAATACAATCTTTTCTCACTATCTTTTATCAGGAAGTGCAAAATACTGAAAAAAAATTAGATGTCTTGGGATATAATTTTTCTTTAAATAAAAAGTTCAATTTTGGGAAACAGAAAATACATTATTACTTAAAAAATAAAGAAAAAAAAAACTGTCCAATGGCAGTCACATTTGTTGGCCATGAGATAAGAACAAAGATGCACCAATTCAGAAGCAGGTAATCCCCAATTGCTTCCAAAATACAAAATTTTAGAGAAATAAACTCCTAAGACAAGAAGGTGGTAAATAAGCCAAGGAACTAGGGCATATCAGTATTAAATTTAGAAGGAATCTATTTGAATCTACTGTATTTTAGTTTGGACCAAGTTTTAAATTTGTACTTTTGAACACTATTGTGTCTGTAATGTTAAAAAACAAAACAAAACAAAACAAAAACCAAAAAACACTTCTTCACCAAAATATAAAAACTGTAAAAGAAGAAATATGGAGGCTGGAACACTGAAGGCAGTAATTTCCATGCTTATCTGTCTCTCTTTGCCTGGAATGCTAAATTGGTTTTACGACTCCACTCTCTGATCAAGCTGGTAAGGGGCATAATATAGGGAAGAGTTCATGAAATTGAGGAAGTCTGCCCCAGAGACAAGATTCAAGAGGGCTTTTGGTTGCTTTGATTATCAGCAGAGCTAGTAAGGGGAAGACTCCCAGGAACAGAACAAAGATGACTGTCTTGAATTTTTAATAAAACTGATTTCCGAGGCTGGGGTTGTGGCTCAGTGGCAGAGCGCTTGCCTTGCACATGTGAGGCACTGGGTTCGGTCCTCAGCACCACTTAAAAAAATAAACAAAATAAAGATATTGTGTCCAAGTATAACTAAAAAATAATAAAAATAAACTGATTTCAGGTCTAGTATAAGGAAACACTTTTTTGGGAGGCGGGGAATGTGGGTACCAGAGATTGAACCAGGGGCAGTCGACCACTGAGCACATTCCAGCCCTATTTTGTATTTTATTGAGGGACAGGGTCTCACTGAGTTTCTTAGCACCTCGCTTTTGCTGAGGCTGGCTTTGAACTCATGATCCTCCTGCCTCACCCTCCTGAGCCATTGGGATTACAGGTATGTGTCACTGTGCCCGGCAACACTTTCTAATAATTAGAACTCTCTGAATAAGAGCTGTCTCAGGTGACAAAGAGCTGTCTCAGGTGACAAAGAGCACTGGGTAGCATTCACAGCCTGTAGAATGGCCCATCCTGGAGGATGTCATGGAGGAAATTCAGACACTGGGTGCAGGCTGGGGGCGGGGGATATGGGTTCCTTAGTTTCCTATAACCTAACCATTTCTTGATCTCTTATTTACCCTGAAAGAAACTTCACTTATGCAGGTGGGGGTGGAATCATCTATGTTGGGAAAGCCAAAACTCACCTGCGGTGATGGCGCTGGTTGTAAAGAAAACATGGTTAACGGGCACCACTGCTGTCGTGTTGTAGAGCTTCGTGGCTTGATTCAGGAACCTAGAGCAGAAGGTACTTACTAGAGCTTGGGCTTAGAGAAGCTTAGCAATAAGTTAACAATAACTTCAAGAAATGCATGTTCTGTAGCCACAACTACAAAGGGAAAGGAAGTGCAGGGAAAGGGCATTTCCAATCAGCAGTCATAGCTTATGTGCATCTGATGTATGAGATCAGATGTCAGGTTTTATGGTCTGTTTAAACCAACAACAGTAACAATGAAAAGCAATTAATCATATTCTGAGGCCACAGAAGTTTGAGTTGGAAGCGATTCAAGCTGCTGGACCAGTATCATTCTGGGGCTGATTCATTAGGATAGACCCTTGAATCTGTTAAATATCATATCTGGGGAATAGTATAGCTATCCATTGACATGCCACGTGCCAAGAAAGAAGATGGAGAAGTAAAAGAATGTTTAATGTTTCAAAAACAATGCTCAGTGCTCCAGCTGCAGAGCACATGTGGGAGCTCAGCTTCTCACTCTGGCCACCAACAGGAATTCAGGTTCCCGCTCTGTGCTGTGCTGCCCTGCCGAGGACTAGACTTTTCTAAAGCAGTGAATTGCATGGATATCACCTGGATGCTTTAAAAAAGCACTAATGCTTAGGTCCTACTCTAGGGCAACTACAAAACACAACACAACACAACAAAAAAACCTTTGTGGGTAGAGCCGAGGTGTGTGTGTGCACACATACATGTATGGAGGGCCATATAACTGCAGGAATATGTATGTGTGTACACATGCGTGCATATTCACCTATATGTCCAAACACAGCAACTCTTTTAACCACAGTCTACAGTGCGACAGGCACAGGGACTGAAGCAAGGGCAACAGGATGAAGTTTACCTTCCACAATGTGTGCTTTTTAAGTCACGGAAGCTAAGATAAGGACAATGATACTAATCATTAAATCCCAAAAGATACTGTAGCAGTACTGATTAATTCAGAAGAAAGAGAGAAGAAACAAAATGGCAAGATACGAGGTTACAAACATACTCAGTCTTGTAAGGAAATGATAAAACAGTGAGTGTGCTGGGCTTCTCCAGCAGCCCTCCAGAGGCCTTTGCACTGGGCTATATCCAGCCCATAACAGGGAGACTTCACAGAAGGCATCAGTCGTGTTCTGAGCTCTGATTTCCTGGCTGGCACTGGGTGGTCCTTTGGTGTAGCATTGGGGGTGAATAGAAAACTCTCTGGCCAACTCAAGAGGGCCTAGCAGGCAAAGGCATAAGCACTACGTGAAACAGAGAGGGAGTGATTAGAGCAGAGGGGGGTGGGGGCAGAGAAAAGCAGAAATTAAAAATGTTCCATGTCACCACTATTAGGACCCAAGAGAAACATAAAACAATCACTCTGCAATCCCATGGGTGCAAAGAAAATTCTGGCCAAAGATGCAGAATTCTGGGGAAAGGATTTTCCTCCCGGCCAAACGTCTGGTTTTGTCCATCTCTGGGCAATTAATGAGCATGAGCTAAGAAATGAAGGTGAAGGGTTCACGTATTTCCTATATTTAGAATGAAATCCTGGACGTGGACCTGCCCCTTTGATTTATTGCTAATGACAACCTGTGTACGTTGGATATTAATTACAAGCAGAAGAGCATCAGGAAAGCATCAAAGCGCACTTAGCTGGATTATGACCATATTTTAGAAAGCACAAGACATGAAGGCGATGCTCAGTAAAAACTTCTTATTGTATGCGAAGGACAAAGCAAGGCATGTTGGCTGCGGATAAGCTGCAGGTCCTTCACCCTTAGAAATCCACTGCAGCTCATCTTAATTATCATCTGAAGCCAGTGAAGATTAACGCTTGGAGAAGGAAGCACAGGAATGTTGAAAGATTAGTGAGTATGAAGACGCTAACTTACTTGACTTGGAAAACACAAGATGCTATCATGATGATACACATGATATAGAAGATGGGATAAGTTAGTTGCGTTTTATTCGTCACAGAAAAAGTGATCATGCCTGAGACGGCTTTCACTGAAATAACAGTCAATGAGGCTGGAAAAGAAAACAAAAACACAAATAAAGTACATATTTGAGACAGAATTACAGACACGTATCTTGAGTTTCTGTGGTGGAGTAGCATGTGTGGCAATTGTGCTTTAAGAGTGAAAAACCGTTGTGAAAGGTGCAGGGGAAGAAGTGACCCTCCACAAGCAGCCCCTTTTGTTGCTCAGGCTGTGCTGGAATTTAAATTTGTTTAGATCAGCTCAAGAACTGTGGATGGGGTGCTTTTATCTTCGGAACAAGATGCTTATTTTTCAGTGCTGTTGAAAGGGTTCTGCAGAGATTATAATCATTAGTAGATGAGAAGGGCAAGAACAGGGATGGGGGAGGTGAGAGAGTTCAGACTGTCCATTTGACATTTGTGGGAAAATATCTATCAAACTATGGGAAAAATTTAAAGCCAAATAGATGTGAAGACAGGGAAGTGGAAAGCGACACATTCCTCGTTTCCTGAGACTTGTCTGAAGTATATGTGTGAGTCTTTTTGTCAGGACATGCCTAGAGGTTACATTAAAAATGGTTTTCGACAAAGACAATAATTGGCAGCAGGACAGGAGCTGAGGTGTCATTTCTCAGAGTGAACCTTAAATCTAAGACTTACATAAACAACATCATATATTTTCTGTGCTAAACGGGGACCCATCCTTATGTGACCACATTTTTCATAGGTTCAACATGCTAATTAAGAAAAATGACCAGGTCCTATCACTGTGAAAGCAATGAGCATTTTCTCCCCACACTTCTGTAGGAGGACCCTAGTGCTTCCTTTCTGTCTCAGGTTCCCTGAAGTTACTGTTGCAAAAATTCCTTGGTTTAGCTGAAATCTAAAGAAAGTTCCAAATTAATTTTTAGATGAAATCAAAAGTCAAAGGCAAGTGAAGGAGAAATACTCCCTTTGTTGCTGTTGAGCTACCTGGTCACAATACAGCTGAGTTTCTTCCTTTCAGCTTTTGGAATGGTATTATTTCTTCATTTATATATATATATATATATAATATGTTTAAAATAGTAGGTGAAGGCCAACCGAGAAGAGCCTCCCATAATTTTCTTTTCCAAAATCTGAAAATGTACTTTAACTTGAAGGACTCTAGGGTACACTCCAAATTAGGTATTTTCTTCCAATTAAAAGTCCAAATAAGTAGAGGAGACCAGGTAATAAATTCTAAAAACAAACCCCCCAACCAGAACAAAGAGGCCCTTAAAAAAACAGTCCCCTCTCCATCTTCAGATGTCTTGACGGGTCTTCTTACGTATTTCAGATGTCATAATCTGACTGATTATGACAATAGTCATATCTGAGCTAATCTGGGAATTTTAAATATCTATAGAGATCCCTATGTCACTTGATGGCTTAAGTTTGTAGGTCAGCTCTTCAGGGACCTTGATTTCCTCCTAAAATAGTTTGCCTGGAATTGGAGCACCACATGGTTATAGTCCTGTGGTCTCAACAGCCAGGTCTCCCAAAGGGATAATTAATGGAGGAGTTGACCACATTGTTCCATTAGCTTCGGAACCTCAGGATTGCAAAGAACTTAAAGGTCATCTAACTTAACCACCATCTGATTTTAAATTATACTTGAACACAAAACAAAAGCAAAACTAGAATTATTTATTAAACTGCTAAATAAACTATCTTTCTATTACCCTATATTTTCAAACACCAACTGATTAATCACTATTGTAACTGCAGCTGTTTCTAAGCTGAAGTCAGGTACTTTGAAGTTTTTTTTTGTCGGGGGACTGATGAGGATAGGTAGAAATGAAAAATTGTAATGCAATTTTGAAACATGCAATTCTAATGTTATATACACATATAAATAGAAAGTGCTTATGCATGCACAGAAAATGACTAAAAAACCCCCCTACATTAAGATACTGTCAGTTGTTATCTATAGCACTGGGAATATCTGTAAAAGTGTACATGTTCATTTTTTAAAAACTGGGAAATGCAGAAAAGCCTGGAAAGAAAAATTAAAATCATCTGTAATCTCAATACTTGCTCCCAAATCATTTTTAACATTCAGGTTCATCATTATTTTTTCTATTCATAAGTATGAATGTATTATAACATGTAAATCATATGGCATACACTACTTAGAACCTATTTTCCATTAAGATTAAATATTTTCTATGCCATAAAGTATTCTTCTAAAGCCTGACTTTTATTTGCTATAAAGAATGCCTTTGTATGAATGTATAATTTATTTTGACAATTCCCTATTTTTGGATATCTGAATTGAATCCCTTTTATTTTACTATTACAATGAGGCTACAGTGAATATTTTTGAACATAAATCTATCACTCTGCCTATTTCCTTTGGAAAATCACCTGAAGGGAATTACTGTGTTGACAGTAAGACAGTGAGGAGGCTTCTAAAAAATCCTGATAAACTGCCTGGCAGAGAACACCAGGCATACTGTTGTACTGTGCCCCATAACACAATTGTTAACATTTTTTCTTTATATCTTTCTCTATTTTCTTAATTTTCAACAATAAATATATACTCCTTTCATTATTCTCACAGCACCATTTTCCTCCAGCATATAGGCTGGCTTGTATTTGACATTTGGCCCTTTCAATGTTTTCTTAGTTCCTCATCCCGTTTCACGGACTTCCTAGATGGCCAGACCCTAGATCAGTGTCTCCTTCTTAGATTCATCAATATTTCATTTGTTTATTTTGCTTTGACAACAAGAATATGCTATGGATAGACAGGACTTCCCAGCCTTCCCAGCCTCCTGCCCTGCCAGAAGAACTGTGGTAAGAGGCTTTGGATTCCTCTAAAAAAGGAGACCACAGACTGCAACAGAGCTTCCGACACCCAAACGAACACACAAACCCTCTTGTGAAGACAGATAAACCCTCTTTATCGCCTCCTCACTGTATTTCTCCGGTCTAACTGAGATTTTTGTCCACATTTTTAAATTGCTGAGAAAGTACATTTCAATTGTCCTCATCACAAGATACAGTAAGAATCGAGGTGATGGATATGTTAACTAATTTAATTATTCCACGTTGTAGTCATAAATCATAACAGCACTTTATATCCCATAAATTCATACAATTATAAGTTTTCAATTTACAATTCAACACATATATAAATACACATGTACATATATTTGTGCATATATAAAGAGAAAAAGGAACTCACTAGAAGCCAGATTTCTTTCTTCCTGATTGTTCTATTTCTTTTTCAAATTCCATTTTCATCTGTCACACAATAAATATTACAGCAACAATAAAGAAAACACCCTACATGTGCTTTCCTTTCCCTCATTCCCAGGTTTTGCCTTGTGTGTGCTTTCACTCACACTACAGGTGGGTACAATGTCGTGGGCTACTTCTTCCATTTTATATGACACTAGACATGTTTTCTTCAAGGTAACCACATGGCTTTCATAATCGTTTTTCCTTGTAAAGTCATTAATGCCCACAGTGAAATACTCAAGCAAGAGGAGCACAGTGAAGAGTAGATACCTTGTTTTCTCATTTCTTATAGTAACGAGGACACCTTTATAGTCATCATTAAGTTTTTTAAAAATTAGGAATGGATAAGCTTTAATATGACTTTTCAGTACCTATTGAGATAATTATACATTTCCCAGGTTTATTGTGACATCACTGAAATATAAAATTGATAAATTTAAGGTATACATTGCTCTATATATGATGTACTCTACATATCTAGTGAAATGATTATTACAATTAAGTTGGTAAACCCATCTATTGCCTTTCACAGTTACCATTTTTTTTTGTGTGTGTGTGTGGTGAGAACATTTAATATATACACTCAGCAAAATTCAAATACACAATGCAGTATTGATAACCACAGCACCATGTCATACATCAAATCCCCAGAACACATTTGCCTATGACTGAAAGTTTGTACCATCTGACCAACATCTCAATATTTCCCTTTTGACTCATTAACATGATGAACTATAGTAATGGATTTCTTAAAGAATCATACTTTTTTAGTTAATAATTCAAACGCTTATAGTGTGCTCACTGGGTTTTAGTTCTAGGTAGAGTATATGTAGTATAAAGAAAAGACATGTTCTATATTCACAAACTTAATCTGGCAAGGAAGGTAAGCTGAAAGATGAAGCATTAAACACATATATAGAATGTAAATACAAGTTGCTGTGTTAAAAAGAAAAAGAAGCAGTTTCATTAAGATCACTTGGTCATGAGGTATGATTTGCTCTGGATTCCACTTGCTAATATATTTCACTTGGGATTTTTCCATCAATATTTGGCAGTGAAATTAGTTCAGAGTGTTCTATATTTGTATTATCTTCTTCAGATTTGGGATCAGCATTTATCTGATTACAGTTTAAAAAGGGAAGGCTTTCTTCTAATGTCCTCAAATAGTTCCAGTAACATCAGAATAATCTGTTCCTTAAAGATTTGAACCTTTGGAACTGTCTAGACCTGGTTTTTTTTAGAATGTGACTTCTTAACAACCCCTGTATTTCTTTCATAGTTATTTTCCTTAAAAAAAAAAACAGTTTATTTGTTTTGTATGTTAAAATGAGCAATTTAAGTTTTATTAAGTATATATGTGTGTACATCTCTCTTTCCATTCATCTCTCATTTCTATTTTTGAGTATCTGTGATTTTTTTTCTTGATGGAGGATCTATTTTTAGTTGTCTTTTAAGAACTTGTTCTGGGGTGTATTTTTCAATTCATTGCTTTTCTGTTTTCTATTTCATCCATTTTGGTCTTTATCAATTGTTCCCTTCTGCCTTCCTTAGCTTTATTTCAGTGTTTTTTTCTAACTTCTTGAGCTGAATGCTTTGATTTACATCAAAAGCAATTAATTTCCTCTGAATACAGCATTAGTCATTAACTACAGTTTAAATATTAAGTGTTTGCATAGTAATTTAAAAAGTATGTGCTACAATTAAATCTTGCCTTGCCCAGCTGCAGTTTAAGAGTACTTTTTTTTTAATATTTATTTTTTAGTTGTAGTTGTACACAATACCTTTATTTTATTTATTTTCTTACGTGGTGCTGAGGATCGAACCCAGGACCTCACACATGCTAGGCAAGGGCTCTACCGCTGAGCCACAACGCCAGCCCTAAGAGTACTTATAACATTTCCAGGTGGGAAGGTTTTACTGGTTTTTATTTTTGTTATTATTTTCTGTTTTTATTTTACTGTGACGTGAGAATGTGGTCTGTATTCTTTCAACTTCCTGGAATTGATCAAGGATTATTTTGTGTGTGGCCAATTACATAATCAACTTTTGTAAATGATACACAGGCAGTGGAAAGAAGGCCTATTCTCTGTTTCCAGGATTTGGAGTTCAATATTAGAGATTCTAATATGACTTTAAGTCCATGAGCTAAGTCTCTTTTCCCCTTATATTTCTATTTATACATTTTTGCATCTTTCTGCAGATTTTCCTTAGGATATTATGTATGTTCTTCTGAACTGATTGATTACCCCCATTTGTCACACACAAATATATTTTAGTTGTAGATAGACACAATACTTTTATTTTGTTTATTAATTTTTATGTGGAGTTGAGGATTGAACCCAGTGCCTCATACGTGGGAGGCAAGTGCTCTGCACTGAGCCACAATCCCAGCCCTTGATTTTAATTTAGTAATATCCTAATCCCTTTCTTCAGTTTTCAACCTGAGTTACTTGCTTTAGATAAAATTGATGTACACAGCCAAAATATTTAACAACCAATAAGACCAATGGGAAAAGGTGGGGGTTTGAGGCCCACTGCATTAATGTTTAGTGGCTAGTCATGGCAGGGGTAGGGTTGGAGGAAGAGAGATCAGTGAAGAAAGCACCCTAGAGGCCTGATTGGTAGCTATTTTGATAACTCTTAAAGAGCTGTACCCAGGCAAATAGCTGAATCCAATTTCAGAATCTTTTTCAATATCCATTTGAGAGTTTCTCTAAAGTTCAATTTGAGAATCTTTCTTTTTTAACTATGTAAACTTATGCCATTTACATTTATGCTCATGATTGATAATTTTCTAATTTTATGTCCTATTTAAAATTTACTTTATTTTCAATATTTTCCTATACAATATACATTTTATTTTTGTTATTTGCTTTTGTTTTCCCTACCTGGTAATTTGGAAAGAAAGAAATATAAAGTTCCCTTGATTAATAACATACTTGAATTCGTTTCTAAAAGTAACTGTCTTAAACACAAATCCTCCAATACAAAGGAAAAAAACTAGTTGATGAGACAGAAAAATGAAAACCCCAGTACCTAATTTACATGGGGCTACAGCTTGTCCAATGGTATAAGTATAATCTACAGTCATAGAAAACAATACATAACATATGGATCATCTTATTGGTAAAGAAGAGGTTAATGAAGGGTTATAAATAAAATTTTGAAAAGGGGGGGCTGGGGTTGAGGCTCAGCGGTAGATCACTGGCCTAGCATGTGTGCACCCTAGGTTCAATTCTCAGCACTACATAAAAATAAATAAAGGTATTGTGTCCAAGTACAACTAAAAAATAAATGTTTAAAAAAAATTGAAAAGGGAATTTCCCAAATGTTTAGCAATATCTCCTTGTGTTGGTATATATGAGTATGTGGGGTGGGGGAAGAGGGAGAAGGGAGGGACAATATATGAAAATATAGTGGGTTATCTAAGTATCAGATTTCAAATCCTGTAAGAAGTCTCTGGTAAAAGAAGTAAAAGGGTTGGCAAACAATGAATAAAAGAAATATGGTATTTAACAAAATCATACTGCTTATGTTTATGTTTCATTTTAGCCACATTTTAAAGTTTTTAAAAATATGTAAACAGGACAGATCTTGTTAACTTAAAGTTTAAATTAAGTTTATTAGTTTATTTTAAAAATTTTTTTCAATTATTTGCTTCAAAACAATTTGCAAATTTTTATAGAGTACATAAAATTACCAAGGAGTAAAAGTCCATAAGTGTATTTTGTCAAGAATTAAACATGTCCCAATTAAGTATAATGGGCATGCAAAGTATAATCTGAATAGTTTAGACTCAACTTCTTCCTATAGGTCAGAGTTGAAAAATAGAAACAGTCAGAAAGTAACAGAATGCTCAAATATTCCCTTCAAGCTTCATTTATGACTTAACATGGACTAATTAGAATAAGAACACAATATATTCCCTTACCTAAAAGTGCCACCAGAGTAAGCAGAATCACCATATGCGTCATTCCTTTTCTTTTAAGGAAATATAGGAGAATGCAGAAAATTAATATTTCTAAAATCTAGAAATGAAAAAAAAACAAGAGTAAGTTATTCTATGCAAAATCTTCACAATGCCACACTTCTTTCCTTTTTTAAAAAAAAAATTTTAAATTTTCTTTCTCTTTTTGATTTCCCAACAGTTTCCATGAGCGCTGAGGGTGACTGAAGTTCCCAGGGACAATTATAAATCTAGAACAATATAAGGAGCTCAGCCATCCAGATCCAGAGCTTTCACACGGTCAATCCACCAGTGACACCCAAACCTAGCTCTCTAGGCCTCACCTTGCTGAGACTACTAGACGTGTCCACAGATGTGTTTAGTAGGTACACCACATGGACATGGGCAACACTTAAATCTTGATTTCCCTACTTTCCAACTTGTTCCTCCTGGGGCCTTTGCCCATATGGTCAATGACCTCACCATATGTTCTGCTGTACAAGCCCAAAACTCCTTCCTCTGCCATCCTTCACCCTCTGCCATGTTCTCCCTGGACTACTGTAATAATATCTCCTAACTTGTCTCTGATCTTACTCTTGCTTCTCAACAAGCCAGCCATTCGGCAGCCAGAAGAATCATTTAAACATGTGATTGGGATAATGAAATATTTAATTTGCAGAGGAGAATATGTATGATATACACTTTGGATATATGTAGCAATATGTCAAGAATTCACGTGCTTCTGCCCAGGAACCACTGTACTGCACTTTGCATTCACCCTTTGCTTTCTTTCTTGTTTACCACATTTTTACATATTCCCAAAGACCATGTTTATTTTCACATGTGCTTGGATTTTATCCATGTGGGATTATTTCCCTTGCTTGCTTTTTCACTCTGCATTATGCTAATGAAATTCATCCAGGATGATCCAGGAAGTAAAAATAAAAATTGATCCAGTCATTCCTTTGCTTAAACTTCTTCTTCTTCTTCTTTTTTTTCTATCCCATGTAGATTAAGATCCAAATTCTTTACTGGATCACAAAGACCCAAACAACTTTTTGGACTCAAGTTTGTACCACTTGCTTTGGATGGTCCACAAAGGCTGGTCAGAAGGACCCTTGTTTTCTTTTTCCCTTATTTTTCTTTGTCTGTTTTGCTCATCCCTCCCTCCTTTCCTTCCTTCCTTGTTCTCTGCAGTCCTCGGATTTCTCCTGCCGTTGGGCCTTTGTACTATTGTCTGCCAAAAACACTCTTTTCCTTGATCTTTGCATGATGGCTTCTTCTTAGCTCTCAGCTAGAATGTCACCTCCTCTGAGCGGTCTTTCCTGACTACTCTAATCTAAAAGAGCCAGCCAGTCATCCTGCCACACCCACAGTTTTAGGTTGCTGTAGCCGATATGTCATTGCCTGGTGCATTTCTTGTTCATATACTCTATGTTTCTTGTCTGTCTCTCCCATTAGAATGCTAGCTCAATGAAAAGAAGGACCTTATCTGTTCTGTTTGCCACTCCATCTCTAGTGCCTAGTACACAGTCTCATAATAAATGTTTATGAAATTAATAAATAAATTATACCTTATATCTATTATAAACAACTTGCCAAATACAGAGAGCACTGTCTGATAAACAGTGTTCCATAAGTAGTAACTGAAATTGTAAAATTTTCCTACCCTTAAGAAAACTCCAGTGTAATTCTGAAATTCTGTTTTATTTTTGTTTTAATACTAAAAACATTTTTTTTGTAGCCCTTAAGATAACCAGAAGCCAGGCTATTATTATTTTTTTTGATAAGAGATGGGATCTCTGGACTGAAATCAAATGTGAAGTCTTAAATTTCTGAAAACAGACAAGTACATCATTGAATTTTTACTTAAAAATCGCTGGAGAGGATTACATTTTACTGGCAGAGCCCTCTCTAAATCTAAATAAATCTAAATCTAATAAATCTAATTGTTTGAATTCAAAGTTTTGCTTGTTGATTTGTGTTTTCCTTTAATCCTCTGTGGGCATGGGAAGCCACAGGACCATATCTTACTCATTCTAAAAAGCTTCTCATCTAATATGGAAGATTAGATCATCCTTTGGACTTTTCTTCCCCTGATAAAGTAAGCCAATTATTTTCACTATTTTTCTTTTTTTATAGGACTCATTTGCCAGGCCTTTAATTCAATTGAGTGGTGCTACAAAAGCTATTAGAGTGCCATCTCTTTGCCTTCCCTAAAGCAGCCATCAAAACACTGGGTGTCCCAATCGCTGTGCACCTCACCACCAGTTAACAGGCTCCTCTTGGCTTGGTGTCCCCAAGCACAGGCTTCCATTTCCCACGGATGCAATCACAGATTTTTCCCAGCAGTGCTGTATTCGTTGCTGGAGGCCAGAAAGCTCTTCTTGCACTAAATAAAGCATGGAGCATGGGAGCTACATCTAGTTGCACTCCAGCTATTAATTTTTTGGGGGTGGGTGGGTAATGAGGGTAATGGTTCCAAGCTCTAAAGATCATGTATGACCTTTTTTTTTTTTTTTCAAATTTCATCTCTATGACTTCAGAAACATAAAACATGAGTTCTCGTTATTCACAGAATGACTATAGTTGACTTGGGTTCCACCTTGTGCCAAGGGATCACAGGTCTCAGGAATAAAATATTCAAGAAGTATGAATTAATGTTTATTCTTTTTATATAACTTTTTTTCCTCTAAAATATCAATATTAATGAAGCTGGAATGTCACAGGTTGCTGTGCCCCAAGAAGAGGCTGCACTGCTGACTGCTATCTCTGAGGTTAGAAATAACAACAGGTCCTACTGTGTGCCCACTGCATGCTGCACGCTTTTCTCTACTTGTACTAATTCATGGCATCCTGACAACCTCTTTAGGAGGTAGAAACTATAGTTATCCCCACTTTACAGGTGAGGAAATTGAGGGTCAGGGGTTAAGTGAATGCTGCCCCAGTAGGCAGCATAATGGCTCCCCAAAGAAGTCCATGTCCTAATCTCCAACCTGTGGCCTCATGATATTATTTATTATTATTATTATTATTATTATTATTATTATTTTGGCTACATGATATTACATGGAAAGGGGCTTGGCAGATGTGGTTAAGGTTATGGAACTCGAGGTGGGGAGATGATCCTGGATGATTTAAGGGTCCAACATGATTACACAAGTCTGTAAAAGAAGAGAAGCTTCCCAGCTGCAGCAGACAGCTGCCACATAGGAAAGATGGGAGCCAAGGAACACTGGTGACTCTAAGCTGGGAAAGGCAAGGAGTCAGATTCTCCCTTGGAGGCTCTGGCAGGGAGCAAAGCTAGCCTAGCAAGATCTGAGTAAGACTTCTGACCTAGAAAACAACAGTCATAAATTTGTGTTATTTTAAGCCACTAAGTTTGTGACAATTTGTTATAGAATAATAGAAAACAAATTCAGGTTCTGTTACCTGAAATCTTTCCAGAGGAATGATTTTTCCCCCCCTTGGGTACTAGGGATTGAACTTAGGGACCCTTGACCACTGAGCCACATCCCCAGCCCTATTTTGTATTTTATTTAGAGATAGGGTCTCACTGAGTTGCTTAGCTCCTCATGTTTGCTGGGCTGACTTTGAACTTGTGATCCTCCTGCCTCAGCCTCCCGAGCTGCTGGGATGACAGGTGTGCGCTACCATGCCCAGCAAGGAATGGAATCTTTGGGAGGAATTTTCTACATTGATTTTGGGTTTTCTGGATTGGTTCTCTAGTCTATTTAGACTTAGAGGCACCAGTCACCCTGTTTTTAGTGGCTTAAAGGGCTCTGGATATTCAGGAGTGAAGTGGAAAAGGCAGACACAATTTCCTTGTTGGATGCTCCACTTCCAGTATAAAAATCCAAGCACGAGTTTACCTCCTTTTCTCTTACCAAGATTTTTCTTGGAAGCATAGCCCTTTGATGCAGCACCTTTGTCCAAAAAGAATGGGCCTTGCAAGTTCTCTCCTAGGCCAAGTTTGGACAAAGACTTGGTCCTTGGTAATCAGTTTTATTAATTCTGCATAGAGAGGTGTTTAGAGAAGTGTGTTTGAATGTGTCCCCACCTCCCCCCAAGAGGAAGACAACTTGGTTTTGAATTCTGGCTCTCCCATTTCATATTTATGTGACCTTGGGCAAGTTACTGGATCTCTCTAAGCCTCAGCTTGCCCATCTGTGAGATGTAGAGGATATTCGTGCCCCAGGTATAGGGTCATTAGGCAGGTAAAACATAAGACTGTAGTCGGAGCTATGCACAGTGCTCAGCTGCTCCATGAGCATGGTCTACTGAGCTGCAGAAATGTCTAATGGTGCAGACACACGAGTACTATATGCATCCAGAAAATAAAGCAAAGAAATATCAGGCAAGAGACAACTGCATGTCTTATAAAAACATGCAGCTTTCGCCCTTCAGGTTTTAAACACCTGACAGTGGGTTGTGAAGGAGCTTTGCCAGAAACGTTGACTTAACAATCAGCTCTGAGGAATAGGATTACCCCAAATGACAGGTTTGGCCTTTGCTTCTGCTGATTTAATTTTTTGTCTGGAGGAGCTAAAATGAGCACCATGCAGATTATTTTGTGAAGGATTTTATATTCATGACAGAGGTTTCTATTTGAATAGTCTGTTGGAAAATCTGGGTGGGCAAAATGGCCATGATGAAGCCTGCCAAAGAACATGAAGTAATTGGGGCTTGGGGCTACATTTCCTCACGTGGACTCTGCAGAACATGTGAACACGAATTACTCAAAAAGGTCCTTCAGAAAAGGGCTTCTTGGTCAAATAAACGTAGGGCACACAGGACTAACAAAATTAAACCTGTCTCTTTCCTCAAGGACTTCTGGCTTTTAATCTGCTGACAGAGATGATGGATTCCACAGAGGGACCTGTTACGCCATATCTCTCTAAGCCAGTCTGGCTTTGAATCCATGCTCATTTTTTATTTTTGGCAAGTATCAATGAGGGGAGCTACCCATCTGAGGCAGACAGGTGGGGAGAGGTTATGTTAGTGAGTGAAAAAAGGGCACTTCATTCTTCTGCTGCTAGCTGACACCAGGCTGCTCAAATCCTCTTGCAAAAGAATGCTTGATTAGAGCTCCTGGGCCCTGTGGCTGCGAAGTTTCCACCTAGTGGAAACCTGGAAGGTAAAACAGACACCCATCTGTCAGGCAACACGTAAGGTAAGGGATGGTATGACCCTGCCTGTAATACCATTTACAATCCCTGTTTTGAAGAGTGCAAAGCTTATTAAAATATCAAATATTTTTATTCATTTTGTAAGTTAGTTGATCAGTCCTGGAAAGCAATTCTGGTGCTGTATTTATATGCAGTGTAATTACATAAACAGATGAATGATTTGTCAAAGAGTAGTCTCAATTGTGTAATTATGATCTTTGCAGTCATACTTTGCAGAAAGAGTACAGAATCTGTCATACCTGATGATTAAATGTTAATTACTTAGATGTTTAACAGATTTAAATCTTAAGATCTCTGTATATAACTAATCACCCCCAGAGTCTTCAGAGAAAAAAACCATATAATGGATTAAATTCTACATTACTATTACATGAACCTATTACCCTTAAAGTCTAATCCAACGTCCAGTGCTGTTCCATATTAAAACTTATTTTGTGCTATTTTATAAATACCTAGATTTAGCTACCGTTTTTTTCCTGTTCGGCATTTTCTTTCAAATATACTGTCTTATAACTATACAATTTTACTGAAGGGTGGATATATCCTGGTACTGTAAAATTCCTGCTATGGGAATTCCTCTCTGTAACCAAGGTGGCTAGTCAGTTGACTGGATGAGTGAATAAATAAATGAATGAATTTAAGAGTTGACTCTGGGAAATGACAAAGTTTAATTAATTTCAGAGTATTTTTGTGGAAATATAAGGTTTAATAAAAAGTGGCTTTGTTCTTTTCAAATATTTTCTCTGGTGTTAACACAAGATACATCATCATGAAGCAATGCAGTTTATTTCAGAAATAAGACTTGATCTTTATTCTTTAATCTCCAAAGGATTCAGCTCAGGCTATTAATTTTCTGATCACAGGTTATGTCACTCTTTTCTTACTGGATAAAGACTGTTTTGCCTGTAGGCAGAAAGTAGTAATGTGTTGGTAGGACTTCAAGTCTGGACTGTCATGAAACATTCAACAAAGTTTAAAGAACAGAAGTAAATCACAGGGATTAAAACTTCTAGTGTGTATAGCTGATCGATGAAATCTGATAAAGAACTGAGTTTGGTGGACAGGCAGGACAATGAATGGGTGGGGGAAGGCACGATGTACGAATGACCTCGGGAAGGCTCATCTGAGTTGGGAAGCCCAATCCTAAAGGTTGGGGTTGGGGACAGGGGCTGCAGGAGGAGATAAGAAGTGACAGAGCTAGGGAAAAAAATAAAGTTATGAGAATGAAAATCAGAGCCATAACATATCAAGAACAGGTGTTTAAATAGGCAGAGCATTATGACTGACAGCTAACTAATTTATTGACCAATAATGATTCTTCCCTGAGGGTGTGCATGGTCTACTGGAATAGAACAGAAAGGAAAATAGGTGATTAAAACATAATGTGTCATACAGAGAGCCCAGAAAATGGAGCAACTATCTTGGTAATATGCTCTTTAACAGAAGATGCCCCCTCTGAGCTGTGCCCATGAGGGCAAGTTTGGAGGAAGTTGCAAGGGCATGGAGACAGGGTTCCAAGGAGCTAGGACTCTGCTGGCAGAGGGAACCACAGACACAGTGGCACTGCATTATGTGGCTACAGTGCACTAATTGAGCAGATCTCTCTTGTAGGAGAATACTTCCAGCCACAGTGTTGAGGATGAGCAGCAAGAGGACAGATTCATTAAGAGGCAAGGGATGTCTGAGCAAGGGATGATGAAAGCCTGAACTGATGCAAAGGCAATGGAAATATAAAAGAAGGGTCAAGTTCAAGAAACTTTAAAACATCCAATAGGATGAGAGGTAGAGTGGGGAGTAAAGATGTGGAAGAAGTTATGTGTAGCTCAGACTTTCAGGACTGGAAGCAGACACACAAAATATTGGAGTGAGAGAGTTTTTTGGGAAAAGGCATCGGTTCAATTTCAGATAACTTACATTCAAGAAACCAAATATCCAAACAGGGATGAGTAATAAGTGGAGAACATAGGGCTGGAGCTTAGGAGAGGCCTGGGAAGGACAGGTATGTCTGGATTTGGAAGGAGGGGATTCTAGAAAATGATGGGCAGACAGCAGATGCTGTGCAAAGTTCAAGAAGTGTCAGGAGCAAAAAATGCAATTCCATTTGACAAGATGTGGGAGGGATCTACTAGATTGTAAGGAGAGGAGTGAATGGGATCTGAGAGAGTGGACAGGGTTGGCAAGAGTAGTCAGACTATCTGAAAGCATCTTTTGATGGTGAAGGGGAGAAGGCAAATAGGAAAGATTTTTAAAGGGTGTGTAATGTATGAGGAATTTTTTTGAAAACAGAGAAAGTTAAGTATCCTTATAGAGTAAGAGAAAGTAAAAGTGAAAGGGGTAAAGAGGTCTTTCCTATAGATAGGTCTTTATAGGAAAGACCTAAGAATATTTGTCCCAGGGGTCCAAATTATAGGTCAGAGATAGTAAGATACATAGAATTCATAGACTAGGAATTGCTGCTGTATTACGCTGAATTACACTTAGATCAAAACTAGTAAACATATTCCTGCAAATGCCAAGGTCACACTTTTAAATACTAGGTATATCAACTAGGATCACACTTTTTAACTCGTTTTAAAAGCAGAGGAGTATACCACACAGCTTTTTGAGGTCATTTCTAATCCTAAGAACATACCTTGCCTGTATGCTTTGATTCTGTTTATTAAATTCACAATTATTTTTCCAATCCAAATCATGGTTAAATGCTCAGCAAGACTATCTCAGTTTTCTTCTTACTACCTTCCTGTTCTAGAGTATTTTTATTCTCCAATTTTAGCCAAATTCTGTAACAAGCTACATATTAACCATTTCAATCATGGTCTCTCCTTACAATCACCTGATAACAATCACTGTATCAAATAAAGCACCCCCAAATAATAGCTTCAAATGTCTGTATCAGCTCTTTTCATGTTTTCTTTACATGTCTCTCGGGATCATACCTGCTCATCTCAAACAACCTGTTGCAGTAATAAATGAGGACTTCTTGGAAGATGCTTCTACTGCTGATTTAATATTTCAAATACTTTGGTAATGCTCAAAAAGATTTTAATTTCAATATGTTTCTAATGCTGAGAAGAAAAAGTCGTACCAGCTCTCCAACATCTGCAGACATCAGTGGTCTAGATAGTATCACTTCAGGAATAGTGGAATTTTAGAATTCTTACCACATAGACCAGGAACTGCCAGCCAACAAAGTAATACTGTATTGTTCTTGCTGAGACAGCCTGAGTTATATTTGGAGCAAAATTCACCAATAAATATGTTCCTGCAAATGCGAATGTCATACCTTTAAATAAAACAGAAAAGACAAAGCCAACTGAAAAGGGACACTTAAAAACTTTTTTGTTGACTCAGACATTACCTAGAGACAGAGCATTACTTGTAAAAGTGCTGGCAGCCCCTCTCTATTAAAAATATGATTCATCAAGCCATCCTGTAACATCACATGTTCACCAAACGGCATGACCTTTACAGGGGCATCAAATCCAGGGATTGGATGGGCCAGAAAATAACTTCTGGTTCTTCTCTGTTGTTTCAGATGAGTCTTGGCCTCTCTGGAGCTTTTCTCAAAGGTAGAGAAGGTCAGAACATGTGCACATGCGCATGGGAAAATACATCTCACCTCCATCCACCTAATCTAGATCTCAGAGCCCAGAGGACAGGCAAGTCCACCACATGATGACCTGCCCTGCACTTGAGCATCTCTGGAGCCCCAGAGACACTCGCCCTAGTGATTTCACACTGTGAGACTCCGGTAAAATGAGTGCCTTAATCACTGCCATCTATTGGAGTTGGTTCAGCAGGAATAACAACAGGGCTGCTGACGTTGCTGCCGAATTTTAATTATTCTAATTTAGGACTGAGGGTTGCAAGGTTAGCTTAGTAAAAATGCATCGCATCATCAACCCAATGACAGGAGTGTGTCCTCAGCATCACTTAACACGATAGAGGAGAGAGTGTGGCATGGGAGGGGTGGCTGCTGGAGGAGGCGGAGGACTTGTCCTTTCCACTGAAACAGCTTTCTTTTCTTTCTTTCTTTCTTTCTTTTTTTTTTTTTTTTTTAAATAAATAGCCACCTAAGAAAAACTGATAAAAGCAGTATTTTTTTTTTTCAGTACACCTACAAACAATTCAGCTTGTTTTATCACTGAGATTTGACACTGTGGAAATAATTTACAGGCAGCATTGGTTCTAACCCGAGACAATTTGGTTTGTATATAAAATCTCACAGTTTGAAGGCACTAATTTCTCATTTCTCTTAACCACATGATTTAGGTTTTGAACTCCAGTTTCTGAGAACAGTGTTTGATTTTTTTTCACGCAAGTTAGACAACACTTATTTGTAGAAGCTAAAAATAGAAGCTACAAATAAGTTTTCTCTAATTTTTTATGTAATACTTTGAGATTAGATACATAATTTTTAAAGCTATTTCTAATGAGAACTTTTGGAATAAAAAATATACATTATTAAATATTGTAATAAAACCAAACTAATAAAAGCCATACACAAGAACCTGGAGAAAAGTTATTGGTCAGTTATGTTCTTTCTTTGAAAGAAAAAAAAAGATTATATAAGATAATTATTCCAAATTAAGCTCGAAGAAGAAAGAGATTTTTTAAAAAAACAATTTTCTAAACTTGGTAAAGTAGAATCAATCAATTTAATTAAAAAATACACTTTAATCAGTCTCAGAGACTTCCAACTGTTTCTTTTGGGAAATCTATATTTCTTATTTATATTAAGCTCCTCTACCAGATTTGATCTCCTCTAACAGAATCTAGCATCAATAAACTTTCCTGTTTTAATTTCATTCTGAGTTGGTAACACAGGTATATGGTACAAAATTCCAGATACAATGAAGGTGATCAGTGAAAAGTTAGATCTCTCCTATACCCTGAGGCCACCAGTTCCCCTCCCCAACATTAACCACCACCACTGGGTCCTTAGGTTTTCTTTTCAGAGATGTTTTATGCATATGTGAGTGAGTGCGCATGAGTTTTGTCGTTTTATACAAATGATAGCATATTATAGACACTGTTTTGCATCTTGCTTTTTTGTTTTTTCCCCACTTAACAGAACACCTTGGAGGAGATGCAGGGCAGTCTCATTCTTTGAGGTTTACATAGTATTCCATTATATGATATGGTGGTAGTGGTATTTAATTTAGTTTTCCTCAATATTATCTTTGATTTACATCTGTGTCTGTGCACATCTCTATCAGTATGTCTTCATTGCATTCTGAAACTAAAAACAAAAAGGCTGATGATTTTGCAATTATACTTTCAAAATCACTTTTTACATAACATTATTTCGCTTGAGCCTCACATCACTGTGAGTCTAGTAACTCTACTAAACCCATTCTTTTTCTTGATAATTTTAATTTCAGCTACTCATGACAGTTGCAAAAGCAGTTCTAGATAGCTGTTAACAGTTGTATGCTTGTTTATTTTGTGCCATTTGCATTTTTAATGCAATTTACTGTCTCATGTGCATATTTTTCGGAGGTACTTAAAAGTGTTGAAGATAGTCATGTGTCCTTCCTTAAATAAATTTCCTTAAAGTTTATCTATATCTATATTTTACTAAAAGTGGCATGGAATGTCAGTTCCTGCTATTTTTATTTCAGTGAAACCATAAATACTCTTTTGGAGGACACAGATTTCTAACTTAGAAAACTTGCTAGTTTATCTTCTTTGGCCCTGTTACCCAAAAGAGTGATATGGATATGTAATATCCAAAAGAAGCAGGCAGTAGAGATATGCTTCTGGCCCACAGGAGTGGTTACAATTATGGTCAAGACTTGGATTCCTGCAAGTCTCATCAAAGCTGAAACTGTCTCTGAAAAATTCAAATTTCATTGCGACTTGCTAGCCAGAAGAGCTCCAGCAAGTTATTGATACAGCTGTAACTGGATGAGTCTCCCTGATCTCTAGGTATGAATTAAGTCATCATATCTTCTAGATCCCAAGAGGCCAGTTCTGGGCAGCGGAATATGCTTGAAACTCCCCTGGAGGCCTGATGCGACACAGGATCTAGGATCAATTCCCTCGGGATGTTGACTGTTTGCCATGAGTTAAAGGCCATCTAAGTTCAACTTAAAAATCAATCTAAAATAGTATACCTAATGATATATCTCAGGATGATCAGGTACTGTCACTGGAACTGTTTATAAGGAGTCAGTGGAAGGTATGGACAGGAAGGAATCATCGAGCATCTTCTGACTGCTTAGTGAAAACTTTGCCCCATTGGTCTTAAAAGGAACTGCAATGAAGGAAATGATCTAATTAACAGAACACAGAGAAGCAAATATTGCAGCACTATGTTTCCTCCCCCAGCTAACCTTGGGAACTGGTGTATGAAGCACCAAGATCTGGATATTGGAGACAGAGCAGCTGGGCACTGTGGGTAAACTTCAGGTAGGAGTCCATGTCTGGAGCTGAACACTACTCACCACTCAAGGAAGTGACTCATCTTTCTCCCTCACATCCCAACCTGCATCAATTATGTTTTCTGATCAAATATGATGCAAGTTACTTAAAAGTTGACAGTGGAGATTTCACATTTAGCTTGACAGAATATACAAGCAATGAAACCTTCTTGTATAAACTTGGCCTATGTGCAAAACAGGTATAAAAGTAAAACAGGTATACAAGCAAATTCCTACTATTTACAGTAGGTGTATACTAGGTATCCTGGGAGGGAATGTACTAAGGCAAGGTAATCCTTTTTATTAAGGTGATATTCTTAGAACTATTGATTTCATCAGCAAGTATGGTCAACATGATTGTTTTATTATGATCAGCATAATATTAAAACATGATAATAGAAACTATATAGCTAATACTAATAAGCACAATTCTATATTCTAATTTAATCCTTACCACAAATCTGTGAAAAACTATGACAGTAGTCCCCCCTTGTCCACAGTTGATACATGCTAAGGCCCCCAGTGGGTGCCTGAAATCTCACATAGGACTGAATCCTATGTATGCTGCTTTTTTCCCTATGTCTACCTACTTATAATAAAGTTTAATTTATGAATTAGGCAAAGTAAGAGATGAACAACAATAACTAATAATACAATCTAGTAATTACAATATGCTTTAATAAAATTTATTTAAAACTTATGAATTGTTTATTTCTGCAATTTTCCATTTAATATTTTTCAGATTGCAGTTTACTATGGGTAACTAAAACCACAGAAACTGGATAAGGGGAGGACTATTGTTTACTATTATATAATTATATTATTAAAACATGCACTGTATATGCCATACAGTATTCAACATGCATGATATTTAATGTATAATCTTAAACTATTACTATCTATATTTAACAAATGAGGAAACTGAGTCACAAAGAGAATAACTATTTTGCTTGGGGTTTTCCAACTAATATGCTGAGAACTTGGATTGGAAACTAGGCAGTCTGTTTTCTGTTTCATTCCACTGCCTCTTGTATGCATTAAGGGCTAGGGCTGCTGAATGGAAAGCTCAAACTGTCATTCACCTGGTAGTCTAAATGCGTGGAGCCCCCCACAACTGTACAGATCACCAACAGGCCAGAAAGAAGGAAACGATTCCTCCCGGCAGAGGTCTCTGGGGTCCCTGACTAGTCTCACATAATTTGGGGGGCTCTAATGTTCATTTAGAAGAGCATTCCCAAATTGGTGTTCCCTGAAACCAGTTTTCAAAAGGTGGAGGCCTCACCAAAAAAGGCCCAAAGGAGTCAAATATTATTTGGGAAGAGGAGAGCTAGATGAATTTGAGTAGTTCTTTCACCAGAAGACCTCTCAGATCTCCTAATGTGTTGATGTTCACATGGATTGCGTAAGGGGCATGTGATTGTCATATTTCCAAATCATTTTTGACCATTTATATTTCCCTGAAGTAGTGCTTTAGGGAATATTTTCTACTGTGGGAAATACTTGACTTGTAACTGGCCTGGCTGTGAGAGTGCAGCCCTTGTTTCAGGAGGTGCCTGGTCTCCTATTGCAAAAGTCTCCTGTAGACACCTGTGGACAGGAATGAAGTACAAATGTGTTCACAGGGAACCAAGCCTAGAATCCGGTTCCTCCTAGTGCTGCTGTTTGCTGGCACCTCCAATGAGCTGATTCCCCTCCCACCCCGCAGGGGGTGGGGTGTCTTTCACTTCAAGATTGATGTGCAGGGCTGGGGGTGTAGCTCAGTGGTACAGCACTTGCCTAGCATCCAGGATCGATGATATACACTTCTTCCTCAACTAACATCCTGTTTTCTAGACCAGTTTTCCCTTTCACTAAAACCTGGAATCTCCTTGAATCTTGAACTCACTCCCCAGTTGGATGCCAAGTAGTATTAACTGCCTATTTTATAACTTGACCTGACTTCTGGGAGCCTTCAGAGTCTTAAAATATTCAACCAACCTCACTCCAAACAAGGTTGATTCCTTTAGTCCTCAAAATATGTACCTTGATTAACAGGAAACCAGTCTCTGCTCTTTGGGATACCAGAAGTCACAGAGCAGACTGGACTGCTTAACTCCAGACATTTGGGACCACCCTCCAATAAATGCAGCCATTCCAGACTCCTCGAAGGCACCCTAGACTGGGAAGTCTCAGTGATACAGGAATCCAAATGGTCCTGGCTCTGCCATCAGAAAGGCTCCCATTCTTGAGGTATCTGAAACCAAAATGTCCAATCTGTCCTCCCCATTAGAAATGATGCTTCATTTGGCTGCGATACTCTTCTAGATTCTGGACCCAAACCACAGTGATCTCGGGTGTGTGAGAAGGAAGGAAGGAGGTGGCCTTCATCTCGCTATTAATCCCTTGGCTTCCCATCTGGGGAAACCCTTTGTAGGTGACTTGAAGTAATCCAGTTCCTGGTCTCTGGGGGAGTGCTGATGAGTTAGTTGACTGCAGTTTTTATTTCTATGATGACATTATCTGGGCTCAAATCAACAAGGATCTCGGACTATTAGGTTTGAGACTTTTGATGACTGGGAGAAGAGAGAGGAAAATACTATAGTTTTTGGCTGGTCAAAGGGGAGAAAAATCTGGTGCTTTTAAAAAGGAAAAGTAACCATTAAAATAATTTAAAATTATTAATCCACTAAGAATCAGAGCAGAGTCCAATGCTTGTCATTGAGTTAATAATAGTTGGCGATTCCTTTCAGACATAGCTTTTGTGAGGTCATTTTTTGAGGCTAGTGGTGAAAAGCTTCATAGCCACAGAGCAACATTTGGCAATAAATTAGTTCAGCTTGTTTCCACATGGCCCCAAAATCTTTATTTGTTCCATCGTGAAAAACAAACTTTCATTTGCTTGAAGCAGGGAAAAATAAATGATTTTTCTTCTCACATTTTGACAATTTAATTTTTTAGCGTGCTCATATGTTAATCTTTAAGAAACACCAGTAACTACTCTTTTCCCTGTTTGGTTTTAGACCCTGAAAAGGGGGGAAAATGCATTTTTTGCTTTTAACAGAAAGATCTTAATTTTCTCAAGGCAACAGCAATAAAGGTCCAAAGGAAATATACTGACTTAACACATTACTGAACACAGTTGGGGAAAAGTCTTCCCTGGACTTCTGTAAGTATAAAGTGATCTTATGATAGTGCTTGTCAGAGGAAAATGTGTGGATATGTGACTAAATCCTGTTTTATTGTATGCCACTGATTAAAAGGCAAGAACTGATCACTTTTAACTGTTGTACGAAACAAATGTGATACAAGTGATGTAGCCATATTCCAAAAACATTCAGTTAGAAAGGGATAAAATTCCCAGAGTTCTGGGAAATGTTACCTGGACTACTAAAGGTAGAAAAATATTCTAATTCCTCTGATTAACTCGCAGAGCACAGTGGTGGTTGCTGCTGGTTGTAAAAGTAATAACAGGAACAGCGAACATTTTGAGTTCTTATTATGGAATAGGCCATAATTTAATCCTGTGAGGTAGGTAATATTAACCTTCATTTTTAAAGATGAGGAAATTGAGGCTTATAAGAGCTTATTTTATTAACTCTGAAAATAATAACTCTGAAAATAACTTATTTATTAACTCTGAAAAAGTCAAACAGTTCTCTGATGCTAGAGACTCACCCCAAACCATTATGCTACAGTTTTATCAGGTGGCCACTGTTAGAATACTGGCCCATCATGCACCAGTTAGATGGCTCTTTAACCTAAGTTTCAAATTTTGCTTCTGGAAATGGGGTGTTCCTACATTTAAATGAGATAATCCATGAACAGCACAACATAGTACCTGGCAAGAATAAAAGTTCAAAAGTTGTTAGCTGTTATTAACATATAAAAATTATCAAAGAATTAATTTGAAGTTTTACTTTGTTTTCTTGTGTGTGTGTGTGTGTGTGTGTGTGTGTGTGTGTGTGTATGTGTGTGTTTCCCCATTTCTTATTGTTTTAGTATTACCTCTTGGGAATCTCTTGGATATTAAGGTGATCATAGTAATTATAACAATTAGAGTGAGAGAGTTTTACAGTTCTCAAAGTGCTTTTATGTGAATAATCCAATTTGATTTTCAAAACATTTTTTATGTATTTGTCAGCAAACTGAGGCTTAGAGAAGTAATACTTATCTATATATGGTTGGCCATATAGTAAAAAGCAGAAGTTGAATCCAGATTCAAATCCATTAGAGTGAATTTAATTAGATCCTTTAATTTGTTAATTTATTGTATCTAGTAATGTTTAGTTAATCTTGGATTTTTTTAAAGTACATAAGCAAACCATCTGTACATACTGATATTTCCATCTTTTCTTTTTCCATAGTTATGAGTTTTTCTTATTTTTCTCCTAGTCCTTATAGGCAGCAGTTATAGTACAGTTAGTAAACAGACACTTACTTTGCCACTACTGTACCTTTGTGGACGCTCCCTGCATTAGTCCCTCTATGTGCCCCCTTCATGTCCTTGGATGTGGCCTATGCCTGTCCTATTCAGTAAGTCAGGACTGATTTAAATGTTGATATAAAAAATTCCCTCTGATCTTCAGAGAGATTACTTCTCTTTATTCTAACCTAGTGGTTCTCAATTTGGCATAATTGTGTCCTTTAGGGGCACTTAATAATGTCCAGAGACACTTTTGATTGTGGTAAGTGGGGTAGAGGGTGCTAGAGACATCTAGTAGGTAAAGGACTGTAGGGTGATAAACGCCCAGCAATGCAGTGAATATCTCCCTACAACAAAGAATTAGGGAGCCTGAGATGTCAGTAGTGCTGAGATCTAAACTAATGGCTCATGACATTATGATATACATTGTTTTCTACTTCTAAAAACCGTGTGTGTGCGTGTGTGTGTGTGTGTGTGTGTGTGTGTGTGTGTGTGTGTGTGTGTTTATTTTGGTAACCAGTATTGAACCCTGGGGTGCTTAACCACTGAGCCACATCCCCAGCCCTTATTTTTTATTTTGAGACAGGGTCTCACTATATTGCTTAGGACCTCACTAAGTTGCTGAGGCTGCTTTAAACTTGTGATCCTCCTGCCTCAGCCTCCTGAGCTGCTGTGCCACACTACCTAGCTTTTATGTATTTATTTTATTATGAATTGTAAATTATTTAAGGGCAGGGATTCAGCCCTAATTATCATTTTACTAACAATATTCAAGACAATTAGCAAATCTTCCACTAAATCCATGTATATTATCTCATTAAGTCATATTAATTTAATTGGTAACTAACCACCCACTACAAAAGATAACAGGTGTTAGATAAAAGTGTTCAATGTTTCCTTAAGACATTTGATAAATGACAAAATCAACATAGGATCTGCTTTTTTAATTTATGAAACTTGGGCATTGGTCATTCTTACTTCTGATGGCCTGTGACTTCCGCAAATGATTCCATAAACCACAACACATAAAAAAGAGTACAGAAAAAATAATATGCGGCAAAAGATACAGTTCACATATGAATACATTTAAAAAAACATTTTAACCATGAAAAATGTGACAATGTTGACTAAAAACTCTACTAGCAGAATCAAACCAAGGAGGAAAAGAAAAAGTGAAAACACTTTCAAGACATCAGGCTCCAGGGAAACATGATCTGGGAGAACAAATGCTCAACATACCAACACTGGTGTCACATTTAGAGCTCACATTTTTCGAAAAATATGATCTCCCTGGAAGAGGGCAGGCATTGTTTTATTTCAAGTGCCTAAAGTATCTGTATTCATTATCATATGTCAGCAGCAATTCAAGCAGGATTTTGTCAAGGAATAAAATATGAAACTCTAATTCTTCCCACCAATGATATTTCCAACAAAAGCAAGAAGACACAATGAATAAATGATAGCTTCGAAGTGTAACAGAAATCTCTTTTATAGCCAGGAAGACTACTTTTATTTTCTTTTCATTTTCTATTCATCATTCACTTTATTTATTTTTTCATTGACTTTAGGCTTAGTTTTACCAGACCACTCCTTCCTCCATTACTCTCTTTGTTTTCTATTAACAACTATATTTCCAAAATTTGGAAGAACAATCCTCTGTGTTACCTTTGCAAGGAGTTAAATACCATAGGTAATTACTTGGTGATTAATTATCTTATTTTGTGTGGTTTTCACTTTTATACCATACAAATGCAACAATATAGAAAGCATATCCTTTGAAGTGGAAATAGTCTATTAGGCAACACAGAAATTTTCATTGAATTTTATGTTCATAAAATTTTACAACATTAATAATAACAACATTACAAAATGATAGCTATGGCCAGTAGCATGAGCCACGGTCACAATGAAAATATGAGTATTTCATGTGAGAAGGGAAGGCAGTTCCAAAGCAGAATTACAGTCACATCTAAATGAGATCTGCAGCCATTTCATAATTTTCTCCTAGTTTTAAAGTACACATTTTTTTATGAATACTATTATTTATTTCCTGGTCAAGCAATTTGTAATTACATGAATTAAACAATTACTCACCCAGTAAATCTGAGGCTCTCAAATTTTCTTTCAGAAACATAACAGAAATAATGGCACTACCTATAAAGAAAATGGCCATTAGTGCTAGTTCTAATATAAAAACATATACTGTGCAACTCCATTTGAAAGAAGTTAAGCATATTATGCCTCATGCCTGACTAGCTCTATCCTGAGCAGAGACACCCAGCAGACTTCCTTCTCCCTGTTGAAGAAACCTAAAGATGGGCCTGGTTTACAGGAGATCTAGGACAGTGTGGCTGGGACAATGCCTGGTATAAAAGGAGAGCTTGATAAAGCTTCTGAATGACTACATAAATGAATGGAAAGGAAGAAGGAAAGGGTGGGAAATATGCAATCATAATTCCCAGAACCCTTGGTGGAGTTTCGTGCTCCATGGCTTTGACACATGCAGCTCTGTCCCCATTCTGTGATCAAATCTATATTCAAGCATCATTTCTGGAATCTCTCAGCAAAGTGGACCGCTCTACCATTGTGCTGAGATGACCCCTACATCGAGTTTTTCATGATAACTAAGAGTTAGTTTCTAGTTTTTGCCTAAAAGTCTGTCAGTTCCTTTTGGTCTGAGATGTCTTATTCATTTAAGATCCTCAGTATGTAGCTGGTATCTAGCATATAATAAGTTCAATAAGTGATCACTGCATGAAATGAAATAAGTGAGATCCCAGCCCTGAAACTGCTGACTCTTGTCATGTTTTGGACTTTTCTTGCCACAATCAATGCTGCTGAACTTGCATCCCCATACCTGAGGCATGGCCTGCTGCCGTGACCTCAGGGAACAGGACCAAAGTGAACCTCTCTGTGTTGTTCCTCATCTGGGGCTATTCCTTTATGAGTAAAAGCATTAGAGAACTCAGAATTGCAATAATAAAAAAATGCACAACATAATTTGTCTTTTAAATTTTTGCCAAAAATTACTAGCTAGGATTTTTTTTTAAGTATATTAGAATGAAAAAGAAAAAAAAATCAATCACTTTATTCTTATGTTCAACTGAGTCAATACGCTTGGGATTCTGTATTTTATTCATCTTTTGTGTTTTTACTAGTTATAAAAATATGCTTGATGAATACACTTTGGAATGTCATTAAATACAGTATTTTAAAATTATTACATTATTTAAAATAATACATTATTTCAAAATAATCCATTCTTACTTACATAAGGGATAATCATTGGTTTATAAATTGTTTTACTCTTTAGGCTTTCTATCTCTTCCTACTCTGTTTGGGGCTATTTTATAACTCTTCAGGAGGCCTAAAAGGGTTGATCAGACTGTGAAAGGACACTTACATGCAAAAGATATCTTAGCTATCCTCTGGGATTTTAGTTGTTTGTTTTTTAAGTAAAAATAGAGAAAAAATCATAAAATAATATCATCATCTAGAGAAAATTATGGTTAATAATGTTGATGTTTTTATTTTTATCTAGTTGAGATTAAACTATAATACAGAATTTTCTGTTTTCTCAGTCATCATATTAGAAATAATTTGCCATGTCATTAAGAATTTTTCATAGACATAACTTTAATGTCTGAATAATAATCCATTCAATGGATGCTATAGCTAAATTTGAGTATGACTATGTCTGGTATTCTGGTAATTTATTTAAAACAAAATAACAGGGGCTGGGGATGTGGCTCAAGCGGTAGCACGCTCGCCTGGCATGCATGTGGCCCAGGTTCGATCCTCAGCACCACATACAAACAAAGATGTTGTGTCCACCGAAAAAAACTAAAAAATAAATATTAAAAAAATTCTCTCTCTCTCTCTCTCTCTCTCTCTCAAAAAATAAAACAAAATAACAAATTTACACCAAGAAATCTTCATTTAAGATAAGCTGGCACCAAAAAAAAAAAAAAAAGAAAACCCCAAATAATCCAATCACATAAATAGCCAAAAGAACTAAATAGGCACCTCACAGAAGAAATACAATGGGTCGACAAATATATGAAAAAATGTTCAACATCTCCAGCAACTGCAGAAATGCACTAAAAAGAAAAAAAAATTTAAAAAGATAAGCTGGGATACTCATATGCTTTTATCCATTTTTCTCCCTTAACCTAGTCTTTCTCATTTAAGTTGATCCTTGTCCTGATAAACTTTTCCAGGCAGGTTATTTATAGAAATGGAAGTTTGACTCAAAGTAAACTGAGCATGGGAAATGTTCATCAAGTGCGTGTCTAAAGCATTAAAGCAAGAATTTCATAGATTAACTAATGTATGGATATGTAGCTAATTAAATGAAAAATTGAGTTTGGGACAGGTACAAAAAGCATATGAAAAGCTTCTATTTTAGGTTTGGACCAAAATGATTCAGGAATAATTGGGTCCAAAGAGGTAGTCTGTGTATTCACTCTCTGATCCACTCACCTAACAAACATTTATATTACAGCAGAACTGGAGCCCAGCATCCATACCTGCTTCTTCCCAGTCCAGAGCTCATGCTTTTTTAAAAAATTTATTTGTATATAATAATTAACAGAATAGTGGATTTCACTGTGGCATATTTGCACATGCTACTTTGATCTATTTCATTCCCCAGGACCTCCACTCCTCCCCCCGCTCGCCCCTTTCCTTTATCCTAATGGCTCCCTCTATTTTCATGAGATTCTTTTCTCTCCAACTTCCACATATGAGAGAAAACATATGACCCTTGACTTTCAGAGTCTGACTCACTTTGCTTAACATAATGCAGAGCTCTTTCTAGTATACTGCATGCCATTTCTTCCCTTGAAGTCAGAAAAGACAGCTTTTCTTTTCCTTTTGTTGCTAAGCCACAGTTTCATAAACAATTTTACTTTCAGAAGGAAGAGGGAAAAATGTAACATAGAAATAAATTCATTGCTTAAAGCACAAAGGACATGAATATAACAAAAAACTTGAAATATACTACATTCATTACACTGTATCAATTTGCAATAAAATAATTATGTTTCATGAAATATAAATATACTCTTCTTTTTTTTCCAAATTTAAAAGTCTAATGTACTTATACACTGACTTAATGACATTTTTCTCTTTTTTAAAAGAGAACATGAGCTTTTAGAAAAGAGAATAATATTTTATTTATCTAGTAAAGTAACAAAAAAAACATTCTACAAGGACACATTTACTTATAACTCATTTATATGCAAATCATGGTAAAATAGGAGCTGTGCTGAGCAAAAAAAGTCAGTATCTGGGCAACAGCTAATAACATGGCTTCTAAGTAGAGGAGTAAATTTTTTAAATGAGAAAAAATTAAACTGAAGTACTCCCATACATCTTGGCAATCAGATATCTGTCCAATTCAACTTTCTTGATTAGTTGCTATAATAACTACTGCCTAATGAACAACTAGGAAGGTATATTAAAAAATGGAGCTCTTCAATATTTTAATATTCGAAAATAGAGCATTCCACAACCAATAGTTTAAAAAGCACTAAAATGGAACACATCTGCAAAATAACAGATGTGCAATAGGTGTGATTAGACTACAGTTATTATTGAGGTTTACTTCAGCATTCAGTTCTGTGTACCTTTTTGATTTTCAATTCCAGGTTTTTTTGGGCAGAGGCTCATGAATGTTTTTCCATGTAGCCTTCAGAAATGTTATGGTTTTGATAATGGGTGTGAGACAATGCAAGAAAGTTCAGAGGTGAAATGATTGGGTTATGAGAGCCTTATCAGTGCTTTAATCCCCTGATAGGGATTAACTGTTGATGGCAGGCAGGTAGGATGTGGCTAGAGAAGGTGGGTCATTAGGGGTGTTCTTTTTGGGGTACATATTTTTTGAGCTGAACTTAGTTTCTCTCTGTTTCCTGTGCCATGTCCTGAGTTGCTTTCTTCTACCACACTCATCCACCATGATGTTCTGCTACACATTGGACCTAGAACAATGGATACAGCCATCTGTGGACTGAGACCTCTGAAACTGTGAGCTTGAAAATAAACTTTTCATCCTCTAAAAGTGTTTGTGTCAGGTCTTTTGGTCACAGCAGTGAAAAAGCTGAGACAAGAAGACATGAAATGCTCATTGGCCTTGGTGCTTAATCACAAAGCATCAAGATGGGTGTAATGAAAACCAGGAGGTGGGGCGGGAGCTGTAGCTCAGTGGTAGAGCGCTTGCCTAGCAGGTATAAGGCACTGGGTTCAATCCTCAGCACCACATAAAAATAAATAAATAAATAAAATAGAGATATTGTGTCCATCTACAACTAAAAATATTTAAATAATAAAAAAGAAAACTAGGAGAAAAATGCACATTCAATAATGTTGGAAGGTTAATAATATGTCCCTCCAGGTATATAGGCTATTTTCCCAGGCAAAACTTATTGCCCACAGTCAATAAACTGTGATTCTTGGCAAGTGAGAAATGTTTACAAAACTTGATACCCTTTCCCCCCAAGCTTCTAAAAAATTGATGGTGAACTCTGCTGTTGCAGTTGCCCTAAGAATCATTCTATCTTGAGGCCTATGTAAAAATTTTGTGAAAGGGGCTTAATCTGACCTGTCTTCCACTCCCTCTTTATTTTATTTTCCTAAAGGAAATGCTCAGTTAGAAAAGATGAGTCTGATTCATGAAAATGCTGTGAAGTGGAATGAGGACAGGAATTAACCAAAAAGACTTCCTTTCTTCCATTATTCAAACTATCACTGTGGGTGAACAGCAGGGGGTCCCACGGAAGGGCGTTGGAGCCAAGACACTGATGAGGAGGCAAGGCACTGATCTGCGAGGGCTGAACACCTGGCTCTAGTTTCAACTCTCAAGAATAAGCTATGAAACAGCTCCCGGATTAACTTCTTATCTTCTGGGTTTTATTTCTTAAACAGGTGAGATAAAGCACATTTGTTTTGTGGCTTCCAATTACCCATGCTGTTTGAATATGTTATAAATAGCTAGTTATTTAAGAGAACATAGATCAAGCCTTCGTGTTTTTCAAGCAGCTTGGAGTATCTTATTGATAAGCAAGAGGCAGGTCTTCTGTTTTCCAAGATAGCCAGGTTCTGTGTATGCAGGTGTGACTTGACGCACCAAGTTATGAGGCACTGCCCTGTCCTTACTAAGTGATGTATCAGGTGTACCCACACCAGTAGGGGAAAACACCCCAATGGATAATGAATGGTTAAGAATACAAATAGTTCACAAACAGGAGTAGACAAAGAGGAAAAAGAGTCCAACTAAGTCCAATTTCACCAGTAATAACAGGCAAGATAAAGCCAGGTGCTATTTCACACACAACTGCAAGGCTGAGTGCTGACAAGGACTCAGTACTCCTCCAACTGTTAGTGTCATTGTAAATTGATACAACCCTTCTAAAGAGTGATTGCACAATGCCTCTCAAGAGCATCAAACTATTCAAATTGTTTGACCTAGTAATTATGCATCTGGGAATCTGTCCTAAGGAACTATTCCAAAAAACAGAAAAGAGGTTCAAGCCTATCACTGCCAAATTATTCTTCCTAGTGGAAAACTGAGCAATCTAAATGCTCAGTGCTCAGCAATAATGGATAGAATATTAAATAGTTAATAAACATTATGATGCAAAATTACATAGTGACATAAAAATGCTTACACTATAATATTAAGAAAGAGGAAATTGTGTCTATGCAATGATATATAAAAATGTATACATAATAATGGTGGCTATATATTCTACCGAGAGTTTGGCATGGAATAATTAACTCCTTCTATCCTCCCTAGGAGAGAGGTATTGTTATATTCATTTTATAAATGAGAAAGCTGAGGCTCAGAGAGGTCACATAGTAACTCCAGGGCCAGGCACAGAGGCCATAATGCATTTTTTTTTAAAGGTGAAAGGTTATATACAATTATATTAGACACCAGAAATACATTTCAGTGACTGATTCAGTGATACATTTTAGTGTGGTGACTATACTTAATATGTATTATATATTTCAAATTGCTAAAATAGATTTTAAACCTTCTTGACACAGATATGCTAATTGCTTTGATTTGATCTTTCTATAATATATATAATATACATTAAAACACCTATTTGTATCCTATCCTATTATATATATAATTATTGTTGGTCAATCCAAATTTAAAAAAAAATAAATTCAAAAACTAAAATTAAAAATTAAAAAATATCATACCAAAATGCAAACAGTGGTTTTGTACAACATTGGGAGGGGAGAGTATGGATAAAAGACAGCACAAACACTATCCATAGGGAAAGGACATAATATATTATCTTCTAGTGGTTTCTCTGGTGCAAAACAGGACTTCTATTGGGCAGTCTATTAATGTATTCACTTTGCCTTGAGGTTCTAAAGCTTTATGTTTAGGAAGAATCTCAGCAACAATTAAAATGGACTGCCTTCTCTTGGTGAGCCATCTGTTCTCACTCTGATTAGCAATCAAAATGGAGAGTCAATCTGGTCAAGGCTGACATAAGGTAACCTATACGTGGATATTCTGATACAGATTTCTAAGAGAAAATAAAGGTCAAGCAAGTTTGGTGGCTTCAGGCAAACCAAGTTTCTATGTAGAGGGGCCAGGCCCGGGAGTAGAGATGTGCTGGGCTACTGAAGAATCAAACTCTACCTAAGAAACTAAACAGATACTTCACAGAAGAAGAAATACAATTGATCAACAAATATATGGGAAAATATTCAACATTTCTAGCAATTACAGAAACACAAATTAAAACTACACTGAGATTTCATCTCACTCTAATCAAAATGGCAGTTATCAAGAATAAAAGCAACAACCAATGTTGATGAGGATGTGGAGGAAAAGGAACACTCATACACTGCTGGTGGGACTGCAAATTGGTGAAACCATTATGGAAAGCAGTATGGAGATTCCTCAGAAAACTTGGAATGGAACCACCATTGACTCAGGTATCCCACTCCTCAGTTTATACTCAAAGGACTTAAAATCAACATACTACAGTGACACAGCCACATCAATGTTTATAGCAGTTCAACTCACAATAACTAAACTATGGAAACAACCGAGGTACCCTTCAACAGATGAATAGATAAAGAGAATATTATGCTGTCTTAAAGAAAAATGAAATGATGGCATTTGCCTATAAATGGATGGAGTTGAAGAATATCATGCTAAGCAAAATAAGCCAATCCCAATGAACCAAACGCCAAATGTTTTCTCTGATATTCGGATGCTAATTCACAATAAAGTGGTGAGGTCTAAAGAAGAACAGAGGTACTTTGGGTTAGACATAGGGGAGTGAAGGGAGGGGAGGGGGTATGGGACTAGGGAGAACAGTAGAATGTACATACATGATCGGTGTAACTCTACGTCATATACAACCAGAAGAATGAGAAGTTATACTTCATGTATGTATGATGTGTCAAAATGCATTCTGTCATGTATAACTAATTAGAACAACAACAAATAGAATCACCCCTGAATTTGCCCTTCATTTACCTCCTCTCTGACATCACTCAGTTTCTGAGGTTCCAAGACCAGCTGTTATTCTGGAAGTTATTTAGCTTAATAGGGTCAAGAATAGATGCTTTAAATTCACAGTAGATCACAAGAGAGAGAAAAAACAAAAACTCTCTAGATTAATCTGGTGCATAGGAGTTCAGAAAGGTTGTGCAAACTTGTTTTGGGGTTTCCACTGTCATTACTACTAATGGGGATTAGGAAATGAGAACTTAAGCATCAAATTTCACTTAGCAGAAAAACCCAAAGGCAAATTTTAACATGTTAGTTTAGATCTTTGTGTCTGTAAAATAATAGATAATGGGCATTTGCTTTTTCAATTTGTAACATTATGACATGCATTTTTACTTAAATTCTTTCCCTCCCATGATTTTTAAAAATTTAATAGCACAGAAGAGAGTTATAAGAAGTATTTAAATGTCTGTGGCATGATTATTTTATTTTATTTTATTATTTTTTTTATTGGTTGTTCACAACATTACAAAGCTCTTGACATATCATATTTCATACATTAGATTGAAGTGGGTTATGAACTCCCAATTTTACCCCAAATGCAGATTGCAGAATCACGTCGGTTACACATCCACAATTTTACATAATGCCCAATTAGTAATTGTTGTATTCTGCTACCTTTCCTATCCCCTACTATCCCCCCTCCCCTCCCCTCCCATCTTCTCTCTCTACCCCATCTACTGTAATTCATTACTCTCCTTGTTTATTTTCCCATTCCCCTCACAACCTCTTATATGAAATTTTATATAGCAATGAGGGTCTCCCTTCATTTCCATGCAATTTCCCTTTTCTCTCCCTTTCCCTCCCATCTCATGTCTCTGTTTAATGTTAGTCTTTTCTTCCTGCTCTTCCTCCCTGCTCTGTTCATAGTTGCTCTCATTATATCAAAGAAGACATTTGGTATTTGTTTTTTAGGGATTGACTAGCTTCACTAAGCATAATCTGCTCTAGTGCCATCCATTTCCCTGCAAATTCTATGATTTTGTCATTTTTATTGCTTCATAGTACTCCATTGTGTATAGATGCCACATTTTTTTTTATCCATTCATCTATTGAAGGGCATCTGGGTTGGTTCCACAGTCTAGCTATTGTGAATTGTGCTGCTGTGAACATCGATATGGCAGCATCCCTGTAGCATGCTCTTTTAAGGTCTTCAGGGAATAGTCCGAGAAGGGCAATAGCAGGGTCAAATGGTGGTTCCATTCCCAGCTTTCCCAGGAATCTCCAAACTGCTTTCCAAATTGGCTGCACCAATTTGCAGTCCCACCAGCAATGTACAAGAGTACCCTTTTCTCCACATCCTCGCCAGCACTTGTTGTTGTTTGACTTCATAGTGGCTGCCAATCTTACTGGAGTGAGAACTAACATTATCAAAATGGCGATATTACCAAAAGTTCTCTATAGGTTTAATGCAATGCCAATCAAAATCCCAACAGCATTTCTTGTAGAAATAGATAAAGCAATCATGAAATTCATATGGAAAAATAAAAGACCCAGAATAGCAAAAGCAATTCTAAGCAGGAAGTGTGAATCAGGCGGTATAGCGATACCAGATTTCAAACTATATTACAGAGCAATAGTGACAAAAACAGCATGGTACTGGTACCAAAACAGGCGGGTGGACCAATGGTATAGAATAGAGGACACAGAGACTAATCCACAAAGTTACAACTATCTTATATTTGATAAAGGGGCTAAAAGCATGCAATGGAGGAAGGATAGCATCTTCAACAAATGGTGTTGGGAAAACTGGAAATCCATATGCAACAAAATGAAACTGAATCCCTTCCTCTCACCATGCACAAAAGTTAACTTTAAATGGATCAAGGAGCTTGATATCAAATCAGAGACTCTGCGTCTGATAGAAGAAAAAGTTGGCTCCGATCTCCATATTGTGGGGTCGGGCTCCAAATTCCTTAATAGGACACCCATAGCACAAGAGTTAATAACAAGAATCAACAAATGGGACTTACTTAAACTAAAAAGTTTTTTCTCAGCAAGAGAAACAATAAGAGAGGTAAATAGGGAGCCTACATCCTGGGAACAAATTTTTACTCCTCACACTTCAGATAGAGCCCTAATATCCAGAGTATATAAAGAACTCAAAAAATTAAACAATAAGAAAACAAACAACCCAATCAACAAATGGGCCAAGGACCTGAACAGACACTTCTCAGAGGAGGACATACAATCAATCAACAAATACATGAAAAAATGCTCACTATCTCTAGCAGTCAGAGAAATGGCATGGTTATTTTAAAGTGATTTTGATTGCTTTTATTTATTTCTCTTAGCTTTTTGCTCCTTATTACCTTTTTTTTTTTTTTGGTGGTATTGGGGATCAAACTCAGGGCCTTATGCTTACAAGGCAAGCGCTCTGCCATGCAGATACATTCCCAGCACCTCTGTTACCACTTTTTAAAGACAAATCTAACCCAAAGTTAAAATATCCACTGATTACATTTTACTCAGAGGTGATTATGAATATGATTCTTATCTGATTTCATGGGGAAGAAAAAAACCCTTTCAAAATGTTACAAACCAGATGCCTGCAGGGGCCAGTTAGGTAATCTCTAAAGAGGAAAAACAATGAGGATTGGTGGGATGTGGTGAAGAGGGTCAATGGAGCCTTGGTGAACTAAACAATGGAGGTAGTCATGATTCAGCCTAGCCAACTGCAAGTCCAGTGCCACCAAATCTGATTCTGTAAGACAAAAATCCAGGCTGTGTGACATGGTCTCATTTTTAAGCATGGGAAATTATATTCTTTAAAAGTATTGTTGAGCTAAACAACACACAGCAGTGACCAGTTCTAGTTTAGAGGCCACCAGTGTGTGAACTCTGACCTAATCTGCAAATGAAAACTCCACCAACTTTTAGTGCTTAACCTCTGTGATCTTAGGAGAAACCAGGATATATGTTTATAATATAGGAAAGTAGAAGACAAAATAGTTTAAACAAATCAAAAAAACCCTTTCTTTTATTAAAAAAATAACTATGACATGAAAAGAACATATTTACATAATAATGCTACAGACAGAACCTCACATGTAAATATCTGGCTTGTGGTTTCTGACCACTCATAATGGCAACTTTATTGTACTGCTAAAAAGCAAACCACAAAAACACTTTCATGTCAGTCACAATCAAGCTTCAAGCACGTGGGCATACTGAGCGTGCTCACAGGCTCCACCAACTCTAACCATAGGAGGTACTGCTCTACAATTATCATTCCCCATTAGTTGTAGAATTTTAGGGGGAAGAGTATGTCAATTACAATGTACTCCATGGATTCAGGACTTGGAGCTCTGAGGATGTGACAGTTTGAAAAATGTCTGCTTACGGAAAGAAAAGCTGTCCTACCAACCATGTTGGCAGGAAGAGAAGAGTCAAGAAACTCACACTGATGAAAAAATGCTTTTGTCATTTACTGAAGATAATGAAGACATAACCATTATTAGGAGGCAATTTACATAAATACAGATGAGGAAATTTACCTGGACTAAGAACAATAATCCTTTCTTTTCTACATTTTTCTTGGCATGCACTAATGATTAAACTTGAAAAGACTCCAAAAAAGTAAAAATACCACCACTGACAAGATTAATATTGTATTATAAGTTTAATAGCACATTACTTCATCATTAGCAATTTCTCTAGAAATATTTTGTGGCATTCTCAAAAAATAAAGACGGGTGGAAAAGATGTTTCAAATAAAGTTTTAGGCTTCAGGAATGCTTTCTGCTGAGAGTGTATGAGCAGACATAAAATTAAAACGTCAGAGTTTTATTCCACAGTTTATGTAGGCTGGTTTTTGGACAAATGTGCTGAAGAGACAATTCAGCAAGCCACTTAGCAAAGGAATATTTTCTGCATGTTTCAAGCATTAAAACCAACGTCCATGTGAACTGTCACTATCACAAGCACCCAGGAGGTTTTGGAGATGCTGAGACTTGATCCAGGCTGGCACTAAGCTCCATGCTGTGAAGAACAGAGAATTTGTGGCATCTAGGTTTGTGTAATGCTACAGGTCACTTGCTCATTGGTCTGTTTGTGTTTCCTTTCATTTGTTTCTAATAAAAATCTTGGAGACCAAAGTTTTTGCTTGACACGACTTCTTTGGAATTCCAAAAGGCCTCACTAGGGTTTTCTGGCTACACTATGACCATTGTCTAATGGATTGCAGATACATTTCAGCTTAGGGCTTCAGAGAAGCACACAGAAATACATGAAACGGGCTGGGGAGGTGGCTCAAGTGGTAACGCGCTCGCCTGGCATGCGCGGGACACTGGGTTCGATCCTCAGCACCACATACAAATAAAATAAAGATGCGTGTCCACCGAAAACTAAAAAATAAATATTAAAAAATTCTCTCTCTCTCTCTCTCTCTAAAAAAAAAGAAAGAAAGAAAAAGAAATACATGAAACAGCATGTATTCTATATCCTGAATTTCAGTTTGGGCAGCAACTAGCATGTAGGGAAAATTAGAGATGGAGAATCCTTGTTGATCACCGGTCTGTCTCACTCTCATTCTCTCAGTGCAGTTCACACCCCAACCTTAATCCATATAAGCCCAGTAACAGGGTTTCTACTTCTCTTAGGAAGTTATTCTAGGGCCAAGGAGAATTTACTGTTATTAATTTCATCTTTCCATATAAAATCCCAAGGGTTTAATTTCATATAATTCATCCTAAATTCAATCTTCTTATTACTTTCTTCTATTAAGCTTGGCCATGTTAATAAGGTAACAAGTTTTTGTCTTTTTTAAAATTTTTTTTTTTTTTGGTAGTTGTAAATGGACAGAATGCCTTTATTTGTTTATTTTTTTTATGTGGTGCTGAGGATTGAACCCAGTGCCTCACACATGCTAGGCAAGCGCTCTGTCACTGAGCTACAGCCCCAGCCCAATAAGATAACAAGTTTATGTGTCTCACAGAGCACCCGGCAGAGTGGAGCTTCATTCAGTATTAGTTTCTTACCTTTAACTACTTCACCTAAAGTATTTCCAGAATTTAACTTTTTCAGTTCTGTCCCTCTGAGTATACTGATTTAAAGTAATTGAAAAATGTCATTGGTGCTTTCTGTCTTCCTTCTGTTCTCCCAGTCCTGCAGCAGTCTTCCTCCGTCTCTATTCCTTTGCCACCCCTGGACAAGTTAATTTCATACTGAGTGACGTCTACCACGGAACTCCTTAATTCCATGGGCTTCAGTTTTTTGAGTTGTTGGTAACTTCATTATTTTTAATTGTCTCTAAAAGTTGAGGCAGAACGCAGATCACAGTCACGGGGGATAAATAGGAAAGAGAACATTAAATGTAAGGCCACGCTTTGCAGAGGCACACATAATCCAACTCAACACGCAAGGGACAGGCTTAGAAACCTCTAAGTACTCACAAGTGTGAATATTCATGAGTGCCTTGCAATGAACAACTGTTTAACCACCGGGTTTCATCAGGAATTGAAATCTTTTAAGCAAGTGTTTTGCTCTTTTAGCACCTTAGAACAGAACATCCGATACCTGTTTTATCAAAATTCAAATTCACACCAATTCTACAGGCTGTGTTGTGTGATTTCCTGCACTGTGAGAGCTGATGTCGTTAAGCAATGACGTACAACCTGCCCTCTCCTGCATCTCGGCTGAATGGTGAGGACAGACACTGCTGTGAGCATGAGAGCCCTGCTGGAGGGAAGCATAGCTCAAGGCCACTGTGTCACCATGCAGGCTGTGCAGGTGAGGTGTGCAGGGGCTCTGCATTCCAGGAGTCACCACCTGCCTCCCAGAGCTTGTCAACTCACGTCTTTCTCAGGACAGTTTTCTGATAGGTGGCACTAGAGTGTCCTGCTTTAATAAAATCAATGTATTACAATAATTTGTAGACAGAAATAAAGTTGTCATGAGAAAGGGCTGTCTTCTTCTAATTCGAAAAATGGCACCACATAAATGAGAGAAGGGCCCGTGTAGGGTGGGAAGAGTGCAGAGAATTCGGCTGCTTAACACAGTTCAGAGGCCAGGAAAGGGCTCCTGAGGAAGGGGGTTTACCTGAGACAGGAAGGATTGGCCATCTGAAATTGAATTACAGAATATCCAACTTATTTCCTTTCAGTGGATTTCTGGTGTCCCAGAAAATACATTCTCAAATCACAGTTGGACCAGAAAGAAATCTGCCCTTCAGCCTCGAGTTCATTTGCAAGTGAATAAATGTGCTATGAAGCCAGAGGGAGAAGATGGCGCTGCTGCACACAGCTGGATGGCCATGCATCGGCAGACCTGTTTCTTCAAATGTGTCTCCTTTGGGTTCTTTATTTGGAAATGCTGATCTTTTTCCAACATGTTTCTGAATAGACAAGGTGGAAGAATTGAAAGGTGATTAAACTGAACAAATGAGTTCAGAGGACCCTAGTTTTCTGCTCCCTACCAAGGAACCATTGCAAGGATATGAACAATAAAAAAGCATTTCCTGAATTGGTTCATCCATTTTAGAGACTGTAATCATTATCATTTGCGGGGGGAGCATGGGAATAAACTCCATTATAAAGAACAGTGTACTCTATGTAATAATAATAATGATAAATCACAATGACAACAGCTAGTGTTATCATGTCAAATACTTTTCTTAAGTGGCTGTGTTTCCTAAATTTTTCTGAACAGCCACAGACACAGGAATTATTTTCACTCCCATTTTACAGATTAGTGAGGTATATATTGGTTAAAACAACTTGCACGAAGTGACAGAGCTTGCCAGAGTAGGACTAAGACCTGGAACCCAGCACAGTATCCCCAAAGCTGGTGCTCTTGCAATCCACTGCCTGGCTTATTGAGGCAACAGCCTATACTCTAGATGAAAATGGAAACCATTGAGGTTTCTTAATGAAAACACAAAAACAAACCAACATCTAGAATTAACCATACTGCCAGTATAGCTAGCATTTTCATCAGAAAAAAGCTATTATTCATTAAGAAAAATCTTTAGCAAGAAAAGTAAAGTGATAACATGAAGATAGGAAGGCTTCAAAGACTCCTTTCAAACATGTGGAGCCAGGCCTGGGCACTCAGACCCACCTACATGCTAAGATTATTCCCTACTGTATAATCTCCAGCGCTCGGCCCTGGCAGGTTATCTAGGCTGAGTCTCTAGCAGGATGTAACTACTTGTGATCATTGCTGAGAGGTTTTCTGCAAAAACTGTGGTCCCTTGAGATGCTCCACATAAAAGTATTTGGGGTTAATAGGTTTTGGAGACTTGGTTCATTGCATCTACCTCTGAAGGATTCACAGTGCCAGGGGCCTATTCCAGGGCCCTGAGACACCCTTATATTAATGAACTGTGTAATTTTCTAAATCCCAAACTGCAGAAACTTGTTTGACTATAGAATTCTTTGTTTCTTAGAAGACCTATGAAACTGCCTGTAAAACTAATGTTTGAGAAAAGCTACCTGAGGGTGAACATATAAGTGAGGAACAGAAGGGACACTGTGCAGGAAGGGAGGATTGAAAGGATGATGGCTCAAGTCAGGAAAATGTGAGGAAAAAGCAAACTGAAATCCCCACAATGCTTCTTATGTACCAGTCCTTATGTTATATATCATATATATCATGTATATCATGTATATGACATATATTTTAATATATATTTTATATATAGAACATATATATATATATTTGTTTTTCATCTGTTGATGTATACAGAAAAAGAAGCAGGAATGTGATTATGTAAGACAAAATAGCAGATCTGACATTTTAGCCATCTTACATGAATAAGACAGATGCATATATTTACCCACACACTATCTCCTTACTTCTAGGGGAAAAAAAAAAAAGGAACACAGTATGTTGGCATTGGTGTGAACCAGAACATCTATGGCAAGAGTGAAAATTGGAAGAAAGCACCTTACACTTCAACTTAAGGTCTAAACGTTTTAAAGTATCTGAATTTTAGCTCTCTCTCTTTTTAAATAAAGCAAAAAACAGAAGAACGATCAGAAAAGAATATATAATTCTCCATGCAAAATTGCAATATATTATCTTCTTTTTTAAATTCAAAGGGAAATTTGATTTCTTTCTTAAGTTCCCAAGAAATAATGGAGGCAGGGTTCTGCTTATCTATAGACACAGCCCTTTCTTTTAAAAAAGGCTTTCCCTTTTGTTTTGAATTCTAAAGTTTCTAGAATCTTTACAAAGGGTATCAAGGGGGTGTTCTAGAGTAATCCTCTATCACCAGGGGTCTCTTACCATCCATGGCACCTCACAATAACCTCGAATTCAGCTCTGGAGTGCAGTGGGAATACTATTTATGAACGTTTATCACTGTTTGCAAAGATTGTCAAGGAGGAATGATTTCTGTTTGAAGCTATTAATTCACATCTTTAAAACATTTAAAATGGTCAGAAAGAAGGGTAACTAAAAATTTCCTGAAGTTGAAACTTTTATCAGGGTTAAGAGCACACAAGGAAAAATAACCTGCAGCATTAAGAAAACCCATGTATCAAGGCAGTGGGCTCCAAGGGTGAAGGTTGGCGAAATGGCCCTGCAGGGGACTCTCAAGAACAAGACGTTTTCTGAGTGTAAGGTTGGAAAACTTAAGATGCTTATTATTAATGAGAACTTTGAGCAAGTTAGGGAAGAATGGGCAGATTCATAGTGTAACTGAAGGACTTCAAGGGGTATTACTGCTGACCCTCCAAATTCTCATTTAAACTCCACCCATGCAAAACAAAAACAAAACCAAAAAAACCAGTTAACCCAAACTAGAAGACACGATATAAATGGAGAATTTCAATTACAATGTAGTGCACTCAGCTCACTCCCAGGTGTCTTTCTGATATGCCCAGACACTTTTTCTTCAACTATTTCATGAAAACTGAACATAAAACAGAGTAAGAAACAAAACTAAAGATCAGCACTAAATGCACAATCTAAAGAATAATACAACATTTTCAGAACAACTGGAAAGATGCCAAGTTGACAATCTAACAGGATATTTTACTTAGATTTTGAGAAGAAAAATAATCTAGAATGCCCATGAATGTGTTATATGCAGTAAATAGAAGATAAGGCACAAGCAATTTGCTCATTTCTTTGAGAGTTGAAAATGGTAAGTAACTACATACATTTTTGTCTCTAGGGCAGTATTAGTATGGGGATTTTAACTAAATTTCTAGAAAGTGAAGTAAGTGTTCTTTGAAAATATTCTATCATATATACCATGGAAGTATTTAAAAATATTTTAGAAGATTAATAAGGGAAGCCATTTTCAAAATAAAGTAAAATTCTCTTTGGATATGCATTATTTCAGTTTAAGCTATGGTTTCTTTAGGGATATCATATTTTAAGAGATATACTAAAATTAGGATATATGAGATATGATATGCTTGCTCTAGTTGTTCACAATGACTATCAACTTGTTTCTATTTCTATGAAGGGTCTAAATTCACAGAAATTTAAAAACATGCTGTTTCCATGGCAACAGATAAAGAGTAAAACCAAAAAGATTTTATTGATTTTAACAGGAGTTACAGAATTTGTTCTCTTTTTTTGCAGTGATTTTTGCTCTTTTTTTTTTAAAAAGTCTTTAGCAACATCTCATTATACTCTTTTCTAAATGTATTTAATAAATCTTGAAGGTAGAGAATTGTGACATTTTATGGTAATATTGAATCAGCAATATTTAATTTTTAGTGTCAAAGAGATGTTAAACTATGGAGTCAAGATCGAACAACAAAAACTCTAAATGTAAGTTTAACGTCTGAATAAAGTAAAGCTGCATTATAAATGCTTTTAGATAATCCATTAATGATTTAAAAAATCCATTATTGATTAAAAGTATAGTATAACATTTTCAATTACTACTATTAACTTATAAGATGCAGACATTGAGGATTAGGCTTTTAAATGTAAATGGGACAGCTATAAAACACAAGTTTCTTCACGGTTAATGTATCAGCTTGAGAGGGTAACTGCAATTTGAAGCATAATTCCATGTTAACACACTAAGAAAACAGTGGGTAGATTTTCTTCTTCTGTGCTTTTTTTTCTCCAATTATTCCAAACTCTTAACATTTCTACTGGTCGCAATATGGAAAAATGGCCCACCTGCAACAGACATACAGCCTAATGGTGCGATCAGAGTAATGGGAGCGAGTCCGTAGGCGGCAAAGTTCCCTGTCTCCCCGACAGCCATCAGGAAGATTCCGACCCACCAAAGCACGCTCTTGAAGTATGGCCTTGGGTGTTCTTGTTGTGCCAGCTGAAGATGAGAATATTTCTGGAAATAAATCAGAATGCAAATAAGAAAACACTTCCATCCAAGTAAAACTTGCTTTGAAATTTTGGGTCTCCTAAATTTACATTATGGCATTTAAACTTATTTGCAGATTATAAAGCAATTAGGATTCCTTCTTTGTCCCAAACATATTAGCAGCAGGAGCAACTCATATTCATATAATATTTTATAGTTTCAAGGGACTTTTAACATATGTACATTGCTTTATTTTCCTAACAACTGTGTATAATATGTATCATTATTACTATTTTTAAAAAATGAGAGGTATGTTAAGATGTCAAGGGAACTTCTAGAACAGTACACCAAAAACATTTTTTTAGAATGTTAAGTAACTCCAGATGCCAAAATAAATGTTACTAAAATAAAGACAATTTAGTAAAGGGAAACTTTTTTAAGGAAAAATCAGATTTATGGGTCAAAGTACCTACCACAATTAACATAGCAGGGCAGAAAGCTTTAGCAGCTGGGAATTGTGAAGGGATATAATCTGACCCTTATTTATGTCTGATTTAATATTTCTTTGTATTTAAAAAATATATAAAAGGCTATGAATATACTCAGTAGTAGAATGCTTGCTCAGCATGCTCAAGGCCCTGGGTTGATCCCCTGTACTGCAAAAACAAAACTAAACCAAATATAAATTCATGAAAAATGGGCATTAAATAAAGACATTTCCCTAATGATTTTATGGATAACTAAGATGCTTTCTTATGAGAATTGTGTATAATTCTAGATTACTTAAAATGTTCAAAAACCAATATAATGAAAGTATTAGAAGAAAATACAAAACATTAACAAAAAAATCTTGGCATAATAGGAACACCTTTGTAAGTGTGATACAAAAATCTATAAGCCAGAAAAGCAAATATTTTACTGTATTAAAAAAAAAAAACTTCTCTCCAGTTAAACAGAGAAAAGGAAACAGGGGAAGGGCAGAGGGGAAGCCAAGGAAAGGTTCTTATGATTGAAATTGGTCAAATTGTATTATGTGAATGTATGAATATGCCACAATGAAACCCACTAGTCTATACAATTATGAACCAATTAAAAAAATAAAAAGGCAAAAAAAAAACTTCTGTATAGAAAAATACTATGAACAAATTTAAATCACAAACAATATAACACAGTGGGAGAAAACCTTTGCAACACATAAGTGATAAAGGTTTAATATCATTAATGCAAATAGAATTCCTACAAGTAAATGGAATTCTCCCACCCCCAGGGAATCCAAGCGATGATATACGAAGATATGAAATAGTAATTTATAGAAGTAAAATTACAAGTGAGAAAAGATCTTAACCTCATGAATAAAGAAAGAAATGCAAATAATTTGAAACAATAAAACACCATTTTCATCTATCAGATATCATTCCCTGCCCTCACCACATAACTAATGAGACATGGTATTGAGAATATAGGGAATGGTCACAGCCACACTGCTGTATGAGCGTAATATGGTACAATCCACACAGAAATCAATTTGCATGGTCCTAGCAATATTTAAAATGAAAACACACTTTGACCTACAGAATAGTCACGTAAGTATATAAGGAACATGTATCTTTATATTAATAGAAAACTCATTTTATCATTATTTATAACAGTAAAAGCCAATTTGTGTGTCCTGTAGTGTGTCCTTTAATAAGAGATGGTTATATACATTTTGGGATACCCACTCAAATATATGTATGTATGCTGTCTATGCATAGAAACTGATTTGGAAAAAACACATAATCAATAGTGGTTACATCTGTGCAATTTTTCTTTTATATGCTTTGAATTCTTCTCCTTCTCCTCCTTCTTCTTCTTCTTTTTTTTTAATAAGTGTCATAGTTCAGGTCTGGAATGTCCCTCAAAGGCCCAGATATGAAAGGCTTGACTGCCAGTTTATGGTGCTGTTAGGAGGTGGTTTGAAAGACAAGGCCTACCATAGGAAGTTAGGTTATCAGGGTGTGCCACTGAAGGGGATGGGACCTTGGCCCCTTCCTCTCCTCCTCTGTCTGCTTCCTCACTACCATATGGTGAACAGGCCTCCTCCCGGTACTCCCACCATTATGTACAAAGCAACAGATCCAAATGACAAGGATAAAATCTCTGAAACCATGAGCCAAAATAAACCTTTCTTTTATTAGTTGATTTTCTCAAAGTGATGGAAATCTGATTAACACAATAGGGAAAATGATTTATTTTTGTATTTTTTCTAGTAACAAATATCTTAGTAATTATTGACAGTTATAGTAGGCCATTTTCTAGCAAGGGTTTGTATAAAATTATATAATATTCTGGGAGATATTTCAATGTTCAGGTTTATTTGATTCGAAATTTTAGAAACTGCGTTAGTGTGATCTTGTTTCAAACTAATTAAGCCGAAATTTTTTATTTCATTCATGACTTGGTTCAAAATTGATATTTCATTCAGTTTTCAGTTCAAGAAATCAGCAATTCTTCTAGGATTTTAATTCATCTTTTAGAGGAAGTTCCTATTTTATACACTGTATTCTTTCTTAGAACTTTATTTCACACAGACATATTTAACAGTATTTTAAACAAAGAAAGAAAACCCTGTACCCCTAAAACTGATTCTAAAAAATATTCGTATCTCATCTGGGGATAAGGCCAATGAAAGAAATCAAGATACCAAAAATCAAATCAGGTAAATCCATTAGACATGAATGGATGGCATATATTATAATGGATGGCATACATACAGTCCACAATACTACTAGGGGCCCTCAAAAATATTTAAGTTCTTTCAAAATCAGAAAAGGAAAAAAAATGTTAGTGCAATCCAGCCTGAATTAAATTTGTCTTTATACCAATGAGTTTGAAAAATACAATTTTTTCCCTATTGTGTTTTAAGGAAGAAAGAGCCATAAAGGTTAAAGTGACTAAGTCTTATCAAAGTCACAAAATGTTCCCGGATCAAACTACAGAGTTAGAAAAATAAGTTGTTTTTTTTTTTCTTACCTGAATATTTAGGGAAATGCTGATTACCAAGTTTCCTAAAATGGCCAGCAAAACTCCAAAAAGGTGAACCTGTAAAAGAAAATATTTTCTTTAAATGATATTTTAAATAGTACTTGTAAAATATTTACTAAAAAAAGAGACAAATTTAAGTTGATGTATTCATTCATTTATCCACTCACTCATTCATTCATTTGAACCTTTCAGCTTCACTTAGCATCCATTTGCCAGGGTAGGTTTGGAATGTGGATATGGTTAATCAGGATTAGTTTTCACTTTAATCAAATACTATTTTTGAGAAATAATTTGGTCCTTCTCTGAATTCTACAGGTATTTATTTGCCTCACTCACTAAAATAAAGAAAAGATTTCTCAGTTCCAACTTTCTCCCACTGATACTTCTTTCTGATGCTTTCGGTCCATTTTTCTCTTCTCTTTAATATATTCTAAAGGATTGTGGGATGAAAGAAAGATCATAGCACTTGTAATTAAAGGAAAATCTAAGATATAGATCTGCTATTTTTTTATATGGGTGACCTTGAACAAGTTATTTCACTCAGTGAAAAGGGGATGTTGGATGTTTCCAGAAAACCCTTTATCTTTAAAGTTCTAGGAACTCCACTAGAGACACACTGCATTTTCCCACACTCCCCAGGTCAATGTCTCTTTGTAGTTGACTGCATAAAATACAAAACTACTATTCAGCTCCCATAATCAGCCCTCTTCCTGACCATCCAACTGTTTATGGCATAGTTGACTTGCCTCTCCTGCCCCAGGTATCTGTCACAGGCCACTCTCGGGTCACATGGGACACACTTCATGCCACTCCATTCACCTGGGTGGTGTAGCTCCCTTCCTCTGCCCACTCCATTTGGACTTTACCCTCCTGGCCTGCCTCCTTGAGACCTTCTTAGACCACCTAACTCATCTCTACTTTCTTAGACTCTACATGGCAAATACCCTTGCTTCTTTGATATTGTCATGAGTGTCATTAGGATCTATAAAGAGAAGACAAATTCTCTGAAGGAGAAGAACCAATTCTTATACTTCTGTTGAGTCTTTTACATCACCGACTACACAAATGAGAAGTTCAATAAATACAGACTTCAAGCTAGTATTATATAATGAGATTACAAAATTAAGTTCTTATACATTGCCCAAGATGTTTACCATAGATAGCTCATGAATTATTTGATGACTTCAAAAGATGGATTTGCTGCTCCCGTCTCAGTACACAGGTAGAATATCTTCTGTAAGCATAAATTAGCAATGATACAAGGGATCTTTCCTTCTTTTATTCTACAGCATATAACTTCTACAGGCTTCAAACCCCAAGGAGCTATTTGAATTTCAAATGAACATTACAACCACAAGAAATCCTTTGCAGAATGCAAAATGTCTTTGAAGTCTCAGAGCTCTATTATACAAGCTGAAATGAAACTCAGCATTTAAAAACACTGAAGCAAAAAAAGTTGAAAACTCATTTTATAGTTGATATATAATATCCACGGTCTTTAATCAGTTAAGAATTTTCTTTTCCTAATAAAGGCACTTGGCAATAATTTTGATCACTACTCTTCATGGAGAACAATTGTATCACAATACAATGTACTATTTCCATGCTTTCTATTTACAATCTAATGCATTTGGCAGCAATCAGGAAAATAAAAATTCAAAAGAAATTTGACATTGAATGGATAATTATGAAAATCTTCCATAATTGTAAAAGTAAATTCCTGAATAGAAGTACTTCAAAATTCTTTAAATCATTCTCTGAACAGTTCCAGTGACAACAGGCTGGGTGTTTAAAAATTAGTGGCAAGATTTGGCAATGATTTCCTGATATGATATGGAAGAAAAAAATAGGTAAGTTGGACATCATCAAGATCAAAAACTTGTGCCTCAAAGGAGACTATCAACAGAGTGAAAAGGCAACCAATGGAATTGGAGAAAGTACCTGCAGATCATAGAAAGCAGTAAGGACTAATATCCAGAATATAGTACATACACAACACATACAACTCAACAACAACAACAAAAATCAACAACGGGCAAAGGACACGAATTGATATTTCAACAAGGAGGACATAAATGGCCAAAAAAGCACATGAAATGATGTTCAACATCAGTAATCATTACAGAGTTGCAAATCAAAGCCTATAATGACATACCCCAAGTAATCAACAATAATCAAAGACCAGATAATAACAAGTCTCAGCAAGGAGTAGATAAATCGGGACCCTCATACACTACTAGTGGGAATGTAAAGCAGTGCAACTTGGGAACCCAGTCTGGCAGTTCCTCAAAAAGTAATCATGGAATTTTCATTTGATCCAGCAATTCCACGCCTGGCTATATATCCAAGAGAAATGAAAACATATGTAAATGCAAAAACTGGTACAGAAATGTCCATAGTAGTAGTGTTACTCAAAATAGCCAAAAGTGGGAATGATCTAAATGTTAAGTGATAAGTGAATAAACAAAATGTGGTACAGTCATACTATGAAATCTTACTTAGGTGGGAATAGGAAAGACAGTAGAATGAGTCGGACATAACTTTCATATTCGTATATGAACACACAACCACTGAAACTCCACAAGAATGGGATCCCAAATAGTTATACTCCATGTATGTATAATATGTCAAAATACAGTCTAATGTCATATATGTCTAAAAAGAACAAACTAAAAAATTACACCCAAAATAAATCTTATTTAGTCATAAAAATGAATGAAGTACTGATACATGCTATAAAATGGATGAAACTTGAAAAGTCTGTGCTATGTCAAAGAATCCAGTTACAAAAGTTCACATATTAGAGGATACTATTTATACAAAATTTCCACAAGAGGCAAATTTATAAAGACGGAAAGTACATTAATGGCTTGTTTAAGGTGAGTAAAGATGAGAGACGACATAAAGGTGGGGTTTCCTTGTAAGGAGATAAACTGTTCTAAAGTTCATTGTGTTTACAGTTGTATAATTCTATGAATATGCTAAAACCCAACAAATTGTCCACTTTAAATGAGTGAATTGTATGATGTGTGAATCATATTTAAATAAAGTTGCAATGTAAAATAAAGTTATGCATATAAGTTATATATAAAAATATATTTTTTTCAAGGAAATAAAAATGCTACAAATGTAGTTGTGTTTATTCCAGTCGCTTCGCTTGCCATGAGAAAAATAACATTTTTCTGTAGTTGATACACATGTATTTCTTTCATTCTCAGATTTTTACTACATTTATTTTGTTTACTCATTTTTTTTCACTTCTTTATTTGAACTCTTAACTCATTAGCTTCTCTTTTTCTTCTTATTTAATAATATGTGCAAGTTTAGCTATACTTTCTCTTTGAATACATCTTCTGTTTTAGCTGCATGCCTAGTTTTGGCATGTACAATGATTATCATTCAGTTCTAAATATTTTATGGCTTTTATCTGGGATTTATTTATTCAGAGGGTGTTTTTTAAAATTCTAAATGAATGAGGTGTTGGTTATCACATTTTTACTAGTGTCTAATTTTATAGCATTGTGGTTAGAAAACATGCTGCATTTAAATCAGCATTTACTTTATGATTTAGTACATAGTATAAAGTAAAATTCAATTTGTAATGTAGTAATGTGTGGTCACGTTTTGTAAGTGCCTGAGGTATGCTTAAAAAGCAAAGCATTTAATTGTTAAAATTACAGATGTTCTACCTGCGTTTTCTATATCTATTCTACTTCCATCAATCAAATCTTCAATATTCTTACTAAACTTTGGACTGCTTTTGTCTCTCAATTGCCAAGGGACTATCAATATATTTTCATTTGTGTCTACTATTGTGTGTGTGTGTGTGTGTGTGTGTGTGTGTAATTATCTTGTTTATTCTTTTTTTTTTTTGGTACCAAGGATTGAACCAGGGTATCTTGCTTATCCTTTGCAAGAGAGTTCTCCTTTCTTCTTTCCTACATTCTCTCAGAATTAGTTGGGTTCTCTTTATTCTCTTTTTTCCCTACTCTTCTGTTAATAAAATTATAAATCTCATGTCTACTTTTTAAATAATTACTATTAACTTTAAAACTTTTTATTATGGATTCAAAGTAGGTTGCAATGAATTGTTCAAGTAGGTCAAATACATCCTTCTAGCCACACTCACCATGTGAACATATTATGCAACTAGAGTAAATATCAAAACCAACAAATTCATCTTTCCTCGGTCATACACACACTAAAGTCTGTGTATGTGTGAGCGTGTAACCATCACCATCAAGATACTCATCTGTACCATCACCCTAAGACTTCCTGATGTAACCCCTTTAGAGATACACTATCCTCTCTTCCACCCCATTCCTAATCCACAGCAACCACTAATCTGTTCCCCATCTGTATAAAATTTCACACATTATATAAGTAGAATCATGAAGTATGTATACTTTTGAAGTTAACTTTTTTTCCCACTCAGCAAAATTTCCTTCAGGTTCATCCGAGGTTGCTGTATCAATAGTTCATTCAATTCTAATTGCTGAGGAGTATTCCATGGTATGGATACATCACAGTTTGTTTAACCATTCAGTCATTGAGTGGCATTTGAGTAGTTTCCAGTTTGGGGCTGTTACGAATAAAGCTGCTATAAGCATTCATGTACAAATTCTTCCTGAAAATAAGTTTTCATTTCTCTGGGATAAATGCCCAAGAATGTAATTGCTGGGTTGTGTGGTAAGTCCATTTTTAGTTCTGAAAGGAACTGCAAGACTGTTTTATAATTTTACATTCCCATCAGTGATGTATGAGAGATCCAGTTTCTCCACAAATTTATCATGCATTCTTGACATAAATTCTATAATCAATATTCCCATCCTCCTGAGCACTATAAAAACTTCCATTTGCATTGACTACTATCTGTTCTCTCTTCCCTTAGATGTTGTTGACTGCTGTATTAGCATACTGACTAGTTCTACCTTGTCTCAATATTCTCAAAATAGTCATTGTTATTATTTTTTAAATAAAATTTTATGTTTAGAGCAGTTTTAGGTACATAGTAAAATTAAGCAGAAGGCATGGAGATTTCCCATAGACCTCCTGCCCCTACCCAAGCACAGCTGTGCTTGGGTGGGGGCAGGAGGTCTATGGGAAATCTGTCCCCATCTCAAGAATGGTACATTTGTTACATTTCATGAATCTGCACCGACACTTCATCATCACACAAAGTCCTTAGTTTATGTTAGGTTTCAGTCTTGGGCATTACATGTATCCACTATTATAGAATTATACAGGGTAGTTTGCCTGCCCTGAGAATCTCCTTTGTTGAGCTATTCATCCCTCTCTTACCCCAACCTCACTTTTCCAGGATGTCATATAGTTGGAATCATACAATATGTAGCCATTTCAGATTGGCTTCTTTCTCTTAGTAATATGCACATTAGGTTCCTCCATGTCTTTTCATGCCTTGGAAGATCTTTTTTTTTCTTTTTTTTTTTAAGCATGGAATGAACTTCCATCTTCTGGATGCATTTAACAATTCACCTACTTATGGACATCTTGGTTGCCTCCAAGTTTTGGACAATTATGAATAAAGCTGCTATTAACATCCACAGGCAGGTTTTTGTGTAGACCTAAGTTTTTGATTGCTTTGAGTGGACACTAAAGAGTATGACTGCTGGACTGTATGGTCAAAGTATGTTCCGTTTTATAAGAAAATGCAAACTATCTTTGAAAATGGTTATGCCATTTTTCAGTGCCACTAGCAATGAATGCAAGTTCCTGTCCTTGTTACTATTTTTGAATATAATACTTTGCCCATTTCTTTTCTCATCACTGCACACCCTTTTAAAGTCTACATTTCAATTATTTTTAGCATATTTGCCGAGTTGTGCAGCCACCCCCTATCTAATTTCAGATATTTTCATCACCCCAAAAAGAAACTCATCTATTAGTAGTCACTTTCCATTCCCTCCTCCCTGAAGTCCCTGGCCACCAATTCTGCTGTTGGTATAACTTGAACATTTTTACATAAATGGATAAGACAGTACATTGCTTTTTAATGTTTGGTTCCTTTCACTTGGTATAATGTTTTCAAAGCTCATCAAGCTGTAGCATGTATCAATATTTAACACACAACAGCATTACTATTCTTTTTTAAAGCTATGTAATATTCCATTTTATGGACATATCACATTTTATTTATCCATTTGTCAGCTGGTAGCTACATGGGTTGTTTCCACATTTTGGATATTATTTTCTTGTATCTTACATTTTCTCTGGGTTCAGTGTTCTTCCTGAAGAAACTTTAGCAGCTCTTTCAGTGAAATTCTTTGAAGTCCAAATTCTGTCACTTAGGAAATATCTTCATGTTATCTTTCAAGTACAGAAAGTACAGGCTGACAGTTATTTCATTCAACACTTTGACAATATCATCCTATTGTCTTCTGGCCTTTGGTTGAGAAGTTAAAGCAGTTAGTCTAATTGTTGCTCTGTCATTTTTCTCAGGATGCTAAGATATTCTCTCTCTCTCTCTCTCTCTCTCTCTCTCTCTCTCTCTCTCTCTCTCTCTCTCTTTTTCAGTTTCACCACAATTTCTCTTTGTGTGAACCCCCCCTCCCACCTCGGGGCTCATTCTTCTTCAGTTGAAGGATTCATGTCTTTTACAATTTTGTTAAGTTCTCAATCACTATCTGAATGCAATTTATCCTTTATTTTCTCCATAATGAATTCTTCTTACTAGTACATTAGACCTTTTCATTCTCTTCTTATTTCTCAGTTCTCATATATGCTAAATTCTGGATAATTTCCTCAGATCTATGTTCTAGTTTGCTTTCCATCAGTGACCTCCCTCCTCTGAATTGAGTCTTATGTACTTCTATCAAGCCAATCCCCATATTATACTGAAACATATTTTTTCACAAGTCTATTGCCCCTCTACATCATGAGCTCCTTGAAGGCAGAGGTGTGACCTCCTCATGAAATCTTCTTTATAACCCTAATGACAGAGAAGTGGTTTATTAAATACTGTTTGAAATACTATCATATTTATTATAAACCATCTAAAAATGGTAAATTTTGGCCATTGGATATAGAAAGTTATTGAAGGGAGTAACTATTTTACAATCAACTGGAGTTTGCATCTACCAAACACTCAGTTTTTGTGAGAACAAAGGTTTTTTTTTTTTTCAGAATTCAGATTTCAACAATTAAGAGGGACTAAGAATGTGCAATAAAAAGCTGCTTGCTGACTTTTTTAAAAAATTCATTTGTTCTTTTTAGTTATACATGACAGTAGAATCTATTTTGACATATTTATATAAGCATGGAATTATGCTAACTAGGATCCCAGTCTTGCTTGCTGACTTTTAAGTGAATTCATAGTACACTGAAGAACAGGAAAAATTTAGGTACAAAGCAGGTATTAGAAACAGTTCCCCAAAAATACTCAAGATAAATTGGTATATATTATCCTTTATTATCCCAAGATTTTTCTCTAACTTAATTAAGGGTTGATTACATCCTCATTAAATTCCGTTAGCATTTACCCCAAATAGCAATATGGAAGGCCTCATTAATGCCTGCCATGGCTGGGATGCTGATGGTCTCCCAAAGGTCCATAGATTAAAGGTCTGGTTCCCAGGTAGGCACCTGTGAGAGGTTCTGTGGACCTTTTGGGGAAGGGTCTTATGGAAGGTCCTTAGGTCACTGGGGGCACACCCAGGAAGGGGACTGTGGGACCCTGGCTCCTTCTTCTCTCCCTTTTCCTTCCCTAGGTGGACTCCGCCATGGACATCCAGCACCCACCAGAGGCCTAAAGCTAAAGGTCTGCCCAATCGTGAACTGGAACCTCTAAGCTGTGGGCCAAAATAAACTACTTTTTAGAAGTTAATCAGCTGAGGTATTTTGTTAGGGACAGAAAACTGACTAACAATGCTCTTAACTGATGGAGAGGCAAGATTCAAATTTGTGTTGCTTTTAAAAAGAAGGCGGTTTCATTTACATTCAAGGACATACAGGAACTTGTAGTAACCACTATTAAATACTGTTTCCAATTAGAGTCTCTGGCAAATTTGCTTTATGACTACAAAATCCTCATCTGCAATCAGAAGTATCATCTGTGTACGGCAGGCAGGCCCTAACACATTTTTTATCCAATTAAAGATGTCTAGTTTACATCATTACTTGTTCAGCATATTATAAAACCAATATGCTTTTCATTCTAAAAACAATATGTTTTCTAATATTTTAGAATTAGTGGAGGCTTAGGTTCTTTCTCTCTCTCTCTCTTTCCTTTCTCATACTCAGCCCTTTACTAATCTAGAGACAAGCCAGGAAAAAGAAGAAAAGAACCAGAGAAAGAATGTGACTTATGCAAAGTCACACGGCTAGACAGTAGCCACATTTTGGCCCCAGGGCACCCAGGCCAAGACTGAATCACTTTCATGGATTGCAATAGGTGACCTTCTGGCTAGTCAGTGGCAATGCAATACAATTTTCTTAATTGGCAAAATTGATTTCTTTTTCTCAGTGTAAATTAGAGAAAGCAACAGTAGCTGGGAGAAAAGGTTGCTTTACATCTTGGTAATGTGGTTATAAGTACAGCAACACAGGAGGATGGCCTTGATTTTTAGAGATCATTGTTGTCACCATTGTAGCTTAATCTTTGGCTTTTCTAGGACTAACAGATGGTGGCAGCCCCAGCAAACAATTTATCTAGAATGAGGTTCAAAATGTCAGCATCAATGAGTATTACAATGTCTTAAGTTTATTTGAAATAACAACCTTCTATCCTATTTTTTCAAGCCAGAGTGTTCTTTAGAAATTTCACCTTGACCTGTACTATTATGTTATGACCTGTAATCGGTGAGTGGGGCAGTTCAGCCACATGGAGATAGGACATGATAATATGGGAATGTATGCAATTGGTAATAGTTTGTGCAAGTTCTGACTTTGAACTCAACCATATTCCTGGCTCCACCTTCAAAACACAAACTCAGAATCAGACCAATAAGGAGGTTAGTAGATGGCTCCTAAGAACCACAGATTCAGAGCTGGCTTTGAACACAGTAACAATCACATTCAATTCATGACTGGAAAAATGCTATCTCCTGTTCCAGACAGTAAAACATGACTGACTTTCAGAAGCTTCAGTCCATGGCTGAATGACCCCTTTGCTTTCTCTGGGCCTATGGCAGCAAAGTACATCATGGTGGGAGTGCATGATAGAGGACACCCGCTCACTTCACGGTGGCCTGAAGCAAAGAGAGAAGAGGTGAAGGAGCCAGGGTCCCAATATCCCCTTCAAGAGCATGTGCCCAATGGCCTAACTTTCTCCCACTAGGCCCACCTCCTAGAGATTCTGCCATCTCTCAATAGCACCCCAGGTGGCAACCAAGCCTTCAACACATGGGCCTTTAGGGGACAAGTGAGATACCAACTACAGCAGATGTGGAAGATTAATGGCAGAGAGGTAGCCCATGGAGCAGGAAGACCAATTAGGAGACTGCTTCAGGAGTTTAGACAAAAATATAGGTGCAATGAGGACAGGTAATTATAACAGGCTAGAAAGAAGCAATATTAATAGTTGGTGACCACTGAAATATGGTAATGTCTTTTAGATTACTGGATAGATTAGACTATTCTTACCCTAATCTCCTTAATTCTTGTAGGTAATTGAATTGTCTGAAATACTAATCTAAAATTAAAACTATAATCCCATATGTGAAAAAGAAGAAAGGAAAATTTTCATTCAGGGACAGATTTTTAATTTGTTATCTTGGTCACTGCATGCTATAAGGTTATTGCATTCCTATCATGAGAAAGTCTCATGACATTGGATCCAAATCTGGTGATTAAAAGCCAAAAGAAAAGGTCAAGGTTATGTAACACCATATATTGTTGCTGTTCTTCAAGTTGTTCTGTGCCAGTTTCTAATCAACTTTAAAATCTAGGCAGAAAAACCCAATATAATGCCTTCTCAGACAATTAAGAACTATTACTTTCTTTCTTCTTTTTTTTTTAAACTGGGAACACATTTACTTACATAATTTTATATTCCTTATTTTTAAAAATGAAATTCCATCAAGGATAAGCTCTAGTGTAAGAAGCCACCCTATTTTTTTTTTTGTTTCTGAAAAAATTAAGTTTCAGCAGGACCAATTTATGAGAAAAGGAGCACATTTAATAGCACATTCTTTGGGAATTTTTAACACTTTGTTAAAAGGAGAACAACAATAGTGGAGAAAAGGAGGAACTGCAGTTAAGGAAGTCTTAATCTTGGTTCCATTCCAAAACAACTTATTCCTGTATAATATCAGAAAGGGAATGTTTGAAACAAAGACAGACATACTGAACACAAAGAACAATATTGTTTGCATTCAGATCAATAAGGGGTCCCATAACTTTCATATTTCGCAAAAACCTGTTTATAATCATAATTTTTTAAATGTGCAATTCTTTGTTTCCAGTGAAGCAGTAATTAGGTTGCTTTTTGCAGGCCCAGCCCAGGGTTTAGGGTGAGGCTTCCAACCTAAAGCTGTGAGCTCACTCAGCTGCCTCTCTTTCCACCACACCTGCCAGGGTTTCCGGAGGACACTCCCCTTTGGCAAACAGTGCCTGCCTTGAACTCCAACTGTAGTTTGCCAGCAACCTCCCAGGAAGATGGAACCCTATTGTCTCTATCAGGTGCTAGCCATTGCCAGAGTTTCTGCCTCAGAGTGCGAGGGTTCATGATGTTGCCACTTAGTGACTGATCTCTGCCAGACTCCTGAGGCCCTTGCCACCCACCAGACCAAATCTTTCTGAAATCAGGACAGGAATCAAGTTCAAGTTTGCTACATGTCTTGGACATTGTGACCTGGGCTCTTTTTTGCCTCCAAAGAGCCAGCCCTCACAGCCAAGCTAATTTCCCCTATCCCCAAACCCTCTCCCAGCAACACTCTCACATCCTGCTTGTCCAGTAGCCAGGTCCCAACAAGCCTCATGGTCAACATACACATAACACCCACAGGACTCGTCAATGCTAATTATTATTTGGGTCAAAAGACTTGTAAAATGTGCAGCATATAAATCACAATTACCCTTTCCTTTATGGCTGTGGCAGCTGCTTGTAACACAAGGTCTGCTTTCGTCTTGCTCACAAAGAGTGACTACAGTGACTCAGGCAGTCACAGTCAAAGGTGTCTTACAGTATTTCCTCATACAACAGTACTGTTAGTCCTGCAAGTTTAAATAGTCCATCAATTATATAAATAAGGATGACTTCACTTGAAAGCGCCCCTTCAAAGTTGTTTTTCAAGAGTTCTTTCAATAAATTTAAAATTTTTGTTATAAATCAATCATTTAGAATTATAAATATTTATGGGGTACAAAGAAATGCTATGATTTATAAATAAGTGGAATAATTAAATCAAGCTAATTAATATAGGTATCACCTCAAGTACTTATCATTTTTTATGGTGAGAATATTTTAAATTTAGCAGTTTTGGAATGTATAATACACTCTACACCTGTGCAACAGACCTAAAAGTAATCTCACCTTCTTCCCTGGGAAACTTTGTACTCCTTGACCATGTCTCCTGGGCCTCCCACTTCTCAGTCTGTGCACCACCACTCTACTCTGTCTCCATGGGACGGATTGTTTTAGATTCCATATAGAAGTAACAATAGGTGATATTTCCCTTTTTGTGCTTGGCTTATTTCACTTAGCATAATGTTCTCTAATTCAATGTTGTTGAAAATGACAGAATCTCCTTATCTTTTAAGGCTCAGTAGTATTACATTGTGTAGATACACCACATTTTCTTTATCCAGTTGTCTCTCAATGGATACTTAGGTTGAGTCTATTCCTTGTCTATTATGAATTTCGAGTATAGCAATGAACATGGGGATGCAGACATCTCTTCAACATGCTGATTTCAACTTTTTTGGGTAAACATCCAGAAGTAGGGTTGCTGGATCATGGGGTAGTTCTATTTTTAGTTTTTCTGAGGCAGTTTCTCAAGGATTTCTAAAGCATTCTCTCCCCTGCCCACACCCCGCTCAGAGGCAGTATAAAAACGCAGCTACATTTTGAAGGCCTAGTGTGTTTACTCACTTCTTTGATCGCTGCTCACACTGCCCTATTGAGAAGCCTCTCTGCTCCTGATTTGTATCATATGGTTGCATTTCTGGCCCTTGTTATTGATTAGCTAGTCCCGATTTCTCTCTTCGATTTTTCCATCAATAGGAAAGACCAGAGAGAATTTCTTTGGTAGGGAGGGGATAAGTCTAGAACTTAGAAGTAAGTAACTGAATAGAGATGATGCTAATGAAAGTGTTTCAGAAATTAATCCTATAATCTAAGCTTTTGAAGAGATTACTGCTCAGGTCCTATCCACAAAGTCAAGGCAGCCCAAATGGGGAGTTGTTTTGTGGGGGATGATCATGTGAGCCAGGATACAGAAAGGGAAGGTTCCGGATGTACTAGGATGGGCATCAGCCTAAGGTTTTCCCATGAAAACATGATTTACAGTAGGAGGACCTGAAGCCACCTAGTAGGAACTGTGTTTTGGGCACACAGTATCCCCTTCTCTTGGTATAGAACCCTCTATTTTGTAGGGTCATCTAATTCTTCCCAAGGGCACCCATATGCTTCAGGGACCCTGAGACCAGTTACTCTGTGGTGACTTCTATGCGACAGGACATTTTCCAAACCCCACCCAGCCAGAGTAAAGCCCAGGCTTTCTCATTAGTGGTGAAGAACACCAAGCTCTTCTCTGTGTAGCCTAGAGGTGAGTCTGCTAAAGTGGGGAGCAAACCTGAAGAACAAAAGTTGAAAATGAGAGTGAGAAACAGTGTTCACCATTAGAGCCCCTGGATCAAGACTGGTCTGAGCCTGAATTCTTCCAGCTTTTTTTCTGTATCTAAATGGATTAATTACCTGTATTATTCAAGTCAGTTAAAGTTAAGTTTTGTATAAAGTGCAATCTACAGCCTCTTAACTTTCAAAGCATTTTTGGTAGAAAAGGTTCAATCAGAAGACAGAGGAGAGACTGACTACTAACACTACGCTCAAGAAATAAGGCCAGTGATCCAAGTTCTTGAAAGAGGGAAACAATTTGAAAGTTGCAAAGAACTTTCTGGTGATTTGGGAAGCCAGTGCTGAGGTTGCAGGCGGGCAGCAAGACGTTCATTTTATGCAGACCTGGTGTGACCTGCCAAGCTCAGGGTGGGTCTGGAAGGAATCGTGATGAAACCCGATCTTCAGTGAGGTGTGGAGTGCATGACTGAACATACATCCACCTGTATTGACATTAGGGATCATCATCGGCAACTCCTGATGTGTGCCAGTGGTGACAGGAGACCATGGTGAGAGTGACAATGGGCTAGGCAAGAGACATGGTGAGGCAAAGGCACAGCTATAGCTGGGTGTGGTTGTGCACACCTATAACCCCAGCTACCTTGAAGGCGAGGAAGAGGAGGGCAAGTTGGAGGACAGACTGAGCATCTTAGTGAGATGTTGCCTTAAAATAAAAAATAAAAAGGGGGTGGAGGTGAAGCTCAGTGGTAGAGCACACCTGGATTCTATCCCCAGAAAAGACAGTACAGGTGTGCATTTCCTCAGAGCTTTGTGAAGGGAAATATAGTGTTACCTGACAGCTCCCAGGCAATCAGGACACTGGTGGCGGTGGAAGACTGAGTAAAGAGCTTTGACTTTGTGTAAAACCTAAGTCAGCTGGAACTCAGGGCAAGGGGAAGGGAGGCTATTAAAAGGAATAAACTGAGTAGAGGAATACAGGCTCTTCAGGGGGAAAAACACAACAACAACAATCCAAAACCAAACAAAAACCTAAGCTAAAATAAATGGCACAAAGTCTTACCTTAACTCTGAATAAGCCTTCTCAGAGTACTGGTCTCCTGATTGGTTAAAATACAGTCAGGTTCTATGAAATATGATCACACCACTGTCACCAAACACCACTGTCAACTGTTACCAAGGCTACCCATCCTGTCTCCTTAACTAGAAGTCTGGAAAATGGCGGAAGACATGAGAAGAATCCTTGGCTTAGCACATCAAGACACCAAGTGTTCCAACTAGGAAACTACTCTAATTAGGAAGTGCTGTGGAATGTGACTCTGGGAGAGTGGAGGGGAGGCAAACATCAAAGGGCATGAGGAAGACACAAGATTCAGAGGAACCGTGGATACAGGTTAAAGAATGCAAAGTGGCATCAAATAGCTGGCATGATTTTTCTGATTTCCATTTGCAAGAGCTAAGTCCAAAAATTACCAGAAAGCTATATTTTATGAAATTTCTTATAATACAGGTGGATTGTAATATCACTAATAATAGGTGGTGCTTATTGGGTACTTTCTATGTGTCTGGCATTTTGCTCTTTGACATCTATTATTTTATTCTTACAACCCCTCAAGGTATGTATGTGTGTATATATGTATGAATTGTTATTTCCAATATCAATCAAGTATGCCAAGAAATGGAGAAATCAAGGGACTAGCCAACATACAGAGCTAAGAGGGTGAGTTTTAAACATTGTGCTAGGGGCTGGGATTGTGGCTCAGAAGTAGCGCACTTGTCTAGCATTCGAGAGACCTTGGGTTCAATCCTCAGCACCACATTAAAAAAAATAAAAATATGTGTCCACCTATAAGTAAAAAATAAATATTTTTTAAAAATTGTACTATACAGGAACAAAAAATAGTTTTGAGAATGTCATCCTTTCCACAGTGAGCTTTCAAAGGCCAAATGGAACAATCAGGCAACATATTTAAAAGAAACTGTTTAAATAATTCTTCTAAGCAAACAAAAGGCATACATTTTTCAAACTATCTAGGTGAGACATGCAAGTTGAATAGTCATAGTAATGCTAATGTCCTTAAACCTTTAAAAATGTAGAATAGATAACTGCAAAGAGAATTATCTAGATGGATAAATTACTACAACAAATTCTTACAAGGCAAACACCCTTATAATAACTATTCAGATCAGGAAAGGGAAATTGGGCCCCCACCAAGCCTCACTGCCCTACCCGATCACTGTGACCTACCTGCTGCCAAAGAACCACTGGCATGACTTTGACAATCCTTTCTTCCTTTTCCTTATACGTTTACCACCCAAGTGTGTAACCCTAAAGACTGTAGCTCCGTGTTGGCCTTTTTTTTTTTTTCCTACTATGTCTTTCAAGTCTATTTTAATCTATAGCTTTTTTCTCTCTCCATTTCCTCCTGTAAAAATGATTTCTGAATAAACCAGACCTTGCAAACCTGCAAACTGGCAGTTTCCCATAGCCTGGATTTGGCTGAGTGTATCAGTGCAAATATTATAACTAGTCAGTAAAAATCAAGCCATAAGGAGGGTGTCAGGTAGATTTAAATGTAGACACCTGTTCTGCCAAATTCATAAGTGCACTAAAACTCAGTTTCTCTAACAAAATGTTGCTCTTTTTTTTTTTTTTTAAACATAGCTTGGATCCAGTTGCTTTGCGGTAACCTGCCTCTTTCTTCCTTCCTGATGCCTTAGACATTTATTCCCAAGAAAACGTGGTAGAGGAAAAAATACCACATTAGATGTATAAGGAAGGTCAAGAAATCAATAAGTATAAACAAAATTTTTTAAAGAGAATTTTTTCTTAGGAAATAAATAAAAATGACCAGCAACTTATATCAAGCCCTTTGATTATCTGAAAAATGTGGTGCTTTTCTTTCTTTAAAAGATAAATCATATGTAGTTACTGGCAGAAAAGACATGGTATCAAAGCAAAATCAATATAAGGGCAACATAAAATCGCTGATTTTTCTTAAGTACAGCAAGAAAAACCATATACATTTCTATCTTCGCATTTACTCTCCCACCACATTCTTTTCAAGCCCCAATCTCTAGCAGTGGCCTTTGGTCATGGAATAAAAATATCTTTGCCATTAAACCTACTTGATAAAAGACCTTGGGGCAAGTTATTCAACACAAGCTTCCCTACATGAACAGTAAGGATACTATATACCTTACGAAGTAGCTGGGAGCTCAAACTAGATAATAGCTATAAAGTGTCACATAGTAAATGCATAACAAATGTCAGTCTCTTCTTTGCCTCTTCTCTGCCAACTGGTATCAATTTTCATTTAAATCTGTTGACTTTAAAAAAAATCAAACTATTGAGAATCAAAAGTTCAAATAAAGGACATAAAAATTTTGGGTTTTCATCTCACCAGGTGCAAAATAAATCTTTCTGACAATGTCCTTATGAATAGAGCCACTTAGCACTATGCATGAACTTGAAGAACCAACAACAAAATTCCCCTTTGCAGTATTTCCTGCCTTCCTCCTCTTCTGCCCGGTCCCTCTACTACCTCTCTGGATTAGTCTTTATTTGTTCAACCACGTAGCATGAGGGGCCTGGAACACTTCTACTCCAAACCTAACTTTATTGGGAAGGAAACTGAGATACAGAGAAAGAAAATGACTTGCTCAGGGACACTCAGCTAATTAACAGTAAAGACAACAGTTCAGTAGGGCTACTCCTTGGTGGCTAGGCTTTCTCCACCTGTGCATTCCTATCACAAATCTGGTTGCAAACTAGATGCCCACAGGAGTCAGTAGGTAAAAGAAATGAGAGCAAAGACAGGGGCCTCAGTGGAGGGGGTTGGGCCACTCTGCTCCCGTTCACAGTGATCCTGTAGGGAAGAGGGCTCTGAATTGCTAGAATGTCTTAATAGTGAAGGAGATGATGGAAACCTGAAATTTTATGGTTAATCTCACTTACAAATGTTGACAATATATTAAACATGTTTAAACTTCTCTTCAGGTAAAATAAGCACATCTATGCACTGGACTTAGTCCACAGCTGGCTATTGGAGGGCTCTGCATGCTGCTAAGCCTAATTTAAATTTATTTAATTTTATTTGCTTTGATTCTTGCACACTCTGCTCAAAAAACTTCAAGGGCTCCTGATGGTCTGTAAGATAAAGTCTAAACTTCCTTGCTAGTCCTTTATGGCAATCCAGGACCACAGCCAAGGTCCTAAGCCCTACTTCAACCTTGCAGTCCATTTCTGTCTTCCGCTGCAGCCACAACAACCAACGAATTGTCCTTTACATATGAAAATGCACAGAAAGGCACCTGCCCAGGTCACCAGGGCCCACTCCTTGGTCTCTAGGCTTTCTCCACCTATGCATTCCTATCACAAAACCCTGCCTTGCCTTTAGCTCCAACACCACTCTCCATGAACACATCCAGAATGGCCCCTGCTGCCGGACTTCATATCATTTACATATGACACCACATACTCTTTGTCTTGGAGTTATTTACATCTTCCCAAACACCTAACAACATTCATGGAAGGAAAGTTTTGGATCTTGAACTATACCAAATAACCCCACAGTACTTTGTACAGCACAGTGAGTTCAATAAACATCTTAGGAACACTATCCACTAAAAACTTGTGGATCCAACTATGCAGAACTGTATCACATCCATGCTTCTATAGCAGGGTTTTTACCAAGTAGACAGGCTCTTGCATGCAAAAGGATGACTACTTCACCTTCCTGGCTCCCCAAGACATCTTCTCCACTGAGTTGGCACTTTCTACATGCTTTGAGATTTCCTCCTCTAGAAGCACTCATGTTTCTGCCTTAGACAACATTGTTTCTAAGCAGCTACTGTTAAATAGCCATGTGCCATATGCAGGCATTTCATGGGGAATGAGTCTTTCTCAATAGAGTAAGATTAATTAAGCAGATCTGATGGTAATCACTGTGAAAGGTACAGAAAGCTGGACTATCAGCAAACAGATACTGTGCAAATATTTCAGATTTGATAAAATCAATGAACCCTAACAAGGAGCACTAAATCTTGGCTAGCCAGCAACCAAGGCTAATTGTGATCGCCAGCATCAGAAATTTGTATCTCACACTTTGTTATTCTGGAGCTGCACCCATGTTCAGTCATCTCTAATCAGTTAGTGTCAAAAAGGAAAAGAAAGAAAAATTGGACTCCATTTAATTTTTACTGGCCTGGTTAACTGTAGGGGCACTCAATAAAATGTGTGTTGAATGGATTTTTTAAAATCAATTTTTACTCTTGCTTAACATGAAAGTAATTATCCTTTCAGCAATTACTGAAAGGAAAAAAAATACTACAGTGATCTAAGACAGTCTAAATTTGCACAAGAATGGAAAAGCCGATACAGTCTTATTTCAAATCAACAACAATTTAGATATAAGCTTGGTAATTTCATTTAGCATATAGAGGTCACACCCCTTCTATCATGTACAAATATGAACTGTCAAAGGCAAGTTAAGCTTTGAAAACATTATCTGCCTCACATTTAATGTCACATGACAATCTGTGTTCAAGTAACAGAAGCCAAGACAATCAAGAATTCCAGGAAATGTTAAAGAAAACTAACGACTGCAGATGGTTCCACTGTGAAAACAATGTATTCTTCTGCTCTGGATGATGCCATGGTAGGTCACATCTATTAAACCTCTAATTTCTTTACCAAGAGTGGGCAATTCATTCCTAAACTTTCACTGGAAATGCTTCTAGTATAAGCATAGTATAAAAGATATAGTCCAAGAAGTTTCCATAAAAGTGATTCTTTTCCTTGTAACTCCTGTGGGTAAAAGGAAGGGGTGGGGGCAGAATAAGTCTTCAGTCCCCTGAGATTTCCCATTTTAATCTCTCTTGTGGCAAAGTATACTTGAAACAATACTCTTCCTTCTGTTGAAAACCTATAATGTGGACACGCGTATTTATCTTTATATAAATAAATTATCATCTGACTTTAGAAACAAACATCCAAGACACTGTTCAAGCATAAAAGGAACCTGGACCTTTGATATTGGTTAAAATCCCACACTGACTCCAATAACAACAAATATTTAATGGTTAAAATTTGTAAAATAAAAAGATTCATGTTTTTGTTAAAGAATAAGAACAAAGCAGCACTTAGGAAAACAAGAGGAAGCTTGGAAACCACTACATCAAGCTCACTTGTGCCCACGGAAAAGAATATAAACGCTGCAAGAGGCACGGCTCACAGAGATTGCGTTCTTTCTTTCTTTCTGTTTCTGTTTTTTTTTTTTTTTAACAACAACAACAAAAAAAAGGCAGGTCCAATCCCCTTTGGTATTATTAAGTGCGTTGTTTATGCTGATGTTTCCCAAAGGGTCGATGATGAAGAATGAAAGAGCCATGCAACTACGACCTGAGAATATCAGTGTTCCTCACACGGAAATGGAAGCACTAGGCACTTGGGGACACACCACCAGAGCATCTGCGTAGAGGTGACATTCGGATGCTCTTAATGAGTTTCCTACTTCTAAGAACCCGATTTTTTTTTTAACTGTACAAGGGTTCTGGGGTGAAAACGAGTGAAGATTCACCCACACCCTGGGTCTCCTTCTGGGAGCAGGCTGTGCACTCGGGCTGGGGACCCGAGGCCCTGCAATGGGCCGCAGAGGTCAAGGCCACATACTGGGTGTCCTCTCCCAGTGGCGGGCGTCCAGAAGCCTGGGGGTCCCCCTCTCTGCCAAATGAGAGGCAGTCAGGTCAGATGTGGCATCGCCGCGTGTCAGCTCTCCCCACTGGCACAGCTGGCGTCGCTCAGAGACTGGCCAGGAGGGCGCCCGCAGTCCCCGCCGGCCTGCGCGCGGATGGCGGGCGCCGCGGCCCCGCCCAGGTCCCCCCGGGCGGCGCGGGCGGCGGCCCTTACCTGGTTCCTGCGGTACCACTCGCCCGACAGCGAGCCATTGCCCGCGTCCGGCGCCCAGTACGTGAAGTTGCGGGACAGCTCGTCCAGGGCGGCCGAGGCGGCGTCCCCGGGGCCCGCGGGCGCCCGCGCCGCCATTAGGTCTCGCTCCTGGCGCTCGGGCCGCGGCCGTCTCCCCGCGGGGCCGCCCCGCCAGCAGGCCGCTACGAAGCCACTTCCTGCCCGGTGGCCCTGCGAGGCGGACGCGCCGGACACCTGGCTCCCGCCCCCGCGCGCGGCAGGTGCGCGCCCTTCCGCCAGCCCTGCCCCGCGCGGCCGCCGCCTCCCGCGCCCCGCGGAGCCCCGCGCTCTGCGGCCTCCAGCCCGCGGGGCCAGCGCCACGCTGCGGGGCAGAGCCCAGGCCCGTCCGCGCCCGCTGCCCACCCGTGTCGGGGCTAGAATTAGACGGTCTCCAATGCCCTCCTGCAAATCTCTGTCCTAGTGAATGGAAGAGCAAGGAGCCATTGACTAATAACCCCAAGAGCTACCTTCGCCGGACTGTACCGGGCAATTTCAGCTCTGTTACGTGTGCAGAGATCCTCACATTTGGATTTAAAATTGTTTGCATGTGGAAGAGTCAAGCGTTCCCCCAAATACTGTGAACGATGTGCGAATAAAGATCCCTGCAAATAATCTTGGTGCCAGCGCTTCAGAGATGCTTACTAACTGTTCCTGGAATGAAGGAGGAATCCCCAGTGGTAGCTGGAGGATCCCCACGTGTATTTGATGACTGAAGGGGGTTTCCTTCAGAAAGGACCAGAAGGAATGGCTGAAGAGTTGCCAGCTACTGCTTATAAAATTTTAGGACAGGAGAGAAATGTGAAATGAGAAATGAATGATGTTAAGAGCTCTAACCAGATGTTCTGGTTTTACCTGTTTTTAAATTGTATTACTACAATGATCAGTAAGGTGTCTCGCACTTTAAGAATAACATGCTTTTATATTGTTGCCTGAAGCGCTGGGACTTGGAATTCTTTCACTTACACAATGCTGAGATTCTTCCTAAATAATGTGCTTAAATAATGTACTCTTTCATGAAAGAGACCTTGGAGAAAAGAGAATTGCTGCCTAGCAGGGAATAGTGAAGATCCTATTTTTTTGTTGTTGTTGTTGTTTAATCAGTTATACATGACAGGAGAATGCTCTTGGATTCATTGTACACAGAGCACAAGTTTTCACTTCTCTGTTCACCAAGTAGGGTCGCACCATTCGTGCAATCATACATGTACCTAGGATAATGATGTCTGTCTCCTTCCACTATCTTATCCCCTTGCTTCCTCCCCTCATCTTCCTCCCCTTTGCCCAAAGTTCCTCCACTCGTCTTATGCACCCCACCTCCATTATGGATTAGCATCCATTTATCAGAGAAAACATTGAGCCTTTGATGTTTGGGGATTGGCTGACTTTGCTTAGCATGATATTCTCCAACTCCATCCATTCACCTGCAAATGCCAAAATTTCATTCTCTTTCATTGCTGAGTAATCTTCCATTGTGTATATATACCACAGTTTCTTTATCCATTTATCTATTGAAGGGCATCTAAGTTTGTTCCACAGTTTGGCTATTGTGGATTGTGCTGCTGAAACCATTAATGTGGTTGTCAGTGTAGTATGCTGTTTTTAAGTCCTTTGGGTATAGATCAAGGAGTGAGATAGCTGGGTCAATTGGTGGTTCCCGTCCAAGTTTTTTAAAGGAATCTCCATACTTCTTTCCAGATTGGTTACACCAATTTGCAGTCCCACCAGCAATGCATGAGTGTGCCTCCCCGCTGCCCTCCTGACTATTTCTTAAGGGAAATGTGCAAATAAGAGAAGAAAATGAAAAGCAATCTTTTCAGATACAGAAAAAAAAATAAGACGAATCATCTCAGAAGTTGTGTAGTTTCTTGCTTGAGCAACCAAAATGTTCTGTGAACAGTTAATGATGATGGTTAACTATTCCTAACTTAAAGAGGCCAATTTATTTAAAATAAATATCTGAAGGAAAAGTTGTATTTTTTTTAAATAACATCATATTAATTCATCTTGGTGACTTTATTAAATGCTTCTTTCTCTTCCTATGCCGTAGAGTGCAAGTAACAGAAGATCTAAATCAAAGCGGCTTAAGCCATAAGCATCTGTTATCTTAAAGGGAATGTTTCTCTATATGGTTCTATGACGTTGCCACAGGATTTTTCTTCCCTGTAGAGCTTTTAGACATCGGCCTGGTTCTTTTAAAAAGGAAAACTTTCTTCAGAACCACCCCCCCCAAGCTGCCCCACCCCCAGATCCCATTGGCCAGAACGCATCACATGCCTGTATCCTACTGCAAGGAGACTGGGAGAGTGATTCTTGGGCTTTTCCAGCCTTGAGAGTAGGAGGTGAGCTTTGCCAGCCAGGAATAACAAGGTAGACTGGGGATGGCAGAGGGAACCAGCAGATCCTGGCATGATCACTTTTTTTAAAAGTATTTCTATCAGCCAGGTTAGTAGTCTTGCCGTGTCTAACAAGCAAAATACTAAACAGATCGTGTTCCTTTCCAGTTTAAAATGCCTCCCATTCTCAACTTTGACACAATAAAGTTCACATTTTAAACCTAGCATGAGACCCTTTATGATCCGGCCCCTATTCTCTGCTCCACTCAACTCCTTCTCACTTTATTTTTAACTTAAAAAAATAATTTTCAGTATCTTTATATTTGTTTAAAGCCTCTAATTTGGAAAGAAAGTATTCGCTGCAGAAAGACATGATTGTACAGCCTACGACATGTTGTTCAACGGATTCCAAGATGCCATTGCCATTGCTGCTGCTGTCCTAGTGTATGTGGGTGGTTTCAATGAAGAATTCGTGACCAGAGTGCCTTCCCACACAGTTCACAAGGAGGCGGCAGGAATGCCGTGTGAACTATTTTGGTCCCAGCTGTGTAGGCGGAGCTGTGGAGACTGTTCTGTGCTTTGTGGTGGCCTCTGCCTTTTGCAGGGTTCTGCAGGGGATATCCTGTTCACTTTACAGGATGCCAAAAGTGTTTGATCAACCTCCTGTCTTCAGTGCCTCAACCTGGAGGTCTGTCTTCCTTGATTAATTCAAAGAATTCTATTCTGGTACCACATCATTTGAAGAGGGACTTCACCATGAACTTGGAGAACAGGATTACATTTGCCAGCCTTGCTTGGAATCTTCCACTTGCAACATAAAAGAAACTCTTTTTTTTTTTAAATTATTATCTTTGGCAAGAATCAGTCAACACTAGATATTGTGTGTGTAAGGGTCTAAGGTAAAGATTAGTTCAAAATTCACACATCATATACAAAAGCCGATTCCAGATTAGTGACTGTAATGAGAAAAGCAAAACTTGGTATCTTTTAGAATAACATTATGAGGTAATCCCTACAAAAAAAGTAGTTTGGCAGTTGTTATAGCGCAAAGAATGAAGGTAGATTATCTGTGTTCAAATCCTGACTCCACTGCTTAGTTGCTGGGTGACTTTGATCTAGTTGCTTAATTTCTCTGAACCTTTAATTCGTCTATCTGTAAAAGGGAAATATTGAGTACCAAACACTTAAGAAGTGTTGGATGAGTTTGGGCCATTACTATTTATAACCTTAGAAGAGGGAAGGATTCCTTAAACAGATACAAAAATACAAACCACAGAAGAAAAGATTGAGAAGTGTGATTATACCAAAAATAAGAACTGCTATAAATCAGTTGTGCAAAGTGTGAAAACATAAGTCACAAACTGAAAAGATTTATTTATCACCCAGATGACTGACAGATAATCCACATCCAGAATGTATGAATAATTCTAATAGGTCAGTTAAGAAAAGTATCATCAGGGCTGGGGACATAATTCAGTGGTAGAGTGCTTGTTTAGAGTACATGAGGCCCTGTGTTCTAGTCCTAGGACCAGAAAGAAAAAAATCATACAACCTTAGAAAAATGAGCAAAAACATACATGGTCATTTTTGAAATAAGAAAAAAATATGAGTGGCTACATAATCATATATAAAATACTTCTATCTAACCAATAGCCAGAAAAATACAAGTTAAAACCCCCAATGAGAACTATTTTTATATCCACTGGTTGTCAAAAACAAATTTTTAAAAATTTCTATGCTGTGCATTTTTAAAGATGTTGAGAAGTAGAAATTCAAGGCTAATGCTACTGATATTGGAGCTTGGCAATATTTTGTTAAGATGCAGATATGTATGTACCTACACAAAGAAACATTTGCCCATGGACAGAGGGAAAGTCATACAAGGATAAAAGCACTTTTTTAATAGCAAGAAACCTGGAAACCGCTCAAGTATCCATCAGCAGGAATAGTAGGCAAATGAATTTTTATACATTTAGGTAATGGAATACTATATAGCAATGAAACTCTCTGAACCTGAGTTACCCAGTGCATGAATCCCACAAAGGGTGAGTTCAGTTTGTTTGATATTCTGAATTTGAGGAGCTTGTGGAGTATTCAAGTAGAAATAGATGTGCAGAATAAAGGTGCACAGTTAAGAGCGGGGCCCAGGAAATAGATTTGGAAGTCCCCAGCACCAGAAAAATCATACAGCTAACATCTGCTCTAAAGCAATATTTAGCAAACCTCTTCTGTAAAGAACTGGGTAAAAATATTTTAGGTTTTGTGGATCATATAATTTCTGTCACAACTGCCATGGCCATATGGAGGTAGACCCAGATGACATGTGAGTAAATGGATGTTGCTGTGTTCCAATAAAACTTTATTTACAAAAACAGGAAGTGGGTTGGATTTGGCCCAGGGGTCACAGTTTGCCAACTCCTGGGCTAGAAAGAGAAACGTCAAGCATAGAACAAAAGGCAAAAAAAATTTTTTAAATTTGAGAGGTAAGTGAATATATTTGCTAGGTTTTGTGACATTTCTAATAACAGAATCCCAATTCAAAGGGAAATTGAATAAGTCCTGCTTAAAACCTGTGAGGGTGGGGTAGATCCTGGCCCCTGGATGTAAGAACATGGTTGTGGGGGATGGGCTTCATCCTCAGATCTGCTTCACATTGTGAGATCTTAGCCACAGCAGCTCCTGGTGTCTGTATTTACATCCTGGATTCAGAACTGTAAGGAGTCCCAGTTTTTCATGCCCCCAAAGGCAGAGATATCTGCATGATAATCCCCACCATGGCTCAGTGACCTCCAATTCCTCCCACTAAAAGCATCTTCCCAGTGATGTTGGGCTTAACTACATGGCTTGCTTTGGCAATGCAAACTGGATGTGAAAGGGTAAAGTTTCTAAGCTGCAAAGCCTGAGTTAAAATGTAAAGGACTAGGTATTGTAAAGTTTCTGAACTGCACACAGAACCTGAAATTCCTGAGGCAGTTAAGACAATGCCCGGTACTGACCATTTAGTTGTTAAATAACCTGGACCCTGTGCAGTTTGGCACATAGGCATTCAGGGCCTAAACCAATCAAAGTACCCCCCCCCCTTAGGACTGACCTATCACCCCCCCCCCCCCCCCCCCCCCCCGCCTGACCTGTTCCTGCCAATGAATGGACTAATCATGTTTGAGAGTTGTTGTTCAATTTTCCCGTGCCTCATGATGATTTGCTCTGATGTATGCAAAGTCCCTGCCCTCCCTAAAAAAGTGTACTTAAGCACTGCTCAACCCCTGCTCAGGGCTCTTGGGCGCTCTCCCTTCTTGAGTGAGCCTGGAGCCCCAGCGCGCTGGATTGGATCCTCAGTAAACCCCCTTTTGCTTTTGCATGAGTCGGTCTCTTGGTAGTCTCTTCCTCCGACGTTTGCTGGACTCTTACAGATGGAGTGACTGTGTGACGATTCTGGGCCCAAACTGTCAGAGCCACTGCTGTTTCTGATTACTCTGTGCTCCTCCCTGATAAGAAAATGCCCGAGTAGACACTGCCCAGAGAAGACACGGTCTAGAAAAGCTTCAAGGAGAATGGGGCCTTGGGCAGCGACTGAGAGAAGAGGCAGCTGAAACAAGTGCAGGGACACAGGAGAGTATGGAAGGAATACCAAACACCTCTGACGAAAGCAGAAAGTCCAAATATGTGCCCCGATGGCGAGTGGTAGCCTAGGCAGCACCTGCACCACAGAACAGCTTGATGTCTGGAGAGCAGCCTCCAGGAACAGCTTTCGACCCAGATTGCTAATTAGAATTTTTTACTGTGTGTGAAATTTTCCAGGATCAGCAATGGAGTGTCGTCTGCATCTCCAGCAGGCTTCCCCTTCCAAATACAGCTTCCTCAACCTGTCTAGCCAGTCAAGTGCCATGGCTGCACGACCGGCTCACACATGCCCCTGGGAAAAGTCCCTCTCATGCTGCACATGCTTAAAACAAAGAACAGCAAGACAAGAAAACCCCTCTCCTCGTCCTTATGCACTGAGTTAATGGTTTTGTCCTGTTTGTCCTGTTTATCTGCATCCACAGGGATGATTCTAGAAGTCACTAAATTTCAGCACACTGGAGTGTGATTATTATTATTTGCATGGAAATACAACGAAGTGCATGGTGATTAACTGTGGCAAATGGCTTTCAGGCAGGCCTCAAGCTTCATCCCTGACCAGCTGTGTGGCCTTGGGCAAACTTTTTTACTCCCTTAAGTCCTAGTTTTTTCTTCTTTATAGGAATGATAATAGTTCTTGCTTTGCAGGGTGATTAATGAGAATTCCACAAGACAATTAAAAGTGCTTTGCCATGCCTGACCCAGAGTCAACATACAATGCATTTAATCACAGTTAAAAAAAAAACAAATAAAAATAATGTTTTAACTAGCTTTTCATTACTTTAGCAAAATACTTGAGATGATTAACTTATGAAAAGAAAAGGCTTATTTTGGCTTAAGTTTTGGAAGTTACAGTTCATGATTGATTGACCCTATTGCTTTTAGGCCTGAAGCAAGGCACACATCATAGTAGAGGCAGGTTGTGGAGTGAAATTGGTTATATTATGAGCCAGGAAGCAAAGAAGAAGGTAAAGGGTTAAGATCCCGAAATCCCTTTCAAGAGCATGCACTGATGACCTTCAGATCTCTCACTAGGCCCCACCTATTAAAGATTCCACTACCTCCATGTTAGTAAGCTTTCCATCACTAAGAAAACGTATTTGAGAAAGACAACTTAAAGGAGGAAAGATTTATTTTGGCTTACAGTTTCAGAGGTTTCAGTCCATGGTCTATGGGCTCCATTGCTTTGAGCCTAAGGAGAGGCAGAACCTCATGGCAGAAGGGTATGGGAAAGGAAAGCTGTCAGCTCATGGCAGGCAGCTGGAAAGCAGAGAGGGAGAAGGAGAAGGAGGAGGGGCGGGGAGGAGAAAGGTCCAGGGACAAGAAATAATCCCCAAGGGCATGCCCCAAGACCTACTCCATTCAACTAGGTTACAGCTCCTACAGTTTCCATCACTTCCCAATAATGCCATCAAATTATAAATCCCTCACTGGGTTAATCCACTGATGAGGGTAGGGCTTTCACTATCCAAGTGTTTCTCAACAGTCCCACCTCTGAGCATTGCTGCACTGGGGACCAAATCTTCAACACAGAGACTTTGGGGGATGTTCCAGATCCAAACCATAGCAATTTCCCAACGGACCTCCTCCTAAGTCTACACCAGTCAACTAGAAACGCAAAGCAAGCCACGTGATTTTAAACATTTTTATAGCTACACACATAATGAAAAAGGCAAAAAGAAATAGTTGAAATTAATTGTAACAATGGATTTTATTTTACCCACTATATTTAAAATATTCTCATTTTGACTTGTAATCAATATAAAAACTTAATTCTTTGTACCAAGTTTGAAATCTGGTATGAATTTCACACTTGGAACTCATTTTAATTCAGATTAGCACATTTCAGTGCTCAGTAGCCACATGGGTCTAACGGCTGCTCTGTGGGGAAGCACAGCTCCAGGCCAAGAAAGCACACCAAGCATAGGGCTCAGCTCCCTTCCTGTCTAAGGACCCACTTCTTTCCCAGGTGGCTGCTCAGGAGAATAGCTCCTGGCTTCTTGGAAGACATGTCTACTGCCCACAGGGGTGTGCTTTACCTTACTCACCTTGCCTGAAAAAACACATCAGAATGAAACATCAAAGCCCCAACATTCATTCAACAGGACACAGACACAACAGGAGATTAACATTTCCCAACACTTTCAAGCTCATTATCTGAAGTAGGCAACTATCACCTATCTCTTTCTGTAATGGAGTTACAAAACAATAATGCACAGGAAGGGTACAAACTTCTGCCCTGGAGAAACTTAAACTCGAATAAGCAGGATCTTTTAACATAGTGTAATGGGGAAAGTAAATACTAGGTGTTTGAGTGGGTGATAACCTAGCCCAGGAGTGTGTGGGGGTATGTGTATGCATGCAGATGTTGTTTTCAGATAGATGTATGTGTGCACACGCACTCATGCACACGTAAAGAGACATTCAGGAAACCAACACCTAATGTGAGACCTGAGGATTGAGTTGAAGTTGGGGTGTGGGCTGTGAACATGGATTGGGGAAAGGAGGACACCATTCCAGGTCAGGGAAGAGCCTGCAAACCACTACATCCAGCCGGAGTCCAAAAAGAATAAATCTGTGATTTGGGGAAGATGTGAGAGTGGCCAGGGATAATCATGGTCCGATAGTCTGGAAATATTTAAATTCTATAATGAAGGTCCTGGAAACGTGAGCTCTGGTTCTGATTTCTCACCTGCGTTCTTGTTCTGTATTTCCAGCTGTTTATTCTGTTCCAGGGTAAATTTGACTCATTCAATATCACTCAGCACCTTCACTCTATTAAATATTCTAAACCGACTGTGTCTTGATTTTTGTGCCTCTAATAGTGGGATCAGCATCATTTCAGACTCCTGTCACAGTTAAGACTTCTTTCATCTCTCCCATATGTTACCCACTGTCACTAAATCTTGCTAATTTTTTGACTGAGTATCTGAAGGCTTTTGGTTCAAATGCTTTTTGGCTTCTCTGAAGATAATTCATCACTCATTTTAAAATAATAACTTGAAATTTTCACCAGGGCTATCAAAATTCCAAGTGGCATAATTTGTACTCTTTTGAAATATCAATTTGGAACAAACCAGCAGTTTGAAAAATCATATCAGATTATAAAGTAGGAAAATAATTTCCATGATTCAGAGAAGCCCCAAGTCATTTTTTATTGGGAAAAAAAGATGATTCTTAATGTTGTGTTTATTCTTAGATTCTAGTGTCTTCTTAGGTAGTAGAAAGTTCCACCCTCCTCCTGAAGGCATATCATTTAGTACCTGCATAAAAATTCCATAAACAAGGACTTACTTGTCTTTCTCTAGGTGGGTTCCACCCTCTCTTTGTATTCCCTGGATACATTACCTGCAAGTTGACTCACCCTAAAAAAAAAAAAGAAATGTTCAACATTGTTTAAACTTGTCCTGGATTACCAAGTATCTTACTTCATATTGGCTCAGCAATTCATTATAACCACACCCTGAAAACTGGACATGGAACATTTAGAACACAAGAACCAGATTGCATTTTGTGTCTCAGGAATTAATGATCATTTCCCCCAGTTGTATTTTGTCATATTTTAAAGAAATTATCTACTGTCTGAAAATTCCATTTAAATTAATAAGTGTTTATTGAGATTTATGGACCGTGTTCAGCATGCAACCACTTGTTAAAGGTATGGTAGCTTCCTATAACTAAAAACCAGGACACATGATGGTGTGACAATGAAACAGAGCACCAGACGTCAGTACTACCTTGGAAAATTTGGGCTTTGTGATTGCCATAGTTACAGGAAATGCAAAGAAATATTGTCCCTCAAGCTCATAACTTTATTGGAAACACAAGCCTAGCACACTTTCATTAACTTTACCACCAAGTAAATATTGAGCAAATTCCTAGTAGAGGAAATACTTTGTTAGCTGGGAGGATTACAAAAATGAAAAAAAAAAAAAAATACAGTGATCCTAAATGCTTTCTCAAATGTGGTAGGCCCCTGGATGACAAGTTTTATCTGAGACTTTGGCAAGGCTGTGGGGCCCAGTTGTTTGGTCCAACACCAGTGTAAGATGTTGCTGCGAAGATACTCTTTTAAAGATATGGTTAATATTTAAACCAGTAGATTTTGAGTAAAGCAGGCTACCCTCTCTAAGATGGGTGGGCCTCATTCAATCTTTGTCTTCAACGCAGAGACTGAGGTTCCCCCAGAAGAGAGAATTCTGCCTCCAGATTGCCTTTGGAGTCAAGGCCACAATATAGGCTCTGGCTGGGATTTCCAACTATTGTCCTGTCCTCTAGATTGTAGACTTATGAGGCCCCACAATCTCATGAGCTAATTCCATAAGATAAACCTCTTTCTCTAATACTGAAGCACACCCTATTGGTTTTGGTCCTCTGGAGAACCCTAATACAGTTCACATAAGAATCGGTATTTATTTCCCATTTTAGACATGATCTCTGCATTTAAAATATCATTATCTAATATCTTTTTTTTTTTTTCACAAATTGTAACATCCCACTTAACAATATGCCCTCTGGCAATGTTGTGAATGACTGGCTTGCACTTTGAAAGACCACCTAGCTGCAGAAGAGAAAATTTTAGAAGCCCATATGGATTTATCGGATGAAACCAAACTGAATTTCTGGTGGAATGAGAAACACAACAATGTGGAGAGTGTGAAGAAACTTAAGAAGGACTCAAGAGACGGGGGAGACAGCAGGAAGGAAAACACAGAAAAAAAGCAACTTTGTCCTTTTGATTGCAGAATCTGGGGGAAAGGCATGCTAGGCCCTGGGCCTGACAGTATCTTTACATTGCAAAGACTCTAGAAAGAAAAGAGACGATAGAGCAAGACTGGTCAAAGAAGCTGGGGGGTAACCATTAAAATTAATTGGGAGTAAAACAGGAGCAAAGAATTTATTTAAGACCTAGAACTGTTAGTTCAGCACTAGATTAAGGTTGGGAGGCTTCAGAGCTTCTGCACACTGTGCTCTGGGTAATGGTACAGCTTGATCTGTTCCACAAAGGGAATGTGGGTCCTCTGTAGTGAGAGAATTCCAGACAGTCAATTTTCCCATCTGACTTAAGAACTTAGCAGACCCACTTCTCTGAACTGGCACTAGGAAACACTTGGAAGGGGGAAATCTTATGAATAATTAGACATAATGAGGTTGTCAGCTCGTATATCATTATGCCTTGCCTCTCAGGGATGTTTTGCAGATTAATTAGTTAATGTTTGTAAAATAAGCTCCAAGTGCCATGTATCTCTGGCATAGAATTTGATTTTCAGTGTGATGAATGTAATTAAGTCATGTTGATTTCATACGGACTCTCACCGCAGGATACCGCCAGTTGGGGAATGTTCTGGGGCCTGGGCGCCTGGGTTCCTACACTGGCATTTCATCAAGAAGAGCTCTCCGTGACAGGTATTTTGCATCAGGTGTGATATACATCTCAAGCAGGATGAGTCATTTAAAGTGTCAGATTAGAGTTGTGGCTTCTATTGATAAATGAAAGTTATGTTAGTACATTAGCATCTATCTTGGCAGTATAGTAATTAGAAGACTTTAACCTCAAATTCAGCAGAGGAAAAAAAACACTAAGGTTTCTTCTTTGGGGCCTTAAATCATTCTTGCCTACCATATGACATATACGTTAAATATTCCTCAGTTAGGAAATTCATTTTTTTTTAAACCCAGCAATGGTTTCAAATATCCCCAAGCCATACCTTGTAGTAAGCATTTCTTAAATAATACAATTGATTGTTGACTCAGAAGTTCAAGTATGTGATTCGTATTTTTAGATTTGGTGATTTTTGAGAGAGGAGTTGATCAGGCCTTTTTCAAACATTTTGGTCTGAGGACCCCCCCAAATAATCTCAAAAGTGACTGAAGATTCCAAAGAGCTTTTGTTTACATGGGTTATATCTAATCAATGCTTGTTGTATTAGAATTACGTTTAAGAAATAAATTTAAAATGTATTTCTTCACAAAAATCATAAGCCCATTGCTTAATAGCATGACAAGTTACTTTTAATGAAATTTTTAGTGAGAAAAGTGGCATTGTTTTACATTTTTATAAGTTTCTTTAATGTCTGGCTTAATGGAAAACAGCTGTGGTTCCAAGTCTGCTCCGGCATCCAATCTGATGGGATACATTGTTTTGGTTGAAGTAAATGAAGAAAATTTGGCCTCACACAAATCTGTAACTGGAACAGAGAGGACTATTTTAACAGCCTTTTTAGATAATTGTGGTTACTCCTTTCTGATTTGACACCGAAACTTGACAAGAAGTAGTTTCTTAATGGTTGGTTTCTGAAACCATATGGAAGATGTTTTGTCCTCCATTGCATTAAAATGTTTTGGTCTCTCTTGTACTGGTATCAAGCATTGGTCATTTGGAAAATATCAATTCGTTGAGTTATGCAGATCTTCCAAATGTTGACACATTTCAATATCAAATAATCACTTTCATTAATATCACCAATGATTTCATCATAAATTCTTTAAGTATTGGGATGTTGTCAAGTTTTCTCAAATTCTCATTTTCACTTGAAAGCTGGAATTTTATTATTGGCAATAAATACTTTCAATTGTTTTCCTTGAAGTGATAGTCTTACTTTGTTCATTTTAGGGAAAATGTCTGCCAAATACCCACATCTGAATAACCATAGTTTGTTTTCAAGTAAAAATGGAATTTCATTTTTTTTAAAAAAAGCAACTAGCTCAGCACACAACTCAAATAATCACACACGTGATTTTCCTTAAGTCAAAATCATAATCAGTATTCACTGAGGTCTTTATGAGAAGTTCTCATTTCCTTACTGTATACAAAAATGATATGTGCTCAAGGGCCAACATTTAATAAAATGAACACTTTTTACTTTTTAATCAATATCACTGTTAAGTGAATTGGCACTTTAAAAGAAAAGTCTGTGGGCGATGGCAGTGACATATGTGCTCAACTGCTAGTGCAATTTCATGCCACTGTCTTTGGTGTTGTTGTTTTATCCATGTTAACCAGGAACTTTATACATTTTTGGGGGGGGGGCCTTTGTACCACCAAAATGTCAGCCCAGTGAAAAAGCAAATAATATCCTAGTTTACTATGAAAACAGTTTCAACTTGTAGACTTCCTTGAAAGGCTCTTAGGGATGCCCAGGGGTCACTGACAACCCTTTGAGAACCACTGGCATAAGAAATGCCCTGAAGGTAGAGCAGAGAAGGGAGGGTATCGTTTTAAAGAGGCTATTCCAGCTATGGGTAGGATAATTAAGGCCGTATAATTTAATGCAATTTTCAGCTGTTATTTTTTTTTAAAGAGCAGGAAGCAAATTAGATTGTTCTTGTTATGGTTGGGATATATGTATTCCCTGAAAAGCTCATGTGGCAATCCAGAAATGTTCAGAGGTAAAATGGTTAGATCATGAGAGTTGTAATCTAATTAATGGATTAATCCATTTGCTGGATTAATAATTTGAATGGATTACTGGGTAGGAAGTGTAGGCAGTGGGGCATGGCTGGAGGAAGTAGGTCACTGGAGGTATACCCTTGGGGTTTTGTTCATGTGTGAGACAATGCAAAAAAGTTTAGAGGTGAAATGATGAGACTCTTAACCTAATCGGTGAATTAAGATAGGAATTAATTGTGTGGTAACTGTGGGCAGGTAGAGTGTGGCTGGAGGAGGTGGGTCATTGGACTGTGACACTGAGGTAATTTTTTCTGTGGTGAGGGGAATCTCTTTCTGCTTCCTGGTGTGGTGTTCTGAGCTACTTCCCTCTGCCATATCCTTCCACCATGATGTTCTGCCTCACCTGGAGCCCCAAGAAATGGATTCAGCTGTCTATGGATTGAAACCTCTGAAATTGTGAGCCCCCAATTAACTTTTATTTCTCTAAAATGTTCTCATCAGGTCTTTGGGTCACAGCAGCAAAAAAAAAAAATGCTGACTAAAACAGATTTATATTTTGTCCCAGCATTCTTGCTCTCGCTCTTCTTGGTTTCCATACGCTGTGAAACTTTCCTCTGCCAAGCCCTTCCACCAGGATCTCCTGCCTCACCTCAGGCCCAGTCAGCCAATCAGGGACTGAACTTCTGAAACATGATCAAAAATAAACTTTTACTCCTCTGAGTTGTTATTGTCAAGTATCTTGGTCATAGCAACAAAAAGTTGACTGACACAGTTCTTAATCAATCTTCCAAATTCTTGGCTTCACCACACAAGAAGAAATATCTATTACATTATGATGTGGTATACCTGTGTGTACATACAAATATATTTATTGAAATCAAAGTTTCTAGAGAATAATAGTCTTACAATTTGTCATGCATTCTAGCATTTAAAAATATTTTATTTTATTTCATTAAAATGTATTGGTCATGAACCACTAAATGGAACCCATAGGGGCTGGTAATAAATAAATAAATAAAAATAAACCTACTCTAAATAAAGGAAATTTCATTTTGTAACAGATAAATCCTCCTAAGATATAATTACCTTAGGTTTGAAACTAAATGTACCCAGGATTTTTAATGGCTTATGATGGCCATTCCTTGATTCAGTTGCAAATGATTTTAAAATGTGGTCAAATGAGAAACATTTCGTTTCAAAGATGCAATGTGTATATTATTACATGAAATACCTCTGTGATTTTATTTTCTCTGAGAAAGTCTAAATGTTTACCCGAGGTTTCTAAAAGCTGATGCTTTTTCTTCAGCAGTATAGATAAATACACATAATAAAGCCTTCTAAAGGAGGCTATGTTGAGTCTGGCACTGTAGTAATTATTGCTCTCATTAAAAAAATACTTTAATGCGTCCTCCGGAGCTAAATTTATATTCTGTTTGCTCCTTAACTTCCTGCTCTGCCAGTACTTGGAGAACCATTACTCTGACAGATACTAGTTGTAAAAGACAAAACAAAATGGCTAATAACCATTTTGGTTTGGGGCTTCAAAGTTAGGTGATCGTTCTTATTGTTGATAAGATAAGAAGATGGATGGTAAGAAAATAGAATGTATCAGAGATAGAGAAATATGTCCTTTTCCCTCTTCAGTCCTTGGCCCCTCCCTACTTCTCCACGGCTTTCAGGACATCACTAGGGATCTCTCTCCCTCCCTCTCTCTCTTCTTACATGTACTTTCCAATATTTCTCAAAAAGTATTCTGCCTTGATCCTTAAACATTGGATTCCCCTCTTTGAAGGTCAAGGTACTTGTCTAGCCTTTCCTCCTTTGCTTTGCTACCATTTGCCCCTCCAGCTTCAAATGATGTGTAGGAAGGGCTGGTGTGGAGACAACTGGAGGTGAGACAAAGAGGTGTCTAGGGCAGTTGTTCAGAAGAGAGATGATAAGAACTTAAGTCAGGGAGATGTCACTAGGAAAGGAGAAGAAGGAAAAGACCCATAAAATTAGGTTTGTGATTGGAGTGGAGATACAGGAGGGAAAAAAAGAAAGAAGGCTTTGACATTTTAATATGGGTGAACTGGTAAAGTAGGACAAGAAGCTGATACAGGAAAAATGATGAGTTTGTCCTCTAAAACATACTGTAGATGGCATACAGGCACCAAAGATACGGTAGTGGAACATAGTCATGACTTGAGCCAAGAAGTCTACTGGTTGAGGCTGTTGTTAAACTCCTGCATATAAATGAAATCATTGATTAGAGAACACAAAGGAAAAAGAAAACTGATAATAAATTTGGGGAGACTTGGGAATTGAAAGGGCAAGAAAAGGGGACAAAGCCCATGGAGGAGATATAGAAGGAAAAAAAATCTAAGGATCAGAATCCGTAATAAAAATGTAATTCAGAGAGAGGCAAAGTAGTTTGACAGCTCATGAAGTCCTAAGTTACAGACTTTTGGGAAAAGGACAACCTCTACCTCCTTCTGAGCAAATATTATCAGAATGATGGTCAAGGAGATGTATGGGGTGAAGAGAAAGATCAGAGTCTGCAGCCAGCAACAATGGACTTTCATTTTATCCAAAGTGCTTGCTAGTTAGGTGCCACAGAACCACAAACCCTGATAGGAATCAATGGGAGGCTAATCCGTGTGCAGCGGATAGTCAGAGATGTATCAAGTCAGAAAAGTGCAGCTGTTTGGGTAAAGGACGTTTGAGAACATTACTGGGCATGTGGAACTTGAGGAGCGTGTCTAAGGATTTTAGAGGTACAGTAATGAAGGAGAAATCATTGCTTTGAAAAAGGGTGATTCTTCATCTGGATAAGACAGAATTGAAGTATAAATTCCAGAAAAGAATCTTGGTGTTTCCTTTCTCCTTATTTTGAAACAGAGAAGGACTTTTTGAGATGTTGATATTCTATAGTTTTATATTTGATGGAAGAAAAGAAAAAAGAAGGAGAAAGTATGCATTTATATGAAAAGTCTTCCTTTAGGGTGAATGATTCTTAAAAGTTTCTCTTTATTCACTTTCATTACAGAGACATACTCCAAAAGTTTTCAGCAAGATTCTTCTTAATGTTACTCTTAAAGAATCTTAGTAGCATTTTATGTTGAAAGCTAAGCAACCACTTAAAACCTCCCACTTTATAGGCAGGAGGTCCAAATAAGCAATTTCTTTGTTCAACTTAGATCAAAAGTGAAACTGAGAAGGTTTGGGAGGTGTCAATTAGATGGGATATGAATGTGTATCTTGGATCACAGCAGGACACAAATGCAGAAGTTGATTTCAAAATGAAGAAAGGCACAGAGAATATAATCTAGAGGGATCAAACTGTCAAAGAGTACTGACCATAAAGATAAAATATCATTTTGTTAATAAACCAACATTTTGGGGCCATGATGCTATTCTTTAGGGGTAATATTTGGGGAGGAAATACTATTTATGAGATTGACCTCTAAGAATCCACTGCAGAATACTGTGGCATTGCTGGCCCCATGTTGGAACAGAACCAGCAGCTGTGGTGCTGTGGACACTCGCATCAGCAATGCTTCACAAATGGTCTCAGAGTAGTGCACCTAGCTTTGAACGGAGCCAACGAGCTCATTAGTATTCACATTAGTGAGGACAAGTGAGGATTAGCATCTTTCTCAAATAAAAACCAAGAGGTACTAAATGTGTCATCATTGGGAGGTGGTGCTCTGGGTTTTAAGAGGATTTGGACACATACAAGGATCATTATTATGTTATTAAGTTATTAAGTGTGCATTTATAAGTTATTTTATATTTGCCAAATGCAAATATAAAAATCATTTCTTAATTCTACAGGCATTAAAGTCTTGCATCATTAACCACATATTTTAAACAGCTTTGTATCACTTACAAAAACAAAATATCAGATTATTGAATTTCTTCCATTCTAATGTCCCACTGCCTTGCAGCCAGGATTAACCTGTTTTTAGTCTCATGATTAAATTAATGTTCTTTTTTTTCATTTATCTGAAAATTTAAGTGCAGAGAAATGTGGCAATTCAGGGTTATATATATTCACAGATCCACTGTTTAAAATGATCAAATTGATTTTTTTTTCAAAACTACTCTGTATTTGTACACTATGATGGGCAGGCAACATGCATGTAAGAGAAAAAAAGGAAGACAGAAAACTAAAAAGATTATGAGCTTTGAGTTGAACAACAAGGGAGCACCAAGAGAAACTCATCTCCTAGCCAAGAAGAATGTCACTTTACTCTCCTGTCACTACCAGCTGGCAGATGGGCTGGGGAGCCATGGAAAGCTTCGCAGATGACAGGCTCCTTGCTTAGGCAGCAGTCAGTCTTTGTTCCTGCCATCCAGGAAGGGGAGGCCAGGGAGTGGCTCAGAGCTCATGGTTCCACACAGCGGCTCACCCCACTGTTAAGGAAACTGTGAGGTTAGCCAAGGAAAATGGAATTCAAATTTGGAACCAAACCTCACCTGATATATTTTAATTGATGGCCATATGATTGTTCATCTGTTTATGATTTGAGTGTCTTTTCTTGGTATGAAAAATGCTTTTGTACAGGGTGGGACCCATGCTCCTCTCAATTTCTATATGGAAAAAAATATTTTCTATCTTTTCATTGCTTTGCTGAGTAGCTTTCAGCAAGCTTTTGGAAAAAGTAGGGATCCAGATTTATAAAGTATCAACTGATGCTATGCTAAAACAATGTGGTATTTTATGGGCTGTAAAGCTCTTATTATTAAGTAATTTTTTGGTTATGATAATTTTAATAATAATAGTAGTAAACTATCCTAGAGGTTGGAAGGCTAATAAACCTTTTAAATCAGTTGGGATTGTTTAAATTCAATTTACACTTTGAAGACTAACTCCAAAATATTATTTGGCTCTAGCTATTGTTATACAGTTTACTTAAATATCACCATTTAGATATTTTACAGAAATTGATGCTAGAATAATGGAACAAAATGGGCCTTAAAATGGTAGAAATGCAGAAATTGATTTATTTTTCCCATTTAAAATATGCTTATCTTCAATGGTTCAAATTTGATTTTCTTGTCTAAATCTGCCTCTCATGAGTGTGTTATCAAAATTTCGACAGTTAATGTAAGATTTTGAAGCTGCATTTCTTTGGGAGAAAAGAGCAGATGTTCTCAAATTTTGTTGCATCAGAATCACTTGGGGACCAGGCACAGCGGTGCTTGTCTGTAATCACAGGACTCAGGAGGCCAAGCCAGAACTGCAAGTCAGAAGCCAGGCTCAGTCAGCAACTTCTCCCATTTATTCTTTCATCCAGAGAAACAGGAGCTAAAAGCCATACAAATGCTCTTGGGGTTAAGCAGGACTTTAGATATTGCCTTTAATTTTCTCCAAATCTTTCAATTGCTTCAAACAAATGAAAGAACAGTGAGCCAGGTGTGGTGGTGCACACCTGTAATCCCAGCGGCTTGGGAGGCTGAGGCAGGAGGATTGCAAGTTCAAAGCCAGCCTCAGCAAAAGCAAGGCGCTAGGCAACTCAGTGAGACCCTGTGTCTAAATAAAATGCAAAAATAGAGCTGGGGATATGGCTCAGTGGTTGAGTGCCCTTGAGTTCAATCCCCGGTACCCCCACGCCCCCCCCAAAAAAAAAAGAACAAGGAAATTGGATAATATATACTTTTAGATTGACTATTTGTTGAAGATTTTGGAGATTTAATGATGTTCCAACTCTTGGCAGCAGAATAATTCAGCACTAAGTTAAGCTCTGTACTCCATGTGATACCATAAATTTAGTGCTCCCTTATTACAGTGAAGTTCAAATAGGAGAAAAAGTAAATATATTCAGAAACATTCATCTCAAAAGGTGAGTAATATTAGAAAGACGATAGGGATTTAGAAGTGTGTTTGAATTCAGCAAGGCAGTGTGAGAAGGAAAGGGCTGATGATCTTCATGGCCGCCCAGCCAAAGACAGCACATCATAAAACAACCATGCTTTCTGGTGATACAGTACAAAAATGCTCTGTACACAGCATGAAGCATCTTGAAATGTGAATAAATTGGAAGAAGTTCCAGAAACAATAGATATGCTCAAGTGAATGGGAGGTTGGAGTTGCCGCAAATCTTTTGATTTACATTGCATGATTACTTCAAGGCACACACAGCCCTTCCCCAGAGCTGGGATGGATTTTCCTACCAGCGCTTGTAGGAGATGTTGAATTGACATCACAGGGAATTGTCAACAGAGAAGAGAGACTGATTGCCAGGCTATGGGAGGGAGTTGGAGAAGGGAATTAAGTTCCTTACACCTTGTTCATCATGTCATTCCCTCCCTTCTTCAAAGATCTTCTGTGACTTCTTATTACTTAAAGAATTACAGTCAAACCCGGCTGGGCATTTCTGGCGTCCTTTAATCTGCCCCTTCTGTTGGTACCACACAGCATTTTCAGGCCTACTGTGCCTATCACCTCATTGGATCAGTACACTGTCCTTCACACAAGTCAGAGGTGCTGTTAGCATTCCCATTTTAAAGATACATAAGTTCAGGAAGAGAACATTGAATGGACTGGCTAAAAGTCAATCATCAGTAAGTGACTGAAGTCAGTCCTGGAATTCCGTGTCTCCTGCACCATACAACACGTTCACAAAGCTTTTTCTCCAAATTAGATTTGTTCCCCCAAACACATCTGTCCCTTCTCCATGTGAAAAGCCACAATTTAAATCCTAGTTCAATTTGTCCCTGCTCAAACCCTTCCTAATGCTCCTTTTCTTTTCTAAATTTATGCATTTTTGTTGTTGTTGTTGACACCACTACTTTTCCTGAAAATCCTGACATGCTTTGTAGCATTTTCTTGGCTATTTGTACTGCTCAGTGAGGCTCTGAAATGCTCTTTAACTTTGCACATGTCCTATGTCTCCAGTGGAAATGCAGCTCTTGGAGACAGTGTTTATACACCGTACATTTTTTTCCCCTCCGTGATATCTTGCACAATTGAAAAGAAAGCAGGATTCAATACATATTTTTTTGGACAAACAAATGATCCTATTCTCATGCTATCTCTGAATATGATTAAGAGAAATTAGATGAAACTGAGAAAGTGGACCAGGTTGAATATGACAAATGTGTTTTTAATAGCACATTCTTTTCTGTTGAATCAAAGTGTTCCAAGGGCAACAACCAATGCTCCATGTTTAACTAAGATGCAGAGTCATAAGAGCTGACCAATCTTAAACTGGGCATAACATAAACCAGCCCTTAAGAAATTAAGACTTGGAATATATACTGATAAGACAAGCTCTTGTGCCTTTGACTTCTCAGGCCAGTAACTCACAGGCAGTTGGCATAGCATGGAGAAAGAGAAAGACAGGATTTCCCTAACTGCCAAGCGCTGACCTGGCCATATTCCACCTTCCTGAGATCAGTGCTGCTCCTTACTTTCCTGGCCCATGCAGAGGTGCAGCTGTGACAAGGCAAGCCCTGCCTGGAGCTTCTCCAAGACCTTCTTCTCATCTCTTTTTGGCTATGGGATTGAGAGCTAAGCACAGTTGCCTTTGGAAAGTCTGGGACATGGGAAATAAAAATCATGGAAGCATCCCCTCACAGGTCTAAGTGCCTCCTGCAGAGTGGGTTACACTCCCACTTTCATTCACTCACTCAGTGCCAACACACCCACAACCGTGTGTCTCTGGGTTGTGTGTTCCCATCCCCTCCAGGATCTGTACATGAAAACGGTTTAGGACTGATTGGGCCTCCCACGCTGACCACACCTGTGATCAGAATTCTCTGGGTTCAGAGCCCCAGCCAATTTTGACAGAGCTGTGTGGTCTACACCATATTTCCATGTTTATGGATGAGGGTATCGACCAAGCAAAAACTAAATGGTAGGTTATGCCTATTTACATTGATGACTTCCTCTCAATTTACTAGGTCCTTCCATCAGAGAAAGTGATTATATTAATCTGAGTGCTACCTGGGAAGTTGAAAACTTATGTGGCTTTTATTACTTCTGCAAGAGCCTCTCAATTATATTCTACACACATATTTCTTCACTTAAGAGTAAAACAGAGCTATGTAAAGTGAGCAGCATGTTTACAGTAGATCCCTATGGCTTGCTATCAAATTAGTGGCAAATCAGTATTATAGTAAACAGAGGTCAAAGATCAAACCCACAATTTCACATAAAATTCAAAACACAGACGCAAAATACAAAATAGAGGGCTTGTGTCATGAGACCATCAACTACTCTTAAAAATAATCAAAACCAGGGAAAGATGAGAGGAAACAAAGTTTAAACATAATTTTAGTCCAGAATTTGATGCAAAAGCCAGACCTTACAGAGATCTTTTTAAAATCATGACAACCGACAAATCATGACAACATGTCACTCATCTTAAATGGAAACACACATCAAAAGGTGGCAAGAACCAAGGGTTAGCAACTCCTGAATTTTATTCGTGTACTTGATGCTGACTTTGGACAAGTCAAAATCTGTCTTCATCTTTCACTCTGAAAAGCAGGGTGGGAACTATTGTTTTACTTCTCTAGATGGACAACCCTGGAGAGAGTCAGGCTAATAAGGAGAGAGTGGTAATTCTCTCCTAGATCTGATTAGATGTGTTTTTGAACAGCCAAATGATTTAGTAGCATGAAATTGTACACACCACACCCCATTGTTACTGTAGGCAGCTCTCCGCTCTTGGCTTCTAAGCAGGAAACTAGAAGAATCTAATTTACTCCATGTTAAAGTACTCTTTGAAAACAAAACCAAAAAAAAAAAACATACAAATTGATTATCATTAAGATCACATTATTAAAATTGAAGTCCTAATTTAGTTAGCATTTCATACCCATCGGTATTAATCTAGAATTAATGAATCTTGAATTAAAATATAACTTCTCACTGAATGCTTAAATGAATGGACTAGGTCAAATGATAACTATTATAGAAGGAAAATCAAAGACTCTTGGAGTTTAGAAAAGCTCCAAGAGAGTTCTGAATATTTAAAAACAATTCAGGCAATGATTCAACTCATAAGTCTGCCTATTAGTTTTCAAGTATTTGCTTAATCAGTGCCACCAGATGTCAGTATATCCTGTGTGATTATGACTGGGTTCTCAAAATCGCCCCAAGTTTTTTCATTCCAGTTAATAAAAAGGATGTAGTGGCCAAATAATTAAGGCTCTCTAGAGGGTCATAAATTCTGTTCCTCCATGGGGCATGTTATGATAGAGTCCTCTCATAAGAGAGGCAAATTCTCAATTTCCCAGTAAATCTCATCACTGAGGATCTTGAAAACAGGAATACCATGTTCTGTAAATAGACACAAGGTCATACGCTCAAGGAGTATTTGAGGAACACAAACTTGAGTCAGTGCCATTGGTCAGCTCTAAACCTCTGCTTCTGGGATTGGTCAAGTCCATTGACTTTGATTTTTTCCACCAAGTAAATATCTTATTGGCATTTGATATTTAAGCCAAAGCAGTTATCCTCTATAGAAATAGAGTTTATATTAATGGAGGGGACAACTCAAACTGGATATATGCTAAGACGTTTATCCGTGTTATCTTATTAAAACAACAAATGGAGAAAGAAAATGTTTGGAATGCCCTATGAGTTTCATGTGTGCCTCTTTTTCATGACAGAAAGAATTTAAATTTGCTTATTAGAAGAGAGTCCTCAGTCTTCCAGAGTTTTCACTGCAGTTAGTAAAAGTGATGTAGTAGTCAAAAAATTAAGGCTCTTAGTAGACTTGGCACATTTTTTAGTTTTTAGAATATTATTAAGCAACAACTGGTTTGTTATTTAAAAGGATAAATCTGGGAGCTTTCTGAGAAGGAGTTAAGATTAAGATCTGAAATGTTATTTAGCAATATGCCTTCATTGTGATATATGTGCATTTTGGAACTACAAACTCTATAGATGTTAAAAAATCCCTGACATTTTGCTGGTTCCCAGGAGAATTGAATTTGACATAAATAAAGTTCACTTTGGGACTTCACATTTGGAAGACTTGTCCATGGTGATTGTCCTGGGCATGGTCCCTGGGGACAGCATTATGAAGCAGTTCCAGGTTTCCTGCTGTGTGATGAAAAATGCACTTTTTATCTAGAAATAAAAGGATCCTCTTTTATCCTAGAAGTTGATATCACTGTCAGATTTAAGCTTGAAGAGAAATCCTTTGAAATATTAATCTTTAGTAGAAGAGAAATTGTTATAGTCTTGGTCCTTTGGAACAAGAGGAAGAAAAATTCAGCAAAATATCTTAGACTCTACTTATAAAAGACGTAAATATATCTGCTATTGTGTTTGTGAAAAAATAACTGGATTTTTTAGAAAGTTTATCTGACTTTAAAATGTTTGTGAAATTTACTAGAAATGGTTCCTTCCCTCCTCGAATGCACATGCATGTGTGTTATTTCTTTGGCTCAAAGAAATGGCTGAACCAAATAGTTAAGGATTCTCTCTTTATTGGATAATGTCAAATAGGGAAATTTTAACTTGATAACATATGTTTTATGACACAGACCCCAAAAGTCATTGTATTTGAATATTTGTACTCATGTACCATCATAAAACCTTAGAAATCAGAAAATTTTTGCTTAGTAACTGAAAGCAGATGCTCCAAAAGTCACTCTGAGATAAATCTTACTTGTCTTTGAATCTTTCCCTATAAAAACTTATTTCACAAGCTACAGAGAATCCCACCCACTCATCAGGTCCCCGGGCATTTCCACCACTTACTTCTTAATAATGATAGCTCTACTACACACTTATTTATTTTACTCACTAAAACTGGTTTCCAGGCAATCACTAATCTTCCCAACAGGCTGTTAGACAAGTAGATGGGATATAATTAATGTTTTAAAGCTGGAGAAAGAACACATGTGGAAGTGGAAGGCATTTCACATACACCATCTCATTTATTTTTTATGAAACCTTCTGAGGTGAGGGTTACCTTCTACACTTGGCCTGTGAGAAAGCCAACCCAGAAGGATTAATTAATGTGCTCAAGTCACTATCTTTTTAAGTACCAGAACCAGAATTTAAATTCAGATCTGTCTGACTCTAGAAACTGTATTCTGTCCAGTGCAAGCTGCTTTTGTTTAAGTTACTTATCCAAAATTACATGATGAGGGATAATAGAATTGGGCACAAAATTCCATGTCCATGCTCTGGATTATGTTTGCATAGAATCTTCACAATAAAGCCCAACACTTAATTCCTACTCCTTAACGAATAATATCCTACAGTTTTTTTTCTTTCTTTTATTGCTAGTTCTGATACATTCCACATACTCAATATCTCAACTGAATTTCAGATTTTCTTTCTTTTTAAACCTGAAAAGGTCAGTCCACAAAGCACCAAGGAGATAATAAGGAAATCTCAAAAAGGACTACCATGTGGTTTATAACCACAGAGATGTACCATGGATAGATCAGCAAGCTTCTGAGTGTGCATGAATCAGGTCAAGTGGGGCAGGATGAGGGGCTTGGTTCGGTGCTTCAAATGTCATGTTCACCTTCTTTGGCTCATCTTTCCTTCATTTCTTATCTCTAGTTCAAACCATCATTTCCAAAACAGAAGAGAAAGAGAAGAAAAACAAGAGTGCATGTACTCAGATTAGTTTAGTATTAAGTTATGCGAGGTTGATATTGCCTTAACGAGTAGAGGGTCAAAAATTGATGCAGTTTAAAATTCAGTCTTGTTTGTATCTCAACAGACTTAGCTAGTACCAGGTTTATAAACTGACCTCAATGCAATGAGAGAAATGGGAAATGAACCACTTTCTAACCAGATCATTCTGGTTAGAGTCTTTGGGAGATGTTTCATATCCAAACCATAACAAACTCCCAAGAACAGCAAACATAAAGACTCATGTGTTGAAGGCTTGATCCTCAATCCACCAATGTTCAGAGGTGGGCAAGGCTTTTAAGAAGTGCTTGAATCCTGAGGGCTCTGGTCTTATCAGTAGATTAATCCATGTGTATTTTTAACTGGGTGATTGAGGAAGTTTCTACTTGTGTGTCTAAAAGATGATCTCTAATGTTTTGGAAAAGTACTAAGATCCTTCTAGGGGCCAGTTTGGAACCCGTACTCAAAAGATTACAGAGTATTGGTCAAGAAAGGCTTCTGAGGACACAAGCACTTGCTGAGTAAACTCAGTTTAATAGGCACCGTTTTGTTACTGGGTTATGGAGAGCAGAAAAGAATGTAACTGAGAAAAGATGTAGCATTGTGGCAAAAACAAAAAAAAACAAAACAAAACAAAAAAAAACCACTGTGCCCACAGTAGGCCATTACCCAAAAGGCTAACTACTTGCTCTTGTTCATGACTCACTCTATGGTGATGCCCAATTCTTGCAAGTTCTAGCACCAGACTCTGCATTCCCTAACTGGCAGGATCATCATCTTATTCACTATTATTGCCTCAGTGCTTGCTACATAATAGGAACTCAATAAACACTCAGCAAAGAAAGTGAACAATTAAAAAAATAAGTGAATATCTGAAATTCCTGGCTGGTAAAACCCCTGCTTTGCTTCCAAAGTTAACTCCAACAGTAGCTCTCCTCTGAAGCTCTCCTTGTCCTGGACCCTCTTTAGAATTCACAGTGCTTCTCTTCTTCCCATTCTCTTGGAAATGTGCTAGAATATAGATAGTATAGTTAGCAGGACTAAAATTATGGTCTGTAAAGTTGAAAGCTCTTTGATGGCAGAGATTATATTTTTATCCACTTAAAACTTCAGCACTGGCACAGGGCCTGGCCCTCAGTAGATGGTCAATAAACATCTGCTGAACTGAATACTGTGCATAACATTGCTTGTCCATTCATCTCAGTTGAGACCTTTTATTAGAATTATGTCACCATAAATGAAAGAAAATTAATTATACAAAGAGAAAAGAACTGAGAAAAGATGTAGCATTGTGGCCAAAAAAAAATAAAAAAGCATAACACCCATAAAACAGCAGTGTTCTGTTCCTGGAGCTTTCTGTTCCCCTTGCCTAGACACCTGGGCATGTTACCTCAGAGCCTAAGTCCTTCCTTAGCTCGTCTCCCACTAGATCTGTAGTGTAGCACATGTTCAGCCACTTAGAGAGCACGTAGTGGGTCTTCTCTATCATGTTAATGTTTACTGATGAGCAGAAACTAAATGCAAGTAGGTGACAAGCTCTCAGGAGGCCATGCTTCAATGTCATTTGACACATCAGTCTAGGACTCACCCACTCCAAGGAGTTTTGTCTTCAAAAAGAGAGAAGTTACCCTTTCACCTGACTCTGCACTCCACTCCATCCACATCTTCCATCCAGCTAGATTCTTTTTGGCCACTCAAATGCCAACATGGACACTATGCCCCCAAGTGTCCACCTTCCACTCATTTATCCCATCACTTTTGTCTGCTTGGAAAATTCCCCCTCCCGTCTTTGTGGTTGCTGTTCTTGTTATGAGTTTGTTATGGTTTGGATATGAAGCATCTCCCAAAGACTCATGTGTTGAAGGCTTGATCCTCAATCCACCAATGTTCAGAGGTGGGCGAGGCTTTTAAGAAGTGCTTGAATCCTGAGGGCTCTGGCCTTATCAGTAGATTAATCCATTGTCAAGTTCATAGCCAAATGGGCTGTTAGGAGGTGGAGCCCATTTGGAGGAAGTAGGTCACTGGGCATGACTTTGAAGAGACAGAAAAACACATACAACAAAGCAATTACTCCAAAATGGAAGTTTGTACAGGAGATCTCTTGCTCCAAAAGTTAAATCCTGCGATGAGGATTTGTACATCACTCCTTTATTTGGGAGGTGATCCAAAGAATCACAATGAGGAAGTGAGAGAGTGAAATAGAGAAGGAAAAGGTGGTTACAAGGGTATTCAAAATGTGTCACACTGTGGGCAATGCGGGCACCATCTTGCTGGGAATCCTCTGAGAAACAGTGTAGAGCACACTTTGGAATATCAGTGAATTCTTGTCCTTCATTTTAAGGGATTCTTCTGGGGAATTAAGTCTTTGCCACTTTTGTTGACCTTATGTGAGGATGACATTCTCCTATGGCTAGAGAAAGTCCTTAGGTCAAGATGCAGATGCTTGAGGAACAAAGCCATAGACACGTGGAAACTGACCAATCCCCTCCAGGTGGTTTCTGGATAGTCCCAGGGAATATGAGTTACATGGACACAGAAATACGGATATGTGAGAGGAGGGTACTGACAGTCAGAAAAATGTTCATCAAGCAAGGCTTTGACAGTGAATAAGGGTTCTCCCAGGTGCACAAGGAGAGGAAGTGCTTCAGGCCCAGGGGACAGTATGCACAAGAGTTTGCAGATGTCAGCTAATGTGGGCTCTCCCAGGTAGCTGGCTGTGGACAATCCTGGAGGGATTACATTAAGAAATGTGTGGGGCAAGTTGAGATGGGAGAGGTCTGCTAGCATTTGCATTCTCTTATTCCAGTGTCAAGAGAAAAAAAACCATAACAAAATGGTGGAGAGGGTTTTTGTCCACATTGGCCACAAAGAAAGGATTTGGCTGGCCATCGTGGCCAGTGCTGACAAAACTCATCCTTCTCTGATCTGTGATACCGTCCCCACCACACGCACACAAACGTCTGCGTCCATGTGACAAGCACTGGTTATGGATTTGAAGAACATTTGGATGGAGAGGGAAGGATGCCAACCATGGATTGAAGATTTACAGAACAGATTTTAAAAGTTCTATAGATTTTAGCTTCCGGCATCTTGTTTTCTTTGATTTATTAACTCATTTGCATGGATGGAGAGTTTGTTCTTCCTGAACTTGTCAATTTTATTCTAGTGTCTAGCTGACTCGTGTGGAATAAAGATCTTGAGAAGAATGTGACATTTTCAACTCTTATGAGGAAGTATAATTTGGGGCCTAAGGAAAACAGCCCGTGTTATTGACAGGCGAAACATGACCCTCACAGGGGAAAAGGGAACAATACGGATTGGGAGCCTCTGACTTCAAACATATGCCACTGTGTTCAAATAAACAATAACCCAGAAATATCTACAGTGGAGAAAACACAATTAACAAATTATAACGATCACATTTCATCTGTGTTTGAGGTGTAGGCCTCTCTGAGCCGTTCACATAGGCAAGGCTTTCTCCATGAGCTACTGCTCAAGCTGCAGCCTTTGATGGTGTCTCTCCCCACTGTAATGTGTTTTACGACATCAGCAAAGAAGAATGGGAAAAAGGCCAACAGTAAAAATAAAGGGTATTTGGGGGGTTATTCTTGTTTATTTAGTTTCCTTCTTAAAAAAAAAAAGCAGCTGGGAACAGAGAAGTGGGGGACAAGAGTATTTAATTATAGCATAAAAAAATCTTTGGAGTGCTCCATTCTGGCTTCCGTCACAGTACCAGCTTTGTCCTATGTGTGAGTCAGAGCCACCCGGGGTCAAGCTTGTGACTGTTGAGAACCACTGTGGTGTTTGGTTATTTTTGTGAAATTCTGAAAATAATAGCGTCAGTCCCATCCCCACAGGGCAGGGCTTCTCACACTGGCACTGTTGATATTTAGGGCTGAATGACCCGTTGTTATAGAGCTAGTCTGCATATTGTAGGATTAATATATACTTATATTATATATTAATAATATCTATTATTACTATATATGCAATTGTAGATGGACACAATACCTTTATTTAATTAATTTATTTTTATGTGGTGCTAAGGATCGAACCCAGTGCCTCACATGTGCCAGGCAAGTGCTCTACTCCGAGCTGCAGCCCAAACTGTAGGATTTTTAACATGCCTCTGGCCTCCATTCACTGGGGGGGGGGTGTCCCAGTAGATATCCCCCTTTCAAATTGTGACAGCCAGAAATGTCTCCAGCCATTGCCAAATATCCCTTGGTAGGAGAAGATCACTCCATGTGAGAACCATTGAGTTAGGGCCCCCAAATCATTGCTATGGAAGCAAACTTGTTCTACAGGACCTTTCAAATAGATCATTCCAGTTTTTCTTGGAAAAAAGAAGAAACCAGTCTTTTGCCTTTCCCCTCTTTGGTCTACAGTTGTTTTCTTTTAACTTCTAGAGCCTTTTTATTACCCCGAAATACACATTCCCCTATAATACTTGGTCTTTATTTGATTTTCTCAGTCTTCTCAGGTAGACCATAGTTACAAAACAAAACCCAGGATCCCTGTGGCTTGGGAAGCTTAGGTGAGCTGATAATCAAACATTTTCAGACACTAAAAGGGAAAAGAAACATTTTTTTTTAATGTCCTTCCTACTAAAAATGATCTATTGTAAGTGATGTTATTTTTAATTTCCAGAAAAATTATGAAAGTTCTAGTCTCCTCGAAGCAAAGAATGTCTTTTGTCCCTATGAGTATAATTGTTCAAAATGCTTGATACATAATAGATGCTCAATAAATGTGCAATGACTATTTGATTGGAATAGATCAACTAACAGTTAGACTTTAGCAGTCTCAGCCATAGGGAACCCAGAAACAAGCAAGCAGGGCTCTAGGAAGTGCTCTGTATTTGAATGAGTCATTAGTGAAGAGATAAGTCTCCATGTTCTTCTCAGTTCAAATCTGTTCAGTAAACATTTATCAAGTGCTTGGTACAGTGAGACAGAGACACAGACGTGAAAAGAAAAAAACATTCTCTACTCTCAAGGCACTCACGAAAGACACATTATGGATAATTTCATGTAATGTGGTACATTCTGAGACACAGGGACTTACCCGTTCTGTGAGAGCCCAGTAGAGGGACGCCAGTCCAGACTTGGCAAGGAGGAAAAGAGTTTTAAAGGGGGCATGTGGGCCGTGTCAAGGGAAAATCTGTAGGTAGGCATGTGAAGAGGGATGGGGAGTGAGGGAGTGAGGTTTCTACCTCCTCCCAGTATCCATTCAAATGTTTAATCCATCAAATGGATTGACTAATCCACCAATGAGGTCAGAGCTCTCATGATCTAATCACTTCCTAAAAACCCCACCTCGGGACACTGCTGCCCTGGGGACCAAGTCTTCAACATGCGAAGACTTTGGGGGAACATTCCACATCTGAGCCATAACACTCATCGATGCCTTTGTGTTTTTAAAGATCTCTAAGCTTATCAAAGAAGTAAAGTTAGTTTCCCCAAAGGATGGAGCTGAAGAGATGGGAAAGAAAAAAGAGAGGAGTCCAGACTTTGAAAGGAAAAGAGGGTTAGTTTATTAGCCTTAGTGTCTCCAAGTTTGCAAAGTCTGCAAATGGCCTGAGTCAGAAAACTATATTTATGTGCTGAATAGCAGTGAGTTCAGGAATTCTTGTGAAGTTCAAGACAATGCTAAGATCTGGATAGGAACTGAACAGGTCAAACACTCTTAAGGCTAGTACTGTGTTGGGTAGGCGTCCACAAAGCCACTGAAGTATCCCACGGTGAAGTAGGAATTCAGTCTATCCTTGAGATTTGTGAAGTCTTGGCAAGAATTCACATGGAGGTGTCCCCCCTTCTCCTCCCAACCCCAGCCCTGTTTCTTTGTGAGATGTGAGCTGGAAGAACAGTGTAGGATGAAGCAGGCTTGATTCTCATACTTGTGTGACACAAGCCTGTAGCACTGCCCACCCCCTGGTGGACAGACCCAGAGGGGAGGTCCTGGAGGTGGGCTCAGGGCTATTTGGGCAGGCCAGGATCCCTGGATTCAAGGTACCAGAACATGGTCTTGAAAGAGTAGGCATATGCTCCCGTGGAACTCTTTCCTTGGCCCTGAACTCCTTGTTCCTTGAAGAACAACATCTTCTAAACGTTGTAGACCAGGGTGAGAACCCTTGTGGGTCATATTTAATGGTAGTGATGACAAAGATTGAGTCAGGAATTTGCTCTTCATTGAGTGAGAGTGTGTGTTTGTTTCTGGGAGTTCTGAGGGGAGGTGGATAGCAGTGATGATAAATACAGAGGAAATAAATAAATATAAATGCATCCAAGGAAAACAAAGAGGAAGAAGCAGCTTAATCCAACTCTATTGCTTCAGAACCAAATGAAATGTAAGGTGACTGCTCTCACAGATTGATTTTCTGGTTTTCCCTGGTACCTTAAGTTCCTGCAGAGTTAAAACAAGTAAGCGGAGTGGGACATGCTGGGAGATGACCCACTAAGTGGTAGTTGTCAGCACCCTCCTCCCCAAAAAAAAGAGGGAGAGAGAGAAAGAGACAAAAGAATCCCCAAATAGAAAAAATGCATTAGTTGGGGGTCAGTTAGTGCCAGGGAAAATAGCTCTACATGCCTCCTCAGAACAAAACTCCATTACAGCATGGGACAATAATGAATGTGCTTTTAGAAGATTCCATTTTTGGGGAAAAGCATTTGCTTTCAGTTGCCTAAAAATGAGTTAATTTAGAGCTCTTCATTCGCTTAACAATTTTGATGCATTAGACACTGCTGCAGTTTCCAAATTAATCTGAACAGGCTTTCTGTTGCCTGTCCTCTGGCTCAGTGTCATCTGACCAAGTTTTGGCATTGCTCTCCTTCCTCCCCCTGTTCCTCCTCCTCCTCTTCCTCCTCCGTGCCTCCCCTCCTTCCTGGAGAATTCCACCTGCCCCTCCACAGTCCTGTACTGCACGGCCCACTTCCTAGTCAGGCAGGATAAAGTCAGACTGACTAATCTAAGCTTGAAAACGAGGCAGCAATTCAACTGTTATGCCCTAATTCACAGGCTCATCATTAAATTATCGCAGTCTCAGATGGAACTTTCAATTCTTCTAAAACAGCTGGCAAATGGCAGGAACAGACGCTCCCACTCAGTGGAGTGGCTTCCTCAGGAGCTGTGGAGAAGACAGAAGATAATGGATACCAGCAAGAAGGTCCAGACAGCCCTGCTCCCAGCTCCTCGTGTGGAACATCCAGGTTTCCACGCTGGGTGCTTGTTGCCACCTACCAGGACTCTTGCCTGGCCTACAAGAGCTCATCTTGGCTCAAGATAGAATCCCACCACTTCCCAGCCTTGAAGAATTTCTCCTTTGAAAATCAACCCTAAAAGGAGGAGTGAAGATGGGGACCCACTTCGTTCTGACACTAGGCTTAGCCTCTTTCTCCTGAGCAAGAAGGCCTGGTGGACCAGTCTAGCAAACAAGCCATTGTTTAGAGTACAGGTCTTACGGTCAGGGATTCCAAGTGCCAAATGACTGAATTACAAACAAACTTGAGTAGGCTGGTGCCATCTTGTTCATCCATATACATTTTGTGTCTGCATCTCCCCAAGGCTTATCTGCAGAATCAACACCCAGGCTCTGGGGCCAGGCCTGATGGGAATGAGTAGATGAGATAGGATGGTGCTGATGGCAAGAGCTAACATGATCTACATCCCTGTTCCACTTAATTAAGTTTGGCCTAAAGGTTTCTCCATACACAGTGAACTGAGTCCTAGCTTTATGTGTGACAGACTGTGATCAACTCCTAACAAGTGGCGAGTCTCAGCTAAACACTGCAGACAAGCTTCAGTCAAACACAGTGAAACCAGATTCAAGTAAGGCAAACGCCATGCTTTAACCAATCCGGCTGTCCTTCCCTGTCCCTCATTTCTCTTTTCCATACATGGCTGTCCCTTTTCAGTCTATGAGTGTTACTCAGCCATGTGGAAGTCCCCGAGTCACTCTATTCTGGTTCTGGGGGCTGCCTGACTCACAAATTGTTCCTTGCTCCATTCCACCCTGTTGAATTTAATATGTCTGAAGTTTTATTTTTAACAATCCTACTCTCTAGGATCAAGTGCTTTGAAACTATCCTGCCATTTAAAGTCTACAACTATTCTGTGAGTAGGAATTGCTAGCACCCTTTTAGAAATAAGGAACTCAGGCTGGGAGAAATCATGTAACTTACCCCAGGTCACTCGAAGGGAGGTCAAAGAGCCAGGATTCTAAACTCAGCCCAGGCTCTAACCAGTATGAAGCAGTATCTCCTGCTATGCCCTTGTACTTTGAGAGCTCAGTTGTATTCAGTTGTCCTGTGTTTCAGCTCTAATCTTGTCCTTTGATTCTAACAATTAGGGTCTGTTTTGTTCCCTATAATCAGTTTCTCTCCTTGTTTTAAGTCCTTCTGGTAACTGTCCTTATCTATTTCCTCCACACTGGGTGCCTAGAATGCTCCATCTCTCTCTCTCTCCCTCCCTCCCTCTTTCTGTGTGTGTGTGTGTGTGTGCGTGTGTGTATTTCTAGTGCTGAGGATCAAACTACCGACTGGGTACCCCACCACCTACTTCTAGATAGACATTTATCATCTTGAGCAGGATAAGAAAACTCTACCAGCAAACCATCTCTCCAACCCCTGGACCTTCAACTTTCATTTCTGTATGAAAAAAAAAATTGTCTGGGTTTTACCAGCACTGCTCATGAGTCCCAGCTACTGACTTGGTACCCCACCACCTACCTCTAGATTTATAGACATTTATCACTTTCTTTTGCCCCTGTTTCTGATCACCTGCTTGCCTGATCCACACACCCTCTCTCTGACCTCTACACCTCCTCTCCTAGGCCCACTGTTAAGCTTTTGGGCATCCCCTGTCACTGTGGAATGCCCCATCAACTTGTTCCATCTGTCCCTCAAGTTTAAAACACTCCATGAACTGAAACATTTGGAAAAACAACAACAGCAAACTATAAATTAGACTGAATTTTCTTCAGTGGGTGCCAGGGAGGCCTGGACCATGCATTTCCACTTCTGCCATTACCAGGGCCATCCTGGCCTTCCCTTCAAGGTCTGCCCTTTTGGAAGCCTTGCCCACCCACTGTGTTGGCAATTAATGATCTTGGTCAGCCTCTTAGGCCCTATCTCATCACTACCAGTGACTCCAGGGGCTCATTTGAAAGTGTTCTCAAATGCATTTTCCATCACGGATTAAATAGATAAGGAAGGAGAGCTTTATTCATTAATAAGTCTCCCTTGGATTGACTTCTGAGAAAAGTATTCAGAGCAAGGGAAGGACATAATTCCCAAGAATCCTGAACAGCGACCCCCATGGGGAAAAAGGAAGGACAGGGGAACATGGAGCCACACATGAGGTCTTACGGCTTTCCTAGTGCGGTCTGCTAGTGTGCCAACCCCTGTGGCAACTTGTGGTGGGCTAGCAAGGCAGAGAGTGGAGAGAATCAGGTGCGAAAAAAGACCCTCAGGAAGGGGGTCAGGGAAAGCTTCAGAGAAGGTTGGGACAGATAGATGCTTGGAGCCTTTGAGAAGAGGGAATTGAGGAGGAGTCAAAAAACCGATTGTACCCAGTATTGCCTAGGATACATTAACCCCTATCCTCCAGAGGTACAAGGAAAAACTAGTGTGCTTTGGAAACTACTTTCAGCTTCTGAAATATATTTCCTTTGAATGTGATTTTGAAAAAAGACTGGGCCACGTGGAACTCTAGAACCATAAAAACCCCATTTGGACACTGTCCCGGACCACTGAAGAACACAACTGTTTCGTAAATCATCTCGCAAGTCCTCAGGAGGGCACTGTTTCCATCTGGAAATAAAGTTTACCCAAATTTCACCACATTTTCTAATGCCATTGTCTTCCTCAGCTAGAAATCCCACTTCCTTCCTTGGCTCCCTATATCTCTGGTTCAAAAGGGACAGTAATATTCACCTATGGCAAATATTCTGAGAATCCCCACAAAGTCAAGTTGCTAGGAAAGCCCGACAGCCCAAGAAGGAGAAAGAAGGAGAAATAGGCTCAGCATAGTTTAAGTATACTCCTGGCCCACGGGTTTGTCGTGCTCTTGGCAAATGGCCTGGGTTTATTTCAAGAGTGGGCAAGACAAACTCAGCTGGCCAAGGCAGTCCAGCCAGAGCGCAGGAGCTGAGTAGGCAGCTGGGTGCACCAGGATCCTGTGATCCCATCACCTAGAGTAGGGCTACAGGACAGTGGAAATCCTGAATTCCATCTCCAGTGTCTTAAAGGAGGCCTATTAAAAAAAAAATCTGTCAAATATTTTGAGATCCATGGAGGCAGGGAATGTTGGAGCCCAGAGTCCTAGGTCTATGTGAGAATGCAGAAATAGACCCTTTTAGTTTAAAACAAAACAAATGCCAAAAAAAGTATTTTGCAAGTTACTGAACCTGATGTGGCTTAAGATCTGTGGATGCTGGATCTAACAAAATTTGTTCAAACTTCTGCAGGTCCTCTTGACTCTGATAATGGAAAAATGAGCTCATATTTATTAAGCAGAAGTGAACAACGCAGCTGTCTCCTCCCCATCCCACCGGGTGTCCCCTGACTCCTTGACCTCAGCACATCCACTATAGGTACCAGGTAAGTCCCAGTGTTTTCCTTCGCTTTTTCTTAGTAGAAATCACACTCTCCACTCCCCTTTCCTGCTTTCGGTCTACTAGGGCTTTGTCAATGAGAAAGAGTTCCTTTCAAAACAGTGGACACCAGGTTCAGGATTTGGGAAAATGGTGGTAGAAGCAGCTGAGAAAAGGGTTGCTGAAAAAATAATCACTTGAAGCTTAGGGAAAGAATCCTCTGAAAAGATTCTGATGCTCACACAGAGCTAGAAATCATGTCTGTTCTGACCAGGCACGAAAGCGGCAGGTAAACTCAAGCTCTAATGAAAATATTTGCAAAAGACATATCTGATAAAGAACAGCTATCCAAAATACACAAAGAATGTTTAAAACTCAACACTAAGAAAACAAACAACCCAATTAAAAAATGGGCAAAAGATGTGAACAGACACCTCACCAAAGAAGATAAACAGATGGCAAGTAAGCATATGAAAAAATGCCCAACATTATGTGTCATTAGGGAATTGGAAATTAAAAACAATGAGATTCTACTGCACACTGATGAGAACAGTCAAAATCCAAAACTCTGGGAACACCAAATGCTGGCAAAGGATACGGAGCACCAGGGACTCTCAGTCACCACAGGGAATGAGAAGTGGGACAGCCACTCGGAAGACACTTTGCCAGCTTCTTAGAAAATCAAACCTAGTCTTCCTATCATATGATCCAGCCATCATGCTCCTTGGTATCTACCCAGAGGAGCTGAAAACTGTGTCTACTCAAAGACCTGCATACATATATTTATAGCAGCTTTATTCAGAATTGCCAAAATTTGGAAGCAACCAAGATATCCTTCAGTGGGTGAATGGAGAAGTAAAATGTAATACATCCAGACAATGGGATGTTATTCAGTGCTAAAAGGACTCAGATTGTCAAGCCGTAAAAAGACAAGAAGGAGCCTTAAATTACTGAGAGAAAGAAGTCAATCTGAAAAGGCTGTGTAGTATCCGATGCCAACCATATGACGTTCTGGAAAAAGCAAACTATGGAGACAATAAAAAGATCAGGGGTTGTTAAGGGCTGGAGAGTGGAGAAGGGGTAAAAACATAGAGCAGAAAGGATGTTGAAGGTTGTGAAAACACTATGTACTACAATGATGGATACAGGTCATGGTCCATGTGTTCAAACCCATAGAATGGACAGCATTAAGAGTGAACCCTAACATAAACTGTGGGCTTTGGGTGATGATGTGTCACTGTGAGTCCATCAATTGTCACAAATGTGCCACTCTGGTATGGGGTGTTAACTGTTGGGGAGGCTGTGCATATATGGAGGCATAGGGCATATGGGAATCCATTCCATTTGGCTATGAATTTCAAACTTCTCTAAAAAAATTAAAGCTTGTCTTTAAAAAGAAAGAGGATGGGAAGAGACATATCACATTAAACACTTATCAAGATAAAGCTGGAGTGGGCATATTAATATCTGACAATGATTTCAGAACAAATGATATTATGGAGGACAAGCAAGGCTATTTTATAATAATAACATGGTCAGTTCTCCAGGAGGAAAAAGCACATCCTGTACTTTGTGGGAATATGGATCAGAATGACCAACGCTAACATTTTTAAATAATGCAGGTCTTCAAAGAAAAAAAAAACACTCTGAGCATTTAGAAAAAGAGCATGTGGCATAAAAGAAAAAGAACATTAGATCATTATCATACTTTTTTGACAGTAATGCTTCGTGCCAGAAGAAAATGGAGTATGTTCAAGATGCTCAAGAAAAGAAAATATGAGCCAAGGATTGTGTATTCAGAGAAACTGACTGTCAAGTAGAAAGGCTACAGACATCTTGTGAACCAAAATTTAGGGAAACTGGTCCCATAACCCCTCCCGAAGAAGTCTCCTAGAGAAAACCCTCCGACAATCAAAGTGACTAGAGAGACACCCGCGAGGAGCATTAAATATACAGTTACTTGTGGAACCAAGACTGCACGAGGGCAAAGGAGCTCTGTTTTCTGACAGCTTAGATAAACAGAATCCACATTTTAAAATGGGAGTGGAAAGATCGTATTCAAAAATGGTTTAGATTTTTTTTGACATCATAATATTGGTAGGATTAGTATCATTATCCTGGGTCGGCTGTGCATGCAATATGGGAGAGAACAAATGAATAATCATGGAATATTCCAATTCTATTGTCTCCTCTTGGTCCACACCAAAAGGGAATATAGATTTAAGAGACTAATGAAAACTCTCTAATCAAATACACTCACTTTCTCCCCAGCCCCCAGAAATGTCTGCTGGAAAGGGTTCGAAACAATGATCAATCCAGTAACAATGGACATCTCTGCACTCAAACTGTTGTTAGGAGGTTATTCCATACTCAAAAGAAGCAAAACCCTCCAGAGAAGTGATTGATTCTAAATTCCAAGAGAAAAAAAATTGCATGAAACGAACAATTTGTTGTACCCATTAACAAGGCAGTTATCAAAACTACTAGGTAGTTATCAGAACTTCTATGACAAGAGGGCTCAGGAGCCAACTTGAAGAGAATCACACCAGTGAAGACAGGAAAATTTTAGCTACAATAATGATAATAATTTCAGTGGATTGAAAGCCATTGCCTATGTTTGAATCCAGAATTCCATAATATTACTTAAAAATTTTTAAAGGAGAAATAGTCATCTACAGAGGAGGCAGGCTTTTTATTTAACCTGTTTTTCCTGTACCTTGAAAGTCTGTCTAGTTGAGGCTTTCTGTCCAGAAAAAAACACGTAAAGACCATAAAGACCCAATCTTGGGGCAGGCACCTCACACAGGGAAGGGAGTCACAAAGGCTTCGGCTCTCCCCCAAATAGAGTTGAGCTATTGTTCCATATCTCCACGGGTTCTGTTGTACACACCTGACTTAAGAGCATTATGGGACACCATTTTGGAAGACTCTAGGAGACTTTTGTGCCTTTCTTGTCTTGGATTTAGAATCAGCCATTTTTCTGGGTAACCAAATAGTAGATGACAGAAAGAGCCATGTATCTGAGCTGATAAATGAATACTGGCATATTACTAACTTGCAATTCCATATAGGTACATATATGAATAGAAGCCAAAGGAATCAGGAGGAGAATTATGGGAAAGACAGTCCTTTGTTGTTCTGTAGTGACCACACCTCCCCAAGCCGAGAGAAGTCAGAGGCCAAGTGGTAAAGCCAGCACGTCAAGATAGGATCTAGACATCATTCTCTTTCCCAGCCCCCTTCTGGGGCTCTGCCCTCCCAGAAACTCTCTACATTAATTATAATAATGAGAACTCCAACAGTAATTCCTGTGTTGGCCAGGTGCTTCCAGGTTTAATGGAGACCCAGGTAATATTGGGTAAAGAGGTTTACTATAAAGATATATGGAAAGGCATGACCTCCAAAATGGTGCCCCATGATGCTCCTAGAACTTCCAAGTCAGGTGTGTACAACAGAACCCACGGAGATATGAGCAATGGCTCAGCTCGATCTGGGGGAGAGCCTAAGCCTGTGGGACTCCCTTCTCTGTGTGAGTTGCCTTCCCCAAGGGGGCATCCGATTGGGTCTTGGTCTTTACATTTTTTTTTTTTCTGGACAGAAAGCCTCAACTAAACAGACTTTCAAACCAGCTGTCTTTAGAGTCTGAATTTCCTCATGTCTGACCTACCTAGGGTTGTCACAATTGGGGTCCTGATTCCTAGTTGAATTAGATTGAGCCAGCATTACAAAGCTAATTTTTTGGGGGAAATGCGAAGTTAGAGCCCAGGCAACTCCATGTAGGAAGAGATTTTGGGGAACAGTTTTTCCCATCTCACTCATCTAGGGTCTAAGCTCTGGCCCCAAAGACTTTTGAGAAGTCTCAAAGAAAGAGGGTACAGCCTTCTCCCTTTCCTCCACCAGCAGTCAGGAACAAGAATATGGTGGTGCTTCTACAGCCATCTCAAAACATGAAGGTAAGATGTTCTAAGGGATGGTAGACCAGAGAACCGGGTGGGAAAAGCGGTACTTCAGTGATGATTTTGTTGAGCTGCTGTGATCGGCCTCAGGTTACCTATCTCTAGACTTGTTTTGTGGGAGATAAATCAGCCACTGGGTGGGTGGGTCTGTTATAAGCAACTGAATATTTTCTTCATTATTATAACCTCTGTGTTTTCTTATCTATCAAACTAGACTAATCCCGAGTTCTTTCCCCTAATGACATCACCGAACCTGGAAAACATATCCACTATAGAGTGGCTATGATCGCTAATAGTACCAGGTGTTAACTTTTCCAAAAGTCAGTATTCTAATAGGAATCTTCCAGACACTCAGTGCCCTTGACCTAAGTGATTACTGTCTGTGGTTAACACTCTTTTTGGCTTATACGGCATTCATTCTCCCTTGCCAACGGAATTGCCAAGTTTATTCTGTTATCAAGTGTCTGTGTGCTAAGGTGAGGCTGGGATTCTCTCTCTCTCCAAGAGGTTTCTTCTGCCACAAGCCTGGCTCATTTTTCTTGCTCTGCCAATCAGTTTTCTTTGCTTCTCCATGCCTATGGCAGAAAATGGCTTTGCCAAAGCTCCCAAATTTACATGTAGCATACAGAGAAGCTGTTTCTGAATTAGAATAAATTTCTGGGAGAAAGAATGCTGTTGGCTCAGCTCTAGTTAATGCATTCCTTTGATCCAATCTATTGGCCCAAGGGAGGGCTGTGTAGTGCCTATTGTGACTGCTACTGCTGGGTCCATCCTTATGAGTAAGTCATTGAGTGTAGCACTCAGAGTAGAGTTCAGGGCCTGGACAGACGCCATAAGAGTGTCTAGTACAAGCTTGACTGCAGTCACTTCACAGTGGCTTCATGGTCCCTATGGTACCCCTTGTCTCAAGACTGTGATCTTACTGAGGATAGGGTCCAGAAAGGCCACTGGCTATTGAGAAGGACATCCACAGTTAAGTAGGTAGGTTGCACATAATATCCATCAGAGCTGTCCTTCAAGATTTTTCTTCTGTCCGTCTTCTGGGAAGATAGGATTTCATTCCATCTCCCCAATTCAAGATTGGGTGGTACTAGATGACCAGTTCTGGTGAACTGTGAGTATTTTATTACCAGTGAAAGGCCTTCAAGATTATTCTTTTTTTCTGCCATGATCACCGACAATGTTGCAGATGGTGATTTCCCCATCAGCTGTACTATATCATTAAAATGCAATGAGCCTGCAGTAATCATGCAGTATAAGAAAGAAGTCACTGAGATCTGAGGTACTTGTTACTGCAGCACATCTACCTTATCATAGCTAGTACCCTGAAAACTGGGCTGGGCTTAGCAGTATTTCTGGAAGACTCTTAAGTCACAGCACCAAGTTTGTCACAGAATTTTTTTTCCCCTTCTCTGTGCAAAGTCTCCTATGAATCCCTTGTCCCTACCTCATAAAAGAAATGGCTATTTCCTAGTAGTGATACCATCAAAAAGCAATATAGTCAGGAGCTTCTTTCTTGCTTGGCTGGGGGTGATGCCCAAGGAGTGCCGGACACATGGACACAGTTTAGTTGACTTTATTGATGCTCCATTCAGCCTCAGAAAGGGCTGTCTCTTTGCTGAAGCTCATCCTAGTTTTCAGAAAGAACAGGGCTTAGGGCATGGAGTATAGCATAAACCCAAACTACCAGGTAAAAATCCCCATGCTGTCTCCAGTCCTGCAAAAAGTCGTGGAAGAGAGGCTTAAGAGTCTGGAAAACTGAACTGCAAGGCCTGGGTGCTCCAGCACATGCAGATTCCAAATGTGGGAATGCTATGTGATGATTTTATGAAATATAAAAGTCAAATGAATTTTTCATGAAGAAGTTATCTTCCCAAGATGCAATAATGGAAAATTCCTTTCAAGAACTGGTGTTTAGACCTCACAAAAATGCGCGGCAAATTGCATTGTGATTTATTTGTCAATGTTTTTATAGGTTAGGCGTTACTTTCTACCCCACAGCTGGAGTCAATTTTTAATATTTAAAAGTGGAAAGAAAGCAAAACCTAAACACATCCAGAGCTGTCTGTTTTAGATTGAGCTTTTCCCAAACAGTGCTGTTTAGAACTGAACCCTGAGCATGGTCGGTCAGCAGCCAGCTGGCACTTGCTCCCCTGCAACATAGAATTAAAATACCTGGGCCTGGGCAGATTACATATAAGACCTCCTAAATTGTAGTTGGTGGGTCTGTTGTTTATAACTGATTTCAAATGCACGTAGCCTGTCTGCCCTCTCAATTGAAGAAGGAAAGAATCTTTAAACATTTTATTCTGGGTTTCCCTTCATGCTCCAAGCTCAAGGTGCCGTGAACATAATTTTCAAGTCCAGTGGTTTCTGGCCTCATTAGATGGCAGGTGAGCAGGGATCCCACAGGACAGTGTCCCTGATGATTTCCCAACATGCCACCCAACTGCAGAGAAGCAAGCTGATTCTTCCAGACTTTGACTCCCATGAAATCTGGTCTGGAACATACCCAGGGCCCATCTTCCCAGGCTTCAGGTAAAACCACCATGCTGACCTTGCATGTGGTGACAAAAGAAGCTTAATCCTATTCCCTTGGACCAAGTCTCCAGGCCCTAATGAAGGCCTCATTCTGTTAAGTGACTAGGAGTTCACAAACCAGGACTGGGCCTCTGCATTATGGAACCCCACAGAATAGTGTTCCCAGAACGCAGCACTTATACCTCAGTGCACGGCACATCAGACTTCATGCTCAATTGTGGCCTCCATCGTTGAAGCCTTATGGCTGGCACTGGCAGTTGCTAAGGCGTCCATGTGTGTGCTTACCAACAAAGGATTCAGTAACACACAACATCTGGAGGGAGGAAAAACAACTCTAATTGTGACAGGCACAACCCCTTTGGGTAACATGGTTGATACCCTTCTGACAGAGGGGGTGTTTCTCATTGCCCTCTCCTACCCACTCCCTCTTGATCGTTCTGGAGCCAAGACCCACAGGAGGAGTTGACCTATTTCCAAATGTGTGCGTTGGTCCAGTTGAATCCGCCAGTGGAGGCTCCTGAGGCTGCTGACAACATCCCCCCATCGGGTTTCAAGAAGCATCAGCCACTTCATAGAGACAAGCCTCAGGTTACAAGGAGCCTCAGCAAACCAGGAAAATGTCATATGTGGAAGCATTTTGGGCTCAGCCTGAGCTACTGTGGCCTTTCCCTGGGAACCCTGCTCAGGGTTCTCAACAAAAACACCAGCCTCAAGAAAACCCCTTCGATAACCCCCCACCAATCCACAGCATCAACCGCTGAAGGGAAGGGGAGGGTAATGGGTGGTGATTATTCCCCCATCACAAAAGGATTTCTCGCCTCACAAAAGGATTTTCTACGGATTTCCTTTCAAAAGTACACACCCCAAGAACACTGACCATATGATTCAATTTAGGTGAAAATCTTGAGCAACACACCCAACGCATCAAACATGGTACACAGGCAATTGCGACTAAGTGCAGCAGACCTACCTGCCAGCAGGGGGAGCTCTCCCCCCAGTTCAGGATGCTATGGCAAGTCTCAGTCGCCCACCCCACTGCTGCTCAATTTAAAAAAATAAAATAAAATAAAATAAACATGCTAAGGATTAAAGAGGAGGGGCTTGGGCAGAACCCGCTGTGCAAAAAAAAAAAAAACAAAAAAAAAAACAGAGGGCAATGGGAGCCACTGAAGGATTCTCAGAGATGTGTGGTTTTGTATTGAGGCAGCCTGTATTTTTCACTCAATGCCTCTGATCTCCTTAAGGAATTCGTTTTCCGGAATGATGTTCCTTGTTTTCACTTCCTCTTAAGATGCATCACAGTAATGATTCATGAACCAAGCACTTTCCAGGGACCTAGGACAGGTTCAAGTTCAGGGAGTGTTTTTCAGGAAGTGTATGGCTTTGTTTTGTTGGGGGCTAAGGAAATTGGAGGCAGAGGCAGAAATGCCATCACTTTATGTTCCCTTTGGAGCTCCAGGCCTTGAGTCGAGCAGCTTGGCACTGAAAACGGTGCTGTTCGAAAGTTAATGGGCAAGACATTCTGTCAAAGGGGTTGTGCAGATAAGCATCAGGAGAAAAGTACACTGTTCTAAGTTCATCTGCATCCAGGAAACCAAGAAAAGCAGAGCCACCCCTGAGCTGGACCGCAGCGCACACACAAACACACGCATGGAATCCAAACACTGTCCAGAGACCAACAGCTCACAGAAGCAAATGAAGAGTGACTTTTCTGAAGAAAGAGCTGGGGAAATGGTATTTCCTTCCTGTGCCGAGGAACAAAGTCACGATATTCTCAGGAAGACTTGAGCTCCCAAGGGCAGTGCTGGGGCACCAACCCTTTCTTTACTCCCGCCCACTGTTGATAGTAAAAGCCCAAGTCTTGACTTCAGAGACGCCAAAAGGCAGAGCAACCCAAGGCAAAGTGATGAAAAGGGGAAATAAGTGTTTTCTTGAACACTTTATACCAGAATCAGGCCACTGTGTTCTCCCTCAGAGTGACTGTAGCGTAGCTGTCTCCTCGTGGTTTCTACTTCTGCTCCTCATCTGCTCCCCCAGGCACCCTCCATAGTGCAGCCAGGAGGATCCTGTTAATCGGATCTGCTCAGAATCCTTCAGTGGCTTCCCACTGCCCCCAGGATAAAGTGCCAGCTCTTTGTTCTGAGGCCCTCCCACTCTCATCTTCGAGGCCCCTGAGTCTCAGCTCTTGCTCAGTTATTGCTTTTTCTGCTCTGAAAATCTCATAGCTCCCTGCATGTACTGGCTCTTCAGTGGCATAGGACGGGAGAATGGTGCTGGGAGCATTGTAATGTACCTTACGTCCTTTCTCTGGGCATTGGTAGATGTTGCCAGACTCACCTCTTTGAGGAGCCCCCCAACACCAGGATATGTGGCCTCTTCTGCCCTCTTCTTGGCTCTGCTCCTGTTTGGTTTTTACCCTCTGGGTCTTTGAGACTGGTGGCTCTTTTTTCATCCCCTCCCTCTTCTATTTTATCCTCCAAATGTTGGGCTACAAATTATTTCACTTTGGAAGCCTTTCCCAACCACCCCCCAAGACTGGGAAAGGATACCCTTGCTCTCTCTCTTCCATGTTCCCCCATGCTTTTCCTCTTGTACCATTTGCATGCTGTGTGCAATTACCCACTGACCTGTCCAATGACCCCTCTAATCTGTGAGCTCTGCAAATGTGGAACCTTCTTCTCTACCGTGTCCCTATCTCTAATCTAGAATCTGTCACATGGAGATCAAATGCTATTTTCTAAGTGAACATATTCCTTTCCCCAGATTATCAGGACGACTTTGACTTTTGGGGTCAATTTTTCTGATCAGGTAAGATTGATTATTAGTGAGGCCACCAGCTTGGCTTGTGATTGATGCATCTGGCTGCCCTGTTTTACCATAAGGAATATTCCTCCTTCCTTGAGAGCTCTCCTCTCTTTCTCTCTCTTTTTCTTTCTTGTGTGCACACACACAGACACTTCAATAATCTTAATATTTTATGATGCAGCCATTATTTCTGGATGTAAGGGCATCATCTCTGTTTAACTGACTGCCTGGGTAGAGTAGGCAAGGCTAGTGGTTCACTTGGCACTCCAGTGTTTAGAAAGCTTTGTTAACAGGCCAGTTGGACTAGGGCTATGTGAATACAGGCTCTCAACTTACTTTTATGCAAATAAATAGAGACCAGGGATCCCTAAAACATTTTCCAGGATTACGAGAGGTAAGGTACATATTCAGTTTACTCTTATGCATCCCCCGTACCTAGAGGACCCAGACTCTGCAGGAGAGTGAATCAGAACAAGGTCAAAATCAGATCTTGTCAGTCTGGTCATCTGCTGTTGGCAGACTCCTGTAGACTCAAACCTGTAAGATGTGTAAACCTGTGTATTAGAATACAACAACACCCCTTCCCAGTCAGAGTGGGTGAGAGAGATTATATGCCTGACTTTAATGAGTGACCAGAGATGGCCAACACCTTCGGAGGCTGCAGAGCCACTTCCTGAGAGCTCCACATGTTCTGCAGTCCCGGCCCTGCCTCATGGTCACCTGAGGAGGAGAGAGAAGTGGCTGCAGCGAGGAGAAGGCAGGCTTCTTTTTAAAACTGGCATGACCCCCCATATCTAGAGTGGTGTGGTTGAGGACATAGGTTCCAGTGCTAGGCTGTCGGCCACTTCCTAACTTTGTGAACCCTGGGAGTCTATTAAACTCTCAGGGCCTCCGTTTCCTCATCTGAGGAATGGGGACAATAACAATACCCACCTCTCAAGCTTGTCAAGAGGATTAAATTAACTGAAAAAGTGCTTAGAGCAGTCCTGGTTACAAGTTAAGCATTACAGTAGCGAGAGCTGTTTTTGTGATCTCAACAAGAAGGGTGAACAGACTTTCAGATCTAGTTGCAGCCTTAAGTCCTAAGCGCTCAGACCGCACACCTCCAGCTCCCTAGCTGTGTTGATGATGGCAGAGCGAGTAAAAGGTGTGGATTTTGCCGGAACATCAGAGGCTTTGACCCCTGGCACTCTGGCCTCTGAAAGGAACCTAGAAATTAAGTGATTTTGCTGATCTGATCAGGCTGGAGTGGGATGCAGGGACAGGTCTTCAGAAGGTGGCCCTATGGTTTCAGGACAAGGAACCACAAGTGAGCTCTGTTGCTTCTTGGCTCAGGTCACACAGCATTTTGAACTCAAGCCAGTCCCAAGGGTTTGGTGATCTCAGCTTAGTCCTTGCTGCCAGCCTGAGTCCTCTGTAAGCTGGAATTGGCTCTGCAGATGCTGCACAAGCTCCTGGCAGAGTCAGTTGGGCTAGATTCCAGGTGGCAAATGTCCCTCCGGGGAGGATTGTGCAAAAGTGTTCCTTCCTCACAGGAGGAAAGTTGGTTGACCCAGGCAAAGATGTTCTCAGAAGAGAGTAAAGTGTCTCAGGGGAATTCAGACCTCCCTCCCCCATAACAGTCAGCAGACTCTTTCAGAGAGAGGTGAACCCAGATGGAGGTAGCTTGGTAGAAGTGCCCAGGTTGGGGCACTGACCGACTGTGTGGCATGTCAGTTGCATGTGAGGAGAAGACAATGGGCTCAAGAACAGCTCCAAGGCTTTTCTGGAGCAACTTAGTGGCTGATGAAGCCACTGTCTGCACACCCCCTTGCTAGGCTGAGCTGGTGGGGTTGTGACTGCCCTGTTGGTCCCTCCTCTATCATTGTGTTTTTCAAGGCTCCCCTCCCCAGAGGTCAAGGCTTTCCTTTAGAAGATCCAAGGTGATGGGAGATACATTGGGACACCTTTCATTGCAATCAAATCTGCATCCATCAGCATCTAGCTGGTTCCCAGGTGAGTTGCTGGATGATGTCCATCTTTTCTGAGATGGAGGCAAAGGTGAGTACAAGACAGGAGCATGAGTTTCTCAGCCTCCCAGAGTCCTGCAGTGTAGCTTTAGAAGTTGGGGTAAAAGAGAGCAAAAGGGTGTTGCTTCCATCTGAATGACTACCACACCATCATGGCCAAGCCCAGGGCCATGCAGGTGAGGAGACTCCCTTCGTTTCCTCAGCTGTGCCTCTTCCCTTCATCCTTCCTTAGCCACCAAGGAGGATAGATACTCTGCAGGTCTAATTTGGGACAGCAAATTCTTTTTGCAGAAAAATCACTTTAAATCTGACAAGAGTTAGTTATGTTTCTAGAAAGCTCCTATACAATCATGATCAGTGATGTTCTCTCTCTCTCTCTCTCTCTCTCTCTCTCTCTCTCTCTCTCACACACACACACACACACACATATACACAATTTTGTTTACAGTCCAAAAGAGGCACATACATACATTCTGAATACATACTCCACCCTCATCACAAACAACTGTAAAATTCTAAAAACCAACACATGCTTGTAAATAGATCACCCTTAAATGGAGCAGGATCTCTGAATACCCCATGAGTCATGCAGCTAAAATGTCCCCTGGGGAGCCCGACTTGGCAGCACACATTTTCCTATTAAAAAATTGAGTTCAGAGCTTTCTGTGGCACCCAGCTCAATGCCAGGAAGAGCCCATCTGTGTTGGGTGGGGAAGCCAGCAGTCACTTGTGAGGCCAAGTGCTATGCTTGTCACCTGAAGGAAACACTCTCCCTAGGAGTCACTTAGAATAATGGAGGGATTCATGCTGCAGAAGCAGAATGAGTAGTGGACAAGGAAGAAGGAGCCCTGGTTCTAGTAGAGCCTCTGCCCTTACTGGGTTTCCCTAGGAAACATGTCTACTTCACTTGGCCTTTGTTTCCTTGTCTTTGAAAGGAAGGGGCTAGACTAGATTAAAATGAACAACTACCAAGTGCCAGATAAATGAAGGAGCAGTGTGTTATGGAAGTGAAAAATAATGGGAAGGGGTCCAAAATTCAGACCCAATTCTCAAGGAACATGCAGATTCACTCTCTCCTGGATTCAAGAGGCTGAGGCTAAACCACTCCCTGACTCAAGTACCTCAGTTTGGGAGAATGTCACCACAGAAATATTACAGCAAGAAGAGGACCTATGAACACCTTCTCTCCTTCTGCTACTGACCAGGGCTGAGCTACAGAACCTCTAAATTCAAACATGCCACCAAACACTAGAAATGTGCTGATGGCGACATGAGAGGAGAACAACAGGGCCTGGATGTGGCTCTGGCCTGAACTGCTCAACGTTCTTCTTTCTCTGTCTCAGCCAAGCCAGGCAGACCTCAGAGAACTGAAAGAAATCTTAATAATTGTCACTTTGTCTGCTGGAGGGCCACTGGGGGAGACAGCCAGCCGGGGGTTCCTGGAGGTATCTTCAGGCCCCCACCCCCAGAGACATCTGCAGACAGCCTGGAGCCTGGTTAGGAGGACAAGCAGCTCCCCAGGCAGCCTCAGGCTGAAGGGTGGTCTTGGCGGTAGGATCCTGCAGATGCTGAATCTCACCCACAGTGCTGCTCCTTCCCGCTGGCCTGCTTTCCATCAGCTGCCTGCCTCTTTCCACATCTGTGCACTCAGCAACCATGGCTACCTACAAACTCCTTGCTTGGAAGAAACAGTTGGGACTTTCGAGCCAAGGTGCCTCTGGTCCCATCTTGAAGCCCCTCTGCCCCTTCTGCTCCTCACACCGGGTCTCCTGTGTCTTGCCAGCCTCTTTCCCTAGGTTCTCCTCAACAACCCCAATTCCAAACCATGTTATTTTTTCTTCTCTGGTTTCCAATTCCTTAACAGTGACCTTTCTCACAGACATCGTGGCCCAGTCTCTCCTGCTTTTCCAAACAAAACTGATTATTGCTCACTTAACTCCATGACTTGGATTCTTCTAGCTCTGAGGCTGCTCATTGTTTTTGTCTCTACCCCACGGCCTGATCTGTTCTTGGCCCTGGAGGGGAGAGGAAGGGCCAGCTTCTTTGGACTACATCTCCCAAGATGCCTTGTTTCTGACTTCCTGTTGGGTTTAGCCAATGGAAGATACCCAGCAGAGGTTAGTGCTGGGAGGAGAGGGTCAAGGTATTGTTTTCTCACCTGTTCCCCTGCCTCTGCCTGTTTGATGTGGTCCCTGGTTTTAGTGGAGGTCGTTTATGACTCTAGTAGTCATCAGGAATCCCTTCCTCTGGAGTTTGAGTTTTCACTAAGCCATAGTTACACTGTTCCTTCCCCTTCTCCCTTTAGTTTTAGGGTCCTAATGACCTCCCTCTTGCTGATTCCTGGGGGCTTTACCATCCTTGTGTGTCCCCATAATCCTGCCCTTACCTGTGTAAATAGTCCCTTCATTCTCATTTCTGAGACTTCCAGGGTGAATTCTGTTTCTTGTTGTGGCCCCACTGATACAGTAGTCCTCTAGGTTTTATTCAGAGTTTGACTCGCTGCACTTTGGGGGAAGTTATATAATTTATTTCCACCAAGATCACTGGAGTGGTTGCTCTGCTTTTGATATCACGCACTCTGTAAGTTTTACAAAGACTCCAGAGAAGTTAAATGCCTTGATAAAGCCAATGAGCCCCAGAAAGAAAAGACATTCTCTCAGAGACAAGATCAAAAAAGTCCCCCAGAAGAGCAAGAAGACACTCCTGTGATTTTTGGCATCTCTGACTCTTACTCCTTGTTGAACACAGGTGAACAAGAGCTAGATCATGGAAGGAAAAAATGATACAGAATAATCTCAAGTCTGTTTATTTTATTTGTTTTGTTTGTTTATTTATTTTTCTTTTTGGTACCAGGGATTGAACCCAGGGATGCTTAACCATTGAGCCACATCTCCAGACCTTTTTTATATTTTATTTAGAGACAGGGTCTCACTTAGTTGCTTAACACCTCATTAAGTTTTTGAGGCTGGCTTTGAACTCTTGATCCTCCTGCCTCAGCCTCCTGAACCACTGGGAGGCATGCACCACTGAGCCTGGATTAGAATTTTTTTAAGGAAAAAATTCTGGAAAGAGTCCATTTGCCTGCCATTTCAAACAATTAAATACTAACTTTTGAATTCTTATTTCAGATCTTTTTAAAAAAAGAAATAGATCATTACAGAGTTGAATACTCCCTGTCCTCACAGTAGTCCTAGTCCCCTCTCTTCCACCTTAGAGCAACCACTGTGATTGATTCCATGTGTCCCAGGCCATGTCGTTATATGTTCACTATAGCAAGGGTATAGATAAACAATATGTAACGCATCATCCTATACGTAATATTCTGCAACTTGTTTTTATCACTCCATCCTGGGTTTTCAAGACCTAGCTATGATGATACACGAGGATTTGATCTATGCCTTCCAGCTACTGTGTAGTATTTCATACAGGTGCCTCATAGTTTTACTAACTTTATTCATACTTTCATTGGTGAACACTTGGTGGGATTCATTCTTATTTATTCTTTTTGGTTCCTCTAAACAATGTTTACAAAACACATAGAAAAATTTAACTAGGGGCTGAGGTTGTGGCTCAGTGGTAGAGCGCTCGCCTAGCATGCGCAAGGCCCTGGGTTCAAACTTCAACACCGCATAAAAATAAATAAACAAAATAAATGTATTGTGTACAATTAAAATAAAAATATTAGAAAAAAAAGAAAAAGAAAAATTCACTAGGATATATCCAGGAAGGAAAGAGCTCCGTCACTGGGCATTACATGTTTGCAATTTTGTTTGATTTTGCCGAAATTGTTCTCCAAAATGATTTTACCTCCCTGGTGAATTCCTGTTTCCCCTACATTTTCACCAATTCTTGGTTTTGTCATAATTTTCTATTTTTAACAAGCTAAAAATGTGTGGCTGAATTTTCTTGTTCAAATTGAATAATACCTCTGCTTACTGTTGAGACCCAACTTTTTATATATTTATTAGACATTTAGTGTTTTTATGTGAATTATTGGCTCAATAGTCTTCATTAATTTTTCCATTGTTTTTTATCCTTTTAAAAATTGACTTAAATAATTTTATATATTTTGATTATTCTTTTATATACATATATATATTTAAGTTGTTGACCTTTATTTATTTATATGCAGTGCTGAGAATCAAACCTAGTTCCTCACACATGCTAGGCAAGCACTCTATCACTGAGCCACAACCCCAGCCCTTGACTATTCTTTTTTATGAATTATCTTTTACTTTATATTTTTGAAAATTTAAATTTTACCTTTCCATTATGATTTCTGATATTACTGCATTATAAAATAAATCCTCCCTTATTTCCATATCATTAAAAATTCTTTTGAGGTTTGGGGCTGTGGTTCAGTGGTGGAGCGCTTGTCTAGGACCTGTGAGACTCTGGGTTTGATCCTCAGCAACACATAAAAAGGAAAAAAAAAGACATCTACAACTAAAAAAATATATTTTAAAAATTCTTTTGAGCACTTACGCTATCTGAAGTTTATTTTGGGGTATGCTGTGAGCTGGGGATTCTTTTTTTTGCTTCCCACATATTTGGGAAACTAACATAACTATTGAATGGCTTATAATTTCTCCAGTAATTTATAATGCCTCTTTATCATAAACTAAGCTCCAATTTATGCTATGTCTATTTCTGGGCTTTCTATTCTCTTTTATTGATCTATTTTTCTATCCCTGTTACCACTCTTACTCTGGGTGAGAATGTGGGATAAAACCCATAGTCTCTTATCTCAACTCTTCTTCTCCAGCATCTTCCTCCTCAGTTATGTCCTGCACACATCTGCTAGGTCTATCTTTCCAGGAATCATCATCGCCTTATTTATTGAGTGTCTACTGTGTTCCAGGCAGCGAGCTGACTACACATGCATAATATTCTCTGACTTGATTTCATCACTCATCATTGTGTTTTCAAGGTTTAGCTATGCATGCATCTTTGATTCACTTATTTCTACAACTCTAATAAGGCAATCCCTATTCTGCCAATCTGTGGCTCAGAAATTGAGTAACTTGCCCTGTCACTCAGCCAGCAAAAGACAAAATAGGGTCTGGAAGCCATGTCTATCTGACTCTAGAGCATTCAATTTCCATTTTCTAGCCTTCAAAACTTCCACATCCTTCCCTCAGTAAAGGGAATTATGAATCCTGCCCTCTCAGTGTTGCCTTAAGGACTGTGTGAAAGTGTCTGTACGAAAGCACTTAACACAATGCCTAGTGCATGATGGGTACTCAGTAGACATCAACTAATGTTGAATAAGAAGCAAGAAGCCATAGTGAAGTTTTTAAAGAAATACATATCAAACTTTACTCCAGTCTACTTATCCTGGCTTTGAACTCCCCGTAGGAGCTGAGAACATGAGTGACCAGGGGGAGAAATCATCTTTGGATAGCCCCTTTGCTACTCTGCTTCTGGTTGCAAGTTCCCAGGAGCAAAAGGAAGACTAGCCCAGGGGAAGTTCACAAGGAAGGGAAACCCTTCGAAATCTTATTTTATGCTGAGCCTCGAGGGCTGAGGGCCAGCAGCTACTGTGCCACTCTGGACTTGCACAGCAAGCCTGCCTGTTGAATGGCCTTCCTGATCCAGATTTCACATCTCCAGGCACCCAGATCTGGAGGAGGGTATCTTCTTCTCTGTGTGGGTTGCCTGGGCTCAGGTTCAGGCTTGAATCCCCATCCTTTTAATGACTTCCATGGCAACAGGGCACCATAGGCCTCCCTCGGAGGAGGCAGGTGAAACAAGACAGCCTTTCTGGGCAGTTCTCTGGTAATGGGAACCACACTGATGAAGGCAGCTGATTGCCTCAAAAAACCCAGCACCGGCATACAGGCTCCCTTAATGCTAGAGGATTATGATCATTTGCAATTTTCTTGGTGATTTTAAGTTTTCACAAGAAAAGCAAACACATATGCATATACGCGCACACATGTATGTATGTCCTTCCGTGCTGATGCTGTATCAGAAGCAGTGAGTTGTGTGCTTTGGTTACTGGGCTTTTTTGGACTCCTCCACTCACATCTGCACTGTGTCATTGACAGCTCCGGCCATGGCCCCAGGGCACTCTGCAGGGGTCAGAATAACAGAAAAACAGCAGTGGGGAGGATAGCACACCCTCTCCCTTGTTTGATTTGGAAATTCTTTCTGAATCTTTCAAGAAGCAATATGTTGGGTCCTAATAGAGGTGAAAATTAAATCAGGTTGCTGAGAGAGAATCCCAAAAGGGCTACAGCCTATCTTCCTGAGGTCTGACTGGGAGTACTGAGGAAGCTGCTCACTGCCATAAGATTCCTCTGAATGTAACTGATTTGGAAAGGGCAGGATTTCCCCCTTAAACAGTCTCTCTGTTTTCCAAAATCAAGGGGGCATCTTGGGCCCCATAACCTTTCTATATGATTAAGAGGAAAGAGTAACATTCAACTGCTATTTAAGATTACACGTGTCTGAAGGAGAACCTGCCCATCAGAGGGATGCTAAAGGACACCCCCATTCCTTGACATGCTAATGCGGTATCACACGGGTTCCCACACATGCCTAAAACACATGACAGGCAACTTTCATTTGCATACCACACATGTGTCCATGGACACATCTGAGATTAGTCCAGCTCCAGGGAGTGGCATCTATAGCCAGATCCACTTCTGCATTCACAGACACATCAGAACACAGGCAAGTTACAGTCATATATCAGAAAAGGAGCTCGCTCAAAGGTCAGGCTTTATAGTCTCTCAAAGAAAAACAGCAATGGGGAGGATAGCACTACTGATGGTGCCATCTTGGAGGCAGGAGACCCAATTTCTAATATTTTAGCTTGGATAGAAGACTTCTTTGATCATTGCTTTCCTCAACTGTGGAAGAGCAAGTTTGAGTGCATGGCCTCTGAGAACACTGGCAGCAACAATATTCTCTAAGTCAAGCTCCTACGGTACATTGGGTCACTGGACATTCTGAGATACCTGGAAAATACAGTGTACCAAAATTTCCAACTGTCTGACCATTTCTGTCAGCCCCTGCAACCTTTCCACCATGGAAGTTTCCATCTTCTTTCTCCCTCCTTAACCACCAAACATCCTCCTCATCTCCATCCCCCAGCCAATTCTGATGGGATAATTATGTGCATACTGGGTGTCAATTGCCAAAGGGAAGGAAATTGCCTTTTAGCAGAATGAAGCTGTGAACCAAAGGAGGGGAATTTTAACTGGACAGTTGAAGGTGAAGATGTTCTGACTACACAAAAGCCTTTTCTATGACTGATGCCTAACATTTCACTGTTAGCAAGTAAGTCCTTTTGCTAAAACCAGAAAGGTAATGGATTATAATTTAGCAGTCCCATAAGGCTTTAGAGAGAAGGAGATTTTCTGATCATTTTTTTTCTTTAGTGCTTTTTAAATGTAGGGGGCTATATAGAGGTGGGGCAGAAAGCTAAGGGACTTAATAGCTGAAGGTTGTGAGAGGAATTCCTGAAGGAGAAATAAAAATCACAACAGCAGACATGGGACTCCCGAAAATAAGCTTCATGTGTCTCACAATTTTGGAGAGGGTCTGCCTGACCTAGGAACTTCCCTGCAGGGAGGAGGAGGAGCCCAGTAAAGAATTAAGGCAGGGAATTCCAGACGTGTGAGAGCAGCACAGGGCCTAGAGATAAAACAGGAGGCTGCGTTGAGTCACTCCATAGACACTGGATGTGTCCCTCACTGGAAATTTGGTTCAGATATCAAGATGAGTGACACCACCCATGCACCAAGAGGGCATTCAAAAGTCTTGTTACTCACATAAGAGGATTTGGAAGGGAGAACAGGGGAGGGAAATATCTTGGGGTTTCATGGTGGGTCAGTAAAGCTAGAGGGAGGGTTCCTTTGTGCTAGCAAGCACCTGTGACGCTTAAACCTCCTGCTAAAGAAAGATGGGCCCTGATTTTCTTCTCAGCCTGCTAGGATGTGGACAGAAGAGTAAGGTTGTGATAGGGCTGGAAAGTTATCAGCAAGCATCAAAAATGGGATTCTGATTAATTTTTATAGGCTGGCAAGAAACGACAGATCTTGTATGTCTCCGAAGTCCATTGAGACCCTCCTTAACATTTCTAGATCCCCAGGAACCCTGGGCCTCCCAGGCCTTCAGTGTTGGGCAGGGGCTGAAATGACTTCAACATTCTCAGGCAAGTGGATCAGGAACTTTTATTCTTTTAAGAAACAGTGGAGTCTGTTAAAATATTTTCTGATTCCACAGACCTCCCAATCTCTGCGGTGTGCGTGTGTGTGTTGAAAAGAACATTGCCTTTAACACTGACCCCAAGCTTCAGAGTCTTGTATAATGACATGACAGAGCCTCTTAATCAAAACCGGATCGTTTTGTGCTTGAGAAACTTGAAATATGCTAAAGAGAGTAGGATGGTGACTCCAAAGGCAAAGTCCCATCTGTCACAGCTACTCACTGAACACAAGTAAACCAGAGTGTGAGTGGGAATAGAAGCAGAGGGCACAGCAGGCTGTGGACTCTGACCAGCACCATCCTTCCCAGCTGGCTGGGAGGAGCCCACACAGCATCCAGAAAGCTGACATTTCTCTCTTGTTCCTGGGACCTGCTTCTTGGGTGTAAAACTTTAAGAGTCAGGTAAAAAACCAGCTTGTTCTAGCAGAATTCAAGGTTTAAAATTGTACATGGTATCCATGAGGACACAGGCCTTTGGATCCACACAGGTCAAGTTAAATCACATCTGTTCTTATCTTCACATCTGAGCCTCAGTTCTCTCACCTGCAAAACAGGAGTGCTAAGGCCAAGAGGATGTTGTAAGCATTAGGGGCTTTAGATGTGAAAGAACTTGCATGGAGTAGGCACTAAAGAGTTAATGTATTTTAGAAAAGGAAAGAAGTGGGGTACACTCACAAGATCTCAGTCCAGGAGGTTCTGAAGAAGATGAAGAGCCCAGAGGAGATCTAGAGGAGGAAAAATACTATATTTGTGTGCATGTCAGGACAAGAATTGATCTTACCATTCACGATATCTCTAGGGCTGATTGCAAAGCCAGGCATACAGTAGGTGCTCAATAAACATTTGTTGGACTGGTGAAGCAATAACTGGTATGTCCATCCTCTCTGGTTCCACTTGTAAGGAGAGGAAAGGGAAAGAAATGAACACACACCGAACACTTGTGCATCATATCTATTCAGCCTTGCAACTCTGTTAAGTATTGATGGTCACATTTTGACCGGTTAGAAGAAGTAAGGCTCTAGGAGGTTTGGAATAATACTCCCAAGGTTAAATCACTAGTGAGAGAGGGAGCTGGGCTTTCACTGGAAAGCCTGCCATCTTTCCAGGCTGCCAGACCACAAGTGTGGTAGGAGGCGGTACAAGGCCAGCACATCAGAGGGGAGCCAGCAGGCAGGAATGTCACTGATATTTCCTTCAAATGTTCAACTCTCCTCTACACAAACACTTCCCAGATGTTTCCAGGACCTGGCAAGCCTTCAATCACCAAGCCAGGGATGGTCCCCACACCTGCAGGAGAACAGAACTTTCAGATTGACCTTTCTAGATTGCTCTTTTTAATTTGGTCCAAGGGCCATCACGAAAACCTTTGTCTCAGCTGCTTTGAGGGCTCTTGGGCCACATGAGATAGTACTTCTACCTTTCCCAAGTCCTAGGTAATGGCATTGCTGCGGGCTGAATTGTGTCTCCCCACTCTGGGTCCCCTAAAAAAACACATTATGAAATCCTCATGGCTAGTACCTATGGAAATTGACCTTACTAGGATATTGGGTCTTGCAGATGTAATCAAGTTAAGATGAGGTCATTTGAGTGAGGGTGGGTCTCTAATCAAGTACGACTAATGTTTCTATGAGAGAAATATGGACACAGACACCAACATGAGGAGCACACTACGCAGAGACAGAGGCAAAGCTTGCAGATACTGCTACAAACCGAGGGATGGACACCCAGCATGGCAGCCACCACCAGAAGCTAGCAAGCAGCAAGGAAGGAAGCTACTCGGGGTTTCAGAGGAATCATGGCTGTGGACACCTTGAATTTAGCCTCCAGAATTGTGAAAGAATCCATGTCTATTGGTTTAAGCCAACGGATTTGTGCTGCTTTGTTATGGCAGCCCTTGGAAACTAACGCAAAAGTATCTTCCAGGCAGTCTCCAAGTTTCCGAGCCTGGCACCTCAGCCATCAGCAAGGTAAGCCCACAGTCCCATCAGGCTCCCTCTACCAGCTCCCAAGAGCCCAGCAGACTTCAGTTCCCTGCCCACATCTCCCTAGGGGGCTTGTTATTCCTCAACCCTGGGCTCTGAATGTCTTTCATTGATTGAAAGAATAATGCAACAACTTTCTGAGAACATAATCACCAACATCCTTGCTGCTATTTATACACTCCCCCAGTGTAGACAGAAATCTTAGAACACCCCTTAAGTCTGAGACATTTTGCTGTGCACAGGGAAGAGACAGAGTGGGATCATGAGAAGAATGTGGGTTTTGAACTCAAACAGTTCAAATTCTGGCTCTACTCCCGTCCAGCTGTGTGAGTTTGGGAAAGCCTCTTGGACCCCGAGCCTTGGTGTCCTCATCTTCAGTATGTGAAAGGAACACTCGTGCCATTAGATTATTATGAGAATTTTTGGAGCTCATGTGCTTTAAGTGTCTGGCACACAGAATGCAACCAGTGCAAATTGCTACTGATATTTTTGTCATTATTGTTGCTCTTACTTCATCCTTATTATTAACTTTCCTGAAATGGGACAGCCCACACCATGAATTATAGCATCATACAAGGGGAGAGACCTAGGAAGAAGCAGATGAGGGGAAGGAAATTCACTGGCTGGCCTAGCCTGTACTACTATGTTCTGAGACCAGCCCCTCTTATCATAGCTGGTCCTCCATAAGTGGCAGTTATTATTATTTTTTATTATGTTTTTGCTAAGCTGTATCCATGCTTCTAACAGTTCCTCTGTGCCCCTGCTAGGGTCAAAGTCACAGGCAATGGTGGTAGATTGGATATGTTTTTCTAATCTTCACTCCTCTATGATAGGATTACATATCCACACCCTTTTGCAATGTAAAGTGCATTTCATCCCAAGGTAGACAGAAAATGCCTTCCACACAACTTCCTTTGGCCAACAGGATGTCGGCAGTCATGACATCAATAAAGGATATGGGCTGGCGAATTCTCTTGCCTTCCTGATGCTCTGTGCCTGTCCAGCACTCGTCTTCATTGTCTAATTGAACTGTCACACTCTGTAGATGGGCACTATTTTAATGGTAGTTTTTTATAGATAAGAAAACCAAGGCCTACAGAGATGAAGAAGGCTGTCCAGATTCACAACATCATGGCACCATGACTGAACCCAGGGATGCTTGGCCTCTAGAATCACTGCATCACCTATGAGCCTGAAGAAGGTGTAGAAATCTCTTCTGCCTAAAGCACAAAAAGGTAATATCTGCTTTTTTAAAAGAATTTATTTGTTTGTTTGTTTCTAACACTAGGATTGTGCCAGACACCATGTCATGATTTTATATACCTTACCCCTTCAGCCTTATCACTACTTCAGAGGTATTATGGTTTGGATATGAGACGTCCCCCCAAAACTCCTGTGTTCCTGCAGGAATATTCAGAGAGCAATGATCAGATTATGAGAGCCATTACCCAATGGGCCCATCCTAGTTTGAATGGACTAACTGTGTAGTAACTGTAGGAAGGTGGAGTGTGACTGGAAGAGGGAGACCACTGGTGTCACATCTTTCCCTTCAGTTTCTTCTTTCTCTCTCTGCTTCCTGGCTACCATAAGGTGAGCAACTTCCTTTCACTGTACCCTTCAGCCATAATGCTCCTCCTCATCTTGGCCCAGAGTGATATTAACCGGCTGACCATGGACTGAACCTCTGAAATCATAGCCCAAAGTGAACTTTTTCTCCCCTATGTTGGTCTTGTCAAATATTTTTATCACAGAAATGTACGCTGGTACCTAGAAGGTGGATCGTTGCTCACACTAACCTGACATGGTGGTTCAGAAGCCTTTGGAACTGTTTTGTGGGAGGAGTTTTGGAAAAGTTTGGAGATATGTGATGAAGATCCTTAGAATATTGTAAATAGAGCTTAAAGGGCAGTTCTGGTGGTAGACAACGGTGGTAGATTGGTTGTCTTTTTCTAATTGCATGTCTTTTTCTTCTTCTGGAGCTCAGAAGTCCAGAATGCCTGTAGGAATGCAGATAGTAAAGATAGAAAACCATGAGGTTTCAGAGGGCATAAGGATTTTAGTGGGAATTGGACTAGAGGCCATTCATGTTACATCTGGCAAAGAATTTGTCTACATTTGGCCCATGTTCTGAGATTATTTGTGAGGCTGAATTTAAAGGCAATGGACTAATTAATCTGGTAGAAGAAATTTCAAGGCAGTCCAGCGTTACTTGCTGCCAAGAAACCCTAGGTTCAGTCATGGTGCCATGATGTTGTGAATCTGGACAGCCTTCTTCATCTCTGTAGGCCTTGGTTTCTTATCTATAAAAACTTCCATTAAAATAGTACCCATCTACAGAGTGTGACAGTTCAATTAGACAATGAAGAAGAGTGCTGGACAGGCACAGAGCATCAGGAAGGCTGAATTTAAAGGCAATGGTCTAATTAATCTGGTGAAGAAATTTCAAGGCAGTCCAGCATTAAGGCTGTGGCACAGATACTAAAGATACCTTTTAGCCAGGTTTACTGTGAGACTCAAGAGCTGAAAGCAGAAAAAAAGAACTTTGAAAACTTGCAGATTGACTAAACAATGCCTGAAAAGTTGGGGCCAAGGAGGATGTGGTTGCTGAAAAGATTACTGCTACTAAAGAGAAACTAAGTACTTTGCACAGAGACAAAGGAAGGATGGCTTGAAGGCATCTCAGAAATCAGCAAGATCATACTTATGCTATGCTCAAGGGTGTAGAGGTGAAAAGTCTTTTAAGAGATCATGGCACCCTTCTTACCCAGGAGCATCTAGGAAATTCTTTCCTCAAGATTAGTTTCATAACACTCAGATGCCCAGGCTCTCAGAGGCTACTGCAGCCAGGATTCCAAGGGGCCCCGCTCAAGCTGGCAACTGATCTTGTCATCATTCACTTGGTGCTGGTTCTGCAGAAATGCAGGATGCTGGAATTATGGGGTCATGGAGGTTTCCACTCAGGTTTCAAAGGAAGGCCTGGGAGGCCAGGCAAAGTGTAGCAGGGTCAGAGGACCTGCAGGCTGTCCCTGCCATTGAGAGGGCAATGCATAATGAAGCTATGATGGTGGAGCCAAAGCTGAAGGGAGACCCTGAGATAATGAGATGCCAGTAACATGGATTGTCTACCAAAAAAAACTGCTGGCTGTGGACAGAGCCAGACTAGATGGCCAAATGGACTTCCAACAGCAAGGACAAAGGTGAGATCACATCTTGGCCCTTTGGAGATTGCATCTTGCCACCATATGACCCAGATTCCTGATTTGGATTTTTAGGAAATGTTTGTTCATTTGTTTTGGTCCCATGCCTTCTTTCTATGCTCCTATCCAATATACAATGTCTACTCTGTGCCATTGTATATTGGATGTATGTAACTTGCTTTTGATCATTACAGGGTTTCAAAAGTCCAAGTGTTTGCCTTGAGTCTCAAAAGAGGCTTGGACTTGGACTTTTGGGCAATGTTGAAACTATTAATACTATGGGGATTCTTAGAAATTGACTGAACGAATTTTTCATTGTGAGATGGACATGAGCTTTTGGAGGCCAGGGGTGAAATATTATTGTTTGGATATGAGGTGTCCTTTCAAAGCTCCTGTGTTAATGCAGGAGTATTCGGAGGAGCATGGGCGAGATTAGGAGAGCTGTGATCTAATCAGTCCATCCTAGTTTGAGTGCACAAATGGAGTGGTAACTGTGGGCATGACTAAAAGAGGTGGGTCACTGGGGCTGTGCCCTGGGAGGATTCATCTTCCCTTCAGCCCCTCCTCTCCCCTTCTGCTTCCTGTCAGCCATGAGGTAAACAGCTTTCCTCCACTGTGCCCTTTGGCCAGGATGCTCCACCTCACCTCTGACCCAGAGTTACGGAGTCACCTGACCAAGGGTAAACCTTGGAACTGTGAGCCCCAAATAATTTTTTTTTCCTAAGTTGTTCTTGTTAAGTATTTTGGCCACAGTGACATAAAACTGACACTAGCCATTATTTCTTCACATATTTTTCAGCATTGTACTCTTCCTCTTCTCTTTCTGGAACTCCCATGGCATGAATGTTAGATGTTTCAGTAATGTCCCACAGATATTGAAAGCTCTATTCATTTCTTTTTCCCCCCATACTGTTCAGATTTAATTTAATTTAATTTAATAATTTCTACTAATCTACTACCTGTAATCCCAGTGGCTCCAGAGGCTGAGACAAGAGGATCATGGGTTTCCAGTTCCCTGAGGCTCTCATTTGGCCCTCTGACTGGAACTTGGGGCTCCAGTTACTCTAGTTACTCTACTCCATTGTGTTTTGCCACAAACTTCATCACTTGGGCTCCATCCCAGCCCACGTGGGGGAGAGGACAGAATGAGGGGTGAAAAGCACCAGGGGTTTGCCACATCATTTCAGAACTGCAGCTCTACCGGAGAGGAAGTGGCCCTTTAGAGTATTAGCTTCTGTGGCTTTCTCTAGCTGGTGCAGACACCAGATTTCCTGGAGCCCGGAACACGGAGAAAGGAGAAGTGAGAAAACAAAATGGGACATTTCCTCGTTCCCTGCACAGCTAGAAGGTCCTTGGTCCAGTCCTTGAGCCAAAGCTAGAGGGATTTTCCTCAAGCTCTCTCTGCTCCACAGTGCTCACTTACACTTTTCTGGATGTTTCTGGTCATAGGATATTGGAAGGAGAACATATGGGGAGCTCATCCCCAGTGGTACTCTGAGTTCTGGTTCCTCCTCAGTCTGAATGCTGCTGTTTACTTTTCACAGGCCTTGAGTCCTCTGTGTACTCTGCTTGGGTTTTAGAGTTATGCTCACTGCATCTGAAACTAGAGCACACTCTTTCTGTATCTATGTTATATGAATGTGTTGCCTATGAAAAAAATTTTAAAAATAGTCAAGTGTGAAACACAACCACACAAGAGTCCAACATTTATTCAGATATTATTTTAAATATTTATATGAGTGGAACAGTCAAAAAAATGAGAGAATGAACATAGCTTTTTAAAAGCACAAAGTTCTTTCGAGTTTGACATAAAATACATATATATAACTTAAAATTATATGTTTATTCGATATCCAAGGAAACAGTTAATTTGGATGGGAGTTTAAGACTTTGTGAATGATGAATGCAACTGGTATCCAGGGTCCTGAGATAAATGTCATATAAACCAATATTTCATAAAACATGACAGTGATTGTGGATTCCTTAATTTTGGGGGAAAACAAACTTTTACCTTCAATGTATTTTCCTTTTGCTCCTGCTGTTCTCCTAGGTGTTCCTTAATCCTGGTAAGTGGGCCCCTTCCTCTCAGCATCTTTGCATTGCCTATTCTTTTCACCTTTAAAGTATTCTCCCAGATATCTGCTAAATCCCTCACTTCAAATGTCCCCTTGGTGAAGGCTTATCTCGACATGTTAATTATAACTAAAACCAACCTCCCATGACCTCATCTACCTGCCCCTAGCACCTACCCTCAACTAATGTGATGAAATGATACTCATGTACATCCATTTTAAAAATAAGTCCTTGTGCCATTGGTTAGGAGCCAGAATTTTACATTGTTCTTCCATGCCTTGATTTTATATTTCTGGTTTACTTCTCCAGCAGAGTTTTTAATTTAATAGAATTAATTTTTTAAAAAAAAATTTTAGTTATTAATGAGCCTTTATTTTATTCACCTATTTATATGTGGTGCTGAGAATTGAACCCAGTGCCTCACACATGTGAGGCAAGTGCTCTACCACTGAGCCATAGCTCCAGCCCCAATAGAATTAATTTTTGCCTGCAATTTTTATATTAACCATGTAATATTTCTCTACAGCAAAACAGACATTTCAATGTATTATTCTTAGGTACCATAATGTTCCAAATGTCAAAATATTTCTTCTGAATTAAACTATTGAGTTATGAATAAAATTTTAATAGTAAATGTCTACTGCACTTCACTGCATAATTGTTACAACTTTTATCCCAATTTTTTTTTCAAAAAAGTTGAAGTGAGACCATTACGTGAAGATTTTTTTTTTTAATTGGGCTGTATTACTTAAAAATCATTATTACTAAACTGTCTTTATTGCAAGATACGGATGCATGGAATACTTGTGTATATACATGAATGTCACAATGATTATGCATTAAAATATGGTAATTAAAAAGAAATATAAATTTTCATAGTAATTACACTCAAAACATTAGTTATTTGAAAATGTTAAAGAAAAATTAAAAACTCAGCTTAAAAAGAAAAAACACCTCACACACTACTTATGTATACTTATGTATGCTGTTAAACAGCAGAGATCATGAGCTCTGAGGTGATCTGCAGTGCCTCCCTATTATGGGCTACACCCAGTTCTGGAGCTGCTTCTTCCCTTCCTGGGTTGGAATCAGCTCCAGCCTCAGGATAATCAGTTGGATAATCAATTGCGACATGAACCAGGTCTGGGCCTCCAGGTACTGCCAGGCTCAGCCACTCCCCCATATTGGAGGCTTTGCGGCTTATGGATGCAGCAGGCCTCAGTAAGGTTGAAGCTGCCCTTGTGGGGATGTGTTGATGCAGTGACCAAAGGTGCAGCCAGCAACCCCATCAGCTAGGCAAGGAATCTTTCCTTGCAGAGTCACATCCAGTCACATCTCCTTCAGATCCAGAGGAGCAGAGGCAGACAGCCCGAAAAGGGTAACTGGCTCAGAATGAAGCCATGCTTTGCTGAGAAGTTGGTTCAGGAAAGTCAACAATGAATTTAGAGGTCAAGAGGATGTGGTGGAACAGAGGAGCAGACCCCATAGTCCCCAGTCCCACGAAGCTAAGACACCCATCCTGGACAGTCCGTTGGTTTACAAGAGTGCCCCTTTCTCAGCAGCCAGAGGCTGAACAAAAGGCCTCTAGCCCTTGGCTTCCTGAATCGTTGCTTTGCAACTTTCCAGTGTGTCAGAACACTCTCTGCTTGCTCCCTCTTCTGTCTGTACCTGTTTTCTCCTGTGTGTTTCAACATCAGTATCATTATGTGGTTAAGATAGTTTTGGAGACAGACAGATCTAAGTTTGCATTTTAACTGTGCCACTTACTAGTTCTGTGACTTGGGCCAATCACTCAGATTGGTTTCTGAATCCCTGGGGTGGATATGAGAATAGCCATTTGGAGTGTGTGGATTATCTGTGTATAAAGCACTTTATTGCCTGACCCATAGTAAACATGTGGATATGTGGTAGCTGTGTTTATCAATAGCCTCCTCCCACCTCTTCCCCATCTTATCAGCATCATGATTATTATTGATTCCATCCTTCTCTGTTCTATTTAGAATTGAGAGGGCCCAGGATGAAAAGATCACTGTCTGAGCATCACCTGAAAATATGTGTTCAGACCTCAAAAAAACAATTCTCAGGACAAGGCCTCCCTGCACCCAGTCCTCTTTTGGCCTTCTTGATCCCCACTGACCTTTGGCAATCCTTTCAAGGCTCAGAGGGTAGTGTGAAAACCCCTCTCAGAATTCTGTGGTGTTTAGGGAATGGGGTGGAGTAGATGGGGAAGGAAGCTGCCAAAAAACCAGGGCCCCAGGAGGCTCCAAGTTCTGACTGCTGGAGGCATTCATGGCCCAGGTTTGAGGGTTTCTGGGTGTCTGTCCCAGCTACTTCTCCCCTTGCTCAGGTGGGGCTTGGAAGAAGCATGGCTGGGGTAAGCCAAGTCGCTCAAGAGTTAATATCTCAGAGGTCTACAGAATCAGCAAAGTGTGTGGATTCTTAGCTCCTACAAGGAAAAATAACCTTTGTGAAAATACATTAAATTCAAAAATCAATTTGGTATTCCCCCAACAATGAACAGTTCCATTTGCATGACTTGCCTCAATGCAGCCACTAAGGGACACAAGCAGAATTTGACCTTTATAGAATAATTAGCTTCAAACAATTATTAGCAGGTTTCCTCTCAGGCCCTGTAGTATTAGATAATGCAATTGTTCTACTCCAAAACTTTGTTCTTTGTTATTATTAGGAGTCATATGTTGCAGAAAATTACACCAGGCCTCACAAATTCCTCCCACACTGCTCTGGCCACCTTGTTTTGCAATGTCCTGCAGCTGGGAATCTGCTTCCAACCCCATTCCTCCTTCAAGTGCTCTGGGACTGGAGAACTGGACGCAACAGTTCCAAAAGTCACAGGTGCGGGGTCACCCACACCACACTCCCCTGCTTGAGGGACAATCGGACCCTCAAGTTCCTTCATTCTTAAAACAAAACTATTATAAAATGTAACATGTGTTCATTGTAGAAAATTGGAAGTATACAGAAAGCAGAAAGCAAAAAATAGAACTACCATATGATCTCGCAATTGCATTTCTGGGTGTTTATCCAAAAGAACTGAAATAAAGATCTCTAAAAGAGATTAAAACCCCCTGTTCATAGCAGCACTATTCACAAAAGCCAAGATACAGAAATAACCTAAATGTCCATCAACAGATGAATGGATAAAGAAAATGTGGTACATGCATACAATGTAATACTATTCGGTTTTTAAAAGGAAGGAAATTCTGCAGTCTGTGATATTAAGGACGTTATGCTAAGTGAAATAAACCAATCACAGAAAGACAAATACTGCATGATTGCACTTACATGAGTCTCTTTTATATTCACATTATAGAATCAAAGAAAGCAATAGTGATAATCAGGGCCTGGGAGAGAAAGTGGGAGTTACTAACTAACAGGAGTAAAGTTTCAGTTAAGCAAGATGAATAAGCTTTATAGTCAATCATAATGTATTGTGCACTTAAAAATGGGCTAAGAGAGTATATCTTGTGTTAGGTCCTCTTGCTACATTAGAATAAATGTTTTTAAAAAGAAAAAAAAGCACAAAATACAACTTACAATCATCACCCAGAGATAACTACCAATAATACTTTGATACCATCTACCTATCTTTCTAGAAACTTAAAAAATAATAATCCTCTATTGTAGGACACACAGTTACAGTGTCCCGTTAACCAATTCTTTGTTGTAATTAACATTTTTGCTCACATCTCTATTATTAGTTTAGCATAGATGCTATTTCAAGAAATGCCAGAGATCAGAGTCAAAGATCTGGCACATTTTAAAGCTTGTTTTTCAAGTTGTCCTCCAGAAAAATGTATTCACTCTCCTTTCAGCAGTGTCAGAGACTACCTGTTTCCTTGGCCCTCACTGGTACGTGAAAGTTTTCCATTCCTTTGATTATTGGTAACGTTGGCCATGCTTTCATGGGATTCATGATCCTTTGTATTTCTTTATTTGTGAAATACCTGTTTATGTCTGTTGTTCATTTTCTCACTGGGTATTCTTCTTCTTTTTTTTCTTGTAGATGTATCAAAGTGTAATATACAACAAGAAATTCAGTTAATATAAATTGTACGTATTTCCCTCAGATCATTATATGTATTTGAATTTTACTATCTTTGTTGACCCACATTTCTGTTCCAGGTTCCCTGACATCTGCATTTCCAAGCTCTGACAGGAATCTTACCACTTCCAATCCTATCTGTAGGATTTTTATGCCCAGTGAAAAACCAGAGGTGAGAACCAGGATTTAGGGACCATCTACTACCTAGACATTTTGTCTATTACCCCTCACCCCCTGCATTTAACCCTCACAACAACTTTTGAGATGGGGATTATTGCCCCCAATTTTACAAAGAAGGACACAGAGGCTCAAAGCATTTCAGTCACTTACTCTAAAAAGTCACCCCTCTGGTCGGTGGCAGAATGAGATACAATTCTTTGGACAGTCTACACAGGTTCTGGGAATGAGAGTGTCCACTGGGGCCAAGGGAGGTGAATGAGTCATGTAAGTTGGATCAGACCTTTATTTAAGTTTGATGTTTTGTATATCATGTATTGTTTTTGCATTCATTTTGATTTTTCAAAATACATTGCATTAAAATATTTGAGTGTTGAATAAGTCAGTGTTTCCCTTACCTCACCCCAAAGGGAAAGAACCTTCAGAGAAAACCAGATAGGCCCTGTGGAGTGGGGAGGCTGGTGAGCAGAGAACAGGGGGGAAGGGAGGCCTGGGTGGGGACATGGTGCCCGCAGTGACACTGTGTGACTCTGGTCTCAGCTCGGCCCTTACGTACCTCTGGGCTGGTCAGGGGCAGATAGGCTTTTCCTCGTTTCCCCTGTGGGATAGAAATTGAGTGAGGCTCCATAGGTCCACTTTTTGAGTTTTTAAGAAGAAAGTTCTTCCCCGTAAATGTGCGTGAGTTCAGATTTTACTGATGAGCAGTGTTCTCAACGATGGCAGGGTACATGTCTTTTTGTGTAAAAGGTACACTTCCTCCCCAGCCCCAGCTCTCAGAAGGCACAGGAGGTCAGACCAGACCTTCCCCAGCCAGCCCAAGGTCACCTCCTCCATCCCTGAAACAAATCTTCCTGAGAGTGAGTGGCCTGTGTTCTGAGGACTGGAGGGAGGAGGGGTTAGGTGGGGGACCTAAAGGAAGCCTGCTTTTTAGTTGGAGTTGACAGACCTGCCCGGGCTGCTGCGTGCAGTGGGGTCTGTCCAGGTCCCCCAGGGCTCCTGCGTTCCCCATTCACATTCTAGCCACTCTCTCCATCTGAGACACGCTCGCCTGCCTGGAAAGCGTCCTGACAGCTAATCACATTCCCACCAGCCGGTCTTGTCCACTCCAGCCGCCACATGACTGAGGGGAAATGGCAAGAAACCCGACTCCTGAAACAGGGCCCAACTGATAGGGCCCAGTTCCTGGAATCCCAGCAGAAAGGCAGCCGGCAGGGGTGGGGATCAGTCTTCCCAGGGCTTGGGTTCAGTCTTGTGTGGCGGGGTTTCAAAGTCCAGGCAGGCCCAGCTGGGCTGCCTGCCTCTCACAAAAGAAATCCAGGCTCTGAGGTCCCTGCCTCTCTGGGGAGGCTTCTCTGAGCCACAGCCTGAGGGGCTCTGCCTGTTCCTAGCCTCCCCTCCTCAGGGCACGCTCTGTCTGGGAGCACAGTGGCTGGTGCTCTTATTTGCTGCTAAGGTTTAGATAGGGTTTGAGTGCGTACCCCCCAAGGTCTGCATTAGAAGCTTGGTCCTCAGTAAGATTAACACTGGTCTCAAGGAGTGGGATAGTTCTCAGGAGAGCAGAATATCATAAAGTGAGGTTAACCTACATGCTTGTCCCCATCTGAACTTAGAAATTCCTATTCTGTTTCTCTGTCTTGTTGTGATGTAGCCAGAAAGGCTCTCGCTAGAGGCCAGATAAGGCCACCTGATCCTAGGTTTCAAGCATCCAAAACTGTGAGTTAAATATACTTATTTCCTTTATAAAGTACCCATCCCCAGGTATTTTGTTATAGCAACACGAAATTGACTTAGATACTTGCTTTAGAGGGTTAGAATCTGGTAAGCAGAGAATTTGTCTCACTTGTATTTTAGTAATGGCGGCCACTTCTTAAGCTTCTCCATATCTTATTTACTCCTTGCCCTGGGAGATAGGCAACTATTATCATTACCTTTCTATAGATAGACAGAGTGAGGCTTCAAGAGGTAAAATAACTTGCTCAAGACCATTAGCAGTTGAATTAGTCAATATCTGAGCATGTGTCATACCAAAGCTTGTACACTGGATCCCCCATCCAGAGTTTCAGACATAGGTCCACAGGTGTTGAACCAGAAGTGTAAATGAGAGATTCAGGGCAAGCAAGAATCTATTATACAACAGAAAACACAAGCTCATCTGAGGGAGCAGGTGTTCCATCCTTCTGGATGATTTTGGCATTTGGGAATGCAGGTCACTGAGGACAAATTGATTTTTCAAGAAAAGCTTGAAATTGACATTTTTAGGTGAAGTATCCTGATTTTTACATTTCAGTAATTACTTTAAAATAAGGGTTTTTTAATCCATTATGGACTCTAATCAATAGAAATCATTGGATCAGACACAGCCCATGAGCTAGCACTTTGCAAATTCTGTCATATGTAACTGTGCCACGTTGCTCCCTGTGCATATTAACTATACAGTGAATGTTTGTTACATTAAGTACAAAATATAACAGTCCTATTTCTGGGAGCAGCTTTATCTACAGGACATCTCAGACATGTCCAAGGGTACACAATTACAAATGACTCAGCTCTGGTGTTGCCTGCTGGGGCAGCAGATGGACTGTCAGACACACGATACAGACAAAGTCTCCTCCAAGTATCTAGGTGAGGCCTCATCCTGAGAAGAAGGACGAGGCCACATACTGCTTGGCCTTGCAAACACTTGGCCTCTGAAGTGTCTGTCTTCTTCGTCTCCCTACCACTTACATGTGGAAGCACTCCAAGATTCGGCCCTGGAACCTCAGTAACTGTCTCACTGTCTCATCTTCCAGAAAGAAGGGATCTCAGTCCTTCTTGTGGATTTAAATATCACTTCCATACACCTCACCCAAGCCTAAAGCCAAGTGCATGATCTTTCTTCCAGAACTGGCATACACACCTCCTGCTGGCCCCATTTCAGTCCCTTGTACTCTCTAATCCTTCAGCTTGGGAAACCCATTCTTGAATCCTCTCTCCCTTCCTTCATCAATCAGCTCCAGACCCTCAGCCAACATCTCATTCCACCTCTCATCACATCATACCTGGCCATTGCTATGTGCTTTTGACTGCAGTAATCGGGATACTGTCTGGAAATACTGAGGCTCCCACCCTCTGTGGCCCTCTTCTACTCCAACCAGACTCTGAGGCACTTATCCATTGTTATAGCTTAACCAAGCAGTCACCTTTAAAAGCCAGTGATTAAGCCTGAGGACCAGGGGCTCATTTAGAGAGTTTCCTCTTCATCTCTCTTCCCTAGAAGAGAAATATTCCCTAAGCTGGGTCTGGGGAAAGCTGCAGAGGGTTTGGTGGGTTTCTGAGAAGAAACCCAGTACCTTCTATTCACAAGTCACACTTAGGTTGAGCCTTGGATGTACTTGGGGGATATTTCAGAGAAGAGGAAACATGTCTCATTTTCCAAGAAGGAGCCCAGCACAGCCCAGGAACTGAGGAGTAGAAATGGCTGCAGGGGGTTTCCAGAAGATAAGACTTTAGACTTCCTGTGGTCACTAAGTGGTATGATCAGCGGGGTAGGGGGCAAATCTGAATGGACAGAGATTAAATTTATTACCCCAGAAAAGAGGAAATATAGAAAAGGGATTGTTGTTGAAAAATAAATTTCCATTTCTTATGACCTGAGTTAGTGTCCTAAAATTTTTAAGTGCTCTTTGATTCTGTAATCTCTGTATTTCAAACTAGTCTATATTCTGCATCTAGATTAATTTTTCTGAAATGCTAGTTCATGCTTTCATAGATTCAAAGAATAATTGAATGACTTCAATGAGTCAGAATCTGCACTAGGGGATTAAAACCTTAAATTGAGCATAATAAGAACAATGTAAAATAACATTGCACCGAGATACCATTTTTCAGGCAAAAGTCTCCAAGTTTGACAACATATTCTCTTGGGGAGGTAGTGAGGAAGCAGACACTCAATACATTGTAACTGGAAATTTAAAATGGAATAATTCCTATGGAAAGGAATTTAGCAATATATATCAAAATTGTACATGCATTTGCCCTTTCAACAATTAATCCCACTTGTAGGAATTGTATTAAAGGAACATTGACAAAGTTTGAAGGAATGTGCACACAAGACTATTAATTGCAGCAATATTTAGAACTGTAAAGAATTAGGAACAGTCCAAACACCTATTTGATAAGGAACTGGTTGAGTCAATTATGCAACTTATTATTATTAAAATAGATGGTAGGATTACCATGTAGCTATAAAATGGAAGAAAAATGTTTCTACATATTACATGAGTGATCTTAAGAATGTGTTGGATTGAATGTAAGTGGAAAAAAGGTGCCAAGTACTGTGCATAGTATGTGTATGTTATAGTATTTTATCTGAAAAAGGGGAGAGATCATTTGATTATATAGACCTACTGGTTATGTAATTTTTAAATGCAAGACAAGAAAAACCAATGGTTACACATAGAAAAAAGTAGCAAATAAAACAGAGAGGTTGGGGATGCAAGCAAAACTTCTCTGGATGTACCTTATTTTATTGATTTTTAACTTAAAACCATGTAAATGCTTTATATGATTGTTTAAAAAACAAATAGAAAAATGCAATCCTTGAAAATGAAAAATAAACAAAACAATTAAGCCTAACTCTGTATCAATTTGGTGGCTTATTCAAATATGGAAGAATTTTTTCAATAATTTAAAAACACAGTAACTTGATTATATAACTCTAGTGCGATACACTATGATGATTTAAAAAACCCATGCCTATAAATATTAAACTATGATTTTAGTATTTGCATCATTAATAATGATATTCCTATTATATTCTGAACCATAAATGTATTAAGATAAGACAAAAAAATGATTCACCGTGGAATCCAGAATTTTCAGAATAAGAGTAAAGAGATACAAATATATATAAGAGATCTCACAGAAGATAAGTAAAAGCCACATGGTTTTACAATTGAATGGGGAACCCCAGCATGAGTCCATAATGTGTTTTCTCTTTTAAAGAAAATCTATTTCCCTTCTCTATCTGCTGAAAAGCCCTAGAGACAATGACCTATTTAGTCTTTATGAGCACCCCCTAGGACCTGAATAGTTGTTTCTAAATAGTATTTCTCACTAAGAGGAATTGGATCTCTTTGAGGAATGGTCTTTTTTTCAGGTCTGGAGCAGAAAATGTACAAGATAACCTTGGAAAGCAAGGGAGATATCAAAGGGTCCAGGAACCAACGGGAACAATTTGAGCATCGAAATGAATAAAAATTACAATGGACTGAAACATATCAAGATATTAGAATTCATGAGCCCACAATAATAATAATAAAACAAACTAACTGGTCATCTTTGGAGTATGCTAGGCAAATCATTCATTATTCTGAAAACTTGCAAATAAAGAGAAAGGATCAAACATTTACTCTGCCTTTTTGGAGTAGTCAAATAATTGACATGTAAATGGTCTTTATAGAAGAATTCTAGTCTATAAATGAAAAAGGAATGATAGAATAAGTATGTCATCATTTTGTAGCCTCCAGTGTTACAATGGGACTTAACAATGGTATCGGTGGCTGCTAAAACCATCAGGTAAGAACCTATGGGAAACTTCATAAAGAATGGGTCAGGTGGCTGGGGAACGACATTGGCCAAATTATATTGTTCTATAGTGAGCATGTACAGATATGCAACAATGAATTCCACCATTTAATGCACCAAAAAATATGGAAAAATAGAAAAATAAGATAAAATCATTTAAAAAAAGAGGTTGACAATACTTGAACCCAAAGAGATGACAAAACATTGCCTATCTCCTGATGTGATTCATTTGGAAGAACACACTACCACTTACAACAGCTTATTCCAAATATAAACATGATTGTAATCAATCCTCAAGATCTAACTTAGGTTTCCAAGAAATACAAGGGACAAAAGAACAAGCTAATTGATGCCATTGGGATGAAGCCTGCAAAATTGAGAATCTCCCAAATAAATTGCAAAGAAAAAAAAGAGGGAGGGAACCTTCAGATTTTTAAAGAGACTCATAAACTTTACCAACTAAATTCAGTTTGCGAACCTGAGATAGTATAGAAGGAATAAAAAAATAGATAGAAGGGAGATGTAAAGGAAGGACAAGGAAATGATATCTTAATTCAGAAGTTCCACCGACTCCCCCAGCCTGTCCCTCCCCAAGCCAGTCTCTCTTCCAGGCCTGCTAGTCCCAAATTTCTGGGTAATGTGTAAATCCATCTGTTTGCTCTTAATTAATCCCCTAATAAATAGATTGAGAAACCTTAATTTAGGGAACTTTCCAGCACCATCTACTAATCAGCTAATAAAGATCACATCAGCCTGAAGATTCTGAGATTGACCAGACCACCACGAACCATCTTAAAATTAACAGATTAATATATTCATACATACCTTTCCACCCCTCACCAAGTTTCCTTTAAAAGAGGAGCTGGTAATCCCCCTCCCCCAGATGTGTCTCACTCTTAACACGGCTGATATTTTCCCTTGAACATGTACCTACTTTCCTAGACAACTTCTGTCTTTGTGTCTGACTGGTGTGTGATGAAATTCTTTTCCATCAGATAAGCCAAGGACCCCTCTGGTCCTGAGTTCCATTCCCCAGATACAATGACTAAAGTGAGAGCACATTATAAGCCACGTACACCATCTCCTATGCCTGACCTCTGTGATTCCTTCGAGCATACCTGATTCTTGGCTTTGTTGGAGCCCTTTACTCACCCCTGCAATAGCTCCTCTTTCTTGGCTCTTTCTAACTCCAGTCCAAGTTTCACCTTCCCCAGGAAACCTTCTTTAACCATGGGAATTTGTCCCCTCTCCTCACTGCCTGTGTTGCCCGTAATGCTCACTGGTTTTATGACTCTTCCGGGTAAAAAGTGTTTACACAACTAAACTGAAGGACTCTTGACAATAGGGATTCTGTGTCACTTAATCACTCTTCCCTGCCCCGCAGACCCTTGCACAATGTTTACATACAAGAATGTGTCCCATGATAGTGGTAGCGGAAGCTTCAAATAAACTGTATTATTAGGAACTCTTTTCACAGTGACAGTAAACTGACTCAGTGTAACTTAAGCAAAAACAGATTAACTGACTCACATAACCAAATTACAGGGAGGGCATGGATGGCGCTGGTCCTGAAGATGACTGCTACTGGGGACTGGACATGCAGGACTTGCTGACTGTCATATCATTGCCCTGGATGTGCAGAACTTGCATGTGACAGCAAGCATGTCTATAGATAGCTCCCTGTCCTGCATCTCCCTGTGTGGTTGTAATTTAAGAATCCAGGAGAAGGACTCTTGGTCTGGCTCAATCGGGTGCCCAGGTCAAGACCAGCCTCCAAAGCCAGGATGCAATATGGAGCTCCTATTTGAATCGTATACTAGACATAAAGAGAGGAACAGTGGCCACGAGAAGGAGGAAGAGGAGGCAGATAGCTAAGCCACAATGTGTCCACTCTGAGGGTCAATGATTGTCTAGTATGTGAACCACTTGAGACAATGATTATTCTATTACTAAAAGATATTTAGCTGCCCACTCTGACAAATTTAGGAAGCCATAGAGACAACTGGACGTTGAATCCACCCACTATATGCCAGGCTCTGTGCTAGGCATAAAGCAGTGACCAGCAAGGCAAAAACCACTGGTCTTCATGAAGTGGTACCTGAAAGACCAAAAATATACAAATAATATATAGCATGGTAATACTGATGAGTTCTATGGAGAAAAACTAAGCAGAGAATGAGACTAGTGATGGGTAGAAAGGGTTTTCAGTTTTAAATAGAATACTCAGGGAAGAGCTCAATGAAAAGGTGACTTTGATGAGATGGGACACCTCTGAGCAGAGGGAGGCACATGATCTGATGTTATGTTCCACTCTTCTCCCCTCCCATGACCCCATGCTTCCTCCCAACCACTGCTTTTTAGAATTGTATTTTTAAAAATTTTTTAATTTTTCTAATTATTAGTCATACATGATAGCAGAATGCACGTCGATTCATTGTACACAAATGGAGCACAACTTTTCATTTCTCTGGTTGTACACGAAGTAGAATCGCACCATATGTGCAGTCATACATGTACCAAGGGTAATGATGTGATGTTCATTTCAAAGAACTGCAGTTTTGACCCACGCCCTTGAAGAATCTTCAGGGCTGATGTAAGGGAACACCTTTACATTTTCAATGAAACTGTTTCCTGTCATTTACCATTTGTGTTGCCCTTCCTTCATTCATGATGTTCCAATTTCCCACCTTATATCATTTTTGAGATGATCTAAGAGTCTTCCAGAGAAGACTGTTCTTTGCAATTCTTTTTTTCCCCACATTTTTTATTGGTGCTTTATAGTTGTAAGTAATGGTGGGATTTGTTGTTATGTAACATGCACACAGTATAGCGATATAATTTGGCCAGTATAATTTTCTGTCATTTCTCCCCTCTTTCTCTACTCCATGGTCCTTTTCCTCTATTGATTTCCCTTGATTTTTAGGACGTCCACTTTTCCTTTCTTTTTTTTCTAACTTCTGCATATGAGAGAAAACATATGACCCTTGATCTTCTGAGTTTGACTTATTTTGCTTAATATAATGGTCTCCTGTTCCATCCATTTTCCTGCAGATGCCAGAATTCCATTTTTCTTTACAGATGAGTAAAACTTCATTGTGTGTATAGACCACATTTTCTTCATCCATTCATCCATTGATGGACACCTAGGCTGGTTACGTGGTTTGGCTACTGTAAATTGTGCTGCTATAAATAGGGGTATGCATGCATCGCTGTAGGAAGATGTCTTTCAATCTCCAGAGTAAAAAATACCTAGGAGTGATATAGCTGGGTCTTACGGTAGTTCCATGCCTACTCTTTTCAGGAAACTCCATATTGATTTCCATAGTAGTTGTACTAATTTACAGTCCCACCAATAGTGTAAAAGTGGTCCTTTTTCTACATCCTCTCCAGCATTTATTACTATATGTATTCTTGATGACTGCCATCCGACTGGTGTGAGATGAAACTTCAGTGTAGTTTTGATTTGCACAATTGCTGAAGATGTAGAACATTTTTTAATGAATTTGTTGGCCATTTGTATTTCTTCTTTTGAGAAGTATCTGTTTAATTCATTTGCTAATTTACTAATTGGGTTATTTGATTTTTTTTTTTTTGGTATAAAGGGGTTTTGAGCTCTTTATATGTCCCCGACATTAATCCTCTGTCAGGAGTGTAGCTAGGAGATATTTTCTCCCATTCTATAGGTTCTCCTTTCACAATCCTGTTTCCTTTGCTGTGTAGAAGCTTTTTAAAGCTATCCTATTTATTAACTCTTGGCATTATTTCCTGAGCTTTAGGAGTCCTATAGAGAAGGTCATTGCCTGTGCCTAAAAGCCGGAGTGTTGATCCTTTGTTTTTTTCTAGGAGTTTGCAGTTGTTTTTGAGAAAGTTCACTGGCTACAGGTTCTCTTTGTTTTCTTTATTCTGAAATTGTCTTTATTCCACCTTCTTTCTTGAAGTATATTTTCATTAGATACAGATTTCTAGAATGGCAGTTCTTTTCTTTCAGTACTTGAAAAATATTGCCCCCTTTCCTTTTGGCTTCCAAGATTTTTAATGTGTTTACCCTCCAACACCCCCGCCCTCATTGTTTTCAAGATTTTCAATTTGTATTTAGTTTTTAGTAGTTTGATTATGAAATAGGTAGGCATAGATTTATTTATTAATTTATCCTGTTTGGGGTTCATTCACTTTCTTCAATCTGTAGGTTTATATCTTTCATCATACTTTGGGGGTTTTTAGACTTTATTTCTTCAGGCAGTACTGTACTCTCTCTTTTCTTTCTGGAAGTCTGATAACTTCAATGTCAGACTTTTGGGTATTGTATGACAGGTATCTTAGTCTGTATTCTCTTATCTGACTTTTTTTCCTATCTGTTGTTCAGACTGGATAATTTCTGTTGATCTGTCTTTTAATTCATGGAGCCTTTCCTATCACTTCAATTCTTTCCATCCAGTGTGTTTTAATTTCACTTATTATATTTTTCAGCTATAAATTTTCTACTTAGGGGCTGGGGTTGTGGCTCAGTGGTAGAGCAGCACTTGCCTAGCCTGTTTGAGGCATTGGGTTCAATTCTCAGCACTGCATATAAATAAAATAAAGTTTCATCAACAATTAAAAAAATAAAAAATTAAAGAAAAAGACTTAAACTTAGAAAAATTTTTCTTCTACTTAGATCTTTGGTGAGACCATCTTTCTTTCCATTCATGTCAAGAGAATTCACCCCCTCTTTGGACCATTTTGTAATAGCTGCTCTGAAGTCTTTGTCAGGTGCTTCCAACATCTGTGTCATTTAAACTTTGGCATCATTGATTGTATTTTCCCATGCGAGTTGAGGTTTGTCTAGTTCTTTATGTGCCAAGTAAATTTGAATTGCATCCTGAACATTTTGATTATTATGTTAGGAAACTTTGGATCTTGTTTAAATCCCACAAAGAACATTGCTATTTTTGTCGTATCAGACCATGAGCCTGGTAAAGTTCAGGACTACATTTCCAATCCACCTTCTGAGGGCCAGAGCTCCAACTGCAGTTCGATATTCAGTCTTTACCATACCCATCAGGGTAGGTAACCCCTACTGGTCAGTCTGGGATCTCAGTAGCAGTCTGTTGGTTAAGAGTTTAGGTTGGTGTTCAGATAGGATCAGATCCACACATGGGAGCCTCTGGAATGAGCCCTGCATTTTCTAAACACTTTTATACAACCACTTTCCTAGGAATCTCCTTCTTTACTCTCCATTACTTAAAAATCTCTCCTTTTCAGTTTCTTGGTCAGAAATCTGAGACACTATTTTCCCTACTCTGCTGTGCACCTTCTGCAACTGTACCCACCTTTAAGTTTAAGCTACAAGAGGTCTGGAGGGGAGAAGTGATAAATTTGCTATCAGTTGGATGTTACATCAAATTCTAGTTTTCTTCCACAATCTGTCTACTATTTACTTTTCAGAGTCCTCAAGTGGCATCTTGTGCTGTGTCTCCAAATGTTACAGCTGCATTTCCCTGGGAGAGACAGGGTAGAATATACTAATTCCATTTTTCTTGATGCCTGGACATAATAAAACTGCTTTAGAGGACATTCTTCAATAAGTTCTTGATGTACCTTAAATCAAGACCCATCTTAGAACCCAAAGTCAGAAAAAGGTGGCTTGCCAATGAATCTATGCAGATTTCTTTTATTTGAATGCGAATTTCCCCTCTTTACCATGGCTACTGAAAAGCTCAGAAAAAAAAAAAGTGATTTGGCTCACGGAATTGCAGTGTCTGGCACATAGGAGGTGCTTCATAAACATGAGTCATCTCTCTACCTATCTGTCTATCCTCTTATTCCTCAAGAGCTAAATGCTGTGCTCAGTAGAAGAAAACCTTCTCAGTCTGATTTTTGGATATAATTTTACTCTCTCCATGCCTTTTATTACTTGGTTTTTTCTTGAAGTTCTGTGATAGTAGTTCAGGGACCTATTTTCACCATATTAATCTTATAAGCTGCCTCAAATTCTGTTTGGAAGTAGCCAAGGCATAAATGAAACAAAATTGCATTTGTGGAATGCTTCATATGGCTAAAGCTGCTTCTGTACCTCTTTCCATATTTCATCCTAAACAAGACCCCAGGTGAGTGAGGAAGAAAGATAGCACGAATGTCCTTTGTAAATGAGAAGCTGTTCTATGGTTTTATCCTCTTTTGAATGTGGTATCAAGGTTAAAACAGTTTGGTAGTCACACTGGAGTGCTTTGGGTGTGCTCCGGGGCCCCGTGTCCTAGGAAATCCAAGCCTAGGACTTCCTCACCAAGATGCCCATAATTGACTTAGACATCCCCTTGGAACCCAAGACTGTACAGATGCTGGAGGTTTGGTGTCACTTGAAGAAGCCCTCCAAATAGGACTAAAAATAGGGACTTAAATCCTGAACAGGGTCTACCTTTCCCCTGGGTGGGCTCTCCACTCCTACCCACGAAGCTAGGTAGCTCCTCTTGGGTTGGCACTGAGATACGATCATCATGACCCTTTCCTGCTTTTCGTCTGCATCCAGGGATCCTCCTTTCAGTTAAGAAGGAGGGATGAATGAGCCCTGATCACAGAAATGTCAGGATGAACATGCTTTCCTTCGTGATACTCAGGAGGCAAAGATTGCAGACATCTCACAGAGGGAGTCTACACAGAGGTGACTTACTTGCCCTTGGCAGTGACAGGTAAATGACACTAATAAATAAGCAGGGGACTAGGAAGGAGAGAACTCCTCAGGAGTCCCTTCCTCCACTCTTAAAGAGTCCCTTACCCCATTCCTTGGTGAACTTTTAGCAGCCACATCCAGGCCTCACATTCCTCAGGCTCAACTTGAACTTGGGCTACTACCCTGGTGTTGATGTGTCTAGACACCAACAATGTCAGCAAACCAGTACTGGGGGCAGGGGTGACTCTGAATGAGTCTAGATATAGTTCAGATGTCCCCCTAACTCAATGTCCATGGACTCATGCCTCAGTTCCAGGCTGGGGAGGGTTACAAACATAGCAACTGTCCTTTACTTCTCCATACCCTTTGCATGTTACTATGTAGCTCCTCTTGTCAAGAAACAGAGTCTCTTTCCCATCTCCTTGATTCTGGGATGATCTCGTAACTTACTTTGGTCAACAGAATCTGGTATAAAGATGTTTCCCAGTTCTGAGCCCAGGCCTTAAGAGGCCACACACATTTGTGCTCTTTCTCTTGGGGCATTTGCCTCAGACGTGCTAGAGAATAAGAGACCATGTGGATCACAGCTGGTCGGCCCAGTTACCCCAAATGAGACCCCAAGCATGTGAAAGAACCCAGCCAAAGGGAACTTAACTCATATCTGGCCACAGACACAGGGGAAGCCCATCCAGCTCCAGCCTAAACCCTCAACCTACAGAATCATGCATGAAGCAAGTGATCTTCATTTTAATCCCTAGACGTTGGTGAAGCTTGTTGTGGTGCATTAGCTAGCCACTGCAGAAGTTGGGCACACACCATTTGGGATCTATACCATTTCTTGGGATATTGAGAGCACAGGGTTTCAGTGGTATCCGTCATCCACCGACGGGGAAAAGAGAGAATGCTGTAGTTGTGAGCTGCAGTGTGAGCTTGTGTCTTTGGGGAATATTGCTATGGTTCAGCTCTCACAAGTAACCAGAGCAGCCAGAGCAGGAGGATAAAGTGGAGCCAACAGAAGCCTGCAGGACTGGTTTGAAGAAAACCCTTAAACCATCTCCAGGTAACCCCAGAAAGACCTTGAGGAAATAGGAAGAGGCTGGAGATTTCACTGAGCAGATGTGGGTTGAGCCCAAGAATCTGCAGAATTTGACTCTTACATAGGAGGATACTCTGGTAGATTATTTTTTTAATCTAAAATGAGAAAATTCTACTTTCCAAAACATATTAGAAATAGGAAATTTTCACCAACCGATTGCAATTAAATTCTTGCAAATAGTGAAAAAAAGCTCTTATTAGATTGTGTTTATTTTGTTCTTCCTCAAAGGATTCTGTACTTTTGACTCTATTGCCAATTCTTTGGGAGTAAGAAAAATTAAAAGTGAGAAATGGGATAAAGACTGGCAGCATTTATCACACATTCTTTATAAACATGAAACGCAAAAGAACAAAAACTGTGTCAGAGAAGTCTGGAACTTACTTATATATGGTTCTCTTCTCCTTCTAGGCAAGCATGAGGATTATTTTTTGTCTGCTTCACTTACCAGTGGGAGAGGTCACAGGCCACCACTTGGCTAACAGGTGGTGATGGCAGTAACCTTTCTAAGAAAAAGCATTTTGTTGGTATAAGACCATCCACTCTTCTCACCTGTCACATTGACTGAGGAGGTTCTGGGTTCAAGATGGTACAGCTGCAGGTTGTCTGCCTGGATCACTGAGTCAGGCCACAGAGGAAAGCTGCCCTGAAAATCACCCAGACCTGCAATGAGCATTGCACAAACGTGAACTCAACTTTGTTGTGTTGGGCCACTAAAATCTTGGCATTGCTTGTTACTGAAGCATCTCTTGACCCAGTCTGACTAATACAATATTGAAAAATCAACATCAAATTAAAAAAAACTCTCAATGCTGCTAATAAATTACAAACGTGAGGAAAAAAATTGTTTTGCTGTTGTTGAATGCAGATTATACATGGTTTAATTTTTGGCAAGAAAGATTTTCTGTTCAGAGGAACATCCAAACAAATTTATGAGCATGAACATGATAATGGAAATTTTATCCATTTGGCAGAAGTCACAGCAAAATTTGATAATATTATGGCAGAACATTTATGCATGATATAAATATTGACACCAAATAATGTTGTACCTATTTAAGGAGTTGAAATACAAAGATGAATAATTAAAATTGTAGCATATGAAATCAGTCTGAATAAGGTAAGAAGAGCTAAATATTACTCATTATCTTGGCTAAAATGTTGATGTTGTGTGTGAGAAACAAGCCCTGATGGATGCAGTAAAGACAATTTTTGTTGGATTTGTGGATTCTCAAAATGCAAATATTTCTCTATGTAAACGTATTTGGGAATTTTTTACTAAATGACACAACTGGCTTATAAAAAAAAGTGTTAGTAGACAACTTACCTAAACAATTAAAAATAAAATAATTTCAGGGACCACAGATATCACAATGCTACAAATATGCAGGGAAAACACAACAGACTGAAATGGATGATTCTAAAAAATTCCAGGACATTTTCCCTTCTTGGACTGTGGATATTTTAATCCTATAGTGAACAGTGCAGCAAAATCTCTTCTGACACCACTGAATTTTTTTTATACCATTTGGGATCTATACAACTTCTCTTTAATGTCGCTGAAACATATATTAAATACACACTTACCAAACATAAATTTGAAACAATGTCAAGTAGATGATGGGAAAGCTGACTTTATGTCATTGTGGCAATAAAAATTCAATTAGAGACTATGCAATTTTTTCTTAGAACACTTTGGTTTATTAATAAAGACAGATTATACAATTCAAGCCAAAGGTAAGCTTTCAAAACATCCACTATTAAATTTATTTGCTCAGGACTAATTTGGCATGATGTTTGAAGTATGATTAATGCTGTATAGATTCAAAGTAACACAGGAGCTGAAATTCAACCTACCACCCTAATAGGCATCCAAAGAAACTGTGTATCTGCAGATGATGTTGTGCTGACTGGGAGATGGGGTGACAGGGAGTTGCCTCCTGCTAAAGCCTGGAGGTTATTTGCATCTGGACCCTCAGTAAGAGGGTGTGGTGGAAGCAAGGTCTCTGGGGGTAAGCAGATCAGCCACAAAAGGTCCCTGGAAAAGGACCCTTTGCCATTGAGACTTCGGTGTCTTCATGTCTGACATGTAGCTGTCAGCAATCTTTTTTGCACAGACCTTCTGTCACCGAAGCATCAGCAAAACGTGTCAAACTCTGCAGACTCCACATAGGTCCAGATTCAGAGGGAGACGTGCAGCTTGTCCACCCCAGTCTCAGAGGTAGTTGACTGGGCAGCAAGATAGAATGGGATGCAGTGAGAACACCTGGCTGAGGTGACAACCAAGCTCTGTTCTTAGAGCTGAGCTTCCCACTGGTGTGCAAATCTGAGAGCTGTGACAACTTTGCACCACGCAAAGTAATTTAACCTCTGACGCTGCTGTTTCATTCCAATACCACAGGTAAACTTTTGAGCAATGACTATGTGTCAAGCCTTATCCCAAGCTCTTTGTCAATATTCATTAATTGAATCTTTGCAATCAGCTTCATTGTGCCTGTTTTACAGATTGGGAAATTGAAATCCAAAGAGATTATTCAAGATCAAATTAAATGGCAGAGTCTGGCTCCAGTGTTCAGACCTTTAACTAGGCTGTGATGGGATCTGGATGTCACTCTTATAACCAAAGAGTTCACCAAAGTGTTTTGAGTTTTCACTCCTAAAAACTAAAGACACCAGAGATACCCAGAGATACCACCACTGCCAGAGATAAGTCCAAACCTGCTGCCAGCTTGAAACTGCTTCAGACCATCAGTGTTTCAGGAATGCTGACGTCCTTCTCAGGAGGGTCACATCATCTTCCTTAGGACAGCTTCTTCTCCTTGTCTGTCCCTCTGTGGAGACTGTAACCTTCTCTAACCATTAGACTGGAAGGAAAATCTGCTGGTACCCCCTCAGCACAGGGAGAAGGACTTGTGCACCCGAGAAAGGAGTGGGTGACCTTCCCTTGTTACAACATGAGGGTAGATAGGGAATTGTCTCAGTCTGTTTTCTGTTGCTATAACATAATGCCATAGACTGAGTGATTTATAAGGAAAGGAAGTTTATTTCTTATAGCTATGGAGACTTGAAAGTCCAAGAGCATGGCACCACCTCTGGAGAGGGCTTTTTGCTATGTCTTTCCAAGTGGAAGGGTGGAAAGTGAGAATGTGAGAAAGAAAGCATGAGGGGCAGGACCCATTTACCAACAGTTGCTCTCATGGGTTATTAATAGCCTTAGCCCACTCATGAGGGTGGTGTTCCCATGGCCTAATCACCTCTTAAAGTCCTCAAAATTAATGTTACAATGGCAATTAAATCTGAAAATGACTTTCAGACAAATATTCAAACCAAAGCTGCAACATTTCTTCCCAGGGCCTGAGGCCATGCAGCAGCCTTTTGGAAGAAAGGCTCATCCCAACCCCAAGCTCTGGCTACATCTTAAGGCCTAACTTGCCAAAGTCAAGGGACATCCAAGTTAGGGTGATCAACTTGTCCTGCTTTGCCCAGAACTTTCCACTTTTTAGCACTGAAAGTCCCACATCCTGGGAACCTTCTTAGTCCCGGGCAAACTGGGACAGTTGGCACCATGATCAAAGTGAAAAATTAAAGGAAACTTTTCCCCCTAGCCTCAAGCTTTGAAAGGCCACATTTCTCCCATCCCATGAAAGTCAGAAGGTCCCAACATCCCCACTGTTGGACTATAGTCTGGTCTTCACTGCTCTTAGTCCAGGGGGCTTGACATCCCCTTGGAGTGTTGAGACAAATCAATGTACACACAAGGCATCAAATTCCATAGGCATGTCCTCATGTCACTAATGGCTGAAAAAGAATGGATACAAGGTGGAGATGCTTGGCAGACCTACCTGGCCTGAGATTCAGAGATACAGGGCATTGGCCAAAGTGCCTTTCTCTGTGATAAAGAAGCCATAAAAATTAAGTTCCTGTGAATTAGTCAACAGGTAACAACACATTTTACATGAGGTAGTCAGGATAGAAAAAGAAGTCACGGCACCCCAAAGTCCTCCCCGTCTCTAAGGGTCTCAGTCCTCAGCACAATTGCAGACTTCCACTGCATGTAATCCAGACCCATCAGATGATAGAAGTAAATAAACTCTGAATATTCAGAGAAAACAAATTACCAGTCCATCAAAATCCTTGGGGTAAATTAGTTCAGCCGACTGGACCAGAGACACACTCCATGACTCACCCCCACCCAGAGTAAATAAGGGAAGATTAAGCACAACTTGATTGAATCATGCTGAAGCTTGGCATAGCTCAACAAACAGATCAGCCTGAAATCTCACATTAGGAACACATAATCTCATAAAATTTATGACTGTTATTGCTCACCACATATGTTTCTGGGTTACTGTGTGCTGAGCTGTAAGCAAACTGCATTGTTGGGGTCTTGGGGGGCCTGCCTGCTTATCCACAATGTATTTCAAGAAGAAAGACACGTTCCTGGTTGACACTCTTTGGCATGATCTCCAATATGGCCTGGCCTCTGCAAAGAAGGAGGCTGGAGGGAGGATGTTGGCTACAGAGGAGGAGGTTTGTGCCATGCCCAAGTGGGCCCCTTTGCAAACTCTAGTTGAGAAGCTGGTGGAGAAACTGGCAGGCAAATCTCTCTCCTCCATGCCTCAGTTTGTTGATTTGTAAAATAAGGAGGTAGAATGAAATGATCTTTAAGTTCTTCAGGGGTTTTCTATGAGGTTTATGAAAGAAGATCAAGGGGACAATGTGTATAAAGAGAAACCAGGAAGTGCTGATCTACTGTTCTCCATGTCCAGAGAATCCAGAACCAGAATTGATCAAAAACATTACCTGCTGTCATCAGTAGTGAGTAGGGGTGCAGGGGATGGAGGTGTGGCTCATAGAAGTCAAGATAGGCCCAGGAGGCCATGCAAGGCTAGCAATGAGGATCTGGGAGGAAAGGGTGGATGGCCAAGTGCTTGGAGAGGTTTGCCCTCAGTCTTGCTGCCCAGAGCTGAAGCAGAGCTAGGAAATGTCTTCAAGCTTGTATCACCACTTACCTCCACTGCCAGTGGGTCGAGGCCCTCTTTCCCTCTGAACCCGAACAGGATCCCTACCAACACAAAAGCCACTGCCCACCCAGGAGATCTGGGGTGGTGAGAGAGGGCTGCTTTCCAGCACGGTGTCAGGGATTCCAGGTATAACTGCAGGGATGCACAGAGCTGCAGCAATGAGAGAAAGAGTGAGCACGTTGGGTGAAGGACCCTCATTTGCAGGCGATTGTCCCTGAGGTAGAATTCAAGGACTCCATGAAGAAAAGAGCCAAAGCCTGCAAACCCTTGACCCTCCTGCTGAAGTCCACAGTAGGGCGGGAGGTCCCCAGGCCTCCAAGTTCATGCCCCCAAGGTATCACCATGGAGGGAGCACATATGTAGAAGAAGCAGGTGACATACAGAAAGCAAGCTGGGGTTTGTCCTTCCCTGCACCCAACCCAAGCTCTGCCCTGGGACCTCTCATCTCTGCAGCGTCTCTCATGCATGCACTTTCTGCCAAGAGCCAAGGCCTGACCCTTTTGACCCTCAGGCCCTCTTCCAGGCTTGTCTTGTTCGATTTCCAGTACTGCCAGCTCCTTCCAGAAAGAGTTTGAACAAGAGAGAGTCACATTTTTCTTTCTGGCTCGTTCGTTTTCATTACGATCTTCACAGCCAATTCTGGTAAATCTGCTACAATAAAAGTCCCTAATCATCATCTATGTTCTTCTAAATACTCTTAGATTAGATTTGAAGTCTACTTCTGTTAATATTTTGTCTTTAAAAAAATCGAAAATAGTTTGGTTGTTTTTCCTGATTGTAACTCAGATATCAGCTGAGGGCCGACCTGCCCCTCAACATTGTGAAATGTCTTATGCAGACTGTATTTTCCAAAAATGGCCACAGCGATATTTTCATTCCCGCATGCTCATTCCAGAACTTTGCTACTCTTCCATCAGGAGATGGAGGCTGTGTCGTCTCCCCTTGAACCTGGGTGGGCCTTTTGACTGTTTTGACTAATAGACTGCCGTGGAAGTGACTCTGTGTGACTTCCAAAAATCTGGGTCAGAAAGGCAGTACAGCTTCCACCTGGTGTTCTCTCTCTCTCTCTCTCTCTCTCTCTCTCTCTCTCTCTCGACACATGTCTTTGGAACACGTGAGAAATTCATCCCAACCACACACCCCAAAGATGCCCTGCTGGAGACACCACACGAAGAGACCTCAGAGAGTCAGAAGGATGTCTGTTCTAGTCTGTGCGGTCCAGCCCTGGCAGTAGACATGTGAATGAGGAAAGCTTTGTCATGGATGACTGCAGCTGCCATCTGATACTGCCACCACCTGATGGCACCCTCAGGAGGGACCCTGAGGAAGAACCACCCAGCTGAGACCCATCAGCACCCAGAATGTGAAGAGCAACAACAAATGACTATAATTGTTTTATGCCACTAAGTGGGGGATGGCCTGCTGTGTAGCCATGGATAACAGGACAGTTTGCCTTAAGCTCCATGTCCTGTGGAACTCCTAAGGCTTCCCAAGATTTCTGGAAAAATAGAATCAATTCTTCACATGTGGGTTATGTGTCCTCACATGCTGCCTCTGTCCCAGCCCACACTAACTTTGACATGAGCCCAATTTCAGTTCTCACAACAAAAGTTGGGGAACAAGCATGCAAAATTCAGGGTCATGTTGCTCACTATAGAGGATCCTGTCACTTGCTGTCCCTTCTGCCACCTCTTCCCAGTCTCAGCCTCCACTGAGGTTGCTCTGGAACCCAAACTCTTCTTCTGCTATGAAGAGTAATGTGGTGCCCCTTAAACTCCTAACAAAACTTCTGCTTTGGGGCACATCAGGAATCTAGCCCATACTGGAACTCCTTGAGGCTGAGGGTGGGTAGTGTTTGTTATATGCATATGTGTTGTAAAAAGGAATTCAAGGAACATACTGATCAGCAAAAGAAGAAAGTAAAAATTTCCCCTAAATCTCATTACCCAGAGAAAACTGCTAATGCTTGATAATCATCCTATCAATACACCACAGTTTTACACTCACGGAACCACACTATCCTTTCTCCGGGTATCATTAGTATTGAAAAAGCTTTGCCGTTTATTTAGCACCTGCTAAGTTCACAGCAGCTACACATATAAAGCATCTGTTAATGGTCTGCCATTCTTTACCATGACCTTCTTTTTCCTAAGGGATCATGGTGGATCTAAGCCCAGCCCCCACCCAACTCTCAGGCCATTGTACCATTTAGCCATAGCAGAATCCTTTTCCCAAAGTGACAGAGACTGTAGAAATAGAAAGACTCTCCTGGCCTTGAATCTCCTGACCGGAGGCTAGTGCCCTGACACACTCCTCTTTGTCCTTCAGAAAGTCAAAGGAATCAGAGCTCTCTGGAGGCTGTGGTTGGCTCATTTTGCCTGGAGGGCTGACTTTCTGAGAGGAAAGGAGAGTCTAGGTTCAGTCAGAGGGACAGGGAAGGTTCTTCATCCCCAGCGTGACAGAGCAAACCAGGTCGGAGGCCCACTCTGCCTCCATGTCTGCTGGATTCAAGGAGGCTCTGCTTTCCTGAGAGTCTGGGGATGGCTTCTGTATGTGTCTCTGCCTCCCTGGAAATGTTTATCCCATGTCACAAAAGTCCAACTAATCAAGGAGGATGTACCTTGGGGGTATTCTCAGCCATAGAAGGGATCGCACCAGGAGAGACCTGCTCTTTCCTGGGTAGGCAGGTGGAGTGTGTTCTCCGTCAACTTTCACTGAAACTCATATTTTCCAAGCACAACCCCAGAGACTGCTCTGGCCCCTTCCAGAGACTGATGAAGAAGCCCCACGCTGGATGGACTCTACCGGGGAGCTTGACTTCCATGAGCCTTGAGCCTCCTGGGAAGAAGAATTCACCCACCACAGTCTGTCCCTCAGCTGTTCCCACAGCTGCTGACACTGGAGGGAGGCCAAGAGCCGCCAAATCCTCCCCTGCCACACAGCCACACTTAGCCGGCTCCTGAAGGTGGGTCCTGCCTATGGAGGTCCCCTTTCACTCTAAAGATTCAGACATAGTTCTGGGTAGGAGTAAAAAGGGCAGGGTTTGAATTTGCCAATCGCAGAGTGGAATCTTGGCTTCTCACTAGTAACCTGGCAACCTGGGATGATTTGCTTTACTTCTCTGAGCTGGAGGTACCTCGTCATCTTAGTTGAAACAGCTCTCAAAGAATGGATTGTAGGGCAAGTAGTTTCACTGGGAGGTGATCCCAGGAAGCAGTAGCAGGAGAATGGGTGAGAAAGGAAAGCAAGCCAGTGACGTCATCAGCAAGCAAGTGGGCAAAACTGAATCCTACTGGGGAATTCTTGGAGGTGGGATAGAGCAAATGAGAACTAACCAACTCTCCTCTCCTCCCTTCAATGGTAAAGGAGTTGGGGTATTGATCCACCCATTTCTTTTTTTTTTTTTTAGAAAGCCTTTTTTATTTATTTATTTTTTATTGGTTGTTTCAAAACATTACAAAGCTCATGACATATCATCTTTCATACATTTGATTCAAGTGGGTTATGAACTCCCATTTTTTACCCCAAATACAAGTTGCAGAATCACATCGGTTACACATTCACATTTTTACATAATGCCATAATAGTGACTGTTGTATTCTGCTACCTTTCCTATCCCCTACTATCCCCCCTCCCCTTCCCTCTCATCTTCCCTCTCTACCCCATCTGCTGTTGTTTAATTCTCTCCCTTGTTTTTTTTCCCCCTTTCTCCTCACAAACTCTTATATGTAATTTTGTGTAACAATGAGGGTCTCCTTCCATTTTCATACAGTTTTCCTTCTCTCTCCCTTTCTCTCCCCCCACTGGTCTCTGTTTAATCTTAATTTTTTCCTCATGCTCTTCTTCCCTGTTCTGATCTTAGTTGCTCTCTTTATATCAAAGAAGACATTTGGCATTTGTTTTTAAGGATTGGCTAGCTTCACTTAGCACAATCTGCTCTAATGCCATCCATTTCCCTGCAAAATCCATGATTTTGTCATTTTTTTAGTGCTGCGTAATACTCCATTGTGTATAAATGCCACAGTTTTTTAATCCATTCATCTATTGAAGGGCATCTAGGTTGGTTCCACAATCTAGCTATTGTGAATTGTGCTGCTATGATCATTGATGTGGCAGTATCCCTATAGTATGCTCTTTTAAGGTCCTCAGGGAATAGACCGAGAAGGGCAATAGCTGGGTCAAATGGTGGTTCCATTCCCAGATTTCCCAGGAATCTCCATACTGCTTTCCAAATTGGCCGCACCAGTTTGCAGTCCCACCAGCAATGTACAAGAGTACCCTTTTCCCCACATCCTCGCCAGCACTTGTTGTTGTTTTGATCCACCAATTTCCCTCTGTCCTGGTTGAAAGCTACTCCTGAGGAGGGGAGAGGAGAGTCACAATTGTGTCCCACTGGCCTGCTCTATGCACAGGTAGAGAAAGCCCTTAGGCAGAGCCACTGGTGCTGTAGTAAGTGCTAGAGGGACATGGCAGGTCAACCGAGACTTCTGCTAGAACCACCTCTTATATGAGGGAAATGACAACTCCTACCTAGAATGGCTGTGGGGATATACATAGATTCCGTTTTATTTGATCTGCGTTAGCATGCAGTTAACTTGGTTGAACTCAGACTGCACATTCTGTCACTTGGATGGCAGTTCAGTTCCCTTCACGAGCATTGATGAGGGGTCAGACAGAAATGTGGACAGAGGTTATGAGAATTTTGGATTTCTCTTTTGATTGTTCCTTTCAAATGCATCCCCTCCATTAATAGTGATCACAGTTGCATCCAGCTCTGTCTTCCTGCCTGAACCTATGAGTTCCCTCTCAAGGCCTAGACACTCTCCAGGACATAGCAAAGACACCACAAGCCAGGCTCTGGCTGGCTCTTTGAAAGTTGTCCATAGATTTCCACTCTGCTCAGACAATGGGCTGGACACATAAGCACACATAACCAGGATTTAGAGATCCAACCAAATAAAAATTTAGAGATCCAACCAAATAAAACCTACAATCAAGTTAAGAACCACATCTGAATTCAGATATTCTGTCGCATTGTCCAATCGTGTCTCCAACCACATGACTCAATTTCCAGTTTGGGAAAAAAATGCTCCTATTGTCATGTGGCCTTTTGCTGTTTCTGTAATGCAGCCATCCCAGAGATATCAACAACCAGAATTCTTTTGTTGGCCCAGTTTTCTCATATCAGATCCTTTGTCCTTGGGAAATCTACTTATCCTCACAACCTCACCCTTCCCTCTCCTGGTCAGCTAAAGCTTTCTGAGAATCCACTGTGATGGTGCCTTCAGAGAATGGTAGTATTTTTGGATGGTGCCACCATTCAGGGGTGTTCTGAGGATGGACCAATGCATATAAAGTCCTTAAAATGTGACTGGCACAATGTAAGCCCTCGATAGGGGTGGTGGTGGTGGTGATATTATTGTTATATTATCATTATTTTCTCTTGGATGTATGTTACAGAAACATAGAGCAGGAGGAATTCAACCATTTTGTGTGGAATTTGACTTAATTTGAAATCATGGCCTAGAACCTAGAAACCCCAGGGCCTCTCAGCCATGGATTACAAAACACAGATGCCCACCACAAAGGAGGTAATTAGAAAGGGACTTGGTCCAGTATCCCTGGGAAGCCTTCCTTTCCATCCGAATTTGTCACACTCTTTTTTTGTCCTCATGGCCTACTTTTACCAAAATAGACTGTGTTCAGCCAAGCACCATGTCTATCCCCTAAACCTCCAGTGCTTGATGACACACAGCACACACACCGGAAGTGTCTGCTAAATGAATATTTGCTTGCTTTCTGCCCATGCATTTGAATTTCTGGCATAGTACCTGGCCCACAGTATAGACTTAAAGCTTTTTTACATGTATGAAGGGCAAGGATTTCCTTCATTACCTCCAGGTGAAAGAAACATCCTTTTTTTCTTTCTAAATCTAATTTAGCCTGACTCTAACCATCAGGCACCTGACAGAATTGTCTGATTGACTGATTCACCAACACCCAATTCTATTCCCCTCTCTTGTGTCTGCATCCACTATAGAAGGTATATGATGCTAAAATGCTCTTTTTTCCCCAACATCCCTTGCAGTCGGGAGTGGCCATATGGCTCAGCATAGACCAATGAGATGTGAAGAGAAGTTTGCTAGCCCTGTCCTTTCCTCTTTCCTTCTTCTTATCTGACAAATAGACCTAAGTCTGGAGGCACAGCAGTCCTCTTGAGAATATGAGGTAATAGCATAAGGAAAAGACTGAGGCCCATGAGCCAGCTTGGTGTCCCTGAGCCCTGAACTAGACATCTGCCTCCAGGCTGTTGGTTAAAATGGCTCCAGTTAAGTCTTCTATTACTTGCAGTGTAATGCAGCTCCTCACCTAGAGCAGGTGGGGTACCTCTGGTTCTTTCCAGAGAAGCCTGCTGATGGGTAAATAAGTCATGGTTGATTTAGTTATCTTACCAAAAAAAAATGGAGACATCATATTTAGTCCTTAGTCCAGAATTAAGCCTGGAATTTCCCTTCTGTGAAAAAAACAGGTTGAACCAAGTAACCGTAGAGATTAGTCCCAGCCCTGGGGTCCAGCCTGGAAGAAAAGGCCACAAAAAAGTTCACAGGATGTCACCACAAGCTGCAGTGGCTGAAGGAGTGTGAGGCTCCACAGAGATTTTCCAGGGCTATTGTATCTTTTACCCAACTTTGGGCAAAAGGACCTCTGGACAGGAAGGGAGAGAGGACATGTGTAGCAGAGGTTTTGGGGCTGGAAGAGCCCTAAAGCTGCGCATGAGAAAGGAGGCAGGTGCAAGAACCAAATGGAAAAGAAAGCCGAGGAGCTAAAGGGGTTGGAAAGTTCAGATCTGAGGAGTGGGTTGCCATGAACTTGTGGCGGGGGAGCATTTGTGTTAGATATAGGAACAAAAGCTGATGAGAAAGAAGTACCTCTCTGTTAACCTATTGTGGATTTGAAATTCAGAGAGAAGCTCATCTGTTAGCACATACAGATGTGTGTGCATGCATATGTGTTTTCATGTGTGTGTGTGTGTGTGTGTGTGTGTGTGTGTGTGTGTGTGTGCCCATGTACCTGTGTCTGTGCGTATGTATACGGCATGACTGCTGCTCCCTTATCTCCAGACTGGTTGAGAGGAGGGCTTCATACTGTCACATCTCAGCTCCAGTGGGCTTTAGAACCTCCAAATGGAAGCTGGAATCACTTTGAGATGGGAGGAGAAAGGGAACAGCTAACACGCACCATGTGCCAGGCGTTGTGCTGGTTTCCGCCATTCTCACAGAAAGCTTCTAGGTGCAGATGATCAAACTCACTCCACAGACCTTGCAGAGAGGGCCCCAGGAGGCAGGAACTCAGGACAGGCAAGGTCACTCACCTTGGCCGCCATATCTTACTTCCCACATGGCCAGGGGAAATCATCTAACTTTTCAGAACCTCCATTTACTATCTGACAAAGAGGGACAGTTGGGAGTTAGAGACCAAGTTGACAAGTCCTACTCTGCATGATCTTCAGTGTTAGAGCAAAGATGGAATTGAATAACATTTGGGATTTTTTTAATTGTCAAGTACCATGACAATTAAAGGATTATAATTGTTTTCCACAATAATAATAATAAGCTAAATTTGATTCTGGCCTAAAAATGCAAATAGCTGGAATTCAGTGATGTAGAACAGATCAATTTGTGGAAAATTATACTTCATCTGCATTTCACAAAGCTAGCGGAAATGCAGATTGCTACAGCCATGACAAGGACCAGAAGAAGAGAAAGGTTCATTAATTCAGTAAATCTACCCAATTTCTGTTGAATTAAAGGCACAACAATTTATTCATGAGTACTCTGCAGGGCTTAGGGGAAGACTCAATGATTAAAATATATTCTTAAGGCCTTTAAGAAAGTTTAAGTGATCATTTGTATTCCAAAGAGGTCTCACTGACACAACTTCCTCAAAATGTTAGATCATGAAAAAGTCCAGAGCCTGAGGCTGGCTGGAAATGCTCCTGCTGATTTTATAAACGTGGCCATGGGTTTCTCTCTTGCTTAGACAATGGGCAGGATAAATAAGCTCACCTAGCCGGGCTTAGGGATCTAAACGAGTGAAATTTTCAATCAAGTTAATCTGACACTACTTTGGAAAATTTTCTGGGCCATTGCTGACTTTAGATACTCTATCCTATAATTCAACCATATCCCCCACCATGTGACCCAATTTTGAGTTTGAAAGAAAATGTCCCTGTGTTGCTATGTCAACTTCGACCATTTCTTTAATGTAAGTTCCCTTGCGGGTGCCTCTTAAAGATCAATAACCTGGAGTTCCTCTGTTGCTCCTCTGTTCACACAAGACAGCTCATGCCCTAATTGTCTACTAAGCTGCATGGCCCTGTCACTCAGCTGAAGCTTTCTGTGAATCCCTTGCTGACAACATCCATTGAAGAAGGCTGATTATTTTGGGTGAGGGAGAAAAGTCATTTATTGGGGAATCTCAAGCCTCCAGCATGAATATGTAAGAGCTGTGTTGGGTTCCTGCAAGGAGACAAGAATGGAGTCTCCCATGTTGTCTGGAGCCTCATAGCAGCCCTGCTTATACCCAGAGTGCCCCTAACGTCCTCAAGAAAACAACCCCTCTGGCTTTCTTTATTATAAGGTCTCCATCTTCATATGAGGCCCCTGAGGGACTTTTGTTCTGCCATTTTCCACATTCCTCAGTCTTTTTCCCTGGAAGGAGGACTACCAGCTCCTTCCATGCTCTCCAGCCAACTAAGGCCCCATGCCTGCTCCCTCATATAAACAGGTGCTCAGAATTCCACAGATGGGCCATCAGTTCAACCAACAGCTAACCTCCAAATCCCACTTTGGATTCAGCTACAACATTCTGCAATGTGAATTTTCTAATTCCAGATTTTCTGTCCTATTGTAACCCATGTGCCAAACCATGTGTTTCAATTTTAAGGCTAGAAAAATATGGTCAACATGGTTCTGGGACCTTGTACTGCCCTTAAGTCCCTTCTGACTCATTCTCAGCTGTCTTCAGACTCAGGGCAATCTCCCACACCTTCTCTGCCAGATGCCTTCTAGGCCAGGCTGGGTGATGGGGGAATGCTTGTGTCCCTCAAATATCCTCACTGGTCCCCTCTTCTACCAATGAATGTCATGCATCCAAGAGGAAAGAAGTGACCCAAGTCGGAGACCCAGTGATCAGATTTTTGTTTAGGATATAAGGCCATCAAATCAGTCTTATTTATTTTCTCTGCACTTGTATTTCCTAAGTTTTTCCACATTATTTCTAATTTGGGCTGTTAGGAAAGGGAAAAATTAAAAAACCACTGATCTAGAGATAATGGAATATCTTGGTGGTTATTGCATTAAAAAACCAGACAGCTAAAAAGGGTTTGGAAGATCTTAGAAGGCGATCTCTGACTCAAACTCTGTACAGCTTGAAACTGGGAGAGTTCACAGGCCAACGAGCAGCTGAAGCACTGAAGGCTCTGCCTTTCTCCCTAGTGGAAACACATGTGGAGACACGTGCATGCAGACCTTCACCTTCATCTCCTTCTGGAAACACTAGAACACAGGAATAGAAATTGCCCTTCAGATTGGGGATCCTCAGTGGGCATCCTTTATATGTAGCCCTCTCCCCTTTTACTGTCTTGCTCAAAACAGTTCTCCCCCAATATCTGTAGGACGTTGATTCTGAAACTGCCACAAATACCAAAACCCACAAATGCTCAAGTCTTTTATGTAAAATGGCATAGAATTTACATATAACCCATATACAAACTCTCATATATTTAAAAACAATTTAAAGAAAAAAAGCAGCATCTCTGTTGCCCAGGCTGGCCTGGAATTTGTAATCCTTCTGCCTCAGTATCCTGAGCTCCTCCCATATACTTTAAATCATCTCTAGATTACTTATAATGCCTAATTTAATGTAAATATTTTATATATAGTAATCACACTGTACTGTTTAGGGAATAATGAAAGAAAAAAGTCTGTGCATGCTCAGTATAGATGCAATTTAATTTTCCAAAAATTATAGACCCACAGTTGGTTGACTCTCTCCCTCTGTCACTGATATATAACTGAGTAATTAGTAGTGAGTTTGTCTATAATATGACCCTGCTGTGCTCTGTTCTATCATCCCTCTTACTTCTTACCTCACCTCCAGTAAGACCCTTTCTCTCTCTCTCTCTCTCTCTCTCTCACACACACACACACACACACACACACACATACACACACACACACACACACACACACACACTTACTTGTATTTCTACTGAAAGCCATTCACAGATGGCACAGGAGCTAGGAGGAAGAAGAAAGGAGGGGAATGGATTCCAAATGCTTCTTTTCACCTAATAATTTACCCTCAGATCTTTAGGTACTTTGGTGTAATTCATGGTCCTAAGACTGGGAACATAATTTCTGGCAGCATATTCTTTACAACAATATTTCCTTATTACAATAAATTGTTACAATATTAATAAGTCATCTGCTACCACTGCCCAAAAGTTTGACCAATAGCTTTCAGTACTTAGATGAGGCTGACAGTTGTTCCCCCTTATCTTCAGTTTTGTTTGCTGAAGTTTCAGTTATCCAGAGTTAACAGCAGTCTGAAAATATTATGTGAAAAGATACAGAAATAAACCATTCATAAGTTTTCAAAGTATGATGAAGTCTCACCCTGTCCTGTTCCATCCTGCATGGGATATGAATCATGACTTTGTACAGAGTATCCATGTTGTATATGCCATGTTCCCATTAATCACTTAGTGGTCTTCTCAACTGTGATTTTGCAATGCTTGTATTCAAATAACCCTTCTTTCACTTAATAAGGTACCCAAAATTCAAGAGTAGTGACTGTAAAAGAGGCATGGGAGGACAAGTTAACTCTGATACTATGTGATAATGCTGTAGGACATACAGAAAAATATATAGTACACATAGGATTCAGTATTATCTTTGGTTTCAGAAATTTTCAGGGCTTGGAACATATATCCCCCACAGATAAAGAGGTATTACTGTATTTTTAACCACTCATATCTATTTGTATGTGTCTAATAAGTGTAAACCACCGCCCCCCACCCTGTAAATTTGGGTGTCCTAATGGCCCTCTCGGCTCTTATGTAGTCAAAAGAAATGAACTCTTAAATCCTTGAGAAATGGAGAGTTAGAGATGGATTTTCTGGATGAGGTAGTATAAGAAGTTTGCAATGCTCCAAATGCACTTCTCATGAAAAGTCACCAACCTGTGCTTTGAATTTGATGCAATAAAATCTTTCAGTCTTATTACAGCTTTTCTGGAGCCAACAAATAAATTTTATAACTCCCTTTCAGAAATATGCAGAACAACTGAATTACAATATTGCTTGTGACCTGTGAGTCCCTCCTCACACTCAATCCATTCCCTCATTTATTCCAGATTCTCTTTTCTTCTTCTCTGGTGACGTGGAGGGTTTAAAGTGGAAGTATCTCAGCCTTGTCAGCTTGCCCTGCATCATTAACATCTGAGTACATCCTCCCCCCAGCCTCTTCCACCAGAGTCTGCCCTCAGTGGTCTTCACAAGATCATGTCCCCTTGTTTAACTGGATAAAATGATGGTTGTTGCCACAGATAAAGCACACATGCCACATACTCCAAAGCTCAGGACATCCTGGGAGTGACACTCTCTCACTCAGGCTGTATGGTGTGACCAATATCACCCCTAGGGATCAATCTGAGAACTTATTCAGGGATACCGTCTTCAACCGAAGTCTGGGCACTTTCCAAGGGTGTCTTCTGCATGGGACCAGAGAAGCTGCTCTCCCTTCTATCCTTCTTCTCAGGTTGAGGTGAACTGTTCCCCAAAACCACCCTGACTGCCCTAGTTTGAACTCCATTATTCAATCTTGCTTGGAGAAGTTGCCAGATTGCTTTTTGTTTCTCAGTCTTGATTAGCCACAGCAACAGAAGAAATTTAGGAGGCCTGTCCAGTTTAAAACAGACCCCAAATTGCTCATCCACTCTTTGCCAAAAGTTGCTGATCTTTTTCCCACAAGGATTGATCCAAGTGCTTCTCATTATCCAAGCTAGTTTCTATTGCTCCCTTGGGGATGCCTTGCTGTGAGCAGCTCCTCCTATTGCAACATGGGAAGACATGTGCGCCAGTGACAGATTCCTAGTTATGGATTCACAGAATAGACCTCCACTCTACCCTCTGCTCCCTCTAAGGCTGTAAGGTGAGCAGCCACTGAATCAAACATCTGGTGGCTTCAGAGCTGCAAAACCATCTCTACTGCTCAATACCATCTCTGCCATCTCTGAAACCTTCCAACACTAATACAACCCCAAATCCTTTTTTTATGGTTCCTTGCATGGAACTTCCTGTGAATTTCTTGCATCTCTAGTAGCAATCAGTTTCTATAGGCAGTTTTGAAGCCAGCTTGATTGCAAGTCTCATGATGGCAGCCCTGCTCCTGGATAGCTGTTTTGAGCTAAAGGTGGGCAACCACTTGAACTGACTGCACTTGTCAATCACTTAAACTAGACTGAGTGCACTTGTCATTGACATTCGTTCCTTGAAAAAGTCTCCTATTTCTTTAATTTTTTGGTTGTAGATAGAATATATATATATATACACACACACACACACACACACACACACACACACACACACACACATATATATATATATATTTCTATTTATTTATGTAATACTGAGGATTGAACCCAGTGCCTCACAATGCAAGGCAAGGTCTCTACCACTGGGCTATGACCAGAGCACCAAGTCTCTTATTTCTTAAAATAGAGTTGGGTGTCTATAAGGATTGGTGTAAAGGCTACTATTTAATTTACAAGGGAGATCTTTTGTAGGCATCTTCCATTTAAGCAACTCATAGGGCCTTGCATTCTTTTTATTCTCTGTATGGTACTAAGACCTGAAAACCTATTCTTTTCTAAAATAGTAATTTTGATGCCTGTCTTGAACACAATATTATCCTATGAAACAGTAATTTTGATATCTGAGTAGTTTCTACCATTATCTCATGGCTTTTATCTGATTCACCTACTTTTGCTTGTATTATAAGCCTCAAAATTTGGCAATCCCAGAAGGTATATCTGTGACTAATATCTATGATTATTACTTTAATCTAAAAAGCAGAAGACTGCCTTAGGCAAATTCTCATTCACCAACCTCCCAAATGTACCCTACACAAAGCTGGGTCTACATATGTGACATTTTATAGATGGGGTTACATCCTAATGCCCATTCAAATCCAACTTGGAAAGGATGGAGGCCTTTTGTAATATAAACTGGCTAGCTCTTCATCATGCCTGATTCCCACTCCTCCTGGCCACACAGCTAGATCACATTTCCCAGCCTATCTTGCAACTAGGAGTGGTCATGTGACTGAGTTCTGACCAATAAAATGCTGGGGGCTACTATGCATACAACTTCAAGACCTAAACTATGAAAACAACCCACACCCATCACCACCCTCTTTCCCCTTCTCCTGGCTTGACTCTATGAGCTCTGCCATAGTGGAAGTATGTGTTGAAGATGGGAAGGGGCCCAATCACCCAAATCAACACTGGCAAGAGAGCTGCCCACCAATTTAGATCAAATATTTTGGATTCCATGTGAATAAGAAGTAAACGCTTCCCATATTTGAGCCATTATATTATTTGTTTATCACAGCAATTAACATTACCTTAACTAATACATCACAATGTGGGTCTGATTGATGAAGTGGAACACGACACAGAAAACCTTCTTAAAATTCTCCTTCACTTCCTTTCCTACTACTCAGTCACTAGTCCCTTCTAAAAGTCTGTTTTGCCCTCCTGAATCTGTAGCCACAGTCCACTGAAAGATGTACTCTAAATTCCATTCTGGCCACTGTTCTTTTGAGGAGATGACTATACCCTCTCCCTGGCGTCTCAGTGCATTTCAAAGCCATCCTGCGGACACATAAGTTTTGCTCTAATAAACCACATATGATCTCAGACAATTTTATTTAGATGCAGCAAAAGCAAACTTCTCCCTACTCCAGACTGAACTGGACAGATAATTTTTGAAATTCCAAAATAATCTAATATAAAAACAATTAAAATAACATGGAATTATTGTACATGATTATTCAAACATTACTTCAACTGGGTAAAGATGCTGCTAGAGAAATCTCCAACTCTTCTGCTCTCTGTGAAGAAATGCAATCAGTTTCTCTTTGAAGTACACAACATTTGCTTTGGATCCAGGAGATGCCACACCTGCTGGACTTTGTGGGTAGCTCAGGGATCTGGGCTGCTTTGATCTTGGGGCACTTTTGGCTCTACATGTGCTTCCATAGCAGAGGATAGGAGAAGCAGAGCCATGCACACTGGCAGTCAGATGCACAGGTCCATAAATGACAGATCACCTCCAGTCACAGCTCATTGCCCCAAACAATGCACACAGTTCCTCCAGACTTGGAGGGAGCAGAGAATGTGATCCTTCCATATGCTCAGAGGGAGAGAACTGGATATGGGTGAGCAGGAAGCTCTACAAGATAGCCTTGGCATCTTTGGTTTTGATTTCTTAATATTTATACTATAAACTTTTGATGAAAAATTTTCTCAAAAATAATCCTGTAATTTAAAATTTTTGCACCAATTCATTTGTACTTTTTCTTTCCAGCTCCAGCTAGTCAGAATGAGTGCAGAGCAAGGAAACTACTTTCCTTCAATATAAATTAGAGAAAAGGAAATGAGAATCCCAAGGGAAGATAGCTCCCTCCCTCAGGAGATGTGCTCAGTGGGGGTGGTCTGCGAGGCCAGCCTGGGGTGGGAGAGGGCCTGGGGTGGAGGCATGTCTAGCCTGGTGTTCCCCACCCATCTTCTTCCCAAATCACATTGCTTCCTACCATGATAAAAATATCCAGAGACTCCGTCATTTTAGCACGATTTAATTAAAACTGCCCTAAATTAAGAAAATCTAGTCATTGTTTGCATTCCTAGATGCCTATGTTTAGTTGAATCACACGTAAGCAGAGAAATGAAAAATTAGCTTAAATTTTTGGCTGCAGAGAAGAGTGTGAATTGGTTTTTCTGTCACTCGTGGGAATCCCACTCAGCTGGGTTTCTCTGATGGCATTGCTTCTTCCCACCCTCCCTGAGGCCTCTGAGGATAAGCTGCAGCTGGGCTCTGATCTGGAGAAAACTCTAGAGCCCACAGACAGACCAGCTCAAGGGGCAGAGGGCAGGAGGTTCCTCCTGTGAACCGCTGTAGCCCACTCTGGCTTATGAGCCACTGACAGCTACTCCCGAGTGGGCCTAGAGTGGTAAGGGGGGCTTCACACTTGTGGGCGCTTCTCGCCCTCAGAGTAGAGCTGAGTGCCAGGGAGGTGTTCAGGAATCTCCTGTCTGGAAAAAAAAATGACTCAGGGAAACTTCCAGAATCCCTAGGTGGGAGGAAAGGCTATAGAGAGGCTGTGAACACAGTGTTTAAGAACATAGCCTCTGTGGTGTGCCTGTTTTGCTTTGCTCTAGCCCTGGTTAGCTCTGTACCCTTAACCATGGCACTGGAGCTTTCTGAGACTGGTTCCCCCTCAGATGATCACAGTGCATACCCCATAGGGCTGTTGGGTGGATTAACCTCATTCCTACACGTTAATCCTTAGAACAGTGCCTGGATTACAGTAAATGCCTACTAAATACTAACTTTCATGATTATCACCAAGGGCCCCTCCCTCCCAAGCGCCTCCCTACTTCCGGGGACTCCCACTCGGCTCCCTGTGGCAGTTTACTAGACATCTTTCAAATACTTTCAAATATTGCTGTTCAAATACTGGAGTCTTGGGGTTTGTTTTTGATCCCAGTAGCCCATCACCTTGAGGGGCCAATATGCAAGCAATGTGGGATCTGTGGGGAGGGAGAGCCCTAAGTGGGGTGGGACCGCAGAAGCAAGCCAGAGTTTGGGTCCAGCAGCAAGGCTGGGAACAGCCTGGAGCTGGAGAATCTTTCAGCAAACCCAGAGCAGACTCAGGCCCTGGAAGTAACCATGGAGACAGGAGCCCACAGAGGCATCCAGGGTGTGGGATGGGTAGGTGGGTGGATGGATCGATGGGCGATGGTGGAGAGAGAGGTGGGTGGATGTCACTTTCACAGCAAAAAGGTGAGGGCCCAGGGCAGCAGCTGTGAGCACCTCTGAGCTGGGGGAGGTTTGGGGAGCTGGGAGGGTATCTTAAGTGGACAGCTTGGCATGATACAGGACCAACTGTTGAGAGCAGAAAGGAAATCTTTTCTCAAAAGTTCTCCCAAGTTCCCAGACCAGGAAAGGATTACAAGTCAAGGGAGGAGGGGATAGAGATTTTAGAGAAGGCTTCTGTCCCTTGTCTGGATGAATTCTGCCTCATCTGAAGTTCTGCATGTGAGTCCCCCGACCCAGCCTGCTCCCATCCTTCAACATCAACTGGGGTACAGGCACAGGAGTGCAGTTAGTGCATTAAGAATCAGTGTGGCCAAACACCTCCCATCAGTATTGGTGCTGCCTGTGGAGTCATGCCCAGCACTGTGGTGGGACTGGAGCATCTTGCCATTAACTACATGCATTTACTGGCTCTGTAGCTTCCAAATCTGGCTCCTGGCCTCCAGAATCTATGACCTACCCAACATCCTTTGTTACATTCTTATGCCTAATTTCCATGCTCCTTCAACCAGAATTTGGAAACCATTGCCTTTCTTTACATGTGCAGTATGGATAAGTTCAAAGCAGAAAGATTCCTTCTGAGAAAAAGGAAACAAAATCTTATCTAAGGCTAAGAGGACATTCTTCTGTGTCAGCCCAGGAAGACAGAGCCCCTTGGGCCTACATTCCAGAGTGAAGTTCCTTCTGCTAAGGATAGTGACTGGGGACTTTGCTGTGTTCCCTGTGCCTATCCTGAGAGAAAGGAACACAGGATACCTACCAGCTCCTACTCATCCATCAGCAACAGAGAATGCCAGTACCCCACATGTCTTTGATCCTCTTTATCTTCCTATGTCATCAACACCCACTCTGTGGCTATATATGGGGCCGCATGATTGAGTTCCGGCCAAGCAATATAGACAGAAGCCACTTCTATACCTGGCTCCAACATATCTGGTGCCATCCTCCACATTCTCTCTTTTCTCTCATCTCTTGACTTGGTACAGAGAATCCTAGGGAAGGATTCCCAGGCCCTAGAAGCTGGCAGAGCTCTAGATGGAAGAAGCTTGGGCCTGGAAAGCTTGTGGAAGGCTACTCCCAAATACCCAATAGGACTGTAACATATGTAAGAAATAACCTTGGCTTTATGTTAAGCCCCTGGGGTTAGGGGGCTCTTTGTTATAGCCATTGGCCTACCCTAAGTCATCCTGAACCCCGCTGAGAGAGTTAAGAATGCAGATCTTGGAATCAGAGAGACATGTTTGATTCTAAGTACTCCACTTAATGGGCAGTAAGTAAGCATAGAAGAACTCACAGCTGCCACTAGGCCTGGCTGACATTGTTAGCACTTGCTGCACCAGACCTTGGCTCTTTAGTGCTTCTTTTTATTCTCACAATAATCTTATGAATTAGGGGCTATGGTGATTTAGACGGGCAACGCCAGGCATGGAGAGATTAAGAGTTGCGCCCAAGGCCACATGCTAAGGAGATGGATTGGAACAGCCTTGCCTAGGATACTCGCCAGAGCCAACAGTCTGGATTTCCTCTTCTGCTGCCCTCCTCCTCATCACTTCCAGCTGAATTTTCTCTGCTTTTTGTCTTCATCAGTCACCTGCCATGATTGGTGGTTGCTGAGATGCCACCACTCCATGAGCACACACCAGATCCTCAAGGTGAATTGTTTTGATGCAGGCATCCCACTGGACTGAGAAACTAGAGCCAATGCGAGGGGGCTGGGGGTTTCGGTCTAGCTGTCAATCACCCAGAGTAGGAGGTTGACAGGACAGAAGAGACAGCAGAAATCAGAGATGGGTAGATGGGTAGATGGATAGGGAGATGAAGAGACAGCAGAAATCAGAGACAGCAGAAATCAGAGATGGGTAGATGGGTAGATGGATAGGGAGCTCCTGGTGTCCAGACTTCAAACTATGTCTATTCTGTGGAGTTTAAGGAGGACCTGGGCAAAGGGGAAAGATGGCCAGGCCCCCAGGTGAGGGTGGGGCTGGGAGTGGCTCCTAGAGGAAGGTGCCTGCTCCCACTTCTGCAGCCATGTTGTCCTAATGCCATTAAATGGTTATGATGATGCTGAGTCTCAATTTAGTCAAGTTTCTCTCAATTATTCCAGCTTTGCCCTAGGATGTTCTGGGGAATTCGGTGGAAGGACCAAGAGAGTAGCCCTCCCCACTTCTCCTCCCCTGCAGAAGGAACTCAAAGTAGAAGCATAAAAGGTGGGACTCCAGCTCTCCAGGAGCAGACCTTGTGCATGCCAGGTGTGGAGGACCTGATCCCCTTTTTATCAAGGGGCTTCTCAACAACCACAGCCTGCTGTCTCCTGTCGGGCTCCAGGGAGCACACAGGGATATAGGGGAGGTCATTGGATAATGGAGATAGCCTCTGGGGATAAAGCCAAAAGGCCTACATAAGACTCACAACCATTAAGAAAATGCAGTCCCACATTCAGAGACAATGCAAAACTACATTTTCATTTACTGTTGCCTCCTGACAAAACACTTAATGAGGAATTGCATTCACAATGTGCAGCTAAACTTTGTATGACCCTTTACCCCCAACTTTTCTCTTCATCATTCCCTTCATCCACTCAGCCTTCCCAAGGCTCAGACATGGCTTCCTCCACTCAGGATCTCCCTTTCCTGCTTTCCTCATCTCTCCCAGGCAGGCTTCTGTCCCCAATCCCCAGAAACTTCTCTGTGTCCTTCTCACTGTTGATCCACCCAGACAGGACTTGTCCTCAGTCCCTACCACAGTCAATACATAACAGCTCAGGAGCCCACTGCCTTCTAAGGAGAAGAAACTGTAGCTGTTGTTAATTACAAATTATCCCCACAGTAAAGGATTCTCAGAGGAACAATCTCAAGGATTCCTGCAGGAGGCTGGGATGGAGGGACATGATGGCTAAGACACAGAGGCTTTGTGATGTACTCACTGCAGGTGGGTGTCCCCCCAAGAAGTGGGCAGTGGGAGAGAATACCAAACTGAGATGCAGCCCCCGCCCTTGGTGCTGACCACTGGGTACAGGCTCCTGGGCACACAGCTCTAGGTGGGTTGCTCAGGCTCTCAACCTTGGCTCCACACTGGACTCACACAGGCAGCTTTACGAAAACATTGATTTCTCATGTCCTCCACCCAGAAATTCTGATTTAATTGGTTTGGTGTGAAACTCAAGGCATCTAGGAGCACTGGTTATTTTGTTGTACAATTCATTTTTTATCAGTGCATTATAATTATCCATGATGGTGGGAGTCATTGTCACGTACTCATATGTGCACAAAACAATTTGGTCAGTTTTATCCCGAGTACCTCTTTTTCCCCTCTCTCCTCCCCCAGCCCCTTCCTCTACTCTATTGCTTTCCTTTCTATTTTCAGAACATTGGCTATTTTTAAAACTCCCCAGGTGATTCTAATGTGCATGCAGCTAGGGACAGATCCAACTTGGTTGCTAGATCAAATTGGTTGCTGGGGAGAGCACCCCAGAACCTGGGGGCTCCAGACCAAAGTCCCAGGCACAGCAACACCCCTCCAGGCCCCCTTTTGACCCATCAGGAGGAACAAGAGTTGGGATCAAGACTCTAGGTGGCATAGAATAACTTAACATAGCAGTTGAGTCTTCTTCATTTGTCATTTAATTATGTATTCAACAACTATCGAGTGTCACAAGACGAAGCCTGTCATGTGAAGCTGCCATAACAAGTGGACAGAATAGTGGGTGCAGAGGTCCTGCACAGGAAGCAAAGAGGACATGTGGCTGAGGCACAATGGATAGAGAAGCGAAAGGGGACGCCATCTGGGAGGTGGGCTGGCCAGGGCACATCATGGAAGGTCTGGGAGTAGGTGAGTGGTTTTCCTCCCCAGTACAATGGGAAACCCCTGGAAGGTTTTCAGAAGGAAAGGACATGACTCAGATGTGCTTTTTTAGGAGACACTTGGGCTGCAGTGGGAGGGTGGCTGGTGGGCAGCAGGACGGGCACAGGTGAATAGCACATGCCATCAGAGTCTCAGGCATACCTGTGATCATGGCCCATGAGAAGGACAGGGACTCCGCTCCTCTTGGTAGTAGGGAATGTAGGTCAAGGAGCCCAGCTCCCTCAGCTAAGCCACTAATCCAGCCCCCTTTCCTGTCAGGGAGGAAAAGCTGAGTCTGAGATGTGTGGGCTCAGCTGAGCTCTGCTTTGGCAGGGGAGACAGAGCTATTAATCACCTAGGTGCAAGAATCCTGGCCACTCCCTGGAGTTCCCTGGTCCCCCTTCCCAGGGTGCCCTCCTCATGATCTCCCCAGGCCAGCCCTGACATGCACAGGGAGCAGGCAGCTGTATTTTAAGATCAGGACTCAGACCTTTAAATAAAGCATAAACAAAGCTAGCTTCCCCCGTACAGAAGGAGGAAGACGGCTCCATTTCTCTTCAGCACAGTGACTGGGAAATAAACAAGTGGCTCTGCCTGTCACATACACTTAACCCTCTGCAAAGGCATCTGTCAGACCCAAAAGCTTCCACCTCAGCCTTTCCAAGAAATAGCTGATATGCCACAAACTTCTCCCCAAGTTCACTTTGATGTTTCAGGAAAGGTGCACAGGGAGGCTTGCTCCTGGCCCCAGCCTCACAGGAAAAGCTAACCAAAGGCAGCAGACACAGATGAGGAGCACCAGTGTAGCTCAGGGCATGGAAGGGGACAAGGGGGAGGAGTGAGTGAAAGGAAAGGTGGGAGGCAGAAGGAGGTTGGCAGGGGTGGGGGCTGGGAGCAGTGCTGGGAGGGCATGGAGCAGCCCCTAATAGAGATATAGGAGGGGTGAGAGCCCCAGTGGCCAGGTAGAGCCCCAGCAGCCTGGTGTGGGAGAGACAAAGAGAAGACAGAGAGGCCCTATCTATATATGGGCAAAGTCTCCCACAACCACAAAGGAAGAAGGAACAAGCAAGAACAAAAAACAGGCAGGAGCAGAAGGAACAGGCAGATAAATAAAGCAGGGGAGGAAGGAAAACCCCAGAGCCACCAAACCCAAGAGTTTGTAGGAGAGGGGACCTCAAAGAAGGTAAAGGTGATTTATCCATAGAATACAACCAGAAGAGTCAGAAGCTAAGGCCATAGGAGTTGGAGTGACTGGGAATAAAAGATGGCACTCAGCAAAAGCCACAGACATATGGCAGTGAAGCCAAGCTTTGGGGTGGCCCGAGGTAGAGGATGATGAAGGCTAGAGAGAGCAGCAGGGCTGCTAAGGTTGTCCCCTGGTGCTGCTAAAGGCACCTAAAGCAGGGAAACCTCGAGCCACTCTCCCCCAAGGTGTGGGAGGGGATTGAAAAGAGTGAAAGAAGCAGCAACCCAGTGATTACACATTCACCAAAACACGCACCCTCTGCAAAGGCTGGCACACTCTTAGCAGCACTCCTGTGGGGATGGAGCCCAGAGGCCTTTGGATTGCAGCCCGGCCAGGTGTCGGAGAGCACAAGTGTTAGATCGAGCAGACTTAGAGAATAAGGTGAAAATATGCCCAAACAGATTCTGATAGAAATAGACACAAAGACTCCAAATGCCATCTCTCTCTCTCTCTCTCTCTCTCTCTCTCTCTCTCTCTCTCTCTCTCTATATATATATATATATATATATATATATATATATATATATATATATATATAGTCACACACACACACACACACACACACACTCAAAGGCAAGCGGTTGGCACAGGTGATGGGTCAGGCTTGCATCCAGGAGTCCCCACATGACGCCAGATCAAGGATTCTCCCAAAGCACTCAACCGCTACACAGAGTGGAGAGGGATGGCATTGCCACAGCTGTGTTAAGAGGATGTGCTTCTCACTATGGCTGTGGTGGCTGTCCTATGAATCCAGGCACCCTACAAGGGCTGTTCCAGGATTTCTAACCATGACATGTAGACGCTATCTCCCTGTTAAGTTTGCACACTCCACAGTGCTCCAGTTGTTGCAAATGGGGACCATGGAAAAGGCTGAGAGACCAAAGGGAAGGGACTCACAGGGACTTCAGGTCCATTTCTCACCTCAGCTCATCAGGAGAGCTTTAAAGACAATCCTAGGACACCAGGAACTCAGATCTGGGGCACAAGTCTTGTGAATGGGGATACAGATACTGAGCACATCTATGCTGGGTTCAGACACTGCACCCAGCACACATCACACACAAGTCTGGATTCTGCCTGTACTGACACTGCACACATCTCCCCACCCATCAGAGGAACTATTTCACTGTCTGGAAATTCCTACTGTTCTCAGATCACACACATGCACACACACATGTACTCCCCTACAGCCCACACACCATACTAGCCTGTACACACACGGCGCCCACTCAGAGTTCCCAAACAGAACTCCATGACTCCCTCCCACACTGAGGGGCCCTGCGCCCCTGCCGTGCCCTTTCCCAAACCCTCTGGCAAGCTAAACCAAGCTCAACCTTAGGTTTCCCTGACCTCTTTCTCTTCCATCCAGCTTCAGTTTCCCAACAACCCCAGATTCAGGCTTGGGGAAACTTTTCTTCAGGTCCCTAAACTGGAAAACCCGGAGATTTCTGGTTCTCCCCTAATCCTTGGACACGCACAAGTCATGGATCTCCTGACAGACCCAGCAGGGCAAGGTCACCGAAGGCAACCCTCTGTCTGCGACCTGGGGGTGATGGCAACAGCAGCTGTCATCGGAGGATGTGTCGGGGATAGGGAAAGGTGTCGGCCCCGCGCTGAGCTGGGGGCACAAGGAAGGTCGCAGTGACACGCCCGAGGAGCGCAGAGAATCTGCTGCTGTTGCTGTTGCGGCTGCTGCTGCTGCATCTTCAGAGTCTGGGGCGACAGCCGCGCCCCCGGCTGAGGCGCGCGGAGCTGTCCGTTCAGCACCACCGCGCCGCGCCCCAGCGCAGGGACCGCGCCAAAGCGCACCAGCTCAGCTCCTGCTCCTGCTCCGCGGGCGCCTGCGGCGTGGGTTCCTGCCTCTCTCGGAAGGTGAGGGGCGCGCGGATCCGGAGACAGGGGCTCCAGGAGCGTTGGGGCCACGCAGCCACCTGTAAGCCTCCCGCAACTGCGGGCGGCGACAGAGTGCAGGGCCGGAGACTGGAGGAAACGCTGGGTGGACCCCGCCCGCTGGCCCGCCGGGCGCACACACAGGCGCACACACACTCGCACCCGCGCGCACACGCACAGCCAGCAGGCAGCGGACACCGCTGAGATGCTCGCCAGCAGGTCGTGCAAGTTTCCCGCCGGCCTCGGCCGCGGGCGCTGATGCTCCCAGGTAAGTGCTTCCAGAACGCGCAGGGCGAGCCCGGGCAGCTCCACTGGGTTAAGGCGCAGCGCACGCGGCCCCGGGGCATCGCGCCAGGAGGGCGGGGGAAGCCAGAGAGGGAACATGCAAAAGGGGCTCCAGTCGTGGGGGCTGAACACAGGGGACGCCGAGCTGTCCCCCTTTCTCCCGGCCCGGGAGACTAGAGCGGTAAATTTCCCCGCCCCCTCCCAAATCTGCGTGTCCCCCTTCTCGGCCCAGCCCTGCCGGTGCGTATCTCAGCTGTGGTCCCGCCTGTCTGCGGCGCGCGGGCGGGGGCGTCTTCTCCGCCTGCCTACCGGCAAGGTCAGCTCTCAACCCCCTGGGCTCTCAGAGCCGCTGGGGCGCGACCCTGGCACGAAAAAATCGATGCCAAGACCCCTGGGGTGGGAGTGGAGGCGCTGCCATACTAGTACATAGACCCTGCCTTTCCTTGGGAGAAGGCCAACCCCCACAGAGCCGTTCCCCCACCTCAGTGCCCTTCAGCACTCAGAGACCCGCCTGGAGAGTACTGGGCCCGCAGGTATCCCTGCGGAGAAGAAGGGCGCAGGGGCGGGGAGCGCGGGGCGCTCACGCTGTTCGGTTCCCTGGGCTTTCAGGTGTAGCGCCCCCGCGCGGCGCGGGCTGCAGGGCATCTCCAGCATGACCGGCCAGAGCCTGTGGGACCTGTCGGAGGCCAACGTCGAGGATGGGGAGATCCGCATCAATGTGGGCGGCTTCAAGAGACGGCTGCGCTCGCACACGCTGCTGCGCTTCCCGGAGACGCGCCTGGGCCGCCTACTGCTCTGCCACTCGCGCGAGGCCATTCTGGAGCTCTGCGATGACTACGACGATGTCCAGCGTGAGTTTTATTTCGACCGCAACCCCGAACTCTTCCCTTACGTTTTGCATTTCTACCACACCGGCAAACTTCACGTCATGGCCGAGCTGTGCGTCTTCTCCTTCAGCCAGGAGATTGAATACTGGGGCATCAACGAGTTCTTCATCGACTCCTGTTGCAGCTACAGCTATCACGGTCGCAAAGTGGAACCTGAGCAGGAGAAGTGGGATGAACAGAGTGACCAGGAAAGCACCACATCCTCCTTTGATGAGATCCTGGCCTTCTACAACGACGCCTCCAAGTTTGATGGGCAGCCCCTGGGCAACTTCCGTAGGCAGCTGTGGCTGGCGCTGGACAACCCTGGCTACTCAGTACTGAGTAGGGTCTTTAGCATCCTGTCCATCCTGGTGGTGTTGGGGTCCATCATCACCATGTGCCTCAATAGCCTACCAGATTTCCAAATCCCTGATGGCCAGGGCAATCCTGGTGAGGACCCCAGATTTGAAATTGTGGAGCACTTTGGCATTGCCTGGTTCACATTTGAGCTTGTGGCCAGGTTTGCTGTGGCCCCTGATTTCCTCAAGTTCTTCAAGAATGCTCTAAACCTTATTGATCTCATGTCCATTGTCCCATTTTACATTACTCTAGTGGTGAACCTGGTGGTGGAAAGCACACCTACTTTGGCCAACTTGGGCAGAGTGGCCCAGGTCCTGAGGCTGATGCGGATCTTCCGCATCTTAAAGCTTGCTAGACACTCCACTGGCCTCCGATCTCTGGGGGCCACCTTGAAATACAGCTACAAAGAAGTAGGGCTGCTCTTGCTGTACCTCTCTGTGGGAATTTCCATCTTCTCTGTGGTGGCCTACACTATTGAAAAGGAGGAGAATGAGGGCCTGGCCACCATCCCTGCCTGCTGGTGGTGGGCTACAGTCAGTATGACCACAGTGGGTTATGGGGATGTGGTCCCAGGGACCACAGCAGGGAAACTGACTGCCTCTGCCTGCATCTTGGCAGGTATCCTTGTGGTAGTACTGCCCATCACCTTGATCTTCAATAAGTTCTCCCACTTTTATCGCCGCCAAAAACAACTTGAGAGTGCCATGCGCAGCTGTGACTTTGGAGATGGAATGAAGGAGGTCCCTTCTGTCAATTTAAGGGACTATTATGCCCATAAAGTTAAATCCCTCATGGCGAGCCTGACGAACATGAGCAGGAGTTCACCAAGTGAACTGAGTTTAAATGATTCCCTACATTAGCTGGGAGGACTTGCTATCCTCAAACCTACATTGCTGAGCTGCCTCTTGTGCTTCTGGCACAGTACAGGCACCTTAAGGTTGTGGCGTAAGGAGTCTGCACAACCCCAGAGGGGAGAGATGCATGGGATATGCGTCCCCGGTTGCTTTTGCAGTGTTTAGAATCATTTTTAGAGGGTGGTGTGTCTGACACCATGCCTTTGCATCTTTCAACGAAATGACACTCACTGGTCTTTGCATCGTGGGCATAAAATGTTCATCTTTCTGCCAGATGAGTACCCAGAATGCCAATTTCTCTGTCCACCATGTACACTATTCTAGTGCTTGTGCCCTGGTATTATGTGTGAGTTCTTTGTGTTCCTGTTTCTGAGGTTGTTGTGTGAGTTCTATACAAAAAGTCTCTTCAAATCTGTCCAGTGGAAACATATCTATCTATGAGGTCAGCAAGGATATCATGAGATTTGGCTCACAGTCATGTGAAAAAAACCTCAGTTGTTTATCCCTTGCTTTCATTTAGTTTTAATACCAAATCAAAGAGAATGCAAAGTTAAGCACACAGGACCAATGCAAGCCTGTGAGTTGTTTTTCTAAATATCTGTAGCTCTGTGGCTTGCATGGGTATACCAAACATTTTTAGAAAGATATATACTGATGTTTGTCTTGTAAATGTCACTCTTTGGAGAATGTTACTGTTAAACATGTAGTGAAGATAAGTTTATTTTTTCCCAAAGAAGACATACATTAGGGACAGGGACTTCAGCTGAACATAGGCCAACTCCCAGGATGCTTAAATCTGAGTCCGAGAGTCCATGCAATCTAAGCTCTATCATTCATGGCTAGGCCTCCCTCTTTCCTAGGGTGATCATAGAAACATTTATTTCTGGCTGAGATAGGTTCCTGGTCTAAGCCATTGACCAAAGTTTGCTGTCTTAGATATTAGCATGTTTTTGAAATATTTAATTTTTAAGACATTTAAGAATTAGGTTGTGTTGTCTTTCTCAGCCTAGAAGAGGCTTACTGTTGTATTGTCTCCCCGAGGGGAACATTATTAGGTTGCTAGCAAGAGCAGTACCTTAAATACTTTTGTTGACTGCTCTAAAAGCTCATAAAATAAGAGCCCTTTTAATTCCAAGCAGAATTTGCCCAGAGAGTTTTGCTTCTAGGATATTGTACATTGCATTTGATGTTAAGGTTGCCCTGAATTCCTGCCATGACATGGTGATATAGAAGTGTATACTCAAAATTTAGATGTGCATGAAGACAGTGTGGCTTACCCAGGATGGAAACACTAAAGTTTTATTTCCATTCCAATTGCCATTTATTGGGGAAGGGTGGGTAGAGGCCAGGCAAAAGTTATAAAACAAAAAATTTCTACTTCATAAAATGTCATAAATAATTGTAAACTTCTTGAATAGCATAAGGCTGTTTAAAAGACCTTTAAACTGCTAAGCTTATATTGTAGGGAGACTACCATTTTCTTCTCCAAAACGCCCTACCTCCTCTTTAGTTAACCAGCATATAACATTGAGAAGGGGAACCTGGCCCCTTTGTAAGATAATCCTTTTCTGTCATCTTCTAGGTAATCTAATGGTTTTCCAGGTGGCTTTCATTATAGTTCAGTCTTCTGCAAGGCTGTAGAATCCAGGGATCTAAGCAGGAAGTTAGGCAGGCTTTTATCCAAAGCTTGGGCCTCCCCTTATGAGGTCCATTTTGTGTTTTAGTAGGTTGAGGATAATCCATACTTCACAAGAGTGTGGAAAGGATATTCTCAGAGGTCTTTGTGTACTTGTAGTTGCCATAGCTACTGCAGTGTGGGCGATTTGTTGGTTGAATACATAGGCCAGTTATGCCCTTGAGCCTCCAGTTCAAATCCTTCCATCAGACTGAAGTCTCATGGTGGGGGCTCGGGGGAGAGGTGGCCATGTGCAGATGTGCCTATGTGCACAGAGTGCCTATGTGCAGATGTATATATGTTTCTTAGAAGCATCAGGAAAGGGGAGATGACTTAAAGACAACAGACCAGTGAGTCAGAAGAGCAGGGTTATTTTTTCAGATTTTGCACATGGAATTTTTGGCTTTGGATGTTATTTTCCAGCCCTGGGGGGCAGAAAATTTACAAAATCATCCCAGCTGCACTGCAGGCAGGTGATGGTACAAACTTATGAGTACTGTCACAAATCTGTCAGGGTTGATGGTATCGGGTCACTGAGTGTGGTATCCATGGTCACTGACCATAAAGCTGTGCAAAGTGGAAACAAGGAAGGAGGCAGAATAACTCAGTCACTTTCCTGAGGATCTTTCCAAACAAGCAGTTTTACCACCAAAAAAAAAAAAAAAAAAAAAGAGAGAGAGAGAGAGAGAGTTTTACCACCCTTAGTGGTTACCTTTGCAGATATGAAAAGCTGGAAAACTTGACTTTTCTTTTTGGTAATGACTTGCATTTATCTGGTGCCTTTCTTTGGGGGAATCCCAAAATGCTTTAGAGACTGTGTTTTTAACATCTCTTGTACATATATATATACACACACACATATATACTTGTAAAAATATTCCTTTGCCTACTGGGATCTTCAGTCACTTTTCAGCTTAAGAATATCTCAATAGTATTAAGTTTTCCAAATAGTGGTTTCAAATAACTGAAAGATAAGAACTCGGCTGGCTTGAACACTGCAGTGGATTCCCACAATAGATGGAGACTAAACTATGACCAGGGATCCCTCCCCTTCCCCAAGGTCCCATTGAAATGAGCTGTCTCAGAATCAAGGTGTTTGGTTGACCTTGCTAGATAACTCGGCCTATTTGTAGCAATTCCTTCTAGTCCCAGAAACTAATCAGGGAGGTTAATTTTCTGCACCACTCTTAGCAAGCATGAGATGACATGTTTGGCCACAAAGCTATCAGACTGATCTGTAAACCTTCTTTAGGACAAAGTAGAAATGCTATGACTCATTTCCAGCTATTGGCTTGAGAGCGGCATCACTTCCACCATTTGAAGATGGTTCTTTTCAAAGAACATTGGGACAAATATTTGGGCCAGGGTTTTCTCACAATATATGGGACAAGCTTTTTGAAGGCCTAGGTTGGGAAGTGATACACATTTATTACATGAATGCACATTGGTCATAGATTTGTGTTTTCCACCAAACCCCCATGTTTTCTGGGTTTGCTGTTGAGGAGGGGCATGTTGTAATGCCGAGCTGATTTGTAGCTCATCAGGTAGTAATTGGTATTTAATATTTGGATTTGTTATTTCTACTTATCTTAGTACTCAAATAATGGAACCACCTGCTAATTCTTGCCTCGTTTCCAAGAAAATGATTTGTTATGCACTTTGGGATAGCAGCGGTCTATATGGGCTGTGCGGTGTCTACTTGAAGGCTTAACTGGTATTTCTTGTATGTTTTAACAGCATGACTTGTTACAGAGTTGTAATTTTAAATATTGAGAACGCTGTATTTGCGATGTCAGTTTTAACACTCATTAACACACTACTGTGCAAGCATCGAGGCGGGCTCTGCTCAACCATTATGTCTGATTGCTACACTTCAGTTTCTGCGCCTCGACTTGGGAATCAGGAGCGTGGCCAACACACTCAGGACTCCAGGCTTGCAAAGCATGCAGATTAAATAGGAAAGTGTTTATGCTTCCTTGAGGCCCTTCTCTTACATATGGAGTGGCAAACACAGCTGGGGATTGGATTTCCTGCGGAAACCTGGGTTTTTCCAGCAATGATTGGGAATGGTTGGTTGTCTGTCCTTCAGGCAGATAGAGGTGTGGTCCCTTTCTTGCCTGGATCAAGAGCCACTAGAGTGCTTGGCAGAAGGAATGGTCATGTATTCTTGGAGTCCTAGTAAACCAGAGGTGCCTGCAGGATTCCCCCTGCACTGTCCTGCTCGATATCTTTGCTGGCAGCCCTGCCATCCTGGGTACCACTCTTCCCGCTACTGAAGTAGCTCCTGGTGGTAAATTGGGTACTGGGTAACCATAGTTTCTTGCCTTGTTAGGTGTAAATACTGGTGGGAATTCCTGGAGCCAGCTCTTAGCTCTACTTACCCAGGACTTAAGAATCTGAGCCTTACTGAAGGCTGCAGGGAACCCAGAGGAAGGGTGCTGGGCTGACTGGCCTCTGTAACTATTTGCCTCTCTGAGCCTCATGTTCCACAGCTGCAAAATTAAGAGATTGGATTAGATGGTCTTTATGTCCCTGCCCACTTGTTTGCTTAAATTTAAAAGCAGAATTTTGCATGCTTCCCTATGTTCTCATGACAGCAGTGAGCAGTTTCTGATGTATCTAATTTATTTTTAAGCAGAGCAGAGGGACTGCTTACAAACAACCTCCTATTTGGCATCATTTTTCTCTTCAGCAGGCAGCCACAATAGAAGACAGTTTTAGGGACAACCGTATCAGAGAAATGCTTGGGCTGATTCTGTTCCAAGTGAATAGTTTTAAAATCATCAGCAATTGTCTCCTTTGGGCTTTATATTATTTACACCTAATCTGAATTCCTGCTATTAAATATCATCAGGCAGAGAAGGAAATCACACCGATCCCATTTGGTTTTAGGGCTAACTGCTCACTTTTATTTGTCACTCTGTGATGCCTGGAACAATCCCCGTTCCCATAAGATTCTTGGGTTGCACCAGGCCCCTAAGTGTACAGGGCAGAAGACTCTCCCTATCCCACACTTAACTCACACTGCTGAGCAGGGGAATCCACAGCGTCCTCTTCCTAAGCCAGGGCTGAGAAAGGACATGTGGGTACATGTGCAGCACTGAGAAGGTTCTAGAACCTTACCATAACTGTTGCATCTCCATCAAGTGGATGTGATTCATCACCTCCCTCTAGCAGGGGTATAAACAGATGTGAGGGTTATTTTGGGGCCACAAGGCCTTGCATCTTAAAAGGAGAAGCAAACACCTCCTCTAGAAGGAAGAGCTTAAGCACAGCACTCACGTGGTTATTGTGTCCTTTTCTTTACAGGAGAACTTTTAACTAGCCCTTCAGGCCAAGGACTTGACATGGGTGTCATATCCCATTGATAACTGCAGATCTGAAAAGCTGCCATGCTTTCCTCCTCCTGTGACCTCATTTATCACTAACACTGTCCTCCTGGTTAGATTCTCCCAAGCAGATGACTAGGTCAGCAGCTGACAAGCTGATGCAATTGGAAAGACAGATACAAGCCCAGCCTCAAAGACCTGGCTGAGGGAGAGAGGGCAGGCATGCCTCGGAGCTGGTGTAAGTTCCTACTGAAGGAAAAGGGGATAGGAAGAAGCCAGGAAAAGGAGGGAGTGGAGAAAAAAATACAGGAGAGAGTGAAAAAGAGAAAAGGCAGAGAAGAGAGAAGGGCAAGAGCAGAGAGTAAGTCAGGGAGAGGCAATTTTAATGATGTTCTTTTAGGCCTTCTTTCGAATTTATTGTGTTTCCAGTGAACACGGGCCCCCATGGCTTCCTGCAAGGTAACAACTGCTGGATCACTCCCCTCTTCTCCTCCAAGAGCCTCTCCTCTCCTCCCACCTAGTCTAAGGTTTCCATGGAACAGAGGCCGTGGGGAATACTGAACACATTTTGGGTGAAGAGGGTTGTAAGGACACAAGGGAAGGAGGAGTGGCTCTCTGTGAAGTTGGGACTCTGGACCCTGAACAGGGAGGGAGCTGGGTGTTGGTCAGACAGAGGATGCAGGTGGGAGTCAAGGATGGAGAGATGGAGGGAAGAGAAAAGGAGGAGAGCTCTTCCTCCATGAGTAGGGACCGCCACAAACCAAAGCCACAAAGGCAGAAGCAGCCCAGCACATACGAGAAACATCCAAGTCAGTGTGGCTGAAAAGAAGCCTGAGCAAAACCATCTAACATGCTTGAGCTGCATTCTTCTGTCACTGGGTGGGACATCCTGACTAGATTTATGATAATAGAATGTGACTGGCAGCAGCTTGGTAGCGTAGGAAGGAGCCTAACCCTCCTTGAGGTCACGGCCTTAGTGCAGGCCAGATTCAAAGGGAGAGAGGAGAGGAGGAAGGTGCAGGCAGGTCGACCAGGAGGCCTGCATCAGGACAGGGTGGTGGGGGCAGACAGGGGGACAGGAAGGACAGCTTCTGGGTTCAGGCTGGATTGGTGGTTGGGTGATGATGGTGTGGAGAGGCGAAGGGAAATCTTAGATGCCTCCTTGAACCTGCAAGAAGCACAGATGGAGGTGTGGGGTGAGCAGACGGAGGCCTGGATGAGTCATTGGCTTAGAGATGGAAGCTGAGGCCACGGGAGCAGGACAGGGACAAAAACAAGAAAGAAAAGCACCCTTTTAGAAGACAGGTATTTGCGGGACAGCCAGAGGAAGAGTGGGCCCCAAGACCTGCACAGCCCTCCTTTCCCAGAGAAGTGCCAGCGTGGGTGACCACCACTGGGGCCTGGGCTTTCCTCTTCAGCCATTTCCTTATTTTATCTCTGTGATTGGCTTCTGTTCCTGCCTCTCCTGCAAAACTGCTCTCTTTGATGGTCAGTGCTTCCCTAATAGATAAGTGCAGTCGCCTGTCCTCGGTTCTCAGTTCCCAAATTCTTTAACCACATAGGCGAATCTCTAAGTTCTCTCTCACCCCCTTCTCTGATTTTTGGGCCCCACACGCTGTTGGCTCTGCTAGTTTTTCATTCTCCTCTTGACTTTCTCCATCCCCCCACAGTTCTGTCACACAGCCTGCAGTGTTCTTCAGCCACACCCAAACTCTGCTAGAATGTGGATGAGGCCTACCTCTCTTCCTGGCCCCACCTCACCTGGGCCCCTTGCCTGAGTTACCTGTGTGTATTTGGAAGTCACCAGGTAAATTTTCTGTCATCTTTAACTCTCTCCCATCCCCCATTTATTTATCTTTTTTTTTTTTGGCCACAGCAGTCATTTGCCAACAGCTGCCTAACTGCCCAGTACCATACTAGATTTGAGGGAAGTAAATGGAAGGATGTTATTCACGGTCATTAAGCAATATAGACTTTAGAGTCACTTGGCATCAAAATCATCTGGGGAGCTTTCAGCAAAGTCAATCTCTGGACGTCACCCATCTATAAAATCAAACTCTTGTGTAGGAGCAGAAATCTGTAGTTAAAAAGCAGTCAGGTGCTGGGGATCAGAGCCAGGGTCTCGTGCATGCTAGGCAATCACTCTTCCACTGAGCTACATCCCCAAATATCCCAGGTGATTTTTCTTTTGTTTTTCAGTTAGGGTCTCACTAAGTTGCTGAGGCTGGCCTTGAAATTTTGGTCCTCCTGCCTCAGTCTTGGAATCATTTGGGATTAATTTAGGGTTACTGGCATGAACCTGCACCACAACTGGACAAGGTGATTTTGAAGCAGGTGTTTTTCAGACCATGCCTGGAGAAATGCCATCTAGGGGTGCCCCTTCACTGTCCCAGCGGTCTCCCTCATTCCCACACCCACTGGGCTTCAGGTCTGACCAATGCTTTCATCAGAGCGCTGCCGCACCTGGGCCCATGGTATCCACTCTAAAGACTCCCTAGGCTTCAGTCCTTATTAACATGTGTTTTGTTAATTCCCCACAGACTCATGTCTAGGGCTGCCCCAACTGATTCTTCCTATATTACATCGTTTCCCACCCCCAGAGTTTATCTTTCCCCTTTCAGTATCTTAGATCTACTGGTGACTTCTTTGGCCACTCCTGGTGTTTCTGTTAAATACAACCACAGATATGAAGGGTTAGGAATGAAAACGTGGAAAATCCACATGGGCCCATTAAGGGTCTAAGACAGAGAAAAGAGCCTATTTAGAAAGGAGGTGCCTTTCAATGGGGCAACAGGGGCAGGCCACAGAGTTATGAGAGGTTTGTAGCAAGGGACACACAAAGTTGACAGCCCAAAGGGTCTGGTGATATGAATGTTAGATGACCAGAATCTTCACCCCTTCATAGGTGGCCAGTTCTGAATCCCAGACTAACAATCTCTCAAAGGGACGTGGGCTGTCCAGAGGTCCCTGAACACCTAGGAATGTGGCCTGAGCAGACTGACTGGGTGATGTGGCAGAAACAGAATTGGGGTTCTTGGGGAGGGTTTTTGCACTCAAAACTCTTTTCATCGCCTACATCTCCAGACATTTAAAGAATTCTGAGCTATTTTCAGACCTACTATGAAAAGAACCGAGGTGTCAGCAGTCAGACACCCGTCTAACTGTTTCCTAAGAGTGGAGCTGGCACGACTCACTTTTGATCTGTCAGCCTTCTATCGACTTTTCTGGCAAACTTTGTGAGTCTGTCAGGGCTGACTCTACAGGGAGCGGCTGAATTGTAATCCACTATGTTCAGGGTCAGTTATTACAAAGGTCACCCTCATGGGGATGTATTCTGCATTTCTTTTTGTGGAAAATGTGGGAGGAGAGGAGGGAAACAACCGTGCAGAGAAACCAGGGTGTCCCTGGGCTTTCCCTCTGGCTCCTACAGAGAAGCTAGGCAGCTTTCTTTATGCCTTCCTTGGATTTGAGGACTGCTTTTAAAATAAGGAGCTGGTGGGAACAAACAGAGCTCCAGAAGTAAACCAATTCTACTCTGGCCTTCACTCTGCCTAGGAACTTGGGAGCCAATGAGTTGAGGCTCAGAAGGAGGATGGTGATGTTCTATGTGCAGCATTTAAATATATTGCTATGTAATTTTCCAATTTTAAAGCATGAGCTCACTGATTATTCAATAACTTCCCTATTTTTAAAAAAACCTGTGTGTGTGTGTGTGTGTGTGTGTGTGTGTATGTGTTTAAAGCCCTCTTATGATTAAAAAAAAAATTCCAGCCAACCCAAAATCTCTTGACCTTCACATTTGCCTGGGCTTCTCTGCCTTCAGTGGAATATGCAAATGTGTGTCGAAGCTTTAGAACCAGCAAGACTTTTCTGAGTCTGAGGGACTGGTTTGTGCTGATATTTCAGGGAAGAGTTTGATGCTTGAAAACTGGAATGTGCAGATGTCACATATTCAATGAGACTGGAGCACAGGCCTCAGCAACACTGCCTGCAGAGCAAGCAAGAGGCAGAACTACTTGAAACAAGAGCCATTGTTTACTGCGTGCAAAGCCATTGGCCACACCCTGTACCAGATGCAATGGGAAGAACTATCCCCTGACACCCCAGGCCTCCAGCCTCCAATGGGAGCCATGGGGTGAAAAGGCACCTCAAATGGCCTTTCAGGAGCAGGTTTAATATGTCACAGAGGGACACGTGCCCGTGTTTGTGTGTGTGCACATGCCTGAGAGTCTCTGTGCATGTTTGTGTCTGTATTTGTCTCTGTGGGTCTCTGTGTGGGTCTCTGTGTCTATGTGCCCATGTGTTTCTATCTGTGTAGCCACACACATATGCCTGATTGCTTTGTGTGTATCTGTGTCTTTGTATGTGTGTACTTATATGTGTGTCTCAGTGTCTGTGTGAATCTGTTTGTCCATGTGCCAAGCTATATATTTGAATCCATTTGTGCCTTTGTGTGTGAACATGGGGGTGACAGGAGACAGGGCAGCCATACCCTTTGGGAGAAGGGGGTGGAAACAGCTGTGCTCTGGGGCTCCCGTGAGACGTTACTTCCATGGAGAGGCTTCCTCTGAGCCAACAGAATTTAAACTACATTTTCTGCCACCCAGTGTCTCTCCCTTATGTTGTCTTATAGCATCGGCTCCTTTTCTTTCTTAGGCATTATAGTAATTTTTCATTTGTGTTAGTGGGTAATGTCTGTCAACCCCACTGGTCTGGAAGCTACTTGAGTGTAGAAATGTTTATCTCCAGTGCCCAGGACAGTGCCTGGCACAGAGTAAATGCTGACAAATGACAAAGGAACCAAGGACAGGGGGCTGACTCATTGCTGTGATACTGGGTAAATTGCATGGCCCTGGGGAGCCAATTTAACCCGAAGCACAGCTGAAGCGAGGGTGGGGAGGCCTCTGTAAAGAGTTTGCACTGCACTGACATTTTTAGCAAACCTTCCTGGCTGGAGACCTGTGATGTGCTGGTCAAGCAATGCCACCAACAATGAGATGGCAAGGAACAGCCTTCCTATGAGACCCAATTCCAAATGAGCTCTGGGACTGAGGAAGTCTTGCCAGATGTTCCCGTTGGGTAATGACTAATGTGGGATCCAGTTTACAGGTGAATCATGTCAAAAGGAATATACGCACCTAATTCCTCTGGGGCAGGGTCCAGCAGAGAGTGTCCAAGTTGTCAGGCTTTAGAGCAGAGATCACTAGATGTGCCCATAGTTGGAATGGTAAGTGTCACTTGTGCTGGTTAGAGAAACAGTCTTAACATTAATTAATATTTCATTGCTTGTCTTCCAGAAAAACAAAACACAAAAACCAAATGTGAGCCCTTTATTTAAAGGTCTCCTCTTTGTGACAAGCTAAGCAGAATGTGGTCTGCATACTGATTTGGTCCTGCAGTTTGCTGGCTGGAACTCCAATCCAGCTGGTAGGGATTGTGCTGGTGCTGGAAGAGCAACTTGCAGTGTGCACAAGTCCCCCCTGCGCTGGCTGTGAGATGTGAGGCAAGACAGGCACCACTCTGGCTTTCACTGAGGCGGTAACGCAGAGCTAGGGCTTATGGGGGAGCAGGGTCATCAGAGGGAAGAGCCCTGTCAGATTCCTGAGAACAGGACCAGACAGGACCAGGGACAGCTGCTGCCAGCTTCAAACTCCACTGGGGCAAGCTACACCAAACTGAAGGCTGAGAGAGGGCTTGGGAGGCTGCTGGGAGGGTGGATGGTGGGGACTTGGGGTGATGGAAGGAATCTAGACCTTGCAAATGTAGGAGGCACAGCCAGAGGCCGAGAGCCCCAGGCATAGGCTGTTGAGAGGCGGTTATAGTTTCTAGACTGGCAGTCTTCAGGCAAATTTATTCTATTTCATTTTGAAATTTATTTTCTTTTAATTTATTTTTCTAATTTTTCAAAAATATACTTTTTAGCTATAGATAGGCACAATATCTTTATTTTTATTTGTTCATTTTTATGTCATGCTGGGGACCAAACCCAGGGCCTTATGCATGTGAGGCAAGCGCTCTACCACTGAGGTACAACCCCAGCCCCTCTAAATTTTAATTGTGATAAAATATATATAACATAAAATTTACCACTTTGAGTGTACAATTCAGTGGCGTTAAGTCTATTCATATTGTTGGGCAACCATATTCATTGTCTCTTGACTTTTTCATTATCCCAAACTAAAACTCTGCATTCGTTAAACCACATAACCCCATCCTGCCCATATTTTGTTTATGTGTGTGTGTGTGTGTGTGTGTGTGTTGTGTGTGTTTGCGTGCACGTGCACACACAGTGTAAAAACCTCGCAGAAATTTTCATTAAAATTCTAGGTCAGATATTTACTAGCTGCATGAACTTGGTTAAGTAATACCATCTTTAAAGCATCTGTCTTCTTAGGTCAAGTATATGGATGATAATGTCATGTTAATAGTTAATATTCACTAACCACTATTTCAAGAGCTTCCCATGTATTAACTTTCTTTACCATATCTATAAAATATAGATATATTATTCCCTGTGGTAGATGAGTAATCTGAAGCATAGAGAGTAACTAGCCCAATGTCACACATAACATGTACCTTATAGGAAGGACTGTTGTAAAGAAAGTGTCAGGCATGGATCTGGTGCTTAGACCTGAGGTTCCCATTGCCCTTTCCAGGAATCCTTACTGGAAAGGGCAATGGGATTGTACACAATCTATGTAATAAGAGGTTTTTTTTTTTTTTGTTGTTGTTGTTTTTTCTGTCAGGCAATGCATTTATAGTCATTGTTTCATTTTAGCCTTTGACCCAGTACTATGTAGATATTTTAAATGTAGTTTTAAGGTGCAGTAATTTACAAGTAATTGTTGAATGCATTTGTTATTAAAAATTAAAATTTACATAAAAAAACTTACTCAAAACACACATGGTCACCACCCTTCAATATCAGTCCCCTACTTCGAATAACTGCTATTGCTGCATTGGTGTACATCCTTCCAGAGTTTTTCTACAAATTTACATATCTCTATACCTGGAGAATGGGGAAGTGGTTTTGTGGATGGCTTTATTCTGGAAACTTCTTAACATTTTTCAGAAATTTTCCATAACATTTTATAAAGACCATCCTCATTCTTTTCGACTGCATTGTGTGGTTGTACCAGAGTTCATTTAAACACGTCCCTCTGATGATCAATTAGATGCATAATAGCTTCATTTGGAGACTGAGTGCCTTGTCCATGCCACTGGGAAGTGGCAGAGCTGGGCTCCATTTCCCTTCTCTCTGTGTCCAAAGCTGAGCCATAACCACTAAAATGTAAATCAACACAATTAAAAGGGTTTTCTTTAAAGTCAGATGGAAAGTCAGTATTACCCTCCACATTTATTTGTTCGGCCCACACTTATTAAGAATCTGCCATGTGCCATTACAGATGTTGGGAATCTCTTGGCTTCAGCTTTGCCTCAAGCCTCTGGCCTGTTGTCAAATTTGTTGGCCATTCCTCTTGCTCTTCCCTTCCCCCATATTTGGCACAGTTCTCATGCCTTCTCACCCACTGCTCTACCTGAAAAATTAAAGATATCTCTTCATTTTTGTTCATGTTTCTATATTATTGACTATAGAATTATAAGAACAAAAAGCAACCATCGCAGAGCCAAAGCAAAAAAAAAAAAAAAAAAAAGACTACATTCTCTTTTTCTTATTTTTGTGAAGCATCTGTGACACATCATTCTGTCTTGCATGAATCAGTCTAGACATGCTCTCTGAAGAATTCTGGAGAAGTGACCATTTTCACTCCACACAAACAGTAAAGAAGCTCACGTCTCTCCCTTTGGAGAGTGGGCCATATTCATCCGGGCTCTACAATGTGGTTGAATGCGGGGACACACCAACATGTGTCATCTAAACTTTCACGACCAATTAGATAATTATTTGTTCTAGGGCAAAATAAATGCTTCCTTAGGTTTCAGGAATGATCTGACTCAGGTTTGGGAAATGATACAAAGGACAATTTTTGCAATTTGTTAGACCCATTCTCATGGAAGCAGTTTGTTTTCAACATATTTCTTTGCCTGCACCTCTGTTCATTCATTTGTTTTCCCATTCACTCATCCTGCAAGTGCTGAATGATATTGGAGACAGTGATGAGAAAAACAGACATGATTCATGCCTCATGGAGGCACACAGGGCATTTATCACTTAAAATTTGGGTTTATAAGACTTTTAACCATTTCTCTAGATTCCAAATTTAAATCATGTTTCTTTTACCTGCAGTTCATTAGTATTCAATGAATATCTGTTAAGCGTTGTTGTGTTGGGGCCTGCACTGGTGCTCTGGAGATGAGAAAAAATGTGGGCATGGTCCTGACCCTCAGGTGGCTTATGGCTGGCAGGGCAGACAGACTAAATAAATGCTATAACAACACGGAAGGTACAGTGACCCATATCTAGGCCTACGGGGAGATGTTCCCGAACTGGACTGATAGAATTAGAGTTGGTCACTTCAAATTCAGGAGGGTGGGCAGGTGCTCTGGCAGACATGGATACTGAGAGTATGCAGAGATTGAGAAGAGAGAGGGAGGCAAGGTCCTGGTCATGGAGAGCCACGTTTGCTTTAATGAACTTTGTCTTGCAAGTGATGGAAATTCATGGCATTTTAGGGTGATAGTGCCAGCAGATGGTGGTGGGGGTTGATTTAGGTGCCAGGAGCAAAGATCAGTTAAAGGGTTGCTGCAATAATCCAGTCGGGAGACATTAAGGGCCTGGATAGAGGAGGGAGAACAGAAAGGAGGACTCGGATTCAAGAACTATTTGGAAGCCTGAACTGGCGGAGAGATAGAATGGCATAAGTGAAAGGCAATGAAGATTCAAAGTGGAATCCCAGGTTGCTATCATTGGCCACTGGATGGATGATGGTGGTACCAATTGGACAGAAAATACAGAACAAGAGTGTTTGGTCACATTGAAATTGAGGTATATTGGAGCATTAAGAATGCCTGGCTGTGGAATTTTCAGAAGTCTAAGCTGAAGGTAGCATTCATATATGTTTACTGAATCTAACATGATGCCATTGGCACATATTAGAAACACGATAAAAGATAGACCTGCACAATTCACCCTTGTATTTACTCTGAGAATATTGATAACTGAATACCGACTGGATTGAATATTGATGGTATGTTACCTAGTGGTTACCCTTAGAGAGCCACTTTCTATCTAGGTGATAACATTCTCAAATTCCAAGGTTTTTATCTTTATGATTATGACAAAGATAATATGTTCATTTTTTAGAGTTTATAATTCTATGGTTTAAACATACTTAGAGTTGTGCAGTCATCACCATAATCAATTTTAGAACACTTCATTACCCTAGAAAGAACTCTGTACCCATTGTTTCATTCCTTTTTACTACTGAATTATATTCCTTGTATGGATATACCATATTTTATTTTCTATTCATTGGTTAATGGATGCTTTTATCTTATACATTATCACTATCCAATAGAAATATAATATGAACTACAAAAGTGAGCTATACCTATAATTTTAAATTTTCTGGTAGCCACATTTTTAAAAATTAAAAACAAACAGATGAAACTTTTAATATTTAATATTTAATTTTAATATTTTAACCTAACATATCTAAAATATTATTTCAATAGACAATACATATAAAAAACTGAGATATTTTATCTTTTTTGTGCTAAATCTTTGAAATAAGAGTGTATTTTATACTCACAGCACCTCTCAGTTTGGACTGGTGACATTTCAAGTGCTAGTGGATGTCATGTTGGACACCACAGTTAGATAACATAAACTCTTTCTGGTTTTCTTCTTCACTTTGGTTTTTAAGGAAGCTTTAGACTAAATTCACAGTAAAAAATTTTCATTAATATGATTCAGATTTCTTTCCTACATTTGGTTTCTATTTTTCTCATTTGTCTTAATTTATGCTACTTTGTTATTCTTGATACATCTTTCTTTGTAAATTGACTTAATTAAAAGTAGGGACTAGGGATTGTGCTTAAGCACTTAGGTAAGCACTCTACAGCTAAGTGGTAAAGCAGCCTAGCATGCACAAGGTCCTGCGCCCAATCCCCAGCAAGGGAGTGGGGTGGAAAGTGGAAATTGCTGACAAAATGAGATGAACTTTTTCCTCAGGGCACATGGCTAGTGAACCATATTTGAAGAGCTGGACTTAAGCCTGTTTCCGCAAGTGCTCTGCCAGCCATCTGCCCACCTCTCTCCATTCTTTGCCCAACACTTAACCTCAGTAAGCCTCCGCAGATAACATTATTTCTAGATACTTATTAAATAATAGAAATGAGTGTAGTTGAGTATGACTAGTACATCTTGGCACCATGGAATTGGTCAGCTATTACTTAGAATTAACTTATCTAGAAAATTATTTAAAGAGTTTCTTTTGGTGATGGGTACAGACTACATGGTTCTATAAATTCTCCTCACAAGTAGGACAGAGAGGGCAATATAAATCATCCTCAACACATTTTTCCTAAATGCTTTTACTGAGTAGTGAACTTCTCAGACACTGAAAGGTACACTAAAGATTCTTTCTCATCTCTGCCTTTCTGTATTTTTTTCCCTTCTCCAAATACCCTTCTCCCTGTCCTTAAACCCAGTTTGAATCATTCTTAAGTGCGGCCTTTCTCACTGCCACCTGCTACCAGATTTGTTTATGTCTTTGTAAGCACCATCTAGGCAGAAACCACGTCTTCTTTCCTGTGATCACACTTAGCATAGAAGCTGGCACAGAGATGGTGATCAGTGGATGGTTGTGGATGAGGAAAGAAAGAGCAGGCCCCTGGTGCTCAGTGGGTGCTAGGTACTGTTCTGAGGCTTACATCCCTGTCTCATTTCCTCTTCATAAACCTCAGATTGTCTTCTCTTGATAAAGAAGTGGAGACTTTTAGGAAGGATTAAGTAACTCATTCATGTTCATCAAGCAAGTTAGTGGCAAGCTTCAAAGACACCTACCTTTGATGAGTTCCAATTCGTAAGAGATTTAAGTGTTCTTGTCTTTTACAACAACCTTAAGAACTGAAGAAATGGATTTGCCTTAGTTTGGACAAGGTAAGGAAAGGCCCCTTCTGCCAGGAGAATCTGTTGTTTTTGTTCAGCCAAGTTAGAAATGGTGCGGTCCTATGGGTGGATATTATGTATATTTGTATATATTTGCTATTACTGCTTTGGATAAATGTCAGGGGACTGGGTAAGGCATCAAGATTCACTGAACAAGAATAAAACCCCAGAAGCTCATTAGTAATGAAACTGAAATAACTTTGCATAAAGAACTTCAAAACATTCTCAGTGAACTTCTATGATCGCCTACCATATTCAGATTCAAATCATATTCTAAATCACTACTGGTTTGTTAAGGCAATTAATTTTGCCTTCAAAATAATAAAGCACTTTGTGGCAACTTTTAAGGCTCAGGTTCAGTAGTCCATTAATATCAGATACTATTAGGTATAATTTTCAAAGATCACATTCTAAGAGGGTGAACTGATTTACGGTCATCAGCTAGTATACTTAAAAAAAACCTTTTATATACTTTCTGAAAGGTCAACATAGAATGAATTCATAAATTTTCATATCAATTCATTAATAATTAAACAGTTCTACATTTCAGATTCCTCAGTGTATCTTTTTTTTTTAAACATCAAAGTCTTCTGTTCCAAGTGCTATTATGTCTTCTCATTTGAATATTCTTGCCAAGAATATTTTCTTTTTAAATAGGAAAGAAAGCTGTCATGGAATAAATGGAAAGGCTGAAAAAGCACAGCTGCAGGATTGCCCCCATCCAGCATACTCTGTACACACTGAAACATTAGAAAGAGAATGTTTAAAAGCTGAGCACTCTAGTCTCAGGTTTTATTTAGCTTCCACTCAACTAATTACAGATCACCTTGGAAAACCCTATAAAAATTTAAGACAACTAGTTGCTTGATTAAACACAGGCAGACACTGGGTTTTCTACAAGAAAAATTTTAGAACTCATTAGCTCTTAGTGCTTCCTCATAAAAAAAGGATATATGGGTATGATTCTATTTTGTAATATTTGGTTAAAACTGTCATTGGTATCATGTTTTAGAATTTTTTTCTTTTGCTCTTCTCTTTTTTTATTGTTCATATCCTTCTCTTTTCATTGAAAATACGAAGTCGTTTATGAATAGAATAACAAAAATGGTAAAATACAAAGGTAAACAGATTTTTTTAAAGGGATTTTGACCTGTGAGCTGGCCTGGGGCTAGAAGGTACTTCCTGCAAAGTTTTTGTGTACATGTGATTTTAACAGGTCAGGGGGAAGAAGGTGTGAGGACCAAGGACAATTATGGTATTTTTTCTTAGTTCCTTCCAGAAGAGGAAGGACAGTTATCTGAGTCTTCGGGAACCCGGGTGGCATACCCCCACATGGAAAACTCCAATAGTGCTCCAGACCCTGAACCTGAACAACTAATCACTTTGACACACTCATAAGTACCCTATGAAAACAATATAAAGATTACACATGGTAGGGAACCAGCTCTTACTATGTACAGTGAACGAACTCATACCTCCAGATAATTCCTTTAAAAAATGTTTTCAGTTTTTATAAATACAGGATCAGGAAATATAGATTTTCAGATCACAGAATCTCATAAAGCTATTAAAATGTAAACTTGATTTTGAGTTTCCTGGAATGAAAGTAAACTGGGGCTAAGTAAATTACATAATTCACCTTTGTAAGGAACAAGAATGCTAACACTTTTGTGAAACAAAACTTTAGAGGCTGAAATTTCCTGATAGGTCTTCACAAATGTGGCAATATATGAATAAATGCCAACCTTAATAATAATCCCATATAACAGAAAGAGTTGTAAAGAGAGGGTGAAAAAAAAGTTTAGCTTAATACAACTTTCCTCTATGTAAAAAGGAAATACTTTTAAAAATCAAATGTTAGATTCTTCTCAGTACAAACCACTACCTGAGAGTAGACTAAGCCAGCCCTTAATGGAAAACATGTCTGGGTTCTAGAAGGGTGTAATTCACCTTAGAAGTAACAATAAATTTGCTTATCAACAAAATCTTTTTCTTTTTTTTCTTGCAAAAACAATGCACTAAACCAAAAAGGATTAAAATTTTCTTTTTGAGCTAACACCCAGTGTCCTACGATAGGAACTTTATATTAAAAGTGTTTTACATGTACATATTTGATCTTCATAACTGCTGCATTATTACACATAAAGAAATTGAAACATATTGGTTGGGTTATTTTTGCCCAGGATAACAAATATGTAAAGAACTGGGATTTGAACCCTTGTCACTGAGCTTCTGATGCTAGACTCGTTCCACTATGCTGACAAATGTTTCCCTAAAGTACTCATTATCAAAGAAAAACTGGTAAGGGAGATAATAGAATACATTATACTTTACCAAAAAAAACACAGTGTTCAAGGTGCAAGAACTCCACATGTATCCTAATAATAAAGGAAAAACATCCTCTATAACTCATCTTGGAAGCTTGAGAAGCACCCTGCATTTTTCTGAACGTACAGAAAGGATGTCATTTCAGGAAACACAGGTTCCAATGAAATGTGAAAAAGGTAAAAACACCTAACCAATGATCCTCTTCTAAGTTTTAATTATCTCCTAAATAGATAAGCAGGCAGGCTTAGCAACCCTATCCAACATTCTAGAACCAGACCTCCTGTGTTTATTAGACAATGTGGTCTAGTGGAAAAAGCAAAGATTTGGAGACAGATGGAAGTTTAAAGCCCATACTGGCATTAACTAGCTGTGTGACCTAATTTAATCTCTCCAATCCTTTCCTTCTAATCTTTCCTTTCTTTTTCATTGGAAGGAATATGCATTTTGTTGTGAAGTTTTCAGATAATGTATCAAAAGTACATGACTTAGCTCAAACAATGGTAGATGTTGTTGTAACAGTGACTGGATGCTTAAGACACAGCCTATATGATTAATAATGACAATTTCATCGTTTGAGCTCACTGCATTTAATGAAACTTTAATATCAATTTATATCTAATATACTGGCAAGAAATGCAGTGAAACAAGACAGATAAACATCTTCGCTTTCAAGAACCTCACAACCCAGCAAGATAAAAGAATCATTATAACCGGCTTGGAAGCAGTTCTGTTTAGAGGAGAGAAAGGTCTCTTTCAAATAAAGAAATAACAGTAGATGAGGCCATAAATGTCAGTTGAGGATATAGCAGATCTTGAATACCAGGAGGCAGAGTTCACCTGTAATTGGGTAGGCAATACAGTGTGAGCAGAAAAGTGAGAAAAAGATCAGAATTTTTATTTAGGTAGATTAATCCAGTGAAGAAATTAGTGGTAGGGAATCTGGCTAATGATGTGAGAAGGACATAAACTTGGAATATTTTTCCAGGATTAATGGAAGAATGGAATTGGTTTTGTGTCTTTCTGTGACCCATAAAGGACTGGGAAGTGGTTGGCTGGGGGTGAAGATGTTTTGTGTGGACTTGGACTGGATTCCTGGAGGACATATCACCCTTGAGCACATGTTCAGTGGTATGGGACTGCCCACCTAAAGTATATAAAATTCCCTGGGTCTAGGTTGCATCACATTGCTCAAACAAGCAAAAAATAACAGCGCTCGTTAGATTCTAGATTCATAGTTTTCTGTGCCAAAAAAAGAATACCGTGTACTCCAAAATATCATTTTGATGAAATATCTAATTAAATGTCTGTGCCTAATAATGGTTAGGTAAAGCAATGTAACTCCAATTATTTTTTTAATGTTCTATTTAGAATATCAGTATTTATTTTAATCATTAAGCTTTATCATATAGAATAGGAAACAAAAATAGCATTCCTACTGAATGTTAATGTGTCAAAAATTTGAAAAGATTTCCTGTGACTAAGTTAAAAACATCTTATTAACGTATTATATAATTTCCGTTAGAGAAGAGAAGCTACATACCCATCAGTGAGTAGAGCGTGACTTGGGGGCTGTGCTTCAGTAAATAAGCAGAAGAAATATAAAAGCAGGTAAGTAATGTAGGTAAGATTGTCTGACACATAGTAAGTACCCCCAAAGTGCTGTTATTATTATTTTGAAATCCATTTAAATAAATATATTTTTCTTCTTATTTAGGCCAAAGTAGCTCATAATTTGAACATAAAACTATGCTAAAAATAAGCTATGTCAATGTATTGTAAGTCTGGAGAAATGAGTCATCTAAGTTCATAAAGTCAAAGAAAAAACTTTCTCATCTACAGGACAATATATACAACAATGCTGGCTTTGCAGTGCGAGTAAACCTTGACTCATGAGCTTCGCTTATATTCACATACTGTATTTATTAAAGAGTGGGGGCGTGCAGAAAGTACGCTTACCTATTTTTGGAAAGTTCTCAGCAACCAAGGTCAAAATAAGAGGTTTCTTTTTAAACACGTTAAAATAATTAGAAATATGCTTTCCTAAGTATCATGATTAATCAAAGCTTAACTAGACTTGAAGATTACTTTCAAGTATAGTTCTTAAAAACCTGTTTTTAAATTTTGTTTTGTTTTTTGTTAAGGGTGGAAGTGAGAAGATAGGAAAAGTTTCAAGATAGTTATCCTAAAATGTTTTGGAGTTTCCTACAGCTTTAAAAGAAAACATCATCTATTGTTCTTAATTCTCTTAAATATGTGTGTTCATGTATATATATTTAAATAGATATAGATGTAACAGGGTATAAATTCTATTCACATAAAAATTACATTGTGATTGGAACATGACATTATTAAAAGGAGAACTCTTGTTCATAATGAATTAGGGCTAACAAACAGGCCTCATGAAATAATTTGTACAGATTTTCTAATTTAGGCAAACTAAATTAGAGAACACATCTCCATTTGATGTAGGGGGTTTGGCTTGGATGATAGCAAATAAGTCATTTGATTGTGTCATACCAGGCTAGGTGTTAGGTTGGTGGTGGTGATGGGGGAAATAGGGCTGAGTTGAGTTGATCAGCTCATCTGACGATCCTAACAAGGTTTGATCCCCAGCACCACATTAAAAATAAATAAACAAACAAACAAACAAATAAATAAATAAATAAAATAAAGGTATTGGGTCCATCTACAACTAAATATATGTATATATAAAACAAACAAACAAACAAAGGAATGGAAGCTATCCAGAGATGATGTACCTTCTGCGGCAGACATTGGCAAATTCTAGCCACATGATAAGGTTGTACTTACTTGCTTCTTTTTGTGCAAGAGTTTCATTCATTTCTTTGGTTTTAAACATTATTGGTCTGTTTGACCTATATAGTTAGGAGTGGCCATGTGACTAATTCTGAATACTGAGTTATGGATTACTTGACACATCACTGCTGCTAGAGTGAGCGAGACTTGCTAGGTCTCTCTCCCAATTATGGTGACCACAAATGTTGTATCAGCATGTCCTTGGGAGTGGATGAGTAAAGCAGGGTCCTCTGCCAATATGGGATGGGCCTGGGGCTCAACTAAGGAATAACCTTGTCAAGTTAAGCCACTAAAGTTTTAGGTTTGTTATCCTTTCATAATCTAGCCTTTCCTGTCTATTGTAGTTTCCTTGCTTGGAAAAAAAAGTCTAGGTCGTGAGTTTTAAAAAAGATATAGAGATGAAATGTTCTGGGTGACATAGTAAAATTTATTTTTCTTTATGACTTACACATAATAATTAAAGACAGAAAAGAACAAACACTGTCAAGATGGCCATATGTAGCTTAGGAAACAACTGGTCCCAGTTCAATTATACAAATGTTCATTCAGCTTAGAAATGAGTTTCTTTTTAATGCTTTTAACCATCCCCGCCCCCCCCAGGCCCCAAGGCTTGCACAGTTTAGTACAAATGTTTTTGCTATTTTGTTATCATCAGGCACATGATGTTTACCAATTCCAGGAAATAAATGAAATCAACAAAAAGCCCTGTGACTATACAGAGCACATTTTCACAGAAATAAGGTTGATGAGCTTATTACAGTTTGATTCAGTTTAGCTAAGAGACCTATACAAGAAACATGAAACAATATTAACAAATTACATTCGTCTTAAGGTTTCATTTCTTTAAAAATATTTACCATACTTTCTTTTGTGCAAATTTCATTCATTTCTTTGGTTTTAAACATTATTGGTCTGTTTGACAATATATATATATATATATATTTCTACTTGTACCAAATATCAAAAATCAAAAAATCAAAATTTTGAAAAGTAAAAATTTATTGCTTCAATATAAAAAAGCCTAGCCCATTTGGGTACTACTGCTATTACACTTTGCTTTTATTGGAAAACTATCCTGGAAATCAAGGTATGTACTCCTAGCTCCCTGCTTAAAATATAATTTGGTTGTACATTATCACTGTTAACCTTCATAAAACTATCCTGTCCTGTCTTTTAAAAACAAAACCAAGTGAAATAGCATAAATAAATAAGTCTACCTAAGAAGATACAATAATAAATAGGCTTCTAGATAAGAGTAAAGAATATTATAACATAAAGCCCTTCATTGCTATACAATTAAACAATAGCTTTGGATCTTCAAGGTCTCTAAATACAGCCTTCATTTCATAACAGTCTTATTGCTGGTATTCAGCTGACAGAGAGAGAGAAGAACACATTTCTATTGTTCTCATAGTTTAAAAATGAAAACACAGTGGAAACAATTGTAAATTGTGTCTTTTGGGAACTTTCATAGGTATGTGCCATCATTAGTTTTTGATCTTTGCCTAGCTGTAGAGCATAAATCTTAGGGATTAAAAAAAAAACCTTTTAATTCTTAGTGGTTTCTTGGTCTGTAGAGTAGCTATAAAACAGAGAAATTAGACTCAAAAGTTTTGCTGCCTTCTTTTCTTCGCATCCATTGCATCCAGAATAGGCTGTCTTTTTGCAGTGTATCTTTGACGAAGTTCTTCTATTTCTCGTTCCATCATGGGGTCCAGTGCTTTTAACCGCATCTGCAGTTCTTCTAAACTTAGATTTTTTAACTAGATATAATAAAAAAGTCCCAAATATTAACATAGTAAAATTATTCATGAAACATTAAAGTGTAATGAGTCTTAGCATACATAAATAATTCAGCAGATTCTTTACATCACCTTTGAAGTGTGGTTTAACAATTAAAACAGGAATTTCTTCCCTGAAGAACCCAGAAGGCACACCCTGCAAGATCTCAAGTAATTTGCAACAAAACAATCAAAAACTCTGCTTTTAGGAAAGGGAAAATGAGGAAAAACAAGCTGATGAAAATATCTGTTAAAAAAAAGTACAAAAGGGCTAGGGTTGTGGCTCAGTGGTGGAGCAAGCACTTGCCTAGCATGTGTGAGGCAGTGGGTTCGATTCTCAGCACTGAATATAAATAAATAAAATAAAGGTCCATCAACAACTAATAAAAATATTTAAAAAACTACAAAGACAAATCCATTGCTTTCAACAAGCAGCAGATGTTCAGGATATGTTTCTAGGATAGTCACTACAATCTCATATCTTTGCGGCCATCTAGTGCTATAATAATCACAAATACTTATCAGAGATCATCCAAGATCTGGGTCAGGATCAAATGAACATTAAATTAACAGGTTTACCATCCATTTTACTAAATGCTTAAATTTTAAGAACTCAGTTAAACAGAAAATTACATTATCCAGAAGAGTTTTACCCTAAGTATTCTGATAAAATAAAGTTTTAAATTCATGATTCAAAATATCCCAAACCTGATATAAACTGTGTAAGTTCTGATGTGGGTTTGGCCTGTTGAATTTTCACTGTATACATTACAGTTTGATTATGTTGGCTTCAGGAGATGACAACAGCATATACTTTACTGGTTTCCTGTGTAACAACAGGAGAGAGTCCTCGTGTCATGTGTAAAGGGGATAAAATCTGCTCTGCTATATAACAGGATCTATGGCATCTGAGCTTTACAGTATTTATTTATATGTCAAAACAGGAAGATATGGATTATCTCCTGAGAAACACATTTTAGGGATATCATCTGGGGCTTAAAGGATACCCTGTGATATGTAACCTAACACACTGAGCTTTTATCTTATAAACAAAAAAAAAATTTAAAACTCTGTCTCTTATAAAAACCAAATGTGATAGCAATGGTAGCAGACAGGTAGATTAAAAAAACAACAACATAAAAACCTTTTAACCCCCCCCCCCCCAAATTTTCAGAATGCAATCATTACATACTCAGTATTTTTGTGGATACAGTAAGGAAAGAAAAGAAGTACTATTTCCTTACCAATAAGAAACTTGGAGGTTAGTTGGAAGGGTAAAGACTGATTCCAAGACCCCAAACATCAAAGCCCCAAATGTGCATGGTGGAAATGATAGTGAGAAGTTTATGAACAAGCTTCTCAGGGGCAAAATTCTTCAACATGTGTGTATTTTTCTGGGGATAGCAACCAGTTTTTTGAGTAGGTCTTTCCTCAAAAAGAAAGGAGCCTCACTATAAATTCAGTGGAACTTAGGGAGTGAAAAGATTCCCTTCCAGGAGTAGGAACTGGACTAGTTCTTGAAAGGGAAGGTACCTCTGAGTAGTGCACAGGGCCCTGAGGAGGAGGCTTTGCCAGAGAACAAGAGGATCAGAAGATGAATCTGTAGTGGGAATGTGGAAAGAAAAATAGGCAGGTTTCATGGGGTTGTGAGAGTCAGATAAAACAGGTCAGGATTCTGGGGAACAATGACCAATTCTGGGGCCAGAAAATTATAAGAGCAATCAGACTAGACTTTAAAATGATAAACTTCCAACTTACCTTTAGTTTTAGTTATTTTATGAGTCAAACTAGAAAACACTCTCATTACTTATAGCTACCAAAAATAGCATTTCTCAGCCAATTCTCTGCTTTACTCACCATACCTGGCCCTATGTGACTTCTCCTTCCTAAATTCAAATCTACTCTTAGCTGAAAAAGATTCTGAGGATACTGAAAAGAATGAGTCAGCCTCTGAAGGAAATTCAGAGGAGGAATTCCAAAGATATTTTGAGAAATAGCAGTGTTACGGAGAAGAGTGTACAGGTTCCCATAATGGAATGGGAAGATGAACACCACTCACTTTGGGGTAGAAGCTCTGGTACATGCAAAATAAATTCTGTTATTCTTTAGTCATGTCACAAAATCAACCTAGCTTTTTATGTTATGGTATAATATACACATAGAATTTATAGCTTATATTTTATTAATTAATTTTAATTCATGTATTAGTCATTCATTAGTTTTATGCTCAGTTCTGTTCAAATTATTGTGGGGATAAACAAGCCAACAGGGAACCTTGAAACTTTCTCAACAGGTGACATTGATTTGAAGGGCCAACAGACACCTGGCCACATTTCCCTGAGACAGATATGCCCAGCTGTGTCTACGAAGGATCCAATTCTACGTCAGTGTTCTTCAAGATATCATTTCTATTTTAGTCCACATTAGTCTTTCTCATCTATGAATTTCTGTATCACACTCATAAACACCACAATTTAACATTTGGATCTAGAATCATGTAGAGATTGTACATATTTCTAGAAATTATCCAACTACACTGCTAAACATCATGACATGAAGATGGGTAGATAAGAAGGAATAAGAACAAACAAATGGGTTACTCTAATGCTAGCAGAAATAACATCATACAAAGCAAACAATTGTTATTTTAATTTTTTTTGCACTAAGATACACCTGTGAATATCTTGTACTAGCTTTACTGGGGGCAAACTGCCAGTAGTTTATAAATATTATATTACAGTAATGGATTGAATTCAGGAAAGAAACTGCTCAGAAGAAAAATTCTCCTCCTTCAACAGATTTTTATATTTTCTTTAAAAAATATTTATTTTTTAGTTGTAGTTGGATACAATATCTTTATTTTATTTTTTATTTTTATGTGATGCTGAGGATCAAACCCAGTGCCTCAAATGTGCTAGGTGAGCGCTCTATCGTTGAGCCACAATCCCAGCCCCGATTTTTATATTTTCAATATGCAAAATTTGTGAAAAACAGCTCTGTGATAGTGAAGAACCACTATCTGACACCATTAAATAATCAGATGTCCTATATAAGGTAAATTAATAAAGTACCTAAACTTTAGTTTTTTTATATGATAAAACTTTGTGTCAATCATCTTGAACAGAATATCTTATTGAAGTATTTTACAAAATATACTGCCTTCTAAAGAGGAGGGCAGAGGAACTAAAGCAACCTTTATTTATGGTGAGTCATTATTAGTAATACATATTACTAATCTGTGCCAAAATTAGTTTTCTCTTTTTTCGATTTTTATCTTCATCTGATGAAAACTGTCAGCCCATCCTCTTGGCCATCACAGGACATATACTCTTGTATTTCTACACTGGGTTTGGTTTGTTCATATACTGGTAACTAGAACAGCGATTAAACAATCTTATAAAGCATTAAACTAAATAAGAATAGATTGTGAATAAAAGCCCAGGGTGGTATGAAAATCATAGAGTATGTCTCTAGTGCAGAAGCTTTTATACCTATTTCTAGTGCTTGCATATTTTTAAAAATATGATTTCAGATTTTTCGCTGTGTAAGGTTGAGGTTACAGGAAATCTGATTTTGTATAAGGTACATATTTAGCTGTCTACAGGTGGGTTGGTGGGGAACTTCAGCGGACTCAATATATTTATGGATATTTCCTATGGATTAAGTACTGTAGACATAGAGATGAATAAAACAGTCTTCGAATAATGAGCCTGCAATCTGGCTGGCAAGACAAGTCCGTGCATAGATAACTCACTGGAGGGTAGAAAATCAGAAAAAGGATGGGTATGGGGAAAAACAAACAGATGAGCAGAAACATACTAGGGACAGGAATGTGTGGCATCTTAGGGCATGTCTAACAGGCTGCTGAGACTCAAGAAGATCTATGTGGGAAGGAGGAATAGAAGCCTGTAGCAGGAAAGAATGGGCAAGGCCAGATCACTAAAGATCTTAATTGTACTGCTACAAACTTTATGTGATGAGAAAGAAATGCTAGATGTGACATGATCAAATATGAACTTCAGAAAAATATTTCCAATAGTAGATATGGAAAATGGATTGTCGGCGGATGGATGTAGGAAAGCCCATCAGCAGGTTACTGTTAAGAGTTTAGTAAGAAGATGTTTCAACCAGGAAAATAGAAGTGAACACTGAAAAGGAAAGAGGGATATGAGAATGTGAAAGTAGAATGGGTAGGGCTTTCATTGCTTACTGAGTGATTATGAAGGGTCCAGAGAAAGGAAGAATTAAGGAGTGATTGTGGCTTCAAGTTTGGTGATCCTTTAATTCTTGTCTATAAAATCAGCATCATGTGGACAAGGTCAAGGTCTGCCACTGATTTGAGCAGTACCTGAGTCTACCTAAACCACAACTGCAAGCAGCCTCTGAGTACCTGGACATATGAGCACAGGGGAGTGAATTCCAGGGGACCAATTCCCTAGACAAACTTGTGTGAGCAGCAACCTCCTCCAACTCCACCAATAAAGTCTTTCGAACAAGTTTATACCTTTATGTCCTTGACCCTGTGAAGTGGGGGGTCTAGGTCAATTCCTGAGGTGCCCTCAAGGCATCTTATTCTATTTTCCCAGTGCAAAGTACTTGGCTTCTTTTTAATTGTGTTAATCTCTTCAGCAACCACACCTTCCCTGGCCCCAACTTTACATGGGCTTATTTTTCTGGTCACACTGCTTTTTGTTCCAGATTCTTACTGCAAATCTGAAAGCAACCTTGAAATCTCCTTTTCCAGATAAACAAGTCCATCACCATTAATCTCAGTCCCACTCAAAGTTTCAGGGCATGGGCAAAATACAGACAAACACTTTGACAGTATATAACATGAATCCTCTACTCCAATTCCAAATAGAGTCCTCATTCTCTTCTAAAATCTCATGAGCACAATCTTCATTGTCTACATTCCTATCAGCATTCTGGTCTTCCAAGCTCACACCATAATTACCCATTAAGCTCCACTTACAACATTCTAGGCTTTTCTAGACTGCATTTCCAAACCCTTCCAAACTCTTCCCACAAACCAATTCCAAAGGCTTCTGAACCACATGGTTGGGTACAATCAAAGCAACAACTTTACTTCTCAAAACCAATTTCCTATGTTAATCAGCTTTTTGGTAGATGAGGCAAAATATCTGAGAAAACAATTTAAAAGGTGGAAACACTTATTTTGGCTCACGGTTTCAGAGGTTTTAGTCCACAGCTACTTGGTCCCAACCTGTGGGGCTTGAGGTGAGGCAGAACATCATGGGGGGAAGAGGGAAGAGGGGGAGGGGGAGAGGGAGACAGACAGATACAGAGAGAGAAGAAAGAAGAGAGAGAAAATAAACCCTTCAAAGGCATTACTCCTTTGATTCTCCTTTCCTAAAGCTTCCATCACCTCCCAATAGTACTACCATTGGGGATCATGCCAACACATGAGCTTTTGGGGGACTCCAGGTCTAAATCTAGAATGGGTAATGAGGTAGAGATTGATACTATCAATAAGGCATATTGTTAAAAAAACTGATTTTAGTCCTGGTAAGTATGAGGTATAAGCAACATATCAAGTTGGAGATATCATATATAGATTGCAATTTTGGTGGTGTAGGAAGAAACCAAGAGAAAGATTCAAGCTAAAGATACAATCCAAGGGAATCATTAGCATTTAGGCTACCACTGAAATCATGGTTGAGGAGAATATCCAGGGAAAGGAGGTTTTCTTCCTGAGCTTAAAATCTGTCTATAGTGTCCAATAGAAAATAATCCCCAATCCCTTTGTAGTCAGGGGCTCTTCTCATTTTAATAGAACAATATTAGTAGGTTTCTAAATGACTCTAGATTATCATGTTATGGTATGGACCTGGAAAGTCTTCCAAAGTTTCATGTATTGAAGGCTTAATTCTCCAATGAAGCAATGTTCAGAAGTGGGGATTTTGAGAAGTGATTGAATCACGAGGGCTCTGACCTCATCAATGTACTGATGTATTAAGGGATTCACATCTGAATCAAATATTGGGAGGGTGTGGAAACTATAGAAGGCAGAAACTACTTGGAGGGAGTGGGTCCTTGGAGTTATAACCTTGGGGACTATCTTGTCCCTGTCTTTTCTTCCTTCTCTCTCTATGCTTCTCAGATGCCATGGGGTGAAAAGCTCTGCTTCAGAATATCTTCTGCCAAGATACTTTGCTTCATCACAGTTCCACAGCGACTGAGCCAGGTGACCATGGACTGAAATTTCTGAAACTGTGAGCCAAATAAATTTTTCCTCTTTGAAGTTGATTTTCTTAGAGATTTTGTCATAGTGGCAGAAATATGACTAATTTAGATGTCAGATATAGAAAAAAGATAAAGGAAAAAGAAGTTAAGAGAATTTAAAATTTTTTTTATATATTGGGTATCATTTATAGATATAAATCTCTGGCTGGGTTTGATTTCTGATTAAGCCCTACTGATATATATTTGGCACTTGGTTTCTATAGCTATTAAGTCTCCCACAGGCATGAACATGTTTTGGGAGAGAAACATGGCAGAAGTGATGTTTTCAGTGTCTTGGAAAATAGCATTGCTCAATGCCTTAGAAGTAAAAAGATTCACAGATTAGATAAAATAGCATTAGAAGAAAAAGATGAGCTTCCTGAATTAATATCAATATTATTTTGACCAAAGTTTCCTTAATCACAATCAGATTTCCTGAAAATCTTTCTGAAAAGGAAGGAAATCACTTTAGAATTATTGTATTTATGAATTAACAAAGTTATGGTAAATCAATTTGAATTTATATTTTTCAATATAGTAAAGAAATGTTATATATGAGCCATTTTTTGAGGATATATAAAACACAGTATAGCTTATTACCCTCACTTTATAACATTATATTAATTCCAAAATAAATTCAGATGTGAACTAGAGTTGCAATAACAAGTCTTTGATCTATGTTTGCTGGAATTTAAAATCTGGAAAGTCAAGTTAGTAAATAAAAGAATTTTAAACAATATATACATTGTGAACAAATGTAAAAAATGAATAACTCATCTGGAAATGGCTTTTATAAATGTTTTAAGCTAATTCTGTTTAATACAATTTAATTTTGAATTTAATGATGAAATAGAACATATACAACAAACTGGTTCTCAAATATGCAAGCATTCACAGTGCGAGAGAATACTGTAGTCTGACCATCTTTACAACATTACAGTCACATGTTTGATTAGTGAACAAACTAAATGATGTGCAAGGAGAGGAATTTGATGCAAAGGCAGTGGAAGTACAGCTTTTTCAAAAACAAATATTGAAGAAATGATGTTTCAGAATAATATTGGCTCATTACCTGAAGTTTTTTTTTTTTTAAAATCTATTCGCAATTTTGCTCTTCCTGGAAATTTGAGATAATAAATATTAGGGGCAAGAAGTATTAATAAGAAATTAAAATCAATTTCCATAAAAGGGTTTAAACTGAGATTAGATAAACTGTATGGGCCTGAAAAAAAATTTGGTATGACACTGTAAAAAGTCATTTTTTTAATGACTAAGTTATCTGCTTGACAATTCAATTCCCAGTAACCAACTCCCTCCCCCCCAACAAGAAAAGAAACCAAATCTATGAGACAGCAGAAAGTATTGTAAAGGGATGCAGCCAGCTCAGGTTCAAAACCAAACAAGACTATAATCCAGTTTGATTTGTATCATTTGGGGAGGAGAAGACTCACAAAAGCCTCTATCCATTTTTGACCCATTAGGTCTCAACCTCAATAAGCTAAAATGTTCTTCTTTCATGAAAATCTAACAGATTTTCGTAGGCAGTTTTAAATAGGAAGGAGAAGAAAGAAGGCAAAAGACAGTGAAACATGTTAACTACTTTCTATTAGAGGACAAACATACTTTTTCATTCTACAAGTTCAAATTAACTAATTGTTTAATATGACATTTCACTGGAAGTGTGGCCATGTTTCCAAGTAGCACACTCTATTTAAATAGAAATCTTCAGTAACTAAGTGTGATATTCTTAATCTCATATTAGCACTATCCAGAGTTGAAAATGTGAAATCACCACAAATGGGGTACAGTGCTGAGAAATTCCCAGGGTCTTCAACCTGAGCTAAAAATGAAAATGTTTTTTAAGTATTCAGATATGAAGGCCACAGTGAATTGAAAATCTGTGTACAACATTTTTGTGGAACAGTATTCTGCAATGGAATAAAAAGCAAAAACTCAGCAAAAGGCAGAATTCTTTAAGCTTCATGTCAGCAGGTAAACTAGGATCTCCTAGCTCTTTTTGTTTTTAAAAACAAATTAAAAATTTTAAAGGAAAGCCCCAAACCTCTTTTCAATAATAATGAGATTTGAATAAACAGATGCTTGTTCATAAATTCAATGAAAAAGTCAAAATTTTTTCAATAGAAATAAACATTCTGTTTGGAAACTGGTAGTTTAGTACAGGGAACTCATTTGTTAAGGAAATCCTGGATTATCATGTTTCATATAAGAGGTAAAATGACAGATCGATGTCCATATTATTACGTTTCTCAGTATCTCTACCCCAAAAAAAAAGAAAGAAAGAAAGAAAAGAAAACCCAAGTAAAAGATGCAAACTAGTAACTCATTTTCTAGTTCTTACATAAAATAGCAGTTCAAATAACTAAGTAATGGGAGAAGATTAAGATTCAATCAGATTAAATCAACTCACTGATAATATTAGGATTATTTCTGAACTTTGAATAGTGAAACACTGCTTATAATTCATCAGGAGGATCTGTCAGTAAAATTAGAAATTCTTTTAAGTTTACACATCTAATCTACTCTAAAAATTTAAAATACCACAGTCAAGTGATAAGATGGAATTACTTTCTAAAATATTTTTTATTTGTCTAGAGGAAGACCTTTAGATTTTTATATTATTTTCTGTTTTGTCAAAAACAGTCCTAATTTATGTTAGAGATTCTTTAGGTAAATCTCAAAAAACAACATAAAGTATTATAAACTTTTAAATGTATAATGTGATAACATTTCAAGGCTTAATGGATTTATAAATTGCTGGAATAATCAGTATGTTAAAATAAATAAGACAACACCACAATGAAGTAAATGGTCTTATATGTTAATTTAAGTCAAACACATGTACATACAGTTAAAGAGTCAATGAAGAAAATCCTGTACAAGTTTTTCTGTGTTTACTGAGAAAACAAACTTTCCTAGCAACTGTTTAAATAAATCTCACAGATGCTACAAACCTTATTAGTAGCCTGTGATTAAAAAAATATGGATTGCTAATACTGTATCCTGACTCATCTATTTTCCCATCTGCTAGCAATTCTATCAATATGAACTATCAACAGAATGGCTAACAACAATAATTTTCTATGGCAATTTTAATGCTGAATTGCCTATAGCATTTTGTAAGATTTACCAGTGCATGCCTTAGATTGTTCTGAGATGTTTGTAGCCTGAAGCAACATATTCTTTTTCCCCTTAATATTCCATTTTAGCTGAAATTTTTACTGTGTTGAACAGAATCTGGTTTGGTTTTAGAAAACACTGTTCATGGAGGCTGCCACATTCATTTTACTAAACAAGAGCAGAAAACACACCAAAGAACTAGCAAAACTCAGTCAGATCCTCTGATTGGCTTCTATGTATATCAAGGTAAGATGCTTTTACCAAGAAGATTGAGCAACAAGGATAAAAGGTAGTACTCAAGATTTTAAAAGTTAAAACATTAATATCTTTGGCATTTTTCTGATTTAATTTCTGGCACTAAGCAGAATACAATGAGCAAACTTTCAGGTTAATTCAAACAACTATGAAGCCTGTTTAAAGAAAAACCTACATAAACATTTAAGACATGCATTTGCAAAAATAATTGAGTGATAATTTCAGGCACTTGATACATTATAGGAGAAAAGTAAATCACTGTAAATCCCTTAAAAACATGAACTCAAATATCTGTATTATCATCAAATCTACTAGTTAGACTCTTCTTCAAACAGACATTATTTACCTTGTTTAGAGCTAAGTGGTCCATGTCTTCTGGTGACTGAATGACTAAAAATATTCTGAGACTATAATGCAAACTGCTACAAAGTATTGTTTTGGTTTTTTAACCTCAGAGCATCAAGAAGAGACTTAAGTCATTTAGATTTTCATTCCCAAAGAAAAGGCAGAAAATGGTTTCCTTGTGATATCAATTAAAAGAAGGGGATTATTGATCATTTGCAACATGCTGGATACTATCTTAGGTCCTGTGCACTAAATCATTTAATCCTAACAATCACAATCAAGGGGTAAATGTTACAAATCTCATTTTACAATGTGGTCACTCAGGTGACCCACATTAGATCACATAGCTAGAGGGGCTTATGCAAGGCACAAAAAGGCAACATTAAACCCCTAATGTAAGTTTGGATTGAATTCAAGAGCTATTTCTGGGGTCTCTAAGAATTATACAAACCCTTCTTCATCACATTCAACAATTTTTAAGACAGTTTATAGATTAAAAATAGGCAGACACTACTTTTAAATCTCATCTTTCTTACCAGCTTGTGCCTGGTGAAATATTTTACTAACATTAATGCAGTTTAGTCATAATTGGTCTAATGAAAAAGTATATACACTTATTAACTTTTTCTATTGAATCGGCACTATTTAGTAAAAAATAAAAAATTAAAAAACCCATATTTCTACATAGCCCTTTGGGATAGGTTCCATAATTTTGTCAATACGCTCTGACAAAACCATTAAGGCATGTTTTTTTTTTTTTTTTTTTTCAGATATAGGTTAGACTGCCCCCATGCTTGATATGGTGCTGTGTTCATCTTGGATCTAGCTGATGAGCTATAAACTGATGAGCATTACAACAATTACCTTGTCTTAGAGAAATCTTGGCCACCCATTTGAAAAAGGGATGATCATATTTTAGTTACACTCCTCAATGGCAGTTGTATACCATTTTCTTTTACGTTTTTCAGTTTCTATTAAGTAGTTTTGTCTGCTAAGAATATCAAGAAAAACATCATTCACATACAGTTCTGCTCTTAAAATATATTTTAAGTAGCTTTAAAAGCTCAAGACAACAAAATTTGTCTAACTCAAAACCAACCAGTAATTAAATCCTTCTGGACATACTAAGAGCAGATGAAAAAGTTTTATTAGTTTTGTTTGATGTCTTACCTCAGTAACACTTTGAATAGTTTAAAACACTGATGAAGCCACAAATGCTTTACTAATTGTCTTTATGTACTTTAATTCTTAAAAAATTAACAATATGACAAATATGTAAGATCACAAGCTTTAAAAAAAACTATTCTTGAAATATATCTGTAACTAGGTGATTGGTTCGTTGAATCTTTGGCGTTATTATATAAATTTAAAACAACTTAATTTTTCCCCAATCACACCTTTTGAGCTATATTATGCCAAATTTCCCTGACATATCCCATAAGAAATATTGGCCAAATCTCACTGACTTCTGGTCACTTCTAGTTATTCAAAGTCCAGAGCAATTATTAACTTTAATTTCATATTAAATACAAATCTTGCCCCTTCCTGTCAGCATGGGCTAAATGAAGTACCTTCCTTTCCAAGGTCTAGCTCCTCTGTTGCTGGGTGCTGGAAAAGAGACAGGTAAATGATGACTGTCAGTGAGGAAGGATTCCCATGCCTTCCTGTGGTGTGGGTGATTATTTGTGGTGTGTGCACAAAAGGAGAAAATCTGTATATTTTCTGATGTGGTCAGTATTTTCCTGGTGGAAAGGAGCAGCCTAGTCCTCCTCTAGTTTGGCCTATAATCTTATTATATTAGTTGGCCTGGAAGCTATCTGTGCAGCATTATCACTTCTGACCTCCTCTTTTAGAGCACAAAGATCATGGAGATTCTGCTTCACACTCTCCTGGGACCACAGGGCCCTATGGAAGGTGAGAAGTCTCCTTGGCTCTTCTTCATAGTACACTATGGTCCTGTTATCCTGCAGGCCTTAGCTCTACCTACAAAAGTCTTCCTACCTGCAAAACTTTTCCGGAGAGAAACAGGCTTGAGTGTCTACACTAATAAACCACCTCTCCTCCCAGAATGCCTAGAAACTTGCTCACTGAGCTCTGTTTTAGTGATAGGTCAGTGGATGTACAGGTTTAACTAGTTTAGTAGGCAGCTGGCAGATGCCAGCCTCCTTTTCTAAAGGACACCACCATTCTTTGTGAATGGTTCTCTGAAAGTCCCCTCACTTGACTTTAATCTAGGTAAAGAGAGAGCTACTGTCTTCCCTTCCACTAGATGGTCAATTCCATCAGGATAAGGATTTGTCTTGTAAACAACTATATTCCCAGTGCTTAGAATACTGCCTGGAACACAGTAGGGGCTTAATAAATATTTACAGAGTAAGTGATTAATTTCTGGAGGGAGGTGTGTCTTGACTCAATTGTTGGTGACTTTCTTTAGAACGTGGGATTCCTACTGTGAACTCTAGCGTCAATTCTGCAGTAACAGAAAGTTCTTTTCAATAGTGTGTGTGTGGGTGGGTGGGTAGAGGTAAAGTAGATAAATTTGTAATTGAAGTAAAGCAAAAAGAGTATCTGGGAAAATTAAGGTATTTTCCACATATCTCATTAATTTTATTCCAGGATGGTCTCATGCTCCATTGCATGTTTATTCTGTTTGTCTGGTAATACATTTATTTTGACAAAGAACTAATTGTCTTCATTTCACAAAGATGTAAAAATTCACTTTTTTAAATCTATAAAATAGTTTTAAAATAAAGGTGAGCTAAAAACTATAAATCACAAAATTCAGATTGCAATGGATATCCTAATATAATTATTAGGATATTTTGTAATCATTACAATAATACAATACTTTTAGTAAGGAGGCAACACCTCAAAATAAATAGGATTCCTAAAAGCTTTAGTTTTGAAGCATCTAAATCTGTAGATTTTGAAAAAACACTCTAGAATAAGAATCATGGTTTGATAGCTACCTATAAAAGATGAACTCCAAATACAGCAAATGTGTTTTAATAAAAATTTAAAGAGCAAAAATAAATAAAATAAAGTTCTTCATTCTTATTTGCTTTAGAAAATAAAATTTACCAATGGGTAACATTTTAGCATCCTCAATCTTAAAATTGTATGGTTTTTGGCTGAAATATATTTTCATTTTCTCAGTTACTAAAGACAAATGTTCAAATTCAATTAAAACTCCATGAAAAGATTCAGGTATTTAAAAGGGTAGAAGAAGAAGAAAAAAAAAAAGAATAGGAAGGCTCTTGTGAAAATGTTTAAACAAAATCCAAGCCTACTTTAATAATAATCAGTGTTATGCAAACCACTAATTGAATGAAACTTATGCTGACAGCTTTTGCCCATTTCTTTTCATTGATGTTTGTTTAAAAATAAGTTCATAAAGGGCTGGGGTTATAGCTCAGCAGTAGAGAGCTTGCCTTGTACATGTGAGGCACTGGGTTCGATCCTCAGCATAACAAAAAATAAATAAAATAAAATAAATATAGATATTGTGTCCATCTTTTAAAAAAAACCCTTTTTAAAATTTATATATGACAGCATTACAATTCTTATTATATATATAAAGCACAATTTTTCATATCTCTGGTTGTATATATAATACATTTATACCAATTTGTGTCTTCATACTTGTACTTTGGATAATGATCATCACATTCCACCATTATTAATAACCCCATGCCTCCTTCATTCCCCTCCAACCCCTCTGCCCTATCTAGAGTTTGCCTATTCCTCCCATGTTCCCTCTCTCCCTATCCTACTATGAATCAGCCTCCTTATATTGAAGAAAACATTCGGCATTTGGTTTTTTGGGATTGGCTAACTTCACTTAGCATTATCTTCTCTAACTCTACCCATTTACCTGCAAATGCCATGATTTTATTCTCTTTTATTGCTGAGTAAAATTCCATTGTGTATATATGCCACATTTTTTTTTTATCCATTCATCTATTGAAGGGCATCTAGGTTGGTTCCATAGTTTAGCTATTGTGAATTGTGCTGCTATAAACATTGATGTGGCTGTGTCCCTGTAGTATCCTGTTTTTAAGTTTTTGGGTACAGATTGAGGAGAGGAATAGCTGGGTCAAACTGTGGTTCCATTCCCAATTTTCCAAGAAATCTCCATACTGTTTTCCATATTGGCTATATCAAATTGCCGTCCCATCAGCAATGTATGAATATACTTTTTTCTCTGCATCCTCGCCAACACTTATTATTGTTTGTATGTATAATAGCTGCCATTCTGACTGGAGTGAGATAAAATCTTAAAAAAAATAAGTTCATAAATGCTACAAATGTAAATGAAAAAAATACTAAAGGAACATAAAACTAGCTAATTATTAACTTAAATGTGTCCTATGAGTGAGATGCCAATTTTCAAAAGTAAATGCTTCTTAGAGATACATGCATAACATAATATATGCATGTATATAGCAGCACAATTCATGATAGCCAAGTTCTAAAACCAGCCTTATGTACTTATCAACAGATGAATGGATAAAGAAAATTCAGTATGTCTGCAGAAAGGAGAACAAAAATTAGTCATTTGGGGTAGAGAAACTTAAGAGACACTTCTCAAAAGAAAAATATGAACGGGTCAACAAATTTATGAAAAAATATTCAACATCTCTATCAATTAGAGAAATGCAAATTAAAACTACAAAGAGATTTAATCTTACTCCATACAGAATGGCAATTATCAAGAATACAAGTAACAATAAATGTTGGTGAGGATGTAGGGGGAAAGGTACACTCATACATTGTTGGTATGACTGCAAATTGGTGTAACCACTCTGGAAAGCAGTATGGAGATTCCTCAAAAAACTAGGGATGATTTGACCCAGTGTTCCCACTTCTCAGTATATATCCAAAGGAGTTAAAATCAGCATACTTCAGTGACACAGCCACATTAATGTTTAAAACAGCTCAATTCACAATAGCTAAGCTATGAAGCCAACCTAGGTGCCCTTCAACAGATGAATGGATAAAGAAAATGTAGTATACATACACAATGGAATATTACTCAGTCATAAAGCACAACTTTATGGCATTTGTCAGTAAATGGATGAAACTGGAGACTATCATGCTAAATGGAATAAGCCAATCCCCAAAAACCAAAGGTCAAATGTTTTCTTTGATATGTAGAAGTTAACCCACAATGAGGTGGGGTGTGGAACAGAAGTTCAGTGGATAAGACAAAGGAAAATGAAAGAAAGGGAGTGAATACACCACAGTCAATCTCATAATTGTGTACATCCATAAGAAATTAATTTTAAAAAAACTAGGTAAATGGTAGAAGAAATCTCAATAGAGAGAAGGAAATAGGGAATGGGGAAAGGGAAGGGAAGGAGATGTACTGGGGTCAGAATTAAAATAAGATATATTCCATGCTTGTATAATTATGTTAAAATGGATTCTACTGTCATACATAAGTAAAAAGAGCCAATAAAATAAAAATTATGTCATTTGCAGGAAAATGGATGGAACTAGAGACTATCATGTTAAGTGAAATAAGCCCAACTCAGAAAGAAAAGGATCATGAGATTTTTCTCACATAAGGAAGCTAGAGGAAAAAAAAGGAAAGAAAAAAGAAAAAGAAAAAAAGGCAGGGAGGGGGGGGACTCATGAAAACAGAAGGGAGTCCTTTAAAGGAGAGGAAGGGGATTGGAGGAGGGAGGAGGGAGGGCAAAGGAGGCATTGTGAGGGAAACTGATCAAACTATGTTATATACACAGACAAATATGCCACAATGAAACCACTATTGTGTATAATTAACATGCACCAAAAAATCCACAAAAGTAGATGCTTCAAACTCTCGTTATTCTGGTATGTGGAGCAGACAGTAGTGTTTGTGGGTTATGTCATCATCTTAGACTGAACATAAAGACAAGAAAGTAATATGCCAGTGTCATTTGCAAACATAATAGCTTAGAGTAGACATTTTATTACAAACTAATATTTTCACACTTAGATGACGATAGTAAATGAATGGCCTACAAAGGCTTTATTTTCTTTGTGGGGAGGAGTGTCTGAAAATGGTATCAAATTGTTTTTTGGTATCAACCAATTTAATAGAGAACTTGGCACTAAAATTTTACCTCTAATATTATCTTATAAAAATGAGTGCCTTCCCAAGTTTCCCAGAAATTGTCAGGGCAAGGTGCAATCCAGCTACTGCCCCTCCCAGAGGAAGCAAAGCTTTGGCTTCATCTTCCCTTGAGCCAGAAACCTACTTTCTGAGTGGCCTCACTACTAATGGAGACATGGAATTGGAGGCAGAGACTGTTGCTGGGGTACTTTATAATGAGTAACTGATCTCACTTTGCATCTACGTACTGGAAAGTCAGGAGACTGTGGTCTTGAGTGGAAACTTGGGGATCAGAATTTGAGCTCTGGTTTGAATAATATACATTAATATGAAGTAGTTTTACTAGTAAATCTTTACATTTTATTTTGCAGGATGAAATTTCAGCTACATCTTTAAAAAGTCCATTTTAATAAGGATAAAAGGAAAAATGCATCTTTAATTACTACCAAATGAAAGACATACTGTTAGTTTACTTCCTGTGGAAAAAATAATAAAAGCTATGTGGGTACTAAATTCAATGTGTTCCTGAGGAACTTTCCTTAAGATAGAAAGTGACTGATACATACCATTATTCAAAGACTAGCATATCTACTGGATAGTTATTCTGATACTGTTTTATATTCACAGACAAGGTCATGTAACTCCCAATCCCAAACAAATGATGGATCAGCCCTAGTATGAGTATCCAGTATCTGGTACCAACAAATACTGGAATTCTCTAAAACATGTTTAAACAAGAATATTGTTGAGTGAAATTTTCTTTGCCTTATTAGATTCAGAGTAGAGGTGCAATACCAGAAAGAGAGAAATTAATTTTGAAAAACACTGCATGCAAAGGAATGACCTTCAGACACACTCAAATACTGCAAGTTAGTTCACATAACAGCACATTTCTGGATGCCCCTATTTATCTTAGTTCTTCTAGCCTGTTTTCAGCTAGGAATGTCCATATGACCAAACCTTTTCCTGCTATAGTTCTTTTAACCAGAGTACATGATCTTGTAACCCTGTGAAGCCCACCCCAGTCTGGCAACCACCAACCCACAGGTATCCTCTTATCACTCTCAGCCATTAGAAATAGGCAGAGATGGACAGCCCTAACTGTTGCTTTCTTCTCAAGAATACCTACTTGTCATAGGTATGTTCACTACCTAATCTCAACTGTACCTACTACAAAGCCTTTTTAGCCTCACTGTCACAGTCCATTTTTAGTCACAACTTCCAGCTGTACTGGACCATTTTGTCAAAAGAAAGGAGAAAGAACTCTTAAATATTGAGGTAGCTTTCTGGTTGTTAGCTACCTTCTAATTTTCAATCACCAGAAATTGTTTTTCCCTTGGCAAATCTTTGCTCTAAATATTAAACCAAAACAAAACAAACAACAAAAAGGCACTTTATTGTAATGAGTTTTTAACCTTGCAGAGTGACCAAGTATTGAATAACATAACTTATTCTGTAAAATCTTTTAAATCATATTAATTAAGTAACTTACAGAATGCCTAAGGATTAGTAATAACAAAAGGGCAACCAGTAGAATGGAATAAAATTAAATAATCCTAAATTAACTCAATTGTTACCAAAGCAAATTTTGAATAAGCAGGGTGTAAATAAAGTTAAATTGTTTGACTCAGGAATTTTAAAGGTTTGTTGAAGATGGAAGGCCTCCACCTGCATCATTGGTCCTGAAGAGTCAAGAAGATGGGCCATCTTCAGATCAATGGTATTTGGGACTCAGAAAACACGAGGCTACTGCACTCCATGGATATGAACAGAGGCATCTACAGAAACCCCTCTCAGGAGGGCAAGATTTCAGCCTCTACGAGAGGCCCAGGTTGCTGGCTATCCAGCACCCTCTGGTGGCCAGATTTGACTCTCAAGATTTTCTACCGGCTTCGAACTCTCCTCTTTTTTAACACAATATATTTAAAATCTTTTTTAGATAAAGAAGAAATCATCAATAGCACTGCTTGGCTAAACTGCTTTTGTGTAAATTTGGCACCCCAAAAAGTAGGCTATTAAAATGCTTCCAAGAGAGAAAATGTACTCTGAATGTGTTTTAAATCCCATGGGTGAAGCTACTTAAATGAAAAATATCTGGTCAGTATTTAGCAATTTAAAACCTAATTCTTTTCAGGCACTTATGCTATATGAAATATTCTTTTATATACAGATTCATATCACTATAAATATCATGCACATATATAATAGCTAACATTGCATGAGTACTTAACACTAGTAAATACTATGCTGTTATCTCACCTAATAGTCAATAATCCTATGACACAGTACAATTAATATCATGTTTCCAGAGTTTTAAATTTCCCCAAGATATTTAGCTGATAAAAGGTATGGCTAGAACTTGAATCCAAGATAAATGGTAGCATTTTGGTGTGTGTGGCAGGGTGCCAGGGATTAACTCTAGGGCACTCAACCACTGAGCCACATCCCCAGCCCTATTTTGTATTTTATTTAGAGACAGGGTTTCACTGAGTTGCTTAGCACCTTGCTTTTGCTAAGGCTGGCTTTGAACTCGTGATCCTCCTGCCTCAGCCTCCAGAGCCACTGGAATTACAAGTGTGCACCACTGCACCCAGAGCTAGCATTTTTAAAGCCTGCAGCTGTTACAATTTCATATTTTCCCTCCTCTTCAAAGTCAAATATCTCAATATGGAGAAAAGAATGTTCACTTTTAAAATTGAAAATCATACTTCAACTCATACCACACTGACCTCTGTCCCCTTCATGCTCTTCAAACTGCTTTTCTTAAGTCACCAATTTTTAGTTTCTATCTTATTTGTCTCTGCAAGCTGCACTTTGTTCTCTGTCTTCTTAAAACCTGTGGACTCCCATAATTTTCTCCTTAATGTATGGTTTCTCTTTGCCTCTTTTACTGGCTGCTGCTTCTTAGCTTCTAAGTGTTAGAACTACACAATGCTCTCAGAGTTTTTTTTTTTTTAACTATATACTCCATTTTCTAAGCAGTCTCATATACACCTTTAGTTTTAAATACCATCTCTCTGATAACAGCTCTAATTTTGGTGTCTCTAATGTATACCTGTCTTCTCAGTTCCAGAACTTAGCAATTCTGTTTACAGATCTCATGGGCACTGAAAAATTCAATGAGCCCATATCCAGCAGAGACCTTCTAACCCATCTGTCTTTGGACCTTTTCTATTTCACTAAATGGCTCCTTCTCCATCCATCTCATGGATACTGCCAAGAATTTAATCATATTCAAATGTTTTCATGCGTTATCATACTACATACCAATGTATCGCAAATGTATGTGCTTCTCTTCGTCTCTACTGCCACCTTCTTGACCAAGGCCCTCAAGCCTATGTAAGTTGTTTCAATAGCCTACTAACTTGTTTCCTTCCTCAATTCTTACTTCCCTGCAATTCACCATACATCATACAGAAGTATTATTTAAAAATTTGAATTGGGTCATGTCATGCCTCTAAGACCCTTAACTGGTTCTTTCTTGCATGTGAAATCCTAATGTGGCATTGTATGAACCTATCCCTGCTGAAGCTGTAGTTGCTACTCTTGCTATTAAGCCTATTAGCATCACTGCTTCTTCAATTCCTCATCTTCAAAAAGCTCTTTCCACGCTGAGATAGAGTAAAATGGTTCAATTACTCTAAGAATTGATGACCATGTGTCTCTCCTTTGCTTATAACATTCTTTCACATTCCCAACTTAGCTCCAAGGCTTTCTTAACATAGTTCCTTCTGGTGAAGACATCTCTTCCCTAATATCTGCTTGATGAAGTTCTACTCCTTTTAGGACTGAGATTCAATGTTATTTCCATAAAGTCTTCTTGGTCAAGTTTTCTTTATAAACAGAGTTACTTTTTTTTTCTCTGTATATCTAAAGATAACCACATTTGCCTACAACATTTACCAATGTATTATAATTATTTTTAAAATCCCTCACACTAGAACCATACAATGTGAAATTCCTGAGTGTAGGGTTGGCCTTAGTCTTCAGATTCTAGCATTTAGCAGGTGCCTAACAAATGATTGTTAAATAAACTAAAAGCCAAAAATAAGCATAAGTATACCTCATAGTCTAAGTTACCCATGATTAGAATCAACAAGAACAGGGGTCAGAAGTAAAGGCAAAATACAACTTAGCAAGGTCCCAAGCAACTTAGCAAGACCCTGTCTCAAAATAAATAAAAAGGACTGGGGATATGACTCAGTGGTTAAGTGCCCTTGGGTGCAATCCCTGGTACAATAAATAAATAAATGCCCATTTATAAGAAAAATAATGGGTAGAAAGGACATGGCAGAGACAGCATATTTTAGCTTACTCCAAAACACCTTCATTTCTTTTTCTTTAAAAATCACATTATTAGAAATATCTACAATATAATTAAATACAATGTATTAAAGAACAGATTCCATGTAATACTACAAAAATGAGATCTGAACTGAAGCACCATGACTCTGAAATATTTAAAAATAAAAATAGAAAACTTTCTTAAGGAGGCTTTTGAATCACTGTCTGACATCTGTACTATGATAAAAAAACTCAGCATAAAAAAGAAGTGAAGTAAAACATTATCATCAAGGCCCTGTGGGGTAAAAGGTTGAGAATCTTATAGGTAGCTGATTTAATAATGACTACTTATTTTTTCCCCCAAATGTGAAACAAATATTGTTAGTTACTCCCCAAGAATTTCTTGGTCTTTCTACCTACGACCTTTTCAGCTTACTCCCAAGTGGTACTACATTAAGTGGCTTTGACTAAACTGTTATTTTATCATAAGAGTTTGTCATGGTTAAACATGTTAAACAGAGGAATGTAATGTTCTAGTTTACTCTGTGAATTATTTAAGACTCAAGTGGCGACTGGGGATGTGGCTCAAGTGGTAGCGCACTCGCCTGGCATGCGTGCGGCCCAGGTTCAATCCTCAGCACCACATACAAACAAAGATGTTGTGTCCGCCGATAACTAAAAAAATAAATATTAAAATTCTCTCTCTCTCTCTCTCTCTCTCTCTTAAAAAAAAAAAGACTCAAGGGGCCCTAGATACACTTCAAGCAAAGGTATACTGGGCAGAGAGAACATTAGGATTTGACTTCTAATTCAGCACATAACTACCTATAAATTAAAAGTTTTTAATCAAACCATTAATGTTCCATATGCTTCAACATAATAATATCCTGTTTTATCCAGACATTTGTCAAAGCTAGGAGGGTAGAAGGAAGGGTGAGAATCATTCAGTGATTTTTTTTTACAGACATGAAACCTTGGAGCACTTTATTGTAACGCAGAGAACTTTATTGCCCCACACTGTAATATTGAACAAGTTGGGTTTATACTGGTTAGGTGGTGAAAGGTCTAAGGTAATTATGGGTACTAATCAGAACTAATATCGGTATTGACATGAGGTCATTATAACAGTTATATTTTATATTTATCTGCAGTTTTCAAGGATACAGATTAATGTTTGGGTTGTGTCTCACCCCTGCTCTTGTAACTAGGATTTTCATTCCAACAGAGGAAAAAAATTGATTTCAGGTAGAAACAATGTTCTCCATCTCCTGGCCACCCCCCCTTTTTAAAAGGACTCTTAATCACCTTAAAGAAAAAAAAAAGTAAAAAGGCAAATTCGTGAACAGATTTTAGTGTTGCAATAAAATTTTACACAAAACTGTGGCATTTTAATGACATGAATAATAGATATTGAGCAAGTGATAATTTTTCATAATTGATTTCATCTAAAAAATAACTGTAGCCAAAATTATTTTTATGGTCAATCTAAAATGTTTTCAAATTCTCTTAATATCTATAAATTAAATCACCCTTGATAATTTCCCCTACAACCATGTATTCATGTATTACTTTTATACCAAAGGAGTTTAGAACATGCTACCTCAAAATAAGCCACTGTAGCATATTGACTGTTTTGAGTTAAAGACACTTGAAAATGACCATCTGCAAAAAGATCACACTGACCTTCCTTCTTTTTAAAAGCAGGAGATGAAAAATTCCCATGTGAAAGATGTCTCCCTATACCAGAAACTAAGTGTTATTTTTATCATTAAGGATGGGGAACTGAGGCCACAGGAATCTGTACAAACAAACCACACTGAATTAGTCCTTATCTTCCTAGTTACTTCTTTACCCAATTACTGATCCTGGCCCATGCCCTTATCACATTTTCACACTCTACTACTCTTTGTCCAATTTAGCATGTAAGTGTTCAGCTCTATTTGCATTTGTGTGTCTTCACTTCTTCATGAAGGCTCCTGTGCCACGTAACACAAACTTATATTAAAAAAATTGGTATACTTTTCTCTTGTTGATCTATCTATGTCAATCTAATTCATAGGCTCAGCTGAAAAACCCCAAGTGCATAAAGGTAGAGTTTTGCCTTACCAGCAATATCCTTAAAAAGACATGTCTTAACTCCAGCTTCCTAGAAGCCACAGTTCACTTTCAATGCCTACATCGAGGACTGAGGGTTCCTGTATTTCTCTACACAAATTCCACCAGGTTCCACCCCAAGAGTCCATTAAATGTCCATCCCTGTTCTCCACCAGAAAGGGCTATCCTTATAGTTCTGAAATGTTGGATGGATCTGGGAAACTAAAATTTCCTGGTGTAAATTTGCAGTGGCTCCCCTAACACTTTAATCACACCAGAGGCAATGCCTTGTGAAGGCAAGGGATAGTGAAGGAACACAGAAAAAGGCTCTAGGAATCTTAACCTCAGCACTAGTGACATTTAGGGATAGGTAAATCTTTGCTGTGGGGTAGTGCCATGTGCTTCTGTGTGTGTGTGTGTGTGTGTATGTGTGTGTGTGTGTGTGTGTGTGTGTGTGTGTGTGTAAGTATAAAATATATATTTTTAGATGTAGTTGGACACAATATCTTTTATTTTATTTATTTATTTTTATGTGATGCTGAGGATCAAACCCAGTGCCTCCATGTGTGCTAGGCAAATGCTCTATCACTGAGTTACAACCCAGGCCCTGCTTCCTAATATATTGAGTAGAATCTCTGGGTTCTATTCACTTAATGCAAATAGGATTCCTCAAGTTGAAAACCAAAATTTCCTAGACATTACCAAATGGTCCTCGGAAGGCAAAGTCACTCCCAGAGAAGAACTAATGGTCTATTCCAGAGCCTTGAGCATAAAGAGGAATAAAAAGAAAATTAAAGAGAGAAGAACTTGGATTTAGATTCTTGGGCTATGTGTGGAAAAAGTTAATGTCTCTTGTTTACACGTTTCTCTCTCTTCTGACTGGAAATTTCAGAGTGAGCATGAGGACAAGAACATCAGAGGTCAGAGGGTATAAGAGTATCTGTAAGGAAGAATTCCAGCCCCAAATAATCTACCCCTCACTGGCAAGGTAATCTCTACATATCTACTGAATAGCACTCAAGCTCTTCTTAAGGTTCTGGATCATAAACCCTCTTAGGAAGTAGTTGACTTGGGAATTGGGAATAGGGTGGAAGAAGAGAAAGGGAGCTGGGAAATGAGGGTCTAATCACAGCTGAACTAAGCTGAAGATCAATCAAGTTTACTTTTTGAATAAAGTAAAGAACTGGAACATATAAAAGAGTTGTAGTGCAGCTTTTAAGCTAATTTTCCCAAACCAGGTACCTGGGGTTCCCACTGAGGAAGCTGGCAGAACCTGAAAACCCTTACCAATGTTCCTAGAGGGACTTCAGATGATTAAAACTAACCTTAGGAAAGCAAAGAGACATTTTCTTTTCTGCATATCCATTTATAAAATTATGTGTGGAGAAAATCATCTGTGTTCTTTCAGCTTCTGAGACTCAAAATACAATGGAAATACTGCAAATCATTTCAGAGTTGTTCTGAAGATTACAGAGACCACAGATGTTAAATGCCTAACACAAAGGTGGGCACAGCTGGCTCCTTCCCCTCCCTTAATTCTTTGTTTTGATTCATGTACATGCATGCCCACATCTATGCCATGAGTTTTCCTTCATCAGCTTTCATATACTATTTTTATCTTTATCTTGTTGTGGGATTTTTCTCTTTCCTTTTGTTCCTGATGAGGTAACAGTGGTACTTTTCAAGGCATCTAAATCCTTTCATTTTTGGTGACCAAAAAGTTCATGTCATGGGTAGCGATGGGGAAGATGCAGGAAAAAGGATGCAGGTTCTGAGCGTGACAAACTTCATTCTTACCACTGTTTTACCATGGCAGCTCTGATTGACTCCACCTGGGCAGAGAAATGAGGGAATTTCTTTGTGCATAATACTACAGAGCTATAGTTTAGAAAGAAACTTGAGAGGCAATTAAAGGATAAAGAAGCATATCTGAAGTTCAGCTTTTGTTATGTCAGAGAAAGTTTTTAATAGGTAACCTCTTTCACAGATAAACTGTGTACAAAATACAAAAACCAATTACTGAAGGCTCTGTAGAACAAACAAAACAAAATTTCCCCTTCCATAAGAAACCATTTCCAGGGCTGGGGTTGTGGCTTAGTGGTAGAGTGCTCGCCTAGCATGCATGAGGCACTGGGTTCAATCCTCAGCACCATGTAAATATAAAATAAAGACATCGTGCCAACCTAAAAAAAAAAAAAAAAGGAAAAGAAAAAGAAAACATTTCCTAAGAAAAAGATAACCAAGAGACCAAGTAACAGGATTTTAAAGCTGCAATAATTATACTCAGTGAGATAAGGGAAAATATGCTTGTAGTATATGAAAAAATGTGAAGCTTTAACATAGAAATAGAAATATAACAACAACAAAACATGGTCATTTTAGAAATGAAAAATTCAATTTCTAAAATGAAAAGTTTACTAGATAGTCTTAATAGCAGAATGCAGATGACGAAATAATCTATTGGAAAAAGATCAATAAAAATTATCCAATCTGAAGAGAGTAAATATTGAGAGAAAAAAACTCATCAGTTTCAGGGAACTTGTTAACAATATCAAAACATCTAACATAAAGTTTCTTTGGAGTCCCAGAAGGTGGGAATAAGAGAATGTGGCAGGATAAAATGTCTGAATATATAATAGCTGAAAATATCCCTAAATTTGTACAAGATGAACACCTACAAATTCAAGATGCTCATGAACAGCAAAACAACATCAGAAAACATATGCTCAGGTTTGATAAAAACCAAAAATAAAGAAAAAGTTTCGAAAGGAGACTGAGAAAAATGACATGTACAATGGGGCAACAATTTGATTATCAGACTTCTCCCTGAAGTTCAGAAAACAAGTGCAACAATATTTTAAACATCTGGGGAAGTTGGGCAGAAAGTATGCTTTGCTTTAAATATAGAGGCACAGAGAGGTTAAGGTGAATGGATATAAAAACATACAGCATGAGTAAAGACAAAAAGAACAGAGTGGCTATATTAATATCATGGGGAGAGGGAAGCCTATCACTTTTCTAGCTGCCACAATATAATTTAAAAAACCCCACTCATCAAGAGCAAACACAAACTCTTAAAATGTACCATGATGCTGAATTCAGACTGCATCAGATAATCTAGATGATAACATCACTCTATAATAATCTTGACCAGCATACAAACAATACTCTAGAGGCTAACTGAAAGGCAATCCAACCTTAATATGCCTTCTACCACCATCTTCCTATACCTGCAATAAATTCAAACAGAATTCCTCCTCATCGTCATCACTGTCATCATCATCATCATCATCATCATCATCATCATCATCATCATCATCTACTAAATCAAAGATTCTCTGGGGCAATAATTCAGGATATACTATTGCATCAAAATTGGCTGGGGAAAACATACACAGCAAATATGGGGAAATGTCAATAATCATTGGATCCAGAAGTATAAATTTTCACTGTACTATTTTTTCAGCTTTTTGAATGTAAAAAATTTTTCATAATGAAAGAAGTTAAAGGAAAACTAGCTAGAAATTACTCAAAATGCCTACAGCCTCTTTCTTCCATATTTTGATATTTCTTGTTGGGGAGAGATGTCAAGGTACCAACTATATGTTTTGAAAAAGAATCTCACATTATTCTGACATACATAAACTACTGCTAGAAAATCCACAAGAATAAACACTAGAATGAGAACTAGGACTTTTTCTAATTTGTCCATTACTGCACCTGGCACACAGTAAGTTTTCAAGGTGGTATTTTTTCAATGCATGAATGAAAAATAACTACCCTAGATGGTTAATAATTTGATTAATATTTCTAGATTTTATACTCTCAAGATAGATTTTCTTTTGCATTTGTTCTTTTTAGATATACATGACAGCAGAGTACATTTTGACATATTATACACACGGAGTATAATTTATTCTAATTAGAATTTCATTCTTGTGGTTGTACATGATTTGGAGTTTCACAGGTGATGTATTCATATATTAACATAGGAAAGTTATATCCAATTCATTCTCCTGTCTTTCCTATTCCAATCCTCTTCCCTTCCCTTCATTCTCCTTTGTCTAATCCAATGAACTTCTGTTCCCCTCTTCCCTACTGTGTGATAGCATCCACATATCAGAGAGAATATTCAGCCTTTGATATTTTGGGACTGGCTTATGTCACTTAGCATGATAATTTCCAGTTCCATCCATTTACTGGCCAATGCCATCATTTCATTCTTCTTTATGGCTGAGTCAAAAACATAAATTCTGAACATTATCTGGAAAAATTATCAGAATATATTTGGTATTTTTTAAAAATTTTTTTAGTTGTAAATGGATCTTTTATTTCATTCATTTATTTATATGTGGTGCTGAGGATCAAACCCAGGGCCCTACACGTGCCAGATAAGTGCTCTACCACTGAGCCACAACTTCAGCCCCATATTTTTTAAATAATGGAATGAAGTTTTGACAATCAGGTTTTTTCTGTACTTGTCACTTAGTAACCTTTCATAGAAAAAAAATTAGTCACTGAAGTGGAATATTTTTCAATTGATTCTAGTTCCATACATTTCTCATATTGCCCTTGAGTTAGCATCAAAGATTAACTTAAAAGGACATGGAGGGATACAAATTCAAGGTTTTTTTTTCTGCTTTCCCCATCTAAACACTTTTCAGTAAATGTAAACATATACTAATGTTACTTCATCTATAGTATTTACCTTTTTGAGAAGCTCTAGAAGAAAACAGCCTTTCTAAAAGAAAACGGGTGGATTTTTTGACATACAAGTCTTGCATATAAAATACAGCAATCTTCCAGGTCAGTTACACCCTTTTGAAACTTTTTTTTCCCCTCTCTCAAATAAATAAACCCAAAGGTTTGAATTCTAAGAGTGATTAAGGTGAAAGCTAAATGTTGTCAAAATTATTCTGTTTATCTTTTTCTAAATGTTCTTTATTAAATTTTAAAAAATGACTAATGACAGTTACATTTTTTATAAAGATTAAAAAAAGAAATATACATACAAAATACAATAAGTTGTAAATGAAGGCAGAGATTAGCAATGTCTAGAGTGGGTAAGGACTTGTTTCCTGGCACTTAGGTCACTTTGTCCCCTATGAGATGGCTATCAGGAGTGAAGTCTCAATATTTTCTCAGTAACCATTCAATTCAATAACCAATACTTAAACAGCACTCCTCAGAGACTCTGCGCATGACCTCTAATTGCTTGGTGCCTAACTCTCCACATATGTCAAACAGAGAGAAGAATAATTGCAAGCTACCTCCCAGCAATTCTAGAGGATTTAATGAGACAAGGAGCCAGACCTCCATGGTGAGTCAATTATTCCCTGGGTAGAAGTTATGTTATTTGTGAGGTGCTGTAACTCTTAAGGATAATAGAGTATTGTGCAGGCATTTCAAATAGCTATTTCTTGATTTCCCATAGTGTTTACATGAACTCTTTCAGAAAAACATACTAACCTAGAAACAAATGATCCAATGTTTTATAAAACAGTTTGAGTTTGATGGAATGAAATCATCATACAGATTTTATAATGTTGCTTCTCTTCTGATTATTAATGAGAGAGGAAGAACAGCAATCTTTTAGAACACACAGTTTTAAAGGAATAGACAGATAAGGTAGAAGCTCTCAAACTGACCTATCTATGTATTTCATTAAGCCAAATCTAAAGTCTACTAATTTCAGCTTGTCCAAGGCAAGGTTTAGAATGCTGCCCTTGTTAGAAAAGATTTGGATCTGCTGATGAAATGTGATTCAATTCTTATAAAGAAATGTGGCCCAATATTAATTTACATGATTAATATAGTACACATAAATAATAGCAGTAACAAACACTTAATTTTGGATTAGTGAAGTCACAGGCTCTTTAAATAGTTCACACAGGATGGTCATGCTCTCATAAGTTAAAATGGATAAAATTGATTTTTTACACTGTATTAGCTACACAATATTAATCATATAAAATATTTCCCTGAAAGTCTTGGCACAAAAATATGGGCCAATGTGTTCTATTGTGGCTATTTTTTTCCAAAGTAAATTTAGGCTGGGGCTGGGGGTGACTTTAGAAAGTAATCACAAATTTCAAAATCAATAAATTCAAATTGTTTTTAAGGCAGTAAATACACAGTCCTGCCAAATGCTGCAGGAAATTGATGTACAATCTGTCTGGCAGCTGGACCATGTGAAAAAATTTTAGGAAAGACCTTAAAATAACCAAAACTCTGAAGGCTCAACAAATCTTGTTTTAGTAAGGCTATTTTCTTGGTTCATAAAAAAGATAAAGAAGCAAGGAGTGGAATAACCAATTTTACTTAGGGTGTGGTGAATTATCTTGGGTATCTTAAACTGGTAATTTTATTTGGCTTGGGCTCAGAAGAAATGGTTTACTGTGGTGATTAAGGCCAGCTGCTAGGTGGCATGAATTTAAGTTATCCAAAGGAACATAGGGGTATGCCTGAAAACAGGCGGTAAGATAGTCTCAAAAAAACCTAAGAGTGCTACCTTGATTCAGTGAAAATTAGCCAGTTTTTTACTGCCTTTTAAGACCTGCCACCACTGCTTTAGTCTTGAACATTAACAGAGTGAGAAGATTCAGTTTTCTGACATATGTGCCACCATGGCTTAAGGACAGTATAGTTTACTTAATTTTAAGTTCCACAATTTTTCAAGACCAGGAAGCCATGTGAAAAAAGACAATAATTTCCTTCCTATAAAAATTGAGGGAAAATGCCAAACTTTGTCATTAAAAATACTTTTACTTCAATACCAAAGTATCATTGTTCTTTGAGGAGAAGCACTACCTTATTTTATTGTTTACTCAAAACTTAAAGAAGTAATAAATGTTTAATAAAAAATGGTAACATTGCAAAAATGTTCAAAATAAAGCATGAAAGTCTATCTCTAACTCTCCACGCCCCCATTCATTCAACTCATCAAGAAAAACTACTGTGATTTGTTATTCAACTTCCAGACCTTTTCACGACAGACATATGTATATGTGAATATTTTTATAAAAAAATGCAAACATTTTCTGTACTGCAATTTGTTCCACTCTGTTTTTCAAAATGAGGGCATTTAAAAATGGGACCTTCTCACAACACAGAGGTACATATTTAACCTCTAAATTTTTTCACTTTTTAATTCATTAGTTCTACCAACCTCTGCTGAATACTTGTAATACATAGTGCAGGTGTGATGCTAGGTTGGGCAAGATAATTGCTGGGTTGGCGGTAACTTCAGGTGTTCCAATTATAGATTGAGTGAAGGGTTAGAAAAACTTTCCTGGATGATAGACAACTAAGATCAGATTTGAAGAGTAGATAAGATAATAACTAGGTAAAGAATAGTCCATGTTAGATTAAAATAGAGTTACACAAGTTTATGAACTATTAAAACCAATAGAGATTCTTTTTTTAAAAATATTTTTTAGTTGCCAATGGACATTTTACTTTATTTATTTATATGTGGTGCTGAGGATTGAACCCAGGGCCTCACACATCCCAGGCAACTGCTGTACCCCAGAGCCACAACCCCAGTCCTAACACAGGTTCTTTCAGTGTGAATTATTTTACTGTTTTTCTTTTGTCATAGTAAATATAAAGAAATAATACTGGAACCAGGTTTTCCATAGTGCAGTCAAAAGTGACTAGTCTAAAACATACATACACACAAATTAAGATTTAACAAGTCAAGATCCTCTTTCTTTGTGACATAAATCATATATGCATATGTATAATACATACGCATGTACATATACATATACACAAAACTATATACTAAATACTAAAGAATAATCTGATTTTTTAATATTTTTGGCAAAAGTAAACACACTCATTTGATTTATAAGGAGAATTTTATTTATAAACTCAATGGTTTATGACAGGTCAGAAGACCACCCATATACAACCAGTTAATTTGAATTTTATATAGTACCAATAGTTGCTCCAGAAGCTAGATTCACTTTAGACAACCAAAATTTTAGGTACAAAACTAGAAAATAGCTGAAGACACATTCCTATTCTCAAAGAACTTCCAATGCATTATCAAAGACCTAACCTAGTCATGAACAATTACAACTTGAAAGCAGCATATAGAAAAAGAGATTGACTACAACTAGAGAAAATATTTAATTGAAGAGACAGATTTCAGGTGGGTGGGATTTCCACTAGCAACACAGAAAGAAAGGGTACTCCAAAACAGCACAGTAAGATACAAGTAAAGACAAAGAACTAGAAGACAGTCATATATGTGCACAGGATAGTGAAGTGGCAGGGTGAGATTTGAGTTTAGGAATTACAGAAGGCGTAAAGCTGGAGAGGTAGATAAGGGCAGAAAGTGGAGATTACGCACCAAAAAGTTAAGCTTTTATCCTATAAGAAGTGGGGAGACATTCAAGATTTCTCAAAGGAAATGCCATGATCAGAATAACGATACATGAGTTAAGAGTGGAAAAGAATTCAAGAACATATCGATCAGGAACCTAGAACAAAATTCTAAGAGAAGGTAATGTCAAGTTGATTAAGGACAGCAGCCATGGAAACTGGAAGAAGGGAATATACTGAAAGATACTTTTTGGAGAAAATATATAATACATACATATATACATACACACACACACACATATATATGGAAAAGAGGTTGGGCTTCAGGAACCCTGGATTTGAATTACAGCTCTTCCAACTATTTGTTCTTTGGCACTGGGTAAGCTTAACTCCTTTAAACTTTAAGGGTTGTCATCTATAAAGCAAGAAAAATGCATCTGCCTTTATGGAAAAAAACTGTGACAAAAATATAGAAAGTTATCTAGATATGTCATATCCACACTTATTTATTCAACATCACATAAAATAAAAGAATAAAATGGGCTGAGGTTGTGGCTCAGTGGTAGAGCGCTTATCTAGCCCACATGAGGCACTGAGTTTGATCCTCAGCACCACATAAAAATAAAAGTATTGTGTCCACCTACAACAGAGAGAGAGAGAGAGAGAGAGAGAGAGAGAGAGAGAGAGAGAGAGAGAGAGAGAGAGAGAGAGAGAGAGAGAGAGAATAAAATGGCTCCCTATATGGCTATGGAAACACAAACATCTAAAGTGTCAAAAATATAATCAGATCTATACTAGGAGGAAGATCAAACACAGAAACACAGAGGAAAGAACGTGTATTAGGCTGTTAAATATTATGTAAAAATGGTGAAATGATTCAATGAAGTCTTCATGAAAGTGATATTTGAATCAGGCCATTCACAACTTTGAGGTGTTTTACTTTCATGGTGAATGACCAAGTTCTCCACTTAGCCACATAAATTATAGTATACAAGTTCTAGGACATTGTTTGCTGTTTGAATTTAAGGGGATGAAGGGAAAGTCATGAGGAAGTTGTGGGGAAAGAAGGTAAGATAAAGTGGGGAAGAGGAGAGGAAGAAAGATTAGAGGAACGTGAATGACTTTTAGTCAAACACCTTCTCAGGAAACAATACTTGGAAAAAAAAGCCACAAAATTTTAGACTTCTAGTGAGACATAATGTCAAGGCAGCAAAACTCAAATGAGAGAATCTAATCAGTTCCAGGTGCTGTGTGGTAGAATTTATTTTTTCAGAAGGTGAAGCTGAGTTGAGGTGGCTACTTGTCAGTGTCAATACCCTATCTGAACAAGTTTTAATCTAACGTCAAGCAATGAATTCATAGACTTTTGTTCAAACTGTTGTCATGTATTTGCCTCTGCTGATAAGAGCCAAAATAACCTTTACTGAGAAAAACGTGACTGCAAAAATGTCCGTTTTTAATAATTGCGTGCATCAGGTAAATTTATCTAATTTATTTAACAAGTGTTTATTGAATGTTTACTCTGTGTAAGGCACAGAAGAGGATACAAGGGTGAATATAATATGATATAGACCTTGCTGCCAAGAAGCTCTGACCTTTATAAGTAAGTTAACCGTAAAAGAGAAAGTGATAAATTAAAAATAAGATACAGATAAAACAGTACACAGTATAATAGAATGAGAGAGTTTTCTTAGCTGAGAAAATCAAGGATGTGGTACTGGTATTAGGACAGAGGTCCTATGCTGTGCTATTCACTCAACATACATATACTGACCATATACAGCATGCAAGTTACTTATTTAAATGCAATGAGACTTTGGGGTGATTAGAAACTTAAACAGCATATTCAAGGCAAATAGCACATCATAGGAGATGAAATTTTAATTGCTATCTGCGGACTGCAAGTATAGTACTTTCTACTACTTTACTGTCTCCTCCAAATCCCTCAGTCTATTTTGTAATTCACAATCATTATTTCAAAAGGCATTCCATTCCATCCCTTTTCTGAAATACATTCTATTTTGTTATAAAATATCTTTTCTAACAATTAAAATTTGTCTTCATTTCTAACCAGTGGCTCCCTCTGGAGCTACAAAGAACAATTCATATAATTCTGTGGCCATATGACCAATGAAGACCATCCTCATGTCCTCACTCTATTATTAGGGACTCAGTATATTACTTATCATGGATGGAGAGCAAGCACTAGTATTAGGTAGTATTAGGTAGACCTGGATTCGATTCTCAGCTTCAACATTGACTAGTTGTGTGGGCAATTTACAGGTCTCTGTGTTAATTTAAAAAGTAGAAAACAGGGATGTTTATGTCTTTCCTGCATCCTGCTCAATATAAGAGCTAATAGCTATGATGGAGAGGTTCAAGTTTTGGTGTAACTGTCAAGAACACCAGAGTTTCTTTATATGCATTGTATACTTTAAGTTAATCATTGAATCATTTAAGGGGGAAAGTTGCAAAATTGAAAGATAGCAGTGTCTATTTCTCTTTCTGCTCCTTTCTCTCTCTGGCACAGAACAGTCAGAATGATAGCTGTGAAATACGAAAAGCAAGTTAAGTAGTGTGGCTTCATCAAATAACCCATGCGGATAGAGCTGCTGGCAAAAGTATACTCATTTTACTGAGATAAAATACTGAAAATAATTTTATTATATAAGACAGATTTTTTTAATTAAAAGGAAAGTAAGAAAAAATTCAGGGTAGGATTCAGATACAGTTTTGTAACTTGGAGAGTGCTTTAAATTATTGAGAGAGAATATGATAGAGGGACTGTCATCTGTATACTTTTAAGTTCTCCTAAACAATGCAGTACAAAATGCTTCTGTTTCCTAGTTATTGGAGTAGGGTGTGGAGAGGGTGAAAAGGAGGAGCAAAAATCTTGATTCTTTTCATACTTCCAAATGCTGCAAATCAGCTGGTAATGTTTAGTGGCAATAACCTCATCTGCTATGCACTGTAACTAATTTCCTGTATTTGGGTAGGAAAAATACATCATCTCAAAGAATGACATATTGACAGAGAATTTAGTGACTGACTGACACTAATGGTGGATATGTAGCTTCAGAGAATGAGAAAGCAGTCAAGGATTCACCTAGATGGTCTATAGATTGGACACAAAGATTGTGGAAGTAGAGAGACTGAGTGTCCTTAAAATAAAGACTGAACTAAGAAAAAGAAGATGAAAATACAGAGGATATGTGGTGTGGCGGATGGGTGGCTGTCCCCCAATATCTGTTCTTTCTTCCATAGACATAACATTTTTAGTTGGGCATATGGACATTTAGAACAGAGACAACACTTTGCAGTCTCTCTTGAAATGAGGTGTAGCCATGAGACTAAGTACATACAGCATTATATGGCAGCTTTGGGGTACCTTCCTCAAAAGATGGTTGGTCCCCAATTTGCTGCCTAGAATGGAGATGCCTTCACCTTTGACCATGAAAATGAGAGCATGAGGAATGGTGAGTGGGAGTTTGGAAGGAGTGGGTCTCTGGACATAGAATTATTAAATAATACTGCCAAAAATGTCCTTACAACTGTTGTTTGCACATATCTATTTTCTTAGATTACATTTCTATAAGTGAGTAAAAAGATATGAAGGCATTCTAAAGCTTCTGATACATATAGCCAAATTGTTCTTTGAAAGTTTAAACTTACATATGTTCCCTGTCTCCCCAGACCAATATTAGGAGTTAATTTTATCATTAATTGTTAAGTTAATTTTATCATTAAAGGTATAAAAACCATTTATATACTTCTTTCCAACTTATTTATATATTTTTACTTATTTCAATAAAGTTATTTAGTCAGTTATTTTGACATAGAGAAGCTTAAAATATTTATGTAGCTCAATCAAATCCTTTAACAAAAGTGATTTCTGCTTTTACTATCATACACTAAAAGCCTTTCTCCATATGAAGACTATATACATATGCATCTGTATTTTTCTATTAAATTTTTACTTTCATTTAATCTTTAATCCATATAGAATTTATTCTTTCAACACATTTAGGTGATTATATCAGCACCAGATTGAACATGTTTAATAACAAACAAATAACTAAATATCTTTTCCTAACAAAAATTTCACATTTATTGTGATTTCCTGAACTTGTTACTAGAACTGTTTTAATTACTGTGACTTTAAAAAATGTTTTTCAATATGTGCTCATAGAAGTAATTCACATCTCTTTTTTTTTGTTTTTAAAACTCTGCTTGGGGGGCTGGGGATGTGGCTAAGCGGTATCGGGCTCGCCTGGCATGCATGCGGCCCAGGTTCGATCCTCAGCACCACATACAAAGATGTTGTGTCCGCCGAAAACTAAAATAAATAAATAAAAATTCTCTCTCTCTCTCTCTTACTGGCCTTAAATAAATTTTAGATAAACACTGTCTGGTTTTACAAAAACCAAAACAGACACAAACAAAAAACCCTGAAATTTTAATTCTAATTATATTAAATAATGGAGAACAATGGGAGGGGTAGAATGCATAACTTTACTTTTTATTGGTATATTATAATTATATCTAATAGTGGGATTGATTATGCCATACTCATATAGCATAATTAACTTTAAAATATTAAATCTTCCTATTATTCCCACAAATATAAAGTGTTTCTTCATTTACTAAGTTGTTTTTATGTTCCTTACTTAGGTTCTACAGTTCACTTCCAACAGTTGTAGAATTTACTTAAGTTCATAAGCAAATTTCTTATGTATGGCTATAGATCTTTTATACATATCTGAGTTATGATAAACAAGTTCTTTAAACACATATTACTCTGTGCTAATATAGAGAAAATATTAATTTAAAATTACTTTGTAACTGACCATCTTACTGTAATTACTTTTAATAATGTTCTAAGTTAATTATTGTTTTCTTAGACCATCAAATATTTTCAGTTTCAAATAATGATGATACTTCTCACATCCTCTGTAATATTTATAATTCATTTTTATCTTTCAAAACAATATTAAATAATAGAAGTAGTAACTTGACATTCTTGTCCCCCACCACCTTATTTCTTAGGGCACTTCCCTCTTTTATCACTATGTAACAGCTGCTATATATCTATCTTTTTCACACTTTTACATTGGACCCAACCCCAACTTCCTAATATATTGTATGTTCCTTGAAGCAAAATCTGTGCTTTGCTAATCTTTTCATTCGCTGTAGCATGCTGCACAGCATCTTGCATACAGAAAACAAATCTGAACTGGTGGCTCTCAAACCTGGTGAGTCACTCAAATCACAAGAAAGCTTTTTTAAAAACCATCTGAAAGTTTCATAAACTATTCACTAACTACAAATTCCATATTGTGGAGGAAAAAAATCTAAAAGCTTTTTTTTTTTTTGTGTGTGTATGTGTGTGTGTGTGATTCTGATGATCCAACAGGCTAAGAGTTCCACTAGTATTATGTTTAAACTCCTGAAGATTCAGAGCCAGGGGCCTGATTTTTAATAAATCTTCCTACATGATTCAGATAGTAGTAGGTTTAGAAATTATTGATTTAGATAGTAATTCAAAGAGGGGATAAGAGTTTTATTTTTTTCTTATGCTTCCTGTATTTTTTATTTTTCATATACAAAAGTAAAAAAAAAAAGAAAGGTATATCAATTAAAAGCTAATCTTCTTTCCTACTTCTGCCTCTTTAAATTACCACTGATAACTGCCCAATGGTATCCTTCCATACTTCTTTCCTTGCTACCACAAAATAAACATAAGAACAAGAGAGAGTATGTGTGTCAAGCAAAGTAAAAGAAAACATTACTTTGTAATTTGGTAGTATATGTAAAATGATTACTTCAAACAAATAATGATGAACAATTTGGGAAACTCGGCTAGAAACTTCTAAAACTAGAAGTAAGGTCAATATACCAAATTATATGGGTTCATAGATCAAATAGTGTCTTAAAAATCAAGAGGAAAGAATGGCATATAAAACTTTCTTTTCTACACTGATAATTAAGTAATTAAAAACCATAAAAGAACTCCTATTGCAGATGTTGCTTATGCTTAGTTATTACTTATCTTTTAAATAGAGCTATTTTTAATACACAAGCAAAACTAAGGCTCGACTGACCTCCACTTGCATGTTTTAACAAAATATAAAAGGTAGCACTCAAATGTAAGCATGAAATAAAAAACATTGTCAAAATAGAGTGCAAATAAAAGGAATATAAATTACTTGTTAAGAAAAAAGATTATATTTTATAAGACTAAGTCATGACTTTGGTGAAATCACGACATTATTCACCTGTTATTACTAAATTTTCATAAAATTTTTCCAAAAAGCTCAATGCAACACATTAATGATGGTTAAATGTACAAATGAATATTTCTAAATTCTCTAACAATGAACATTAGAAGACAGCATAAGAGTGGCAGAGAAGAACAAGAGTAAAAATAAAAGCAACAAGGAAAATAAGTTTCCAACATCAAAAATTAATTAAGTTGCAACCTGATTCACTGTACAAGAATCTTTTTGACAGGCAAGAATTAAAGTTTTAAAAATGATGTCTTCCTACCTGTCAGGAGTTTGTTAGAAGGATATTTGATTCTGTTAAATTGAAAAGGGAATGAGAACATGATAGAGAGCTAAGTTAATCTGAAAGAGGTGTAAAACTGAAGAAAGGCCTAAAAATTAAATATGAATATGTTGGAAAAAATAAAAGAGGAAAATAAAAAGGGGAAATAATTTTAAGAAGTGAACAATATTACACACAGTGGTTAATGAAAGTCATCCTAAAAATAGTGTTTTGTTAATTTTGGGGGTAAGAATGGAATGGGTTTTATGGGCGGAGAAATCAGAGACCTACTATATAGCAGATTTGGTTTCAAATTACTAGATATTTAGCAAGAGGACTGATAAAAAGATAGAAATAATTATTAGGTGGCATTCATAGTTCCAAGCCTGTACTCAACCTTATTCTCTAATTTTTTGGACCCAGAATAACATTTCCCACTCTTCTCAATCAGACTTAAGTTTCTTTACCAATGCTCTGGGTCTCATTCCATTGATTATCTTCAGTCAATACTCAAATTTCTGCCATCAGATCTTTTCTTTTAGCAGTAAGTATATCTTCAAGTTTTTCATATATAAAAGCAAAAAATTTCCTTGAGGAGCACAGTGACATACATCTGTAGTCCCAGTTACCTGGGAGGCAAAGGCAGGAGGATCATTTGAGTCCAAGAATTCAGGGCCAGCCTGGTCAATCCAGTGAGACCAAGACAAACAAACAAACAACATAAAAACAAACAAAACAATCATTCACTAAGATTCTTAGATCTCTCTTTTCACAAGTAACTTAGAGGTCTACTTCTTCCCCTTTAGTCACTTCTTATCCTGAAGCAATATGGCTTTAGGCCTCACAATCTCACGGAGGCTGCTTCCCATAAAAGCAATACGGACTTCCTAAATGTCATATACAATCTCCAGTTCTTATTTCTCATATGATTTAATCTCATTGAAGACTTTCCTACATTCACCTTTTTCTTGAAATGCTCTCTTCTCTCAGCATCTATCATATGCCCTCCTGTTGTTGCTCCACAGGAACCCATCTCAGGCTGTCTTAAAAAAATTTCTCTCTCTCTATTCACAGCATTGACTATACTACTTAGAAAATGACCCACAATTCTGAATCTCTAGCCCAGATAGATATCATTGTAGAGCTGATTTTGTGATATGTCTATGAAAAAGCTCTTTTGGAATATCTGAGAGTACTTATACATCCAAAATGAATTTTATTGAAAAAGTCATTTATTCCTGTACTTGAATGGATCCATGATTCCTCCCTTCCTTGTCCCAAATATTAGTCTGGTAAAACATGTGGGAATCATCTCAGATTATTCCCGCTCCTTGAATTCCCAATCTAATTACCAAGGACTAGAGATTCTCTCAAAACTACCCTTTTCTACCAATTTCACTGCCTGTGTTTACTTCTCATTCAGATAGTGTCATATTACAACAGTCTCCTTAATGATTTCTCTACTTCTATTCTCAATCCCTTATAATCAGGTTTCTAGGAGATCAGTTCATTGTAATTTTCCAATGCCTCTTAATTATTTACAAGCTAAACTTTTAACTTTTCTGTATGACATAAATGTACCTGCCTACCTAGTCTCATTCATTTCCACCACTTTCAACTCAATTTCATGCTCTGGCAATACTGAACATGTTTTCGCATGCCCAATTCTTCTGTACATGCTACAGCACATTTTTTTTCCCACTTGTCTGTTACTCCTTTTTTAGGTATCTGTTTAAATGCTAACTTCTCTAACAGGATCTCCTTTCTCTATTGGTCTTTATTGTTTCCTACAGATTTTGCATTGTAGTTTTGATGACTTCAATTAAATGATTATTTTATTGCATTATAACTGGTTTGGTGAGCATCTTAACTACTTAAGTGGTTCAGACTAGAGAATTAAAATAAATATTGTATTCCAGATCATTAGTTATCTAAAATTCTCCTAACTTAAAAAGTTTCTATCACATATATGCCCAGACAAAAAGGTCTACTAATTAATTTTAAGATATTCAAGATTAGAGAATAAAAGATCATTTATTATTTTTATCATTACCTCATACAGTGTCTGGCACACAGTTTAATACATGCATGGCTTTTGATTTAAATCTTGTTCTCTTTAAAAACTGTGTAGCATTTACCTAACAAATAGTCCCTTGAATAAATCCTGTTTGAGCAACTACTATTAGTCAGAAACTACCTTTGGAGCAAGGTGTCTGTGCTGAACACAACAGCCATAATCTTTATCTCAGAGGCATTTAAAACATGGAAGAGAAGAGAGTTACAAATGGTTAATTCCTAAAGTACGTAATGAGAACCTAACAAGAGACCTAACATACACACACACAAATACACACAGATATTTTTTTTTTCTAATGAGGAAATCAATCTTAAAAACAGTGACTAGAAAGACAGCCAAAAGGTAGATGGATAAAAATAAGGATGGTGATGCTAGAAAATCTGAGGCACATATATTGCAGAAGAAACAATGTAGAAGAAACTGGATAGGAACCAGGACCCAAATTGGAAAAGGGATTTCTAAGAGAAGTTTACATTTTGTGCTCCCAGTTACTGATTCAAATTTTCACCATAAATCAAACCTCTAAATTAAACACCTGTTTTCTAAAAGTACCACATTCCTCTACCATAAAAAATATTCCAAATAAAACACTTCCCAGAAGAAAAATCCACCCCATGGCACCGACTGTGACTAAGCATGAAGGAAATAGATTAAACCAGGGAGGTTTTACTTGCACATCTCCAGGCTGTGTGAAAATGAAAACAATTGAGACTCAGAACTCTCAAAAGTTACACAGTTCTAACTAGGAAGTCAGTGTGCCAAGCAACATATTAAATGTCCATTTTTTTAAACAGGAGGAATAACATTTTATGTTTTTATTTGAGAAAGAAGATTAGATTCTAATCTTTTCTGGTTTTCCATTTAGATGAGCACTGTAAGTGGGATCATACTTCTATATTACAGGTACATTTTTTTTTCCAAGTCTGTGAATACTTTTAATTTAAAGCCATGGACAGCAACCCAAAGGATCTCTGACCATGCAAAATGTTTTATAAATAGTTCCATGTGCACTGTTCATTTGGAGTCTCACCAGAGATGGATAATGACCTTGTATTTTGTACTCATTTATTCTGAATTAGCCAAACCTTCTGTTTTTAATTACATACTTAATTCACCTACCATGGTCTAATTACAGAAAACAAAACATCATTTAAACAAAAGGTGGCCTTGAACTTAATCTATCAAAACACCAGTTAGTTTTAAAAGTTTTCAGCTCTCAACAAACTGCCAAGACATGCAATAACAATTTTCCAAATGTGATCATAGGCTTTTATAGCAACAGATTTACTATATAATCAAACATCTGTGTATACTTTGAAAACCTGATGTTTTGTCTCACTATTAATGTAAATCTGCTTAAATTTTGATAGACCTTAAAAATCTTAAAGCTGAAGTTTATATTATACAATAATTTATAAATATCCAAGGTTATTTCAGCCTTGAAATGACAAATTCCCATAACCATGGCTACTTATTTACAAAAATGGTCCAGATCTTTGTATACATGCATGTATACAACTTTCCCTAACTTTCCCCAGGACAAATTAGCAGCCTTTCTCTGTGCTATTGTCTATATATATATATTTTCTATATATCTCTTAACCACAGTACTTATAATGATGAACTCTTTTTATTAGTTTAAGGATCTGTTCCCTAACTAGATTGAAAATTTCATGAAAGTAAATTTTGTGCCTTTTATCTCTGTATTCCTAATATGGAGCACAGTGTCTGACACAGAGTACGTCCCAATGTGTATTTATACACAATGCAATCTGTCTTATCTGAACTTTCAGAGTACATGATCTTGCATATAGAAAATTCTAAGAAGCCCATCAAAAAGCTATTAGAATAAATGAGTTATACAAGATTGCAGAATATAAGTTTTAATATACAAAGTCAATTATGTTTCCTTATAATAGCAATGAGGAAATAAGATAAAACAATTCCACTTATAATAACATCAAAATCAATAAAATATTTAATAATAAATTTAACAAAAAGTATAAAACTTATATTCTGAAAATTATAAAAAATACTGAAAACTAAAGATGAGCCAAGAAAATGGAAATATATTCCCTGTTCATGGACAGAAAGACTTAATATTACTAAAATGCCAATACTTTTTAAATTGATCAACAGATTCTAGACATTCAATACAATCTTTACCAAAATTTCAAATCACTTCTTGACAGGCCAAACCTAAAATTTACATGCAAAGTAGACAGAGGAAGAAATGCTACATTGCTGGCACTAAAAATGGAGGACAGGGGTATGAACCAATCAATGCAAAAAATACAGTTCTAAATACTGAAAAAGGCATGAAACTTGAGATTCTGACCCAGTGTCCAGAGGAAGCATGGCTCTGCTGAAACTCTGATTTAGCCTCATAAAACTTAGTTTGGATTTCTGGCCTTCAGAACCATAAAAAAAAATACATTTCCACTGTTTTAAGAGACTAAATTTGTGGTAATTTTTCATAGCAGCAGTAGGAAACCAAATCATGCTCCTCGCCTTCCAAAGGGGTTACATCTGATAAATCCATCATAAGATGAAAAATTCATTTAATATTCCTAACCTACTGGAAATGGTAGCTTATCAATACAGTATACTATAGAGTATTGGTTGTTGATCTTTGTCAACATAAGCCTGACTAGAAGCTGTGGTTTGCTGCTTCTGCCCAGCATCATGAGGGAGTATGGCACTACATGCGACTAGTTAAGGAAAAGTGAAAGTTCAAATTTTGACCTGTAATTTACACAATTAATAATAATTGTATTATTGTAAAGTTGAACAATTTTAACTAAAACCATGATAATTGTCAGGGACTGTCTACACAGATTTTGGTGCCTGTAAGTGGGGCAGTGCTATAACAAATACCTAAAATTATGAAAGCAGCTTTGCATTTGATATTGGGCAGAGGCTGCAAGAAATGCTAGGGTATGACAGAAAAAGCCTAGATGGCTGTTCTGGTTTAGATATGAGGGGGTCCCCCAAAGCTCATATGTAAGACAATGCAAGAGAGTTTAGAGGGGAAATGATTGGGGTGTGAGAGCCTTCACCCAATCAGTGAATTAACTGAGTGGTAACTGGAGGCAGTGGGGTATGGTTGGAGGAGGCAAGTCACTGGGGCATGACTTGGAGTATATATTTTGTATCTGGAAAGTGGAGTCTCTCTATCTGCTTCCTGATCATCATGTGAGCTGCTTCCCTCCACTACACTCTTCTGCCATGATGTTCTGCCTGACCTAGAAACCTGAAGAATAAAGCCAACTATCTGTACATTGAGACCTCTGAAACCATGAGCCCCTAGATAAACTTTTCCTCCTCCACAGTTGTTCTGGTTAAGTCTTTTAATTACAACAGTGAAAAAGCTTACTAAAACAAAAATTAGTACCAGGAGTGGGGTTGTTGCTGTGACTAACCTGACCACGTGGTTCAGAAGTTTTTTTGAACCTTTTGGAATTGGTGGGAGGAATTTTGAGATGTTCAGCAGTGCAAACTAAAAATGCTTTAGAATGTTGTAAGCAGAGCTTAATGGAGGATTCTGTTGGGAGCTCATAAGGCCAGAATGCCAACAGTGAAGACAGGGCTCAAGAGGAAAAGGAGGGCACTATTGGAATTTGGAGTAGAGGCCATTTGTGTTATGATCTGGCTGAGAAGTGATCTGTATCTTGCCTATGTCCTGAGACTTTCTGTGAAGCTGATTTTAAAAGTGATGAACTTTGAATCTAGAGGAAGAAATGTCTAGGCAGCATAGTATTGAAGTGGTGGCATGGATATTACTGGTGGCTCTGAGCCAAATTTATAGTGATAACCAGGAGCAGAAAACAGAGTAGAAAGATTTGAAAAACTTGGACTTGAAAGATGGCAGTAAAACTGAGGCTAAGGAAGTTGAAGTTGTTAAAGATGTTATCCCTACCACAGAAATGCTAAAGACTTTTCCCAGAGACAATGAGAAAAATGGCTTAAGGGCATCTCAGGAGCTGGAAGACCACACCCATTTCAGACTCAAGGAAGTAAAAGTAAAAATTTTCTTAAGACCAGTAAAGCACCCTTCTTCCTCAAGGGAGTCTAGGAAGTTTTTTCAATGAGCTCAGCCACCCTGGTACTGGGAGGTACCAGCTTGTGTCCCTGTAGGCGTGGCTACTGCTCAAGATGATGGCAGAACTTGGTGTCAACCTCATAGTGCTGGTTCTGCAGGAATGCAGAATGTTGGAGTTAGGGGGTCATGGAGGCTTCCACCAAGATTACAAAGGAAGGCCTGGGATTCCAGGCAAAGTACAAGAGGTTCGAAGTCTCTGTGGGCAGCACACAAGAGGGGAAAGTGTGGAGATAAGAGGAGGAAGCCGAAGCTGCACTGGAGACCCCCAAGATTAAGAAATGCCAGTTAATGTGGGTCATTATCCTAGGAAAGCTGTACGAAATGAGCAGAGACAAGCCGACAGAAAGACCACATGGGCTGCAAAACAATGCCACAGGGGTGGAGCTACACAAGCCCTTTGGAGAGATCATCATGATGCTATGTGCTCCAGATGCCAGACACAGAACTACAGAAATTGTTTGCCCAGCTGGATTTCAGTCTTGCTTTGGTCCTATCCCTTCTTTCTATGACCCCATTTTGTGAATGAAAAAGTTTACTCTGTACCATTATATATTGGATTGCTTTAATTTTTAAGGAGCTCAGAATGTGAGATAGCCTTGAGCCTCAGAGAAGACTTTGGACTTGAACTTTGAGCAATCTCAGAACTGTTGAGGCTATGTGGTCTTGGAAATGGATGAAATATACTTTGCATTGTCAGATGAGTGTGAACTTTTGGGGACCAGGGGTGGAATGTTATGGTTTGGATGTGGGAGTATCCCCCAAAAGCTAGTGTGTGAGACAGTGAAAGAAGGTTCACAGAAGAAATGATAGGGTTACAAGAGCCTTAAACCAATCAGTGAATTAATCACCTCATGGGATTAATTGCGTAGTAACTAAAGGCTGGTGGTATGTGGCTGAAAGAGGTGGGGTATTGGGAGATTGGCTTTGGGGTATATATTTGTATCTCTCTCTCTCTCAGAGAAAGAGAGGAACATAATGCAGAGGTTCTAATTCATTTTGGAGAAAATATATATCTCACCATTAGCAAAATATTGCTGAAGCCAGAATTAGACAGGCATTCAGTACAGATAGGTAAATCAAGTCAAGTCGGATCAAGAGGGCCAGTTTTGAGTCCAACAAGTTGGAGACTGTCCATGAGGAATTGAAATGTTATTTCCTTCAGGGCCTTTCTTCCACCCTTATCTAGAACCTCCCCCTGTTCCAACCTGGTGCAGAGGTAACCTGTCACAGAAGTTGTCCCTCCCTACAGGGAGCTATAAAGTTGTTAATTAATGTGTCTTGGGCTATACAATCCTGCCCTTCTCCCTTCAGTCCACCTGTTTCCCACCAAGCATTCCTGGGCCTAGTCACTTACTAGATAAAGACAGAGAAAGAGGGCAGGAGAAAAAAGGAAGCCTAGGACATAAAAAGGGCAGAACATCTTGCTTCTTGGGATACCAGGATACCAGCTGTGGCCTCCTTCTCCCTCCATGGAGAAGTCTGCTACACCTTTTTAAATAAACCCTGCTTTATGTGCTTGCCTTGGTTTCCTTCCTTCCCTCCCTCCCTCCCTCCCTCCCTCCCTTCCTTCCTTCCTTCCTTCCTTCCTCCCTTCCTCCCTCCCTCCTTCCTTCCTTCCTTCCTTCCTTCTTTCCTTTCTTTCTTTCTTTCTTATTTTTTTTAAAGAGAAAGTGAGAGAGGGAGAGAGAGAGAGAGAGAATTTTAATATTTATTTTTTCAGTTATCAGAGGACACAACATCTTTGTTTTCTATGTGGTGCTGAGGATCAAACCTGGGCCGCTCGCATGCCAGGCGAGCGCGCTACCGCCTGAGCCACATCCCCAGCCCTGGCATGCTTCTTTAATGTTCAAATGTCAACATGTGAGGAAGCAGGACTCATCACCGATAATAAGCAGTATCATGGTAGAAATATTACTAAGCTCATGAAGAGATGGGGAACATTTTATTAGAAACTGGGAGAAAAGTGATATTGTTTTATAGTGGCAGAAACCTTAGTTGACTTGTGTCCTATAGTTATGTGGAAAGCAGAATTTATAAAGGATGAATTCGGATATTTAGCTAAGGAGATTTCCAAGAAAAGTACTAAAGGTAAGATGTAGATTCGTTTTACTACTTACAATATAATGCAAGAGGAAACAGATTGAGGAACGAATTAAGCAAAAATCCAAGCAAAAATAACCTAGTATTTGATTACTGGGAAATTAACAGCCTATCTGATTTCAAAAGATGTTCCAATTAGAAGAGGTACTAATAGAAAAGTATGTTCTGCAGAGAAGTCAAGGGTGTGGTTGGATATTTTTTTGCTGTTGCTAAAGAGATTAGGTGTGTGAGTCATGGATCCCCTTGATCATCTCACAGAAATCAGGAATAGTGGATTATCCAGAAAGATCTGTGAAGAACCTTCTTGTCTAATGACATACACCAAGGATCCACAATGTTTTTGAGAATGTTGTACCAGCACAACACTCCCAGCTTGGACTGAGACAGGAATAGGATAAAATTAAGGAAGGTTGTCAGGTTCTCCAAATTCTACAGGTTCAAAACAGGCTGATAAAACTACTTAACAACAATTAATGTACTTTCCTTCAAGAAAAAGGAAAGTTGCTCAAAAGGTAGAGCCTCAGGCACAAAGGGCAAAAAAGCCTTGAGCCATAGAGGATTACTTCCAGGCCCTGAAACATAATGGAATTTTCACTACTGGAGTTTGAAATTACTTAGGACCTCCTATCATTTTACTTTGGGGATGTCTATAAGTGTTATCCCATGCCTTTTCTATTATTTATTGTATTTTGGGGGCAAATGACTTGTTTTCTAATTTTACACATCCACAGATAAGAGGAATTTTGTCCCAGGACAGGTCGTAACTACAGAATAACTCACGCCTCATTTTTTAAAAATTTATTTTTTAATTTTAGTTGTTGATGGACTTTTATTTTATTTAGTTTTTATATGTGGTGCTGAGAATTGAACCCAGTGCCTCACACATGATAAGCAAGCATTCTACCACTGAGGTATAACCCCAGCCCCTCACTTAATTTAGATGATGAAATTTGGGACTTTTAAGCTGATAATATTTAGATGAGATTTTAAATTCTGAGTTGGTGCTAGAGCAAGTTGACACTTTGGGGAATACTGGGATAAGAAGAACTCCCAAGAACCAGAGGGCAGACTGTGGGAAGCTGCATAACAGCCTCCCAAAATGTTCATGTCCTGATTCCTAGAAACACTTGATATTACTTTATATTGTAAGGACTTTACAGATATTAATTAAGGGTTTTTTTTTGGGGGGGAGGTTGGTACCAGGGATTGAACCCAGGAGTGCTTAATCACTGAGTCACATACTCAGCCATTTCTTTTTAAGATATTTATTTTTTAGTTGTAGGTGGTGGACACAATATCTTTATTTCATTTTTATGTGGTGCTGAGGATTGAACCTAGTGCCTCATGAGTGCTAGGTGAGCACTCTATCACTGAGCCACAACCCCAGCACCCCCAGCCATTTTTTTGTGTTTTATTTAGGGATAGTGTCTGGCTGAGTTTCTTAGGGCCCTCATTAAGTTGCTGAGGCTGGCTCTGAACTTGAGATCCTCCTGCCTCAGCCTCCCAAGCTGCTGGGATTACAGGACTGCACCACTGCAATTGGTTATTTTAAGAACCTTGAGACAGGGAGATTATCTTGGATTATACAAATGCACCTAAAATACAATCACAAGTATCCTATAGGGGACAGAGAGAGAGAGAGAGACAGAGGAGGATTTTACATAGAAGATAAAGATCATGTAACAGAAGCAGAATATGAAAGCAAAGATGCTACACCATTAACTTTCAAAATTGAGACTGGGCTTTGACAATGATTCAAGGAATGCAGCTTTAGAGGCTGAAAAACAATACAGGTTCTCTGCTAGAGCCTTTCAGAGAGTACAACCCTGTGGACAGCTTGATTTAGACTCCTAAGATTTTGTTCATATTTCTCTCCTCCAGAACTGCTAAAAATTTTTTTCTATTGTTTTGAGCCACTAAATTTGTGGTAATTTGTTACAGCAGCCAGAGGAAAGTAATAACAGACTTCTTTCCTTTTCTAAACAAATTCATTCCTCTGGAGAGCCCCTGGAAAATCCATTTAGTCTCAAGGTTAAAAACCATATATATAAGACAACTCCTAAATTACAGCCTAAACCTAAATTTGCATATATAACTGTGTACTTGAAGGTAGAATATAAAAGATGTATTTCACACTAAAATCTGAACTCCTGATCCTTTCCCACCCGATAGGCTCCACCCACATTTCCCCACAACTTGGTTATACGCAACTCTATCCTGGTTTTCTTCAAAGATCCTAGAAATCATCCTGAATCTTCTATTTCTTTCATTCTCATTTCCAACCAATCTTAGAATCCTGTTGTCTTGTATCTTCAAAATTATCAAGAACCTGATTGAATCTTACTGCTTTCAGTGCTGTTTCACTACATGATTGTTTCTACATTTGTACACTAGATTGATTCTCAAATATGGCCAGAGTAAACTTTTTAAAGTCAATCTATATAGATCAAGTTATTTCTCTATGGCTACTTATTTCTTTTAGAATAAATGCCCTAAACCTATGATGCCTTCAAGACCCTACTATTTTGTCCACCCTGTCATTTCAACACCCTACTCTCCTGACTTAATCTTTTTATGCTCTGGTCCTCATTCACTCACTTCCCACAGATGTGTCTCTTTGCTGTTCTCCCAATACACCAAAAGAAGCTTCCACTTCAGAGATTTTGCAGGGTTGATTCTTCTACTGGAACATTATTTCTCCAAATATCCATGTGTTCACTCCCTGCTTGATCCTTTACCTTCTTTTAAGTCTTTACTCAAATGTCTATCTCAATAAAGCCTCTCTAAGAATCCTATTAAATACTGTAAACTCCTCCCCCTAACACAGGCCCCACCTGACTCCCTGCCCCCATAGCATTTATCATCTTTTATCATATGGTATAACTTACTAATTTATTATTGTGATTTTCTCCATTAGAATATACACTCTAATGTGAAGGTAGAGATTTTTGTTTGGTTTATTTACTGATATATCACCAATATCTAGAAAAGTGTCAAACATATATTAGTCACTTTTGGCTATTTTTGACACCTTGCAGTTCCATATACAACTCAGAAGCAACATAGTTCTACAAAAAACTATTTTGACATTGTTGAATGAATTCTGAACAATGATGAAAGCTTATCATCCTTACACCTACCCTCTCAAAACAAACAAACAAACAAAACATACAAGAATCTACATATGTTAACAACTTCAGTCACTTGTGGAAGCTTTTTAAAGAACTAAATCACAGAAGAATACGCAAAATAAAACCAGCAAGACCAAATAATGTATTGTTTAAGAACATATGTGTAGATGGTAAACATTCAAAGAAAGGAACAGAATTACCACAAGATCAAAGACAGTGTATATATTTCTATGGGGAAGGGAAGAGGATATATAGGGGGCTCCCAAGGAACTGTAATTTATTTTTCTTAGGTGGTAAAAATTTGGGTATATGAAATTATTCGTTAAACTATACATTACAATGTCTGGTGTACAGTATATAAGGGTATAAATAGAAATATAAGAATTACAAAAGGTAAAAACAGAAACAAATACAAATAAAAGCAAATGCAGAAAAACAAACAAAAACCTTATATATGCTAAATCTTGGGTTTAGTATTTTTAAATGCTGTATGCCTTGCCAAAAGACATAGTTTAAAAAAAAGACATGTATATATTTTCTCTCTTTATTATAATTTCAAATATTGAGAGAAAATAATGTATACATTCTCATAACTGCTTTCTTTCAATAACTAACATTTTACCTGTTTTGCTTGCTTCTTTGCTTTCTACACACACATATAAAATTTTAAAATTTTGAACCATTCTGCACAATACTGTGTGCAGAAAGAATATCACAGCACTTCTCATCTAAATACTTTAGCATGCATCTTTTAGGAATAATACATTATCACGCTGGGGCTGTAACTCAGTGGCAGAGTGCTTGCTTGGCACACCTGAGGCACTGGGTTCTATCCTTAGCATGGTATAAAAAAATAAGCAATTAAAATAGAGCTGTGCTGTCCATCTACAACTACAAAAAAATTAAAATAAAAAAGAATACTTTATCACAGAATTACTTCCATGCTTAAGAAAATGGTTGTTAAATCTATAAAATATCTAATATCCAATAAATATACAGTAAGAATGGAAAGTCTGGGAAATATGCCTATCTATTTATCTATCTATAACCTAATTGAAAAGTTACCCATCAAGTGCTTAAAAATCTACATTCACAGCATTAAAATAAGCTACCTTGTGACAAAAAACATTTCAATTAGATGATTACTATGCAGATTGGAAAATCCAATGAAAATACCTCCATGATGTTATTAAAAATTACTTTGATATATTTAAAATTTTGATTTGAATGAATTCTATTAATCAAACAGCATTTTTAGCAACAATTTAGCAAAAATTATTTCATAAACTGAAACCAGAGTTCATCACTGATTAAAACTTTTAAACTTTAAATTGACCAGGAAGCAAATAAATAGTGGGAAATAAAACAAATACTGAATGAGAAGTAGTATGAAAAACAGTCTTTCAACAAGAGTGCAATTAAACCTAAAATTTATCAATATTAAATGGTCACCCATATATTAAAATTAATATTCCATTTTCTATCAAAAATTCTATTTTCTACTCAAGAAGTTATCATGTAACAAAATATTTAAAATTAATAATCTAATATTTTTGATCATTTGCTAAGACTTTATTTGAAATATAATATCTAATGCTCCTTGACATTTGACTCATTTCTTTTTAAATAAAAATAAGTTCTCTACTTTAAAATTCTGTAGGGTTCATTATCAGGATATTTTGTAAAATGTGACATGGGGTAAATTCAAAAGGAAGGTTTAAAAAGGAAAGTACTAGCTTCTAAATGAATCCTGTTAATACTGGTGATCAGGAAACTCATGAATATAAATCAAAGCAGAAACTGGTAAAATGGAAAAACAATCTCAATACTTGTTATTCTAATGCACAAGAATTTCTATAATAAAGAAAGTATCACTAGGGATATTAGATGCCATTTTCTTATGTGGTATTAAGTACTATTGGGCTGGGGATGTGGCTCAAGCGGTAGCACGCTCGCCTGGCATGCGTGCGGCCCGGGTTCGATCCTCAGCACCACAAACAAACAAAGATGTTGTGACCGCCGATAACTAAAAAATAAATATTAAAACTCTCTCTCTCTTTCTCTCTCTGTCTCTCTCTTAAAAAAAATCCCTTAAGTACTACTAACAGTCAAACTCAATTTAATACTTAATCCAGAGCACACCACAAATATGCAAGTCATATTTTTGTCTATGTCAGAAGACATTTATGTATGATATTTTTCTCCTTCTGATTTCTTACCCAGTTTTGCAAACAATTACAATATTTTTACCAGGCCCAAAATCCCAAACCCCTTATATTCAATCATAGATTTCCCTTCTTTTTTTAGTCCCTGAAACATCAGAGGATTAAAAAAAAAAAAAAACTGTAAATAAATCCTAACTAGTTACAAGGCTAATTTCTAGCTACTCTCATGAATAGGAACTATAGAGCTTTTCAACTATTAATCATTTATAATAAATATCCACTTTTTAAAAAGAATTTAACCTTTATTTTATTTATTTGCTTTTATGTGGTGCTGAGGATTGAACTCAGGGCCTCATCCATGCTAGGCAAGTGCTCTACCATTGAGCCACAACCCCAGCCCTAACTCCAGTTCTTTCAGCTAGAATTCACATTTGAACAAACAAGAAAATGCCAAACTGAAGGTAAATATGTCAAATTTAAAATCATTCTTACAAGTAATTAATTCTCTGTTAAATTTAATAAAGTAGCTAGCAGATGGGGTAGGGGGAATTCTATTTGCTTTGAAGTATATAGTACCTTATTATCTTAAATTCTTCTCTTTGAAAAAAACTATTTAAATCTTTATTAACTGATCTGTAAGAATTATCAGTCTGGTCCACATGACTACATAATCTTATGTACCTATGGCCACCAGAAATTCTAATCTCACAGACAATGAATTCTGAATGTCAGTGAGACATTGCTGCTCAATCAAAAATGACTTCCATTAAAACTTAATATTTTAACTTTCTTGAAATTTTTAAAAGCTTTTCCATTTCTACTACAATCTGGTTTTTTAGATCAGTGGTATCTGGTCAGTTTATCTATGGGTAAATAATTAAGTGTTCACGTATCTATCATTAGGGCCAAGAAATAGTATTCTTGAAAAAATAGGGAGAACTTCATGTTTCCCCTACTGATCTCACTCCAAGACACCAGAACTAGAACATCATTGATTCCTACGGCTCATGTAAAGGAACACAGAGATTAGGGAATAAGGGCTTCTAGTCAAATGTATCAATGCCTCACCTTGAAAAGGAGAGGAGTTGAACTGATAGAATGGAAAGGAGCTACAGTGGGCTGGGGCTCAGTGGTAGAGCGCATGCCTAGTGCGCGCAAGGCCCTGGTTTCAACCCTCAGCACCAAATAAAAATAAATACATAAAAACAAAGGTATTAAAAAAAAACAAAAGGAGATAGAGCTGCTCATTTCTAAAGGAGAGTTTAGTGATAAAGGAGACCAAGAGAAAATTATCACTCCAAGAAAATCATACATAATAGAGACACACTACAACAGTTAGAACCAGATTATGCCAGTGTAATACTACTGTCTTGAGATAACTAGTGTGACCCCTGCCTCTTCTATCCTTCTATACTGCCCCCTCCTCCACCTCTTCATGAGCTAAACCAGAAGACCACCAAAAGTCACTTAGGTGGCTTTTCCTAAGGTGTAGAATGGGTAAGAAACAGGTAAGATTTAAATCAAATATGAGATTAAAGATTTTAACTTCAGACTTTTACTAACCAAAAATGATCAAAAAGGTGTAACACCTGTCTAAAGTCATAGTTAAGGGGCAGAAAAGAAAAATTAGAAAGATAATGCTTCAAAGGAGATTTGTTTAAAAAAAAAAAAAGAAAAGAAAGGGCGGGGAGGCATTTCAGGTATATACTCCGTGAGTTGTAAAAGTGCTATATCATTTATTTACACATCCTGACACTAGGAAAAATCCTCAAAGAACTGCTAACAAAAAACCTGATAGCCCAAACTATTCTTTAAATTCAAGGACAGGCTGATATATACCCCACCCCACCCACAAGAAACAAACAAGCAGTAACATCTATGATAAATTCTCAGGTGACAGCTGTAATCTGCCTTCACTTAATTTAACCTTTTTTGGTTGAACATACACCCAATGCTAGATAAAGCCAGTCTCCTCTCCTCACTGATCCTACTCTGCCACCTTAAACATGGAAATCCTTTGAAATCCGTTTTTTTGTTGTTTATTTCTTTGTTTTGGTACTGGGAATTGAACCCACAGGCACTTCACCACTGAATCACATTCCCAAACTCTTTTTTATATTTTATTTAGAGAGAAGACTCACTTAGGTACTTGGTACCTCGATAAATTGCTGAGGCTGGCTTTGAACTCACAATCTTCCTACCTCAGCCTCTCAAGCGCTGGGATTATAGGCATGTGCCACTGTACCTGGCTCTTGAAATCCATTTTTGATAATCATTTCTTATTACTCCAAGGCTCTTTCTGGTTAATTTCATATATATAAAGTGTGTGCACATACATACATATATAATTTTTAATGATGCATTGTAATTATACATACTAGTGGGATTCACTGTTACACATTTGTATGTCATGAACTCTTCCCACACTGAATATTCCCCAGTTTACAGGTTCATTCTGTATTTTCAACTACCTAGTGGATTTATATGTAGTCCAGGCATGGCAAACTTAACACATTCACATTAGAACTTATTAGGTGGCCCTCCACATAAAACCCATTCTTTCCACTTTTTCTACTCTTTGCTTCAAACAAGAGCAATACCATCAAACTAATTCTCTAAATCAGAAAACTTCCTCTTTGCCCTATTTCTCTGACATAACTGGCCATCAGATCTGGGAGATTTTTAAATGATCTAATATAGATGATTTCTTGAATCAAGTCTCTCTTTACCTTAATCCACTTTGGCAATTTCAAATAGTATTCAATCCAGTATTCCTAGATCTCCAGTGTCTCAAATTCCTGTAAGTTTTACTTTGACACTAAAGACCAAATTTGATAAGTGTTCCTTTGGTAATAATTATGCACTAGCTATTCACTGTCCAAAGGATTAGGGCTAAATCCATGCCAGCTTGGTAGCATGCCTTAACTTGGCAGGATAGGTCCCTGCTGTATCATATCCAGTATCATTCTGCTCAGCAGCTTCCTATCTATGAATCATGGCAAAATGTTTCATAATAGCTCACATTAATGGAGACCTAATAGTTAAAAAATGGAGTCAAGAGGAAAAAAAAAGTATAGGTAACTATAAATATGAAAGACATTCCTTTTATTTTTATTAGAGCTTTATAGTTATACACAGAAGTGGATTCATCCCAACAAACTCATACATGCATGGAAGTCAACTTCAGCTCATGATTACCCCCTTTTCTTCCCTTCTCCCTCCCCCACTCCCATTTCCATCCTCTATACTAGAGTCTTCCTTTTGTCTATTAACTTGTATTTGATTGGTTCTTCATGTTATTGTATCCTTCCCTCCCCCTTTCCTTTATTTTACTATAGCTTCCATATATGAGAGAAAGCATTCAACCCTTGAGTTTCTGAGTTTGGCTAATTTCACTTAGCATTTTTTTTTTTAAATTACATCCATTTACCAGCCATAATTTCATTCCTTTTTGATGGCTGAGTAGAACTCCATTGTGTGTGTATACACACAACAATTTCTTAATACACTCATCTACTGATGAACATCTGGGTTGATCCTATAATTTAGCTATTGTGAATTGTGCTGCTATAAACATTGATGTGGCTGTGTGGATGTAGTATGCCAATTTTAGATCTTTGGGGACAATACCAAGGAGTAGGATAGCTGGGTCATATGGCAATTACATCCCTGGTTTTCTGAGGAATATCCAAACTGCTTAGGAAAGAAATTCTTTAAAGTGAAACGTGAATTTTTAGCATACTGAAAGAGTTGTTATGCAATGATGACTACTTGGATAGCTTGGATTACTTAATTTCCTTAACTCAAGTTTTTTTTTTCTCCTGAAAGAGTAAAATTCTATAATAAAGGCATATGGGAAAATAGATGTTTGCAGATTTTAGTTGCAATTCACTGGTTTCTGCAAACCAAATAAGAACTTATCTGCACTATATTTCTATTGTGACTTACATAGACATTTAAGGGAAAATCTTTAGTGTTCATAGTCAGGACACAAATGATTAAGTGTTTAAAACCAAAAGTAAGGCAATTTCAAGCATTTTGTTCCGATACTGAAATTGTAAATTAGATTGTAAATTTATTCACACTGAAGAATATAAACATGAGAATATAAAAATGACTGTTTTAGATATCCTCCATTAGCAGAGATAATACACAACAGACTACTCATTTCATTAATACAAGAACATGGCTGGTTATTATTAGCTTTCTTTCATATGTTAAGTATTTGTGTATTTGTAGTTTTGGATATTAGGCAGCTTTATTTGGATTCTCATATTAAGATACAGAATTATAAACTAAATTGGAGGCCTGTGGAATTACAATTTGGTACTCTAACTCAGGTTGCTGGGTTAAATAGTATATTAATAGTATATTGCATATATGTATCATTACTTAATTCATAAAGGAAAAAAGTTTCTTAAAAACTATGTGACAGGGGCTGGGGCTGGGGCTCAGTAGCAGCACACTTGCCTGGCATGTGTGAGGCACTGGGTTTGATTCTCAGCACCCATATAAATAAATAAAAAATAAAGGTCTATCAACAACTAAAAAAAAAAAAACATAAAATAAAAATCTATGAAACAAATCAATGAAATTAAGATATCATTTTTAAACATTTTTTTTTAGTCATTGATGACCCCATTTATTTATTTATTATATGCAGTGCTGAGAATTGAACCCAGTGCCTCACACATACTAGGCAAGTGCTCTACCACTGAGCTACAACCTCAGCCCCAGATATCATTTTTCTAAAAATCTTTCATATGCTATGATACATACATTAGTTTGATATTATCTTTCATTCGTCTTCTTAAGACCTGTCTATAATTCTGGGAAGAAAATATTTCTACTATTGATAGACAAAGTTACAAAACAAGATAACTTTGGTTTTGAATCAAGACAAGGTTTCTAATTTTAAGAAATAGTGGTTATTAATAGAAAATCTTCCATCATGAATAAAGACTTTCTATTATTTTTTTAAATAAGAGAATGATACTATGGAAATGGTACCTAACCTAATAATGTAAGGACATGAAAAAAAGGTGTCAGTTTTTAGTTCAACCAGACCAATAAATGTAATAGGCTCCAAAAGAATAATCTACTTCTAACCATGAAAGATATACATCAGGAAGTATGATGGAAATCAATTATGGAAAGTTTTCTGATATTGAATTACTACTGTGTACATTCTGAAAAGCTGACTTAATTATTAAAGTATCAAAGTAATTTCAGATTTAAAGAAATTTAAATTATGACAGTTTAAGTAAAAACTAATCCATTATAAAAATAATCCACTATAAAAATCACCCTGATAAATGCATTACTAGTTACCTCAAACAATTATAACTTATTTGAAATCTAATGGTTTATTGATTTCAAGAGGTAAACACTATAGGTCATCAGTCTTAAAATAAAAGATTATAAATTAGATTGCCCACTCTTTGATCCTAAATTCCACTATTGGTTAACATTTCTTTTGTTGTCATCACCCCAACAGTCCCCAAAGCTTACTGACTAAACATCCAAAATGAGGTTATGAACAGAAAGCCCTCATAGTCAAAATAACTTTCCCAGACATCAACATTAGCCAAAACATATGCTTGGAGTTCAAAATTTTTTAAAAAATGTAAAGTAGCCAATTTTTAAACACAATCTTCTAAATAAATTATATTTTAAAAAGAACAAATTACTGTGAAGAAAGTTTGTACTTTCTAGAACTCTTTTTTGTTAGACATTTTTCTTTTTGCCATGTGCTTTAAACATCTTAATAAATTCCAACATGGTGACAAGAAACCACATACTGCACCTGTGCTTTCTATTTTAATTAATCCAATAAGTACAGGCTTGCTCATTTTAATTTGTAAAGGAAATGATGATATGCATTTTAACTTAAGGTATGAATTACCTAAATAAGCTGAATTAGCTTAATGTTTCAATAGACTTTGCCTAGACAAACCATGAAATAAAATTTCAGAAACTAGGGATCCTTAAATGTCATTTTTAGAAATAAGAAAGCAAAATGCTCATTCTTCCTCAGGTAGCCAAATGGATTAAATTATACTGAAGAAAGAAATCACTGGAGCAATTCAGAGTCATTAAATTTTTTATCTGTGACTACTATGGAATCTATTAAATCCAGTTTAGTTGCTTAGTGACTATTAACATCAACTTGTACATAAATACTATCTTTGAAGCCGGCCACTTTCCTTTCTGAACAATGGTTATGTTTACCTTAAATATCTCAGTAGACTAATGGTCAAAACCTTACAACAAGTCTACATGTACCTAGACAACCACATGACACAACTGTACACACACTGCACCATCTGTTGGATATGGCTGCCAGCACAATTTCGTGAGCTGGCAAAGGATTGAAATAGTCAAGAATTCTGCAAGTATTTCAAAGTGCAGGCTTCTCATTAATTTTAATTTCCTGTTGGCTCTACAAGGAATGAGTGAGTAGTGAAAGCACAATGTGCCACATACACTCGAGTTTATGCCACATGTACACCTGTAATCATAAACTCTTATCCAGGGGCTATCCACTGGCACATTTAGGATTTTACGTGTTTATTTCTTTTTTACCCTAAAAGAAATAAATCTGAAACATCTACAGTTATCTCTTCATACTTTGCTAATACACTCTCTCACATCTGGAAATACTTGACAATAATCATTTAATTAATGCAAAGCTAATTGATGACAATGTGCTTAAAAACTTCACTCTAAATAAAGTGGTTTCTTCAGTCCACAGAACCAAAAACTGAAGGGAACAAGCAGTCCTTTGACTAAGCAGTACACTACAAGAGAAATTTTTTATCCATCATCTCTTTAAAATGCAAAGACATCATTTGTATTTAAACAAATAAAGTAGATGATAGCAAACTGCCAGTGGGTAAAAAACAAACAAAAAAACAAACAAAAAACCAATTGGTTACTACTGCTGGTTATGTTCTCCTGAAGGTTTTCAGAATCTGTCTTGCTGAGGGCTTTCTAAAGTGCTACCTTTTAAGAGTTCCTGTAATCCACTGCTGTCTCCAGTTTCTTAATTACCCATTTACTACTGAGGGTAACGTTGAAAGGTGAAAAGACCCTGACAAGAAAATGTTTCTCCAGAAGAAGGGAAGACACCCAAAATGCCCATGGTGGCTCCAGCAGCAGGGCTGGTACTTTCTCTTGAGTTTTACTATTTTCTGCATTTTGCAGAAATGACTTGTTTTGTTTTGTTTCCATATAACCCTATTGAATTACCAACTAAGGAATCAGAGGTACGACTGCAGAAAACCTAGGAAAGCCCCAGGCAAGTTTACACTTAGAGGAGAGGATTTGTTTTTCCTCTGCTACAATTATTGAGACTTTTCCTCCAGTACTGCCCAAGGGGATTCTTATATGCCTTAGCTCAAAAGAACAACATGAATTGAATAAATATTTAAGAATCAGAGTAATCAAGAAATGTTAACTGACAATTCAGTTTGGGTCAAAAACAAAATGGTTGATTTACCTAATTCCTCTTATACTAGTAATTATTGTCAATCCAATTTCTTTCTGTTTTAAAAAAATTTGGAACCAATATAGTGGATTTAACAGATGGCTTTTAAAGTTTTTGTTCTTATTCCAAATTCTTTACGTTACCCAAAATATATCTATTTAAATATGATACTGTAATTTTTGCAAAACAAGATCTACATGCGCTCTATTTAACACTAAACAATCTGGATGCTAAGGCTGTTTGGAAATAATTCTAACAAAAACTGAAACATTAGACAAGTGCTATAATAAACAGATTTGCCTTTTACATTTGTTTTGGAAATCTTCAGAGACACAGCCTAAATAGAACTATTTAGTAGAATTAAAATTATTACCACAGGTCAATTAGTTGAAATATACTTTATCGCCCATCTTTATATGATAACCCTCAACTGGTGACATCATAAACTGTATTATCATCTTATTACATCCAGGAACATAAAATGAAATATACTTCCCAGCACATCTAAAAGACAAATGATAAAATGATTTAAAAGAAAAATACATAAATTATATTGCATTCAAGCTTTAAGATAAAAAGTGCTTCCTATTCTGCACATCTGTCTAGCATGTGCCTCAATGAATAAACTTTGCCCTTTAGGAATCTGCTTTGACGATGAAGTGTCCTCTCTTATATTTCTTTCTTGAAACCTATTTTCCTCAAGGCAGAAGGATGAACATTTTATGTCCTGAAAATATGGTCAAAATAAGTTGAGCTTGTTTTAAGCAACTTCTGTTATTCATAGAAATCACACAAAATTCAGTTCTCTTTTGGAAGGTAGCTTTGAGGAGATAACAAAAACCTTAGCACAATTTACACTTTGATGAGTCACATTTTTTAAACATTCTATATCTAATAGATGAGGGAGTGATTAAGACCAGATTTTCTTTATTATTAACAGCTGGTATCTCAAGTGGAAATCTATCTTTGCTTTTAGTCCACATCCCCATTTTGTGAGCAAAGTATTCTACCAAATCACTTCACTGTGCCCACCTATGCCTCTTCTCTAATTATTCTCTCTGTCCCCTTATACACTTATCTTTTGCCATACTCACTATGACTCTTAGAAATTCTTTACGTATCTCCTGGCAATCATCCCTTTATTCATCTTTATTTATTCCCATCTACATTTCCCTCAGTGGCTATTACATTTCATCAAAGGGATGAGAGGGTTGAACAGTTCCAGTTAACAGTATAATAAATGCTGGGGAAGAACTATTCTAGTCACTCCCTTATTCTCCACTCCTTGTTCAAGGCTATCTGCCCTGTAAAAGTCAAAAAGTTAATAACTTTGCAAAAATTGTATCTAGCCATATAATCCCTTCAAATCCCTTTCTTACTGGAAAGGTTCCCTCCCCACTTTTAAAATTTTTACCTTTAATTTCCCACTTTATAGTACTCTTCAATTGAGTAAGTCAACTATTTTGTTAAATGATCTTTCTTAATGTTTCCTGCATTGATTCTTGGTTTTTCTTTTCGTTTCTCTGTTTTATTTCAAGCTTTGCCACAGACCTGATTTCCCCTCTCTCTAGTCAGACCCTATTGACATACAGCTATTGTCAATCAATCCTATATGCTATCCTTAAGATTACTATCTTAAAATGCCTTTCATCATGTTATTCTCCAACTTAAGTTCCTTCAGTAGCTTCCCATTCTCTATGAAATACAAATTCAGACTTTGTCATCTGACTTAGACCCACCTTTCACTTTTATGTCCCATATTGTTCCAAATTAACCACCACAAACTTGAAGGTCTCTACTTGTATTAGTCAGCTTTTCCTCACTATGACCAAAATATCTGGCAAGAACAACTTTGAGAAGGAAATGATTTATTTTTGATCATACAGAGTTGCAGAGTTTTATTCCATGGTTGACCATCTCCATTGCTTTGGACTTGAGGACAGAAAGAGCATCATGGCAGCAGGGCATAGTAGAAGAAAGCTTTTCAGCTCATGGTAGTCGAGAAGGGGCGAGGAGAAGGAGGGAGAGAGACAGACAGAGAGTGAGAACTTGAATGAGAGAGTAAGCAAGCATGCCCTCAAAGAGCGAGCCAGGGACAAGATATAGTCCCCAAGGCCATGCTCCCAGTGACCTTGTGCTCTACTTCTTTAATGTTTTGAACAACCAATAATAAAAATTAAAAAAAAACAACAATGCCCCACTTGCCTAAAGTTTTCACCGCCTCCTAGTAGTCCATTCAGCTACCAAAGGATTATTTCACTGAAGAGGTCAGAGCCCTCATGATCCAATCACTACTCCAAAGCCCTACCTCTGGACATTGCTGCACTGGAAACCAAGCCTTTGACACATGAGCTTTTGGGAGACATTCCGGATTCAAAACAATACTACTTTATTGTCACCCAATATACCTTGTGCTTTTCTACTGCTACACTTTTGGATTTTTTATTTTTTTGGTGGTTGAGGGGATCGAACCCAGAGCCTCATGATGCAAACTGAGGCTCTACCTCTGAGCTACCCTAGCTACCCACCCCTCCACTCCTCCCACCTCCACCCCTGCCCTTTAAGCTTTTATTTTATAACATCAATCTTTGAAAAGACTGCCTTTCTTCTTTCTTCTCTCTTTTTTAGGGGGGGGGTCAGGGTATTGAGGATTGAACCTAGGGGTACTCTATCACTGAGTTACAACCCTAATCCTTTTTATTTTTGAAATAAAGTTTTGCTAAGTTTGAGCTGGCCTCAAACTTTTGCTCCTTCTGCCTCAGCCTCAGGAACTGCTAGGATTACAGGTGTGTGCCACCTTACCTGGCTTATGCTATCCAGATATAGTCTCTCACCATATTATAATTTCATAGATTACTCCATCCCCTTTACTAACTCCCCTCTTATGCCAAATCAAAATTATAACTCTGAATCACAACTTAACACTTCTTGATAAATAAATATGTATAAAATTTATTTTTTTACCCATAGTGCTTAGCCTATGGGTAAAAGCACAAAGTAGTACATTTGTTAAATTAGCTTAATTTTTCTAATAAATTTTGAGATTCCAAGATAAAAGGTCTCTAAAATCTATATTAGGCTGAAAACATTACCAGAATTTACTTGTAAGAGGTAGTTGGCTGGTCTTGGGCTGTAGCTCAGTAGTAGAGCACATGCCTAGCATGTGTGAGGTCCTAGATTAGATCTCAGTACTGGAATACACAATCAATCAAACAAATAAATAAATAAGAGCTAGCCATTGGGAAAAAAAAGACTAAGTTTCGAGAGACAACTGAAGGCTACATGTAAAATACTGTGTGCACATATACAAAAAAATTTAAAAGTAGGGTACTGAAATGACCCTTATCGAACTCACTAAAGTCCTTCCATCTTCTGAATTTAATATTCTAATTTCTCTTGAAGTCTATCACATTTTCTATTAGATTGTTTGCAAAGATAATTTCTATCATTTCTTCCATTTCATAAGGCCCTTTGCATATGTGACTTTGCTGTTTTTCCCAAAATGAGGTGAAATTTATATCCATATACCTTGAATCTGGACTGGCTTTCTGACATATTTTGACTAACATAATATGCAACAGTGACACAACTTATGATTTTATTTTTTTATTGTGGTAAAATATACATTACATTAATTTTAAAAAAATATGTTTAGATCTTTGATCCATTGAGTAGATTTTTTGTATATAAAGTATGGGAAGGGCTGAACTACATTTTTTCATGTGGATATCCAGTTTTCCCAGAACCATTTATTTAAAATGTTCTTTACCCACTGAATGGTGCTATAATTTTGATGCTGAATGTCACCAAAGACCTATGCATTAAAGGCTGGTACTGTTGGAAACTGGTGGAATGTTTGAGAAGTGGGATCTAGTATGAGAATCTTAGGTCATTGGGGGCATGCTCACAAAGGGAACTGAGAGACCCAGCCCCTCTCTTTCTCTCTTGCTTTCTGGTCATGAGCTGAAAAGTTTGCTCTGCTACTTGTTCCCTGCCACTGCCAGCTAACATTCCCACCAGAGGTCTAAAAACAATGGGTTTATGATTATGCACTGTAACTTTTAATAACTTCATAAGTTAATTCCTCAGGTGTAAGAATGAACTTGGTACTCTTCTCAAAATCTTTTGACCACAGATATGAGGATTTAGTTCTGAGCTCTCTATTTTATTCTACTGGTATACCTGTTACTCTGTATGCCAATACCACAGTGTTTTCATTAGAGCAGTTTTGTAGCAAGTTTTGGAATCAGGAAATGAGACCTTCAACTTTGTTTTCTTTTCCAAGATTGTGTTCACTATAAAGGGTACTGTGGAAATCCAAATCAATTTTAGCATGAATTTTTCTATTTTTACAGAAGCACTAGAATTCTGATGTAGATTATATTGAATCTGTAGAACACTTTGGGCAGTATTAATATATTTTTTAAATATTATTTTTTAGTTGTAGTTGGACACAATACCATTATTTTACTTTTATGTGGTACTGAGGATTGAACCCAGGGAACCGCACATGCTAGGCAAGCGCTCTACCACTGAGCCACACAACCCCAGCCCCAAGTTTTATTATCTTAATAATATTAAGTTTTCTAGTCTTTGAATAGGAGATGTCTTGTCTTTTCACATATTCTTTAACTTTTTTCAGCAACATTTTGTAGTTTTTAAATGTACAAGTCTTTCACCTCCTTGGTTAGGAACATTCCTGAATATTTCATTCTTTTTAATGCTACTATAAATGAACAGCATGTATATTCTAAACTGGGATCAAGAGGCCTTGCAAATTCTGTTTTCAAGCTCTCAGAAGGCTGTTACTGCCACATAAAAACCTCAACGGGATCATATGAGCTACCCAACACTCAGCACAACTGCCAGACACATGAGCAGGTAATTTTAGAAAAACTATACAACTGCCTTAGTCAAGCTGGCAGATAAGTACAACCACTTGAGAAAGAAGGATTACTCAGTTAAACCTGACCAAACTGTTATCCCACAAAAAAGTGAGCAAATAAAATAGTTATCTTAAGCCATTAAGTTTTGGGATGGTAGCAAAGAATAACTGAAACTGAATTAAATCACTTTATTTGCTCTTTCTTAATTATGATAATTTATTCATTACTTATAGCTCACTCATTTCAAACCATTTCCCAGAGGCTATTAAGATTTATTCCAACTGAGACAAGACAGAGTTTTTGATGCTAAGTACTCTACATTATTCATCATGTTCATGAATGATTTAAAGCTTGAATGTCAGCATACTAAATAATTTATAATTTTTTTTAAAAGTAGACAACTTAAATGAAATCTTACCAGATCTAAAAAAATGCAGTTTTTTTCCCTAATTTCTTATTTCAATATTGAAAAAACGGTAAACAGGCATTACAACCTGTGATTTACACTAAGATTTGCTAGTAATTATTACTAAACTTTTTGAGGATGGATTTTAAAATTTTATCATGACATTATTAGAAAACTCAAATAATCACATTATTTAGGAGAAAAGTATTTAAACTTAAAAACATTCCAAATCTCAAAGCATTGAGGTATCATGATATCTAGGCAAAATGGCTTAATATTGCTTAAGAATTTTAAAGATATGCATGTATCTAAATTTTTATTTACTTATAAGTTCTGTGTTTATTTAATAAATATAAAACATTACAATTTTATTTGGAAAAAATCTTACAGAATACTATCAAAAGTAAAAAATTATTTAAAAATTACAAAAATTTACTTCATAAAAAATTTTACTCCATTAAAGAATTTATTTTGAGAATCTATTCTTTCAAATTCTGCAAACAGTTGCTTTAAAACTGAGTATCTGTATTCCTTGCACCATTTAAAAGAAATAAATAATAGTGGGCCAAAAGAAATAAAGAAAAATACATAATAGGTGATAAGGCAGTTTTAACTGACGCTTATATGTGACCTAAATACATATAGTACAGGACTATTATTTCTGACAAACCAAGCAGAATTAGCACTCAAGTAGAAACTAATTCAGTTGCTTTCAAAGTCAAAGCAAATTTTTCAAAGTGTATGTCATAAATGCATTTTCATCTTTTATTCTGGTAACTGAGTTTACAGTCAGAAGTATCTCATATTTGCACTATTGAAAAATTCTTTTGTAATAGTTGTCATTTTAGTTTTAAGAAATCCTATATAGTTATCTGAATTTGAGCCATGATTTATTTAACTATAAGCAATTATTTATGTTCTCTGTAAAAATCTTTCTGCAAACAAACTACAATTTCACTATTTCCCTACTCATACACATGGCTATATGTTATATATTAATAGTCCATAATTTGTATTTATAAATTATGTGTCTTGATGTGATGATAAAATACAAATGTAAAAAACATAAGTGGAAGAATTCAAATGTACTTACAAAGTCAAAGTCTCCATCTTGAGGAACTTTCCAGTTATCAGGAAAAACATTTTTGGACATAGGAAAGGGTTCATGCATGTTCTGATTACAGTTTTCATGATTCTTATTCTTGAAGTCTTGCTTATCAAAGTAGTCCATGAAAGATGGTCTTTGTACTTGTGGTGAAGTTGCATTTCCTTAGGAAAACAAAGAACATAAGGAGGGGCATAAGCTCTTACATTTAAAGATATATAATCTTTATTGAAGTGTGATTTTTTTTTATTTATTGGTACCAGGGATTGAACCCAGGGTAACTAAACCACTGAGCCACATCTTCAGCTTTATTTTTTTATTATTATTTTTTGTACCAGGGATTGAACTCAGGGGCACTTGATCACTGAGCCACAACCCTAGCCGTAAATTTGTATTTTTACTTAGAGACAGGGTCTCACTGAGAGCTTGCTAAGTACCTTGCCATTGCTAAGGCTGGATTTGAACTCTTGATCCTCCTGCTTCAGCCTCCCGAGCTGCTAGGATTACAGGCAAGTGCCACCATGCCCAGCTGAAGTGTGATTTTTAAAATTGAGCCATATAATAAATTAGTACTGTACAAAATCAAATCCAAATATCAATTTATGAAGAACAAAGTAAAATAAAACACACATTTAAAAAAGTATCCAAACCAAATAAAAATTAAACTGATAAACAGATTTAAAATATTCTCAGATTATAGAAATATTTCAGATTTTCAGCAGAATAACATCTTATTAAAAATCATATCAGATGTCTTTGAAATTTGTCAAAGAAAATGAACTTTAAAAATCCAAGTGTTTTTGGTGTTCTTTTTTACATTTAATCCTGTATTATTATTGTAATTAACAAACTTTCAGCTGTCACAAATTATAGAACTTACTCAGGATTTCTCTTACACCAATTTCACTACTCCCTCAATCTCACTAGCTGTTTTCCTTCTCTCTAAACTTTCAAGGCTTTGTCTGACATATTTATATGCATGTCTTCCACAGCTGTTTTCTCCAGCCCAGACCTTGCTCGTAAGTTATATCCATTTTATAACTGCTTGCTGTTATACTACTTAATCTGAGATGATTTTGAGTTACTAATCACCAATTCTGAAACTAAATACAATAATTTTTTCCCTTAAATATGCAGACCCTCCCAAACGTTCTATCCTGGTTAAGGTCAAAATTATTTATTAAATCTCCCAAAGTAATAAAGTTAAGAATTAACTAAAATACATCTCAACATATTGAGGCAAGCAAGTAGACCCTACACCCTCAGACAGAATAAGGGCTTCAGAGAAGGGAAAGAAGGAATGAGACCATGCTATCCTAAAAGGAGACACTGGGCCTGAGGAATATAGTGTCATTGTCCCTGACAGCTTCAACCCCGACACCTCTTTTGTAGCTAGAATGTCCTCTTACTTTTCCTAACAACTTCAGCCACAAGAACTCTTCCTTACCCCTACCTGTAGCAACAGCTGAGCACCAGATTCACCCTTATTTCAAGTACTATTCCTATCCTGAATAGACGTGCCAAACCATAGGTTGGATTCATCCTCTTAATTTTGTAAATAAGGGATTGAAATTATACATTTCTGATTGGTGTATTAAGCTCAGAGCTTGAAGAGCTTGATTGGTAAATGCAAGTATCCCTCACCCCACCAATCATCTGTACTGGGCCATCAGTTATACCTTTAAAAACCCCTGGATAACAGACATCCACTGGCATCCCTCTTTTGGGACCCCTCTCTCTTTGGGAGCTCTGATTTCTATTACTCTAATAAATCCTGTTACTTTACTCTTACCCTTGTGTCTGTGGATTTCATTATTCAAATTTGTGAGACAAAGAATCAACTGGACATCTACACTCTTTGTGTTACAACATCAAAATGATCATTAAATGTTTTTTCAAAAAAATATTTTTAGTGGTAGATGGATATAATACCTTTATTTACTTATTTTTATGTGGTGCTAGGGATCGAACCCTGTGCCTCACATGTTCTAGGCGAGCACTCTACCACTGAGTCACAAGCCCAGCCCCTGATCATTACATGTTTTTAATTCTTCTATTCATGAGTTGTTAAAATTAACCCTTTTTCTCTATACATCATTGCTATTGTCTAAGTTTAGTTTCTGATGATTTCTTGCCAAAGTCATCATACAGCCTCCAAACTGGTCTCCATGCTTCCAGTAGTTCAGTTTTGATTTTATACTGTCAACATAGTGACCTTTGTAAATACAAATCAAACCATGTCATTGTTCTTGCTTAGAATCTTTCAATCAATTCCCAATTTTTTATACCGAAGAATTGAAGTGGGAAATAAACATTTAGAATAACTAGATTTTTAATCTGGCAGTGAAGGTATTGATCAGTAGTCTCCAAATTGGATTCCTTAAAGCTCTAGGACTCCAAATAAATGTTCAAGGACCACCAAGAAGGCATTTTCCTCAAATTTTCCAAATAGAAAATAAGCTACCTTCTTGAAAACTTCATGAGGGAATACAGGACATTCAAATCTCTCCTGTAGTTTACACTCATGTTCCAAACAAATTCCTCTGTCACATATTTGTCTCTCAGATTTATGAAAACAGATATATGGCTCCTATCTTGCCTATTTGTTTTTCAGATGAAACAGCCCCATTTTCTTTCGTGTGACATGTTTTTTCAGACTCATCACCATCTTGTTTACTTGCATATGGGGACAGGTCAGTCTTGCAATGTTCCTATAAATTGAACCATAGTATTCATAATAGTGATCTGGCCAATCTAAAATGCTTTTTGCAATAGTATCAGTTTAGCTTAAAACTACCAGTACTACTATGACAACTTAGTAACATTGCTGGCTGAGTATGATATAAGGTCATTCTGGTCAAAAGACTGCAATTCCAAAAATATCTTTAGGAATATAGAATGAATTGGAACTGATATCTATTTTCTGAGGTAAATGCAAGATTATGCAATTCTCTAACAGCAACAACCAAAAAAAAATAGTGAGATGAGGAAGATGGAATTGTCAGACAAGCATCCCTTCTGCCCTTTCCTTTCCCTGGCTCTTAGATTTCTGTGTGTGTTATTTGGCAGAACTGGAGTGTAGGTGATTTTGCTTAGGTGAGGACACAAGAGAAAATGGTAATGATGGCGTTTATTCATTTAAAAATTTTTATCTCATTGCCTAAAAATGACATAATTTCTCCTATCAAACAAAGTTTTTATTGACTTAATGGAGTAGGTGTTTTTCTTTTTTAAACTGTGGTAAAAATTACATAAAATAAAATATACCATCTTAAATTTTGTTATATACCCAAAAGATTAAAAAAGGGTCATGAAGAGATAATAGAGGTATTTATACATTCATGTTCTTTTATAGCATTATTCACATTAACTAAAACATAGAAACTACCCAACAGTTCACTGACAGAATGGATAAGCAAAATGTGAAGAAGGAAATTCTGACACATGCTACAACATGGATGAGACTTAGGATATTATGCTAATGGAAATATGCCAGTCACAAAGAGACAAAAATTGCATGATTTTATTTAGAATAACTACCTAGAGTAGTCAAAATCAGACAGATTCCAAGAAGCCAGAGAGAACAGAAATTGGGGAGTTAACATTTAAATGGGTATATTTCAGTTCGAGAAAGTAAAATTCTAGAAGGTGAAAGGAATAGCTAGATGTAGTTAATCATTAGATGTTTTAATTCTACTAAGTCTTTTTCTATATATGTATAGATCCTTATGTATAATCCCAGCTACTTGGCAGGCTGAGGCAGGAAGATCTCAAGTTTGAGGCCAGTGTCTGGCAACTTGGCAAGACTCTATCACATATAAAAAATGAAAAGGGATGGGGATGTAGCTCAGTGATAAGAGTGCCGCCCTAGTACCCGTGAGGCCCTGGATTGACTCCCCAGTACTCACCTCCCATCTCCCGACACACAAAAAAGTATGAAGATGGATAGTGGTAGTGTTTGCACAATATTATGTATTGAATACTTCTGAACTGTACAGTTAAAAATGGTGAAGACACTAAATTACTTTTCCATTTTTATTAGGGTAAAATACACATAAATAACATTTAACCATTTTAAGTATATGGTTCAGTAGTATTAATATTACTTTTATTACTACTTATGTATTACTTTTTCAGTACTATTACATATAACCTCCAGAATTCCTTTCATCTTATAAAACTAAAATGCTGTACCCATTAATCAAAAGCTCCCCATTTCCCCTCTCCTAACCCCTGCCAACTACCATTTTATTTCTTTTTTTTAATCTCACTACTTTCTACCTCATATTAGTAGAATCATTATAGTATTTCCTTTTGTTTAGGACTGGCTTATTTCACTTAGCATAATGTCCTGACGGTTGATTCATGTTGTACTATGTGTCGGAATTTCCTTACTTTTCAGGGATAACTAATATTCCATTGTGTATGTTACATCACATTTTGCTTATCTATTCATCTGTCAATGGACATTGGGTTGCTCTTATCTTTTAGTTATTGGGAATCATGTGTTACAATCATGGGTATATAAATATATCGTAGACACACAGCTGACTGTGATTTTAAGTTAACCATCAATTTAAGTTAACTAAGTCTTTTTCTATATATGTATAGATCTTTATTTGCAAGTGATCTTAATTTAATATCTACACAGAAACCTTTTACATTTTCTTGTGGGTATTTTGATGGATGAGCTTCAATTCTGATCAACTGAATCACGACACAAAGTAGATGTGTGAATAATATAACTATTAGTAATATGCTTATTTAATTTTTTCAAAATCTGAATTACATATTTTTTATTTCATTTTTTACTGATTTTTAAAAATAAATGACAGTGGAATGCATCACAATTCTTATTACACATATAGAACACAATTTTTCATACCTTTGGTTGAATATAAGGTATATTCACACTAATTCATGTCTTCATACATATACTTTGGATAATAATGTCTTGTTTCTGTCTTAACCTTTCATTAAATTGTAAGATCCCTAATACAGGAACCTACACCCTGAATAATTTCACAAATAAGATACCTCTGACTATCAATGATGTTTCTATCTACCCAGAAGTTCAATCTCTATAAACCTGAAAAGGAGCTATGAGATACTATGTGTTTTTTCATCATTATTTTTGAATTGGTGGAAGCTACTGGTCTTTCATGACTATCAACTGTACTGTGATAATATACTTGAGATATTATTATAATTAGAATAACTGCCCCAGTAGAATCAAGAAGAATATGATATTCAGAATATGCATGTACTAGAAAAATAGAGGATGATCCTCAATACAACTCTTTCTCTAAATACCCATTCTCTAATTCCAGGTGTTAGAATGCTTAAAAATTAGTGTGATAAAATATATGGAACCCATATCATACCAATTGAAAAGATACTGAGTTACTCAAAATTAGAATAGTATAAAGCAACAGTATTTGTGGCAAACTCTATAAACTTAGAGTATCGTCATATTTCACATGCAAAAATAAATAAAATAAATTTTAAAAACCTAACCAACCAACCAAACAAAAGCTCCTTTCGTACAGTTCATCAGGATAATGGCCAAAGCTACCTTTAAATTACTAATATGTTAAGAATGGAAATACATATCTCATATATATTTGCAGAAGACAAGGTGTTCTATTTCAACAATCAATAAATATGTTAAAAATCAAGATTTTGTTTTTATGGTGTCCAACTTCAACTTTGCTTCCTGAAATCCCAGAAAGAAACAGTGAAGGGAAGGAAGTAGTTAATTTGACAAGATTTTATGACTGACATTTGGACAGGACACAAATAATCCAATGACAGATTTTTAAGTATCCTTGATTTGTCTTTGGGCCTCATCATTAATAAGACATATTTCTCTATCTCCAGAATGAAAATTTTGTTTCTATGGCAACCTTTTATTCCAAAATAGTGTTCAGAAATTTAACCTTGGTTATTCTACACATCTGCCCCATTTTATGAGAAAAAGGTGGAAAACATATTGAAGTGTGGCTAAACTTAACAAACTTTCTACAAAATACTTAAAAAAATCAAGTCAAAGTGGGGAGTAGGGTAAGGAGATATCCCATGAAGAAATCATTTGAGCAATATTCTTTTCTTCTTTTGCATGCTTGCACACATGCCCCTTTCTCCTTCTTAAGAGATGAGTAATTTTTTTTGGTTGAACTGGGGATCAGACCTAGGGCACCATGCCTGCTAGACACAAAATAAACTGAGCTACACTCCCAGTCCAAGAGTAATTCTATAATGGAATTGCATTTTATTCCAAAATTCTGATTTGCATCAGAAAGTCTTAAAATGAGTAATACACATAAAGACATCTACAAAGTTGAACTTTCAGTACAATAAGCGTTATTAATGTTACATAGAAAAGTCAGAATCAGAGGACAGGGAAAATAGGATTCTAGAGAAACTAACTCAGAAAATTAAGAAACCCATGAAGATCACCATTATCAACTGACAAAGGAATAGAAATGTTTCACTGAAGTATATTTCTAGATAGGTTTTTTAAAAAGTAAATTCAAGGGCCTTGGAAAACAAACAGGGACACATACAAATGGCACTTCTAATCCACTTTAGAAAACAGCACTCCACAACCACTGTCCCTACCCCAAATCTTTCTCCTCTCTCCACACAGGGCCAGGATCACATTGCTCTTACTACTTTTCCCTTCCACCCAGCACTGGCTTCACTGCAAAGATTCTAGTTATAGCCTCTTTGTTTTCTTTTCAAGTCGAAGGTAGGGAAATTCTTCATCTAGGATATTTACCAATATCCTGGCACCATAATGAGTCAAGGGTATTATGATAAACCAGTGGCCCTTAATTCAGATATTTGAGTCAGAGAAAATACACCCATAGCATTTTAGGAATAAATGGAAGACTTAACTTTTTCCTACCAGAAAATAACATAAAACAACTACTCTAGTATGATCTACACATTAAAAGTAGTAGCATGCACTGGAAAGGAGGAGAAAAATAAATCTCAAAATTTGTTTATTTTTAAATAAATAAAATAAATAAATAAAATAAAGTGGGAAATAAAGTGGGAAAAACTTTTTATATTTTATAAAAACTTTATCAAAAATGAAAAGATGGGCTCAGGAGGTATTTCCTTTGGAGACAGAATAGGGAGAAGACTGAAATAAAGATAGTATTCTGTTCTGAGACGAGTCAGCAAAGTAGAAACTTGACAACAGTGGCAACACAAAGGGCAGAGGCAGACCAATCTCTGAGGTTGAACAAAAAGGAATTACTGGGAAATTTCATTCCAGAAATCTACTTTCCCAACCCTAGTAGTCATGGGCCTGCTTCTAACACTATCCTAATCAGGAGCTTCTATTCTATGAGCTTCTACGAGCTACTTTCAAAAGCTTCTCAGAGTAAAACATCTGTCTTCCTAAAATCTATAACCTCTCTTTTCCACAGCAAGAGTGCATCTCTTATGGGTAGAGTGGCCATCTAATAAAATTGTGGACAATGATACATAAAATAAGAGTTTCTATGAAAGTTCTGTTTTCTTGATTGAGGTACCACCCTTTCTATTTCTTGCTTTTTCTTCTTGCCTGGAATGCAGTGTGGAGAATAAGCATTTATTCTGTAAGCAGGAGGATGACAGTAATACCCTAAAAATGGAATTATAGAAAGACTCTCTAATGACTTCACAAAATCACTTTCTCAGTGCAGAACACTCTGTTTCTGGATTTCTTGTTAAGTGAAAAAAGAAATGAATCCTAATTTATTTAAACTACTGTTACTTGGGTTTTCTGGTACATGCAGCCAAGTTCAGCATTTAAATGGTACATTTCTATTCAAAAGTGGAAGGTGTAGGAAGAAGGAGCAGGAATGAAGATTTTGTTGCAAGAATATCCTGACTTGAAATTTGAAATCCACTATTATAAAAAGAAATCCACATAGTAGTTTAATTGTCATACATTTCAGACAAATTATAACTTTAAGGACATTTTACTGGCTGACCTAAAAATCGATGGTAAAATGCCTCATGGGTTACACACTCAAAAGTTTGTAAAATTATCTATTCTTAGGTTAGAAATAAACATTCTTACAAAGAGTTTAAAAAGTCTAAACATCAAACAAAAAATCAGTCTGTTCCATTAATTTAAAAAAAATTTTTTTTTTAGTTGTAGATGGACACAATGTCTTTATTTATTTTTATGTGGTGCTGAGGATTGAATCCAGTGCCTCACATGGGCAAGGCAGGTGCTCTTCTCCTGAGCCACAGCCCCAGCCCCCATTAATTTTTATTTTTGGATGATTTTATAACAAGATAATTTTATTCAAAATATGCCTATGTATAATTTGCTATTCAAATGTATGTGCTTATCTCTAAATATTTTCCAATTGATTAACTTAAAACCTAGTATTAACATTTAGAATGTGAATTTGTTATACACAAAGAAAGGTTAAAAAATAATTTTTAAAAAATTTATAAAGAGGAATAGATTAAAAATTTGTTTTGAAAGCTAATGAGAGGGGGCAGCTGTAACTGCCCAGTAACATTTAACTATACAATACGAAATACATGCCACAGTGTACAGTTTAGTTTCCAGGGAGATACATATTCACAGAAGTGGGACAGAGAGGATGATGTCTTAAACTTGCAATTTATTTAACAGAAAAAGAAAAAAAAAAGGAATTCTGGGCCCTTCCATGGGAGAATGAAGCAGGAAATCTCAAGATAGTAACCACTGTCATATGTGATTGTGGTTGCTATAGCAAATACTTTTTTTAAACACAAGAAAGAATTGTCACATAATACTGACATCAATTTTTCAAACTGCAGTTAAGTTTTGATCCTAGCTTATAAAAATATATTTTACTCTGATAATCAATGTATTTTCAAAATTAGCCAGTTTCTCAAATTTGGCCCAATTCTTTAAACTTTCTTGCTTGTACAAAAAAAAAAAAAATAAAATAAGCACTACTCATTCCCTTTGTGCTGTGAAATTTTAAAGAAAAAGGATGTTGTCCCATCTCCTTCATGATTTCCTTAAAACATTCCCAAGGATACTATATTGTGTGGAATACAATACCTTACAAAATATGCCAATCCATCCACAATTATTCATTAATTTTCCTAATTTGCAAGTTTTCTAAACAAGTGAAGTCTTCATGAAAATTTTAAATACTTCAACAAAATGTAATTTTTTAGCCTGATTATGGCAGACATTCAAGTGTAAAGAAAGAAATAGTAACTATAACATAAATATAATATGTACCAACACCAAAGATATTTATGAATATTCCTTAATTATTAATGTTCTTCTAAAAATATTTTAAGATATAGGTGTTCTACCTGACTAATGATCTTGGAAATTTTTCCTTTGTTCCCAAGAGTAAAGAGAACACATATTAAAAATTAGGATGTTAATAAAGAAGCTACTGACATCATCTTTTCCCCTAACTTCATCAGATCATATTTTAAAACAAAGGAGGCTACATATGACAAGGAGAAGTTCCAGAGGCTAGTCAAAAAAGAGATTAAAAGCTTAGAAAATAATACCCGAACAAAGGTTAAAGGGACTGAAATTATCCAGTCAGGAAAAGAAAAGTCTGAAGAACAATTTAATAAATATCTGAGTATATTTGAAAGGTTCTTACACATAAAATAGTGACCAGCTGTTTTCCATCTCCAATGAGAGCAAAATAGAAGGAAACAGACAAATTGAAGTCCAGGATTTTAGTTAAATAAAAGGAGTGATTTCCTGTGTGAGTAATAAACATTAGAATGTTTTGCCTGTGTCTATAGAAGTCCTTTCTAAAAGAAAGAGATTTTCATGCACAAGAAGAACTAATATTTAAATGCTTTCCTGTGCTTTGAGGTAGTAAATCAGATACCCTACAACTAAGTCATACAATGATAAGACTAAACTGGGTCATACTTCATTAACCATCCCACAGACACAGGAACATAGAAGCGTGGACCATGTTGCATGCCTCCAAGGAGCTCCAACTTCACTGTAGCCACACGGATGCTGGATAGCTAGTACTTCTGAAGAAGAAAACAAGTGTTCCTAATTGCCTGAAAATACTATACGTATTTGCATCCTGTTGCAAGAGGGACCTGTTTACTACCGACACTTTTACTGCCATGTCCTGGTAGGATTAATTTACTAGTTATATAAGTGTTTTTTGTTTGTTTGATTGTTTTTTCAGGAAGAATGGTAAGATCTCTGGGAGTAGAAGAAATATAATACTTCTACCCACTCTTCTCCCCTTGGTGATTATTTCTTGGCACTGGACACTCTATCCCTTCTGATTTACTTGTTTAGCTCAAGACTTTGTAATCGTGGTGAAAAATTATTTCATGAACATTTCATACATTATACCTATGTATCTAATACTTTTTCTGAAATAGATTTTAGAAGAACTTGGAGAGAAAAAAAGAAGATTGACTAAGCAAATCATCAAACTTAGAAGTGGATGCCCAGGACAAACTGCACTGGGCCTAGGGACATTAGATAAACTAGGGAGCAGCAATATTCAATGGTCAGTCTTTCCTTCTTGGTGTCTCTCTTAAATCTTTCAAAATCAATCTATTATTTCCAGAAAAAACCCCTAAAAGTGTAAAGAAGAATCTCATTTGCTCTCTTTTACTAATTAAGTGAAACTGTCTATATATATGCTAACTAAACTGATTTTTTTGTGTGTGTGGTGCTGAAAATTGAAACTATGGCTTTGCACACAGTAGGCAAGCTTCTACCACTAAGTTACATTAGTCCAACTTTTCATTTTACCTGAGATAGGGACTAAGTTACCCAGGCTAGCCTCAAACCTATAATCCTCCTATCTCAGCCTCTTAAGTTGCTGGGATATTAGGTATGTGCCACCATGCCTGGCAACTGAGACATACTTTGTAAATCCCTATATATTATAGGTACACAAAAAGAAATTTAAAAAATGTGTATCCAATTAAAATTTCTTAATTTAGCAATCAGTAATTAATAAACAGTTATAAAAAGTTAATGTAAGTAAAGAATATAAAGGCTAAATTTTACCAATTATTTCTCCACCTTTTTTTTTTTTTTTTTTTTTTTGTTGTTGTTTTAGTACTTGGGATTGAATCCAAGGACCTTGTCATTTGGGAAACATCCCCAGCCCTTGTTTTTTAAATTTTTTTATTTTTTATTTTATACTACATTTCCTAGAATTCCTTGTAACTTGTAAATCAAGTCTACTGCTTTAGCTCATGAAGATCTTTTAAGATCTTAGGACACTGCTAAGTTTTTGAGGCTGGCCTTGAACTTTTGATCTTTCTGCCTCAGCCTCCTTAGTTCCTGTGATTATAGGCGTAGACCAACATGCCAGACTCTCCATCTATTCTTAATACAAAAATTTATTACTTCACCATCAAGGTCCTTCTCTGCTCAGTGTGTTCCGGGGTGTCTCCATCATTGTTAAATACTTCAGGTAGGTTCTAAATATAATGTGAGTTCTGGCCCCAGAGATTACAAGGTAGATGTTATTTCCTTGTACTAAGAAGTGGTTATCAGTCCTAGTTGTACCTCAGAAGTACTTTTAGAGCTTTTGCTGCTACTTGTTTAATTCAGGTTTTAAACAGAGATGCCCAGGCCCTGCTCCAATCTGTAAAACCAGCATCTCTGAAGGGGAACTGCTATGATATACATTTCTGAGGTTAGTGATTTTTATCCAAGAGCAGAGTTCATCTTGTAAATCAAGTCCACTGCTTTAGCTCATGAAGATCTTTTAAGAATCTGATTCTATCTTATAATGTATTTTTATTTTACTTCACTTCTTGTCCTTTGCAATTCTGATGGACTTTCTCCTAGAGCTTCATCCAAGTATCTATTAAAAATGTTGAGCTAGCCAGGGCTGAGGCCTAGGCTCTGTGACACACTGTGAGAAACTTTTTCATTAAAAACAACTTATTTAACTCTGTGCTCGACAGAAATTTAACAACCAAAGTCACTTATCTCTGATAAGCCTTCATACTATACAGGTTGGAAAGCTAAATACTACATTTCCTAGAATTCCTTGTAACTTAGAGTTCTGAGTAGATGCAAGAAAGTTAGCAAATAAGCAGAGGCCCATATTATTTCAGTTATTTCCTGTGGTAAGCACAGTCAAAGGGACCTTGCGGTTTTTATATCAGCATTCCAGCATCTAGTCACCAGTTTCACAAGTGCTGAAAAGGGGCTAAGTAGCTCTGGAAGCTTTCTAATCTCTGAATGGCAATGAGGTTGATTTCAATCTATGTTACTCCACTCACTAAGTGTCAATGACAGCCTCTGGATTGCAATTCCTGTTTGTGTCAGTCAGAGCAGCTCCATACAAGCTCACTTTTGTAATTTTGTGGAGGTCAGTCCTAGAAGCTTAGCCTATATAACCTTCTCCCTCAACCATTCCACTGATTTTGTTAACAAATATAGCTCTGACTTAAATCTATTATGATTAAAATACCTACAGGAGTTTCTATTTCCTCTAAAAAAAAAAAAACCTTCTGACTGATATATGTACATTTGAGTTTTAACAGCTGGGTCAAGCTACATATGTCATTAACAGATATCATTAAAGACTGAGTTTTCCTGGGTTCTAAGACACAACATCTATGCCCTGAATTTTCTCTGATCTAGTAGTGTTGCAATGATATAAAAAAATGACACTATATTATTCTGGCTTGATTTGTTCTTGGGAACCAACCTATGCTAATTTATAATGATCCTGATCTTTCCTAAAGACTCACAGATGTTCTAGAATCCTCCAAAAGAGGAACATCCAGCTCACCAGCCCCTGAATAGTGATGTGATTTTCATGTCAAATCTGGGTCTGTATGCTGCTTCCATCACTGATTTGCTAAGAAATCTTGAACAAGGTACTCAACATGGTAAATGGTGGTGAAGTACTATTTAACAGGATCTTTGTGAGGAATAAATGAGTCCATGAATACAAAGTCCTAAGCACAATGCTTGGCCAGAAAGCAGGCCCTCAATTAATGATAGCTATAAGTTGAGAAATTCATTATTTTTCCCCTTTCCACACAAAAAAGGCAACTTTATTGCTGGTACTCTTCCCATCTGTTCAAAGAGATGTCAAATTTCACAAACAGTGGAATAGTCTCTCACCTAAAGTAATCTCAATATACATCATCAAATATACTCCTACTCAGGAGATGCCAGGTCAGCTGAGTACTCTCTGACCATGCCCTTGAGTTGTCACATCTCAAATCCCTCTTATTCATGTTTGCACTACTCGGTTCATTTTGTAGGTCATAGTTCTTTACAGATTCTTTTCTGGCTAAAAGGATGTGGAATAAGGTATAGGAGGAGGCAGGAAGAGGTGGGAGCAAGAAACCACCACAAGAAGAGAATACAGAGCTGTTCAATGGCTTAGTATCTACAGGTCCAGGAAAATCAGGCCTTTATCACTGCACAGGAAGCAAAGCTGGACACAAAGTCCACGGCTCTTCAGATGCTCCAGCTTCCCAAGTTGTTTTCAGGATAAATTGATAGGGTAAATAGATAGGAGATGGCTTTTCACTGACCATCTACTACATTTAATGCTTTCTGCTTTATGTATTTACATAAATTCATACACACATGCATACATACACAGATATATACCACTAAAACTCAATAAAGATTAACTAATATATAATCAATGACCTGACTTCAGATTCCATTCTCTTTTCATTGTGCCATATCATTTGTTCAGAAAATATTTAATAAACATAAATATGCTAAATATTTATTAGATATTGGAATAAAGTAGAAAAAAATAGATAACCACACAGAAGCAGGTGCTTACAATGCAGTGTGATGAGTGTCATAAAAGCATGAGGTAAGATGGCAGCACATGAGAAAGGGTCCCATCCCTAACCTAGGGTCAGTTGAGAATCTCCTAACTGAGCCTAAGAAGATGAACTAGCCAGCCAAGGAAGCAGGAATCCAAAAAGAAGGATTAGGGCAGTGCGAATGCTCAAAGGTAAGAAAGAGCATCGTAACAGCCAAGGAGCTGAGGGAATAAAGAGACACAAGAGTAGAAAGATAACAGGGATCTGAGCAAGTACTGCATTTAACTCATGTTGGCCTTTAGCCTGAGAGCAACCAGAGTCACTGGAAGGCTATAAACAGCAGAGAGATGTGGTGAGATCTGCAGGGAGAGTAGGGAACCAACATGGAGGGCAATCCATTAAGACTTACAAGTGAGAGTCTATGAGGACCTGCACTAGGAAATATAGCAGATGATAAGAAGAGGACTGATATTTACCAACTAGAATAATTGAGAGTTAATGTTAATGCAATGAAGTGGTAAAGGAAGAAAAAGAAATCAAGAATGACTCCAATATTTCTTATTTTAAAGTCCACATAAGAACACCCACACAGCATCTCTAGGATCTTATAAAAAAATATTTACCTTTACTCTATGAAGTAGAAAGAAGGGTCATCTACTAAAACTAATGGGGGGAGAATGGCAGGAAATTTATAAGGTCTAAAATAGCCATTCTGCAAAATGAGAAAGAGTTGAGCAGAGAAACATAGGCCTACGGGAAAGTCTGTAGGGCCTAAATGGGGCTGAAAGTCTTGAATCAGTGGCCTTCATCTACAGAGATTTGAGATTTTTCTTCAGTACCACTCAGAAACCAGTGTGAAGATGCAGAGAAGATGGACAAATAGATCAATTTTTCAGGAGGGCAAATAAGAAAGGCATTACGGCAGAGGAATTAAGGATATAAGTAAGAGTGACTGAAAGAATGAAACACAGCCTCAAATTTGAACACAGAAGTGCAAGGTGAGTATGACAATAAAAAGAAAGCAGCTTTTAGAGGACTCCTGTGACAGCATTTCCCCAAATGTGTTTCTGAGACACTAATTACGTATGATGTTAATCACTGAAATCCTCTTCATTAAAGTTTTTCATGGCTAAGTAACTTAAAGCCTGGGTAAATCTTTTGAACAGGTTTCCCTTCTACATTACTTGCAGAGCATTTAATAAGCTAATAATATATTACCGTAGATCTCCAATAATATATCTTCAGGATAAATGTACACTTTCTAAAACTTCTGAATACTACAAATTGTTTGTCTATATTTATTAGAGAATCTCACTTAATATGTATCTTAATGAACACATTTTCAGAAGGTCTGCTCTATGAAATGAAAGGTACGCTTAACATACCATACCATACCATACCATACCATACCATACCATACCATACCATACCATACCATACCATACCATACGCCAGCATAACACTTTTAAAGGAAGAACTCTTTACCGGATAATAGCTTACTGAGGCAGGGGGTTTACCTGAAAATTCTTTTAGCTCTGAAAGATTTACATCTTTAATCCTACTATAAGACAGTACCTAAAAGAGAAAGTTTTGACTCTGGCTATAATGTAATTACTATTCACCAATGGAACCAATATTCCAAGGACATCTATTCTTATATGGCAAAGAATATTTGGATGGCATTCTGACAAGGACAATACTTACTATCTGTTCGGGGAATCAACAACAACAACAACACACACACACATACACAAACTTGGGTAAAGAGTATAGCTCTTTCTCACATATCAACAAAGTAGAGTTTCCCTTCAGGGCAACTTTATGTCCTCCATAAAGACAGAGCTACAAGGCAAAAGGCCACAGTCTTCTCTTTGCTGAAGCAACTACTCTCCCAGAATCACCACAATGAAATAATTTCCACTATCCCATCATTTTGCTAATAACAGATTCTTGACTTGATGCTAATGAAATCTTTTGGGATAAGAAGCTCTGATAGTTGACTTCCTTAAATGATAACCAATGTGCTTATATCTTAGCATCAATCATTCAGAATTCCAACTAGCATGGACCAATAGGGTAGAACATAATATACAAGGAAGAAGTAAAGATCCATGTGTAAATATTGGTAATGCCACATGGTAAAAGACCTCGATTTCCAAGCTGATGCCTGGGCATTCCAAAGGGTAATGAACAGAAGAGTGGGAGTAGGAGGAAAAAACAAAGTCCTCACTGCTAAAAACAGGTCTGGAATTCTTGCGACATAATTGCAGGGTAAACACCTTTTTTATTTATTTGTTTATTTATTGTTGCTTTGATTGATGTGACATAAGCTGAGACCTCATATCAACTAATTAAAGCTTTAAGAAATATTTACATCATGAATAAAAATAAAACTAAAGTAGTTATGCGATTTCTGATTAAATAAATTTTTCTTCAAGGACACACTTGTTACTCTTTTTTTAGAAAAAATTTTTAGTTATATTTTGTTTATTTATTTATTTTATGTGGTGCTGAGGATCAAACTCAGTGCCTCATATGCGCGAGGCAAGGGCTCTGACACTGAGTCACAACCTCACCCCACATTTGTTACTCTTGCTATACTACAGTATGACAACACTAGGGGTTAGTCTAGTATCACTTGATTTGATTTTGGAGAACATCAAAAATCCCACACCATGGAATGATGTCTTATCTATAGAAATACAAAATACAGATAGTTGGCCCAGGGATTTAAAACTTGCTGAGGCATATAAAACAACTGCAGCTGCATAAAAACAGTATCTGCTCAACTTAAAAATGGGCTTTCAATAAAATCTTTTTGTGACAAAAAGTCACACCTATGTATTTTCATCAAATTATAATATGTTGATTTCTGTAGTTGTCACAGCTACACATCACAACATGAATTTTGTGGAAATCTGTGGTGTGATTTTAAAGTATGATGCTTGACAAATCATCATCACTATTTTCTTGAAATATAATAACATAAATGAGATTCCATGAAGACTCATTTTTTATCCACTCTACATATACTGATGTTGAACTACAACTACATGAAAGCTGTTTATATAGTTTTTAGGAAGCTCTGGAGTTCATTAGATATAATAAAGCACTCCAGATCTTCTAACTTATATGCTAAAAATCCTGTGTTTTGATTGAAAGAATTTTATCAGTTGCAGAAAAGTATGCTATATGCTGATGGGAAATATGTTAACTACCTTAACAAAAGGTATTTTTGATCTACAGGACATATGACTTGTACCCAAACACCAATGGCTTTGGAGCCCACAAGAACATCTTTATGCATTTGAGTTCGATATGTTATGGATGCAGAAGGTCTGTTCTATTCAGAAGACCAGCTAGAAATTTTGGAAAATCAAAGATTTAGGCTGTTTTCCAGGGCAAAGTAGTAGATCCACAGGGCAAAGTAGTAGATCCACAAGTGGTAGGAGATAGAAAATTTATAAACTTCACCATTCTTCTAGGATTAACAATTGGTTTGCATTTCATGCTTCATGACTTTCCCCTTCAAAGTATGCAATCACAATGTGAAGAAAGCAGCACAGTGAGGCTAATAACTTAAAGATATGAGGCAGGACCTCAGAGAGGTAACAACAATGTAGAGGCAGTAGCAAAGAGAAAGGGGTAGGCAAAAAGAAAATAGAAATGTCAAGAGAGGAAATTCCAATATTCATTTTGCAGTCCATCTGATTATTTATAACTTTCTAGGCTCTATGATGGCAGCAATCATGTAATCCTGCTTTCCTACCATTTAGAAGCAAAGCTGTATAGAAGAAAACATCTAGTGCTTAGACTTCAACATTAACCACATAGGACGAGGATAGCAGGAGGAAAAGAAGAAAAAGGTCAGGAAAGATGAAGAGATAATTATCTGTTTCTACCTTTCACTGTGAAATCACAATGTTCTGCCTGCACTGTTAACTGTAGTATCTTCAAAAACATTTTTTAAAACTTATTTTAAGAAAGAAATGCTAGTCCATGGAAGATCCCCTATCTTTATCATTCTGTAAGCGACAGAGGTTAGAGAGAACAGTTTAACCAGCATTTCAGCCCCTGCAGTACCCCTGGCATTGTGCCTCAAACACAAATGATAAGCAACAGTAAATATGCATGGAATGGAACTTTCTCTATGAGCACCCCTGACTCCTGATACTTCTTGCTAGTGTTTCTTATTTTCTTACTTCATCTCTAATTTCTTTCTATAGTACTCCCGTCTCTGTGGCTTAACTGCTAATTTAGACAACATGAAATAATATTATGCTGTACTTATTGGAACAGAATTTTAGGTTTACTTTTTTAATTGGAAAAGTAAATGTTAGGAACACTATCTTCTTTTTTTCTAGAATACTTTACAAATCAAATTATGGCTAGCAACTTTCAACAGAAAAAACATTTGATAATCCTAAGTTAAAAATGCATTCCTTCGTGCTATATTAAAATAAAAAAAATTCTTTTTTTAACTGTCAAAAATCAAGAAACAAAATTTTCCATATCTGGCTCTAAAAATTAATACAGAACTACCCTGGTTCCTTGAACACTTTCAAAAGAGAAAATTAATATTCAATGGGAAAAGCCACATACTTTTCATAGTTCCATCTTCTTCTTCCTCATCTTCACTGTTTATAACCATGGTCCCCAGGTCAGACTCTAACATAGTACTGTTATGTTCAATCATGGTCTGGGCTCCTTCACTCATTGTGCTCGTAGCCCGCATTGTGCCCACACTTTCTGAACTAGTCTTCACCATGGTGTGGGAATCCAGCTCATCTTCATCCTGCAAGCAAATCACCATAGTGAAGAAAGACTTCTCTAAAACAGCTGCATTTCTTAATTCTTAACAAGAGTACACATATATACATCTTTACTAATGATAAAAATACTACTATTACAATTAATCTTAAGGTAAACATACACAAATGATATTTAAGAGTTAAAAGTATGAAAAATAATCTAAGGTTTTCAGTAATTAAAACTCAAGGAAAACCAGGTGCACACCCCTATAATCCCAGTGACTCTTAGGATGCTGAGACAGAAGGATCACAAGTTTGAGGCCAGCCTCAGCAACTTAGTGAGACCCTGACTCAAATAAAGAAAAACAAAACAAAAACCTTAAACAACAAAAACTGTTTTATGAAACAGAAGACTGTTAGATGCTTTTGAAATAAGAATTAAGATAGGTAAATCATCAATAAATACATAAATAAGGTGACAAAGTAAATAAGCATACAAAAGAGAACACCTTTAAGTTTAAACATGTTGGCACCTTCTTTTCTAATAAGCATAATAACGTTTATAACTTCTACAACAGCCATTAGCTTTTTCTCTTAAATTGTGGTAAAATATACATATAAAATATACCATTTTACAGATCTTTAAATGTCTAATTCGGTGGCATTAAGTACGTTCACAATGTTATATAACCATCACCACTACACATTTCCAGAACTTTTTCATCATCTCATTTAGAAATTGTGTATGTACCCAATAAACAATAATTCCTCATTCCCCACTTTCCCCAATGCCTGGTACCATACTTTCTTTCCCTATGAATTTGCCTTTTCTATATACCTCAAATAAGTAGAATCATACAATATATACTCTTTTGTGTCAGGCTAATTTCGCTTAGTATATGGATATCAAGATTAATCCATGTAGTACCATGTGTTAGAACTTCGCTCTATTTTAAGACTGAATGATATAGCATTGTATGTACTTTAAACATTTTATTTCCCTTTCATTTGTTGATGGATATTTGGTTTGTTTATAACTTTTGGCTATTGTGAATAATGTTGCAACAAACTCTGGTGTACAAATATCTGTTTGAGTCCTTTCAGATAGACTGCTTAGTAACTCTGTTTCATTTTTTGAGGAGTCACCAAATTGTTTTCCACAGTACCTATACCATTTTACATTTCCACCAGTGATGCCTAAATGTTTTATGTCAGCTTTTTTTGCTACTATGCCCAAAGACCTGACAAAATCAAGGAAAAGTTTATTTGAGGTTCAGTTTCAGAGGTCTCAGTTCATAGATGACCAACTTCATTGCTTTGGACACAAAATGAGGCAGAACATCAAGATGCAAGGGTATGGCAGAAGAAAGTACCTTAGGACATGACACCAGGAAGAAGAGAGAACTCTTGCTCACCAGGGACAAAATATGTACCCCAAAGGCACACTACCTCGTAATGACTCACCTTTTCCATTCACACACTACATGTCTACAGTTACAACCCAATTAATCCCTACTAGGGAATTAATGCATTGATTGGGTTAAAACTCTCATAAACCAATCATTTTACTTCTAAACTTTCTTGCATTGTCTCACACATGAACTTCTGGGAGACACTTTGACTAATCCATAATACTAGATATCCAATTTCTTTACATCCTTGCCAACACATTCTTTTTCATTTTTAAAAATAACAGCTATCTTAATGAATATGAAGTGAAATCTTGCTGTGGTTTGATTCATATTTTCTTAAAGTGCAGTGATACTGAGTTATCTTTCACATACTTAGAGGTCATTTGTATATTTTCTTTAGAAAAATGTTTACCAAGTCCTTTGCCCATTATTTTGAAATAAAGTTTTGGGTTTTGTCATTGTAGAGTTGTTGTACATTCTGGAATTTTGAAATTATGCATTCTAGATATTAACCTCTTATCAGATTGACATCTAAAACTCAATTATTTTCGCCCACTCTTTGCCTTTTCTTGGCCATTGTGGTACATGTGCTTGATTCTGTTCCTTACCATATCCTCTCACAAGACTTTCAGGATTAAGTGATTTCTGTCCAAGAAAAAAAGCAAAATTGTCCCATTTCCAATGAATTTGAATGAAAGAGGAGACACAAGAGGAGAACCAAGCTGGGTCTATGAAGAATCATACCATGTGGGGCTGGGGTTGTGGCTCAGCAGTAGAGCGCTCACCTAATTTGTGCAAGATGCTGGGTTCAATCCTCAGCACCACATTAAAATAAATAAAATAAAGGTATTATGTCCAACTACAACTAAAAAATATATATTTAAAAGAATCATACCATGAAATGGCACACATATCTATGCTGCATCTGGGTTATGATCATCTCATTACATCAAGCTGAAAAATATCACCACTGGGTAGTGGGCGTATTTAACTGCAGATTTGATCTTTTTTAGTTATGAAAGTTCTGTAGTACTGGTTTTGGTTGGTTCAGTAATAAATATGTGGAGTTTAAAAAAATATCTCCACCACATTCTCAAATTGAATATTATTCCTTCCATTGCTCTACTCCTTTCTATCTGCCTCAGTTCCTAACAGTTACCACCACAAAACACAGTAATTTTCACTAGCTTCACAAAAGAAATACTTCAATATATTCTTTTATTCATTCTGTTTTACTCCTATATATAGTTAATATGTTCTCTTTCATTCATTTCCTCTTCCATTCCCATGACAGGTGGTATATGCATCATTGTCTTATACCTGGGTTACTATAGGTGATACCTCCTGACTGAAGACTCTTCTATCTAACCTTCTATATTCAGGCAGATTGTTAATTCAAATCTCATCTCAAATCACTTGCTAGACATCAGACCTTTTGACAAACTATTTAAATTCTCTGATCTTTAGATTCTTCCATTGATGTTATGATGACTAAATGAAAAAAGGTATGCAAAATGTCTATATACTACCTGGAAAAAAGTACTTTCAAATTGTCCTCAAAGTACACATCACTACACAAATCTTTCCTGAATATTTGTATCACAATATTCTCCTAGTGAAGAATCTATAATGACTCCAAGTCCTTGCCCACAGTAGAGCTAAATATTTCTGCCTAGGTTTTAATGTTCTCTGTTTCTATCTCATTCTTCCTCACTATTTTCCCACTATTCATAAATCCCCACATTCAAGCAGGCTGAACTTGACTGAATTTTCCTATATCATAATCCCATGTCATGCTATGTTCATTAAGATTTCCTCTTTGCTCATGTCCTCTTTACCCAAAATGTCCTTCCCTCTAAACACTTAAGAAAACCTACGTATCATGTATCTATTACCTCTATGACTAGTCCAGTTTTTGCTAGTTTTCTTCTTCTCCAAACTTCTGCAGAACTTACAACATGCATCACATACTTTTGCATTTAAATTTATGATCTTTTGTTTTATAAAATGTTTTACAAATATAAGTATCATATGAACAATAATGTCTTATAATACTTCTCAATCCACTGACGTGTTTCATTCTGTATTCAAACAGTGACCATTCAATATATTTTTATTTTTAAAAAAATCTTTCTAGTTGGAAAAAAGTTAGTTCTACCTCTCATTTCATATTTGAAAAAACTAAGGGCCACAGAAAGTAAGAGACTTCTCTAAAGTCACGTATGCTTAAAAGCAGTGCTGGAATGAAGAAAGAAGTTCTTTAATTTCTTAACCTATTATTCCACCACATACGAGTACTTTACTTTCATTTAAATTTTTATCTGCTTAAATGCTTAGGTTAGTGATGCTGGCTTACAATGTTAACAGCTCCTATTCTCAGAGTCCCATACAAATTATTCAGTCTATCCTAGTCCAGGCCACCATCTTCACTCATTTGGACTATTATTAGAATAGCCTCCTGTTTTCACCATTTCCATTCTTGCCTTTCTTAGTCTCACATACAACAGATTGAGCCTTCTGAAATATAGATCTCATCATATTTTTCTCTTGGTGCAAATTCTGCATTTGGCCTTTCATTACATTAAGAATATAATTCAATATCTTTATCATGGCTAAATGTGATCTGGCCTAGTACATCTGCCAATCCCATCTCTTATCACATTCCTTCTTGCTCACCAAGCTACAGTTACTGGCCTCCTTACGTTTCTTGATTATGCAATTAAATACTCTTTGAGTCTTTAAACTGGCTGATCTCTCAGACTGAAATGCTCTTTTATAAGACAGTTTGATAATTTATTTAACTGAGGTCTCTATCTGTCAAATCCTTGGTGAGAATTTCTGTGACTTTCAATTAAAACTAAAGCCTCCATCATTCTCTGTTCTTTTATTCTTTTGTGTTCTTCATAGTCTGTACCTTGCCTTCTTTACCTCTAGAATTTAATTCTGATGAAGGCAAGAGAATTTTTTAAAATTTTGAATTCTACATTTTTATAGGCTACTCCCATTTAATTCTCTTATTAACCTCATGAGGTATTATTATCTCTCTTATACTAATGATAAACCTGAAGTGCAAATAGGTTTACAAATTTGCCCAAGTTCATACAAGAAATAAATAGAGAAGTAAGAATTCTAAAAAGGTCTTTCTGATGGTAAAACTCAAGATATAACTTCCAATTATGTAAGGCTTTTAAATATAAATAGCATTTCAAGTCCAATCTAATTTATATCACATGTTTTCTAGAGCATCTTTCATTTTGCTAAACTGAGATGAAGAAAATGACATACACAAAAGACTGATTTGCATGTGGTCAGTTAAATTTTTTTAAAGGTTGGGGTTTATTCTTTCCAGTTAACTACATCAAGGACACAGGGAAAAGCTGATTTTCTATCAGTTCCTTTTAAAAATCTACTTCTTTAACACTTTATCATGGTTGCAACCAGTTTATTCCCAAAATAATCTATTTTTATATGTATGAGTCATTTGTCTCTTATTTCTTTTTTTGGGGGGGGGATGATAAGTTAATGCTGTTTATTTACTTGTTTTATTTTTTTAATTTTCTTTGTCTCTTATTCTTTTAAGATTTAATGCTGTGACCAGTGGAAATGTAACACCTAGTTGGTCTGAAATAGCCTATAGGAAGGCTAAAAATCCTATGTTAGAGCTGAATGGATAGAACAATGAAGAATAATGAAGCTTGTACCTCTAAATTCATGCAACTATCTCAGATGATCTATAAACTGTAAAAACACTGATCAAGTTTGGATGGTCCTTATTGCAGGGATAGTCCTTATTGCAGATTATTCTCATACACATAATCACTTTGCAGAAGAATGCCAATCAATTTACAAATTGACAGTCAAAAATAGCAATAGAAAAATCATGATACTCAATTCACTAATGAGAGGGTGGCACCTAAATAATAATTAATGTAGTACAAATGAAATGAGAACTAATTTATAATGAAATTAGAAAATTCAAACACTAATAACTTGGTGATGGTGTTAGAAACATTTTAGCAACATGTTTTAAAGAAATTATTAATTCTAGACTTATTCTTGATGTTTTAGAGCACTATTAAAATTTTATTACCTTTTATATTTTTATAACAGAAAATTTACTTATAATTTTTTTTTCAAAATTACACTTTACTTATATGTAGTCTGTTATTCCTCGGGTGAAGAAAAGCAGAAGAAAAACATGTTGATACTTTATAGAAAAAGGTCTGCAAAACAGATGCTTCCCCACTGCAGAAAGCAGCCAGTTTCAGTAAGGAATAAAATAGCATTTTCAATCAGTGGCCATCATGTGCCAGGAATGCAAAACAGAGTACTGATGATAATCCAGCTTATGAATCATAAAATCCACATGGAATACAAATATTTGAAAACATTATTAGGAAATCCTACCCCTCTGCTAAGACAGATTTATGCTGAGAAATAATCAGAGACCTTGCATTAGGAATCTTCACATTTGCCATACCTACTACCTTAAAGGAATTTGTAAATCTTCAGCAAATGAATGATTTTAAGGCTACTCACTCAAACATTTTAAAAAGGATTTGTCATCTGTAACACTACTAAAATATTTAGGCTGCTCCTCTTCTCCTTAGTTATATAGATAGACTAATTGCAAATATTTGAATCATTTTATTTCTCAAAGGATCTGAAACAATTCTTTATTGCAAATAAAATCACATGACATTACAGCATTACTTTTATAGCAGAGATCATAATGACTTTTATTCAGATGGACAATGCTCATGAGTATGAATTCTACTTCAACATGAAAATAAAACGTTCTTCAGGAATAAAACAAGCATGTAAGATTTATTTTTAATACCTGTTAAAGATGCTAATGAAATAGCAAACAATGTAAAAACATAAATGCACAAATGAGCTTTCAAGATAGTAAGGGAGACCCCCCCCCCCCGAGGTATACAGAATATATACAGCCATGACAATAAGATAAATCTGACCTTAAGGCTGCTCCTAGGGGCATGTCATAATTACAATAAAAGATTTTGGTTTAATAAGGTTTATAATTTGGTGGATAGAGGAAAAGAGGTCTTTGGGTTTTCTTCAAAGTAGAACCACTGCAGGAAGTCAGGAATCTTAATGCTCTATATCCTTAGTGGAAGGGTAAATGAGGAAAAATTTAACCACAGGCAAAGGTCATGACAAGTCTCACCTGAGTTAAGGGTAAGGTGAGGGTTAGGAAGCCATCCTTTAGAATTTACAACCATGTGTTTGGCTTTCAATTTCACATTACCCACTTGGTTTGTGGAATTTCATATTCAGAAATTAACTTAATGCAGTCTCAGTACATGTTATGGTTTGGATGTGAGGTGCCCCCCAAAAGCTCACATGTGAGATAGTGCAAGAAAGTTCAAAGGAGAAATGGCTAAGTTGTAAGAGTCTTAACCCACTTTGAGTTGAGTTTTGTGCCTGGTGAGAGATAGGGTTTAATGTCATTTTGTTGCATATGGGTTTCCAGTTTCCCAGCACCGTTTATTGAAGAAGCTATTTTTTCTCCAATGTATGTTCTTGGCACCTTTGTCTAATAAAAGATAATTGTAGTTTTGTGGGTTATTCTCTGAGTCCTCTATTCTGTACCATTTAGTGGTCTACCTGACTGTTTTGGTACCAATATCATGCTGTTTTTGTTACTATTGCTCTGTAGTATAGTTTAAGTTCAATTCTGGTATAGTGATGCCACCTGCTTCACTCTTCCTGCAAAGGGTTGCTTTAGCTATTCTGGGTCTCTTATTTTTCCAGATGAATTTCATGATTGCTTTTTCTATTTCTATGAAGAATGCTATTGGGATTTTGATCAGAATTGCATTAAATCTGTTTTTGGTATGGTCATTTTGATAATATTAATTCTGCCTATCCAAGAGCAAAGTAGATCTTTTTCCATCTTCTGAGGTCTAGGTCTTCTTTGATTTCCTTCTTTAGGGTTCTGTAGTTTTCATTGTACAGATCTTTCACCTCTTTCATTAAGTTGATTCCCAAGTTTTTTTTTTTTTTTTTTTTGTTTTGTTTTGAGGCTATTGTAAATGGGGTGGTTTTCCTCATTTCCCTCTCAGGGGATTTGTCATTGATGTACAGAAATGCCTTTGATTTATGGGTGTTGATTTTATATCCTGCTACTTTGCTGAACTAATTTACTAGTTCTAGAAGTTTTCTGGTGAAGTTTTTTGTGTCTTCTAGATATCATATTGTTAGCAAATAGTGCTAATTTAAGTTCTTCTTTTCCTATACTTACCCCTTTAATTTCTTTCATCTAATTGCTCTGGCCAGTGTTTCAAGAACTATGTTAAATAGAAGTGGTGAAAGAGGGCATCTCTGTCTTGTTCCAGTTTTCAGAGGGAATGCCTTCAATTTTTCTCCATTTAGAATGGTGTTGGCCTGGGGCTTAGCATAGATAGCCTTTATGATGTTGAGATATGTTCCTGTTATCCCTAGTTTTTCTAGTGTTTTGAACATGAAGGGATGCTGTATTTTGTCAAATACTTTTTCTGTATTTATTAAGATGATCATGTGATTCTTATCTTTGTGTCTATTGATGTGATTAATTACACTTATTGATTTCAGTATGTTGAACCAACCTTGAATCCCTGGGATGAATCCCACTTGATCTTGGTGCTCAATCTTTTTGATATGTTTTTGTATTCAATTTGCCAGAATTTTACTGAGAATTTTTGCATCTATGTTTACTAGAGATATTGGTCTGAAGCTTTCTTTTTTTGATGTGTCTTCTCCTGATTTTGGAATCAGGATGATATTGGCCTTATAGAATGAGTTTGGAAGTAATGCATTCTGCTGTCATTTTATATTTTTTAAAAAATCAATAAAAATATAAATGAATAATAAAAAAGAGTCTTAACCCAATTAGTGATTTAATGCATGACAGGGATTAACTGAGTGGTAAATGAAGTGGTAAGGTGTGACTAGAGGAGGTAGGAATTAGAGGGTGGCTTTGAGTATATATTTGTATCTGGGAAGAGGACTCTCTGCTTTCTAATTATCATGTGAGCTGGTTCCCTCTGCCACACTCTTCCACATTACATCCTGCCTCACCTTGAACCAGCCACTTATGGACTGAGACCTCTGAAACCATGAGCCCTTAAATAAACTTTTCCTCCTCTACAATTATGCTGGTTGGGTCCTTTAGTCACAGCAGCAAAAAAGCTGACTAAAACAGTATGGTAACACCACAAATGACTGATACAAACAAATGCAAATACATCCTAGAGGAATTCATTTATATTGAACCCTCAAACTAGAGATGACATTATTTTATGAGATAAAATACAGACACACAAAAGCTCACAATCCCAAAGACAAAAGCTCACAATCCCAAAGACAAATACGTGAATAAACATGCTACTGAGAAGAGCCAAAAATAATGAACACAAGAATTAAGACACCCTTGTCCCTTAGAATTAAGTTAGGATCCTTAGAATGCTGGATCATAGTATAAAAACAGATGAGAGGCACAAAAGTGGAAATATTCTGGCTAGAATGAAAAGCAATAAGGGATGGCCTATCGCTTACAGAATGCTTTAAACAGCAGAAACCTAAATAAGTTGCTTGGCAGAGAAGTGATAGGAACTATGGAAATTAAAGGATGAACTGGTGAGGAACAGGACTAAAAAAGGAGACTGGAATCAGAAAGCTATTACTGAAAGCTGGGCATAATGACACATGCCTGTAATCCCAGTGGCTTGGGAGGCTGAGGCAGGAGGATCTCAAGTTCAAAGCCAGCCTGGGCAACTTGGTGAGATCTTGTCTCTAAATAAAATATTTAAAAACAGCTAGAGATGTGTCTCAGTGGTTGAGGGCCACTGGGTTCAATCCCTGGTACCCCCATCCCCCCAAAAAGCTGTTACTAAAATTCAGATTCCAGGTTAATTAGAATCTATACTAAAAAGGGTCCTATAGCAACTGAAATGCCAAGTCAAATCTGAATGAAATCATGGGGGGAAAAACCCCAACATATTCTAGAAACTTTCCAACAGTCAGACATAATAGAAAATAGCTACAATATTCTGGACCAAGAGACCAAATATTCTAAAGAGAAAGCTGTTAAAAGATGCTGATTTAAATAAATTAAGAAAAAAAATAGATGACGCTGATTTTAAAAAACAAAATATGACTTAATGGACTTCTCTACTTCAGGGCATGATGAAGGAAACAAAACTAACTATTTATGGCAAATAAGTCAATGAAGAAGTCAACAAAGCATGTGCAGTGCAACTTCAAGGAGATAAGCATAAAACAGGAAAACCACGGCAGAAATCTTTCACTCCACTCCCTGTACGTAACTAAATTTGGTGGCTGGTGATTACTTAAGACTAGGCTGGTGATTACTTAAGACTAACACACGTACATTTTAATCATTACTTGAGTTAGAAAAGGCAAAAAAATTAAAGAACTCTATTTCATATTTGCCTCAATGTCTCCAATCATAGAAGAGTCCTATTAATTCTTTCTTATAGCAAGATAAAACTACTTAAGTGACCCAACAGAGAATTATGAGCAAATTTCACTTCCAAATACAGTTAAGGATTGCACTTACTCCATTGTCTTTGTTATAATATATAAGGTTGTATCTGTTTGTTCTTTCTGTACCAGTGAAATGATCCAGAGTAGGATCAACTGGTTAAATCTGGTCTCATCATTACCATGTTCAACCTAACTGAGATAAGAACTACTGAGAAAACAAACAAACAAACAAAAAAAGGTTCTCTTTCACAGAGCTGTCCTCAAGCACCATTTCCATATCTGACAGGCAGACACACACACAAAAAGTAACAAACAGATATTCAACCACTTAAAATGACTAAGATTTTCAGTATCTAAAAATCTGCACAAAGAATGAAGTTTTTTCTCATTGCTATAAGTAGGTGGTCTGTCTATCCATTTCACTACAAAACCATTATAATAGCTTATACAGCTGCTGTCTTTGACATACCTGTCCCTAACAAACAGAAATTTCATGGATCCTAACTTTTTGCATGTTCACAGGCATGTTTTAAAGTTACATCAAAGCATTTAGGATCTCCAAGAGTCATAAAAGACTTATTCATCAGTACAACAAGCCTAAATGGTGAGAAGGCGTGTGGGCAGGACTTCAGAGGCACCATGATGCAAGACTGAACAAGTTCTTGGCATTATACTAAAAATTTCCAAACAAAATATTATCTTCCATTCCCTATGCACAACACAGATGTACAACAGAGTAGATTAAGAGGTAAAAGCAACCTTAACCATGACTTTTAAATTTTTTCTCTCCAAGCCAAAAGCATGTCAAAAGATTAACAAAATATAAAGGAGACTGTAAATCAAATATTTTAGAATAAGAGTAACACCTTTAAAAGTTATTGTTACAAGCAGTTCATTAAAAGTCCACAAGAGGGCACCAAAGACAAAAGACTAAAATTCTATTAACTGGAGATTTAGACAAATAGGTTCATAAAACAGGTCAAAATATTTACTAATATAATATTAATACTTTTGTAACCAAATTGGTGACCACTTATATTTTTAAATTTGAGATATTTAGAATACTTTAACTACCTTCATATCATATATCATTATATTTTTTAAAAAGCAGTTATATTTTATGAGTGATATTTATGTTTCTTAAGGTCAATGGAAATCATATAAATTTGGTAATTTCCACAATGACTTGCACATAATACCTGAAGCTCAATGAGCAGCTGTTCAGTCCACAAAAGTAATAAAAGCATATGACAGGAAATATATATTCATATTACTTTATCAATGCCTTGTAAATTGCTTTTCTACAAAGACTTCTGACTGTATCTCACATTCCTATAAAAATATATATATATCTAAGAGCTAATTCCTGAAAAGAATTTTTTTCATTCTTTTCTGCTCCTTTATGATGGTGGTTTAAGAACAAACAAAAACTTTAAAAATACAGATTCAACAAAATAATTTTTGCTTGCATAAATTTAAAAATGATATTATTAAATGATTTGAAGAAATCAACCTTAAAAACATACAAGTCACAAAAAACACACTAAAATAACAGTATTAATTTTAACACACAGTTTACATTACTGAAACTCCTGATAAAAAAGGAATTTAGGGACAGACAATGTTAAGCTAAGCAAAAAATGATACACTCCCTCACAACCCAAATATTCATCACATGATTGACTTTAGCATTGGTAAATGCTACAATTATATACCTCATGTATAATTATATACCTTATTAACTTTTAAATGTACATACAAGTTGAGTATTCCTTATATGAAACGCTTGTCATCAGAAGGGTTTCAGATTCCTTCAGATTTTAGGATACTTGCATATAAATAATGAGATATCTTAGGAGACACAAGTCTAACATGAAATTCAATTGTTTTATATACTCTTTACAAACATAGCCTGAAGGTGATTTTCTGCAATATTTTAGTATCCCTGCATTTTCACTGAAATCCATTACATGAGGTCAGACATGAAATTTTTCACTTCTGGAGTCATGTCAGTGCTCAAAAGATTTCAGCTTTCATAGCACTTAAGATTTCGGATTTTCTAATTTAGGATATTCAACGTGTACATTCTGTGACAATAATTTTGTAGTACTTTCCAAAAAAACAAGAAATAAAAAATTCAGGTAAAACCTAGTATAAAGTAGTTTATATATGTATTTATAATTTCAGTATTTACCAATTAAATATATTCATAATAAATACTGTGTGTCAGTCTACTAAGATATACCCTTTTTCCTTGAGAAAAACAGACTTTAATGAAGAAATTGAGAAACTAAACAAATACTATGAGATAAACATCCTCATAGAACTAAACAAAGTATAATCATTGGAACATACAGGAGAAATTGACCAGCTGAGCCAAGAAAAGCACCATGAAAGGTTCCCTCTTTCCAGAGAAAGCAATGGTTAATATGTCCAAGCAAAAGTAGCAACATAGGTTTTTCTTTAAATACTTTTTGAGCAATCCTCTCTATGTAATCATTGTTTAACTGCCAACTGTAGAAAGCACTGATTCCTTAATATCTTGAGTTCTCTCCTGGGATTCAGATCTATATATCCAACTTCCTGTTACACAAAATGACTAGGATGAGCCATTAAATAGGTTTTGTATTCTCATCTTACCCAGAAAGTCACCATGAAGACAGAATTGCTGGAGAATATTTCAGCTACAATGTAAGAAGTGGGATGAGTGTGGGGAGAGTGAAAAAAAAAAAAGGCTTTGACTATTCTTTCAAAAATTCTGTTATGAATGATTGTCTTTTTCCATAAAGTTTTTCAATGGTCAAAAGATAAATACATTCTTAGACTTAGGAGAAAGGCCCCAGAGTGGATAATGTGGCTGAATGACAATACAAGCAGAAAAAGGGCCTTTTTTTTTTGAAGAAGAAGAAGGTGAAAAGTTAGAAAACAAAAAGTAATAAAACAACAATTCCTATTCTTTATGTATAATTGCAATCACGCTACACTGCATTAGGAGTGTCATCAGTTTACTTGTTGACTCATTCACTAGCCAACAATATCTTACAAATAAACACCACGTCTTATCTTCTATATCAATATTTGTTAATGAAAAGAAGACATCCTCTGAAACAGAAAAATAAATGCACTCAGGGTTGGATGTGGTGGTACACCTCTGTAGTGCTAGCTACTTGGCAGGGTAAGGCAAGGCCTGAGGATCACTTGAGCCTAGGATATCAAGACCAGCCTGGGCAATATAGAAAGATCTCATCTCAACAACAACAACAGAAGAAATAAAGAAGGGAAAGAGAAGAAAAAGGAATGTATGGAGCATATAAAACATTATTAAAGAAACATTATTAAACATAATTAAAAAATTAAAGAAAATGAACACCCATTAGTATAATAAAATAAACAGTATAAAGACTGGCAAAAAGAAATATCTTATTCGCAGATGACATAATTATTTTTGTAGAAAATTTCCAAAAATGTCCCAAAAAACTCCAATGGTACCAAACTCCTGGCATGTCCAAGAACCTGGGTTCAATCCTCAATACCACAGGGTGGGGGGGATCACTCCTACAAGCTTTATGTGAGTATGGACACAGACGGCAATAAACAACTGGAATAAGAAAATTTTAAAAATCTCTTTTTGATAATATCAAGAAAAAAACATGAACATTTGGTTCTAACATATAAAAATACAGAATCTATGTATGTGATGCAAGAAATAAATTATATAAATAGAGAGTCATTACAAGTTAGTGGACTTTCAGAAAACTAAATATTGTCAAGACATCATTTCTTTTATCTTAATGTACAGATTCAATTCCATCCAATAAAAATTCCAATAAGCTAATCTGTAAATGTTGACAAAATGATCCTAAAGATTATATAGAAAGGGAAAATGCCTACAACAGCCAACATATAAATGAATAAGAAAAATAAAGTTGGAAGACTCACATTATCCAATCTTAAAATCTGTATAACACTACAGTAATCAAGATGGCATAATATTAGCAAAAGGATGTCAATCATATAATAATAACATACCAATGGAACAGAAAAAAGAGCTCAGAGAGCTCACAAAGATGTGGTCTGATTTTTGAAAAATGAACAGAGACAACTCAATGGAGAAAGAACAGTATTTAAACAATCATACTGGAACAAGTGGATAATCATATGCCCAAACAAACAAACAAACAACAACAACAACAACAACAAAAACCAACCTAGAAACAGACTTCAAAGCTGTCCCCAAAAGTATCACAGAACTTAAAATAACATGAAAAAACAAAAAACCTTGTGTAATCTGAATTTGTGTTGAGTTTACAGACACCTAAAATATGACCCATGGGAGAAAAGCTTATAAGGTGACATTAAGATTAAAATAAGAGACACTGTTAAGACAAGACACATAATGGAAGAAAATACTGGTAAAACACATATTTTGGAAAAATCTTGTATCCAAAATACACAGAAAACTCTTAAAATACGAAAACAAACAACACAATATCATTTTAAAAAAATAGGGTAAAGTACCAAACAGACACTTTACCAGAAGATATATTAATAGTAAATAAACACAGAAAAATTGCCCAACATTTTTATCATTAAGGAATTGCAAATTAAAAAAAGGAAATACCACTAAATACCTATTACAATGGTTAAGATGTGAAAAACCAACACTATGAATTGTTAGCATACATTAACAGAAACTCTTGTTAATAGCTGGTGGGAATATAAAATGATACAACTTTAGAGTCTGGCAGTATCTTACAAAGCTAAATACACTATAAGATCCAGCACATTTCAGTCCTAGGTATTTCCCAAACTGACTTGAAAACTTAGATCTACACAAAAGCCAACACTGTAAATGTTCTTAGCAGCTTTATAGATAATTGCTCCAAACTAGGAAAAAAATAAGATGTCCTTCCAATAGGCTAATGGATAAAGAGTGATACACCCATGCAACATAATCCTAGTGATTGATAAAGTAAGCATTAAACCACACACACAAAAAGGATGAATTGTCAATGTTAAGTAAAAGAAGCCAGTCTGAAAATGTTTCATAGTATATGACTCAAATTATATGATATTACAGAAAAGGCAAAACCAGAAACTATAAACAGATCAGCATTTGCACAGAATTTAGGGGTTGGAGAGCATTGAATAGTTTTTTTTTTTAGGGTGGCAAAACCTTTCTGTTTCATACTATAATAATAAATATAAATCACCATACACTGGTCAAAATCCACTGAAATTTACATCAAAGAGTGGATCTTGATATAACAAATTTTTACAAAATCATTCAGGACATCAGGGGATCCCAGGATGAAATACAGAATGTAGGAAAAAATACACATACACACACACACACACAAAAACAAACAAACAAACAAACAAAAAAAAAAAACTTCACTGAACGGTGTGGGGAGAAAAGGTATAATCTAAGTAATTCTGTAAGTGAATGAAGTCTATCCAAAGACAAAAGGAACCATATAGAAGCACTGTACCTGACAATGTTGTTTCCAATGAGAGTATGGGATAATGATTCTGAAGCCACTATACGTGTACTGGAAGTGAAAAATTCAGTGAATAAGAACAGATGGTGAGAGCTGGGTTTCTCAATACTGGAGTGGTAGGTTATAAGCAAGCAAGGGGTAACAGCTAGAATGATCCATGAATTAAGAGCCAGAGACATAATATGAACTCATTTATCTTAATATAGATACAGATGGAGATATATATATAAATATGATTTGTATATATTCACAGGTTAATACACATACACATATCTCCTAACTAAGAGGGCACAGAGGCAACCACCACCCAAAGCTGCAGCAAACACAGAGTTCCGTCTTTGTTACAATACTATCCTCCAGGAAAAAGAACTCCATATTCTAGGTCTGGGGCAGGAAAGATACAAGATGACCCTGAGAATATTTTGTAGTAAGAAATGGGCCTAAAACAAAACAAAAACCCACACTGATGGGGGTAACATAATAGGGAAAAGGAACTGACTGAAAAAGATTCCAGTGGCCAAATCTGAAAAAAAATTATTAAATAAAGTAGTACTGGATTATAATCCAAAATTATGAAGTGAATAACCTTGAATCAACATTGATCAAATGATTAAATTAAAAATGGAGAGAACAAATATCCTGTATTGAAGAACCCCAAATAATTTATGTAGCTATTCTGTCATATCCTCTCAAGAAAGTAAAGCATGACTCTCGATTCCCTAAATGTGGCTGTATATTATAACTTTTTTCCAAAGAGCAACATAGAATGGGCAAAGAGTAATTTTACTATAAAAATAACTGAAAATCACTACCTTAGCCAGGTGACCAGGTAACATTAACATTTTTTGGTGTGTGTGTGTGGGGGGGAGGTTTATAGGGATCAAATCCAGGACCTTATATCACTAGGCAAATGGTCTACCACTGAGCTACACCTCCAGATGCAGAAAGTATTCTTAATATGATGTGGTAATCCTTTCTTTATGAGTTTTCCTCCCCAAAATCAGTAATCCCAGTTTTACCATAAGGAAAAAACATCAAACGAATTCCAGTTGAGAGAAAGTCTACAAAATATCTACCTAGTAGCCCTCAAAACTCTCAAGGTCAAGAAAACCAAAGATATTCTGAGAAACTGAGACATCAAGAGCCTACAGGAATGTTTCGAATTTTTCTCTATTTAGAACAAAGTTAGCCTTGGACTTAGCAGAGATACCTTTTACAATGCTGAGATATATTCCTGCTGTCTCTAGTATTTCTACTATGTTGAACATGAAAGGGTATTGTATTTTATCAAATGCTTTTTCTGCATCTATTGAGATGATCATATGATTTTTATCTTTAAGTCTTCTGATGCCATGAACTACGTTTATTGATTTCCATATGTTGAACCAACCTTGTATCCCTGGGATGAACCCCACTCGATCATGGTACACTATCTTTTTAATATGTTTTTGAATGTGATTTGCCAGAATTTTATTTGAGAATTTTTGCATTTATGTTCATCATGGATACTAGTCTAAAGTTTTCTATCCTTGATGTGTCTTTGTATGGTCTAGGTATCAGGGTGATATTAGACTTATAGAATGAATTTGAAAGGGTTCCCCCATTTTCTATTACATGGAATAATTTGAGGAGTATTGGTATTAATTCTTCTTTGAAGGTCTTGTAGAATTTGGCTGAGAATCTGTCTGGTCCTGGGCTTTTCTTGGTTAGTAGGCTTTTGATGGCATCTTTTATTTCATTGCTTGAAATCCATCTGTTCAAATTGTGTACGTCCTGCCAATTTCAGAGTGGGAGAACATCTTTACTACACACTCATTATATACAGCACTAATTTCCAGGATATATAAAGAACTCAAAACACTCAACATCAAAAAAACAAATACCCCAATTAATAAATAGACTAAGGAACACAGACACTTCTCAGAAGATATATAATTGATCAACAAATATATGAAAAAATGTTCAACATCTCTAGTAATTAGGGAAATGCAAATCAAAACTACTCTAAGATTTCATTTCACTCCAGTCAGAATGGCAGTTATCACAATTACAAGCAGCAGTAAGTGTTAGTGAGAATGTGGGGGAAAAGGTATACTCATACATTGCTAGTGGCACTGCAAAATGGTATCACCACTTTGGAAAGAAATATGGGGATTCCCTAGAAAACTTGGAATAGAACCACCATTTGAGCCAACTATCTCACTCCTCGGTCTATACCCAAAGGAAGGACTTAAAATCAGCATAATATAGCTCAATTCACAACAGATAAACTGTGGAACCAGCCTAGATATCCTTCAATAGATGAATGGATAAAGAAAATGTGATTTATATATATATATATATATATATATATATATATATATATCTCACATATATATATCATATATATATATATGACTATTACTTAGCATTAAAAGAGAATAAAATTATGGTATCTGCAGGTAAATGGATGGTGTTGGAAAATATCATGCTAAGGGAAGTAAGCCAATCCCAAAAGACCAAATGCCGAATGTTCTCTCTGATAAGTGGATGCTGATCAATAATGGGGGGGATGGGATGAACAAAGAAACTTTGAATTGGGCAAAGTGGGGGTGAGAGGGGAGGGGACATGGGAGTAAGAAAGGTGGTAGAATGAGATGAATATCATTACCCTAGGTACACGTACAATTGCACAAATGGTGTAACTCTACATAATGTACAACCAGAGAAATGAAAAGTTGTGCTCCATTTGTGTATAATGTATCTAAATGCATTCTGCTGTCATGTAAAACTAATTAGAACAAACAAACAAATAAATAAAGGACATTAGGTAAAAACTAAGTAAATCTGGACACAGTAGGAACTTCAGTTTAAATCTGTCAATGTTAGTTCATTAATTTAACAATGTATCTTACTAATATGTTAATAATGGGGAAAAATGAATATCAGATATATGGAAACTCTAGTATTTTGTAATTATTCTATAAATATGAACCTATTCAAAAATTTAAAAGTTCATTTAAAGAATAAAATTGATGCAATCCTTCCTTTTAAACTCAAATATTTACTGAATATCTGGCATATGACTAGGCCCCATGCTAGGATGTATATAGTTCAACAGGTCTCATTCAAACCTTACTACAATCAATTAGGGAGGTCTTCAAAATTTCTGATGCCTAGGTCCCAGTTTATAACAATTAAATAAGAAATTTCTCAGAGCAAAAAGTATTGTCGTCTTTTTTCCCCCTAAGAAGCATCATGTAGTTCAAATGTACAATGAGATCATATCACATTATATATCACAAATCCCCAAGAATCATTTTTCCACTAGAAGTAATTAAAATATAATGTTAAGTGATTCATGTATTCAAATTTTGTATTAATAAGAACTCTTCATTCCATTATTTAACCAGAATTTTTTTTTTGTAATTTCTTGTTAGATATTTTAAAAATAATTAGCAAATTTCAAGATGTACCTGTTTTTAAAAAAGGAATTCACTTAAGTAAACTCGATATTCAAAATGGCATCCTATATTCCATAATATATTTTAAACACTTATATGATAGGGACAACTCATGTAGATTTGCTTAATTAATATCATTGATAATACTAATATAAATGCTCCTTGGTAACACTAATGAATTGTGAAGTTGTATTGCATAGATAGAGCAAACTGGTTAATATACATACTTTAAAAGGTAGATTTCCCATAGGCAATTCAGGCATTTATAGTAAATATACACAAAATACAGATATGTTATTTAATTAACTCACAGTAAAGATTTGGGAATGTGCTCCAGAAAAGAAATTCTTTCTTACTATATAATACAGATGACCCAGCACCAATTTTATATCATTGCTGGAAAATGCTCCCCATTCCCTCCCTGCCAAAAAAAAAGCGAAGATGTTTGTCACACTTAGCAATACTTAAACTAACACAAAAACTTTGATTTTGGAATTAACCTGCTACAGAAATCTGTTTGCAATTTAACTTTAAATATCCATTGAATTACCCTAGGACCTACCAAAGCATGTCAATTTGTTAAGATGTATTCCCATCAGAAAATGTGAAAACATTTTTCCATAATATGAAAAAAATCAAATTCATAAGGCACTTTTCCAATAAGTTCCATATCTTTCTAGAATAAAAGATATTTAAGGAGGTTTGTTTATAATAGTTATCAAGGGCACAGGTGTACAGCACTAAAATTTTAAAAACCAACATTTTGAAATGGTTATTATATACTGTTTCCTTTTCAAAAGTCACATTGAAAGTTGATGGAAATGTCAATTTAATTTTAGGCCACTAATTTTCCTTCATCTCTTGAGCTAAACTATATAGAAGAAAATTAAATCTGGAAAATGTTAAAATGATAATAGAATAACCCATAAACTCTCTGAAAATTATACTTATTCAGAATGGAAAAAGCAGGGTACACAATTGATCCATATATTAAGACTGAATACCAAATATAAATTATCTCTCATAATACAGAAATTCAATATGGTGAATTTCACAGTTCTGGAATTTTGAAATCAGGGAAAGACTATGACATACATTTTCTCAAAATTTAGCTTTATAAAATTTTTCATGTGGGCTGGGGCTGTGACTCAGTGGTAGAGTGCCCGCCTCACATGTGTGAGGTACTGGGTTTGGTCCTCAGTACCACATTAAAAAAAAAAATGAAGATATTGTGTCTAACTACAGCTTAAAAAAAGAAAGAAAGAAAAGAAAAAAAGAAAAATTTCATTGGTCCAACGTCAAATGTGTTCTGTGTTATAATAGCCCACTTACTGGATAAGGACTAATCCAAAGTCTGGACTAGACATAGCTACAATAAAATCTGCCAAAAAATACAGGTCCTCTGGGCTAAAAATTAATGCAGATGCAAAACTTGGCAACACAGATCTTTCACCATGCTGAAAAAAATCCTTTCATTTTTGAAATATATATGAAAAATTTTAAAAATGAAATATAAACAAAATTAGGGAAAAAGAAATGAGGGGAAATGCATTGAAAACAAACAAGATAATAAAATATTCAAAACCTAAAACCTTCTGCCATATCCTAAAAGACACTCAATACCCAGTACCATAACAAAACAGGTATTAAACAAATGAATTCCCCAAACTGGAGTAAATTCAAAAAACAAAACAGCAAGTGTCATGGCCAAAGGTAATCAAGATGAGCTGCAAATGGAAAGTTAAGAGGTCACAAAGCAACAATCTTGACTTCACAGATACAGATGTTAAGGCAAGCATAGTATCAATGAGATAGGGCTCATTATTCTAAAAACTGTTCTTACTCAGGGAATGGAAGGAGGGAACAGTCCAAGTCAGTACCTTACTCTATACCACCTAGAGATAATAGTTTATAAAAGAACTACAGATTTAAAAACAGATATTTATTTCTCTTCCTATCAACTATAAATTTGGTATAAGATGCCTTAATTGCCCTGATTTCTTGCAATGTTCCTTCCCTGCCTGAATCACTCTGATTTACAACTTGACAGAATAAACCAAAACTGGATGAATTATATTTTTCTTTGAATTTTGCTAATTTGTGAGTACTCAAAGAATTTTTCATCATTAAAATATATTTTTATGGATCTACATATAAAGAGATCATATGAAATATCATCACATACAAGTTCAACATCTAAAACTTAAAACACCTAAGAAATGACAAATGGCAAATACTTCCACTAGAATGAAAAATAGAACACAAAGATTTATATCTATCCCTCTTTAAAAAAAAAAAAGAAGACTCTCAAAACTAGAATAAAGACACGGACTCTGAGGATAAACCCATAAAGACAAGCAGCACAGGGGAGTAGAGGGCAATAAACACAGGTTGTCCAAAAATCTAGAAGCTAGGAAAAATTTCTTAAAGTTAGAAAGCAGATAAATATATAAATAGTAGATAACTCAATAGATCAAAATCACCTGAAACTTAGGGTTACAAGCAGAGAAGTCACATGAACTAAAAGCAAATTCAAGCCAAGAGCAGTGAACCTTAACATCTTTTGGAGCAAGATTTATTAGTCAACAAGTTCTGTTCTTCCATACATAACTTCCAGAAGGTAATTTTAGGCCTTCTCTAAAATATAATTGCTAAACATCTGAAGAAAGCCCTTAAAGTAAAAATTGGAGATCAAAGTAAATATAAAGGCAAGAGACACAAGGCAGGGAGCAAAAGAAAATTCAGAATGATTATGACAATGTATTAACAGAGGGGAAGAGGAGGATATGTTGGAAATTAAACACTCCCCATAGAAATTTTTTTTAAAAAAAATAGAAGATAAACTTGGGGAGACCTGCCAAAAAACACAAAGACAAAAAGAACAGGGGCAGAAAAGGGGGCATGAAGAGACCAGATCATTGAAAAATTAATCTGAGAGGTTCAACAACCAAATAAAAATTATCAAGAAAAAGAAAAAAATTACACAGAACTGACAGGTAATTCCAGGTTGAAAAAGCTGAAAGGTACTCCACATAATGATTTGAAAAAGAAGTACATACAGGCATATTATAAATAGAAAGAAGAAAATTAAGATCCAAACATTCAAAGGATTAGGCATCTGTCCTTCCATCATCATTAGTGCTGCAGGGAAAGAGCCAGGTCTTCAAAATTGGAAGGAAACATTATTTCCAATCCTAAATTTTATACTTAAATCAATCAAGGGCAAAGATAAAATAAAAACACATTCATATACTCAAGGTCTGAATAAAGTACTAGGAAATAATGGTACAACAAATACATAAGTAAAACAAGAAAGCCGAAGACAAAATCCAGACAGGAGAAGATCAATTACAGAGGAGGAAAAAAGGAAATTCTCACAATAACGTTGAAGGGAAACCTAAGGATAACATCTGTACAGTACCCCAAAAGAGCAATCAGTTCAGATTAGAGAAGGATAGAGAGCAAAAGAAGGAATGAGTCAAGAAAAAAGTATGATACTAATAAATCATCTGTACTTGGGTTTACACAAAAGAGTTCACAGCTCCTGCTGGGAGTTTGGGAATATACCACTTTAGAAAAAACTACTGATAGATACATAGAAAACAAGAATAGTAAAAGAAAATGACACAATTATACATGTAATCATAATATATTATAATATTTGTAAAAAGTATTTACACAGTCATAACTATATGAACAACAAGTAGGGTTTTTTCTAAAGTGTGACTTAATTACACAGAAAAAAAATGAGAAATAACAAGCAATCAATTCTATTAAAGGATTTCAATTTATGGCCAATAATTTCATCACATATATAAATATTTCCCTACTAAATCTAATTTACTTTTCAAGAAGTAAAGGAATGGGAATAAATAAATTTTGTTTATTTATTTAGTTATTTTTACAGTTTAAAGACACATTTTTTAAAAATCCCTACTAATTCTTTCAAACACATTTGGCCACTTAAATTTGTTTTTTAAAGCCCGAAAAGAAATTTTGAGTCTATGTTCTATTCATGCCTGATCAATTCAATGCCATTGTTTTAGTGGTTTGTAGATAGCAAAACAAACAGTAACAACAATTACCATCAAACAAAGCAGAAACTAAACAAAACAAAAACAAAAAAACTGGCCAAAATGTTATTGTAATATCAGTAGTGTTAGTATAAGTAGTAGCATTAATAGAAACAAAAGCTAAATGTTGAATATACTATATGCAAAACACTGTTATGAGTGCTTAGATTATACATATAAAATCATTATATCCTCATAATTCTATTTATAGATGGTAAAAATGAAGTAAAGAATTTTCCAAGGGCCTAAGAGTCACTTGGGAATGGAATTAGATATAAAACACAATTACTCTTGTGAGGATTACAAGATGGCGGAATAGAGAAAGCTGCATCCCTGGCTGCTCTATGGGCTGAACCCATGAAAGCAGATAGGTAGCTTATTAGCAAGGTGGATGAAAAAGGTTGGTTGGGGGGCGGAGGGGGGCTTTGCTGGGAATTAATACTGGACATTCAAAGCAGACTGGGATTCAGTAGCATTTTCAGGCAGTAATTTTTCAAGTCTCAGTATTTTGAGGGTTGAGATTTTGATTAGTACATTCCAGTTTTGTTTTTTATTCTTTTATTTTTGTTTGCATTTTTTATTTTATACATTTTTTCTCTAACTTATCTGTTCCCCTTGATTCTCTTTCTTCTGCTAAGAGCCAAAATCTATTGTTACCTTTTTCACTCTTCCTTTAATTTTTTATTTCTCTTTTCTCTCCTCCTCCCTCATAATTATCACATCATACATCTCTTCTGTTCTCTCCCTGTTCATCATTCAAAAATTTAAACCCTTCTGCATACTTACTATTTCTACTATGGATAATAACTGATCATATAATTTCTGTTTATTGGGACAATTAACACTGTAGATTTCATAGCAAGAACTATTTGGTTTAGTGCTGTATATTGTTTGCATTAGTTGTTATTATCTGTCTCCCCCTAAAATACAAAGTACTAGAAACCTTCAGGAACACTATTAAGTCTACGGGGTAGAAACTCTACTGTCTCAGATCCATAATGCTGGATGGGTAGTCATTCAAATAACATAGAAAAGCAAGGGAACAAACTACCCCAAACAAACAAAAATACTTCAATTAACAGGATCCATTCACACCACAGAGGAACAAATGTCAGAAAGAGTTTAGAAAGTTCATCATTAAACTGATCAGCAAGGTAAAGGATGATAATAAAGAGTGAAATCAGAGAGAAAATGCAGGAAGTGAAAGATGACTTCAATAAAGAGAGATCCTGAAACAAAATCAAGCAGAAATCCTCAAAATGAAATAATAAATAAACCAAATTAAAAATTCAACAGAAAGCATCATCAGCAGACTAGACCAGTTAGAATATAGTTTCAGGCAACAAATACAAAATATATAATCTTGAAAATAAAGTTGACTATGGAGAAAACATGTTTAGAGACCATGAACAGAACTTCGAAGAAATACAGGTTAATTTGAAAAGACACAATTTAAGATTTATCAAGATAGATAAAATACAAACCAAAAGAATGGGCAATCTTTCCAATAATATCTAAAATTTCTGAACCCAAAGAATTAAATGGAAAATCAAATACAGGAACTTTAGAGGGCCCCAAATACACAAAATTACATCAGACCCACACCAACGCATATAATTTTGAAAATGCAAAACATAAAGAACAAAGACAGCATTTTAAGGGCTACCCGAGAAAAATGTCAAATTACATTTAGAGGGAAATCAATCCAGATCTCAGCTGATTTCCCAATCCAGACCCTCAAAGCTAGGAGGTCTTATATTCCAAGCTCTGGAACAAAATGGATGCTAACCAAGAATACCATAACCAGCAAAATTCAGCTTCAGATTTGAAGATGAAATAAAAACCTTCCATGATAAACAAAAGTTAGAAGAATTCACAACTACAAAGCCTGCACTACAGAACATTCTCAGCAAAATATTTCATGAAGATGAAAAGAAAAATAAAAGAGAAAATCAGCAAAGGGAAGAACTAAAGGAATATTCAATCAAAGAAGAAACTAATTCTAATTAAAACCCAGGAACAAACCAAAATAATGAGAATAAAAATCATACCTCAATAATAACTTTGAAAGTAAATGACCTAAACTCAACAATCAAAAGACACAGACTGGCAGATTAGATTAAAAAACAAGACCCAGCAGTAGGCTATTTCCAAGAGACTTGCCTCATAGGCAAAGACATCCACAGACTGAAGGTAAAAGAATGGGAAAAAAATATCATTCATATGAATCTTGTAAACAAGCAGGGGTTTCTATCTTCATATCAGATAAAGTGGACTTCAAACCAAAGTTAATCAGAAGAGGTAAAGAAGGTCATTTCATACTGTTGTTATACAACAAGAAATAGCAATCATAAATATTTAGGCCCCAAACAATGGAACGTCTACATCAAACAAACCCTTCTCAATTTCAAGAACCAAATAGACCACAATACAATAATACTAGGTGACTTTAACACGAGAGAGAGAGAGAGAGAGAGAGAGAGAGAGAGAGAGAGAGAGAGAGAGAGAGAGAAAGTAAACTTAATCAAGTTAGTTCAATCAATGAAGAAACAGGCACTTCTCAGAAGAAATATGAAAATTTAACAAATACATGAAAAAATATTCAACGGAGAAATGAAAATTAAAACTATACTGAGATTCCATCTAATTCCAATCAGAATAGCAATTATCAAGAATATAAGTAACAATAAATAGTAGCAATAATGTGGGAGGAAAGGTATACTCATACTTTGATGGTGGGATTACAAATTGGTACAACGATTCCACAAAGCAGTATGGAAATTCCTTAGAAAACTTGGAATGGAGTCACCATTTGACCCAGCTCTCCCACTCCTCAGTTTATACCCAAAGGACTTAAAATCAGTATACTACAGTGACATAGCCACATCATGTTTATAGCAGCTCAACTCACAATAGTTAAACTATGAAACCAACCTAGGTGCCCTTCAACATATGAATGAATAAAGAAAATGTGGTATATATACACCATGGACTATTATTTAGCAATAAAAAGAATGACTTTAATACTTTTGCCAGTCAATGGATGGATCTTGAGACTATCATGCTGAGTGAAATAAGCCAATCTCAAAGAACCAAAGGCCAAATGTTCTCTGTGATATGCAGATGCTAATACACAATGGGGAGGGAACTGAAGTTCTTTGGATTAGACAAAGGGGAAAAAAGGAAAGGAAGGGGGGATAGGGAATAGGAAATCGAGGAAAATGAATCAGACATAACTTTCCTATGTTCATATATGAATAAGCCACCAGGGAAACTCCACATCAGGCACAACCTCAAGAATGGGATCCCAATTAGAATAAGTTATACTCAATGAATGTATCATATGTCAAAATACACTCTACTGTTATACATATCTTTAAAAAAACAAACAAAAAAAGAAAAAAACTGAATAAGCACAATCTGTCTTGTTCTTGTATCACTCTACCTCTCATTTAACCAGCTAGGTACATGAAAGGTTTCTGGAATGACTTGGGCTGATTCTGATACTGTTCTGTTCTTTATCCAGTTAAGAGGTTCTTGAAAAGCAGACTGATTTAAAGCTTTCTATTCAATAAGAATAGTGGGAAGAGGGAAGGTTCTGAAAAATGCTTACCTACAGGCTGTAACATCAGCTGTAGGGGATTGGGGATTGCTTCCAAAGCACCCTGGTATTCCTCCCCATATTTGTGCTGAGAACTACTGCTTCAATGAATCAGATTTGAAAGGGATATGCCATTCTTGAGATATTAAAGACCACAGTCTAAAAGCTTAAGAGTTCATACTATTAAAAAGTCACCAGAAACTCTCCATTTCTTATCCAAAGGTAGAAGTTCTAAGACAATTAATACGAAAACTGGTTTGAGTCATTACTAAGTTAACACTTTCTTTAGATAAAAGAGGAAATAAAGAGCATGGAAGTGAAAAGATCTCATGCAAGCCTAAAATGAAGATGTACCCCCAAAGGCATGTGGGTGTAGAACATATGCCTAGAATTTATGAAGCCCTGGGTTCCATCACCAGCACTGCAAAAGACAAAGGAAAAAAAAGGTACCCCATCCTTTGTTCATTATTTCACTTAAATGTAAAATTCTGTATTCATTCAATTCCTTCAGTTAACATTATGATTCATATGGGAAATATCTGAGCTCCAATGGCAAAGCAAGTTTTGTAAATTCTGAATCAGTCTTTTCATTTACTTTAAAAACTAGTACTTGTCAATGATGCACTATGCTTAATCTTACAAATTCAATTTAACACTAAACATTTTACTTTTAAATAATCATAAAATGTACCATGTTGGAATGTTTGCCTCATATTTTGCAGGCACTAACTCCTTCACTGTGTACATATTTACACTCATTTAAAAGCTTGTATAGCATATCAATAAGCCATACTGGCAAACTCTGAATTGTCTTAAAAATCATCAACTCATTAGTTAGTTTAAATATTACATGAGAATAAATAGTGCTTGTAGTATAATTAATAAATTACCAAATGTCTTGTTTACATCTTGAATTTACAGGTAATTATCATACTGAAACAAGAAAATGTTCTATATGCCTACGACCCTTATACATAACCTAAATCAACGTTTGTGTTGATTTGTTCAAAAACAAGAATAATTATTGTAAAAATATCTGACTTTTATGGAAAAAGTATCACTTTAATGACAATCACTGGCCATCCCATGGACATCAAGAGATGCATAGTTCTTAGCAATTAACTGTTTTACTTTAAAACTGTATATGTAATCCTATTTAGACTGATTTGAAAAAAAATTCCAAAGGAATGAATTGTATAATCTTTATGTGTAAAATTTTGAGACTTTAAGGTAGATAAACATTTCTGAGAAAATAGTGATTTTAAATTTTGCCAAAAATGAATGGCAATACAGGATATACTTTTTACTATGGGTAAAGTACTTCAGATCTATCCTGCGTATCTCCTTGTTCTTACAAATATTTGTATGTGTATGTGTTTACACACACATACACACACACACATTTTATATTTAGAGCAACAATTATGAAAGCTAGTGCCTGAGAACATAATCTTTGTAAAGTAAAGCATGTGAATATTGCTCAATGTGTGGTTCTGCCAAGACTTTTAATTATTTTCTTATAATTTTAAAAACAATAAATGTAACAGTTTCACTCAGAACCACTAACCCTATTCCAGGGAAAAAATGCTTATTAAAAGAAAAAAAGGGGGGGGGGAATCATAAAAACATAATACTATTTTAAAATCTGTCCATCTTATGTCCACAGTCTCTTCCTCAAAAGAAAGAACCTAATTCCTCTCACCTTGAATATAGGCATTTAATATACCTAATCTACTCAACATCATAACTTGTGCTCAGAATACTTACTTAGCTCGCACATAAACGAAATCCCATAACCAGTGAGGTTACAATAAAGTACTGAATATCTCAGGTAATTTAATGAACACTGGAGTGAAAGTGAGAAACAGAATGGTTGTATTGGTATATTTTCACATCACTGTTAAGTTGAAAAATCAGTAAATTGAACCATCATTAGTTGGGCAGCACTATAGGCACCCTGAAAGTCAAACTGCTGAATCTGTTTATCTTTCTAGAAAACCACCAAATTCTTCTCCTCAAGGGCTTTGCATCACCACTTCATATTTACCACTGAACAAATGCTCCAATTTCTCCACATATTTACCAAATCTTGTTAGTATCACAGCAGGGCTGATGACCAGGAAAAAGACACTTCCAGAAGATATGACACAAATCTATCCAAATTTGAGACAACTTTGTTCAGATACTGTGTATTGCTACTATATCAACTTTACATCTCACTAATTATTAACTTTAAGACAAAAGAAAAGGATAGCAAACATTTAATACAAAAAATATTTCTTAAGATTTAATGAATATATCTCACTTGTGTAATAAAATGGTAAACTCTATTAATATATCTTAAGAAACAACATTATTAAAAAGTGACCTGGAAAATTTTTAAAAATCAATTTTTGCAGATAATTACGAACCGAATTTTCTTCTTCCTCTTCTAATTCTCGCTGCTGTTCTTCATGTCTTTTAGCTTTGATTTCCATAGCTTCTGTGATCAAATCTCTTAATATGGATACAGGTTTTGCATTCTTGATAAAATGATGCTAGAAAAGTAAAAATGAATGATACAAATTCAGAAATTTTTCATATTTTTACTAACAAATAGTAAAACAACAGTAAATGCTATCCATGATTATAGACTTCAGTGATTATTTTTCATCTACAAGTGTGTTAACTAAGAAAGAATATTTTGGCTGCTTTAGAGAAAAAGAGATTCAGGGTACTTGTTTTTAAAAGTGATGTAAGCACACATACAAAAATATAACCCTGTCAATACAACTACACTATCCTTAAAGACATAATTGTGCAAAGAAAGTATACATTAGGTTGTAAAAATAATATTTCTTTAAGATCAGTGATTATATTACATATATAATAAGCTTATTTTGGTATGGAGTTACAAAATCTAGTTAATCTTATTGATAAGCTGATAGCCAAAAATCAGTGGTCAAAGAAAGGCAACTTATTTATTACTACTTTCTCACAGTCTTCATTTTATTTGCTGTTGAATAATTTAACCATTTCCAATGAAAACAGAAAAATACTTTAAAAAAAAATAAGAATGCTCCAATAAGATGGTGGTGTTCTTCAATACCTTCTAAACTTTATTATCTAACCCTCTTTGTTGGTCAGTATTGTTTATAGCAGTTACATAGAGAAAGGATGAATACAAATGAACTGGACATAAGGAGATTTTGAATTTAGGAGCATTGAGCTCCACAGACAAACATATACTGTAGTGAATTCACAGTAAATTGCACAAAAATAAGGTTGCAGTAGGTTGGATAAACCAGATATGTAGATATGTATGTTAGCATCTCTTACAATTTTTTTATGTATACTTTACATAATTTTTTAATGTATACTTTCTTTACACAATTATATCTTTAAGGTTAATGTATGTATTTGTATCGAAAGGGTTATATTTTTGTGTGTGTGCTTACATCATTTTTAAAAACAAGTACTCTCAAACTTTTTTTTTTTTGCCATTCATGACTTAAGCACATGTTCTAACACTAAATTATATCCCCAGCCCCTGATTTATACATTTTTAAGTTTTGTGCATTAAAATCTCCTTTTTCTTTCATTTTATGGCAATGAATTGGATATATAAATATTCTCCAAAATTACCCTATAGTTCTTTCCTATTCCCATTTTGTTTAAATTAAATATTTAATTCCTTAACTAGCTGCAATTTATTTTGCTGTTTCTGTGATAAGACTCTAGTTTAATATCTCCCCCTGCCCCCCATTCTCCCCAAAAAAGTGGTGGCAGTTAACTCAGTTTGGGTTTAATTATTTTCTTCCCTTACTGATTAGAAATGCTTTCTTCATAATATGTCAGTTTCCTTCATTATTACATTCCATTTCTAGGCATTCTATTCTCATACTGGAACCATATACTTTTCTAGGTATTTAACAAAAAAATGTAGCTTTTGTTTATTATGTATAAAGTATAATTTATCTGTTCAGTCATTCATACTATTCAGATGATTTATGTGTTCATTTTTTTGCCTATTTTTTGTGTATTTTTCCAATCACTCCTCTTCAATTATTTCTATTTATTTATTTATTTATCTATCTATCTATCTATTTATTTATTTATTTATTTTAGTTGTGGGTGAACACAATATCTTTACTTCATTTTTATGTGGTGCTGAGGATCGAACCCAAGGCCTCACGTGTGCTAGGCAAGCACTCTGCCACTGAGCCACAACCCCAGCCCTCAATTATTTCTAATTCATTGGCAGTTATTTAGGCTGTTTCCAATCTTTTACCACTACAATGTGCTTTGACTATTTTTACCCATATATCATTTCACAGATGGTTCAATTTTTCTGTAGAATAATTTTCTAGAAGTGTAATTTCTGAGATAAGGAATATAATTTCCTAATAAATATTGCTAAATGAGCTTCCATACAGATGTGAAAATAAGTTAAATTTTCACAACAATTAACACTATATTTATATATTTCACATACTCCTCAATCTTTTTTTTTTTTTTTTAAAGGAAACCTGGGCTGGGCAGTAGTTCACACCTGTAAATCTACCAGCTCTGGAGGCTGAGGCAAGAGGATTGCAAATTCAAGGCCAGCCTCAGCAACTCTGCAAGATCCTGTCTCAAAAATTTTAAAAATAAAACTAAAAGGGCTGGGGATATAGCTTAGTGGTAAAGCACCCCTAGAATAGAGGGGAGAGGAGGGGAGGGGAGGGGAGGAGGACAGAAAGAAAGGAAGGAGAGGGAGGGAGGGAGGGGAAAGGAACTGAACTGAACAGAACAGAACTTTGGGAACTGGGGTTGCAGCCCAGTGGCACAGCACTTTCCTAGCATGTGCAAAGTCCTGGTTTCAACCCCCATAGTCACCAATTTAAAAAAAAAAAAAAAAAGAAAGAAAGAAAGAAGAGGAACCTTTGAGAAGTCACTTTCTATAAGAAAAATGATTTGAATTATTTTGTCACCTAACGATAAGAAAGATTTTGCAAATATCAAACTTGTTAATGTGAAACACATTTATTAGTTGCATTCTCAGGCAATTTTTTTGGAAAAAGAAAGGTTCACAAATAAATATTGTAGGGGCTGGAGCTGTGGCTCAGCAGTAGAGTGTTTGCCTAGCACGTGCGAGGCCCTGGGTTCAATCCTCAGCAGCACATAAAAATAAATAAAATAAAGGCATTGTGTCCAACTGAAACTGCAAAATAAATATTTAAAAAATATACATATTGTAATTAATAAATTACTTCATTTTGCATTGAATTTTAAGGCAGATTTTAAAAACAAACCAAAAACCTCCTAACATTTTGGATACAAAGTCTATTAAAGCCAAGTTAATAAAACTTTTCATTTAGGTGCTCTTAGGTATAACTAACATTACAGCATGTAATTTTTTTTCAAGGTGTTCAGGAATCCTGTATTTATATGTCTTATAATGGAAAAACAAGTCAATAAAGAAATGCTGAGCCAAGGAACATAAGGAAAAGCAATGAGAAATCAGTACAGAGATAAGAACTCATTTCTGAAAAGAGAATCTTATGGAAATTTTGATTTAAAATAGCTTTAAGAGAAAAAGAAACAGACAGGGCTGGGGCTATAGCTCAGTGGCAAAGCACTTGCCTTGCATGTGGGAGGCACTGAGTTCGATCCTCGGCACCACATAAAAAATACACAAATAAAAAGCATGCTGTCCATCTACAACTACAAAAAAAATATTTAAAAAAAAAGAAAGAAAAAGAGACAGATACAAAAAGGGAATAGGCAGAAGACAAAGAGAATTTATAGCAGAATGGGTATGTGTATCTTATCACTCCATATTTCCTAGGGAGGTTTAATTTTTGGAAAAAAAGTTGTGAAACTCAGAGCATTTCTGGCCAATGTCAAAAGCTAAAAGGTATGAATAAAATATTCTTCCTTTACACGCACTGACCTGCAATAGTTGTGTTGCAGTAGCTCTCTGCTCAGGATTCTTCACTAAGCACTTTTTAACAAAATCGGTAAAATCATCAGACCAGAGTTCGGGCTTCCTGAATGTTGGTGGTGGATTTGTGGGAATCATAAAAATAGCCTAGTACAAATGAAGCATCCAGAAGACATAATTAGAATCACAATAGCACAACCAGATAAACAAATCTCTTTATCTTTTATCAGACTTTCAATATCAAAAACAATTTTAACTGTTCTAGGATTTCAGTAAGATTTCAATAAAGGAAGTAAGTCCATCTGCTACTAATGTAATCATTTCCCATTAATTTCCTCTGTTTGAACTGGATCTCATTGAGCCTATCATCTTTATTTTATTTATTATGTTTTTATCACTCTCCAAAGCTCTTTCATTTCAGACTCTTTTACCAAAGACATTCCTAGACACTATATATACATTCAAATTTGGTATTACATTCCAGATTTACTTCCCATTTCAGTTTTATATAAATATCCCCACTCAAAAGGATAGCAGTTGTTCAATTTACATCTGCAATCCAAAATATTTAAATATAAATGAAATTACTGCTGTGATTTGAAGTAATGTTTGATAAAGCCAAGATTTTATTTCTCTTGTTAAATGAGTCATGATCCCAAATGAAAATGTTTCCAAGGTAATATACTACTTTATTAATTATGATTTAATACTAATAATTTAAAAGTAATGACAATAGATTCAGATAGTTCAAAATTCAAAAGCTATAAAAAGCCTCCATCCCATCCCTGTCTTCCCAGTTGTCCAGTCACCCTTTTGCAACCAAGAGAATTAATCCCTAATGTTCAATTAATCACTAATACTCTTAGGAAATCATTGAATGCAATGAATTAGTTTCTCTTCTTGGCATCTGAAATAGTTCCTAATAAAATACTATCACTAAAACATAATTTTCCTTGAAAAGATATAGAAACAATAAAGTGAAACAAATGTATCAAACATTCAATATATATTATCATCTGTATTTCCACATAATATAAAAATGACATGCAGCCATACAATTACATAATCAACACAATTGGTGAAAAAAATATTCTTTAGGCAATTTCAATCTAGATAAGCATGTGTAGCCTACAACTATGGGTCTCTCAAAGACAGATCCAGGGATGTAGCATTCCCAAATCTGTCTGTCTAGGCTTTAGAATTCTTTGACTTTCCAGAAGGTGTCTGTCTCTGCTGTCTTGCTTTTTCTACCTGGCTTTTGGTGGTCCTCTCTTTCATGTGCAAACTAATTTAATGTACATTAATCCATGCCCTTCTCCTTAATGCATTAAGAAGGTGGAAGTAGTAATACTATACATTACTATAACATCTAGAAACGATCAGCTTCAGAGGCACAATGCTGTAATTCCAGCAGTTCGGGAGACTGAAGCAGGAAGATCACAAGTTCAAAGCTAGCCTTAGCAACTTAGTGAGGCCCTAAGCAACTCAGCAGAACCCTGTCTATAAATAAAATATTTGAAAAGGGCTCAGGATGTGGCTCAGTGGTTAAGCACCCCAGGGTCTGAAAGAAAAAGAAAAAGAAAAGAAACCAACATTTTTTACCATTAAAAGAAACTAATCAGGGGGCATGGGGGCAGAAAAGATGGTGGAATGAGATGGACATCATTATCCTAGGTACATGTACAATTGCAATATGGTGCAGCACTACATCATGTAAAACCAGAGAAATGAAAAGGTGTGCTGTAATTGTGTACAATAATCAAAATGCATTCTGCTGTCATATATACCTAATTGAAATAAATTAATTAATATCCATGGCTATATTTAAAACTTCTGTTCACATATGGAAAAAAACACCAAAGCTATGAAGATAATATATTATAGGAATATCAATTTTAATGTATTCCTAACGTAATATAAAGCTGTTCTATTCTCTACTAAATTTTTATTAGCTGACTAAAAACCACTTAAGTATATCCATAGTAAAGGATGTATAACATGTATTTAGTTCAATCCTTTCATTTTTACATTAAAAACATCTAAAGCCCAGAGAGGTTAATTAACTAAAAAACAAATTTTCAGATATACAAAAGGGCAGTCACTTAAAAGATTAAAAACATACTCCATTGCTTCTATTTCTGTGTCTCAAGTAGCAAGATGGTAAAGTACAAAGCAAAAATGGTTAATAAATCTTTTAACACACCTAATTAAAGATAAGAGCTGATAAATGGTACTTATATTGGGTGATAAATGGTACTACTATTGTCAATATTATATAGATCTGCTGCGTCTTTCCTTTTATTTTCAGGCAGAGAAAAAAGCATAAGCAAATTTTGAGGTTTTAAAATAAGTCAATAACAGGAAAGATTACAACTTTCACCAGAAATACAACTGATAGTTAATTCAAAACTGATAAAGTCAAAGATAATCCGATCAAATATAAATGAGGGAAAGACCACTCAGTGGGAAAAAAGACAGTCTTATCAACAAATGATGTCAGGAAGACTGGATATGCAAAAAAAAAAAATTCATTTGGACACTAATAATATTTACAAAAACTATCTCAAAATGATCAAAAACTTTAAGAGCTAAAACTATAAAAGTCTGAGTAGAATATACAGTGGTAAAAGCTCCATTGCATTCTATCTGGCAGTGATTTTAGGAATAAAATGTCAAAAGGGAAGAAGGGAGAAGGACGAAAGGGGAAAAGGGAGAAGGAGGGTGAGGAGAAGGAAAGAGATGGAGAAAAAGAAAACAAAAGAATGAAAAAACCCATCAAATGCTGTCAAGAATATGTAGCAATAAACCCTTACTGTTGGAAATGTAAACTGGTAGTCGACTATGTGTGGTGATTCAAAAATATTAAACATAGAGTTATCATATAACCCAACAATTCTACTTTGTTATATACACCCAAAAAATTGAGAGTAGAATAAACATTTTTACACTCAAGTTTATAGCAACATCATTCACAATAGCCAAATATTAACAATAAATCCATGTGTCCATTGATAGATATATGGATTTTTAAAAAATGTGGTCTATAAATAAGATGGAATATTACTCGGCCTTTAAAAGGAAGGAAATTTTGAGATATACTACAATAGAGATAATCTTGAAGACATTATGCTTTGTCAAATAAGGCAGTAGCAAAAGAACAACTATTTTATGATTCCTCTTATACCAAATGCATGAAGACAGAGTAGATTAATGCAAGGGACTAGGGAAAAGACAAAACAAGGAATCACAGTTCACTGGGCATGGAGTTTCTGCTGGTCAAAAGGAAAAAGCTCCAGAGACCAATGTGGTGGCTGTTATACAGTAATGTGAACATACTTTATTCCATGAATTATACACTTTATTCAAAGAATAGTGCAATAATAGAAGAAGTGATAAAAGATATAAAGGAGTCATCCCCATTAGAAGAAATATCATAAGAAAAAAGAATAGAATATGGCTGCTGAGAGAAGTAAAGAATAAGCCAATTTAAAAGACTAGGGAAAGATTTGGAGAGTATGAAGGATATGGAATTCCACACTAAAAACAGTTTGGTCTGCAAGAAGGTACATAACTGAAAGGATTTAGGGTGAAAGGGTGTGAGGAGGTCCTATGTTTGTTTTTACTTTAAATGAGAGTATGTTTATGATTCACAACGTAAATTTTTTTTAAAATCTGGAAATAAACCAAATATGGAATATAAGTCAATTGGTGCTATATCTACAGGAATGAAAGAAGAGAAATGAGGCAGGAGACACTTCAAATAAGTACTAACAGTGCATGTCAACAATGTTCATTGGGAAAGGTGAAGAAAGGAAGAATGAAAGATTAATCCAGAATTCAAGAAATAAAAAAAATTAGAAACCTTAATTGGAAGGCATATAGATTTTTCAACAATTCACTATACCATTTTTTGTTTGTTTTTCTTTGTCTGAGATGGGGGTGTTACTACCTCATCAAGGCTGGTTGCAAACTAGAGATCCTCCCACTTCAGGCATCCAGGTAGCTGAAGTGCACTTGGCTGTATCATTCTTTTGCATGACCTCAGAATGTGCAGCCATTTTATCACTGGATTCTAACTTGGAAAATGATCCAAAGGACTTTCCATAGACGTAGCAGTAAAGATTTAATACTCAAATCAATTGCTTCTAGGGTAGAATTTAATCTCCTTAACTGTGTATGTGCCATCCTTCAAAAAGGAAAAATTCTTTTACAGATGAGAACATTCTCTTACATCTTGTACATGTTACAACTATGAAAATCCAGCAAAAGTAGTGTATCCAGTATTAAAAAAAAGTAAGCATCAAACAAGTATTTATAAAGCCATTTTCTATGTGTTCAGAAGATGTGCTCATTTAGAAGCAGCAAACTTAGAGACCACAAGTCAAATAACACACAGTGGATTAATTTTTAGATGCTCCTATTCCTACAAGACAAAACCCTGTTAGAATAAATGACTGATTTAAACCAGGATGCTTATTCAGCCTTTTGCCTGGGCCCAGTCTAGCTGGCTCAAACCATCTAACTGATGGTTCCTTTTAAGTATCTGACTTTGTAAGTCTTGCTACTACAGATTTTAAAATAGCATAATTCATATCTTTGACCCTACAGAGCTCAAAGTCAACTTACAGAGAAAATAAAGAGAACACATTATAAAACAAATAGCAATATAGTACCATTCCTTTAACTTTTATCTGTAAATAACTTAATTAATCTAAGACAGTTCCATAGATGTTAAAACCTGATAAGGTTTTGAGGTTGGACAAAACGGAGTTAACAGCAGCTGATGGAAAAGCCATGCAAATCCACCTGCTACTTCAAGTTAGAAAATAAAAATAAATTTGAACTCTCAGTGCTGCAAAACAGTTCAAAGGATCTACATAAATCTCTATACAGACTGACCTCAAACTGTAGGTAAATGATACTAGATTGTCTTGATAAATGTTGTTCAACTGCACTTTTGTTACAAATTGGTAGATAATGACTCAGAGATTTATGTCCTTGAAGCTAATGCTCTCCTTTGAACTTTGAGCCAATAAGCAGTGGTCTTATCTTAAGATAATCTTAACATATAAGGCTCACCTCAGCAGTAGCTATTAGAAACCCAAGGATAAAAAGCTTAACTCTAACTCTTATTTACCCAGTAGTATCATAAAGTGAACCTAAAATATCACATCCTACTCTCAAACAAGCAAGAAAACTGAGCATACAGTTCAAACAAATAAGTTTTATGATCTACTAGAATGTCTCCAGGAAAACCACTATACTTTTTATTTCCATTTGTAATGTTAGAAAATCAGTAACAAACTACATGATTTTCTCACAGACATTACCACTTAATTAATTTAACATAATCATGTATCACAGAAGATCCAAAACCCCTGCGGTAGAAAGTGTCTAGCCTTAGATTAACAATTCATTCCCTTGCCACCAATCAGATCACACAGACACACATTACAGCCATAAAATTTATCTTATCTCTAACACCATTTTGATTGAAGAATGTTAGTACAATAAATTACATGATTATCCTGTGTTTGTTTCTATACAATGTGTTGCTTAACTACATATTGAACCTCTGCTTAAGTTTTAAAAAGAACTTCCCTGATCACAAGTAATTTTAAGAAACCAAGAAACAGAGGGGCCTCTAATTATCTTCATGCTTAGAATTCCATGCCTTAGCCTCCAGGAGGACCCAGAAGATGTGGAAAGGGGTTCAACTGAGAAGTTACATTGCCTGAACTTTATAATCTCAGTGGAATGAGTCAACACTAATGTCTGAAGCTAAGGCAGCTGGATTTGTAGATGTACAGAAGCAGTGAGTATGCCAGAATAACAATATATGTCACTATTTAAGAACCTCAGGTATATGAGCCAAAGGTTATCTTCTGCAAATTAAGGGAAGAGGTACTGTTATAAATAAATGAGATAAACTATGAGAAAGCACTTTATAAACCTATAAAGACCTAAACAAAGTTGTTTCCTGACAGTAAACATAAAACATAGGTAGTAAGCTATTAAGTCAAATAAAAATTACTAATTTCTAAGAGAATATAGTAAAAAATTTGGTTTTGGTTTTGTTGTTGTTGCTTTTGTTATTGTTGTTGTTTTGTTTTTGCTACTGGAAATTAAACCCAAGGCACTTTACCACTGAGTTACATCCCAGTCCTTTTAAATTTTTATTTTGAGACAGGGTCTTAATAAGCTGCTTACAGCCTCATTAAGTTGCTGAGACTGGCCTCAAACTTGGATCCTCCTGCCTCAGTCTCCTGAGATGCTGAGATAACAGGTATGCACCACAGCAACTGGCTCAGTAACAATAATTTTAAAAAACCACCACAAATGAAAGAGCAAACAGTGCAATGCAATGAGGGCAACACTGGGTCTCAGTGAGAAAAATAGGCTTGGGTTCAAAATCATCCCCCGTGGCTTCAGTTGGTTTTCATATAAATGAGGATGTTGCAGCAGATGTTTATCTGGTTCCACTTCAGACATAAAGGGCTCTGGCAGTCTATCTAGCATTCTAGAAGTAAAATTCTAGCTAGACAAATATTAAATTTCTACTTAGAAAAAAGATGGAGAGGGGGTGGGAATGTGATTCAGTGGTAAAGTGCTTGCCTAGCATGCATGAGGTGCCCAGATTTGATCCCAAGATGAAGAAGGGGATGAGAGGAAAGGATAAAGAACTTCTAGATATTAATATAAAATGCAATCCTCAATTTTTATCATCACTCCCTTAAATGCAAATATAAAATATACAGAAATTCTGAAAAGACAACAGTAAAAGTCTAAAGTGAACCTTACTCCTAGAGTGCAGTTTCTACAGTAAGGACAGTTTTTTAAATATCAGGAGTAGGAATTCACAGCTCACTCCAGCTCTAGTTAAAGGAACTATTAATTTGGCCAATAAAGGCCAATCTGGAAAGCAAATTAAGGGAAGAGGTACAGCTGGTGCCCTCACTACTTGTAGATAATAGTTATCATACTGAAAAGTACAGTTATAGAACATTTCCATCATTGCAGAACATTCTACTGGGCAGTCCTACCATAGATCTAACTTCTTGGTTATAGGAAATACAGAGAATAAATGAAAAGCTAAAAGTTTTACATTAAGGCAAATCCAGATTATGGGAGATTCTACCAAAAAAAAGGGTGTGTGTGTCTGATTTCTTCAAAAAGTCAATGTCACAAAGGGGGGAAAAAAGTTTATGCATGCTGAAGATGGAGGCAGTGTGACTGAATTAGACTTTAAAAGGCCAAACACAATGTGTGTCAACTGAAAAATTAGATGGTATTAGAAAAATCAATATTAATTTTCTTGGACATACATTCTTATTCTTCAAGGATACATGTAAAAGTAAATGTTCAAGGAAGAAACATGAAATGCTTGAAAAAATTAAGACAGACCAACTAGATAGGAAAGGGAGAGAGAAGAAAGACTGGATGGATAGATGCAACGAAGAGAAAATGTAGTCAGAAGGGTCCAGGAAAGTGGAAGAGAGAGGCACAGAAGAGTCAGAGGGAAAAGTGACTATGGAAGAATGTTCTTCTTTGAAGTGTTCTTCAAATGCAGTTGCTCTGAAGATAAAAAGAGGAGGTATAAACTAAGGAATGTGGACAGTGTTCAGAAGCTGGAAGGTTCAAGGAAACAAATTTTCACCTACTACAGACCCAAAAAGAAAGACAGCCCCCTGCTTTCAATTTTAGCCCATTTAGAGATCTGTATCAGACTTCTAACCTATAGAACTATAAAATACACTTGTGTTGTATAAATCATTAAGTTTGTCGTAATTTGTTAAAGCAGAAATAAGAAACATATAATATGCATAGATGAAAGGGAAGAGAGGAGATTAAGACAGAGAGAAGGAAGAAGTTGTCATGATCCAGATATGGACAGGACAAGGCCAGTATAGTAGAGCTACAGTGCCATCGAGATTTGTTCTCCATGTTTCAGGTTACTTCATGGCCTGAGGTGGCTATTCCAACACTATCTACCACATCCTTACTCCAGATATCAAGGAAGAGAGTGAAGGAATAGCAATATAGGGTATCAACTCCCTTTATCCATTCTCTTTAAAGGTCCAACCCAACACTTCTTTTGAAGTGTTCTAAACATCTTGGAAGCTCTATTCCAACAACCTTGAAAAACTCCAGGGATTTCCTTGAAGCATATTTCTTATGTTAATAAGATGAATCATGGTAAGGCCCAGGATAGCTTCAGGATGATGGTTGGGCCTGGGAAAGAACAATTATATGATTAATGGATTAGGACTTTTCAGTTCTCTGACCTCTGGGAAAGGAATGTTGAAGACCAGTCCAAACACATGGCCAAAGATTTACTTACTCAGTTATACCTACTTAATGAAATCCCAGTAAAACCTCTATCCACTGATGCTTGGTGGAGCCTCTTGATTGGCAAGCATATTCAGGTGTCAGGAGAGACATTTCCTGATTCCACAAGAAAACACAGAAGTTCTGTTTCTTCCCAGAAACTGTTGTATATGTCTCTTCATTTGATCCTCCTGATTGCTATCCTTTGTAGTAAAACTATAATCATAAATATAGAGCTTTCTTGAATTTTTTAGTCATTTTAGCAAATTGTCAAGCCTGAGGATGTTGAAGAAACTAGTGAGTTTATAGTCAGTCAATCACAAGTATGGGTAATCTTATATCAAATAAACAATGTTACATCTCAGTGATTTCTGTCAAAGTCAGAAGAAGATAGAAAATTATTAAAATCAATAAAATTGAGATTAAAAGAAATAATGCAAAAGACTAATAAAACAAAGAGTTGGGTTTTTTTTTTGAAAGGATAAAAATTGATAAACCCTTCACCAAGCTAGCCAAAAGAAAAAGGTAAAAAATTCAAACACTGTTGAAATCAAGAGGATCATCAAAAGATTGTTGAAAATTTATATTCCAATAAGCTAATAAATCTTGAAAATATAGTCAAATTCCTAAAGACAGATGACTTACCCAAATTGAACGAGGAGGACACAGAAAACTTAAACAGATCAATGTCAAATAATAAAATTAAAGTAGCTATCAAAAGCCTTCCAATGAAGAAAAACCTAGGACCAGATGGATTCTCAGTCAAGTTCTACTAGTTCATCACAGAAGAACTAACACCAATCCTCCTCAAATTATTCCATGAAATAGAAAAGAAGAGAACAACTCTATGAAGCCAGTATCGTCCTGATACAAAAATAAGACAAAGACACATCAAGGAAAGAAAACTTCAAACCAATATACCTGATGAACATAGATGCAAAAATTCTTAATAAAATATTGGCAAACCACATACAAAAGCAAATTAAAATGATAGTGCACCATGATCAAGTGGGTTTCATCTCAAGGATGCAAGGTTGGTTCAACATACAGAAATCAATACATGTAAATCACCACAGACATAGACTTAAAGACAAGAATCACATGGTTATTTCTATAGATGCAGAAAAAGCATTTGATAAAGTACAGCATCCACTCATGTTTAAAACATTAAAAAAAACAAGGGAGAGAAGGAACTTACCTCAACTCGGTAAAGCCTATACAGGACAAAACCAAGGACAACATTATTATGAATGGAGAAAAACTAAAAGCATTTCTTCTAAAACCAAGAACAAAAAATGGATGCCAACTTTTACCACTGCTATTCAACACTGTACTTGAAACTCTATCCAGAGCAAATTAGGCAAGACATGGAAATTAAAAGAAATAGGAATAGCAAAAGAAGAACTTAAATTATCTCTCTTTGCTGATGACATGATCCTATATTTAGAAGACCCTAAAAACTCCACCAGAACACTTTAAGAACTCATAAATGAATTAATTCAGCAAAGTAGCACCATACAAAATCAACACTCATAAATCAACTGCATTCTTATACTCCAATGATTAATCTGCTGAAAAAGAAATTAGGAAACAATTCCATTCACAATATGCTCAAAAAAAATTTAAAAAATAAAAAACCACTTGGGAATCAATCTAACAAAAGAGGTGAAGAACCTCTACAATGAAAACTACAGAACACTAAAGAAAGAAATTTAAAAAGACCTTAGAAGATGAAAAGATCTTCAAGTTCATGGATAGGCAGAGTTAATATTGTCAAAATGACCACACTACCAAAAGCATTAAACAGATTTAATGCAATTCCAATCACAATTCCAATGATGTTCTTTACAGAAATAGCAAAGCAACCATGAAAATAATTTGGTAAAATAAGAGATACAGAATAGCTAAAGCAATCCTTAGTGAGAATCCTTAGCGAGAAAAGTGAGCATGACGTATCCCCACACTGGACCTCAAATAATACCACAGAGCTATGGTAACAAAAACAGCAAAGTGTTGGCATCAAAACTGACATGAAGACCAATGAAACAGGAGACACTGACACAAGCCCACATAAATCTCATAATAGACAAAGATGCTAGAAACATGCATTGGAGAAAAGATACCCCATTTAACAAATTGTTCTAGGAAAACTGGAAATCCAAATGTGGCACAATGAAGTTTAACCCCTATCTCTCACAATGCATAAAGCTCAACTCAAAGTGCCTCAAAGACGTAGGAATTAGATCAGAAACCCTGCACGTGCTAATAGAAAATGTAGGCCCAACACTGAGAAATTGACTTCCTTAGCAAGACTTCTAAAGTGCAAGAAAAACAATTTAAAAAAATTGATAAAGGGATGGCACAAAATTGAAAAGTTATCTTCACAAAAAAGGAAATAATCAAGAGTATGAAGAGAAAGCCTACAGAATGGGAGAAAATCTTTGCTATCTGTCCTTAGGGCATTAATACCCAGGATATAAAAGAACTCAAAATATTTAACACCAAAACAAACCAAAAAACCCAAATAATAAATGGGCAAAGGAACTAAACAGGCACATCTCAAAAGGAGAAATACAAATGGTCAACAAGTATGTGAAAAAATGTTCAACATCTCTGCCAATGAGGGAAGTGTAAATTAAAACTACATTGAGATTTTTACCTCACTCCAATCTGAATAGCATAAGCATTAAAAATAAATAATGGGCTATAAACACACATTATAAGAGAACCAAATAAATATAAGACCATGTAGAAAATATCAGTACAACAACTAAAAGCTTAGAAAAAATAGACTTACTCAATACAAAAAGATGAATAAAACAGACTGATGAACTAATCAAAATAAAAATATGATAATAAGCCTAATGGACTAAATGGCTGTCACATAAAAAAAAAGAAACTTAGAAAACATAAAATTTTGGAAATAACTGATATACATTAACCAGATTATCTGCATGCATTATCAAAACAATTCCAGAAACAGATAAAAATCTAGAATCTAAAGAAAACTTTCATTATAAATTATTGTAGGAATAAAAGAGAAAATAATGTCAGCACTTCAAAAGGCAGAATGAGGAACTATCATTCCTATCCAAAAGATCTATCTGGTATGCATCAAAAAGTTTCAAAATCAAAACAACTAATAAATAATATGATTACAAAATGGAAAATGGAAATCCTGAACAAAAGATTCATGAAATGCTACTTGTAAGAACTAAACCATGAGATTAGGAAAATAAATTAGTATTTGTCATTAAAAGTTTTTAATATCATTTGGTAAAAGTGATTTTTAGGACAAGTTTAAGACATAAAATATTCTATTCAATGATCAGAATACTACATGCAACATTGGTAATGCCTGGTTTCATTTTACCAATATGTAATAATAATTAAAATCAATCCAAAGTAAATCAATAGCATCCATACATACTATTAGGCTTACTGTTATTATTTGAGGGGCCCAGTGCAAGCAGACCTGAGTTCTACAGCTTAACTACCTTCTATTCCCACCTTACTGAAAATATCCTAGCACACACGTCAATGCTCCCAAAACCAAATGCCAGCTTTTTAAAAAAGCTACCTTTGTCTATAACTAGCCTATTGCAGTCTGCCGTCATATAGACAATCCCAAGGAAAATCCCTAAGTGCCATTTAGCCAGGGAATTCTGGGATCTTGAGAATGCAGAGCATGATCTAGGAGGGAAAGCTACAGTCTCCGGCAGAGGGATGTAGCATGGCCTGAGAAAGTCAATGTCAAGAACTTATGGAGCATAACCTCTGAGCAAAAGCTTCAGACAACTAGATCTAGTAACTATAATTGACACTCTGTCCTCAAAATGGTCATTTGGCATTAAATTACCCTATGACTATAGTTTTAAAAAACGATTCATAAGCACCAAAGTGCAAAGACTGGATTATAGAATCAATTATATTTTATCAAATAATCAAAACAGCAAAATGTGAAAAGGTAATACCAATTATAAACAACACATGGCTCAATCTTCATCATATAAAAATTGCAAAACATTAAGTGGATGTTAACACTAAGATGTGTAAATCCAAACTGATACAAAAACTGTGTTAAAGTTGGGGGGGCGGGCAACAAGGGTCAACATAGAGTTCCACAAATTGAATTACAATTAAGCAAGAAACTAATCCTAAGACAACAGGAGTGTCACTCAATAAGTGTGACTCCAGTTTAAGCAAGTACAATGCCCAGTAAAAATCAAATTTAACAAAAACACTATTGATATAAAGAAGTCAGTGTAAATTAAGATTAAGAAAAAACTGAGGAAAAATTAAAAATGGAGGCCTAATTCTGTGTACCTCCATGACCTGGGATTCAAGTAGTGAGAATATTGTTTCTATGGAAATTATCAGAGAACCCCCAAAATCTGCTCCCATGCATGGCCACCTTGCCCGGGCAGGTCTCCAGGCCTCAGTGTCAGTGCAGACTTCGGGCCACTTGACCAATACAGGACCACTGGCAGCCCTGCTCAAGCACGATCACTGGCATCCCCACAGAAATTCCAGCTGTGCTCCCACGTAGGACACCCAGATGCTGCCCACACACAGGACCATCGACCACCACTCCCATGAGGACCCTCATCTACCAATGTGGGGCTCCCTGGGTCACCTCCATTTGGGAACACTGCAACCACTGCCATAGTCCCCTATATGCTGTAGCCTGCACCTGTGGACACTGCACACCATATGAAACAGAGCTGCATCTCTGAACACACTGCCCAAAAACACCACCCAGCCCACCGACCAGACACCCCATCATTGCTGAAAGCAGCCGCCTCCATCTTGGGACACATTTGTGGCCAACTTTAGTTGGGGCAACTCCCAGCTAGGAACATCTGCTGGGGCCTAGAAGCAATATCAAGGTACCCATAGTTCCCTAACTTCCCCTTCTCACCCACAGCCACTAACCAGGCACAGTTCTTGTGGATACGCCACCCATCCATAGCTCGCAATACCTGATTCTGAACTGCCCCATACAAAATAGCTCTCCAGGGCAAGCATACAACCCCCAGAGTACAGCGCACATGACCTCCAGAAAGAGAGGTACCTGACTGGGAAAAAGAAAGAGAGGGGGTGAGATACAGTTTGGAAACTAAATTAGAGACCAGGAATTGTGATGTCTACAGACCAGGAGATAAGATCAGGTGCCCTCATCACAAGAGTTGGCCCCCAAATAGATTCTTGGGGTGCAGTCTCCATGGGGGACCAGCAAAATGCTATACCCCTCCTCCAGGATCTCTACCTACAAGGCCAACCTACCCACCTAATAACCTTCACCATCCTGTGAGTGGAGATACCAGCAAACAAACACCACCATTTATTGGATAAGAAGGGAAGCAGGAAAGATACTGATCTCCAACAAAAGTAATCCTTGTATCTTCCTTTGAGATTTTGGTTTTTTCTCTTTCTTCTCTCTCTTCTCCTGCCCTCACATCCCCAACATTTGTGAAACCGTGTACTTTTCATGAATTAGACTCCTTAGGACTGGGATAGCTGAATAGTATATTACAGTTCTATTGAATACTCTTCATCCCCTATTTTTACATTTTTTTTCTTTTTCTTAATATTTGTTTTCTGTACTCTATTAATTGTCTTCCCACTTAGTTGTCACCCCCTAATCACTTTCTCTCTCTTTTTCTATTAACCAACTTCTTTAGATTCTGCCTACACACTTCCTAAGATCTAATAACTAAGTATCCTCACCTCCTACCCCCTCAACATCTCATTCTACACCTCAGCCGTGGTTCTTTTGTCCACCATCAGAAACTATACACCCTTTAGCAAACCTACTGTTTATACTGTAGATAATAATTGAACCTGCCTTTTCTATATATTATGACAAAACCATAAACATCTTAATATTAGCAGCTATTTGGTTTAGACTGTATGTTGTTTGTATTGAGATCTGTTAATATTGTTCTGCCCCTTAAAGAAGAGGTACTGGAACCCTGCAGGGACACTATAAGCCTATACCATAAACATTGTAATGCCTTGAATCCGCAGTGCTAGAAGGGAAGACAAAAGAACAACATGAAAAAACAAGGGAAGAAAGTGTCCCAAACAAACCAAGATAAACTACATTTTTAGAACCCATGCCCAACACAATAGAAGACATGACAGAGAAGTAGTTCAGGATGTACATAATTAAAATGTTCTGTGAATTAAAGGATGATATAAAAGCAAATACAAGCAACAAAAGATCATATTGATAAAGAGCTACATAAACAAATACAGGGAGGCAAAAAATCACTTCAATAAAAAGAGGTTCTAAAAAAAAAAATCCTTGAAACGAAAGAAACAATAAACCAAATTAAAAACTCAATGGAAAGTACCACCAACACATTAGATCACTTGGAAGACAGGACCTAAGACAAAGAAGACAAAATATATAATCTTGAAAAGAATGTTGATCACACAGTGAAGAAGGTAAGACACCATGAGCAGAACATTCAAGAATATGGGATAACATTAAAAAGACCAAATTTAAGAATTATTGGAATACAGAAAGTCACAGAGTTACAAACCAAAGGAATGAACAATCTATTCAATGAAATAATATCAGAAAATTTTCCGAACATGAAGAATGAATTAAAAATTCAAATATAAGAGGCTTACAGGCATTTATGAAATTCATCTGGAAAAATAAGAGACCCAGAATAGCCAAATCAATCCTAAGCAAGAAGAGTGAAGCAGGTGGCATCACTATACCAGGTGTTCAACTATACTACAGAGCAATAGGAACAAAAACAGCATGGTACTGGCACCAAAACAGACTTGTAGACCAATAGTACAGAATAGAGGACCAGAGACTAACCCACATAAATACACTTATCTCATATTAGACAAAGGTTTCAAAAACATACATTGGAGAAGAGATAGCTTTTTCAACAAACGATGCTGGGAAAACTGGAAATCCACATTCAACAACATAAAATTAAACCCTTATTTCTCACCATGCACAAAACTCAACTCAAAGTAGATCAAGGACCTAGGAATTAAACCAGAGACCTTGCGCCTAATAGAAGAAAACATAGCCCCAAATCTTCATCATGTTAATTTAGGCCCTGAATTCCTTAATAAGACTCCTACAGCATAAGAAATAAAATCAAGAATCAATAAATGGAATGGAGTCAAAGTGAAAAGATTCTTCTCAGCAAAAGAAACAATCAGTGAGGTGAATAGAGAACCTACAAATTGGGAGCAGATTTTTATCACATGCACATCAGATAGAGCACTAATCTCTAGGATATATAAAGAACTCAAAAATCTTGACACCAAAAAAACAAATAACCCAATCAATAAATGGGCAAAGGACCTGAACAGCTACTTCTCAGAAGATGATATAAAATCAATCAACAAATATATGAAAACTGACATCATAGTCTCCAGTAAAATGGAATCAAACTAGAAATTAGTATAAGAGAGATCATAGGAAGATCAAACACTTGGAAACTGAGCCACACACTTTTCAATAATCACAGATCAAAAAGGAAGTCTCAAGGGGAATTTTAAAACACACTGAACTAAATAAAAGTAAAAGTACATCATATCAAAATTTATAAGACACAGTTGAAGCAGGCTGAGAGAAAAAGCCTAATACTCTATGCTTCTACCTCAAGAACCTAAAAAAAGAGCAAAATAAACACTAAGTAAGCAAAAGAAATAAAATACTAAAGAACAGCAACCAATAAAATTTAAAATGAAAATCAATACAGAGCTATTTTTAAGAACAATAAAATCGACAAATCTTTACCTAAACCAACAATTAAGAAAAAAGTCAAAAAGGGTAGTAAAGATTCTACACATAAAATGTGTTTTTCTTAAGTCATTATAAATGGCACTACACTAACGTTGGTGTCCATATATTTGTTAAAGGATATAGAAATACTATTTACTTTTGTATGTTTATACTGTATCCTGTAACTTCTGAACTCATAAACTTCTACAAGTGTTTTTTGTAGGTTCTTTGGTATTTTCTACACAGAAAATCATATTGTTTCCAAGAAGAACGGTTTTATTTTTTCCTTCCCAATTTGTATGTATTTTACTTTTACTTCTTGTCTTTCTGTATTGGCAAGAACACCCAGTTCTGTGTTAAAATAAGAGTGGTGAGAGTAGACATTTTTCTTATTCCCAATATTAGGAAGAAAACATTTAGTCTTTCACCATTAATTATAAAGTCAGCTGAAACATTTTGGCATCCAATCTTTATCAAATTGAAGTTCTTTATTACTATTACTCTGAGATTACTCAATACTATCAATGGGTGATGAATTCTGTCAAATGCCTTATTCTGTATTATGTAATTTTTTTCTTTAGCCTGTTGATATGGTGGATTATACTGATTCACTGTGAATGTATGTACCCTCTCTACCCAACAACCCAGTTGTTTCTAGGTTATTGAGGTGAAAGCTTAGAGCTGTTTAAAACTATGACTCTAGACAATAATATATTTACATAGCCAGTCCCAGAATCAGTGGTAATTGCTCACATATGAAGCTCAACCTGGACAGGTGATACAATTGTGCACATTCAGAAAACAAACCTTCTTGTTAAAAATGAAATATTTCTGTGGCTAAGAAAAAAAATAATGTCAACCCTAAAAATCTACATACAAAAACAGAATTTGTTGTTTAATCTCCCCAATTCTATTAGTCACTACAATAAACCATACACTAAACAGAATTAGTTATAGCTTTTAAATATATATATACATACAAGGATATAATTTGTCATTCATTCAGGGAAATTTCTACAGCTATATTCTAATAGCTTCCCAAAGCTAATGATATAGTTCAACTGGAGTTGGTACAGCAAATAGAAACAAGTTCTGCCATGACAATTTATCATGGTATATCCACAGGTCCATAAAAAATCAAATTTTTGAGGACCAATCTTAAAGAGAAGTATATTACTATAGAAGTCTCTGTAACTTGGCAGAGCATTTCTATAATGCCTGGCTACACTTAAAATAGTTAACACATTTGTATGTATCTGAAGAAGATGGCAATCAATGTGCTTGCATGTTCTAATGTATTAAATTGGCATTATAATAGTTTTAATACACTTTCAACATTAGGGTAGAAATATTCTATCAAAATCAGAAATGGAAACTGCTAGTTTTGGCTTTGTTGTAGCTGTAATTGTAGTTTAGCAGTCTGGTTAGAAAGAACCTGGTATAGTAGGAATAATCTCAAAACCTTTGAGATTATTTAACTTTGAATATGGACCTAGCTCTATCAGTAAAGTTGAATTCTGGGTTAGTATTTAGAGTTGTTATAATAATGAAGATAATTAGTAGTAGTAGTAGTATATAGAGTGTCAATAGAAATAATAATGTTTACACCTTTTGGTCTAGAGTTGGTACATTGCAAGATGAGTACACCAAAAAGAGAATGAAAACAAGGGAATGAAAATGGTTTAAGAAATGGGCAAAGTCAAGGTAGACAGTTAGAAGAAAGAAACTGAATAGTTTTCAAGGAGGAAAAATAAATGATCTGAAAATAATGGCCAGCTGGATTTTAAGCCCAAGAAAGTGGCTTAGAAAGTGAGAAAGACTGGAAATGAGAACCCAACCTCCTGAGAAGACTGTTAAGACTCTAAGTCAGCAGTTAATACTTAAGTGTATATAACAAAACGGGAAAAGAAACCCAGACTAAATGGTCTTGGCTTTGTGGCTAGCTAACTATATGTATAAGCAAGTTATTTGAAAGGTCTGAGTGTTACTGCAACTCAAGTTGTTACTGGCTCTGGTTTCTCCTTTATTCTATTTCCCCTGTCCCCATCCCTCTCAACACAACATATACACACCCACCCTCATTACAGGTAAAGATCAAGAAAGGCAACAAAGAAGAGGAAAGATCTGAAAAATTAGCAGATTTTCTGACATTTGTCTTGCACACTCTCTAATGTCCCTTTTCTCACTTCCAGGCCCATCTCTGCAAGTCCCCAAAACCCCAGGTCTCACTGTTGGCTACCCTTCCAGAAAAGACCCCAAGTTCCATCTTCCTTCCTCTTTTCTAACCTTTCTTCCTTTCTCTTACCCATCCAAACTTCCATTGCTAAGTATATTTCAGGTCAATAACAGGAAAACAAACTGAGTAAGCAATGATAAATAATAATTCTATTACCTATGCTTCAACTTCACAAAGGTGTTTTGTTTATAAATTCCAAATGAATTTGTTTGGCAAAAGTTCAGGCAGAATGGAAGGGCATAATTGGAAACAAGGAAATTTGCTTATTTTTCAATTTTAAAGTTGTAAAAAAGAAAAAGGAATGTTTGTGGTAACTGAGAACAGAAAAGAAACCATGGAAAAGACATCCACAGCAATTCAGAAATTAATTTGTGGGCATTTTTTTAGGAGTACAGGCCTGAACAGGTTGCTAAAGTGGGAACATTATAAAAGTAAACAGGTGGCATAAGAAAGCTGTTCACCCCACTATAATCCTAAAGACACTGGCTTGGTTCTATCGAGCAGTTCAAGATAATTCTATTAACTAGACTCCAAAGCCATAATTATTTCCTGTTAAAAGTGGAGAAAGAGAACCTTCAGCCTAAAAACTTAACCTGTTGATGACATTTTTATTTATGGGAGATGCTAGAGCAGAATATATCTTAAGAGATCAATATAAAGTACAGTGATTTCCTTTTTCTTTTTTTTTAAACTAAAACATTTTTACTATAGATAATGTCAAACACCATTTTTTACTTTCATTCTTCCAGATATCTGGGACAAAATTTTAGGCCCCAAATCCTTGACTTTCTCTCTCTTTCTCATGCAACATGTAAGCAACCAGGAAATATATAATTCTATCCAGAATTTGACCACTTCTTAACACCTTCACTGCCTAGTCCAAGCCACTCTCACCCCTTACCTGGATACTGAAAAAGTAACATCCTCACTGTTCATTGTTTCCATTCTTATACTGCTAATATCCCTCTTAACAAAGAATAGATCTTTTAAATTGCAAGTCAGACACTATGACTCCTCTGCTCAAAACCTTCAAATGGTTTCCTGTCTCATTCAGAGTTAAAGCTAAAGGTCAAAACATGGTTTATGAAGGCTCTAAATGATCTGGTCCCTTGCTATCCCTATGGTCTCATCTCTTACTTCTCTTGTCATCCAGGTCATTTAAACCTCCCTGCTGTTCCTTACACCCAACAAACTCCCATATCTCTTTACTCTGACTCAAACATTCTTTCCCCAGAAATCTACATGGCTCATTTATCTTCCTCCTTTACATCTCTACTAATAGCCACTTAAACACACACGTCATTCTGTAACCTCCTTCTCCTACTTCATTTTTCTTCACAACACTTATCAGCACCTGATATGTTACCCTTTTTTTGTGTAATTTATTCTCTCTCTCTACTATAAAATAAGCACCTAAAAGGCTGGAATTTTGTTTCATTCATTGCTATATCCCAGTGTAAAACAGTTTCAAAAGAGCCAATCAATAAAAATGGGATAGGGCTGGGGGATGTAGCTCAATGGCAGAGCACTTGCCTAACATGCACAAGGCCCTGCGTTTGATTTCCAGTACCAAAAAAATGAATAACTAAATAAACACAGGATGAATTAATATACCAAGAACTTAGATGTTATGAGGGATTTACACTGGTACACCTTTAAAATATGTAAGTCTGGGAAAGATGAAGAACTGAATCACTATTGGGAATACATAAAAATGTAAGCTAGCCTTCTTAAAAAGATGGAAGATTTGACAGTAAATTATTGGCTACCAAAAGAATAAAGTATATGTGAGAAATTAGCAACCAAGTGAATTCACCTTAAGGAAATAATAGGTACCTACAAATAAACATGTGAAAAACTTTATAATAAAACTATATAATTAAGCACAGAGAGCAAGACTATCTGGCCAACATTTGCTATCATTGGCAAACATCCATATTAAATTCAGTTTCCCCCAATTCCAGATACAAATGGAATTGTAAATCTGGCAACTCACTGGAGGGAAAGACTGCATTACATTCCGGGTTCACATTAAAGTTACCTCATTCTTCTATACTTAGATCTGACCTGGAGGAAAATTTTTAACAGATTCTATTGGACAAGTGCCATACTACAGTCTGTAAAGTTCAAAATTAGCATTTTAGATACTAACCTAAAGGATTTCTATTTTGTTTACCTAAAACTAAACTAGACTAAAATAAAATATGATAAATTGAGAGTATAAAATGGATTATTTAAAGAAACATTTTTCCAAGGAAAAAGCAAATTATAATACCAGTCCTTCCATCCTTTTTCTTCTGATTTCATTCATGTAGTACCTCACCCTGGGCTGAACACATGGTAACACTCAAGCTGTTAACTGATGAGAGAGAGAATGCTCTTCTTTCCTTCCAGGTTTATCCCAATTAATATAATAAGTATGTCCACCTCACCCTTCCTTGTAATTAAAAAATCCATATGAAAATTATGTTCTCCAAATTTGTGTATAAATATACTAATTGTCTACTTAATATCAACTATGTCACAACACATTGCATTAGACACTAAAGACACATGATAAAAGTTGCACATGCTGCTGTCAATTTTTCAATTTTAAAAAATTTGGTAGAGAAGACATACAAACTCCAACAGAGTGTTGATGTTTGTGATCTTGGGGTGTATGGTGCTGAAGAGGGTTTCCAGGTTAGAATGTGTAGAAGAGAGATGGGAAGAAATGAAGGCACAAATTAATACAAATTAATTAATGAAGGCAAAGGGTAGAGTTAAAAACATAAAAGTATCTACAAAGGATAGTATGGCTAAAGCGAAGGAGATTTCACACATCTAGAGAGGTAAGCACAGCCAAAGGCCTTATATGACACCCTTAAGAACTTGACTCTCAACCTAAGGACAAATTTTTTAATTCCTTTTTAATGGGGAGGATTTGAAGTAAGGGATTTATATTTTCTCTTAGAATGATGAATCCAGCAGTATCACAAAGGTTACTTTGGAAAAGGAAATGAGACTGAATACAATATTATTTAGGAAAAATGGATGTACAAATCCAGAGGGTAGAAAATATGACGTCTGAAATAGAAAATAAAGATGTAGATGGAAAGGAGATATTTTCTGAAAAAATATTAAGGAAGTAAAATGGATGGAAATTAGTGAATCATGAAAACCTGAATTGTCTCTTTCCAGGACAGAGAAGAGAGAAGGCAACATCAATAGGACTTGGCAACAGATCAAAGATTAGATAGATGAAAGATAATCTCCAAATTTTCAACCTAGCAACTGGATGGATGGTAGTGCCATTAAGTAAGATAGAAAATAGAAGTAAAAACAAATTTGGAGACACTGAGTTTGAAGTGTTTGAACAAAATAGAAAAGATAATTATCTAAATAGACAATCTGAAATAAGCCTACAACTCAAGAGAGATAAAAGCTGAAGTCAAGAAATAGAGATATCCTAAAAATCAAAGCAGGAAATAAAGTTAAATAGGAGTAAAACTGTTAATCATTTCAGTAGAATGGTGGGAAAGAAATAACTAAAATATATTCAGGGATAAAGGGAAAGAAACTTAAAATGGAGGTATCTGAGTCTGTAAGCTTCTATAAGGGAAAAAACTTGACAGGTAGAGGACAGAAGAACAGAACGACAGAAGAAAAAGAATATATCCTTCCACTAAAACCAGAAAAGAGAGAATTGAGCCCTGAATTCAGGCCTTTAATAGCCACTTAACCACATATTTTTTAATGATAAACATCCTATCTCTAGGCTATTTTCAGATTATTTTTAAATTTTTTATTATATATATTTTGATACATTTATGTATCACATATACTATATACTGATGTAATACTAACAAAAATAATTAGTATTACATCAACTCTATATAGCACTTAGTATTTACATGGCTATGTTCTAGGTAAATTTATAAAAATTATTTATTTGCCAGGCACAGTGGCGCATGCCTATAATCCCAGCAGCTTGAGAGGCTAAGGCAGAAGGATGGCAAGTTCAAAGCCAGCCTCAGCAAAAGTCAGGCACAAAGCAACTCAGTGAGACCCTGTCTCTAAATTAAAAATACAAAATAAGGCTAGGTTTGTGGTTCAATAGTTTAGTGCCCCTGAGTTCAATCCCCAGTACCAAAAAAATAATAATAAAATAAATAAATAAATAGATAGATATTTATTCAATACTTACCAAAACTATGAAAAAAAATTTTCTCCACTTTATATACCATGAGAAAATAGAGATTTAAGGAGGCTAAATAACTGGCCCTTGAATACTATAGAGAGAGAGCTGGAAACTAAAACCAGATAGTTTAGCATCAAAGCTCACAATCCTCAAGCTTTTCTGCCTTCTGTACACACAGACATGGAATACTTCTGGCTCATGAAGTAAACCTGAAAACAACATATTTTCTAACAGAAAATATTTCTAATTTTAGAATAGATGTAGGGAAAAATGGGAATTTGTTGATTAGTACCTTGCTAGACTATGTTTAAAATATTAAGAAAACCTAAATAATTAAAGTACTATTATTAAAAACATCATCAGTAAGTACAGTTTTCTCATCTGTGTAAATACAGAAGGACAACAATGATTCTTAAATTTTGCCATACATCAAAATTTGCTTTGAGAGCTTAATGCTATGTAGATTGCTGAATTCCACCTGAGAGTTTCAGATTCAACAGGCCTGATACAGGGGCCAAGAATTTGCATTTTTAATAAGTTCCCAGATAATGTTGGTCTAGGAACCACACTTTGAGAGCCATTACCTTACAGTAACTCTAGCAGAACTGAGATGAATATAAAAGTACCTGGCATGTGGTAAGTAGTCAATAAGTGGGGTCTGCAATTATTAAAAATACAAATGATAATGATGAGAACCATTATAATCATCTTTGTTATCTACATAGTTTCTTAGATTTTAGTTCTATTTTTACTCAAAGACAATATAAAACTGACCTGACATTTTTAAGATTAAATAATCTGCCTACCAGCTCTAATTGCCTCCAGAGTCTTTCCTCCATACTGCTCACGAAACAGTTTTTCTAAAATGTACATCCTTCAATACACATTTAGAACCTTATTATTTTTAGATATTTTCCCTGTTCACTCCCCCTTTCTAATAAAGCCATACTTTCCTTCTAGGATTCCAAAGTACCTCTAAAACAATAAGAAACAGAATAACAATATTAATATCAGTCAACATTTATGAGACATTCCCCAAGGACTTTATAAGCATCATCTCATTTAATCCTAACAACTCCTCATGAAAGTGACTATAAGTATTCTCACTCTGAATATAAGAAGAAAGAAGTGAGATATGAAAAGATTAAATTTGCCCAAGGTGACAAAACCAGCAAGTATCTGGATTCTACTATTGCAATTATATTACAATATAATTGAGAATAGATTCTACTGTTGCAATTATACTACACGAACAATTACTGGATTGTTCAGCATGTAGATACCAGATTACTGTAAATGTAGTTTTAAGTACATCTTATTCACTTTACTTTTATTTAAGCAATATTTACTGAGCACCTTTAACATTTTATGCCAGGCATTGTGTTAAACACTAAAGACTTTCACATTAAAAAAGGAAAGACAGTGTTTGCTCTCTAGAGACATGCAATCTAGAGGAAGACAAATATTTCTAAAAACCCAAGTATTTAAATAAGTGTCAAAAACCAAAAAGTATCAAGTAAACTGAGGTTATAATAGGAAGATTTAACCTGTTTATAGTTATTGTACTTTACCCTCAGTGTTCTAATGTAAGAATGAGTTGCACATAATGACTTTGAGAATGCCCAATAAATCAATTTAAAAAATCAAATAAAGTATTTAATTATATAATCAAAATCACATAGTTAAGGGCTGGGGTTGTGGCTCAGTGGTAACACACTTGCCTCCCAAGCACGGGGCACCGGGCTCAATCCTCAGCACCACATAAATAAATAAAATAAAGGTATTGTGTCCATCTACATCTTAAAAAAAATTAAATAACATAGTTAAGATTTAAAACATATTATTTAAAATGGTATTTAAATTCTTCAGCTCTTTTTGCCCTTGCTCTTTTTGCCCTTCAACTCTTTTTGCATTACTACCTCTCTGAAACACATAAGAAATATAAATTATCCAAAACTAATAAAACAGCATTTGAAAATGTCCTTGCAATTCTGGTCAAGATAAAAGTAAAACATACCAAGTTCCCAAAAGTACTTCCGTTTTGGACAACATTAACTTTCTGTGATTAAAGAGGAATTAGATTCAAAACTTAATGTACTGCATTTGTATGATTAAAAAAAAATCTTCATAGTAAGCTTTAAAGGAAAAACCAGTATTTTTTACATAGGGAAAAATGCCTGAAAGTCCAAATACTGATCTAACAAAAAGACATGAAAGGTAAAATCAAGTATGAACCAGGTCTGGATCCCCATATCTTTAGTTTCTATTTATCAAACAGAAAAATCTTTCCAACTTTCTCCTTTCCTGTATAAGACCAAAACTATGCGATATTCTGTTTGTATTACAATTACACTAATTCAATGCAGGTCACTTGCTTTTTACTGAGTCCAGATGACATTTGGTAAACTAAACATGGGCCAATTAGTTTATAAAAAAAAAAAAAAGAAAAGAAAAGAAAAAGAAGAAGAAGAAGAAAGAAAAAAGGAAGAAAGAAGTGCATTTTGATTGCCTTTGGGTAGGTTGTACAGTGGCTACAGAGCATCAGAGCCTGAACTTCATTTTGGCTAACACCAACCACATGGCTAACATTAAGACTAGCATTTTTAATTCCTTTCAGATTTCTCACATTTGGAGATGCTAATTTAAATATATTTTCTGGTGAAAGTCAGGACAGCACTCCTGTACAATACTGGTTTCCCATCCTTTAATTCAAATGTCTTTCTTTGCAGTTCCTTGTCTAAAACAAGTATAAGGATTCTTTTGAAACCAGTTGTTTTATATTTATCACAGATATAAATGAGCAAATAAAACTGATGATCTAGCTGACACAAGCATAAAAAAAAAATCTAAGGCTATGAAATTTCAATATCAATATCTGTACTCTCAAATCAACTGGAATCATAACGTAATTAGGCATATGATAAACATAGTAGTAGGAAGAAATATTCATAATTACAAGCAATACTATTTTCTAATATTTTTTCATGAGTTAGTATTGAATATTTTCTTATAAATCTACCATGTAAAATGTTTAGTTTAATATTCCTTTTAAATTCTGCTCACTAATATGGTTTTTGACTTAAAAAAAAGCAGGTTTAAAATGTTGTAACATAAAATGAACACAAAATTATACTCTGAAATCAGATTGTACTCACACAAAAAATTCTATATTAATTATTCATTAAGTTTACATTTCAGTTAATGGTATTTAAAATTAAAAACTATTCACTTCCAATTATTAGAAAACTAAAGACTGCATGTTTAAATTAGCCCAATTTTTAAAATCATGTTACTTTAAGCCTGATGTTTTTAAACTTCTCCAAGTTTAACTGAAGAATATTATGTTCCTGAAAGTATTCATGAATACAAAGATACAGTAATGGAGATGGAAATTATTTACTCTGAAAATCCTGACTCCATGACTGTTAAATCACTTACATACGACCAAATGATCTACAAGGAGGCAGGGAGGTCCTGAAATTGTGTACTCATATCCATTTTCAACTATTGCACCAGTGACATAACCAATCAAGTCATTACAGAAACAGAATGGAAACAGAAGGCACTTAGTGAACAAAGGTGACTTCTTTAGCCAAAATGAAAAAATATACTATTACTATCTCTTATTTAAAAGTAGCCAATAGGCACAGGTTATTTTCTACTCCATGATGTTCAGTAATGTGAGTCTAACTTTGGACCTTTATTTGTTGTATTCAATATACAGAGTAAATCAGAAAATAATAAATCCCTGATCTCCTCTGCAGAAATTAGCAGGTGATTAAGGAGGAAGGAGGAAGGAGGATCAACACTATCCCTAGCATAGAAATATAACAGGGAGGCAAAGGACTAAACTTGCCTCAAGGGAAGAGCTCACCTGTGTTACTGGCACTCTGGTTCAGGAGGCATAAGTAGCCTTATGTTTGGGTTAGTGGGGTGGCATCCACCCGGTATAATTGAAGAGATGAGGTAGTTCATCTGATCTTACTTAGAAATGTCTAAGGAAGGAAGTATTGTGAACTAAATTACAATGAAATGGAATTTACACCCTGGAACGTATCTCTCTAAGGCTATCTTTTTTCAAATGTTGGCAACAAAGTATGATATTAGTAACTTCCTCAATGTAAGTACTTTCTATTTTAAAGAAATGCAGAAATGCAATTTTAAGTGACTTGGAATATAAATATTAACACAAAATGGGCCAACAATGTCTACTGAATCACTTAGTTTCAGTATAGAAATCAACTCTACATTAGCCATAAAAAAGTATAATATATCTTGAGTAATCAAAGATAACATCACCTTTCCTGCATAAAGAAGTCAATGTCAACCAAAACTCCTGAATGCTTTTCATATATGCTGTTGTATTTAAGTCTTGGGCCAAGCCTGACTTTCTGCCTATCCTCTTTCATAGGGGGTGAGCAAGCATTTAATATATGTTTAATTTTATCTTTTTGGATTCAAATTATTCCTGAACCATGCAAGATATTTCTAAATTCCAATTATTTTGCCATTTAACACCTACTCTCTCTCCTTTCTTCTTTACATCTGAAAGTTTAAAAACACGATTTCATTATCCTACTGCAAGTCAACTACAAAAGATTTTCAGCCTCTAAGAAAAATTAGAAACTCAATAACATATTTATGTATCTACTTACAACAGCTGAGGGAAAGATTTCATAAAGAAGACTATGAAATAAGCTGGGAAAACCAGTTATAAACTACCACCAGGGCAAGAGACCAGTAACAGGAATAAGTAGTAGCCCTTGGCTCTGCTGTTGCTATTCCCATAAAGAGGGGACTGAGATAATCAATAGGAAAACATGGAGTACAATAACAGCAGAGAGAGGCAGCAGTAAGGTTATAGTAAGAACAGTATTTTTTAATGAAAAGAATAGATCTATTAAGCCAGATACATCTACATTATCAGACTAAATATTTTAAACATTGTTATAGACTATCTCTAAAATTCACATGCTTAAAATCTAAACTTCAATATGATGGTATTTAGGGTACTGAAATGATTTCTCTCTCCTCTATGTGAAGTCACAAGAAGATGGTTGTCCACAAGCCAGGAAGCAAAACTTCACCACACATGGAACTTGCTAGCTTATCTTAGACTTAACGGTCTCTAGAACTATGAGAAATAAATTTCTGTTGTTTAAGCCATGTGAGTCTATGATATTTTTATTACAACAGTCTGAAATAAGAAAAACATTTTAACTCTATCAAATAGGCAAGAGTTGAACATGAAGCATAAATGGGGTGAAGGGAAATATCAGTTTCACTCCAATATTTATAGGTGAGTTCTCAATATAAAACCATTAAATCAGTAAGTGCTATTCCCAAAAACTTGGAAAAAAATGGGAATTATTTTACAATGAAACATTGATTGTGTAAAAATTTTGCCTAAATAAAGCAATTATATTTTTAGAGAAAATAATTTCAACATTAAATTTAAAACAATAGACAATGGGTATCTCATCTGAAAAATACTATATATTATAGGAAATAATTACTGTCTGATGTATACATAAAGCTGTGAAAATGCAATAGTTGTACTGGTCTGTAGACACAAAATTCAAAAAACTCATAATACAGATATTATTTTAATTTTTTTAGTTGTTGATGGACCTTTATTTTATTCATTTATTTATATGCAGTGCTGAGAATCAAATCCAGTGCCTCACAATGTGAGGCAAACTCTGTATCATGTAGCCACAATACCAGCCCAATACAGATATTAATCCTACTGAAATCAATGGAGTTTAAAAATGCAAACTGCCTCAGTTTCAAAGTTGAAATTAATTCTTCCTTTGTTGAAAATTAAAAGACACTGTGAATGTTTTACTACATTTTCATAGTATTTATTAATTTCAACCAGTTACATGACTGCTAATGCTCTGAAACTTTTTTGTTTCTTCATTTAATTCTCAAATATAAATAGTTCTATTATACAGGTATAAAGAAGTTCACAATTCTATAACTAGGTTTGATCTGAGATTACTGATATCTTTAATATCTTTTTAAGTAACTTTTCATGTTAATACAAAGGTTCCCTGGGCTTGATTCCTTGCACTATCCGAAAAAGAAAACAGTGCAGTTATTTTTCTTATCGTGCAGAAAGCTCTGGGTTCAATCCTCAACACCTCCCACCAAACACCCACACACAAGGAGTCACTAAAGCATTATCTATTTGCTTGAAGCTGGGCACAGTGATACAAACCTGTAATCCCAGTTACTTGAGAGGCTAAGCAAGAGGATCACTCAAGTCCAAGAGTTCAAGGCAAACCTGGGCAAGACCATGTATTTTATTTAAAAAAAAAAAAAAAAAAAAGGAATTCTGGGTAAGCTTTCCTCTTCCACATTCATTTTACTCAAAAAGTTTTGTACACAAAATTACGGCAAAATTTCAAGGAAGAACATTTTCTTTTGCAATTCTATAATTCAATGGAAAAAATGTGATATAAAAAAATGTAGTAGTTAATGATGCACTACTGAAGGATTCTTAGTGTTCATTTCAACAAACTTTGATTTTATTCTCAATTCATTATATAATACCATTCTTCTTATAAAAGTTAATGTCAATATTTTCATTGTTACCAATAAACATTAATCTGCATTCTTTAAAGTATCAAATTAAAAACTCCAAAGCACCTCCTGGAAAGAAACATTCCAAAATAATTTAATTATTCTTGGTCAATTACTTGTATTTCTCTCTATAAATATATTTTAACTAACAAATTCCTATGTAAAGTTAGTTGTAAATATTATCAAGTTTATAATTTTTTGTTCAAAGAAAGGAAATGTGCTCAAATAATTAAATTCAACTATAAAATCTATCTTCCAGGGCCAGGCACGGTGGTGCATGCCTGTAGTCCCAGCAGCTCGGGAGATTAAGGCAGGAGGACTGCAAGTTCAAAGCCAGCCTCAGCAAGTTAGCAAGTCCCTAAGCAACTTAGCAAGACCCTGTCTCTAAATAAAATATAAAAAAGGCTGGGGTCGTGGCTCAGTAGTTAAGCACACCTGGGGTTCAATCCCTGCTACCAAAAAAATAAATAAATAAATAAATAAATATAAAAATTTATCTTCCATCTCATTGGGGGTAAACATGAAAAATGAGTAATTAAACTATTTACTACTCTTAAATATCTAAAAGCAATTCTGTACATTTAGTCCTATGACTTTCCAAATACATTTCCTAATTTCCTTTCATTATCATTTTTAACTTTGTAGTTTACAATTAATAAATTTCCTAATACTGTATCTTCTCATGGGAAGAGTTCCCCTCACAAATGGTTACAAACACAGCATATTTAAGGATTACTTAAACACAGATCAGTTATTGAAGTTGTAAAAGTTTAGGTCTTTCCATTTTTCATTCCTGCTTACTGGCTTTTGATCATTTCAGTATTTACTAAGCTAAAAATCTAAAACAGCTGAACTCCTGCCCTTTGAACTAGGAGCTACTATAAGAAAAAGTTAACAGCTGAAAACTTCTAATGAAATTTATCTATGGATTTAATATCAGTTCTAGTCCACTTTGTCAAATTGGACCTAATCTAGTAAATGCATATGACCTAATCTAATCTATGTAAATGCATATGACCTAATCTAGTGCCAAAAGAATATTCTTAAATATTAAGGTTTTATCTTTGGTATACAAGATTTATTTGTCCAAAAAATACTAGACCAATTTAACAATATGTCTTTCAGATGTATTAAACTAAAAAATTCCCAGGGTATTTGTACTAAAACACGCTGAAACTAAAATTGAAAACATCATATTAGTTAAGATTGAAAATATTACTTTCTAATCAATCAACCACTTAAATTCAGCCAAAGATGAGTCCAACATATAATAAACTCCTCACAAGGCCTTGCATTGTTTTCTTTTGTTCCAATAGTGCTTCATGTTTGGGGTATGTAAACCAAGAAGTGACATGAAACAGAAGGTAGAATCATTATTGTTAATCTGAGCATGTTAGAAAACAAGAAGAGGATGAAGGTTATTATACACAGCCTATGAACTGAAATCAATGAAAAACCATGTGTGTTGCAAAACAGTTAGCAAAGTTTGGACAGAATGATTGACCACAACTTCCAGAAACTAGAAGCTGGTTGAAGGATAGTATCTTTGATATCCAAAATCTCCATTCTCCCTCTCCAGAGAATGGCTTCAATAATACTTGATTTTGTGGCTTAAACAGAAATGGCCACTTTCCAGATCAATGACCTGAACCTGTCTACTTTCCAACAGAAATCGTAGATATTGGCCTTAGTATTTGCTAGAATTCCAGTAACAGCAGTAGTCACGGATAACAAACACTAGACTGCTTCAATAACACCATGGCTGATGGCAGGTTTAAAAAATTGATATGTTGCATGTATCTGGAAATAAAAGATCTATCCACTGGGAGAAGTGAAATAAAAATTTTCTCAAAAATAAAACCACTAAAAAATAAAATTTGAAGTTGACCCATAGGTTTGATCACAATTAAGAAATCTGCCCTGTTCAACCAATCCTCAAGATACTTGTTAAAAACTAAGGATTCTCTCAGGATGACAATTCAATTAATTCCTATAAAATTTCTAAGTTTACTGTGATCTTCAACAATCCCTATCATCTTTAACTCTTATTTACACGAAGACATTAGCTACCATTTATTAAGTGCCTCCAGTGGAAAGGCAGTATGACACCCTTTACATAACATGCGTTATAGGCAGATTTTTTCACCCCTTACTTTTGCTGGTAAGAAAAGAGTGTCACAGAGATTATGTAATTTGCCAAAGATTGTACTGATTTGCTTTATATTCAGGCTGAAATATAAAGCAAATCAGTCTGAACATGAAATAAGAGACCTTTCAATTACCTCATAACCTCCTACCCATAAAGAGTCTAAAAAATGATATTAATTCCTCTTTTTTGGTTATTTGTATTCATCATACATATAGATACATAACTGAACTGATCTAAAATGGTTTATATCTTTATGGATCACATATAATTAGTAGCTAACCAGAGACAGGTAGACAGAAAAACAAATTCCTAAGTATAATATTACCCAAAATTCATTAAATCTACTTCACAGTGTTCTTGTAAGTCTCCAGAAGCAAGTCCACTAACTTCATAAGTTCCCAAAGCATAATTAAAGAAAAAAAAATAAACATTTATTGAGATTTCTAACAATTTTATTACCTCTGTTACTTCATCTCCTATTACTATTCATCTGGATCACTCTAGTCACATTGGCTTCCGAGGTAAGCCTCAAAGAGGCAAGCATGTTCCCATCTCATGGACTTTATATTATCAATTTCCTCTAATCAAAGTGGTCTTACCCCAAATATCCATATGGCTCATTCCTATATGTCCTTCAGGCTTTGACTTAAATGTCTCATTCTTAGCAAGGCCTCCTGGCTATCATATCTAAAATTGCAATCAGAACATCATATTCCTTATAAAGCATTTTCCCAAGTACTATTCAACATCTAATTATATATTTTATATATTTGTTTCATTTATTATCTAACATAACAGTAACACAAACATAATGAAAGCAGAAATTTTTGTTTTACTCAGTTTTATATCTCTTGTCCATAGAACAGTTCCTTGTACTCAATAAATAAATAATCATTGACTACATCACTGAATTTTACCATTTGGAACCTAAAAAGGTAGTGAATGAGTTAGGTTTTACCACTGCCAAAGAATTCAATTAAGGCATTTTTGAAGTACAGTTTTATATTATTTGAAACACACTAAACTTCTCCTTATAAAATGCTTATCTCTTTACCTAGTCAACAATCTTCTTTTTGTTGCTCTTTAGAAATTTAATATGGCTGGGCACAGTGATGCATGCCTATAAGCCAAGTAATTTGGGTTACAAGGAGGATCAAAAGTGCAAGGCCAGCCATAGCAACTTAGTGAGACCCTGTCTCAAAATAAAAAATAAAAAGGGCTACAGATGTTGCTCAGTGGTAGAGTGGCCCTGGGTTAGATCCTCAGTACAAAAAAAAGAAAAAGAAATTTAGCATGAAATCAGCCTTTATAAGTCAAAGTTTGAATGAAATCAAACTTGAGAAGACACATCTCTTGGCTCTTATTCCCATAAACTGTTATTAATAAACATACAATCTTTTTAAAGAAAAAATTCAGGCTAGGCATGGTAGCACACGCCTGTAATCCCAGTGGCTTGGGAGGCTGAGACAGAAGGATCGCAAATTCAAAGCCAGCCTCAGCAAAAAGTGAGGCGCTAAGTAATTTGGTGAGACTCTGTCTCTAAATAAAATACAAAAAAAAAAAAAAAAAGGCAGGGGATGTAGCTAAGTGAGTACCCCTGAGTTCAATCCCCGGTACCCCTGCCTCCCCCCGCCCAAAAAATACATATATTAAGAACTAAAATTAAGATTTTCTTTGATGCTGTATGGTATCACCATATTAAATGAGCATTAACATACATTATGTATTTGCATATTTTTAATATATCTAAATCTTTAGAAAAAGTGTCTGGAAAAAAACCTAAGTTCCTTGTGTTATGTGCAGACATTTTGTAACCAAAAACTTTATTATAAAATAGTCACATTAATAAAGTTTACGTCCCAAACAGAAATTATAATGCCACTTAAGCTTTCAACTGTCCACAATTTTTAAGTGACATCACTTAAAAATTTCTTTCTTGCTTGGTATATTAGCACACAACTGGAATCCCAGCTACTCAAGAAGCTGAGACAGGAGAATCTCCCTTTCATGGCCAGTCTGGACACCTTAGTAAAATCCTATCAAAATAAAAATTAATTAAAAGGACTGGTTATGTCGTTCAGAGATACTTGCCTAGCATGTGCAAGGCCCTGGGTGCAGTGGAGAAAGAAAAGAATAGAAAGATAGAAATTGTTTGTTCTCAAAAATAACCTTTTTCTCTTAAGGTAAATTAAGGCATGTGACTTCCTCCTCCCAATTAAATAACTTTTTATTATTTCAATTAAATAATTAACTGATAGCAACATATTTAAATACCATCCTTACATATTTAGAAGAAATAAATAACCTAGAGATCAAAATAAATAGTAAAACTATAGGAACAGCAGTTTTTCATTGCCAGCTCTGTCTACATAAACAATGAATGCAATTCCATGGAAGTATGGCTCCACGTATTAAGATGAGGAGTATGTGTGTTTACATATATCTCTTTCCTGCTCCATATTATACTGGAACCTGTGTCTACCTACGTGGTTAAGATTTACTATATGTTCATACTGACGTTCCATTTTCAACATTTAAACATACAGCCTCAAAACCAGTTAAAACAGTTATTAGTACAACCCTTGGCATACCAAAGATTTGGAAGTTCATAAAGCTGTTGATTGTTTATAGATGATTACAGGTACTGAAATGATTTAAAACACTTCAATTTTTGTTTCTGCTCTGCTGAACCAGACTCATTTAAACAACTAGATGCATAAATTTAAATATCAAATTCTAATAAAAAATCACCACTAATGTCTTACCAAGATGGCCATCCTCCAGCTTGTCAGAGTTCCTTAAAGATGCAGGACTTTGGGAACAAAGTACTGTTAGGTTCAAAACCCTTTTGAAATAAATGTCTAGCAAAAATATGTCAAACCTGACTTTTGACTTAGAACAATATATAATTTCTATTTCCTATGAAGTAAGTTTTCTAAGTGTATAAAGCTGTTGTAGCTTTCATATACATATAATATGAAAAGTATTTTCTTGCTAAATATTTTATTATACATTAAACTGTAGCAAAAGCAAGTGCGTCTATGAGAAAAACATCAAATTAATACTTCCAAGTACCCATATAATGTCATATCCATAAATTGTGAGCTGCTTTATAACAGAATATGGCTGATTTATCTATCTTTGAATTCCTATGCTTGAATACAGAATTGATATTCAATAACTACTGAGTGAATAAATAGGTAAATATAACATAAAAATGATAATTATGTCATGTGATTTCTGTTAAAAAGCAAAACAAAATAGTTTCACTACTTTTCAATGTAGACTTAAAAAAAAGACAAATGTATCTTTCCAAAGTTTAAATATAACCTAAACTTCTAAGAATCAATACTAAAAATTGTGGATGTGAAAAATAAAAACTGAGTCAGTCAGCTGAACATCACTATATTCTCAGACTGTCATTATCAAACTCTTCAGTGCTATAACTCTCCAAATGCTATTATTGTGATGCACTCCCCCTTAGTTATCTGCCACTCCTTCTGGTGATAAGCAAAGAAAATTTAAGGTATTTTTTATTATATTTGTTGTTAATTATCTATTTCCCTTTGCTAGAATATAATCTCTGATATAGCTCAAGTGCCTAGAACTGTACCAGGCATAAAATAGGCACAAAATCGTTGAATACATGTAAATAGAATTGAGTACACTTAAATACAATGTATATATATCTAGTATGATGAATACATATCTAAATATTAAATATTATGAACATATATACATCTCCTGATGCCATTTTCTAATGCTTCCTTCCTAATAATCATTAATAACTCTTAATCAAGTGGTCAAAATACTTTTTCTGACTAGACCTGAAATGTATGCACCATAAACTTGATGTGTATTAACAGATCTCTTTTTTGTTCAAGGTCTTCACTGCTGCAATGTTAGCATTTTGTTTGGGCCCTATTCAAACATGAGCCTATAAGGATTGAGTCTTTTTCCCTCCTCCAATTTTTCTACTCTTGATCTTTCCCCTATCGTTATCCATGACTCTAGGTGACCAACACTAATAACTTGATACGGCTCACACCTTACCTTGCTTATTATCCTCCTATAATCACATACAAATAAATGTAACAGGTTTGAGTTGTTGTTTTTTTTTTTCTTCACAAGGAGTAGGGCTTTCTTCACACATACTCCTATGCATCTCAGTTTTCTCACTTCATAGTAGGCAGTGGACTATATCCATATCAGCCAGCATATGCAGAACTCATTCCTTTTATAGGCTTCATAATGTTACATATGACTGAAATGTATCAAATGTATTTAAAAAATTACAATTACTGACAACTGCAAAAAGATCCTTATATAAAAATACATACATATTTTGATGCATACATATTGATATTTTTATGTTTGAGAGATTCTTAAAACTAAAATTGCCAGACAGCTTTCTAAAAAAACAAACCAGGAAACAATATTTCTACCACTAATACTCTTTTTTCTCTAATTTCCCACTAGCACTGAGTGCCATAACTCTTTCACTAAAGATATAAAATGATGTCTCAATGTTATTTTAATTTGCATTTCCCAAAGTACTACTGATTATTTTCCTATGTATTATTTGGATGTGTTCTGTTGGTTTTTTTGTTTTTTTTTTTTTTAGAATTTTTTTTTTGAGAGGAGAGAGAGAGAGAGAGAGAGAGAGAGAGAGAGAGAGAGAGAGAGGGGGGGAGGGAGGAGAGAGAGAATTTTTAATATTTATTTTTTTTAGTTCTTGGCGGACACAACATCTTTGTTGGTATGTGGTGCTGAGGATCGAACCCGGGCCGCACGCATGCCAGGCGAGCGCGCTACCGCTTGAGCCACATCCCCAGCCCCGTGTTCTGTTGTTAAGTATCTTTTTCTTTTAAGTATCATTAAGTATCTTTTAACTTTTTTAAACACTAGATTGACTTCCATTATTTATAAATTTTTGTATCTTAGGGATCCATCATTTACTTATCAGTTGAGGTATATTTTTCTCCAACCTACTATGTGTCTATTTAGTTTATGAAATTCCATGCCAAAGTCATAAAACTTAGAGTATTATATTTATTTTTACTTTGTTTCCTATATATATAGTCTAGGATTTTTATTTTTTGTGTGTCTTTAGTACATCTAGAATTTATTTATTATAAGAAACCATTCCATTTTCTTTGAAATGACTAGACAATTTTGATAGCATAATTATCATTTCTCCAGTAAGTTCAATTTTCATTTTTATATTAAGTTCCACTTATATTAGAATCTGTTTCTGGCCTCTGTGTTCATAGACATATGTCAATACCATGCTATTTTGATTCTAGTGGCTTTAGAGTTCATTTTCATTTCTGGTAAGGCTACTCACTCCTCACCTTTTCCCTTAATTATCTTGGACAACAAGTATTAACATCATTTTACTCAATTCCAACATAAACCATGATGGAATTCTGATTACAACTATAATAACTTTTCTAAAATAATGTCTGGTAAGTGGAATTATGACATAATATGAAAATGTATTTTTATGAAGCCAGCATGCTCTCTTATTTAAATTCCAATGTAATATCTTTCAATGATATTTGTATAACTTTTCTAATGTTTGTAACTGATTATAACATTTTTTCACCTTAATGAACCTGTTACAACATACAAAACACTAAATACTAATAACAAAGAGCATACCTGTTATTAAAAACAGGTTAGCATTTCACTAAATGTCAAAATAATGTTTGCTATTGTTTATGTACTTAAAATAGCTGTTAAATTTTATCATATTCTTTCACTATCCTATTAATTTTCCTTTTTTTTTCCTAATCCATCTAATTTTCCTCTTTCAATCTAATGAGCTCTATATCCACTGTTTCCTTAATTCTTTTTGGTAAAAGGCTACTAATCAAACATATCTTTTAAACTTCAATAATTCTTATTTAACCTACTTCCACTCACTTTATCATTGTCCATTTAATTTAATAATATACATCAATCAAAAGATCCACTACTTATAACTCCTTCCTCTTTTCTTCATAACCTTCCAAGACCTCATTTATAGTATTAACATCATTTTACTATAATTCATTTATAATTCATTTGCTATTTGATTGGAGTTTGTTCAAGTATTTTCCTCAAATGAGGTAAATAAGAGACATATCCTGTCAATCTTAGGATAGTTAAATATACTTTTCATGGGGCTGGGGTTGTGGCTCAGCAGTAGAGCACTCGCCTAGCAAGTGCGAGGCACTGAGTTCGATCCTCAGCACCACATAACAATAAATAAAATAAAGGCATTGTGTCCAACTACAACTAAAAAAAATATTTAAAAATATATACTTTTCATTGAGAGACAGATAGAATAATGACTGGGTCACTCATTTGTTAATTTAATAAAAATTTATATTGTTAGGTTCTGTAAACAAGTCAAATGGCGCCTGGCACATTAAATGAATGAATGAATAAACATAAAGTGATTATAAGAGCCAAGAAAAAAATAAGTCAGGGAAAAAAAGAATAATGATGAAGTAGAATAAGTGCTATTTTACATATTGAGGAAGATCTCATGAAGACGAAGATGATGAAGACAATGAACTACAATGATGATGATGATGATGATGATGATGATGATGACAGCAGTTATCCCATGTAGTACTCAGAGTGCCAGGAACTGTACTAAGTAGTTATAGCAGAGTAAAAATGTTGTAAGGTTGATTTTCCCAAGATAAAAACAGAAAGTTAGTAGTAGGGCCAAGCTATCCATTTTTCTTAGCCATTATTCAATACCATTACTTTGATAATAAGGCATTTTAGCAAACAATACAAGAAAGTAGGGATGAAAAGGAGCCATATGGTTATATGAAAGAAGAGAATTTCCTGCTAGATGAAACAACCACTACAAAGAATGTTTAAGGGCATTACTTTACCAACTTAATGAAAAAAACCAATATACAACTGCATTAAAATATCTGTATTATATCCACAGATTTAATTTTAGAATATGTGGCTCAAACAACAATTCCTCACATCTATAGAAAAATAATGTACTCAGGATTAAAATGCTAAAAAATAAAAAAGGTACTAAGAGTTTCCCAAAATGGCTTTCTAGAACTAACTCTAGAATCACACAAAATGAAGAAACATATTCTCAATAAAAATGATATGACTAGGATGTCATATGCCATTCCTTTCAGTACTATCCATTACCAATATTGTACTATACAATATTGTACAATCTGTCCCATAAACCTGTGGTTTCAATAACTCTGTGATGTTTGCATATGAAGAAGGTAAAGTTTATAAGAATTGGTATCTTGCCCGAATGTCACATAATAGAAAAAAGGAAAGAAATAAAAATATGACCTTGTAAAACATCAAGTTGTATAATTTGAATATATACAACTTTATATGTCAGTATCTTATGAAGTTGTTAAAAACACAAATCTATACCATTGGCATGATCACAGACCATTATTTCCAATAACATCAACTTTAATACATGAAATAAAAGAATTAAAGTTATAGGATAAAGGGTGAATCCAAAAGAGTGATTCTCTATAGCAGACAGATTACGTAAGCAGAAAGAAAATGAGCTTTGACACCAAGTATAGCAGAGTAGCCCAGAGAGTTCACTGAAAAGGGAATGTGGCTGACTTTACTATCTACAGGTTCACTCTTGTGATAAGCCCAGCTATACACCAGTGACAAAGCTGCTTGGCAACAACAGCAAACTAAACAATCTTAAAATACCTGATCAAAAAGCTCCATTCCTAGTTCAGAAAGATAAAAAGGCAACTATCCCCAATGTCTTCTCAGGTACTATCTTCACCTTAACTGTTAACTATCTCACTCTCTTCCCTCCCTATTGAACATTTTTTTCTGATTCTTCCCCACTCTTCTTTTATATTTTACCTTAATCAAGCATCTAATTTTGAATTTCCTTCCCTCTCACCCAAGTATGGTTTCAAAAACATTCATACATAATTTCATTACCTCCAAAAAAATTTTAATTTCAAAGGCCATATTTCTTCTTCCAATTACTAGTAATTTAAGGAAAACTTAGATAATGCAGTATTTCACAGAGTAAAAAATGGATTAAATAAAAATGGCCTGGGTATGCTAAAACACAATGTGGCTTTAGAAAAGATAATTTATGCCCTAAATACAAATGTATGTTAAAAATTCTTTTATATAGTATTTCATTATTTTTGCAAAATGCAAGGAGTAAGAAGCAACAATAGTTCTTTTCCATTTGGACTTAATAACACATCACATATATAAATGATTCACAAAACAAAGACAAGTCATCTACAGTTTACCATCATGGGAACTGGAAACCAGTAATGATACAATGCTTTTAATTCTTATCAGATTACTAAAATTTTAACAGAAACAGATGTCAACAGCATAAGTTTGATGGAACTACTTAACTTTTCTTTTACTTTCACAACAAATTAAGCAATGCTCAGTTGAAAAGTAATAATGTCACAAGCCTTGAGGCAGTGCTAGGTGCTATAATTTAAACCAGTGCAGTATAAAGTTTGTACACTTGTGGAAAATTTATTAGCCTCATATTTGATAATTATTTCACTGACAAAGTCTCATGTTCTTTTAAAACTTCTAATCAATAAAGTATCTAAGGACACATCAATGAAATAATTCAAAGACTTCTAAGTGAATAATAAAGCAATGTAAAAATTAGCAATAGAGCTACAAAACAGGTAGAAAATATAACTATTAATATGATTTTCAAAGAACAAGCCAAGCAAATAATCTGTGTCCCTAAACAGGCTAAAATCTAGAACTATAGAAACTTAATAGGTGAAAAAGCAAGATAATCTATAGTAAAAACAAAACAAAAAAGAATGAAGAGGATGAATAAACAAAATGTGATACATACATACAAAGAACATTATTTAGCCTTAAAAGAGGATATCCTGTCACCTGCTACAACATGCATGAAACTTGACATTGTGCTAAGTGAAATTAGTCAGCTACAAAAAGATAAATACTGTATGTTTCCACTCATATGGATCATCTAAAGTAAAATTAAAGAAATGGAAAGTAAAACGGTTGTTACCAGAGGCTGGAAGATAGGAAACCAGGGAGTGCTTAATGGGTACAGAACTTCAGTTTGGGAACATGAAAAGTTATGAGGATCTGTTGCATAATAATATAAATATACTTACCATTACTGTATGGTACACTTGAAAATAGTTAAGATGGTGAATTTTATGTTTTTTTAATCACAATTTTAAAATTTTTTTAAAGAATGTAAAATGAAAATAGAAGATATGAGTAACAATTTTTCTTTTAGAAATAGTCTGTCTTATAGGTAAAACACATGTATGTTGCAGGAAAGTGAAATGTTATAAAAGATGCCCAATGAATGTGATATAATAGCTTTCTCAATATCAATAATGGAAAGCACTATCAAAATTATTTCTTGGAATCACTCCCTCAGCCATATTCATTCATCTTTCCTCCCACCAAAGTCCTAGGGTTGCAAGTCAAGATCTATCTACTTCTCTAAGCCCTTCACAGAGGCAATCAGATCCCAACATACCACTTTGCAATCCAGTAATGGTCAATCAAGACACAACATTAGGATTTTCCTTTGCTCCTCTCTTCATTTACCTATTATCACTATAGAATTTCCTGCTGTCTGGGATTTCCCCTTCCTCCTCAAAAATAAAAAGGAAATCCCCAGATAATCAAGCATACTGGTGAGACTATAGTCCCAAGATCCTTGGAAAGCCAAGTCAGCAGGAACACTTGAGGCAACATAAGGGTGAGACCACGTCATTCCAAAAAAAAAAAAAAAAAGCAACCCCAAATAAAAAAGTAGCACATGCTGCTTTCTCTGATGAGAAACATTATCTTTACTACTTTACTGCACCCCCACCTCTACAAAACCAGAAAATCCACTGCTAGCAGGCATGTGGTATAAGAAACAGAAGGGGAAGATTTTCAGATTGAAATGAGAGGATATTACACAGTGACTCAAATCCACACAATGAAATACAGAGCACCAAGCAAAGACTACTACATAGGTAAATGTTAAAGACAGTATAAATGTATTTTGTCACTCGATATAACACCTCTATTGTAAACGAAATTACTATTTTTTTTTTAAAAGAAGGAATAGTGAACCCATTTTGAGAATGAGGTTTTCTATCTCATTTCTGGAATAGAGAAATTTTTTTAAAAGTTAAAGGAAATATAGAAGTATTTACAAAAATAAGGAAATGCTTCAGAATAAATCTGTGTTGGACCTATTGCACCTCTACATGTTATATAGTTACACTAAGATACTTATAACTTGATAGGCTCAATGCAGGGTATTTTTTATTTTGAGAGAGAGAATTTTTTAATATTTATTTTTTAGTTTTTGGCGGACACAACATCTTTGTTTGTATGTGGTGCTGAGCTCGAACCCGGGCTACACGCATGCCAAGCGAGCGTGCTACCGCTTGAGCCACATCCCCAGCCCTCAATGTAGCTTTAAAAAGCTTGAGGTTAGCATTTATTTATCTTACTTCCTTTATATCTCTTGAATCTGTCTCCTGCTCACCATCACAGCAAATACTTTAATCTAGAATATCATTTCTCACCTAGATTATTGGCAGCTTCCAAGTAGGTTTTCCTAACTTAAGTCCTGCTCCACCCTAATCAATTTTCTAAACTATGGCCTTTAGTGACATCACCAAAAATAATAATAAGATCCCATCATTCTGTTTAAAAAATTTCCATGGTTCCACATAATCTTCAGGAGGAAATATGAAAATTACCAGCATAAATTGCAAGAATTCATGACACAACCATTACTTTTGCTCCAGAATTAGGATCACCGTGTGTGTGTGTGTGTGTGTGTGTGTGTGTGTGTGTGTGTGTGTGTAAAATTTATATCCACATTCCCTACTATAAGCCCTTGGGAGCAACTTAGGATCCTGGACTAATACACATCTCCCTCTGCACATGCTACTTTCTCTGATGAGAAAAACATTACCTTTACTACACCCCCACCTCTACACAAGCAAAGATTTCCTTATTCTTCAGGACTCAACAGCTATACCAACACAAACTTCAGTCCCATAATGCTGAGTTTTACCATGTCATATACTCTAGACATACTTACCATAGTACTTAATTAAGATATGCTATAAACATCTGCTATCTATCTGACCTATACTATAAGCTATTGAGTATAAGGATTGTTTTTAATTCCTATGCTTTTAATCCCTAGAACATACACCAAAAAGTGCCTAGTATAAAATATGTTAGGTTAATGTTTGTAAAATTTGAAGCAAGGGAAGAAACAGGTTGTACATGTGAATTTTTACTATATACATCCAAAACAAATATCTGAATTAACTAAATAAAAATGAAATACCAAAATTAATCTTTAACTTTGTAATCAGTTAAAAATAATAAGAAATAAAATAATGTACTTCTTAAATTTTTTATAACTTTATTTTATTTATTTATTTTTAAGTAGTGCTGAGGATCGAACCCAATACCTCACAAGTGCTCTACCACTGAGCCACAACCCCAGCACTACTTCTTGAATTTTATGGTTCATTCTTTAAAACATTTTCTTCCACTACAAGAAAGTACAATCCAGCAAAAATATAGATACATTCACCCAAAAGTTTTCAAATTACAAAATGAGGTTTTTTCAAATTCTGGTCAGAATTCTCAAAAGTTAACCTTGCAAGAAAATCGAACAACATGATTCATGTGTAGAACTTACCTCCATATGTAGGATATATTAAATTTGCTTTATTTTATTATGCAAATTAATAATATCATAAAGTTAAACTTGAATTTTTTAAACTAGAAGAAGAAGGCTTAAATAGCATTCTATCAATAGCTTTGCAAGTGTGTTAAAAAGCCTTTGAAACTACAAATTTTAAATGATCTAAAATGTATATATATAAGGTAGGAGAAAGGTCCCATAGTCTGTAGTCTTTACCCTTTAATTTGACTTTTCCTCATATATAAAAGAGCTAATAATACTACCTCCTTCTAATAGGGTTGTTAAGAGGACTAGAATTCATATATCATACTAGCATACAGTAAAAACTTTGTATGTGTTTAGGTATTATTATTACTATAATTATAAAATGCCTAAGTCCCCCAAAAGTTACCAGTAGTATGTTCTACAAAGGAAAAGAAAGCACACATTCACAGAGCAATCTGCGTTTATTAAGCTGTCCATACCACATCTCTCTCTACTTCTTTCTACTGATTCTCATTTAAGTGGAAAAAGAATTCATGGTGTTCTGCCATAGATTTACTCTTAAAGTTACCTCACAAATAAAGTAAGATGAAAATATAACACCTCCACAAAAAAAGCAAAAACAGGAAGATGAGCACTTAACTACAAGCCTAGTCTGGAATGAACACGTCTGCTCAGAAGCTAGCAGTCTGAGTCTCCATTTCTTCATTTGTCCAATGATGATCAAAGTACCTTTCTGAGCTCATAAGGTTAATTGTTAAAGTTAAAAATAATAATAATTTACATTGAACTACATGCTAACATGAAAATACTTCAAAAATACAAGTTGATCATGTTATTGGTAAAAAATATATATTCCACATATTAAGATTAGCCTTAATTTCTTTCAGAACCAGGTCTTAACTCCTTTTAGTCCAACTTTATTTGTATAACTCATATTACCATGCATTACAAATGCTTTCCACAGTAGATTGAAAAGAGATGACAAGGACCAATAACTTCCATTAAAGCATAAATAATTAAGAGGTGAAAGAGAATATTCTCTGGCTTGGAAATTTCTACTAGAAGTGTTTAGGTATAAGGAGTTGAACTAAAAATAGTTCTAGAAACATGGATCTCAAGTCCTATCATAATTCTCATTAGGACACAACAAGAAGGTAATAACATTCTTGTAATTACATATGCTCTACTTTGTCCTGAGGGCAGTGGGCACTAAGAAGACAAATTCATGCAAAGAATGGAGAATGTAAGGACAAAGGTGCACTAACTCTTATTAACTTCCTACTGTGTGTCAAGTACCATGCCGGGCACCTTCACCTAGTACCTTATTTAATTGTCAGATCAATCTTGTCAGGTATTATCTTCTCTTTTTTCCAGATGATTAAGTTATTTGCTTATGTCAGAGACTTTAGAACAAAATGCTAAAGGTAAAGCTCTTCAAAGCCAGTTCTTGCCATTTCGACACACTATTAACCCAATAAAACAGAAATCAAAATTTTTAAGTGTCAGCAGGAGGCCTTATCCTATCAAAGCTGCTAGTTATACAAGCCATTAATATTTTTAGGGAAACTATAATGAAAGTTCTAATCCCTTCCAAATGAATGGAACACCTTGTTCAAATAGCACTCTATTTAACTAGATGATTTCCTTACCCTGACCCCATGGTTTTGGTAAATGTACAAATAATAATAATAATCACACTAAGAAATTCTGATTCATCCACTGACATTTTCTACACATATACAAGAAAACCTTGAAGAAAGAGGGTGATTTTTCAGTCACATGCTCCTTGGTAGTAAAAATACTAAAAATTATTTGTCTTGAAAAAGTAATTTTACAGTAAAGAACAGCAGAATTTTACTTTTGTCAAATATTTAGTGTCTTTACTAGTTCTATATAAAGGGCTATCTAATCAAGTCAGATTTGGGGAATCAACCTCCTGAAAATATTTCCATGGTAGGATATAATCTACATTTAAAAACAGAAAAGCAAATTTAAATAAAACAAAGATTTGCCTATACATACAACCAATTCTTTCAATATAAACCAAAACATTCCCATATGAATTTTTCTTTGGAGAAAACAGGAATAAATCCCATTTGATCAAGGTCTGCCTCAGTTTGCCTATTATAAGGTACTCAATTCCTGTCTCCGGACATGGAAAATTAGTAACTTTCAGCCACTTGTTTTACTGCATCTAAGTTTCAATTACTCATAATGAAATAATGAATAATGAAATCAGGTCCCAAAAACATAAACACATGACAGACAAGAAGAGGAAAAGTACAGACTCTATTTGAAGAAGTAACCTTTCCGTCATCTTTACCTTTCTCTCATGGGAGACTTGATAAGTATAGATCTTAACTCCTATCAATCTCAGAACCTTCCAGGTAAAAAAAAAAATTATATTGTCTTTTGTTTTTTCTTTAAATCTCAATATTCAGTAAATGAATGAAAGAAACCATAGCTTTCCACGGCAACTTCCTAAGTCTAGATACTTTTGTTGCTGTCAATCACTTTTCTAATTTCTAAATCTAATAAAAATTTAGCATAAGAAAGACAAACTAAAATTACTCAGGGATTTTTATGCAAAACTTTTGAATTATATGTCCTAAACTCTTTAACTCCAAACAGAGTTCACAAATTCTGACAGATGTTTTATGACTCTGCTTAAATATTTAATCAGAAAAAGGATGAAATTTTAAAACCAGAATTATTTCATTCTTCTTTAAAACCAGGGTGGTCTATGGACAATTCTGGTACCAGTGGTGTTGCCGAGGAAACAAAATGAAAACAGGTGCCATCAAATTCAAATTAAAGATTTAGTTCTATTTTAAACCACCTTAAACAATGTTTCCATAAACTTTCTAATTGATACTACTATAAAATTGACAATATTTTATAACAAGAAAAGGATTATAAATTGTCTGTAGACCATCAAATTTTAACTGTAACAAATTTAGACTGATTGGCAACATTTCCTTTTTAATAAACTTTCTTTCATTAAACATGCAGCATCACTTTGAAAATGGAATGAATATATAAAGCAAATCAAAATAAGGAGAGAAAGTAGTCTTTGACAGACTTTTCTGAACGATTTTACTGTTCTGAACCCACGTCATTTTAAAACTTAAAAATCAAGCACAGAAGAAATAAATTTAAATTCATAATACTTAAGAAAAAAGTTATGCAATTAGTAACATTATGAAAAGCTTGCCTTTTCATCATAAACCTAATTACGGCACAATCATTACTGTTAAGAAATGAATGGAGTTTTCTCTACCAGAAAAATCCAACTACTTTTATTTCTCATTGTAGTATTGGGGGGGATGGGGGAAGGGGGGGAAAAAGAAAGAAAAGCAAGAACTTAGCTACTAAACACCACATTTTTCCCATTTAAAGGAAATGAAGCAAGTGCTTCCTAATATTTTAAAGTTAATCAATGTTTAAAATATATTATTGTATTTGCAAAAATAATAGAAACAATATTTTTCATTTTAGATATGAGTTTGAATCATAAAATACACACTATATAAAGTTGGCCAATATGAAATTTCCTTTACAATTACATTAAAGTTTCAAATAACCTCACGTGTATAATTACAAATTATACACTTTTTCATTTGGGACAAGAGGGATACTGAAGATTGAACACAAGGTTTCCCTACCACTGAGCTACATCCCTAACCCTTTTTTTTTTTTTTTTATTTGAGACAAAGCCTCCAGCCTCAGCCTCTCAAGTAGCTGGAACTGTAGGTATTCAATACAGTAACAGTGATAAAATATTTTATTTTATTGAAAGTTTTAATGTATAAAATGAGCATACGAGAAATTCATAAATTGGTGACACTGCATACAGTTCAATTCTTATACAACTTTATAAGAATCTTTCAGAACAGGTTAAGTGGTTTATTCCAGATACATATGTAAGATGAGTAACACATTCTTCATGACTATTAATTGAATTAGAAAATAATTTTTATCAGTTTTGATACTTGCAATTTTTTAAACTGTAATTTTTAATCTTGTAATAAAGAGGTTTTCTTTATAATTCTGAACGCAAATAATCAAATTCCACTGTTACTTCAAATCTTTCAGACAGTTCAAAGTTTTATTTTTAGCAGTCCTCTAGGGAAACACAAAAAGGTTCATTAGTGTGGAAGCATAACTTATGGTAAGTTCCATTAGTTGGTTTCTTTCCAATATTTAACCACAATAAAGATTTCATGAGCTAGTTTTCAAAAAAGCTTAAAAGTTTTCAGTATTAATAGATAAATATCACTGAAACTAATATTTCTACTTTAAAATTCCCCCATTAAATTGTATTTGCAAAAATAATAGAAACAGAATATTTTTCATATTAGATATGAGTATGAATCATAAAATATACACTATATAAAGTTGGTCAATGTGAAACTTCCTTTACAGTTACGTTAGTTAAAGTTTCAAATAATCTCACGTGTATAATTACAAATTACTGTACTGGTCTACTGCTTACTTTGAAAGTGATTAATCAAAGTCAGAGAAAGCCAACCATCAACTGAAGTGTGTTTCAAATTTCCTTTGCAAAAACATGTCAAAAAAAAAAAAAAAAGATGAGCCAATTTCACTTTAATTAAAACCTCATTTAGAAATATGAAATAAATGTTTTCCATTTAATTCCAATTAGATTTCAATTATGTCCAGCTTTCAAACTGCTTCTGCTACTTGATTACACGTGCCAAATTAATCTTATGATTCATGTAAATAGATTTAAAAGCAAAAGACTTTTTTTAATTTTCCATTATAGAAAGTATTTTATATAGAATACCTATTTTCAATCAAACAGCTGATTAAAAGGCAAATTAAGTACAAATGAATTAGCATCAACTCATTAATGACTTATCTCTTCAGCACTGTATTAGGAAAAAATAAATATCTAAATTTAATTTTTCAAATATCAAAAATACCTGAGGTTTTTATTAAATTCTTTTTGTCTTTCATTCTCTGCACATCTCATAAAAACACAACAAATCCATTTCTAATTGTGAACTGCTCTGCCACAGTTAGAAGTAACTTCCATGTGGAACCAGGATTTGTTAAAGGAAACTAATCATAAAATATCCTGAGGTTCTGTGACCAGGCAAGATTCCTCTCACACTAAATGATTATAATGACAAGCCTATATAATATCCAGGATGACTTTCAGAGACGTATATCTGGTTGGTCCAAATAGAGGAATTCTGTCTTTTGTACATTCTAAAAATCAAAGAATAAGATGCCAGGGAAGATAGACACATCTAAAATATTTGTTTGACTAATAAGTAGCAGTCATCCAAAAGAGAAAAGACACTTTTTACCATCTCTTAAGGTGCTTCACAAAGGTAGCCAAGGAAATATCCCCAAATCAACAAATAAATAAGGGAGCATAGGATTTTTAACAAAATCAAGCAATGTGGGACACAACTGAAGGTAACACAGTACCATTCCTTATAGCACAAGTGTCTAGACAATTTTGCTCCTCCCCTCACTTTACTTACTTCCTTTCTCTTCAAGACATCCAAAGGCACAACAGATTCAAGTTGCCTTTCACAGTAGACAAGAATTAACTTAGTGATAAAATAGTTGTTCAGAGATAGCTCTAGCTCCTAGGATTTTTCAACCATAAGCTGCTCTACATGTATCTCTAGTAGTTAACTGTACTTATAAATAACTTTTCAAACCCTTTCATAGATCTCATGTTGACATATAATTTGAAAATTTGTATTCACTGCACTGTATAAAAAATGATCAGAAAGGGAAAGGCCTGACTCATGATAAGAGCAACAAACTAGATACAAACAGAAATCATTAGATTTAATATAAACATGTTTAGGTTCATTTGGAAGCTCAAGTGAGTGAACTTCTGACTTTCAGAAACATACCTACAATTAAAGACATACTGTAGGAGCAGAAAGGTTAACTTTTTATGTGGAAACTTAGCACTTAGAACTACTGTTAAAATCCAGCTGATGTGGGGGAAAAGTTAACTTCCCACTAGAAGGAGCAAAGCAAAAGATAAAGTTAATTACAGCTGCATACAAATGAAAATGAAAAGCATTCAATAAACAGTTAATATGAAAAAGAAATGAGCAATGTGGTTATTTGTACACATACCAAGATAGCAAGAAATAAAATATTCTTTTATATAATGTGAATATAAAATGCTTAATAAACTTCTCTGATATAAATATTGAGATTTTGGATGCAAATTTTTAGTGGTTTGAAAAATATACTTTCTATCATATTACATATCTGACATCATACTGAAATTATGACTCAAAAATTTTTTCTGCACAAATTTATCATCAAGCTAATTACTTAGACATTGCCATCTCTTCTGCAAGCTCTAGAAGACTTATAAAAGAAAGAAATTTGAGTTTGTAGTACTCAAAGTTTAGCAATGAGAAAAGGTATATAAAATAAACCTTCAATTATTTCCTCAAAGGTTTCAAAACAATTGTTGCAATAAATTAAAAGGATGTTTTCCTATTACCCAAATCATATAATTTAAGAATAAAAGAATACATAAACTGATTAAACTTTTACAAAGAAAAATGGTGAAAGTTAGATGAAAATATGGTTATGACCAGAATTCTGCAAAGTTGACAAATTCTGGAATATTATGATCATCCAGTTATTACTGTATGATAGAGGTAGGGATACTTGTGAAGAACAATTTATACAGGAATGAATTTTATATAAAGGGAAGTTATATAAGTGTGAAATATCTCAGAGGTTTAGGGAAGAAGCTACCACACTTTGGTGTATTTCTTTTTTAATAAACTTATACATTATTCACTTTGGATGACATTTAGCCCTGAAAATATCAAAAGTATCAGAAACATAATGATTATATTTATTTTTGGTCTCTAAACTTTCTCACAGCCCAGACATTCAGCTATATAACCTAAAGTTTTCCAGAAGCCCCAATATCATTTAATTCTCTTTTTAATTAGGTTCAAACATACACAGGATCTTATACTAGGATGAATAAAAACTTATTTTACTTCTAGGTTAAGAGGCCAAGATCTAGAATCCACTGTCTGAGTTCTAATCCTCGTTGTTACAATTATTATTTATTCAATCTCTCATGTTTACTTTTATTGTTTATAAGCTAGCCAATAGCAATAACACTTGTATCACAGGCTTGTTGTAAGAATCAAATAAATTAACACTTAATACTAAGAACATAACCATTAAAAGGAATAAATATTAACATATTCTGTTACAACATGGATGAAGCTCAAAAACATTATGGTAAGTGAAAGAAGTCAGACACAAATGGTCACATTTTGCAGGATTCCATTTAGATGAAATATCCAGAATGCATATGAGTGGTTGCAAAGACCTAAAGGAAAAGGGGAAAGTTTATAAAATGCCTAATTGGTAAAGAGCTTGGGCATGATAAAAAATTCAAGAACAAGTACACTGTGGCTATATTTAATGTCACTACATTGTTCACTTTGAAACAGTTTTTTAATGTTATGTGAATTTCATCTCAATAATTTTAAATTTAAAACAAGAAGTATTAAATTATTTATTGACATCTTCAAAAATACTCAGAATAATGGTAAGGATATAGAAGAGTTCAAAAAATGTTAACTAAAATAATTATCCATGCCACATAAACTGATAAATACATAGCACCCCATATTACATTCTAAAATTTCAAATATTAAACATGAGTTTGGGATTCTTGCTTACTTTCTTCTTTTACTCTTTCCTTCAACAAAATGATACTCAGAAAATACATATGAAAAATGGCAATTAAAAAATTTACTTTGGTTGGAATATACCTCTAAGGTAGAGTGCTTACTCGACTTCTAAGAGTCTCCAAGCTCGATCCCCAGCATCAAAATTAATCGGTTAATTAACTAACTGGGGCATTTTATCCAAGTTATGTTATTTCTGACATACGGTGTTTATATGTTAAACTATCTGGAAAAAAGAAGGAGCTAAATCATCAAGAAAATATACACAAAATGACAAAGTTAAAAAATAATTTTTAACTCCACAAATTGTAAACATTATATGTTTCACTAACATGTTTAAATAATGTAATATGTAAAATACGATGAAAACAGTCACACATATATTTACAAACATAATGGAAGTTTCAATTTGTGATGAAACAAAATTTCAGAAAAATTCTTCATAATAGAACACAAAAATGGGAAATGGAACTACATCAGTGTGCAGCAAGCAAATTTTAAAAAGGATATAAAATCATGAAGCAAAATCTCTGACTATGAGATATCAATAAATACATTTTTCTTTTTCAGGGGGAAAAAAGTATAAGAAGAAAAAAAATAATTCCACATACCAAACCTGAAAATCCTATAGTTTGCAGAGAATGCTTCATTAAGAAGAGATAAGTCAGTTCCCAAAAGATTGTAGCAGCCAAGAGACAAGTCTGAAAATTCTTCACTTCAAATAAAAAGCTATTAGAAGAAACTATGTGGTATTTTCTACTAATATCTCTAAAGAAAAACCAGAAAATATTTTTAAATCAAGAGAAAAATTCATATTCTTGTGGCTGTTTTTTGTTTTGTTTTGTTTTGTCATGCCTAATATTTATCTTAAAAATTTTCCATTAATTATTACAAAAGGTTCCTACTGAGAATAATAACCATCTTTCAAATATGTATTAATAAACAACAAAAAAGAAAACTGCCATTAATTTTAATATGAGCCGAGCATGGTGACACATACTTAAGTAAAATATTCTAAGATTCTACTTACATAACTCAAAAGTTAAATTTATAGAGGCAGAAAGTAGAAAGGTGGTTACCTGAGGCTAGAAGGAAGAAGTAATAGGGAGTTATTGTTTAAATAGCACATAATCCCAGTGGCTTGGAAGGCTGAAACAGAAGGATCACCAATTCAAAGCCAGCCTCAGCAATGGTGAGGCACTAAGCAACTCAGTGATACCCTGTGTAAATAAAATACAAAACAGGTGGGGGATGTGGCTCAGTGGTCCAGTGTCCCCGAGTTCAATTCCCAGTACCTATATATAGGTACTGGGAATTACATATATATATATATATATATATATATATATATATATATATATATATATATATATATACACACACATATATACATATATATATATGACATTAAATTGATGGAATAAACTTTCAAATACTACATGTTGACATCAGTCAAAGAATTGGGCATGATGCTTGCAACCTTTACTTGTTCAAAAGAATTCAGGGCAAGCTTCTTAAAACTACCAAATGTTTAACAAATGAAGAAAAATATACATAAAGTGCTTTATGAATAAAAATAGTTCAAGTGAACTATTTGATTTGTGAAAAATAAAACATTCAATAGATTCTATATCTCATGTACCAAGACTAAACCTTATACTATATGTACTATGAGAAAGAAATATAAAACTATTAAGGATTATTACAGAAAATATACACAGTTACCTCTTTCTATGAAGATCTTTCAGTAAGTCAACTAGCTTCCTGGAATGATAAAAATGTGATTCACCCTAAATACAAAGATGTGATTATCCTGCATAACATGAGTTCCATAAATTTTGTTTTGTTTTGTTTTTGACACAGGGGCTTAACATGTTGCCCAGGGTAATCTCAAACCCCTGGGTTCACACAATTATCCTGCCTCAGCCTCCCAACAGTTAGGATTACAGGTATGTACCACTGTACCCAGATGAGTTCTAAAAATTTTCAAATAAAAATATCATGCATTCTGTATGTCCAAAACAGAGAGAGGAGTAGGCTATGCAAAACAATATAGTGGGTCCTAAAAACAAAACCTAAGCATGGAATTGCCATACAATCCAGCAATTCCATTTCTGGGTATATACCCAGACCACTAAAAAGCAGAAACTAAAACAGATACTTATTTGTACTCTCATCCTAACATTCATAATATCTAAAAGGTAGAAACAATCTGAGTGTCCACCAATAGATGAATGGATAAACAAAATGTGATACACACACACACACACACACACACAAAATGGGATATTAATCAGTCTTAAAAGGGAATGAATTATGATACATACTACAACATGGATAAACCTAAAAGGCACTGTGTTATATGAAGAACTCAGACACAAAAAGACAAATAGTAAGATTCTACTTATATAACTACAAAAGTTAAATTTATAGAGGCACAAAGTAGAACAGTGGTTACCTGAGGCTAGAGGGAAGAAGTAATAGGGCGTTATTGTTTAAATAGCACAGAGTTTCAGTTTGGGATAATGAAAACTTCTGGAAGCGATGACTGCAGAATAATATGAATGTACTCAATGACACCTAAAAATAGTTAACATGGTAAATTTATGTATGTTTTACCATAAACTATTTTTAAAGTTGGGTAAAGTCATTCAGTAATTTTTTTAGATTCTGAATTTTTTTAGATCAGGTCCAAGCATAATTGCTAAGAGGTTTCTACATATTCTGAAAGCAAGTGTGCCACCACTAAAGTTAATCAGCACTTCTAAACCAATTATTGCCTAGCAAAATTATTATTGCCCTTCAACCCAATGGTCCTGCCAAAATCTGGCAACCATATAAAATGCTTTATACTACTTAAGCGACAGAATGTGATGGGCTTTTAAAAGACACACTTGATATTGAAGAATGAACATTTGATAAATGCAATATACTTTAAATTTATTTGTCCCATGGCTGACAATTACACTTATATCCCCAATCTCGTTCCGTTCTATGTAATGGACCCGTGTTTCATTATATATTACCCTATACCCTTACATCTTTAGCCATCTCCTCATGATCTTTCATTCCATTCTACAATCAGATTAAGTCTCCTCATCCTACTAAAATATTCCCTGGGCCCTGATAAACCTCAAATTTTCCTCCCAATTTAACTCTTTTCCCTGGCTGCCAAACATCTAAATAGAGTCTTTTCATGCTGCTTCCATTTCTCTAACTGCTATTCATTCTTTGATCTCTTAGTAAGTGGCTTCTTCCCCAACACCTGGCTGAATTATATTCCTAAAAGTTAACCATGACCTCCTCCTGATAATCTAATTATTATTATTCAAACTAAAGGTAAAAAAAAAAGCAAAAGTTTTTAAAAGGTCATCCATCACAAGTCCCTTAAAAGTCTTTTCTCCTTTGCCTAACTCTCCCTTTCTCTTAACTCTTCTTTTTCTGACCTCTTTTACCTCCTTCCTCCAAATCACCAAATATCTCCAATTATTGTTACATTGTCCTTCATCCCTCTCTTGCTTTCTTATCTCCTAGGAACTTTTCAGAAAATTCTTCTTTAAACACTGCAAAATGTTTTTTAAATAAATGCAGAATACCATCGTGAGAGATACGGGGAGGAGTTAGGTACTGGGAAAACAATTCTGCTCACTCTAGTAAATAGGTAGCTGACAAAAGAGGAATACTTCTCCACTGCACATGTATGTGTCAGTGCTCAAGGTCAACAAAACCACATTTGTGTTTTTTGGCAGGTTAAATACATTTTAAATGAAAAAACACTCAGAATGTTTTCTTTTTAAAATTACTGTACTGCTAGAAGGAAGTATCTAACAATCTGTTCATTATTAATTGCATGTTTTCTGATATGGTTAGTTAATTAGGCTTGATGCAATCATTCAGTTGGTTAAGACTGCTTACTGATACAAAGTTAAAGATAGGATGTATCCTTTGCAATGTAAATATCAATTTCTTAAAGCTAAAACAATGATTCCTTCTAATAGCAGTTTTTAAATTTCATGTAGAAATAATAATAACTCAATCAATAAATGAGCCAAGGAACTGAACAGACACTTCTCAGAAGCTGATATACAATTAATCAACAAATATATGAGAAAATGTTCAACATCTCTAGCATCAGAGAAATGCAAATCAAAACTAAGATTTCATCTCACTCCAGTCAGAATGGCAGATATTAAGAATACAAACAACAATAAGTGTTGGTGAGGAAGTGGGGGGAAAGGTACACTCATACACTGTTAGTGGGACAGCAAAATGGTTCAGCCAATATGGAAACCAGTATGGAGATTCCTAGGAAAACTGGAAATGGAACAACCATTTGGCACAGCTATCCCACTCCTCATAGGACTTAAAAACAACATACTATAGTGATGCAGCCACATCAATGTTTATAGTAACACAATTCACAATGGCTAAATTGTGGAACCAACCTAGATCACTTCAGTAGATGAATGGATAAAGAAAATGTGGTATATATACACAATGGAATACTACTCAGCATTAATAATGCTGATTCATAATGGGGATGGGCAGGGCAGTGTGGGAGGAATGGAGGAACTTTCCATAGGGCAAAGGGGAGGAAGGGTAGGGAAGGGACAAGGAGGTAGGAAAGACGGTGGAATGAGACAGACATCATTACTCTAAGTACATGCATAAAAACACGAATGGTGTGACTCTACTTTGTGTACAACCAGAGACATGAAAAATTGTGTTCTATTTGTGTAATGTGAATTGAAATGCATTCTGCTATCATATATAACAAATTAGAAAAGTAAAAAAATAAAAGCCTAAGCACTGATTGTAATCTTCTAGACTTTATGTTCTGCACCAGGAGTCAAAGGCACACTCCCACTTCAGCACCACTAGACAAGCAGTTAGTTACCTCTACCTTGTATATACTACACCTTGATATTCTCATTTCCTTAAGGTTTTTATTCATATGTCACCTTCCCTGGTAATCCATCAACACTGCACTCCACCCTGTGGTTTCCCGTCTTATTCCCAGGATTTTAACTACTGTAATATTACTACCTACATATTAGATGCTGTATTTATTTCTTTTCTACATTCTGTCTCTCTTCTTCAATAGCATATCAACTAAGTAAAAGGACAGCCTCATCTTTCCTTACATGGTTTCCTTCCCAGAACCTAGAACTGTGCCTAACACATAGTAGGTATTCAGTAAATATCACATTGCTATTATTGCCAGTACTAAAAAAGTAAGCAATACTATCCAAAACCATATTGTTACTCTCCTAATTTTTTCAGAATACTCAGTTTGAGTCTGATACTGAATATAAAACTTTCCTTATATATAAACAAAATAGCAGCTGAATATCATACTACTATGCACCTGAGTATCTGTTACCTAAAATATCTTGGGATCTTTTATAAACATCAATCAATGCTATGCAAAGAAAGCTAAGAGGAAAAGGCAATTAGATACTGTGAAAAAAATGGAGGCAATCAGAAGAAATACAGTCATGGTGGCAGTGACATAAGCTAAGCAGGAGGTACGGATAATCTGGGTAAGTGCCATGGAAAAATAAATATCATGATTGGACTTGAGGCAAATGGAAACAGTTCAAATTGGCTTTGTACAGTACTCTGTGGAACATATGATGTCCATATGTCCATTACCAACAAACTGAAACATGGAAAATAACAAAAGCCAATGCTATGATGGCTATAAGAACACACCCTATGCCAATCTATACTACACCACAGCAGCATAACTTACTACAGCTGTCAGGTAAGTTGGTAAGAAGTCAGAAGCAATAAAAAAAGAAAAGCAGGGGCTGAGGTTATACCTCAGTTGTAGAGCACTGGCCTAGCACATGTGAGGCACTGGGTTCAATCCTTAGCACCACATAAAAAATACATAAATAAAATAAAGGTATTGTGTCTATCTACAACTAAAGAACAAATTTTTTAAAAAAGGAAAAGCAGAAAGGACTAACTATAAACTGTCCTCTTTCCCTGCAGAAGAAAAAGTTGGGAATCTATACTAGAAAGTAGAATGTGACCATAGTAAAGGCTGAAAAATAAAGCACAATTTTTTTCCTTGTAGACAATTTCCAAGAGTATAAAATACTTTAGAATTAAATAAGGCAGAATTTTATCCAAACTACAAATGATTTAAGACCCAAAAAACTAAACAAGAGGAAAATGATGGGATAACTTCCAAAATAATTGAAAACATGACCTTTTAAGTATTGAAATAAATAATTAAGAACAAAAACAGACTGACCATAAGATACAATGGGAAATCCATTATGCGTTATACTAGTGTTAATAAGTTTACCAAACTTTTTTTCTATATCTCTAGCTCCCAAATTGCTATATCTTCAAGACACAATCATAGTTGATATAAAAGAAGTAAAGCTTAGGCAAAAGTCATGAAGGACGAATTATACACCAAATTCAAAACTGTAAAACAAAAAATTATAAAAAGCAATGCTACCATCCTAGAACATAACAAGTGGTCCTGACCTTTTCAACCAATCAAAACTAGGTATTTCCAGTTAGATGAACAGCATAAAAATAATCTTACCTCTAATGCAGAAATATACTGGTTGTCACTCACTGAAACTGTATTAGTAATAAAATCCAGCAGTTAAAAATGCATAAGTATTTTATAGTAAACATCGATGTCATTACTGTTTCAACCTGACTTCCCATTCTACCCCTAAACCCCCAAATTTGAAACCAACTACAATTTCTTGAGTAGCTGGAGTGTGGTTAAGGAAAGGAAGCTATGCTTGTTTGTATGGAATCTGCCATTTCCTCCATGCCAAAACACTTGTTTAAAAAGTCATGTAATATTTCTATTAAATTGTAAATGCAGCCGACAAGGAAATGGCCTACTGGCAGTGTATTACCTTTGTGGCAGTGCCAATGGGCCTACAGCAAAATAAAGCACATGATAATTTCAACATGCATTCCCAAGTAACAAAATTGTGCTTTACATAAATACCACAGAACCTGAGCAAGATCCAGAAAAAGCAAGGAAAATTTGCCCAAGCTTTCATGCTTGCCTATATCAATTGTATGTCATAACTAAAGCAAAATAGAAAAGCATCTACATATGTTCAAGAAGCTTGTGAAGTTAGATCATATAACCCTGGGAAAACTATTGCAACTTAAATCTGTGTATTTCTTGTTAACCACTGTAACAACTCACTAATAAAAATTAAGAAAAACTGTGGGTATCAAATGAACCAAACAGTACTAAATACATACAAGTCCTTAAAGATCATAATGCAACTTATTAACAGGAACATATGTTCAGTATAAGCCACAATTGTTATATTACTTCTTCCTTTGATATCATTCATTTGATTATAGAATTTAAGAAATTCACAAGCCTTCCAATTAAAATGGTGACCTTCAGTTTTTAAGTCACTTACTACAATGCTTACAAAGTCACCTCTGATCATTTATTCCTTACCTTTCACTACACAGTAAAACTTCACGTAATTATGCTATTTAAATGATCCCAGATGTAATAAAGATAGCTTTATTCATGTAAAAGTTATATTTAAAACTAAGCTAGGGCTGGGAATGTAGCTCAGTGGGGTAGAGTACATGTCTAATGTGTTAGGCCCCAGGTATGTTCACAGTAATATGTGTGTGCCTGCACACACACACACACACACACACACACAAACTTAATTTGATATAATCAAACAATGTATCTTTGATTAATACAGTCCTCTAGGATAGGTGTAGAATTCTATTCTTCAGGCATGTAATTAAAATGAATACTTATCTTAAATTAAGTATGTTTTATTTCCATTTAAAAACTCTCTCTCTAGGCATAATTTCAAAAATTGCATTTGACAGAAATAACATTTCCAAAAATATTATAAATTTTCAAATTTTACACACTTGAAATTACAGAGTCAATACCTACTCTCAGCATACCCCCACTTCCCAACCCAAACACCTGGTTACTTATTTCTTCTAAAATAAATACTAGCTTAAGTCTCTAGAATAAATAGTTACTATGACTAATTCAAAACAAAACAACACATACAATGATCAATATAGTAACCCTACAAAATTGTTCTTAAGACATAAATCCTCAATAAGGCTTAACAATTAAATCCTATTAGTAAACCAAAGCTATTGTGTCCAGAAGCTAACACTAAGGGGACTCACTTGTCTTCTTTCTGATCTCCTTCAATAAAACACAGCCAGGCACAGTAATGCACAATGGCAATTCCAGGTATTTAGGAGACTGGGGCAAGAAGATCACAAATTTAAGGTCGGCCTGCAAAACTTAGCAAAACTCTGTCTCAAAAAAAAAAAAAATTTTTTTAAAGGCCTAAGGATATAGTTCAGTGGTGAAGAGCACTTGCCTAGCATTCATGAAACCCTGGGTTCAATTCCCAACACCTCAAAAAAAAACATTTTAAAATAAGGAAACATGATCTAAAGCCCAGGAAAAATAAAATAAAGAATACAATTTATCTCAATTTAAATTTTAAATTTTGAATAAATAAATTGAGCTAAGTAAAATGTTGAAAGACAACATATAAGAAGTGATAGGCCTTTCAAGTTGTATTTAATTAGCATTTAATTACTTTCATTTTTTAGTTTATTTCACTGGCTCTTATTCTAAGTCATAAGTACAACATTTATTATTTTAAGAAAGAATAATGTGAGCTTGCCAAACTTCAACACTATAGAAGTGTCTTTGAGATAGAAAAGGGAATCAAGCACATATTCAACAAAAATATTTATCAGATACTTTTATGTATAAGTCACCTGCTAGGTTTAATTAGATACAAAGAAACACACATACATTTAAAACTCAGATCTAGTAGAAAAAAATAATTATCTTGACAAATGCATCATAAAAACTATGACAATATCCAGTAAGTTTAAAAGTGCAAGAAAAAGTTATAAAGGGGGCCTGGGGTTGTGGCTCAGCGGTACAGCACTTGCCTAGCCTGTGTGAGGCACTGGGCTCAAGTCTCAATACCACATATAAATAAACAAATAAAATTAAAAAGTCTGTAAACAACTAAAAAAAAAAAATTTAAGTTATAAAGGGATATGAGAATTCAGAGAGATTTTTAAGCAGTCAAATGAGGAACTTCTGATAGTAACTAGTCTTACCCCAAACTAGCATTTCCAGAAGTAAAAAGAATATGGCGGAGGGTGGAAGATAGGGCATCTCATACACACATATACCTACTGAGTCTAGATTAACATGTAGAGTCAGGCATTGAGGCCCATGCCTGTAATTCCAGCAGTTTGTGAGGCAGGAGGATTTCGAGTTCAAAGCCAGCCTCAGCAACTGGCAAGGCGCTAAGCAACTCAGTGAGACCAAGTCTCTATATAAAATACAAACCAGGGCTGGGGATGTAGCTCAGTGGTTGAGTAGTGCTCCTGAGTTCAATCCCCAGTACCCTCCCAAAAAAGGACAGGAATGTCATCTGCTATGACAGATGACAAACAGTAAATAGTAAACAAAACAATATTCTAAATTTGTAACAAGAAATCCTCTTGAGAGTATGATAATAATTCTCTAGTATTACTGAGAGTCAATCTTTTTGGGTCAAGATACCCTTGTTTCAATAAGCCACTATTTTCAGCTGAGGAAAACTATAAACCATCTTGCCCAAAAAAAAACAAAACAGCACAGCTGCACAAACACCAATTACTAAGTACAATTTCATGAACTCCACTGACTGAATGTACTGTCCCAGATAAGGCTCATTTTACCCTATTATGAATCATGGTTTCCACCACTGGACTAGTGTATAGGTAAAAATGAGGAAATAAAAAGTATTGGTTTATCACCACACCATATTACTTATTATTTCCAAATTGTTTCTAGTACAATCTACAGAAGTCATCTCAGTAGCCATACACAAGGGCTTCAGCAAACTCCCCTCGCTGGCGAAAGAATGAAACTAAGTGGTTCAGATGTGGAAGGAACACTTGGATATACTAGGAAAGGTTCTAGTACATTGACCATTCTTCTGGATGTCCCTCAGCAGTGTCAGATGATGATAAACAATTGCTTGTTCCTCCCCACAGTTAGAAAGCCTGAAGTAACAATGGTAAATATTAAATAGATATTTTCCTCAAGAACTTGAACTTAATAATAGTCTCAGTAGAAAATTTGAAAAGTAACTTCATGTTACCCAATATTCCTACAATATATAATAATTTATGTCTATTGCTCCTATACATTATTTCATTTGATCTTCACAAGCAACTGTGAAATGGACAGATGAGGATCTAATACACAATTCGCAGACAACAAACTGATTCAGTACTCAAAAGTCTCAAAGCTTAGGTCAAATCTCTACTATGTAGCAACAATAAAAGCATTCTGGTATTGGGAGAATTCAGATTTCAAAAGCCTGATTCAGTGATTCTTGCCTATAAATTCAACTTATAAACCATTACTTGGTCACAAAATCTATTTAATGAATGTGTATCATCCCTTATTTTGGTACTGGGGATTGAGCCCAGGAGCACTTAACCACTGAGCCACATCCCCAGCCCTTTTTATATTTATTTTAAGACAGGGTCTCACAAAGTTGCTTAGCGTCTAAGTTGCTGAGGCTGGTCTCAAACTTACAATCCTCCTGCTTCTCGGCCTCCTGAGTCTCTGGAATTACAGGTGTGTACCACCATGCCTGGCTACCATCCATTTTTTAATGAAAGAATGAAACAGAGCCAGCATTGTGGCACATGTCAATGAACCCAGCAACTTAGAAGATGAGGGATAGCAATTCCACAAATTCAAGGCCAGCCTGAGCAACTTAGCAAGAACCTCTCTCAAAATTGTTAAAAAAGGACATAGGAATGTAGCTAAATGGTATAATGCTTACATAGTATGTGCAAGTATGTGGGTTCAATCCCCAGTACAGAATTTAAAAAAAAACATGAAACAGAAGAAAATATTATGATGATAGGACAGAAAATGAGTAGATGACAGATAGTAAAAGTGAGTACTGTTTTGTGTATATTTTGTTTCAATTTGTATATTTGTGTCCATGCATATGTATAATGCATCACGATGTGAAACGTATTTCATAATGAAGATCACAATACAAAAATCTGAACTGTAAATGCCATCTTTCAATCACTAAAACTCAATTTAAGAAACTGGGGCTGTGGCTCAGCAATAGAGCATTGGCCTAGCACGTGTGAGGTGCTGGGTTCGATCCTCAGCACCACATAAAAATAAATAAATAAAATAAAGACATTGTGTCCAACTACAATTAAAAATATATATATTTTAAAAAGTCAATTTAATTGTCTCCTTTAAACTCCCCCACACAAATACAGAGAAATATTCTGTTTTCAGTATTCCAAATTGAAAATCTTAAAAAGATGAAATGTGGTATAATTCTTTCTCAATAATTATTATTCTAAACAATACTTTATGAAAACATATCTCGGAACTACAATTCATATTCTTGAAATTTATATGTCAGTAGGAAAATGATGATTACTTTCTCAATAGTTACTAAACTAATCATGTTTACAGAGCATTTGGCAACACCAACAGCAAAGTTTGAACACAGATTGAGTGAGAATTCCTATTTCCTGTTTAAACCACACAGATGACCTCAGAAGATTCAATCAAGAGAAGTTCAGATCTGTTTACACTGTTCCTTGCTTGTTCATCTCTTCAAGAATAATTCTAATGAACAGAAATAAGATAAAACTGTCACTGTAATAAGCCTGAATCTCCAAGGGGCTAGAATGCTTTGTATTCCCATGGGTAATAGGACCACATAGCAGAAGAACTCTTTCAAATGGAATTTTAAAAATGTATATCCGGAAAGTAGTACTAGAATTCTCCAAGGATCCAATATGTCCCATTCCTCTGGATCCCTTGCTAGCTCTGCTCTGAATGTATCATTAACAGTATCAAGGTATCACTTAAAATAATCAGTTAGAAAAATGTAGGGAAGATAGAGAGAAGAAGAAAGAAAATATGAAAACAAAGAAAAACACATCGAAAGAAAACCAAAGCTGAAGAGGTAGGCAAGGTATGAGCATACGCCTATACTTCCTGTCAGGAGATGAAGAAAACAAAAGCAGCAGTGGAAAGAAGAAGGAAAAAAGGGAAGAGGAGAATATGTGGTGTTTACATAATAGTCCCCATTTATATATGATGATATGTTCCAAGACTGGCAGTGGATGCAACAAATCTTACACCCAATATGTGATTTCCTTTATATACATATCTATAATAAAGTTTAACTCATAAATTAGGCACAGCAGAAGAATATGAATAATAATAATAAAATATAGTGTTTATAACAATATATTAGAATCAAAGTTATGTAAATGTGATCTCTCTTTCAAAATATCTTATTATACTGTACTCACCCTATAGTGCCTACATGATGAAATGAAGCAAGACAAATAAGGTAGACACTGTGGGGGGGGGGTTGTTACTAAGTAAGGACTACTCAAACACAAGCACTGGAATACCCGACAGTTAATCTGATAATCAAGACAGTGCAGATATGCCTAACTAAGGTATAATATATATTCAGACAGAACTGTGTAAGATTTCACCTCACTACTCAGAAGAAGGCACAATTTAAACCTTATAAATAATTTTTTGTGGTAAACTCCACTTATTTTTGCACAGTGGCAGTTTACTTTATTAAGCATACAACGACAAAAAGTAAAACCTCAACAGGGGCACTACACAATGACAAAATGACAAATTTTTTACTTATACCCCTGTGACTACATACTTGAATATCTATAACTAAACAAAAGTAGTTACAGTGTAGAGTCATAATGAAACAATAGTAAGTTAAATAATTCTAGCCTTAGAACGCTAGTTATCTCTGGACCAGAAGTTGCAAGAATACAGGGAATATATCTGCTCTGCTTTCCCTACTTCCTCAAAGACCAATTAAATGGTACATGATAAATATGTCCCTAAACATTTGTAGACGGAAATAAAGAGAAGGGGAAAGGAAGTAAAAATACTAAAAGGCAATTCCAAGGTATTTATCCTCAAAAGGCAAACATCCATATCTTGATGATATTTGGCTTCTTTGATGTAAAACAACAAAGTAGAAGAACAGATATACTTTCCACTGGTCTCAAGACTAAATTCCCTGCCTCCAACATTGTAATATGCTTTTCTTCAATTTTAACATTAATACTGAATCAAAAATATTTTAATATTAATGATTAAATTTTATATTACTGATGAATATGTCACGCCATCAGAATATACATTTATGTGAAAGATGACTTTCGAAAGTATTATTGGTATTGCCAAAGAATGCATAAAAATTATTTTTAAATCCAAAGAATTTAAAATGCTGTTCAAAACTATTGAATATTTACATAACTTCTTCAGAATACATCTACTGCATAAAGTACACATACATGATTAAATACAAGTAAACTCTAATTGGTAGACAAGCAAGTGATTTACATATAAATAGAGTGAAAACTATTCTGATTCAAAGACCTCTCAATGTACTGATTACAAAGAAATAAATACAAAGAAACTTAACTATTAAAGTTGGGGTACAGAAAATGACAGAGGAAACAACTAAAAGAATAAAGAAATGCAAAGGGGCTCTGGAGATGTTGTGACTCACTGGTAGAGCACTTGCCTACCATGCACAGTACTGGGTTGGATCCTCAGTATTGCCCCCCCAAAAATCTTAACATCAGAAGTCATCCAGAAAATGGAGAAATGCAAATGAAATTCACAATAAGATACCACCTTTTACACTCATTACAACTATAATCAAAGACAAAAACAGAAAATATAAATGTTAGCAAGGATGTGGAAAAATTAAAATACTTGTTCATTGTTGGTGGGAATGTAAAATGGTACAGTTGCTGTGGAAAACAGCAAAGATTATTAATCTCATTAAATTTCTACCCTAGAATACATCTTTTTTAATATATTTGTGACAAAATAAAAAATATGTATAAAGCACTTCCCTGAATATCAAAAAAACAATAATTATCCCCAAAGAAAGCATTTTGTGTAGCTCAGTGGTAGAGCATTTGCATAGTATGTGTGAAGACTTGAGTTTAATTCCCAGCACTGCCAAAACAAGTTGTTAAACCATTAGAGAAGTCACAAAATAAAGAGTAAGGGGAGGGGAGCACTTTGTGACTAAATTGCAAAATAATTAAGGTACAACTCTTTTTTTCAAGGAACACCATTTTTACTTGAAAGAATAACTGACAGAACACCCTACGATTACTAGGACTTGAGTATGTGACAGACATTTTCTCAAAAATGTACCAAGTAAGTGTGCCCTTTCAAGGAAAACAACGAAGAGTACTTGTTGTCTGACAAAATGTGAGCTTTCAGGGGCTGGGATTGTGGTTCACCAGTACAGCACTGTCCTTAGCATGTATGAGGCACTGGGTTTGATCGTGAGCATCACATAAAAAAATAAATAAATGAAATAGAGATATTGTGTCAATCTACAACTTTAAAAAAATTATCGATATGATATATACATGAAATTTGAGCTTTTAAGTGTTGACTCAAATTTTGAAAAAATCTGATCTTAACAGCTTCCCAAAACTAGTAATTTAATACTCTAAATGGTGAAATAGCTCACGGACATAAGAAAAGTTAAATAATGACAGTATCATTTGAACAGCAACTTAAAAACTTAAAACTGTACTGTGTTTGGAAGTGCATAAGGCAACCCTTGATAAACTGTACAAAGAACCATGGAGACAAGAAAGACCTATATACAAATTATGAGAAAAAAGAGAAGTCTACTTGGGTGGTAGCTGTCAAGGAAGGCTCTATATAAACAAAATCTTGAGTTGGAACTTTAAAAATTGGTAAGATTTAGATTGATTTTTTTTAAAAAAGTGAGCAAGGCATCCTAGGAAGTTTACAACATATACAGCTTATGTATATTTGTTTAAAGAAAAATACCATCTTCAGTTATAATTTTACTATTTCATAGGTATGAATTCAAACTCTCAAGTGATATTTTAAGACCCTTGAATCAGGAGCTACATATTTCAATTCTTTGTTATCAGCCAGACTAGCACAGGTCAAATTTAATATGATGAAATATTTGTATGAAAAATTAAGATTTACAAAGGAAGGGGTAGAATAGCAGTCTACATTAATTCCCAGCTCTGGAACTTGACCTTGGATAATTTAGTAAACCCTACTGCTTTAACGTCAGATACATCTCATTTGAGGATCACCCTACAGATATCTTAGCTGAAAGTACTATACAAATAAATAATAATTAGAGAAGAAAGGAGAATTTGTGTCCCTAATTTCTATGCTGACCTTGCTATGTATTATGTTACTTCCAAATAAAGAATTTATTTTTTGTTTTAGCAAAAGGAGTTGATATATACAGGGAATATGTATACAACAGTATTACTCAAAGAATTATTTCTGTAAAATGTCTCAGTATAATATATTTATCTTATTAAAATTTAATGAATAACATTATAATGTCAGGCATAATTCAAATTTATTCCTCTTCAGATATTCTAAAATATTGCATTCTTTTTCATTCCTTCTATTGATTTCACACATTTCTTCAGTCACCATATCATCTTCTACAAACACATACACAAAAACATACATACATTCCTCCCATTTCATTCCTATATCCTTCTTGTAGTAACTACAGCCACTAGAGGGCAATAAATTTGCAAAGATAAATGTACTTATCTACAAGAATTGAAATTCACATAATAATAAATCTAGGGGGAAATGTCATTAGGAACCATTTTAAAGCACAGGAAATAAGATTTGAATAAGCAAGGCATATCCTCCAAAAAGAATCCATAGGAGAATATAAAAGTGCTCAAAAAAGAAATTCTATTTTCTCAACAAGGACTAGCTAAAGAAACAGAGAACTGAGGGTTGGCTGTAGGACATTATGTTAAGGAGGAAAGATGTGAGGGTATGAGGTTAATATATCTTAGCTACTTTGGAGGAGAACTCTAATGAAGGGGGTTATTAGCAGGAAAATAGACAGGAGGTATTTTAGGGTAGTTAAATACGTGGGAGGACAATAAGAAGCATAGAAACAAATACCTATTTGCATTTTAGTAAATTACACGTAGTAGAAATAGTACCATTTGGGAGGTTGAGAGAGGAAGAGAAGGAGGAAAAAAAACAAATGCTGAATGTTTTCTCTGATATAAGGAGGGTGACTCAAAATAGGGTAGGGAGGGAGAGCATGGGAGGAAGATTACCTCTAGATAGGGAATAGGGGTGTAAGGGAAAGGAAGGGAGAAGGGGAATAGCATGAATGGTGGAAGGAGACCCTCATCATTATACAAAATATATGTATGAAGATGTGAATTTGGTGTCAACATACCTTATATACAAACAGAGATATGATAAATTGTAGTATAAAGGTGTATTAAGAATTGTAATGCAAAAAAAAATAAGAGAGCTCATGTATAATGGCATAGTTTGGCGTGAACAAACTTTATATAGAGTTACGAAAAATTGTGCTGTGAATGGATAATTATGATTGTAATGCATTCCACTATTGTCATGTATGTAAGAAATAAAATAAAATAAATTAAAAAAAAGAGTAGAAATAAATTGAAGGAGCTCAGGAAGTTCAGAGATTCTCTGTGGTTAAGGCTTTGTACCAGGCATATTTATATGAAATATGCTACATTGTCATTAACTTGTTGATTTCTCATCAATTTTCTTTTTTTATTTATTTATGGTCTCAAATTTTCTTACCACATAAGTATAATGAAACTCTCACTAAGTGAAAATTATGTCTTATGAAAATTTTAGTGATTATACCTTTTAAATACATACATATATAAAATTTCAGAGTATTTTACAGATGTGTACGGGTATAATGTTTTGTGTAGGTGATACATTCTAGTTTTTATCCAGGTTTACCTTAATGAAAAGTTTTAGTCATATTTTATATGACCATATATATTTTTCACAGTAAAAAAATAATAAAAATTTTTAAAAAATACAAATTTTTTAAAACTTAAAAAAAGAGTGTAGGGGAGTCAGGCATGGTGGCTCAAGCCTATAATCTCAGCAATCAGCAAGGCTGAGGCAGGAGGACCACAAGTTCAAAGCCTGCCTCAGCAATTTAGCGAGGCCCTAAGCAACTTAGTGAGACTCTGCCTCAAAATAAAAAATAGAACTATGGCTGGGGATGTGGCTCTGGGGTTCAATCCCTGCCACCGGGGAAAAAAGAATACAAGGAGAAGAGAATTAACAGTCACTAATCTTTGACAGATAATTTTACTACTTTTTGCGCAGAATCTAAATTCAAATGAACTTATTTATTTAATATTTACTATTCTGTGTATGCACTGCAAAACTGAAACACAAGGTTGATAACAAACTATAATTTCTTACCCTCATTGGATGTATATCAGCATAAGGTGGTTTCCCTTCAGCCATTTCTATAGAAGTAATGCCAAGTGACCAGATGTCAGCCACACAGTTATATCCTATTTCTTGAATTACCTCCGGAGCCATCCAAAATGGAGTTCCTATCACAGTATTGCGTTTTGCCATTGTATCCTGCAAAAACATTACATAAATATGAATACTACTACAAAACACAAAGGAAATCTGTATGCAACATTTTTAATATCTTTTTTTTAATATGGTACTGAGGATCGAATCCAGTGCCTCCACGCATGCTAGGTGAGCGCTCTACCACTGAGCCACGACCCCAGCCCACACAACATGTTCTTTAAAATATTTATGCTAAAACATCAAATTCTATTCTCAAATTCTACAGGGAGTGGACTGTTTTCCTAAATCCTCAACTAGTTGTAGTATGATATATTAGGAATTTTAGAAATAACCAAGAGTCTACAAGTAACTATCTCCACTTCATTAAAGGCAGTCAATGAAAATAGTACTATGACAGTAAAAACTATAAAAACCAATGTACCAAGGGAAATGATGTAGCTTCCCTGTTACAACACTAAAACATTCTGATGATTACAAGATGTATTTTCATATTCACTGTCCCTTAAATTATAAACTTACAATTTGGCTCAGTTATGGTTCCTCCACAATAACAATGAAGTTACATGTTTCTTTCCAGACCCCCCAAAAAGTTATCAAAGTTTAGTTACAATCAAGCCTCACCAAATGAGCAAAAGTGTTTCCAAAATTATTAAAGTCAACTTACTGTTAACTGACCAGCCACTCCAAAATCTGCCAATTTTGCATGTCCTTCTGTATTAAGGAGAATATTTCCAGCCTTTATATCTCTGTGTATTTTTCTCATAAAGTGCAAATATTCTAATCCTTTCAATGTAGATTTTAGAATGGTTGCAATTTCATCTTCTGTTAACTGGAAAGAAATATTTTTTGAACTATATTAAAATGCCATTTTAGATAAATTCTTACCAGAGAACACAAGTACTTCTTCCTAATGGCCATTAAACCTCTACTAAAAGGCTAAAGAGAAAATAATCAAGAACCCATTCCCATATACACACAAACATCTGTCATTATTCTCATAACACTTTCCTGATGAAAGGATAATCAAATTTTTTTATAAAATTCCCAATGTTGAAAAAAAAGAAAAAACAAAAACAAAGAAAATAAAATTACCAGTGTCATTCATAAAGCAAAAAATATGTCCCAAAAATCAGCATGACCATACAAAATCACTATTTCACATGTTGTCTAATACCTGGGTGGCAGGTACTACTATAGCTACCTGTCCTGAAAAAGCAAATTCAGACACTCTTCCCTGTGAGGCCTGCAATTCTTGAAGAAAATGAAGACCAACAGCTTTACACCAAGGAAAGGAAATAAGGGAACACAGTGAGACTTGCTGCAAGTCTTCTGCATGAAGCACTTAACCAATGTCACCCTTCCTGCTTCCAGCCAGGTCACCCCTAATCCACCCAAGTCCTGATTTCTGACCTAATACTGAAAGCTCAAAAGTGAAACTGAGAAAGATTAGGAAACTGGAAATAAATGTGAAGGCTTCAAGAGAAAAGAAAAATGAGAGAAGGTCAAGCAAGAAGAGAAGGGAAAAGAAACATTCTGGACTGTTACAGTAGCGGAGCCACTACTCTTTGTACCAAGAATTGCTAAGAGTTCTGCATACACTGTCTCATTTATCCTTACCACAATCCTCTAAAGTAGGAAGATATTACAAAATGATAATAAATATCTGGTCTTCTTTCCAGGTTCCTGTCATAGGAGTTTCTAAAGACACCTTGGAATTTGCTGAATGATGGGGATAAAAGCACTACTTTTTATTATTCATAATATGCTCCTTTCAACCTCACAGAGTTTATTCTAATGAAATGGCTCTTCAGGGCCCCCCACATAGCTTCAGATGAGAGACAGCTGCTAAAGAAAACCACCTTGTGATTAGAGAGTTGGAAATTTCAGCCCCATCCCCTGACTTATGAGTGTCACCAATGTCCAATGACTTACTCAATTATGACCATGTAATGAAACAACCATTAAAAACCCCAAAAGACAAGGACTGTTCTCGTGCAACTTATATTCTGTGTACATAGGAAGGGATAATTTGATAGAAATACAAAGATTAAAACAAGAAAAAGTGAATGATAATTGCTCAGAGGGTAATGAAATTTCTGAGAATTAAGTAAAAATAACTAAGAAACTGCTTTAGATCAGATATCCAAGAAAACCTGAATTTTTGTTTGTGGTAGGTTTTTGTTTTTGTTTGGGGGGGCACTGTTTTTTAATGGGTAGGGGCAGGGTGCTAGGGATGCAACCCAGTGCCTCACATATGCTCTACCACTGAGCTACACTCCTAGGAAAGCATTTTTACTGAGGTCTAAACAATATGAAGGAGCCAACCATGTAAATGGCTCTCCAGGAACACAACATTCTACACTAAAAGCAAGAGGCAGGAGTAAAAATACCTTGACTCAACTTCTAAAAACTTTCAAAAATATTGAGGAGGAAGGAACACTTCTAAAACTCCTATTATCCCAATAACAAAGCTACTACAAAAAAACTACCACCATATTCTTTTTTTTTTTTTTTTTATTGGTTGTTCAAAACATTACAGAGCTCAAGACATATCATCTTTCATACATTCGACTCAATTGGGTTTTGAACTCCCCAAATACATAATACATACTCACTTCTGTTACATACTCACATTTTTACATAATGGCATATTAGTGACTGTTGTATTCTGCTACCTTTCCTATCCCCTACTATCCCCCCTCCTCTCCCCTCCCCTCCCAACATCCCTCTCTACCTCCTCTGCTGTTGTTCAATTCTCTCCCCTTTTTTTCCCCCCACCCCCTTGCCCCTCATAACCTCTTATTATTTTGTGTATCACTGAAGGTCTCCTACCATTTCCATATGTTTTCCCTTCTCTCTTCCTTTCTCTCCCCCCATTCGTCTTAGTTTACTGTTAGTCTTTTCCTCATGCTCTTCCTTCCTGTTCTATTCTTAGTGGCTCTCTTTATATCAAAGAAGACATTTGACATTTGTTTTTTAGGGCTTGGCTAGCTTCACTTAGCATAATCTGCTCTAATGCCATCCATTTCCCTGCAAATTCTATGATTTTGTCGTTTCTTAGTGCTGCATAATACTCCATTGTGTATAGCTGCCAGCTAGACTGTGGAACCAACCTAGATGCCCTTCAATAGATAAAAATTGTGGCAGCCACCATATTCTTTTTTCTTAATTTTTTTTTAGTTGTCAATGGACCTTTATTTTATTTATTGATATGTGGTGCTGAGGATCGAACCCAGTGCCTCATATATACTAGGCAAGCACTCTACCATTGAGGCACAATCCCAGCCCCCACCATATTCTTTATGAACATTGATGCAAAAATCTTCAACAAAAAACTGGCAATTGCAATTCAGTAGGAAAGTAAAGGATTATACACCAGGACCAAATGAAATATATTCATCGAATATTAGGATGGTGCAATACACAAAATTTAAACAATGTTGTGCATCGTCTTACTAGAACAAAAGAAGCCACAAGATCATCTCAACTGATACCAGAAAAATCATTTGATAAATTTAATGTTCTTTCAGAATAAAAACACAAAACTGGAAATAGAAGAAAACTGCATTATCTCAACATAATAAAAGTCATATACAAAATTCCTAAAGTGAACAAAAGACTCAGTGGTGAAAGACTGAAAGCTTTTCTTCTAAGATCAGAACCAAGGCAAGGATGCCTGCTTTCACGATATCTATTGAACCACAGTACTAGATAAAGTTCTAGCCAGAGTGATTCGGCAAGAAAAAGAGACAAACAAGCACCAAGTCATCTAAGGTTTTTACCAGCCAATGGATAAGGAGTGCGAATTTTTTGAAAATTCTGGTACTTCCAAGAACTTTTATTTTTTATATTTTTTTAGTTATAGTTGGGCACAATACCTTTATTTTATTTGTTTATTTTTATGTGGTGCTGAGGATTGAACCCAGAACCTTGCATGTGCTAGGCGAGCACTCTACCACTGAGCCACAACCCCAGCCTTTCCAGGAACTTTTTTTTAACCCTAACACTAACTCTGTCTCAAATAAGATGGTGTGACTTGTCGATCCACAGAAAGCAAGCACTATGCTCTAAAGCCTGACTATGAATACAGTAGCCACTAACTATATATGGTTTCTAAAAATTGGAATATGACATAAAGGTAAAATATACACAAAAGATCAAATCTTTTCTTTTTAAGAGAGAGAGAGTCTTTTTTAATATTTATTTTTTTTAGTTCTTGGAGGACAACATCTTTCTTTGTATGTGGTGCTGAGGATCGAACCCGGGCCGCACGCATGCCAGGCGAGCGCGTCACCGCTTGAGCCACATCCCCAGCCCAAGATCAAATCTTAATACAAAAAAGAGAATGTAAGATATCTTACTAATAATTTGTGATTCCCTTTAAAGTGTGTTATATATTAGTGTTCTAATGTAGTCATTAATGTTGACTTTATATTATATTATGAAATACTAGTGTTTAATACATTTAAATTATACTATTTCATATTACATCATATTGATATCATACATTAATACATACCACACATTAGTAAAATTAATTTTACAAGTGTCTTTTTCCTTTTAAATGTGACTACTAGAAATTTTAAATTACATGTGACTTATTTTTCTATTGGATAGCACTGTACTAAAGGACCCACAAGAACAAGGAACTTTATTTTGTTCACAGATGAAAATGACCATGCCTGACATAGAGTCAATATTCAATAAATAGTGAAAGAGTGGACACAGACTTATTGATGCAAAAAGCAGGTACCCTCCTGATGTAGGACAGGAGAAGTTTGAAGAAAAAAAAGGTAAAAAGAAGACATGAAGGACAAGGAAATATCATTTTAATCTGGAATTCTAATACATTGTCAGGTCAGTCACTCTCCCAAGCCAGTCACTCCCAATTTTCCAGGAAATTGGTAAATCTACCTTGTGCACTGTTTGTGAGTCCATCAATAAACCAATAAAGCTAAGAGAGATATGATCTTTTTAGAAACTATAACTTAAGGGACTTTCCAGCACTATCTCTTGATCACGATCCACATATGCCTAAAGATCCAGAGAATGACCAGAGCACAATAAACCATTCTGTAATTACCAGACTGATGTCATCCCTACAAAGCAACCCATACTCACCCTTTACCAAGTTTCAAGAGGAGCCAGGAACCCCGAAACAGTCTCCACTCTCGAGATGACTGGCGTTCTTCCTTGAATGTATATTCATTGCTCTCCTAAATAAATTTCTGTGCCTCTACTGATTTATGCTGAAATTCTTTTCTATCATATATGTCAAGTTCCCCATTTTTCTGAGAACCTTAGGACGCTCTTCCTGGGATAGCTCTTCTCAGATTACAATCTGATGTTCCTAGTCTTTTTTTGTTTTGTTTTGTTTTTTCTGTGTTTGGTGCATTATAGTTGCACAAAATGATGGGATTTGTTATTACATATTCTTATGAGTGATGTTCTCAATCTTGCTAAATTAGTCATTAGCAACCAAGGTCTGTGATTTGTAGGCAGGAAATTATTTAGGGTCCCACACTGTACCACTGCAGAAAGTGTGCAAGATAGTGGTGCTACAGCATAGTTTGTGTCTGGGTTTCCTCCTCTCTCCCCACCCTCAACTGCCTGCCTGAAGATTAGAGTGTATGATGTTGCAAAAGCAGTATCAGTCCATAAAACTGTGCCTTGTTTAATTACTTCAGTGATGATCTTTTTTTGTTGCCTAGACTTCAATTTTTATCTTCCTAACAGTACAGAATTTCCAATTAATAAAAGTTACTAATCCTCCATTAACTCTCTGATTTGTCATCTCTGCCCCTATAATTCTTATTTTGGAGCTGCACTAGAGAAAGTTCAGTATTAAATAGATCTAGTGTACAACAGAATCTCAAGATCTGTCCGATTTCAATGCTATAAAGTGCCTGGTTAAAAAAAAAAATCACATACTAAAAAAAGATTTGCCAGAGATCTTATACTGATTCATGAACTGTCTGACTTTGCTAGATGATTTAAAAGGTTCATTCTAATTCTATGATTCTATGAGATATGAACAAAAGATTTTCATGTGAAAATAGTCTATTTTTAATAACCAAATAAATTCAGACTCTTTTGGACATCAATCTTTTTGTTCATTCAACAAATATCTATTTGCCTGGGCTCTACTGTACAAATACTGTTGAAAATGCTGGGTATACAGTGATGAAGGGAACCGACAGTTCCAGTCCTCATGAAGCTTATAAGAACACCAGAGGGCCTGGCCAAAATATAGCTACAAACTGTTAAAGGTGGAAAAAGGCAGACCTGAAGCAAATTTCACTATGCTTTTCTCCTATTAGTAATAAATTCTTTTTCCTGCTTCAGGGAGTCACTGTCCTCTTAATCACTTCACATCCTCCTCCAATCAAAAATGACAGAATAAGCCATCCTTCACATTAGTATATAAATAATAAAAATTATTTGTGGTACACTATCATTTTAACAACCCATCTGAGAATGTGGCTTAGTGGTAGAGCACTTGACTAGATGTACAAGGCCCTAGGTTCAATCTCCAGCACAGGGAAGGGGGAAAAAATTTTTTTTTAATGTTAAGGCTCAAAAGATGTATCTTTACACAAAATTTTTGGCTTCAATTCTGAAAAGTTTTTCTCAATAAACTCATTTTAAACAATAAATAAGTGAATATTTTCTATAACATGGAAGCATATGTTCTCTTAAATTTTTATTTTACAGTATAGATTTAAAAATTATAGGAGGCCATTATTTTGGACTGAGCTCCTGCACTAGACCTCAACACACCATACTAAAATTTAAAATAGAGTCACTCATAATAAAGTTCTAAGATATCAAACTGATACCAAAATCGTTACCTGACATTCTTAAAAACCAGGAAAATGACAGCAGTCAAGTTTCCTAAATACACTAATTTCAAATAACATGATAATGAAGATCCCTCTGCTTTAATCCTTACAAAAAAGTAATCTGATTATTAACCAGTTATTTCTCTATTATTCTGTTTCCCTCTTCCTGCTTTATAAGGAAAGAAATTTTTTTCCAGTACTGAGGACTGGAAGCCAGGGTCTCACACATGCTAAGCAAGCACTGTACTATTGAGTTAAATCCCCAGCTCTTTTCATTTTATTTTGAGACAGCATCTTGCTGGCCTGAAATTTGTGATCCTCCTGCTCAGCCTCTTGAGCAGCTGAGATTACATGTGTGGGCCACCATGCTAACCTCAAGGAGAGTAACTTTGAAAAACTCAACCTGCTTTTTGTTTTTGCTTCTACTTTTTCCATCCTTTCTTTCTTTATAAAACCAACCTCCTCTGTTTTGCTCATTGGAACATTGATTCTATTTTATAGAATGAAGTATTGCCTGATTCTAGAATTCCAAATAAAGCCAATTTAGATCTTTACTAAATTGGTTATAATTTTGTCTTGTTAGGCAAGTGCTCCACCACTGAACTCTATCATATCCCTAGCCCCTTTTTTTATTTTGAGACAGAGTCTTGCTAAGTTGTCTAGACTGGCCACAGACTTGTAATCCTCCTACCACAGCCTCACAAGTTAGCTGTGGTAATTCTGTTTTTAGACAACAGTTTATAACAATTATTTTAGGTGATTTCACAGCTACTCAAATATGCAAGCAGAAATATTTATTATCACCCTTTTTATAGATGAGGAAACAAATTCAGAGAAATTATACAGTCTGCCAAATGTCACACAAACACTAAGTGGCAAAGTCCACAAGACTTCTGCAGTCATACCCCTTTGTCTCAGTAGTCCTAGATGTTACCAACATGAAGTATGAACTGTCACAAAATTAAAAAGGGACAGGAAATTTCAGGCTTGTTCCAAGGGTGATATCAAAATGTGTGACAATCAGAAAAATGAATGTCTAATCAGAATAACTGCCAACCATGTATTAATCAACCTGAACAGCATCCATGCACAAAACAACAACATCCATGCACAAAAAAGTAAAAACTATCAGCCTTGAATATCAGACAGAGTGCCCTGCCCCACCTCAGAATTAAAATTCAAATTATTTAAAATGACATATCGGTCAACAAGACGGTATACCTGTTAATATATCCTTCAAATAAGCACACTCACCTGGCCTGAAAAGTAATCCCTAAGCACATTATGAATGTCTTTATGAGTACTGTATCAAAAACAGATATTGTTACTCAAACATTTAAAGATATTTAAATAAAAATAGAAAATCAAAGTAGGTTTCAAATCACAAGGCAGGAAAAATAGTTTCTAATAAAAAAGTAAACAAAGGATTATGGGAATTCATTAGCTTTGTCTACATAAAAAAATAAATTCAGAGAAATAATCACAGCAAACACAGTAAAATATTTAAGTGTAGAGAATTATTTAGATTGTAAAGAGCTTGCATCCTTCAGAAAAACAATCATGTCCCAATAAATAAGTAGGCCAATGAAATGAATATATGACTCACAAATCTATAAAGAAAATGGTTAACATATATGAAAAATAAACTTAACTATTATCAAAGAAAAGCAAATTAAACAATGGAGTATCAATTATATATTATCTCATATAGGTCACAATGTTAAGAATGTGGCAGACAAGAAGAGTACGAACTATGTGTAAAAGTGACCTAAGAATAAAGAAGTGATTTCTTAATTTAAAAAAACCTACAAAACATTTGTTCACTGAAAAAAAAAATAACACTTACCTAGTACTTATTCTATACTAAATAAGGGGGGGAAAAATCTTCAACCTAACCTTGAAGGGTTCCCATCTAGTAGGAATGACATAAACTTATTACAAAAAGCACTTTAAAACTGAAATGGAATCACAAGGAAAGGGCAATTACTTAGGGAAGGAAAGAAAAAGTGGCATTAAAATTAATAGGGCCGGGTGTGGTGGCACACTCCTGTAATCCCAGTGGCTTAGGAGGCTGAGGCAGGAGGATCACAAGTTCAAAGTCAGTCTCAGCAATTCAGTGAGGCCCTAAGCAACTTAGTAAGACACCCTACCTTAAAATAAAAAGTAAAAGGAGCTGAGGATATAGTTAAGCACCCCTGGGTACAACCCCTAGTACCAAAAAAAAAAAAAAAAAAAAAGACTTTGGATAAGAAAAGTAATATACCAACCACAGAAAGAGAAGACTACAAATACAGAAACTCAATAATGAAGTGAAAATCAAAAATGTAAAAATCATAAAATGGTACTTAGAAACCAGTAAGGCCATTTTCTTTTTTTCATTAAGATGAGGGAAATGGTAGAAAGTAATGGGTGAAATTTCACCATTGTAGTACCAAAATGCAGATAAATCTAGAAAATTTAAAGTAATAAATTCTTACCTGGCCTATTAAAAATAAGGGAATTGAATGAACTTTAGACAAGAACAATATCCATTCCAAGATTTAAGCCAATCCTCAAGTACTGGGTGACTAAAGGAGAAGGAGAGTAGTATGAGACAGAATATATATTTATTTAGAGAAAACTACATAGGAGGCCCTGATCTAGATGTTAATATTCTGTTTATTTCATGCCTGTTAGACACATGTTGACCATTTTTAACCAAAAAATAAAGAAATTGACAGTCATTTCACTAAATAGGTGGAGTTTTGTTTTCAAGTAATATGGAGCTTCTTTAACAAATTACATTTGCATATAAACAGAGCCAATTACCAAAAGTAGCTAGATTTTTATTTGGAAACTATTTCTTCCCACTACTACATAAAACTTTAAAGTACTAAAATTCAAGTTATCAGTCAAATAGATCCATGCCCAACTATTTGAAAATATTCAGGTTTATACTGAAAACATTTGGGGGAGGGGGGTGGACAGGAGAAAGGGTCTGCTTTCAATGGAAGGAGATAATGGAAGATTTGGGTTCTAAAATCCATTCTCAAGCCCCAGTCCTTTAATAATAAGTTAAGAATCAAATGAAAAATTTTATCACAGTACTTCATTTATAATTAGATTTTTCTCAATACATTATTGTTTAATTTCATTTCTGTCTCTATATAAATAGACAATTAAAATCGCTTGAATCACATTTTATAGTCTATTTTATGAGAGAGAGAGAAAGAAAATTGTAGAGAGATTGTAAACCATGAATGAAATATTCAGCAATCAGGGATGGAAATAAGACTTTTGTAGCTGAGCTAATACATTAAAAGACGGAAGTCCACATCTGGTTTCAATAGTAGTATGAATTCACTGGCAAATTTTAAAAAAAATTGTACAAAAACAAAAAGATGGTTTTGATAGAATCTAGTCCTCTCGTGACTTTTGTTTCTAGAGTCCTATGATTAGTATAATAATATGATATATTTAATATGTCACTGTGTATATGGTTTTGATAAAATTATACCCACCAACTTGTCTCAAGGGCACAGGCACAACAGGTTTAAGGTATATAGACTGCCTTAATGTTTTTAGGTCAGTCAAAATGAATAGTAGTGAAGGTATTGTAGGATCCTGCAAAATTAAATTTTAATAGAAAACTTTTAAGTTTTTAATTTTAATAGAATTTAAACTTTCTAAAAGTGAGTCTTTGACAACCCTAGCTAAAACTGTACCTTTCTTACAATTATTTATGCATATAAAACAGTGTGTTAATTTTACTGTTAGGTACCTATTAGTTAAAGATACAAAAAGACATTGTTCCCCTTTTCAAGTATCACAGACAGATAGGTATTTTATTATAAAATTTTAAGTTTCATTCTCATAATGACTTTGTATAAGGTATTAAAAACTATTGGATTGAAACTTACATAGTCTTTAAAGGCCTGAACCAAATCTCATGTCTTTCAAGAAATCACTCCATATGCCCCAAGTCAGAATTTATTTATCCAGTGATAACAACAGTTTACATTTATTGAGTTATTACTATCAACCAATCTACACATATCATTTTAATATACAACACAACCATAAAAAGTAGGCACCAGGGGCTGAAGTTGTGGCTCAATGGCAGAGCACTTGCCTGGCATGTGTGAGGCACTAAGTTAAATTCTTAGCACCACATATAAATAAATAAATAACAAAGGTACATCAACAACTTAAAAAAAAAAAAAGTAGGCACTGAAAAGTCTATTCTACTGTTTCCATCTTCATGATGCTCAGAATTATATGGGATGGGAAAATAAATCATTACAATCTGTTTAAAATAACAAGATGAACTAAAGCAATACTCCAATGGTTCTGAAAGATATCTGTGCATCAGAATTAATAATCTTAAAATAAAATCCAACCCTTCTGACAAAACCTTAAATGCCTTACTTAAACGGTACAGGTTCTGCCAGCCTTAACAATCTTAACTCACCATTCTCCCTACTTCAGGGAGGCTCCATCAAAGAGGTAACTTCTAAGCTGACTCTTAAAGAATGAACAAAGTTTATCAAGTGGCCAAAGAGGAAAGGAAATATCATTGTCTGCAAAGGTGTTGGGAATAAAAATATATGAAGTTGAATACTAGTGAATGGCTCTTTGTGTTTCAATGTAATGTGTATGGATAAACAGTGCAAAATGGGAGGTCAGGTTAAGTTCAAATGTTTTAAACATCTATAAATTTTCAAGTGGAAAGATAACAAGATCATATCTGAACTTTTTAAAAGAAAACAGTAACCTCAAAACCAGAACTAGAAGTGGAAAAATTAAAGAATACAATAACAACTTAGTGTAATAGTATGAGTAACTACAGTAGTAGTAGTAATAGTAGTAGCAGCAGCAGCAGCAGCAGCAACTAACATGTCTATAACCTTGCTTAAAATCCCAAAGGAGAGTTCTTTGATAGAATTAATTTAAGGGAAAAAAAACTTATCTAGCAAAATTAGAAAAAGTCAGAGAAGCAACAGAAAAGTACCAAAGCAAAATTCGTATCTCTTTCATAATTTAGGAATGCTCAATACTGGAGTCTATCTACAATCTTTTACCACCAAAAAAAAAAAAAATCCTGCTCTACTCTTAAAACAATCATATATGAAGTAGAACCCTTGTGGTTCCATAGGAAAACTATTTATTAAAAATAATCATGGGGCTGGGGTTGTGGCTTAGTGATGGAGCACTCACCTAGTACATGCAGGGTGCTGGATTCAATCCTCAGCACCACATAAAAATAAAGGTATTATGTCCAATTATAACCAAGAAACAAAATATTTTTAAAAAATGATCATGCCCTTTGAATTAGTAATTCCATTTCTCATAATGTGTCCAAAGAACAGCACAACTATGCCAATACATATATACAAAAGTTTCTGCAAACTTAATAGCAAAAAAGTGAAAAGTTAGAACTCATTTTATCTACAGACTAGAAAAAAAGGACTCAGTTACAAATATACACACTGGCATAAAGAGGTGAATAAAATATATCATAAGTTTAGAGAAAGGCAAGATATAGAATTCCATCTGTGGTATGAATCCTTTGTTTAAAACAAGATTTACACATATAGCTGCGGAAAGAACTCTTAAGAAATTAACTGACATGACCTCAAGGAAGTAAAAGAAGTGGGTATGGAAACATTAATTTTCTCTTTTCTACTATTTGAGTTTTTTTACAATGGGCTTAAGTTAATTTTTTCCTTAATTTTTATAATTAAAAGGTGAGAGAGGAGAAAGTTACACACAGGTTAAAAGTACAAATAATTAGTCAGGTATGATGGCACACACCTATAATCCCAATGACTCAGAAGGCTGAGGCAGGAGAGTGGCAAGCTCAAAGCCAGCCTCAGCAACTTAGCAAGGCTCTGTCTCAAAATAAAATATTTTTTTTAAAAGTGGGGGCTAAAGGGACTAGAGATAAAGTTCAGTGGTTGAGCATTCCTGGGTTCAAAGCCAGGTTCAATACCCCCCCCAAAAAAAAACAAAGTACAAATAATTGTGCTGACCATTTGAGCTCCATCAAATGTTATTAAAATTAAGATTTAAAGAAAAAATTCAAGGTTTGCCATTCAAGGAGCTATATTTACATTTTCTGGAAAATTAACTTAAGTACATTTTTATTACCTAACTAAATAATACTGCTAAATAAGACATAATGATTTTTATATGTTTTTCTAATGTTGGGGAAGATCTGTTATTTCAACAAATTATTAAACCATTAGTAACTTAAAATTAAATTACCATTTTTTAAAGATTTTCCTTAACAGTAATAATGTAATAATTTATATTTGTATAGAACTTCTTGGGTTACAGAACACTGACACTCATCATTTTTGTCCTTTACAAGAAAACACTGATGTAGGTTAAGGCAAGTAATGTGATATTAAATCCATTTTAGGGTTAGGAATTTTAAGTTTAAAGGAGTTACACAATGTACCCAAGACTACAGAGCTAATAAGTAACAATTCAGGCACTGAAACTTGGTCTTCCTGTTCCATATTCAGGGGTCATTCCATTAAACCACATCACTTCAAATAACCATTATCACGGTGTGCTAATGGGTCAAGTTTGTGACAGGGAGACAGGGCTTACTGTAGATCTGGCATGATAGGCAGCAGGCCTGGACAGCAATGAACAATATAAAAATAAAGTGTATGAATATGGGCCTGAATGACGAAAGAAAAAACAGAACTGGGAGAAATGCCAATAAGAATAGTAATAAAGGTGAAACTGGGCAACTTATCAATAAGAGAAGCCAAGGAAATACCTTTGTAAGCTTAATTTACTTAGTTAAGGTAAAGAGGAAAGTCTACTCAAGAGACTAGATTGTAACATGGAAAAAATCACAAAGTATATATAATCCAATCAAAGAATTTAGAAAAGATATAATAAAGCATGATGTGTATGATTTATGCTATAAAAATTCTAGTAGTGAAATCCTACAATGGATAGTCATTAATTTCCAATTTGTTTTTCTGCAGCAAGTTGGAATTTCAAGAAGCAAGCATAAAGAACACTCAGAACTCAATCTCACCAGGCACATGGCACACACCTGTAATTCCAGGGGTTCAACAGGCTGAGTCAGGAGGATCACCAGTTCAAAGCTAGCCTCAGCAATTTAGTGAGACTCTTTCTAAAAATAAAAAATAAAAAGGGCTGGGGATGTTGCTCAGTGGTTAAGTGCCCCTGGGTTCAATTCGTGGTACCAAAAAACTCAAATCTCATCCATGGACTCATTCTCCCACAATTCTAGTATGACACTAACAGAAGTACCTTCCCAGGGTGAGAAAATGGTTGTAAATGAAGGGGTCAAAAACATCAGAAATAACATCCAGGTCAAACCACTCTAGTCTAAAGGGAACCAGAGGTCTTCAATCCTGATGAGTAGATTTTCTAAGAGAATTCTTATAATAAACATAACTACTGATAACAGCAGGAATAGGATCCTTGAGAAACATCAACCTTACCCTTAAATGCAATGTAAGAAAGAGTTGGGGGCTCAATAGCTTTGACACTCAGTGTCACCAGAGACCTTGTCCAAAGCTTAACATTCATTTTGGGAGCTATTTTAGAGGAGTTTTTTAAATTGCTTTTTATTCCTGATATATTTTTGTTTTGATTTTTAGATTTGTTAAATATGTTCCTATATATATTCTTTTTTATCAGACTAGCATCCATTCACCCTTCTACTATGTTAACATACTCTCGTTCCCTTTTAGGAAATCACTATCTTCCCAATCCTCAGGCCATGTAGTTGAAGTAGTCAACTTTCCTGATTCCAGGTGGGACACATGACCTGGATCTAAGCCAATTACCAGATCATATTCTTGGCCAAAATGATTTGCTCAGAAAAAGTCATTCTGAAGCAATGCAGCACAAGACTTTTCTGTTAGCAGTCATCTTATAACTTCAAGAAAAGAGTGTGTGAAAGCTGAATCAATAAAGAGATATCAAAACAAAAAGATGAATTCCATTCCTTTAACCCAGAACCAAGCCACAAGCAAAACTAACTCTGTGAAATTTTTTATTTATATTAGCAAATAAATTCTCCTTTTTATTTAAGCCAGAAAGTTTAGGCAAGGTTTTCTTTAATTTGTAACCAAGAATCAAAAATGATGCAATAATCTCAAAGGTAACACCAAAGAGAGGAGAAAATCCTAGAAAAAGAGGTTTGTACAAAGCACAAGCACGAACTCCAGTAATTCTGGAGGTTATTCTAGATACATAACAGTATAAGATCTCTGAACTGATTTCCATTTTCAGCCCCCAAACAAAAGGGAACAATAATTAGAGGCAGTAGAATAAATATGTTAAAAAATGAACACTTCAAACAAAAGGTCCCACTTTTTGCCTTCATCTTCCTAGAACTACCTCCTCCAGCTAAAAAAAAATGCCCATGTCAAACTGTATTAATATTGCATTCAGAGTTCATTTTACAGAACGCCTCAAATGTTTCTGTTTTCATTAGTTTTTATGACACACGTGATAAAATCACATGCAATGATGACCAAAACCCCTTCTGAAAAAAGAATAGTTGAAAGAAACCTAAGGAATATGTAGCCATCTCTGAAATACTTAAATCTCAAAAGTAATATATAAGCTTACAAGTAAGACTAATTTGAACATCTCTCAAGCCTCAAACCTCTTATTCCAACTCCTTTAAAAGCAAAATTTCTTTCCCTGAGGAAAAAGAAAACAATTTAAAAGGGCTTGCAGGATCAAAAAAACACTGGGAAAAACAGAACAACTCGGGAACTCCCTACCATCCTTTACCATTCTATCTCATCCCACCCAAAAAAAGAGAGTATAAAATACCCAAGGTTTTAAACAATAAAAAAGGCTATGAGATTTGTTCAGAAAACACAAATCTTCTGTTCAACACAAACTACATACATTAAGAAGGCAGAGAGAGGTTGTCTTTCATGAAATCTGGATTGCACATGTCTGGCAAGAAAAAAAAAGATTAATAATCTATCACAAAGTCCCACAACTGGTGATTCAAAGTGAAAGCTTTCACTACTTACACCATATGTAAATACACATATATACATGCTGCTTATAATCCCTTGATCTGCAGAGAAAGAGAACTGATACTCTACTGTGAAAATCGTCAGTGGGTAGACATTTTAAAATCCTTTCCCACATGAAAAGATTCCTGAAAAAGAGATCAGAAGACAACAAAAAAGCACTCAATATATAAGGAGTCGTAAATCCAGTATGAAGTAGTATCTATTACACAAAGGGAGAACATGCAATAGAGTGATTAGGAAAGTCAAACATGAATTAGTTCAGTAACACAGAGGCATATATAAACCCCTCAAAAGCATTTTATGAAACAGAAACCCACATATATCAAAAAATATTTCTATTGTTAGCAATGAGATAATATCAAGCCAAATAAATCTTAATAATTAATAATAAAGTTTATTATACTTTCTCCAAGGGGGGGAATCTGTTTGAAGAATTAAATAACTAACCTCAAGGCAGGATATATACCTTCTTTAAGTACCACAAGTCAAATGTTTACTATAAATTTTATTAAAATGTTTACTATAAATGTTATTAAAATGCAAGACAATAACTCTAGGGGTACTAGAATAAAATATGCTATATATTTTGAATAGTCATTGCCTGATTCTATTAAAGAAACTCTTACTGTACCTAAATATGTAAGCTCTATATTATGGAGTATATACTTCATTTATTAACAACAATAATTCAGAGTAATAATGGTGAATGCTAGGTATTGTGCTACCCAAACACATCTGAAAGAAAATGTTCACAATGCAAAGACACTCTCATCTAAGTGAGATGATAGAATGATGATGACAATATCAACAACAAATGTATAGAGGGCTTTTAATGTGCCAATTGTTCTTCTGACACGTTAAATACATATCATCCTCAGAAACACTCAATGAAGTAGTCTCCTTTCCCATTTAATAGAGATCTAAGTCACAAAGAGAGTTTAAAAACTGCCCTAGTTCACACGTTTAATAAATAGCAGAGGTAGGATTCAAACCCAGGCATGGCTCCAGATTCTATACTCTTAACAATTACATTATGAAATTATAGAAAACTATAACTTCAATCTTTTATTTCTCTGTAATTTGTCTTTGATTCCAGTTCTCATCTGGAAAATGGATCAATAATAGCTCTCACCTTAGAGCTGTTAAATCCTCATATGAAGATTAAATGCAATAACATACAAACAGTAATGAATTTAGAAAGTACCTGGCACATAACAAGTACTATATAACAAGTACTGTTCTTAAAATACTCAGCAAATGTCTGACATTGGAGTTGAGATAAACATCACTGTTCTATATCTACCTGAATTAACCAAGAAGAATGATCCTAATGTGTCCTTTATACTTCTAAAAATGTGGTAATTAAAGAAAACTGGAGCCAGGTATGATGGCGCACACCTGTAATCCCAGCAGCTCAGGAAGCTGAAGAAGGATCCCAAGTTTAAAGACAACTTCAGCAACTTAGAAAGGTCCTAAGCAACTGAGTTAGACCCTGTCTCAAAATAAAGGGGGTCACGGGGCGCTGTGGATGTGGCTCAGTAGTTAAGCACCCCTAGGTTCAATCACCAATACCAAAAAAGAAAACTGGATTTTCCAATTATTTCCATTATAAAATAAGAAGAGTACCATCAGTCTTCAGGAAGAAATATACTATCACTTAAAAGTTGTTCTCTTCAGTCTATTATTCTCCATTCTACCCAGTAACACAGAAATAGATCTCATCCTGATAAAGGTAGATACTAACAAGTTCTCTAATACAACAACTGAACACTTACATAAATTTTAATACACAAAACCTACCTGGTATTTTAACATAATCCTCATTGCACAGCTGGATATTACGAAAGGTTTCAACCAGAGTGCTATTCTCAGTCAGAGCTTGGCTCTATTACAGAGCTACGAATTATGAAGCCTAAAACCCACAGCAATTTTCTAGTCCAGGAATCAGTGCTGATCAACATTTAAATTTGCTTCTAATTTTTTGCTTTTGCAACATTATTATACAGGTCACATTGTACAACTATGCTGAGATTTCTCAAAGTTATAGGACTAGAACCATCAAATGAATACTATAGTACATACATACTCTTAAGAGATCATCAAATTACTCCTAAAAGTAGCTGTTTTAATTTGAACTCCTAAGAGTAAATGGGCATATGACAATTGAGGGTGAGGAGAGATTAGCACTGATTCAAGTACAAGAACTAACCTGAGTTTATAGTTAATTTGTTTAGTTATTTGTCTCTCCTCTGAAACTTCAAACTGAAGGAATTTTTAAAAAGCAAAATAAATAACAGAAAATTACCACAGAAGAGTCTAAAAAATATAGAAACATTTCCATGGAGAGAGTCAAAATCAAAAATAGGGAAAGAATCTGTAACAAAAGGAGTAATCTATCAAGTAAACTTAACAGGGCTCCAAGCATAGAAACATAGTACAGGGTCAAAGGGCTCCAGTGAATAAAAGGGATAAAAAGGTAATTTTTTCACAGAAGCTGAAAAGAAGAAAATAGCTCTAGCCTCCAATACACCTCCATTCGCAAGTACATGCAAGATTACATATATTCTGGCATCACTCCCCAGAACAGAACAAAACAAAAAGGAGAGAGGTCTTCCCTCTAAAAGCAAAAGTCCAATTAATTCACCCTAAGGTTATGCATGTCAGTCAAAATGCATTGCCCAGATGCTTCCAGTGAGAGCTAGTCAGCCTTCCTGTCTCAAGGGCAAAACAAGAATAAATAAAACAATGAAATGATAATCCCAGAAGAGATGATTCAGGAATCAGAAAATAACTTTTTAAAAGACCCATTATTCTTAGAGCAATTTGAAAAGTGTTTGCTTCCATGTATCAATCAGCAACACTACATTTTGGAAATAACCAAAACAGAAAGATTTCTTATAAATTAAAATACTTAAAAAAGAGTTCTTGTACATTAAAATATAACTGCTGAAATAAAAAGTTCTAAGAATTAGAAACTAAAGTAGATTAAATTACCTCCACCCTCCCATAAAAGAGCAGAATATATATTTTATATATATATATATATATATAAAATATATATATATATCCATATCCCCCAGGAGACTCATCCAATGAAGAAAATAGAAGAGGGAATTATCAAAGAAAATTTTCCAAAACTAAGGAAAGACAAGGGTTTATATTAAAAGGAAATACTGAATGCTGAGCATAACTAGTAAAAAGGATTCACACCTACACATATCTTTGTGAACTACCTTATTTCTTGTAAAATATCAGAATAAAAAGAAAAGCCCAAATTTTTCCAAGGGAAGGGGGAACCTACAACTAAATAAGATGATGGCAGGCAACACTGGATACTAGAAGATAATGGAGGAAAAGTCTCAAGGCTCCAAGGAAAAAAAGCTATTTTCAATTTAAAGTGCTATGTAAGTTGACTATCAACCAAATTAATTAAAGACATTTTCAGATACACAAGGACTCAAATAGTTGACCTTTTATTCTTATATCATAAAGATGAATACTTAGGAAGAATATAAAACAAAGGTGAAAAGCCAAGGAAACAGGAAATATATATAAGAAAATGATGGCACTAACCCAGGAATCCAGTGAAAAGAAATTCCAAGGATGCAGTTGTACAGCAGACCTAAAAAGCAATGAGTCTACATTAGAACAAGAAATTAGGAAGTGCCAAAGAATGTCTTCTCAAAGAAGTATTATAAACATTTCAAGAAACAGATAAAATATGTAGGAAGCTAGAAGACATTAGCAAAATGATAAGGATGGCATATGCTGCTCTTTACAACATGGACAAAAAGTAGGAAAAATTCCAAGAAAAAACAAAAAAATGTAAAAACATGATCCTAATATAAACCCATCAACTTAAAATATTGCGACAATTTTCACCAATTGATGAAGTGTGAGAAAAGTAAAATCCATTAAACCAGATGCCAGGAGCATTCTCTTGGTGACTTAGGTATATGACACTGGGGCTTTAGAGATTGAAATAAAATTTCAGCATACACTTGTTTCCTCTTCTAAAATGTCTTCTGCCTTCTCTTCCCTGACTCATTCATTTATTCATTCAATCCTTCAACAAATATTTACTAAGCATCCCTTATGTCAAGCTTGTTCAGAAGCTAAACAGTGAACAACAATGACAGTAATAACACACACACATATCCTATCCTATCCTTTTGAAGCCTATATTCATTGACTCCTACTCTTTCAACAATCTGCTAAGCATTTCTTTCTCTGAACTACAATAGGCTAAGTGCTTCTCCTTTATTTGCTCCTAAAGAACTCTTAATTCTACAAAATTAAATTTAGCTTTTTACATACCTATTACCTCATCTTCTGTGTAAATCCATACAAAAAGAACATTTATTAGTGTTACTTATATGTCCAGTGAGGTAAGCATAGATCAATAAATGTGTTTTGAACTTTTTCATCTAACTGACATGTAAATAAAATTGCCAATGTAAAGCTCTATATTAATGTTATTTGTTGCTCAACAGATGAGGAAACTGAAGTCCTTGTCAATTAAATTATTTTCCTCACACAATAAATCTAGTTTGTAGAGAACCAAAACTACAATGCATACTACTGAAAATCTGGGGTCACACTCTTTCTACTATACTAGGTTGAATTAAAACAAGTGGCCAAATCAAAAAAATGAGCCTAAATGGGAAAGAATATCCTTAGGCAATTTCTTAGAATGGTTCCAAGTATACAATAAACATCTGAGACACAGACTCTATTTCTTCCATATGTCAAAACATAGCTTTACAATTATGTAATGATCATTTTGAAAGCCTCTAATCAAAAATATAACCTATCTTTTAAAAGCTTCAATTTCACAGAGCTGTACATTTCTATTTTGCAGCATATAATATTTGCAATGCACAAATGTTTAGAGATGTTAAATGGCATTTAATATAAAATAAACTGGTTCATAAAAAATTTCTTCACAAGGGAAGTTTCAAATAGTATTCCCCCAAATACGTGAACTTTTTAATTCCTTTTAACTCAAAAAAACAATTAGTTGCTTAAGAAAATAATGCTTATATTAATTTACATTAACAACAACAAAAACAAAGCTCCTTCTCTTGAGCCAAAGGAAGCCTATAAAGTTATTAAAACACATATTTTAAAATAAAAGTGAAAAAATTAAATGCAGAAACATTTTCTAACTTTTGTAAAAATCAGAGAACTAAGGTAACATATCCTGGTATTTCATACATACCAAAGCTACTAACAAGCATACTATTATTGCCTGTTCAATAATTCACATTATTAATACCAAATAGCAGTAGCCACGCAAATTACAACTTATCCACAAAAATATAACATTAAATGGATTGGTTGGGTCATTTTATATTCACAGAATAAGCAGTAGAGGAATTGATTCTGTTTCAATTCAAAGAACATTTATCAAAGACTTGCTAGGTATCAGTTATTCTAGGCACTTAGAATATTTCCAAGATGAATACATCAAAACTCCAAGGGAAGGCAATTACACCTACTCTTCTCTCAAATATTAACAACTGACTAAGAAATATGATTTCCAAGAGTGGGACAACATAGCTGAGTTATCTACAAAGAGGTTATACCAGACTTAAAAGATGGTTTAAAATGATATAAAAAACATCAGTTATCAAATGTATATGATACCAAGAGCTGAGCTGTGTTTGTATGTCCAACTGCAGAAATATGGAATTTAAGTCACATACACAACTTTACAGATTCCAAGAATACTAATAAAAATAGTGATTTCTACTCATAATAAATCCAGGAGTGTCAGAAAAACTATTAATAACCACTGGAATATAATGCAGTTTCACTTTCACTGAAATTTTAATACCACTTCTATTAACTGCCACAATTACAATTCTTTACTAACTTACCTGCCAACTCTGAACTACCTTCTCCATATTAAGCATCAGCACTTCCTCACATCCTCACCCTTTAGTACTGAGTCTCAGTTACAATAATTAGATGTGCCTTATCAACCCCCAAACTTAGTTCTATGCCTTTATCTTTTCCTAAATGCCAACACCTCCCCCCAAAAAAAAAAAAAATCACAGGTCAAATTTTGAAGTACCTCCTTTAATATTTTTGCTACTAACCAGATACTTCATTTTTTAACTTTTTAAAGATATGTGATGTGAAATACACACAACTATTAGCAAACAGTCAAGTCCTGCAAATTGATCAAAAAGGCTAACAACAACAAAAGGCAAAGGATAGGAACAAAAAGCAACGTAATTATAATGATCACAGTACTTATTGTGCTCTTTATGTTGTAAGTATGTGATAAAGATTTGCCCAATTAAGTAATTATTAACTAAATAAACAATAAACTACCTGGCAAATTTAAGCCAGGCATTCATGGATACAAATACACTAAAACAGAAAGGAAGAGGAACACTCAAAATGCAAGAGAGATTGAGGCAACAGCAGACACGCAGACACCAAAATATGAATCCAGTTTTTATTCCAGGAGCCAGTTCTTACTGTGAAGCTGGAGTCTACAGGGTATGATAAAACAGGGGCAAGTTATGAAACTGGATGGGCAGGAGAGAAGCAAGATATAAAAAATACTTACACCTCAGTCTAAAAAAAGAAATTGGACTTAAATGTTTTTTAAAAGGCATGTAACTTAATCAGATTTGTTTTTTCCTGTGCTTTTAGTTTTAAGTTTTCAAGGAAACATCTGATCAAAATAGACAGCAGTTGATTATTTAAAATCAAGAATTCTTTTTCCCTAATGAGATGTCTTTCAAAGATAAGCATAAATCTACAAAAAGTATATTACAAAGGTGGTATTCCAAGAGTCACCACTCTTAAACAAATTTTAAAAATCTAGAGACCCATTATAAACTTTCTAAACCATCACCTATTTTTGTTTCTTCTCTATGATAAGACTTGATATCATAAATTATAGTCAAGATTCAAAGAAAAGTTTCAAATAAAGTCATGTGAATTATCCACTCCTCTGAGAAAATTTACTATAAAAAGGGTTATGACCTGCCAATATATAAAAAATCAACTGAACTAAATTTAAGGTCTCATGTCTAACAGAACTATGCTATGTCAGAGCATCTGAGAGTCTATTTGGGCACTAATCTGATCTTTTTCTTTATTTGTGTTTTATTCACAATTTCAAGATAAACAAAAAAATAAGAATTTTAGATTAATAAAGGTTACAGTTGTTAATACAGTCTTATACCCTGAGACCATATATGATTTTAGTGAATATAATCACCAGAAAAGTCATTTCAAGAGCTGTTAGACAAACCAGATAACAGAGTAAAAGGAAATATAGGCACAAGTAAACAAACTCCTGTCTGAGAAGTCAACACCAAGGAACAGACCCCAGACAGAATGTGGATTTCAGGGACAAGATTAAAACTACTAAAATGATTCAGAGGAAGCACTAGGGCATTAGGCAAGAACCAACACAAAAAGTCAAATAGGATCTTACTTATATAATGAAAAGAAGGGTTCCTGGATAAAAAGTAAACATGCCAAATGGATAATTGGCAAAATTAAGCAATATGGTCAGACAGGGATAGACCAACAGCAAAGATGAGAGTACAACAGTGAATAATAAGAATATATAAAAATGTTGTTCTTATTAACCAACTGGAAAATATGACAACAAAAAGAAGACATCATTCATGACAGCAGTAAAAATGACAAAGCGCTCAGACATAAGTCAAATTTAAAATGTGGAAGATTTTCAAGGAAAAGATTTACAAGCATTTAAAGACATAAAAGGAGAACCGAATATAAAAACATTCTATGACCATGGATGGAAAAATATCAATCAAACCAAATTAATATAGAAATTAAATGTAATTGCACTCAAAAATCCCTCAAGATTTTTCATGGAACTTGATATCTTATTCTAAAAATCATATGGAGGATTCAAGGAAACAAAAACAATTATAGGAACTTCCATCCCAGATTATCAAACATTCCACAAAATGAAAATCATACATCTGTTGCAAAAGTAGACAAATAATTAAACAGAATAGCTGGAACAGAGAAGCCAAACACAGAATCATGTATATACAGAACCCTAGTAGAGTAGGTTTATAAGTCAGTTGGAAAAGAAATATAATTATGTTATGATCATTAGATTTCTACACAGAAGGAAAATAAAAACAGAATCCTTCCTCAACGCACTCACAAAAATAAATTCCAGCTAAAGATCTAACTGTTAAAAACTCAAACTTCTAGAAAAGACTCCTGCTTTTGGTATGGTGCACTATATAATTCAGACCATTATCGCTGTAAAAAAAGAAAACTAAATGAATGGGCAAAATATATTTTAAAATAAAATAAAGATATAAAAAGCAGTCTCTTTTGTCTGGAGTCAAGAGGTAATAAAAGAAGAAAACCAAAGAGGTTAACCTAGCAATGAGGGCCACTTTTCTCAAGAGCTATCTAAATTATGGATTAGAGCTCAAGAGGCTAGGAAACAAAGCAAGCTTTTGAAGGACTTATTTAAGAGGGGAGAGGGGAGGGAGAGAGAGAATAAACACTGAGAAATCAAAACCTACAAAGAAGTTGGAAAGCCCAAGAACATTAAAGGACTATGCCCAGACATAATGAAAAATCAAAGCTCAGATTCAAATTTTTTCTAATCCTGACTGGATTAAGGTGATCCAGGACTGCTAATTCTAACCACCAGGAAGCAAACAAAACCTTTTTTGGAAGAAGATTTCATTATTCAAAAATTCAAATAATATATACTACTTTTATATGTCTATCACTCTTTTTTAAAGAGCACAGATGAAAATCAAGAGAAACAAGAAGTAGAAACAGACCCACAAGGGATTGAAATAATAAAGTTATCAGATAAAATTAAATAATTATGATGTTCTATGAAATAAGGGATAAAATTTTACATTTCTGCAAGAAGCTGGAGAATTTTTAAAAGACTCGAACTAAAATTCTGGAGTTTAAAATTTCAATATCTAAAATTGAAAAAGCAATGGATGATTTTAAAGCCTATTAGACATAGACAAAGAGAACTAGCATACTGGAAGACACATCAGAAGAAAATAGCCAGAAACTTGCAGGGGGAGAAAAAAGAAAATACAAAAATAAATATAGAAGAAGGGGGGGGGACTAAACTAAAATACATGCCTTTGGAATCCCAGAAGAGAGATGGAGATACAAGCATTAAAGTAAAAATAAATGAGTTTTCCAAAACCAATGACAAATACCAAGTCACAGAAACAAAATGCAATAGAACCAAACAAGGGATAAATGTCAACAAAACTACAACTAAACATATGAAAGTAAAGCTTCTAAAACACAATGGTAAAAATCTTATAAAGCAACTAGAGGCGGGAGTCGAGGGGGGTAGAGTATGTTCAAAGAAGCAACAGCAAAATGTATCAGTAGAGACAATGGAAGCTAAATAATTATGAGATGGTATCTTTAAATGCTTAAAGAAATTGCTAGTCTAAAATTTTTCACCCAGTAAACAAATGGTTCAAAAATGAAGTGAAACAGATTTATGCTGCCCCCCAAAAAAAGATACCTTGTCACCATTTACCCATATAAAAGTAAATATGAATAGATAATCTTCAGGCAACTAAGAAATGCAGAAAGAAATAAACAGCAATAAAAAGCTAAGTACATGGATAAATGTAAATTATGACAATATAAAATAGCAAAAATTATTTGTGCTTTTTAAAATGTACACACAACTAAAAGAAATAACAAAACATATAACCAAAGCAAAAGAGCATATAAGCCCTAGTTTAAAAAAAGTTGGCATATTCTTGGCAAAAGATAGTTTCATGACCATAAAAAACAACTACTCAATTTTATGCCTATTTAATAGATTGATAACTACCATGTCACAGGTTAGATTTCTAAAAGCTACCCAAACAGTAACATACGCTTCTGAAACGCAACACAATCAAGGTTATCACTACAGTGAATAATTCCATAAAATGATCAAATATTTACAATGTCTGGGCATTTGGGGAAAAAAAAACAAGATGATACAAATCCTATATTGGTAACCTCAACAATAATAGTAGTCTTTTTAGATAATCAATGAAGGTAAATATCCTCATTTTAGAAAAGAATAAAACTAATGTTCTTGAGATCTGATAGGAGTTGTCTGTCATCAAGACAACACACAAACAATAATAAACCTATAGCTCTTGACCAATCTCTTGTGTAACTCTGGGTGTTTTTCCACATATAAAAATTAGACTGCTACCATGATACCCCAGAATTAAGGTAACCATTCTATGAGAATAACAATTATACTATTCCAAATGTATTACTTACCAAAATGTTCAGTGCACTCTTCTAACAAAGAATATGAAGAGATAAAATATTTTTCTATGGTAATGATCATAATGATCATACCTATCTTTAAGAACTACGGTATACCTTCACAGTTTGTTAATTATTGGCAACAAGAAATAAATGTGTTGGATCAAATACTTTCTACGTCTCAAACTGGTAACATTAACATTTAAAATCATGAAAACAGAGATGTTTAAAATTTTTTCTATTTCATTCACTTTTTTAAAATATTTATTTTTTAGTTGTAGTTGGACACAATACCTTTATTTTATTTATTTATTTTTATGTCATGCTGAGGATCAAACCCAGGGCCTCACATGTGCTAGGCAAGCGCTCTACCACTGAGCCACAACCCCAGCCCTATTTCATTCACTTTTACTTCATACTCTTACTTGATAATTTTAAATACCAAATACACTGACTTTATCCCTGAAATCATTTTAAAACACTTCTCTAACTAGAGTATATTTTTTTCAATTATTGTTCTGCTACAAAAGAATCATCTGATTTACATAAATGCTAGTTAATCACCATAGAAATTCTAAAATATATAATTAGAATGTCACCGATCACTTAATCCATTCTGTCAAAACAAGGATTATTTTAACTTCTGTTTTACTTCCTTTAAAATAAATCTTATTTACTTTATTTTCTCTAACAGACAAAAACATTAGTAGGATAAGTTTACTATGTATTCCCCCAATCAAACTTTAAAATGATTCTGGTTAACCACAAATTGACTTAAGTAGTTAAGTATTTTTTCCTGAATATATTTTACTGAAATATGTCTAACAACAAAATAATGTAAAAATAAAATAGTAATTGAATTACTGTTCAACAGAATTATAAATTATTTCACTTATTCTTCTTAGCCAATCATAGATAAAATGATAGCTTTGGATCTTAGAAATTGTCCAAAGAGGGCTGGGGTCATGGCTGAGTGGTACAGTGCTTGCCTGGCATGCGGGAAGCACTGGATTAGATTCTCAGCACCACATAAAAATAAATAAAGTACACAATTTGATGTTTTACAAAAAGAAAAGAAAACAAAAATTGTCCAAATAAACTGATGCATTCTAGCTTCAAGTAAACAATTTTGTAAACAGCTCTTCTATTTAGGATTAAACATAACCATAAAAGCTTTTATTCAGTAACACACTTCACTAAAGTGACTTCACAAAAATAAAAACAAATATAAATTACCTAACTCTAGCACTTTCAGACATCTAGACAATATTTGGAAAAATAAACAGAAATTTTTATTTCAATTATTTTTAAAAATTCAGAACTATATAATTTCTTTAACCATAAATATTATGAAACAAATAATTCAAGCCATGATTTATGGGAACTCACAATAAAAAAATACACAAATACACTGATACCAAATTAAGAAGAAAAGTACCATAGAAATTACTCAGTGATTTGTCAAAAATTATTGTAATAAATAAGAAATCATGCAATCTTAACTCTGCCATAGAAAGATATGTGTCTGGTTCTCACACCACCTACTAGATGCCTTTCCACTGCTTAAAAGCTTCCCCCCTATACACACTAATATTTTCTTTGTAACAAAATATCACCTGGTTAGATTCTAAAATAGGAATCTTTAGAAATGAGATTAGCCAAACAATTTTTAAATACTTACTGTCTTGTTTCGTAATCTAATTATGTCTGAGACAGAGCCAGCTCCACAGTACTCCATAACAATCCACAGGTCTGTGTTCTTAAAGTAACTGCCATAGTACTTTACAACATACGGGCTAAAGAAAAGTACAATTAAATTTAGTTAATTCACAAAGAAAAATTTTTCTTAATCCCAATACAAGTATTTTCAACATTTCATAATGTTCCAATAAGTAAACTTAGTAAGTAAACTTCTATTGTACACAAAATTGTCTATATCTAGAGTTCACCAACTGTGTATTATTAATTTTAATTCATGGATGAAATTTAACAGGATTACAAACAAGAAGAGGTCCAAATGTTTTGATTTCCAAGGAAAATAATGCATCATTTTGGCAAAGGATTTACTATTTAACATAAAGAACAAATGAAAATATTTTTCTTTAACTAAAACATTTTAAATATAAATCTCCTAAAGAATTTTGCAATGCAGTCAAATATTAATACTCTAAAGTACTCTATATTTTAATGAAGCCAAACTTTTGAATTTTTTTCTTTCAAAAATTTTGGCTTGGGCTGGGGATGTGGCTCAAGTGGTAGCGCGCTCGCCTGGCATGTGTGCGGCCTGGGTTCGATCCTCAGCACCACATACAAATAAAGATGTGTCTGCCGAAAATTTAAAAAAATAAATAAATATTAAAAATTTAAAAAAAATTTTGGCCTTCGAAAATTCTGGAAAAAATTTTTTTTGCTTAAGTTAATTAAAATTATTGACAATTTAAAGTATTTCTGAACTAAGATTTGTAAGTCTTTCAGCGCAAAAGAGACTATTAAGTTGTTTTCAGAAATACTTAGAAAGGGATCATCATCACTAATACTTATTAAGTATGTACTACATAAACTCATAATGTAAGGGTCAGGGTTGTGGCTCAGTGGTAGAGTGGTTCGTGAGCACTGAGTTCAATCCCCAGCACCACATACAAATAAACAAATAAAATAAAGATTAAAAATTTTTTTTAAAAAACTCATAAAACATGTTAGCCAACTCAAAGAGGCAGAATATCCATAATCACAGAATATATAAATAAGGAAAAAAATAAAAAGTGTTTAAGGAGAAAATGACCATGGCGGAGCAATCAGAAAGAAATTTATAGAAGGGATTCTATTTGAAAGGATTATGAAGAAAAAACAAAAGTTAAAATCTCCAAAATATAGACAGAGAAGATAAATAAGAATATTCTAGAAAAGGGAAATAACATGAGCAAAGAGACAAATAGAAAGAAAAAATAAAATATGGCATGTTTAGAGTATAACATTCAATACATACTTCTATCTGGTAATAGCTACTATAAAACTGATAGCTACTTAACTAGGCATCACTTTTAGTAATAAGATAAAAGAACCAAATAATCAAAAAAATTAAAAATTACAATAATAAAAGAATACACAGGGTCTGGGGTCATAGATCAGTGGGAGAGCACTTGCCTTGCACTTGTGAGGCACTGGGTTCAATCGTTAGTACCACATAAAAATAAATCAATAAAATAAAGGTACTGTGTCCATCTACAACTAAAAAAATATTTTAAAAAGAATACACAAATACACCTTATCAAAAGAGATAAAGGGAAGACTTCTCAGTAGAACCTGTTATGATTTTAGCTAAGTCTTAAGGTCAAAGGTTTTCAGGTTGGTTGGAGCTTAAGGGCCTGAATTAGAGTGGCTACAGGGCTAGAATTCAATCATGTCATATCTCTATTGTTCCTCATTACCTCTTACATAGACTAGCTTCCCACTGTCAGTTTTCTCCCATTCTAATCTACACTTCTCACAACTGCCAAGATTACCTTTCTTTAAAACAAAACTAAACTGATCATATATATGCTTTCCTGATTTAAAAAACTCTAAGAACTCTAACTTCATTATCCAAAGCAGAAAGGCATAGTTATTTCATTTCATATCTAATATTTCAAAGTCTATCTCTTTACCCATATCTCTCATTACTCCCTGTTTTATGTTGAAAGTTTCCAGACATACTCAATTGTGCTAGGTGTTGGGAATGGAAAGTATGTATTATGAGTTCATGCCAGGCAAGGTGCTAAGGCAGGAGGATAACAAGTTCAAGGTCAGCCTCAGCAAGTTTGGGAGACTTTCAGCAACTTAGTGAGACCCTATCTCAAAATATAAAAAATAAAAAGGATTGGGAATGTAACTCAATGATGAATTGCTTCAGGTTAAATCCCGAATACAAAAAAAAAAAAAAAAAAAAGGAGTTTAGGGCTGGGGATATGGCTCAAGTGGTAGCGCGCTCGCCTAGCATGCATGAGGCACTGGGTTTGATACTCAGCACCACATAAAAATAAAATAAAGGTATTGTGGCCACCTAAAACTAAAACATAAATATTTTTTAAAAAGGAGTTTAAAAACATTCACTTGAACCATTTAACAAAAATACTTGTTTACACACAAATAAAACATATAGACTCATAGCATACAGAAAGTCAAAGCACAGGAATCTTGTGTGCTTTCTTTGCATACTCTTCTTCAAGGTATGAGTGCCTACAGAGAAACTTATTACAGGGAATAGTGTTCTTATTGACTATAAATTAGAACTACTTGTGAATCAGGTCCCATACCTAAGAGATTCAACTCAGTAGGTCTTTCAAACCTCTGCAGATGACTCAGATATGTATCTAGAGTACAGCTTCACTTCAAAAGAAAAGACAACATATTCTTCAAGGAAAAAACTCTTCAAATATTAATCTTTCTCATTCAGAATTTTGAAAGGTGTTAATAGTGAAATCAAGATTGTATTCACTGAAAGCACATAAAGATATGTATTTTATCTTGCCATAAACACAAGGTAGTCAACAATGATAAGAGTAAAACTGAAAGCTGTTATGAAAATTAGGGATTCTAACCTGGGCAGTTACCTGAAAAAAGAGCTCCCTATCTCCCCTTAGAAGTAAATAAAAAGAACACTTTAGGAAAAGATAAAAGTATCTTCAAAAAAAATTGTGGCCCATATTAATACACAATCAGGTAGATAAATCAAGTTTCAACTACTCTATATCATAAAATAATTTTAACCCAGAAAAAGCGTATAAGTAAGTAGAACTAAACAGTCATATCAAGGACACAAACTTTAATATAGTTTCTACCATTCCCTCAACATTCACTCTGTTCTTAGACCAGGCATTAGACCAGATAGCTGGTATGTACAGGTGAACCAGACATAATTCTGACCCTTACACAGTATACACCAGCATGAAATACAGTATTAGCAAAGCAATCCATAAATGAATAAAATTTATTAACCATGGTAAGAACAGTAGGAGAGATGCTATGAAAATAACTGGCTATGACTATATTTTGCATTCACCATTTCTGCAAATAAAATTGTTCCAGTTTATACAAAGGAATGCAATATATTCATTTTAAATGGTAGACCCTGACTTGGAAAGCACTCAAGTATATGAATAAACTTTGAAAGTAGATATGGATAGGCTATAACAATAAAATGTTCTCCCATCCATTGAGATTTTGTGAATTCCAAAATCCACAGATTAGGTAAAGAAGAAAATGCTTGAACCCTAGACTTCACAAAAAAATCTATAGTATTACTTATTGGTCATCATCTGATATTTTCTACATCAACATCCTTTTTATTTTAAAGCATTTACTATATCTTGCAATTATTTTCCCCAGAAAAATAAGATGTTCCACAACATCTTAGGTGAAAGCATTCTTGCAATCCATTTTAACTTCAATACCTTCCTTTTCATTTGTACAAACTAAAGAAGCAATGAATAAATTAACAAAGAAATTATCAAAAAATTAACAGATGGGATCTTACTGAATCCTCCATAGAATGATATTTAAACTAGGATATAATGGTTGACTAAAAGTTATCAGAGCATGTAAGGACCAAGACATGCCTATGCAAAATGTCTAAAAAAGAACAAAACACATTTGAAAACTTGAAAGGAGATCAATATGCATAGATAAAGTCAGTGCACAATAAAGTAGAACATAATGACATAAAGTAGATATAGGCAGATGCCAGATCATGAAAGGTCTCAAAACCAAGGTATGGCTGAGCTTTGTTCTACAATAGTAAACTGAAGAAATTTAAGCAAAAGCATAACATAATCTAATTTACACCTTTAAGATTTCTTTAGCTGCTGGGCAAGTTAGATATTTTAATTCTTTGAAACTTGAGACATTGATGAAACTGGAGGAACTGCCCCCTTTAGGATTAGCTAATTCCTCGAATTAACAAAGGAATTGACTATGAGCATGCCCCTCGTGTGAAAAACTAATCATTCTATAGCCTATACATCCAACTCTCATAATTTCACACCAGATTCACTATTGCCCTGCCCTAATCACCCCAGGGATAAGTACCAAAAGACAAGGGACAGCAACCTAGGCCACAGAGTTCAATAAAATTATTCCAACTAGCCAATCTTTTGTGAACACTGTTGAATCCTGTCTCTCCTACTCTTTCCCAGAGAGACCCCAATAAAAACTCTAGCCCATGTTCTCCCTTCACTTGCTCTGTCTCATGACAGATAGATATGTTTCACTGTATTGCCCCTAGTGACATGGCTGCTTCCTTTTTTGGGATCTATGCCTCTAATAATATATCTTTGTTTTTGTTATTACTATATCTTTTTAACTTTTTTCCCATGGCAATCATCTATTAATCTGTTAGTCTTATCATAATTAAATAACAATAAAACATTTGGGGAGGGGGAGGGTACTACGAGACTGAACCCAGGAAGGCTCTATCACTGAGCTCTATCACTATCAACCCTTTTTATTGTTTTATTTCGAAAGTGGGTCTTGCTAAATTGACAAGATTGGGCTCAAACTTTATGATCCTCCTGCCTCAGGCTCCCAAGTCACTGACTAGGATTACAGTCACGTACCACTGCACTAAGCAAAACCTGTTTTAAAAGAGAAAGTGGTAGATTGGATTAGAGTGAGTATAATAGAAACAGCAAAGAAAAGAAAATCAAAAGATATTTTCAAGATACATTCCATACAACTGGTAATGATATAGACAGGGAGCTGAGAATCAGTAAACAAATTTTCTTCTGTGCTTTAGCCACTGTGTCTCTTCAGTTGCACACAGAATATTCATTAAATTTCAAAGCTGTCCTTTAAAAAAAAAAAAAACCATTGAAAGTAGCACACATACTATTATAGGCTCAGAGAGTTCAAATGAGAATTCTAACACAAATCTATTTCTACTGACATAGATGTAATGCATTCAAAAATCATTCAAATTCATTCATGTATCATTTTTTAAATTATTAAACAAGCATTCACTGAACAACACAAATGGCCTAGTAGCAGATGCTAGGGAGAAAACTGGGGAGACTTAGTAACAAAGAAGAAAAGGCAGTTCAGGCAATGAGGAACCACTAAAGGAATTTATGAAATGAAATATCTTACCTTCTTTTTCTTCCCATATCATGCCTAATCATCACAACCTTTCCACTCCTTTATTGGTTTCCTATACTATTTATCCTAACAGACTTCCTGTACATCACAACTCAAAAAGAAAAAGGAAGTGAGAAAAAATATGAAACAAACTACAAACTCTTCTTATCCATTTATACCTTACAGGGCTGGGGATATAGTCAGTGGGAGAGTACCTGCCTAGAATATGCAAGGCCCCGAGTTCAATCCTCAAAGCCAGAACTGCAAAAAAAAAAAAAAAAAAAAAAAGAAGAAGAAGAAGAAAACAATTTATTTGTACCTTATAAAATCACTACCCATGCTATTAGTTATATGGATTGAACCATTCTATAGGCAAGATAGAGAATCAACCTCAATGTACAGCAATAGATGAATAGATAAAGAGAATTTGGCATACATACATAACGGAATACTGTTAAAACAAAGTCCTGCCATTTGTGACAACATAAATGAACCTATGGGATATCATTTAACTGAAGTAAGCCAGGCCCAGAAAGACAAATACCATATGATCTTACTATATACAGAATCTTTATTTTAAAAAAGGTGATTTCACAGAACTAGAGTGTGGTTACTAGGACCTGGGGTAGTTGATTAGGAGAGAGGGTAAAGATGATGCCCAAGTGATACAAAATTTTATTTGCAAAGAAAGATTAGGTCAAGATATCTACTGTACAACATGGTGACTACAGTTAATAACAATATTAACAATATTATAATCTAAAAAAGGGTTGAGAGCAGATGTTAAGAGTTCTCACCATAAAAAACGATAACTATACGAGAGGTTGCATATTCTAATTAGCTAGATTTAGTCATTTCACAATGTATATATACTCTAAAACATTAGATGAATAGAACAGAGCTGAGATTTTGAGGGAAGAAAGAGAGGAGAAAATGGGTAAATACTGGGAACAAAATCTAACATATTACACTATGGCCATGCATGAATGTACCACAATGAATTCACATTACACATATAATTATAATGCACTAATTAAAATAATGATGATAATCAAAGAAGGGAGATGAGTAGAGCAAGTAGATAGAAGGAGGGAAAGGAAAAGCAATGGGAAATGAGATTGATTTTGATATGTGCATATATAAATATGGCAAAATGAAATCTACTATTATGTATAATCATAATGAACAAAGAAAAATAAATTTTAAAAGCATATGGCACTCATGTACTGATTTAGAAAGTATACAACTGAATTAATGATATATGCTGATTTTTGTTCTTCTTGGCTAAAAAATACAAATCCAAATGGGCTAATGGAGATAATTAAGAGTTAATATTCTTATTAAGTGAAAGAAATTCAGATGCTCATTTTTACTTCTTAGCTGGTGATTTTTTAAATATTAAGTTGAATTTCATCAGAATTGAAAAAACCATGTGTTTACTACTAAAGGATTATTTTTAAATTCTTCCTGATAGGAGCATGTGAAAACGAAAATACTAAAAAATTGTTGTTTTCATTATATAATGTTCACCAATATCCTACTACAATCTTTTTGTTTATTCTCACTGCTGTGGATGGAACCCAAGGCCTCATGTATGCTAGGCAAGTGCTCTACCACTGAGCTACCTCCCCACCTCCTATACTAGGATCTTGATAGCATAATGTTCTACAACTTAATAGGAGTAATACAGTGTTTCTTATAAAAACAATGTGAATATTCTCTTATAAAAACTGAATTGCTTCCAATATAAATCTCAATCACGGCAATTTTTTTCTTGGCCCACCCAAAACTGAATTAAACATACACATGAGCTAATGCAAACTGCCAAAGTTCATCACTAATCCTCCAAATGGTAGTTTTCAAACTTTTTTGGGCGGGGATAGAGCCTCAGAAACAGTGCTCAAATGGAATCTTACCCATGAATAAATATGAATAGACAGAATAGACAAGAGAGCAGCTACTCAAAGAAACCAGTGACATTGAGCAGACAGCAGGAAATGATCTATTCCCACCACATAGTTCACCTTCCTTTCTTGCCCAGCCTATGTAATTCATGCTTTAGGACTCAGCATGAATATGAACTCCCCAGGAAAGCTTTCCCTGATTTCCCAACAGTACATAATTCCCCATACTTACCTCCTCAAAGCTGTTACAAGACTACACTGAAACAGCCTGCTCATTCACCAGTCTCTTTTTTTAATATTTATTTTTTAATTTAGTTGGATACAATATCTCTATTTTATGTATTTTTATGTGGTACTGAGGATTGAACTCAGGGCCTCACGTGTGCTAAGCGAGAACTCTACCACTGAGCCACAACCTCAGCCCCACCATCTCTTTCATCTGACTGAAAGTCACTCTGATACCTAAGACATTTATCCTTATATTCCCTATGAGCAGCACACAAGGACAATATTTTGAAGCAGATATTCAGATATATTAGTTAAATGAGTAAATAAGTAAATAAATGTGTGCCCTGATTCATAACATCTCTTCATATAGATAGCAGAGGCTCCTTCTCTGCAGTATAGGTACCAGAAAGCAAGGGACTATATCGATTTTGTTTATTTTGTACCCAAATAACCAAACATAGTATTCAGGAGTGTTGCTGCCCAGCTCCTACTTCCACCACTAGGATGCATGGGGAGTGCACCACCTTGAACTGTTGGGATAGTTTCATAGATACTGTTTTCTTCAGCACTGGCCTAGAAATCAGTAAATGTAGGTTCTCATCTCAATCATTAACTAGCTACACGATCTTTAGCAATTCATGGAAAACCTCTAAGTCTCTTTTTCTGTACCTGTGAAAAGTTTTTATATATGCTTTAGCACCAGAACCCTTTGCTCAGAATTTAAGAATGAGCACCAATATATAAAATAGAGAAGAGCACTGACAACAACATTTCTCGTTCTGCTCAATTGTCACTGTTTAAAGTAAAGACTCATAAAAGTACCTCTTTAGAATAGAGTACAATTTGGAAAACACTAAACTAACTAACTTACACAGGTTTAGTCTAGAATTAACATTCTATGACTTATACATTTAACAAATATTTATTCAGTGCCTACTCTGTATCAGGCACTGGACTAGACATTGAAGATTCAGCAATAAATAAAGCAAGTGGGCTTCCTCAAATAATTGTGTCCAAAATACATACAGTATTCTGAAATATTTAATATTCACTAAAATGAACAAAAATCAAAACACTCTCTATGGTCTTCTTAGAGTGTAGAAAGAAAGATCATCTGCTAAATGTCCAAAAGCTAAATAAATAAAATATTTAAACTCCAAAAATTCATATCACATTTTCTCTAACCAAAATTTTAGGGGTTTTTTTGGGTTTTTTTTATTTTTTTTTATTGTTGGTCATTCAAAACATTACATAGTTCTTAATATATCATATTTCACAGTTTGATTCAAGTGGGTTATGAACTCCCAATTTTACCCCGTATACAGATTGCTGTATCACATCAGTTGCCCTTCCATTGATTTACATATTGCCGTTCTAGTGACTGATGTATTCTGCTGTCTATCCTATTCTCTACTATCCTCCCTCCTCTCCCCTCCCCTCCCCTTTTCTCTCTCTACCCCCTCTACTGTAAATCGTTTCTTCCACTTGTATTATCTTGTTTTACCCCTCCTTCCCTCTTATATGTAATTTTGTATAACCCTGAGGATCACCTTCCATTTCCATGTGATTTCCCTTCTCACTCCCTTTCCCTCCCACCTCTCATCCCTGTTTAATGTTAATCTTCTTCTCAAGCTCTTCATCCCTACCCTGTCCTTGGTTACTCCCCTTATATCAAAGGAGTCATTTGGCATTTGTTTTTAAAGATTGGCTAGCTTCACTTAGCATAATCTGCTCTAATGCCATCCATTTCCCTCCAAATTCTATGATTTTGTCATTTTTTAACGCAGAGTAATACTCCATTGTGTATAAATGCCACATTTTTTTTAATCCATTCATCTATTGAAGGGCATCTAGGTTGCTATTGTGAATTGTGCTGCTATGAACATCGATGTAGCAGTGTCCCTGTAGCATGCTCTTATTAGGTCTTTAGGGAATAGACCGAGAAGGGGAATAGCTGGGTCAAATGGTGGTTCCATTCCCAGCTTTCCAAGAAATCTCCATACTGCTTTCCAAATTGGCTGCACCAATTCACAGTCCCACCAACAATGAACAAGTGTACCCTTTTCCCCCGCATCCTCTCCAGCACTTCTTGTTGTTGGACTTCATGATGGCTGCCAATCTTACTGGAGTGAGATGGTATCTTAGGGTGGTTTTGATTTGCATTTCTCTGACCGCTAGAGATGGTGAGCATTTTTTCATGTACTTATTGATTGATTGTATGTCCTCCTCTGAGAAGTGTCTGTTCAGGTCCTTGGCCCATTTATTGATTGGGTTATTTGTTATCTTATTGTCTAATTTTTTGAGTTCTTTGTATACTCTGGATATTAGGGCTCTATCTGAAGTGTGTGGAGTAAAGATTTGTTCCCAGGATGTAGGCTCCCTGTTTATCTCTCTTACTGTTTCTTTTGCTGAGAAAAAACTTTTCAGTTTGAGTAAGTCCCATTTGTTGATTCTAGTTGTTAACTCTTGCGCTATGGGTGTCCTATTGAGGAATTTGGAGCCCGACCCCACAGTATGTAGATCATAGCCAACTTTTTCTTCTATCAGATGGCGTGTCTCCGATTTAATATCAAGCTCCTTGATCCATGTTGAATTAACTTTTGTGCATGGCAAGAGAAAGGGATTCAGATTCATTTTGATGCAAATGGATTTCCAGTTTTCCCAGCACCATTTGTTGAAGATGCTATCCTTCCTCCATTGCATGCTTTTAGCCCCTTTATCAAATATAAGATAGTTGTAGTTTTGTGGATTGGTTACTGTGTCCTCTATTCTGTACCATTGGTCCACCCGCCTGTTTTGGTACCAGTACCATGCTGTTTTTGTTACTATTGCTCTGTAGTATAGTTTGAAATCTGGTATCGCTATACCGCCTGATTCACACTTCCTGCTTAGCATTGTTTTTGCTATTCTGGGTCTTTTATTATTCCATATGAATTTCATGATTGTTTTATCTAATTCTACAAGAAATGCTGTTGGGATTTTGATTGGCACTGCATTGAATTTATAGAGGACTTTTGGTAATATCACCATTTTGATGATGTTAGTTCTACCTATCCATGAACAGGGTATATTTTTCCATCTTCTAAGGTCTTCTTCAATATCTCTCTTTAGGGTTCTGTAGTTTTCATTGTATAAGTCTTTCACCTCTTTTGTTAGGTTGATTCCCAAGTATTTTATTTTTTGGGGGGATATTGTGAATGGAGTAGTTGTCCTCATTTCCATTTCAGAGGATTTGTCGCTGATATACAGGAATGCCTTTGATTTATGCGTGTTGATCTTATATCCTGCCACTTTGCTGAATTCATTTATTAGCTCTAATAGTTTCTTTGTAGACCCTTTTGGGTCTGCTAGGTATAGAATCATGTCATCTGCAAATAGTGATAATTTAAGTTCTTCTTTTCCTATTTCTATGCCTTTAATTTCTTTCGTCTGTCTAATTGCTCTGGCCAGTGTTTCGAGAACTATATTGAACAGAAGTGGTGAGAGAGGGCATCCCTGTCTTGTACCAGATCTTAGAGGGAATGCCTTCAATTTTTCTCCATTCAGAATGATGCTGGCCTGTGGCTTATCGTAGATTGCTTTTACAATGTTGAGGTATGATCCTGTTATCCCTAATTTTTCTAGAGTTTTAAACATAAAGGGATGCTGTACTTTGTCAAATGCTTTTTCTGCATCTATCGAGATGATCATATGGTTCTTATTTTTAAGTCTATTGATGTGGTGAATCACATTTATTGATTTCCGTATATTGAAGCAGCCTTGCATCCCAGGGATGAATCCTACTTGATCGTGGTGTATAATTTTTTTGATATGTTTTTGAATCCGATTCGCCAGAATTTTATTGAGGATTTTTGCATCTAGGTTCATTAGAGATATTGGTCTGTAGTTTTCTTTCTTAGAAGTGTCTTTGTCTGGTTTGGGCATCAGGGTGATGTTGGCCTCGTAGAATGTATTTGGAAGTTCTCCCTCTTTTTCTATTTCCTGAAATAGCTTGAAAAGTATTGGTGTTAGTTCCTCTTTAAAGGTTTTGTAAAACTCTGCTGTATACCCATCCGGTCCTGGGCTTTTCTTAGTTGGTAGTCTTTTGATGGTTTCTTCAATTTCCTCTATTGTTAGTGGTCTGTTTAGGTTGTCTATATCCTCCTGACTCAATCTGGGCAGATCATAAGACTTAAGAAATTTATCTATGCCTTCACTATCTTCTATTTTATTGGAGTATAAGGATTCAAAATAATTTCTGATTATCTTCTGTATTTCTGAAGTGTCTGTTGTGATATTGCCTTTTTCATCCCGTATGCTAGTAATTTGGGTTCTCTCTCTTCTTCTCTTAGTTAGCATGGCTAAGGGTCTGTTGATTTTATTTATTTTTTCAAAGAACCAACTTTTAGTTTTGTCAATTTTTTTAATTGTTTCTTTTGTTTCGATTTCATTAATTTCAGCTCTGATTTTAATTATTTCTTGCCTTCTACTTCTTTTGCTGTTGTTTTGCTCTTCTTTTTCTAGGATTTTGAGATGAAGTATGAGATCATTTATTTGTTGGTTTTTTCTTTTTTTAAGGAATGAACTTCAAGCAATTAATTTTCCTCTTAGAACTGCTTTCAAAGTGTCCCATAGATTCTGATATGTTGTGTCTGTGTTTTCATTTAACTCTAAGAAGTTTTTAATTTCCTCCTTGATGTCTTCTAAAACCCATTGATCTTTCAGTAACCTATTGTTCATTCTCCAAGTGACGCATGATTTTTCCTTCCTTCTTTTATCATTGATTTTCAGTTTCATTCCATTATGATCAGATAAGATGCATGGTATTATCTCTACTCCTTTATATTGTCTAAGAGTTGCCCTGTGACATAATGTATAATCTATTTTTGAGAAGGTTCCATGTGCTGCTTAGAAAAAACTGTAGCTACTTGATGTTGGGTGGTATAGTCTATATATGTCAATTAAGTCTAGGTTGTTAATTGTGTTATTGAGTTCTATAGTTTCCTTATTTAACTTTTGTTTGAAAGATCTGTCCAGTGGTGAGAGAGGAGTGTTGAAGTCTCCCATGATTATTGTATGGTGGTCTATTAGACTCTTGAACTTGAGAAGAGTTTGCTTGATGAACATAGCTGCACCATTATTTGGGGCATATATATTTATGATTGTTATGTCTTGTTGGTGTATGGTTCCCTTGAGCAGTATGAAGTGTCCTTCTTTATCCCTTTTGATTAACTTTGGCTTGAAATCTATTTTATTAGATATGAGTATGGACACTCCTGCTTGTTTCCGCAGTCCATATGAGTGGTATGATTTTTCCCAACCTTTCACCTTCAGTCTATGTATATCTTTTCCTATCAGATGCGTCTCCTGTAGGCAGCATATTGTTGGGTCTTGTTTTGTGATCCATTCAACTAGCCTGTGTCTAGTTGGTGAGTTTAAGCCATTCATATTTAGGGTTATTATTGAGATATGGTTTGTTCTTCCAGCCATATTTGTTTATTAATGTTACTAAACCTGATTTGTTTTCCTCTTTGATTACTTTCCCCCTTTACTGTCCTACCTCCCACTGTTGGTTTTCAATGTTATTTTCCATTTCCTCTTCCTGTAATGTTTTGCCAAGGATTTTTTGAAGAAATGGTTTTCTAGCTGCAAATTCTTTTAACTTTTGTTTATCGTGGAAGGTTTTAATTTCATCTTCCATCCTGAAGCTTAATTTCACCGGATATACGATTCTTGGTTGGAACCCATTTTCTTTCAGTGTTTGAAATATGTTATTCCAGGATCTTCTAGCTTTCAGAGTCCATGTTGAGAGATCAGCTGTTATCCTGATTGGTTTACCCCTAAATGTAATCTGCTTCCTTTCTCTTGTAGCTTTTAAAATTCTCTCCTTATTCTGTATGTTGGACAACTTCATTATAATGTGTCTAGGTGTGGATCTCTTATGATTTTGCACATTCGGCGTCCTGTAGGCTTCTAGGATTTGGGATTCTGTTTCATTCTTCAAGTCTGGGAAGTTTTCTCGTATTATTTCACTGAATAGATTGTTTATTCCTTTGGTTTGGAGCTCTGTGCCTTCCTGTATCCCAATGACTCTTAAGTTTGGTCTTTTAATATTATCCCATAATTCTTGGATGTTCTGCTCATGGTTTCTTAGCAGACTTGCTGAGCCGTCTATGTTCTTTTCAAGTTGAAATACTTTGTCTTCATTGTCTGATGTTCTATCTTCTAAGTGATCTACTCTGCTGGTAGTATTCTCAATTGAGTTTTTAAGTTGGTTTATTGCTTCCTGCATTTCTAGGATTTCTATTTGTTTGTTTTTTATTACCTCTATCTCCCTGTGAAATTGATCTTTTACTTCCTGGATTTGTTTATGTAGTTCCTTGTCAATGTGATCTTTCATTGTCTGATTTTGCTGTCTCATGTCTTCCTTGAGACTCCAGATCATCTGAAGCATGTATATCCTGAACTCTTTATCTGACATTCCATCTGTTGCGGCTATTACCTCTTGTAAAGTTGAGTTGACCTGCATTGCTTGTGGTGCTTTCTTTCCTTGTCTTTTCATACTGCTCGCGTTTCTTTCTGCTTGGTGAAACTGTTGTGTTTTGAAATTTACCCCCTATTTATTTATATTGCTCTTGTACAGTTGGGAAGTCTCCCTTGCAGGGTCAGTAATGGCTGTGCTCCTCCTCTAATTAGGGTGGTCTAAGACGCTGGTCGGTCGCAGGTCTGCCCCCTCCCCCCCGCGAGTGCGGGTGGCGGCTGTGCTCTGCCCCTACTCCAATTGTGGTGACATAACTACCACGCCCTCGGGTCGTTGGTCCTGATCCGGATGTGGGCGGCGTCTCTGCTCGATCCCCACTCCAACTGGTGCGACGGGGCTACCACGCTGGCAGGCCTCTAGACCTGTTCCGCCGGTGAGTCGCAGGTCTGCCCACCCTGCGGGCTCGGGCGGCAGTTCTGCACAGCCCCCACTCCCAATGGGGGTACCTGACTGCCTCTCCAACTGGTCGCTGAGCCCCCTCCAGACACGGGCGGCGGCCCTGTTCCACCTCCACTCCAAACAGTGTGACATGACTGCCTCGGTGCTACGTGTCCCCCACGCTGGCAGGCTACCAGGCCTGTCCTGCCAGTGGGTCGCAGGTCTGCCTACCTTGCAGGCTTGGACAGCCCCTCTGCACAGCCGCTAAATGGAGTTACCTGGCTACCGCGCCGTCGGGTGGCGGGTCCTATTCTGGGCGTGGGCGGCTACTCTCTTCAGCCCAGCTGAAGTTGGGGTGTCGTGATACCACGCTGGCGGGTCACTTGGCCTGCTCTGGGCGCAGGCGGCAGCTCCACTCTGCCCCCCCGGCCCCCACAGCACCCAGCAGGACCCTGACCGAGAAGCAGTCACCACAGGTTCCCGAGCCCTAGGCCAAAGCAGCTTTGGGAGCCAAAACCCAGCCTCTCCGATCCCGATGCACGCTCCGCTGGGGGCTGGCTCCAAGGAGCACCCGCCCCCCAAACCCCCCCCACTGGTTCCCAAGCCCCAGGCCAAAGCAGCTCCGGGAGCCAGAGCCCGGCCGCTCCAAGCTCTCCAAACTCGGTCCACGCTCTGCTGGGCGCAGGCTCAAAGACGCAGTCCCTGCGGGCTCCCCAGCCCCGAGCCAAAACTGTTCCGGGAGTCAGCACCCAGCCGCCCCGAGCTCAGCGCACGCTTCAATTGGAGCTGGCCTCCACACGCAGTCTCCGAAGGTTCCCCAACCCTGAGCCAAGGCAGCCCCGGGGACCAGAATCCGGCCACTCAGAGCCCGGTGCACGCCTTGCCAGGAACGAGCCCCCAAGAGTATTCTCGACAGGTTCTCCAGCCCCAAGCCTGAGCGATCTGTCTGGGAGACGCAGGCAAATACCAGCCTGAAATCACCTGTTCCATAGCTGAATGCGCTGAGATCAGTAGAAAACAGGGATGATTACATCATTTCTCCAAGATAGTGGCTGCTGTCCTCCTCCGTGGTCCGGCCGGTGTCGGGAACCGAACTGGACCGCTTCTCTCCTCTGTCTCAAAGCCGGAACTCAGCATTAAGCGCAGCCATTGTACCACTGGCGGGAGCCCCCAGAATCCGCATCGCTGCACCCCCGCTCCTGCACCTCTCCGCTTCCCCGCGCGCGCGCCTCAGACTCCAGCTGGGGGGCGTTCCCCGATCAGGAAATGCGACCCTCCGTGCGGAGAAATCGCAGAGAAATCGCCCTCGACCAGGCTCCCGCAGGCGAACCTCGCGCCATGGAAATCCGTCCACTAGATTCTGGAGCACCTCAATTTCACTGGAAATTCCCAACAAGCTAGCCTTCAGCCGTTTCACCTCGTCTTTCTCCCACTCAGTGACGCGGCGCACTGGGATGATGCACTCCCTTCGCCGCCATCTTCCTTCCCCCCCGAAGTATTCAAAATTTTAGTGTTTTATGTGGGAATTTTCAAATTTCAGATTTCAAAATCTACATTAATGCTAGAAATTAGCAGCTAACACATAATGCTTATACTTATCATTTTCTACTTGATTTTTAGTTTTTCCCTTTTAGTATTTAGGATCTTTTAAATAATCTTTTGATTCCTCACAATTTCATATTTTCAATACAAATTTGAGAGTGAATCTAAAAGCAGGAATCATTTTTATCAATTTTTGTCTCATAATTTATCCATTCAACAAAATTTGAGAAGTACCCACCAAGTACAAGGCATTCTGCAATAAATTGATAGAATAACACCAAAATTCTATTCACATTTTCTTTCCCTTGTATTCTTTTCTTACCATTAAAAAGTTTTAAATGGCAATCCACCCACACCAGCCCACGCGGGATCCAGGCTCAAAGGAGGCCCGGCTAACCCCTTCCTCTGCAGGGCAAACACCCCCAGAGTCTAGCCTTTGACACAGGACCGCCCCTTCCCACCAGCAGGAGTTCAAGCCCAGCAGCCCACATTCACCCCCTCCAACTTATGCAGGTCCCAGATCCAGGATGCAGTAGCATTCACTGAGGGACACCAGCAGGGTCTGGAAGCCCAACATCAAGGTGAGGTACAGACAATCTGCACGGGTGGAATATAGGGTGGAAACTGTAATATCTCAGATCCACACTGCAAGAAAGGAAGACACATAAACAACATGAAAAAACAAGGGAGGAAGGTGCCCCAAAAAACCAGGACACTATAATAACAGAATCCATGGACAGAGTAGTTGATGAAATGTCAGAGAAGGAGTTCACAAGATTCATAATTAAAATGATCTGTGAATTAAAGAATGACAAAAATGAGCAAATACAAGCAAAAATTGATCACTCTAACAATGAGATAAGAGAGCAAATACAGACAGCAAAAGATTAATTCAAGAGAGAGAGAGAGACTCTAAAAAAAAGTCAGAAATCCTTGAAATAAAGGATACAATAAATCAAATAAAAAACTCAATAGAAAGCATAACCAACAGACTAGATCACTTGGAAGAAAGAAGGTCAGATAATGAAGACAAAATATACAATCTGGAAAATAAAGTTGATCACACAGTGAAGAAAGTTAGAAACCATGAACACAACATCCAAGAAATATGGGACAGCATCAAAAGACCAAGTCTAAAAGTCACTGGGATAGAGGAAGGCACAGAGTTTCAAACCAAAGGAATGTACAATCCCTTCAATGAGATAATATCAAGAAAATTTCCCAAGCATGAAGAACAAATTGGAAAACCAAAACAAGAGGACACCAAATATACAAAATTACAACAGATCTCCACCAAGGCACATTATACTGAAAATGCCTAGCATAAAGAATAAGGATAGAATCTTAAAAGCTGCAAGAAAGAGGAATCAGATCACATATATGGGGAGAACAATTCATGTCTCAGCAGATTTTTCAACACAGACCCTCAAAGTGTGGGACAACATACACCAAGCTCTGAAAGAAAATGGATGCCCACCAAGAATCTTATACCCAGCAAAACAAAGCTTTAGATTTGATGATGAAATAAAAACCTTCCATGATAAACAAAAGTTAAACGAATTTACAGCTAGAAAATCTGCACTACAGAACATCCTCAGCAAAATATCCCGAGAGAGAAAATGAAAAACAATCATGAAAATCAGCAGAGGGAGGGATTACATTAAAGGAAAATCTAATCAGAGGGGAAACCAAGTCATGTTACACACCAAAAATAAGCAAGAATGGCTGTGAATACAAATCATGTCTCAATAATAACCCTGAATGTTATGGCCTAAACTCACCAATCAAAAGACACAGACTAGCAGACTGGATCAAAAAAAAGACCCAACAATATGCTGCCTCCAAGAGACTCATCTCATAGAAAAAGACATTCACAGACTGAAGGGTTGGGAAAAATCATACCACTTACATGAACTGTGGAAGCAAGAACGGGTTTCCTCATATCAAATAAAATAGACTTCAAACTAAAGTCAATCAAAAAGGATAAAGAAGGACACTACATACTGCTCAAGAGAAGCATACACCAACAAGACTGAACGATTATAAATATATATGCCCCAAACAATGGAGCAGCTATATTCACGAAACAAACTCTTCTCAAGTTCAAGAGTCAAATAGACCACAACACAATAATTTGACGTGACTTTAACACACCTCTTTCATCACTAGAAAGATCCTCCAAACAAAAGCTGAACAAAGAGGGCTAGGGCTAGGGCTAGGAGATGGGGTTGTAGGACACCAGAAGCAAACCACTCTTCTATTTGTAGTAGAACACCTTCCTCGCATGTGTGAGGCACTGGGTTTGATCCTTAGCACTACATAAAAATAAGTAAAGTTATTGTGTCCAACTACAACTAAAAAAAATATTTTAAAAGAAAGCCTACAAAGAAACTAAAGAACTCAATTATACAATCAATAACTTAGATTTAACTGACAAATATAGAATATTCCATCCTTCAATGAAAGAATATACTTTCTTTTCAGCAGCACATGGATCCTCTCTAAAATAGCATGACATCCCACAAAGCAACTCTTAGCAAATATAAAAAAATAGAGATACTATCCTTCATTCTGTCAGAGCATAATGGAATGAAATTAGAAATCAATGGTAAAATAATAAATAAAATTCACCCTAACACCTGGAGTCTAAATAATACACTACTGAATGAACAATGGGTTGCAGAAGACATCAAGGGGGAGGTTTAAAAAAATTTTAGAGGTGAATGATACGCAGATATAACATATCAAAGTCTCTGGGAAACTATGAAAGCATTATAAGAGGAAAGTTCATTCCTTAAAAGAAGAAAAAAAATCAACAAATAAATGACTTAACACTACATCTCAAAGCCCTAAAAAGGAAGAAAAAATCAACACCAAAAGTAGCAGAAGACAAGAAATAATTAAAGCTGAAATCAATGAAACTGAAACAAAAGAAACAATTAAAAAATTGACACAACAAAAAGTTGGTTCTTTGAAAAAATAAATAAAATTGACAGACCTTAGCCATGCTTACGAGCAGAAGGAGAGAGAAAACTCAAATCACTAACATATGTGATAAAAAAGGAAATATCACAACAGATACTACAGAAATACAGAAAATAATTAGAAATTATTTTGAAACTTGTACTCCAAAAAATATAAAATATCGAAGGCATCGACAAACTTCTAGAGTCATATGATTTGCCCAAATGGAATCAGGATGGTATACACAATTTAAACAGACCATTTCAAGTGATGAAATAATAGACGCCATCAAAAGTCTACCAAACAAGAAAAGCTGAGGACAGGACAGATACACAGCCAAGTTCTACAACCGTTAAAGAAGAACTAATACCAATACTCTCCAATTTATTTCAGGAAATAGAAAAAGAGGCAGCACTTCCAAACTCATTCTATGAGGCCAATATCTATTCCAAAACCAGACAAAGACACATCAAAAAAAAAGAAAACTTCAAACCAATATCTCTAATGAACATAGGTGCAAAAATTCTCAATAATATTCTGGCAAATCAAATACAAAAATATATCCAAAAGATCATGCACCACAATCAAGTGGGATTCATCCCAGGGAGGCAAGGTTAGTTCAATATACAGAAATCAATAAATGTAATTCATCACATCAACAGACTTAAAGATAAGAATCATATGATCATCTCAATAGACGCAGAAAAAGCATTATCAAAATACAGCACCCCTAAAAGCATGCAATGGAGGAAGGATAGCATCTTCAACAAATGGTGCTGGGAAAACTGGAAATCCATATGCAACAAAATGAAACTGAATCCCCTCCTCTCACCATGCACAAAAGTTAACTCAAAATGGATCAAGGACCTGGATATCAAATCAGAGACTCTGCGTATGATAGAAGAAAAAGTTGGCTCCGATCTACATATTGTGGGGTCGGGCTCCAAATTCCTTAACAGGACACCCATAGCACAAGAGTTAACATCTAGAATCAACAAATGGGACTTACTTAAACTGAAAAGTTTTTTCACAGCAAGAGAAATAATAAGAGAAGTAAATAGGGAGCCTTCATCATGGGAACAAATTTTTACTCCTCACACTTCAGATAGAGCCCTAATATCCAGAGTATACAAAGAACTCAAAAAATTAGACAATAAGACAACAAATAACCCAATCAACAAATGGGCCAAGGACCTGAACAGATACTTCTCAGAGGAGGACCAACAATCAATCAACAAGTACATGAAAAAATGCTCACCATCTCTAGCAGTCAGAGAAATGCAAATCAAAACCACCCTAAGATACCATGTCACTCCAGTAAGATTGGCAGCCATTATGAAGTCAAACAACAAGTGCTGGAGAGGATGTGGGGAAAAGGGTACACTTGTACATTGCTGGTGGGACTGCAAATTGGTTCAGCCAATTTGGAAAGCAGTATGGAGATTCCTGGGAAAGCTGGGAATGGAACCACCATTTGACCCAGCTATTGCCCTTCTCGGACTATTCCCTGAAGACCTTAAAAGAGTGTACTACAGGGGTACTGCCACATCGATGTTCACAGCAGCACAATTCACAATAGCTAGACTGTGGAACCAACCCAGATGCCCTTCAATGGATGAATGGATTAAAAAAATGTGGCATTTATACACCATGGAGTATTACACAGCACTAAAAAATGACAAAATCATGGAATTCGCAGGGAAATGGATGACACTAGAACAGATTATGCTTAGTGAAGCTAGCCAATCCGTAAAAAAAAAAAATACCAAATGTCTTCTTTGATATAATGAGAGCAACTAAGAATAGAGCATGGAGAAAGAGCAGGAAGAAAATATTAACATTAAACAGAGACACGAGGTGGAAGGGAAAGGTAGAGAAAAGGGGAATTGCATGGAAATGGAAAGAGACCCTCATTGTTATAAAAAACTACATATAAGAGGTTGTGAGGGGAATTGGAAAAAAAAACAAGGAGAGAAACGGTTTACAGTAGATGGGATAGAATGAGAAGATGGGGGGGAGGGGGGATAGTAGAGGATAGGAAAGATAGCAGAATACAACAGTTACTAGTATGGCATTATGTAAAAATGTGTATGTGTAAACAATGTGATTCTGCAATCTGTATTTGGGGTAAAAATGGGAGTTCATAACTCATTTGAAACTAATGTTCGAAATATGATATGTCAAGAGCTTTGTAATGTTTTGAACAACCAATAAAAAAAAGATTTCAAAAAAAAATACAGCACCCCTTATGTTCAAAACACTAGAAAAACTAGGGATAACAGGAACATATCTCAATATCATAAAGGCTATCTATGCTAAACCCTATGCAAAAATCATTCTAAATGGAGAAAAATTGAAGGCATTCCCTCTAAAAACTGAAACAAGACAGGAATGCCCTCTTTCACCACTTCTATTTAACGTAGTTCTTGAAACACCAGCCAGACCAAATATACAGATGTAAGAAATTAAAGGGACACACATAGGAAAAGAAGAACTCAAATCAGCAATATTTGCTGATATGATTCTCTACCTAGAAGACCCTAAAATTTCCACCAGAAGCTTCTAGAACTATTAAATGAATTCAACAAAGTATCAGGATATAAAGTCAACACCCATAAATCAAAGGCATTTCTGTATATCAGTGACAAATCCTCAGAAAGGGAAATGAGGAAAACTACTCCATTTTCAATAGCCTCAAAAAATTAAAATAAAATAAAATACTTAGGAATCAACTTAATGAAATAGTTGAACAATCTATATAATGCAGAACCCTAAAGAAAGAAATCAAAGAAGACCTTAGAAGATGCCTGCTCTTGGATAGGCAGAATTAATATTATCAAAATGACCATATTTCCAAAAGCACTACACAGATCTAAAACAATTCTGATCAAAATTCCAATGACATTCCTCATAGAAATAAAAAAAGCAATCATGAAATTCATCTGGAAAAATAAAAGACCCAGAATAGCTAAAGTAATCCTTAGCAGGAAGAGTGAAGCAGGTGGCATCACTATATCTTACCTCAAACTATACTATAGAGCAATAGTAACAAAAACAGTATGGTATTGGCACCAAAACAGACTGTACCAATGGTACAGAATAGAGGACACAGAGATTAACCCACGAAACTAAAATTTTCTTATATTAGACTAAGTGCCAAAACATGCACTGGAGGAAAGATAGCATCTTCAACAAATAGTGATGGGAAACTGGAAATCCATATGCAACAAAATGAAATTAAACCCCTAACTCTCACCATGGACAAAACTCAACTCAAAACGGATCAAGGAGCTAGGAATTAAACCCAAGACGCTGTGTCCAATAGAAGAAAGAGTAGGTGCTAATCTCCATCATGTGGGATTAGGTCCCAACTTCCTTAATAAGACTCATGTGGGGAAAGAATTAAAATCAAGAATTAATAAATGGGATTCACTCAAACTAAAAAGTTTCTTCTCAGCAAAAGAAACAATCTGTGAGGTGAATAGAGAACTTACATCTTGGGAGCAAATCTTTACCCCCCACACATCAGAAAGAGTATTAATCTCTAGGGTATATAAAGAAAAAAGCTAAACACCAAAAAAACAAATAACCCAATCAATAAATGGGCCAAGGACCTGAACAGACATTTCAGAAAATGATATACAATCAATCAACAAATACATGAAAAAATGTTTATCCATCACTAGCAATTAGAGAAATGCAAATCAAAACCACTCCAGATTTTATCTCACTCCAGTCAGAATGGCAGCTATTATGAAGACAAACAACAATAAGTGTTGGCAAGGATGTGGGGGAAAGGGTACATTCATACATTGCTGATGGGACTGCAAGTTGGTGCAGTCAATATGGATAGCAGTATGGAGATTTCTTGGAAAATTGGGAATGAAACCACCATTTGACCCAGCTATCCCTCTCCTTGGTCTATACTCAAAGGACTTAAAAATATCATACTACAGGGACACAGCCACATCAATGTTTACAGCAGCACAATTCACAATAGCTAAACTGTGGAACCAACCTAGACGCCCTTCAATAGATGAATGGATAAAAAAAATGTGGCATATATACACAATGGAATATTATTCAGCAATAAAAGAGAATAAAATCATGGCATTTGCAGGTAAATGGATGGAGTTAGAGAAGATAATGCTAAGTGAAGTTAGTCAATCCCAAAAAACTAAATGCCAAATGTTTTCTTTGATATAAGGAGGCTAATATCTCACAGTGAGATAAGGAGAGAAAGCATGGGAGGAATAGACGAACTCTAGATAGGGCAGAGGGGTTGAGGGAAGGGAGGGGGTATGTGGTTATTAATGATGGTGGAATGTGATGATCATTATTATCCAAAGTACAGGTATGAAGACATAAATTGGTGTGAATATACTATGTATACAATCAGAGATATGAAAAATTGTGCTCTATATGTGTAATAAGAATTGTAATGCATTCTGCTGTCATATATAAATAAAAAATTTTAGAGAAATTCAAATAACAATCACATAAATCAAGAAAGCACTAACACATATTTAAAGAAAAAAATTTTTAAATGTACAATAAGAACAAGGACCTGATTTCCCTCCCTTCAATCTATAATGCTATTCTCTATACTGCTCATATATACCCTATCCATACGTATAGTACTAGGTACTGTAATGGATGCTAAGAAATTAAAATATAATTCTCTTAAAGAAGAGAAGAAAAAAGATACTGAAGACTTTTCAGAAGGACTATAAGTCATCATTACCATCCAAAAAAAAAAAGGAATCAAGATAATTTTCAGTTTTGCTGTTGGAAAACTAACTAGACAGACAAGAAGTTCTAGACCAGACACCTAGTTCTGGTTGCCACAAGGAGAGACCACTTTTTAAAAGAACTAGAGATGTAACTCAATAGTAGAGCACTTGCCAAGCCTGTGCAAGACCCTGGGTTCAATCCTCAGTACTATATCTAAAAATAAATAAAAACCTAAATATACGATAATGCCATTAACCCACCAGGAATTAGAAATTCTTTCTGGGATGATTAAAAATTTGACTGTTGAAACTCAAATGTGAAGACTGTTTGAGTTGCTCAGACATGAACTACAAGTACTTGCTAACCACTCTGTGGTAGGATCCAAGATTCATGAACTTCAAGAAACATAGGAGTGAAAAGATGAAAAATACAAGTAAAATAGGGCTTAAAAGAGAAACTTAGGGGACTGAGGTTGTGGCTCAGAGGTAGAGTGCTCGCCTACCATGTGTGAAACACTAGGTTCAATCCTCAGCACCACATAAAAATAAAATATTGTATCCATCTGTAACTAAAAAAATAAATAAATATTAAAAAAAGAGAGAAATTTAGGCAAGAGACTGAAAGCATAAAGCACTAAGAACAGAACCACTTGTATGCCATCCTCAGAAAACAAAGAGCAATGGCTTGACTCGATCTGTATTTTAAAATGATCACTCCAAGTTCAGGAAGAAAATGGGTTGGAGGAGGCAAACTGAAAGGCACAGTGAACAAATAAGATACTATTATTAAAATCTGAACAAGAGTTGACAAATTCCAAAATGTACAAAGATTAGAGAAAAAGATATACAATAGGTAAAATATTTGACACCTAAAATCTCCAAACTATAGCACTAGGAGCTAGGGATGTAGCTTAGTGACAGAGTGCACGTACAGCACACACAAGACCCTGGATTTGATCCCCAGCACCACCAAAATAAAAATTAAAAAATAAAGTATACTACTAGTTGCTGAATTTTTAACAATAATAAAATAACAATAGCACCAGGTGATTAGTAAGCATACCTTACTGACCCAGCACTATTCTACACTCAGTCTTTCCTTTTCTACATCAAACTATGGGAATCACATTCTCCTCAAGTTACAAAATTAATAGCAAGATTTAGAAATACTTTTTAATTACATGCTTTGATCTGGGGAATAGATTTTTTATTACTACTTAAATTTCAAGTTATACAGGCTTAATGAACAATACTTAACATAACCTAAATATATAGACTACTCTAAAGAAAAGCAAAATTTAACAAATAAGATGAACGAGTTTAACAACACAATAAACTAATACACTGAAAGAGTATCAGCTGTTTCCCCTTGTGGCCACATGGCTGACTAGGAACTGTAGCTCAGAATCTACTGTTAACTTGGGCCAGAATCAGTGTACTGCATTTCACTAGCCCAGGAAGATCAAAATTCAAAGTACTGATTGGTCTTGTACCAATGTAAAGTTGAAAAATTGTTAATTCAAACCATAGTCAATTGGAAACAATCTGTATAGATCTTGTTCATTTTTTTTATTTGTTCTAATTATTTATACATTACATGATAGCATTTCAACTCATTGTACACAGATGGAACACAACTTCTCATTTCTCTGGCTGTACAGAATGCAGAGTCACACCATTCGCACAATCATACATGTGCATATGGTAATAATATCCACCTCATTCCACTATCCTTCCCACCCCTACACCCCTGCCCCCATGACCTCTGCCTAATCCAAAGTTTCTCCATTCTTTCCTAGCCCCCCACCACCCCAAATCATGGATCAGCAACCATATACCAGATAAAACATTTGCTTCAACTTCAAACGGTTTGTTAAAGGAGAATAACATGTCTCTCTTTGATTAATTAACTACAGGCTAAACAATATCCTAATTTACACACTCTACATCCTTTAAAGAATAAAGAACATGCTATTTAACACTGCATTTAGGACCTTTTATCATCAGCTCCGTTTACTTTTCAATCTCATTTCATACCAATCTCTCCTGCATATTTCCTACTCCAAACAGCACAGCCCCGTGAGCTGTTTTTTTCTCTCTACCTTTAATTCTCTTTAATCTCTCACTCCTTCATTACTTCATCAAATTAACTCTTCTTCAGCATTCCAGACTTCCTAACTCCACTGTCTGAAGGAAGGTGCCCTGCCTTCTTGTTCTCACATAAACTCCACACATCAGTCAGTGCTGTGTGTGACTATGCTATTAGAGCTTTTACTTATATATATATGTCCTTCCAACTAGACTACCAATACTTCAAGAAAAAATGACCTTAGTTCTTTTGGTATTCCTAGATCCTTGCATAGTACCTGATCAAATAGGTACATAGTAAACATTTACTGAATGAATTATATTTACATAAAATAGGACTGTTTTTAATTTGTTTAAAATATTTACATAATACAGACTGCTAAATGACCCACTTAATATCAAAAACTCTTTTTCATCCATAAATTTTTCCTGTAATAGGAAAACTGCTTGAGTATTTTCTTCATTACAAGTTTCTCAAGGCTATAATATTTATACTTTACAAGCAAAGAACTATAAATCCAAAAGACAATCCTAAAAAATGTCTTCACCTTCCCCAATCTCACTTCCAATGGGATGTCAGGGGGAAAAATATCGTATCAAAAGAAATACATTATTGTACATTATTCATAAAATTCATGAAAATGAAGATAAACAAAACAACAAAATTTCTTCATACCTGTCACATTGTTGCATTATGGAAATTTCTTTGATTATTTCCTGAAGGTCTGATTCAACAGGTACCTGTTTAATTGCAACAACTTGACCAGATTCCTTATGTATTGCTTTAAAAACACTTCCATAAGACCTAAAAAAAACAAGATGTTATTTTTTTCCCAGCAAACACCATAGCTATTAAGTCTACTTGAGTCTTTGTAGTGTTTTCTAGCTTAAAAACACTATTTAAATGCTAAAAAACAAAGAAAATTTAATGAATTAGATTTATTGCTTCAGTTATAAATTTACAGTCATCAAATTAATAAAATGAGTTTCAATTTTTTTATGAATGAAAGAAAAAGACTTACAGTTTGTCAACTCAAATGCAGCATTAAGAAGATATAAATGGAAATTAAAAAGAATGAAAGGTAGATTAAAATATTCAAAGTCTCAAGTTAGGACAAAGGGTAATGTTAAGCACAATAATGCCCAGAATATCAAGTCCCACCTCTATTCGAGATACTAAAGAGCAGCTGAAACCCTCAGCCAAAGTTAGAGAAGCAGGAGCTCTTCAGTCTTCTGGTTCTCCCTGAGTTACCAATACCAACCCAAGGTCTCCTCAGCTCCTTTCACTATTTTTTCCCCCAAGAGAAAGAACACATACTCACAGATAAATGAGAGATAGTATTTAATGGTCACTTGCTGAAAAATAGCCTCTGTTTCAACTCCTGAAACTCTGCCAACTAAATATTCACGTGTTTTAAGCCAGGCACAGCAGCACACAACTGTAATCCCAGTGGCTCTGGAGGCTGAGGCAGGAGGAACATGAGTTCAAAGCTAGCCTCAGCAAAGGCGAAGTGCTACTTTGTGAGACCCTGTCTCACGAGCAACTCAGTGAGACCCTGTCTCTAAATTTAATACAAAATAGAGCTGAGGATGTGGCTCAGTGGTCAAGTGCCCCTGAGTTTAATCCCCAGAACCCTAAAAGAACAACCACCACCAAAAAAAAATTCATATGTTTTAAAAAGTAAAAAAAAAAAATGAGAGAACAACTCATTTTTAATTTAGTATGAAACAGAAAATAAGGATAAAAAATACTATCATTTGTTGAGTTCTTATTGGCAGATACCAGGTACTATGGTAGATGTTTTACATGTATTATCAAATTCATCCCTCCCAATTATGAAAAAATAATATCATCATCATCAAAAGATGGGGAAACAGAATCAGATACCAGTAACTAGCAAATTCAAAATTCAAAGACTTTCTGATTCCAAAAATCATGGTCTTCACACTACATCATTTCCACAGAAGAGAAAAAACAACAAGTCATAGGCAGATCTGGGATGTTTCCTAACATTGGGAACCTATGCAAAATCACTTTCAAACTTACAATCTTTCAAAACAAGTGAAAAAATGACAAGTAGTAAACCAACTATTTAAACAAAATGAATTTGATCCCATCTCCTGTTTCTTTAGCCCCTCCAAAGTACTCCCATTCAATTTTATACTCAAAGTCACTTTTGGATAGGAGTGTGTGTGTGTATGTATCTTCCTTGAAAAGGCATTTTTATGCATATTTCCTCAAAAACTAACATAGAATTCAGTGGTAGATATTCTATTATCAAATAAGCAATACCATCACTCCTTTCTAAGGACTCCTCAGCACTGTAAAAGAAAAGCTGGGAACTCCATTTCCCAGAATCTCCCTGAATGGTTCCTAGTTAAATATCTGCCAGTGAAAAAAACATGCATGAAAGCTGAATGCAAAAAGAAGAAATCATTATTCTCTAGATGTGTTTGTATCAAATACACTGGCAGACATAAGATGCATAGTGGCTTACTGTTGAGCTTCTGATATTCATCACACTGTACAAACTAATTGCCAATTAGTGAAATTTCTGTCATTTCATAATTACTTATTTCTAATGTAATATACTATAATCAGAAAATATGACCTGGAAAAATACCTATATATAAAATTTGTCATTTTTTTTCAGTCTACAAACATACCCCCAAAAATGAAAAATGCAATGTGGAGATAGATAGATCCTTACATTAATTTATATAAGTGTATATATACATATACACACATACAGACATATGTATGCATATATACACACTTATAAATGTAATATATATAATCCATCTTACAGGCAATAACATTCAATATCGCTGTATCTTCTTTTCCTATTATATCTGTCCAATTCAGGAAGAAATACACTGAAATATCCTATACAAGTATAGTTTTATTAGATCCTCCTGATATTACTAATAGCTTTTCTATCATAAGTTTACCTGCTGTGTTATGTGACACAAAAGTTTTGTTATAAATTGTCCTTGATTTCATTACCTAATGTCCCTTTTATTTAGCAGGAACCATTTAACTTTAAGTTATCTAATATAAATTTTAACATTCCTTCTTTGTTTTTTTATTCATTCTCAAGTGATTTTTACAGAAAATATCTTCTTATTTCCATTTTTTGTTTTACATGGAGCTCAGAACATAAAGCTAGCTAGGTTTTACGTTTTTAATTTTCCAACAGTTTATCCTTTAGCAAACTGTTACAATGAGAATTAACATTCAATGAAAAATACCCTAATTTTTTCCTTACATCTTATGTTTAGTTTATTATTTTATATTTTTCCCTTTATTTCCTTTTCCCAGTTCTTGCTAATTTAAGCTGATATTCATACTGTTTTGTACCTTTTATTATTTTACAGGCTTTCTTACATTTTATCATTCCATTAAATACTACCCACTTTTCTCTATGCTCAAAATGCAATATATTAGCTAGGCACAGTGGCACATGCCTGTAATCCCAGCTACTCAGGAGGCTGTGGCAGGAGGATCACAAGCTCAAGGCCAGTCTCAGCAACTTAGGGAGGCTCTCAGCAACTTAGCAAGAGTCTGTCTCAAATATTTTTTTTTTTAATCTTAAAGGGTTGGGGATGTAGCTCAATGGTAATGTGCACCTAGGTTCAATCCCCAGTATAAAAAAAAAAATGCTGTATGTTTCTCTACTATTATTTTGAAATCATGCTAATTATTCCTCCGCTTACACATACTGATTCTTCATCAAGACACTCAATTCATGGTCTGAGGTTGTGGCTCAGTGGTAGGGCACTTGCTTCGCATGTGTGAGGCACTGGGTTTGATCTTCACTACCACATAAAAATGAATAAATGAAATAAAGGTATTCTGTACAACTACAATGGAAAACATTTTTTTAAAAAGACACTCCATTCATATCTACTATTTACCTTTTCCCAAATAAATGGCCCTAACTGTGCCAAAGAGTTGGACCGATGTCACTTGCCTAACAAAGTCAAAATTGTTAAAGCATATTAATGAGCATGCCTATGAGATGAACTAATAAATCTTTTTGGAAATCACTTCAAAGCACACTTCTAGCTTTACACACACACACACACACACACACACACACACACACACACGAACAGCTTCTCTGAAAGATACTATTACATGGTCTAACACAATCTGATCTTTAAAATTCCATATTAATTGCCAGATTTACTTGTTATACATAGTCAATTCAAACAATATACTCTACTTGAAAGGTTAATATAGTTTTTATAACAGTTATATAATTATCTAAATATTACTTTCATATTTTTTATACTTACCCTTCTCCAAGCTTCTCTAATACATCAAAAACTTCTTCAGGCTGCTTAGTCAAACTGTCTTCACTTAGCTTTTTTAGCTTACTGAAAAGAAAAAAAAAGAAATGTTTTCCTTAAGACCTTTTAAAATATTTTTTGTTTTTAATAGGCAAAATAATCAGATGGCTTAAAAATCAATAAATATAAAAAGGTATACAGTGAACATTCTCCTTCTACACTGTTTCTTGTGTACCTAGAAACATCCCAAAACATAATCTTTTTATTAGTTTTTATGAAACTTTCATATAAATATGAATATGTATTTTTAATTCTACCCCTTTTGAACATACATACTATTTTGTTCTATTATTTCCATTTAACAATATAGCGTCATGTGTCACTTAACAATGGAGATACATTCTGAGAAATGTATCACTAGGCAATTTCATCACAGTACGAAATTCATAGAGTGTCCTTACACAAACAGATAGCAGAAACTATTAAACATAGAGATCATTTAGTACATATAAATGGTATGACTTATTACTACTTGAGCCATGATGAATAAAACAACATCGGAAAATGATATAATCAAGAGACATGGTCAACAGGAGACATGAGGTTGCTGTCAGTATAATATGGCATACAGTTTTACGCTAAACTTCTTTTTATAAGTAGAAGTATACTCTAAAATAATAGCCGGGCGCAGTGGTGCATGCTTATAATCCCAGGGGCTGTCTCTAAATAAAATACAAAACAGGGCTGGGGATGTGGCTCAGTGGTTGAGTGTCCCTGAGTTCAACATCTGGTACCAAAAAAAATAAAAAGTAAAAAATAAATAAAGTAATAAAAGTATAGTACAGTAAATACATAAACTGGTAACATAATCGTTTATTATCATTAACAAGTATTGTATACTAAACATTTGTATGTTATTACATTTTTATAGTTAGTGTACAACAATTTATTTACTCAAGCATTGCCACAAACACATGAATAATGTGTTGTACTATGAGGTCACAGTGTCTATGATGTCACTAAGAAATAGAAATTTTTCATCTCTGTTATACTCCTGTGGGACTACCGTGACATATACAGTATGTTACTGACTGACACATCATCATGCAGCACATTGACCTTACTGACAAACAAACATATAAGCATAATCATAATAATAATTTCAAAATCATTATTATAATCTTATAGAAATTATTAAAATTGCTGATTACATCATATATTTTAATTGTAAGTTATATAAATATGTATATGTATAGTAGTTCCTCTCCATATCATATTGCTTTCCACAGCTTCAGTTACCCAAGGTCAACAGGAATACAAACATGTTAAATGAAAAAGTCTAAAAATAATCAATTCATAAGTTTTGAATTACACACTACTCTCAGTAGCATGAAGAATTTCACCTCCAGACTGAAGTGAAGAATTTTCACTTCCAGACTGTGAATCATCCCTTTGTACAATGTACATATGCTGTGTATGCTACCTGCCTATTAGTCACTGAGAGTCATCTTGGTGACAGAACAAAAAGTATATGTTCAAATAAAAATTTATTTCTCAGACTAGGATTGTGGCTCAGTGGTAGAGCACTTGCCTAGCATGGGGGGCCCGGGTTCAATCCTCAGCACCACATAAAAATAAAGGCATTGTGTTGTGTCCATCTAAACCTAAAAAATAAATATTTTTTTTTTAAAGTATTTCTCATGGTTCTGAGGGCTGGAAGTCCAAGATTACAAGCCCAAAAGATTTGGTGTCTTGGGAGAGTGTACTTTCAGATTCACAGAATGGCATCTTCTTGCTTCTTCCCAGGGTAGATGGAGGAGGCAAGGGAGCTTGTTGGAACCTCTTTTATAAGAACACTAATTCCATTATGGGGATGATCAGGATCTAATCACCTCCTAATATCATCACCTTGAGAGTTAGGATTTCAACATACAAATTTAAGGAGAGACCCATCTAGACTAAGTATCTTGTGTCTTCCTTTTTCTAGGCAGCTAATTGAGTGACTTGTCTAAGATTATACAGTTAATTTTTGCAGAGCCAAAATTCTAGCAGCCGTAATGTCTTTTTCAATGCTATCTACCCATTAAATTAAACCTGTTTCATTGAGGCCTTCGTCACTCCTCCTTATGTAAATTAGAATCATTCTTTTTCTGTTTTATACTGTGTCTGGACCATTTATAGTTATGACAATACCATCTTACTTATGGGGGGGTTTCCTGTTTACTGTGTTTTTATCTCCCTGAGGATAAAAACTTATCATGGCTCATTATGGTTGCACCCACCACCAGCACTGAACATACTGCCTTGTATATTACTGTATTCAATAAACACTGATGAACTTGAAAACAAAAGTCTATGTTCAGCCTGGTGCATGTCTGTAATCACAGGGGCTAGGGAGGCCGAGGTAGAAAAATCAAGAGTTCAAAGCCAGCCTCAGCAACTTGGCAAGGTCCTAAGCAAGTCAGCAAGACCCTCTCAATAAAATATTTTTAAAAAGGGCTGTGGGTGTGGCTCATGATTGAAAAGGAAGAATCATAATGGACAATAGTGAAATTCAGAACTTAATCACAAACTATTTTGAAAATGTATACTCTAATGAAGATCTTGAAGACATCATCAAATTTCTAAAAACATATTACCACTGAATCAGGAGGATATATACAATCTAAACACAGCAATTTCAAGCAAAGAAATTGAAGATGCCATCAAAAGCCTACCAATCAAGAAAAGCCCAGGACCAAATGGATTCTCAGCCAAGTTCTATCAGACCTTCAAAAAGAACTAACACCAATGCTCCTCAAATTATTCCATGAAATACAAGGAGGGAATCCTTCCAAACTCATTCTATGAAGCTAGTATCACCCTGATACCAAACAGACAAAGTCACCTCAAGGAAATAAAACTTCAGACCAATATCCCTGATGAACATAGAAGCAAAAATTCTTAATAAAATATTGGCAAATCACATACAAAAACATATTTTAAAAAATAGTGTATATGATCAAGTGAGGTTCATCCCAAGGATGCAAAGTTGGTTCAACATATGGAAATCAATAAACATAGTCCATCACATCCATAGACTAAAGGACAAGATCACATGATTATCAAAATAGATGCAGAAAAAGCATTCAGCAAAATACATCATCCACTCATATTCAAAACGCTAGATAGTAGAAACAACTCAACACTGTAAGAGCTATATATGCTAAACCCAAGGACAACATCATTTTAAATTAAAGCACTGCCTCTAAAAACTGGAACAAGACAGGATGTCCTCTTTCACCACTTTCATTCAACATCTCCTTGGAATACTAGCCACAGCAATTATACAAAAGAAAGAAATTAAAGGGCTACAAATAGGAAAAGAAGAACTCAAACAAGCCCCATTTGTGGATGACAGATTCTCTATTTAGAAAACCCAAAAAAATTCCACCTGAAAACTTTTAGAACTCATAAATGAATTCAGCAAAGTAGCAGGATATAAAATTAACAACCATAAATCAAGTGCATTCATACACATCAGTGATAAAAAAAAAAACAAATTAGGAAAACTATTCCATTCATGATAGCCTAAAAAAAAAAAAAAAAAAAAAAAAAAAAACCACTTGGGAATCAATCTAACAAAAGAAGTGAAAGACCTGTACAATGAAACCTACAGAACACCAAAGAAGGAAACTGAAGAAGACCTTAAAAGATGGAAAGACCCATGTTCACGCATAGGCAGAATTAACATTGTCAAAATGGCCACACAATCAAAAGATTTAATGCAATTCCTATTTAAATCCCAATGACATTCTTTGTAGAAAGAGAAAAGACAGTCATGAAATTCATTTGGAAAAATAAAGAGACCCAGAGTAGCCAAAGGAAACTTTAGCAAGAAAAGTGCCAATAAACAGAAGGAAGTAGAGACTAAAATGCTAAGTGAAATAGGCCAATCCCAAAAAACTGACGACCTGGAATGCTCTCTGATATGCGGATGCTAACCCAAAATAAGGGAGTGGGGGGAGTTCACTGAATTAGACAAAGGAATAGGAAAGATAATAGAATGAACCAGACACAACTTTCCTATGTTCATATCTGAATACATGACCAGTGTAACTCCACATCATGTACAACCACAAAAATGGAAAATTATACTCCATGAATGTATATCACAATACATTCTACTATCATGTATAACTAAAAAGAATAATTTAAAAAAAAAAAAGAACACATGGAAGCCAGTTCTGTGGTAAATATGTGAATCCAAGCTGTTCAGTAGGGTCCCAAGTTCAAGGCCAGCCTGCACAATTCAGCAAGACCCTGTCTTAAAAGAAAATGGAAGAAGGACTAGGGATGTAGCTCAGAGAGCACTTTGTCTAGCATGCACAGATCCTGGATTTAATACCCAGTACAGGAAAAAAAAAAAAAGGAAAACCACACAGAACATTCTCCAAATTAAAACCATAGGTTAAACCAAAAAACAGTTTAAGATGACTCTAATTATACAAGTATCATCACCATGGAATGAAACCAGAAATCAATACCAGCAAGAAACAGAAAAATCCACAAATATCTAAAACTGATACAACTCAATCTTAATCTCTTAAACAACCAACAAGGAAAAAATCACTAAGATTTAAGAAAAATCTCAATACAAATAAAAATGAAAACACATCATACCTAAGCTTATGAGATGGAGCTAAAGCAGTACAAAGAGGAAATGTTATAGCAGTAAACACATGAAAAATGAATAAACAAACTTACTTTAAAAATTAAACTTAATAAGAAAAAGGGAAGGTAATAATGAAGATGAAAGGAGATATAAATGAAATAGAAAACAGAAAAAAATAAATTCAACCAAGAGTTAGTTTTTGTTAAAAAAAAAAAAAAATTAACCCACCCTAGTGAGACGAAGAAAAAAAAACCAGAAAACTCAAATAACTAAATTGGGAGCAATACAACTAATTGCACGCGGGAAAGGATAATGTTAAGAACTATCCGAGCTGGGCATGGTGGGGCACACCTGTAATCCCAGCAGCTTGGGAGGCTGAGACAGGAGGATTACAGGTTCAAAGCCAGCCTCAGCAACGGCAAGATGCTAAGTAACTCTGTGAAACCCTGTCTCTAAATAAATACAAAATAGAGCGGGGATGTGGCTCAATGGTTGAGTGCTCCTAAGTTCAATTCCCAGTACCAAAAAAAATTTTAAATTTTTAAAAAGAACTATCTATCAACAAATTAGATAACCTAGAAGAACTGGATAAATTCCTAGAAATATATAATCAACCAAGACTAAATCATGTAATCATGAAGGAAAAAAATTATATATGAAAAGTCCTGTAATTATTAAAGAGATTGAAACATTAATCAAAAACTTTCAACAAAGCCCCAAGTAGTTATATTCACTGGAGAATTCTCTTGAAAATTTGAAGGAAAATTAACATCAGTCCTCCTCAAATTTTTCCTAAGAATTCAAGAGAAGGAAAGATTTCCTTATTCATTTTGTGAAGACAGCATTATTCTGACACTAAGACTGGACAAGGACTCAAAATCACTGTTATATATACACTAACATGGCTAAAATTAAAGACCAATTCTCAGCAAGGATATGGAAGTAGAAGATCTCTTATATGTGGCTGTTGGAAATGCAAAAGTAAATAGCTATCCTAGAGAAGTGTTAGCATTTCTTCTAAAGTTATACAACCCAAGATTTCCACTCCTAGGTGTTTATCCAAGGAAAACGAAAATACATCTTAACCAAAGACACAAATATTCACAGGACCTTATTCCTAACAACTAAAAACTGAAAAGAAAAAAAAATCCAAAGTCCACTAACTGGTAAATGAATAAACAAAACTATGATAAAATCATTACTGCTCATCAGAAGGAGCATTTGTTTTATGTATATTGTACCTCAATAAAATTAACTCTGCAAAAAAGTATCTAGACTTAGTGGTAAGGAAATTACTGGTGATGGCAGCAAGAGCAATTTAGTGGAGCTGTGAAGGTGGAAACTAGACAGTAATTGTGGGAAGCAGTGATGTGGATCAAGGTGTCTGATAGCCTTATTGTTGTGGTGTACTTGCACTGGAATTCTCCCTATGCAAAAGTACAGGGTTAACATTTGCCAGTTACTATGCCAACGGCCCTGGGTCTCTCTGGGCAAACACCCAGGGATATCAGTTCTGACCTTGAAACTCAGATGCTGACTCCTTGGGATAGAAGATTCTGAGCATAGCATGATAACCCTAATGTCTCATCCATGCTATGACCTACAAGCCTGCCTGCTTTGCAGAAACTTTCTCATAAATAAACTTTTGATGATAAAACTGATATAAATAACATGTGGAGCCAGGTCTGGGTCACTGTTCTCAATCAGAGTTCAGTATCCCACTTTTCTCTCTATAAATGTTTGTGGGTTTTTCTTAATCCTCCATTGCCCCTGGCTGGTAACAGGGCACCCAAACAAGGACCAAAAACAGGGGAACTTCTCTTTGATGATTAGATGAGGGGACAATTCTGAAGAACACCGTCATTTTGGGAAAGTAGCACAGTACAGTCAGGTGTAAAACATGGAACATACAGAATCCAAAGAAAGGGATCTCTGTGTTGCTTTGCTTAAATCAAGGAAGACACAGTTGTCACAGATTTTAAAATTTGTTACTAAAACTAAGCCCTGGTTTCCTAAAGAAATATAGAGACATAGAAGAGACTTAGTAAAAAGCCACATGATAGGTATACAGCTGAAGACACAAACAAGGCACCTGTGGCTACTTTTACTTTATGGTCTTTTGTGCGAGACTCTCTCAACCCATCTCATGAAAGTGTGATACAGGAGATTGGGGTTGTGGTTCAGCGGTAGCCCGTTTGCCAGGCATGTGTAAGGCACTGGGTTTGATTCTCAGCACTGCATATAAAAAAAAATAAAGGTCTATCAACAACTAAAAAGAATATTAAAAAAAAAGAAAGTGTGATATGGCCAGCTTCTGACATGATTCCTGGCCTTAAAAACACCTATAATGATTATAAACTGTTAACAACAAGTCCGACATGCTGACAGCACCTATCCCTCCCCAACTGGAGCCCTTGCCTCCTTCGAGTAAACAGGAACTGAAGGCAGGGAGTCTAACCAGGACAAAATTAAAATTATGAGTATACAGATCAGCACTGTTGTCATTGCTGCAACAGAGTCTCCAGACAAAACATAAACTATAGCACCACACTTTAAGAGAATAATTTTACAAAAGAAGAAATAGTTTTAACAACAGCCTTGGGGCTGGGATTGTCGCTCAGTGGCAAAGCGCTTGTATGAGGTACTAGGTTCAATCCTCAGCAGCACATAAAAATAAATTAAAGGTATTGTGTCCATCTACAACCAAAAAATATATTTTTAAAAAATATTCTCCTTGCTTCTTAGTTTCTTTAGATCTCTTATCTCTCCTAGACTTAAGATGTAAATTACACAGCTTTTAAGATTACAAGAATTATAGAAAAATCAGTTAAGACAAAAAGAGAAAAATTGTCCCCTTTAAATTCAAGCCACTTCAGCTTGGCTGCTGATCTTGTTTACCTCTAGTATTCTGCCACACCACTTTCCTAACAAATTCCTCCCTAAATGCTATAGCAAAGCGAAAAACAGAATGAACTGACTCTAAACTAAGCTAAAAGTGCACTTTGATTTGATAAAGGTGTTCTACGTGATCTTTTACTAAAGTATTGTGGTCCATAATTTTTTCTAGAACTCCTGTTTTTTAAAATTCTCTATTTTTGAGTTCATGGTTTTATGGTGAATTCACATTTAATCTTGTGCTCCTAAAGAAGTAAGGAGAATATTTTTTTAAAAATATATTTTTTGATTGTAGATGGACACAATACCTTTAATATATTTTTATGTGGCGCTGAGGATTGAACCTAGTACCGCATTTTTCTGATCCATGTTTACACTTTGTCTTTGTTCAGAGACCAATTTTTCTAGGGTTACCTTTGAAATCCAATAAAAAAAAATTCTTTTCACTAAATCCTAAAAAGGACATAGACATGGTGATGTTGGGGGTAGATCTGATAGCCATCAAGGACAAATGTTAGCTGTTTGAACCTTTGCTTTCAGTGATCATCCTGGCATTTCCAACTGTACAGGCCTGCCCTATATTTAAGTCATAATATAAAAGTCTGATGAGCTCTATATTAATTTCAAACAGGTTAAATTTAAAACTTAAATAACATCTATAACATTGTCTCCTACCTACTTTTTTTATAAAAAGTTATAGAATCTTTGTTTCCTGTTTATTTTGTGTATGTGTGCACACCTGTATATTATGTCATTGAGTCTACATATGTGCTTTAGTCTATATATCGTGTACATGGTATCAAAATTGGCATATAAATGAGCACTCATAAATTAAAATTTAAATAAGAAATGGATCCAAATATTTTTTGGTTTATGTGGCTTAAAAAAAAAAGTTCAGTTTGGACTGGGTAAATAGATAAAAAATAAAGATGTCTTCAAAATTACTAACTCACGCTTTTCTACACGGTTAGACAATAAAGTATTGGTTTCTATAAAATGCCTAAGATGTAACATCGATTACTTTTAGGATTTTTCTTTAGCAAAAAAGAAATGACTAGCACTGTTAACTATATAGATTTGCATCATCTTGGTTTATGTAGTTAAAAATAAGTAAATTAGATTCAGCACAAATGAGATTTTCATTTTCTTTGTTTCTGTGTCTTCACCAAAAACAAGGTTGTTAAGAGTTAAGATTCAGGCTGGGGATGTGGCTCAGTGACAGAGCGTATAAAAGGATTAGTTGGGCTAATCCACATGCCTGGCAGGTGACTTTTGCTAATTTTTCTGGCCAAGGAAAAACTATACATCAAGTCACTTCCAACTACTTAGCCACTTAGCTACAGAGCTAGACCATGCTCCAGAAGTTAAAACTGATAATTCTCTGGCTTATACCAGGTCTTCTTTTCCACAGTTTTGTAATAAAATCATATTGATCACTAAACAGGTATCCCTTATAATCCTCAAGGCCACACCATTGTAGAGTGAGCTCACCTGTCCATTAAGTTACAATTACAAAAACAAAAAAGGGGAGATAACCCCCACAAATTGTTTGAATCAAGCTCTGTTTTAAATTTTTTTAACTGTAATGCTGAAGGCTGTGGTTGTGGCTCAGCAGTAGAGTGCTTGCCTAGCAGTGAGTGCTTGCCTAGCAATTGCAAGGTCCTGGCTTCGATCCTCAGCACAAGAAAGAAAAGAAAGAAGTTTAAATGATATCTGGGATGAATTAGTAAAATATAAGAAGGGTGAAGCTACAAGATGACAAAAGAGACAATGAGTAAATCCTGTCCCTGAGACAATGAATAAACATATGTCCAAAGCACATGTGATGAATATGCTTTAACCTCAGAGTTGTTAAGAACACCTCTCAAGATTATAATAGTATGAAAGGATAGGCAGAGTTACAGATAAGACTATAGGTTGGTGGGAGCCAGCTGAGGGGTTCTTTCATATATTGGTTTGTATTTTTTTTATGAAGTAAGAGAGTTATTTTATCTGTTGTAAGGAAGTCAAAAATCTCACATTTGAAGATATATGACTATATTTGAAATAGCCAGAGTATAGAGTTAAAAGAAAGAAAGAAAGAAAGAAAGAAAGAAAGAAAGAAAGAAAGAAAGAAAGAAAGAAAGAAAGAAAGAAAGACCTTAACCTCACAAAGGTTAGCAGGATTACTAAATAGAAATGCAGGCCTTGTTGAAGGTAAGAGACCACAATTATAAAATGACAATCTTTGAGATGGTGTATTTTCTTTACTGTTGATCAAAAATCCCAATTAGGCAAAGAGAGTAATCTGTCCAGAGTTAGAACTTTACCAGGCAGGTGCTATAGAAGAATAATGATATAAGAAAGTTAAAAATATTGAAAAAAGAATGGTTGAAAAATAACATCAGTCAGAGACAGAAATAAAAATATGGGGTGAGGGTGGAGACTGGGGTCACAGCGAAGTGGGAGAGCACTTGCCTAGTATGTGTGAGGCACTGGGTTCAATTCTCAATACCTCATATAAATAAATAAAATAAAGGTCCATTGGCAACTGTGTGAGTGAATGTGTGAGTGTGTGTATGTGAGTGTGTGTGTGTGTGTGTTATTTTTTTTAAAGGGAGGAGGCCAATGAGCAGGGAGAAAGAATGAAGTGCAAAGATATTATGTACCAGAAAAAGAGCACAGTCCTATCAGAATTAAAAAACCATCTCTTAAATTTTCAAAAAACAAAAATTGACAATTGTGCCTCAGAAATCAAAAATGCTTCATGTCCTTCAAACTTAAAAAAAAAAACAACTCAAATTGAACCAGTTATGGAGGCAGCATTATTATTAACAATTCTCTTTAATATTAAGTGAAAAGTAATCTAATCACTACATACTTCCTCAGGAGTTATAAAGTTTGCTTCAAAGTAAGCTCATACTCTGGCTCACTTTAAACAAACAAATCATAGGTTCCCCCAAATTAATCCAGTAAATACAATGAATATTTTCTATTAGTCCACAGATCTTATTTTCTCAGTATGTAAAACAATTGATATGTCAATTGCCTAATTTAACAGTCAAAAAGAGTGTCTCTGGAGCATTTATCAAGTGAAAACACATGATTTATTTTGGTAAACAATTCATGTTTTATGTCATTGTGTCTTTATTTCCTCTTTCTCTTTCTGGTGTTTAAATAATCTCTTCAGTTACAGTTTAATTTAAAATAATTTTTGTATTGTCTACTTTTTAAAATTTTTGTAGTTCAAAAAATTCTCATAATTAAAAGTAATCTAGAGATTCAAGATGGGGAGCTAGGGTAAGGCTACATTCCTAGTCTCTCTGTGACCTGAGATTCAAGTAGGATTACTGCAACTCTGCAAGGTGGGTCAAAGAGAGATTGCACTAAAACTCAATACTGGACAGTCAGAGTGTCTTGGACACTCAGAAATTTGGGTACATTAAACAAAGAAGAAAGAATATATTGAACCCAAGCCTGTTGCAGCAGCACCCGTATCGGCACTGATTCAGCACCAAAGAAGGAAAAACACAGAGAAACACAACAAACAAACAGATTTAGTACAGGGACCCCGAGATAAGAAGAGCTGCATGCCCTTAGCTGATCCAGAGGCTGCACTGTACACTGGGCATAAAGAGTGCCCCATTTTCCCAAGTGGCTATGCAGAGCTGAAGTGGGGGCCATCCTGAGGTGGCCATGCTGCAGCTGCTGCTATGGAAGCTAAGAGATCCAAGCAAAGATTTTACACAATCCTCACATCCATCTGCCACAGGACCTAGGGTATACTCAGAATAATGAGAGTAACAGGCACAGAGAACATATACCCAGGTGGGTTTAAGTTGGAAAAGCAAAACAGAGCCTAACTCACTTTCCCCTGAGTCTGGTGGCTCAAAAGACCAGCTGAAGCAGGTTGAGAATCTGAACAGGAGTATGAATACACTCAGGGTCTAAGACCAAGAAGCCTGGAAAGGCTGTGTTCATGGGCAGGAGAGGTGATGAAGTACTGGCTCCCCTGCCTCACGAATAGAATCCTTTGGAGGGCTCCTGAGATCCAAATTCCCAGAAGAGATCTGCAATTGCCAGTCCCTAGGGTGTGTTGATCTAATCTCTCCAGATCAATCAGAACCCAACAAAGCCCCTGAAGCCTAATTAGACCCAGCACCACTATCAGAACTCCACTCACAGATCCTAATTAGAATGTTATAATCCATGTATATATGTCAAAATGCACTCTTCTGTCATGTATATCTACAAAGAACACAACAACAACAAAAAAAGAACTCCACTCACAGAACTCTGCAGCACCCCAACATAAGAATACATTGGCCTGGACTGTGCAGGGAAAATTTCAGCTGACAGTACTTCCCATCTCATCCTACCTTTACTGGAAAGAAGGAAAGCTGAGAATTTTTGAACTCCAACTGGCAATTCGGTGAGCAACACAAAAAGAAGGAGGGTTTAACAACCCTCAGCCCTTGCTCTCCCACTCATTACATAACTCAAGAAGAAACAGAAAGACAGTCACACAGACAGTGATTATCTATTCTGATTGACTATTTTGACGACCCTTGTGTAAACAATTCCTTTTCATTAAGAATTATTTCTTTTATTTTTATTGTTTTTGTGTGTGTTTATTGTGCTGACTGATGAATGAACAGATATACATATATTTGTTTCTCTTTATCATTTTAAATTTTCATATTTTTAAAATGTAGCTATTTTCCTTGCCTTTTGAAAGTTAGGGCTTTTGATTAGCATATTTGGGTTTTGTTTTGCATTGTTTTTCATTTATGTTTTCTCTTTCTCTCTTTTCCTCTGCTAATAGTCAAATTCTAGGTTCTTTCACTTTGTTACTTCTTTCTTGTCTTTTCTTACAACCATCAGATCCTACATCTCTTCTGAATTCTCTCAGTTCACTTTTTGAAACTGGAAACTCTTTTCTACCTTTCTATCACTTTTCTATTAATTATGTTCTTACTATCTTTTAGCATTAATTGGCTTATATAACACTGATCCCTACCATTAATAGTGTTGCAGTTATTACTGCTGTGGAAGCCATAGTTGACACCTGATGTTTGCTTTAATGTCAGATATCATAGTTACTTTTTGTGTTTGCTGATGGCAACTGCTGACCCTACCATTTCTGAGTTTTGTAGCAGTTAACATTGTGGATGTCACAGTAGGAACCAAGTATTTAATGTTGTATATTATTTGCATTGATATTACTGTTTGTTTCTCCCTATTCTGTGAGGTACTATGAGGACACTGTAAGTTCACAGGGTAGAAACTCTGAACTAAACTCAACCAAAAGACAGTACACCTCGCTCCAAACACAAATTAACGACAATCTTCAGCTAGACTTTAATGAATAGAAGAGACAAAAAATCCAAACTAACTACCAGCCCCAAGTTAAAACACCTGGGAGCGGGGCCCCTGGTCCCACCTACCGACATTCATTGCTATAGCAAAAACAGAGAAGTAACACAGAAGCAGTAGACACCACACCTATGACGGGGTCTCCATCCATATTGTTGGGTGTGTGGGAGACTCCCCGCTAAAGTTAAGTCTCTGACTTGCGAGAAGAACATCACGTAATCCCTTACCCCCCCCCTCTTCTCCGAAGAGCACCAAGGTGAAGAGCGCCAAATTCAAAAGTGTTCTCAACCAATCCCCATGGGACACAGTGTCCAAGTGTCTGCTCGCCCTTTCCTGAGTTACCCTGCCAATCAGCACCCGCCACATCGCCTACCCAACTCTTCTTAAGCCAAAGGGCTCTCTGCCCTCTTCATCTTCTTTCCCTCCTCTTTCTGCTCTCTTTCTCTATTCTCTGCCCTCCTCCTCTCCTCTCTCTGCCTCTCCTTTTCTTCCCCTTCAGGCAGCCCCCCAATAAAATCTCTTGGTTGAATCTCCGTCTTGGGTGAGTCACTCGCCTTTTACATATCACTCTAGAACACTTCAACAATTAAATACTGTGCCCTAAAACAGCCCATACATAAGAGTGGAAGAGAATCTCTTCCAACAGATGCATAAAACCCAACACATGAATACAAGAAATAGGAAAAAGAAAGCTAACACAACAATTTCTAAAGGCCATAATTCACTAGCAAATGACCCCAAAAAATATTAAAGTGGATAAAATATCAGATAAGGAATTAAAAAAATAATGATCAACAAATTACAAGAGAACACACAAAAAACTGAAGGAATTAAGTTAGCACAGAATATGAATGATAAATTCAATAAGGAGATAGAAATATTAAAAAAGAACCAAACAAATATTGGAAATGAAAGAAACAATAAATCAAAATAAAGGTTCGATTTAAAGTCTAATAGAGTAGGCCATGCTAAAGACAGAATCTCAGAGCTAGAAGACAAAGTGATCGGCCTTGAACTGGATGTATTAACAATGACAGTATTAAGGAAAAAAAAAAGTAACCATGATAATAATATACAAGAATTCTGGGAAAACATGAAAAGACCGAATTTAAGAATCTCTGGAACTGATGAAATGGATAAACTCCTTATGGAAATAATAACAGATGATTTTCCCAACCTTCAGAGTGAAAGGAACATTCAGACACAGGAGGCATTCAGAACCCCAAATAGACAAATCAAAATAGAACCTCTCCATGACACATTATAATTAAAATGCCTAACATACAAAAGGATAGATTTTTAAAAGCCTCAAGAGAAAAAAACATCAAGTCACATTTAGAAGCAAGCCAATTAGAGTCTACTGATTTCTCAAAACAAACTCTACTAGCCAAAAGGGCTTGGAACAATGTGTGCCAAGACCTAAAAGAAACTGTCAAGTAAGACTGCTGTAACCAGCAAAGTATCATTCAAAAATTGAAGATGAAATAGAAACCTTCCAAAATAAGCAAAACCTAAAAGAATTCATGACTACTAAGCAGCACTACAGAACTTAAACAAATATTGCACACAGAAGAAATAAAAAGCAAACCTCAGAGCTCACAAAAGAACAAATCTCATTTGAATATTACCTAAGCAAATGAAAAACAGCACCAAATTAAACACAATGTGTAAATCAAAATGGCATCTCTCCATAATAACACTGAAAGTAAATGATCTCAACTCTCCAATTAAAAGACACAGACTGGAAGAATGGATTAAAATGTAACACCCAACTATATGCTGTTTGCAAGAAATACACCTTACAGGCAAAGACAGTCACAGGCTAAGAGTGAAAAGATGGAAATTAATATACTATGCAAGTGGAGCCTGGAAATAAGCAGGAATAGCTTATATCTAACAAAGCATATTTCACACCAAAATTAATAAGAGACAAAGAAGGTCCCTTTATATTTGTGAAGGGAATAATCCAAGAATAATAAATATTTATGCCCCAAATGTGCATTAACTAATCACATAAAAGAGAAAGTACTCAAAGGAAGTCCCAGATAGACCCCAGTACAAAACTGGTTTCAACACATCTCTCTCATTATTAGATAAGTCACACAGACATAAACTCAGTAAAGACTCTTTGGACTCAAAAATACTATAAAGCAAATGGACCTAACAGACATCAATAGAATATTTCATCCAACAACAGGGAATACATTTTCTTCTCAGAGGCACATGGAACCTTCTCCAAAATAGACAATATTTTTTGCCACAAAGCAACTCTTAGCAAACACTAAAAAAAAGATAGAATTCCTTGCATCTTACCAGATCATAATGAAATGAAATTAGAAATCAACACCAAAAAAACCTACCAAAACTATATAAACACACAGAAATTGAACAATACTCTTTTGAATGATGAATGAGCAAGAGAAAAAAACCAAGGGAGAAATTTTAAAATTCTTTGACCCAAATATGAACAGTGATACAACATACCAGAACCACTGGGACACTACTGAAGGTAATTCTAAGAGGAAAGTTTATAGAAATGAGTGGCTATATAAGAAAATCAGATCCCAAATAAAAACCTACTCATGAAATCTCAAGACCCTTAAGAAAGAAGTACAGGGGGGGCTGGGGATGTGGCTCAAGTGGTAGCGCGCTCGCTGGGTTCGATTCTCCACACCACATAAAAATAAAATGAAGATATTGTGTCCACCTAAAATAAAAAATAAATATTTTTTAAAAAGAAGTAGTACAAGCCAATTCCAAAACCAGTAGAAGGAAGGAAAGAATTAAGATGAGAAGCAGAATCAATAAATTTAAGAATTTGAAAAAAAATACAAGGGATTGATGAAACAAAGATTAGATTATTTGAAAAGATAAACACTATTGATAAGCCCTTGACCAAACAAACAAAAAGAAAAAGGGAGAAAAACCAAAATAGTTAGAGATGAAAGAGGAGAAATCATCACAGACATCTAAGAAATTCAGTAGATCATTAGGGACTTTTTTGAAAGTTTATACTCAAATGAATTGGAAAACCTAGAAGAAATGGATAAATTTTTAGACAAATGTTATCTGCCAAAACTGAATTAAGAGGACATAGAAAACTTAAACAACCAGTAAAATGTTGAAATACAAGTAGGAACAAGAAGCCTTCCAACAAAGAAAAGCCCAAAATAAGATGGATTCTCAACTGAATTCTACCAATCCTTTGAATAAGTACTATCAATAATCCTCAAATTATTACACAAAGGGAACACTTCCAAATTCTCTAAAGCCAATATCTATCACACACCAAAACCAGATATGGACACATCAAGGAAAGAAAATTACAGACCAATAAAATATTAATAAATTGTGCTTAACAACACATTAATAAGATTTTTATACCATAAACAAGTAGGTTTTACTCTAGGGATGAAAGGATGGTTAAATACACACAAATCAGTAAATATAATTCATCACATTAACAGAATTAAGGGGGAAAAATTATGTGATAAATCTCAATAGATGTCAAGAAATACACTACCCAGCAGTAATCTCAGTTACCAGAGTAACTGTCACAGTATCAGATACTCATGTTCAAGTAACCTGTAGTTTATTAAAAAGTAGCCCTACAAGACCAACCAATAAAGAAATGGAAATCAAATCCACAATGAGATACTGTTTTATACTCTTTATGATAGCTTTCATTAGAAACAAATAAACCAACCCAGAAAATAGAAAGTGCTGGTAAACATATGGAACACTTGGAGCTCTTCTGTATTGCTAGTGGGAACTAATGCTGAAAACAGTACGGGGAACCCTTAAAATATTAAACATGGCCTAGCAGCTCAGGAGGCTGAGGCAGGAGGATCATGTGTTCAAAGCCAGCCTCAGCAACAGCAAGTCACCAAGCAACTCAGTGAGGCCCTGTCTCTAAATAAAATACAAAATAGGGCTAGGGATGTAGCTCAGTGGTCCAATGCCCCTGAGTTCTATCATTGGTACCCAAAAAATTAAAAAATAACTATTATAAATGTAACACTGTTATATTTATACAGGCATAAATAGCCTCTGAAATTCCAATTAACTTTGGAAATACCATGAGTCCCATGTAGGTAATGCTCCAAATGACAATTAAAAAAAAAAAAAAAAAAAAACACCTTGGGAATTTCATGGGCTTTTTTTTAGTTGTAGTTGGATTCAACGCCTTTATTTATCTATATGTGGTACTGAGGATCAAATCCAGAGCCTCATATGTGGTAGGTGAACACTCTACTGCTGAGCCACAACCCCAGCCCCTCAAAAAATTTTTTTTCAAGCATTAACTAGTACATTTATTTTTAATTCCCACTGGAATTTTATGGAATTTCTTGCTCAATCTGATTCTTATTTCTTGTTGTTTATTTTGTTGATAGTACTGGGGATTTAACCCAGGTCTCTTTCCTCTATTGTTATATAAGACACTGAAAATGGAAATTACCAATTGTGTTACCCAGATAAATACTTAATTTTATTTATTCAAGGCACACACACACACATTAAAAAAAAAATACAAGAGGGGCTAACATCAAAACTAAAGGCACAATATTTGACATTTAAATTCTACAATTTCTCATTTTACGCTTTGGAGTAGATTTATAAAGCAGTCTTCAATTTCCCTTGACATTTTCTTTGTTTGTACACAGATATTTTTATGTATACAATGACAAGAAAGATGAAATGTTCTACCTAAAAAAATAAGGCCTGAAAGCTGGCTTCATGGAAAGTGGTGGTGTATTATTTTCTATATCTTTTTTGTTTAAGAAAAGAAGACACTAGGTCGCCTCAAACAAAACTGAGAAAGTGCTGGGAACAGTGACACATGCCCATAATCCCAGAGATTAAAGAGGCAGTAAAATCACAAGTTCGAAGTCAGCCTTGGTGCAAGACCCAGACTCAAAAATATAAAATAAAAGGGCTGAGGGTGTAGCTCAGTAGCAGAGCATGTCCCTGGGTTCAATCTCCAGTACCACCAAAAAAAATGAGAAAGAAATAAGTTAAAGAGTAATCAGAGTAAATAAGTAGAACATGAAGATAAAAGTCTACTCTAAATAATTTGCTACATAATTTCACTCTACTCACACTTAATTTCTAACTCAAACTTAAAAATAAAGGTGTAATGGAGATATTAACCAGAGAAAGGAACTCAAAACAGTGCTGTCACTCTTTTTAACAGAATATCCCACAGTTTGAAAGAATTATCAGTTCTCCTACATATGAATTAAAAGCTACTAAAAGTAACAGGCTCTCAGTACCCAGGTAAGGGTCTTTTTAAAAAATATATAAATATATATTTATTAGTTGTAGTTGGACACAACACCTTTTATTTATTTATTTTCATGTGGTGCTGAGGATTGAACCCAGGACCTTGCTCGCACATGCTAAGCAAGCACTCCACCGCTGAGCCACAACCCCAGCCCCCAGGTTAAGGTCTTGAAATAGTATTTCTCACTAAAAGAAACTCAGGCTTCTTGGAGACTTGGTTGCTTCTGGATCTGGAACATGAAACATACAAAATAAGTCCTGGTATCTTATTACAGCAGGCAGCAAGGAAACTATCAAAGACCAGTAGGGTCGTGTTCTCTCCTGAAAAAACTCCCATGGACCAAAGATGGGAGATTTTGAGTTTTAATAACAGTAATCACAACAGATAAAAATTCATCAGCTCATAATGACATTTAAAAGACAAGAGCGATCCCCTTTAGAAGAGAGGAAATTCATTCATTATCTTGAAAACTGATAAATAATGGGAAAGAAATAAGCATTTATCCTGTCTTTCCTTTATAAATGACACCTCTGGATAATCAAATAGGAAGTGAAGGGAAATGACTTTACAAAAACATTCATAATAAAAGGATGCATTTAGAAGTTCACCATTTTGCAACATTCAATGAATTAAATAATTACTAATCATTAACAGTTGCTAACCTCACACATACAAAAAAGAGAAACCATTTAATATTAAAAGATTCCTACTGTCTTGCCAAACCCCACCTCTAACAATGCCTAAGGGATCGAATTTGAGTTTCATCCATCTCTGGTTCCAGCTGCCCATCTACAGAAAAGGACAAAGGAATATGTTGAACCAAACCTTGAATAAGCAATCGGCAAAACGCAGATTGTGAGAAACCACAGTTCAACCAACCTGAGTTCTTAAACAAGGAAAAGAAAAAACTATAGAGGGCTAATCTAAACACTAAAAGTGATAATTCATATCAAAACTAATTTTTACCAAGGCTTACCTAGAGTATCTAGCAATACATATTTAGGTTATTACTTATGAAAACCAGGATAGTAGTTTACTTGTGAGAAAAATGGTTGTGATGGTGACAGAGAACACAAAAGAGAAGAGACTTCTAGGGAGTGAGACAAATTTTATTTCTTAACCTGACTGGTGATTACAAAGGTTCTGTCTTATAATTCACCAAGCCATGCATTTTTATGCTGATATTTTATGTTTCTACATAAAAATGTTAAAAAAAAAACCTGCAGATCACAGCCAAAACATCTGAACATTTCAATACCTAACAAAGTCTAGGTATGGTTCCCATTTTTTAACCTGGTGAAAGCAAGAGATTAAAAAAAATAGAAGTTAGTGTTCATTATTTCCTTCCTACCCTCTTCTTCTAAAGGAACCACCTAATATGACATTTTGGACCAATTAAGAATCACTTTCCTGAAAGTATGGAATTCCAAGGAAGAAAATAGAGACATTCAAGCCTGTTCCTCTTTTAGTCTTCACCCAAAATTGTTCAAACCCAACCCCAAGTTGCTCAAACCCAAAACATAAGAGCCAGGATTGATTCTTCTTTCTTCATCATTCCTTTCAGCTAATCCTTCATTTCTAACTTGAAAACATAACTTAAATCTGTCCACTTCTCTCCACCTCCACTGATACCACCATCTCTAACCATGAATTCTTGCAGTAGTCTTCATTTCTGACTTAACACTTAACCCTCTACAATCTACTCCAATCAAATCAACCATAATGATAGTTTTAAAATACAAATTGCTGGGCTGAGGTTATGGCCCAGTGGCAGAGCACTTGCCTAGCACGTGTGAGGCACTGGGTTCTATCCTCAGCACCACAAAAAAATAAAATAAAGATATCATGTCCATCCACAACTAAAAAAAAAAAAATGTTTTAATACAAATTGTTTAAAATCCTGCTTAAACCCCTTTAATGAGAGCCCATGGCAATCTGACAAATCCAAATTCCTTTCCATCCCCTGTATCACTGACTCTCTGCCCATCTTTCTAACCTTATCTAGCCACATTCTGCACCCAGCCACAATGGCCTCATTTCAATTTCTCCCACACAGTAAGCTCTTTGCCCCTCTAGTCATTCTCATGGATTTTTCTCTGATTAGAATACCTCTCCAGTATTCTGGCTCCTCACATCACCGACAATTTCTCAATGTCATGTAGCAGCTTAAATATCATCTCCTCAAAGAAGCCTCCTCCAACTGTCCTATTAAAAAGGTTCTGCCATTTTTCTCTATCAGTACATGCTACTTTTATCTCTCACAGCCCACACTCCAACTAGAGTGTAAGTTCTATGAAAGCAAAGATCTCCTCTGTTTTGTTTACCAATGTACTTAGCATCTGGAATTTGGAAGGCAATCAATTAATGATTATGAACGTGTGAAAAAGGAGCAAATGAATGAACCAAGGCTGAGAGTTAATTTCTACCAGAAGATGTAATCACTAAGAAAGTCAGTTTTCCCAAGAAAGAGAATGAGCAACCCAACAGAGAGAGACTGAATGACTCCAGAGAGACAAAATGAGAACAATTAGCTGCCTATTATCTTCAGTTTTTGCTTTCCTCAAATATATAAAAGTTCACCTAAATTACAAAAAGAAGTTAAACTTGCATTCCTTTCTAATTATAGAACTCTAGGTCCCACATTTCAGAAAACCAAAAATCCTAAATATGAAAAAATAATCTAGCAAAGAATAATTCTAACCCACCCATGGAATTACAAATGCTCAACAATTTCACCAGTTATTAAACATGTATGTATCAGCTGGGTAAGGAGGCACACACCTGTAATCCCAACAACTCAGGAGCCTGAGACATAAAGATCAAGAGTTCAAACCCAGCCTCAGCAACTTAGCGAGGCCCTAAGCAATTCATCGAGGCCCTAAGCAACTCAGCAATACTCTATCTCTAATAAAATATTTTAAAAGGGTTGTGGGGGGGCTGGGGTTGTGGCTCAGTGGTAGAACACTTGCCGAGCATGTGGGAGGCACTGGGTTCAATCCTCAGCACCATATAAAAAAATAAATAAACAAAATAAAGATATTGTGTCCATCTACAACTAAAAAGGTAATCTTTAAAAAAAAAGGGGGGGTCATGTGGCTAAGTGGTTAAGCCCCCCTGGGTTCAATCCCTGGTACTAAAAAAAAAAAGTATGTATCAAAGAAGTGATATGTACTTATATATAATAATAGCTGGAAACACCTGAAAATGTTGCTTAATTCACCTCTTTATTAAGATGCCTGGTATCATATAAATCTATAGACTAATTTAGAGTCCAATACAATACTACTTATACTAATTATCATGTTAACAGCTTTCAGTAATTCTCATTTCATGAAGTCATTTTTCAAGATATAACCTTCGATGAACTCTCAGAAATTCAAGGTAATCTGGGGCTGGGATGTGGCTCAAGTGGTAGCATGCGCGCCTGGCATGCGTGAGGCACTGGGTTTGACCTGCAGCACCACATAAAAATAAAATAAAGATATTATGTCCACCTAAAACTAAAAAATAAATATATTTTTTAAAAAAGAAATTCAAGGAAATCTGAACTTTAATATTCATAGCATGTAACAAAAAATTACTTTAAATATTCATATTTACATATGTATCTTTCCATTTATTCAACTTGAGACTCTAGAAAAAGTTATGATAAAACATTTCAAATATAGAATATTTATTCTATGAGCTAAAGCCTTCTTGAAATTAGAACAATTCTAACATATGAGGCAATTCAAATAAAATCACAACAAAAAAAGAAGCTCAAAGTAAAGCTTAAGATAAAAGAAAGGTTTTATCAGAAAGGATAAATTTTCTCTTTAGAAGAAAATGGAAAGACCTTTGGGAGTTAGAGAAGCTGAAATTGATAGAGAGTCAAAAATTGAGGGCATCATAATTACAGTTGGACATTCCAGTGCAGGGGGTCAGTATACTCTATAAGAGCCTTTGCCTCAAAGTAACCTTCATACTTTACATTTTTCTCTATAAACTGTCAGATATCAGGGCTGGAGTTGTAGCTCTGTGGTAGAGCACTTGCCTAGCATGTGTGAGGCACTGGGTTTGATCCTCAGCACCACATAAAAATAAATAAAGGTCCAACAACAACTAACTAATAAAATAATTTTTAAAAAAAACTTCAGGGGCTGGAGCTGTAGCTCAGTGTCAGAGCACTCGCCTAGCATGTGTGAGGCACTGGGTTCAATCCTCAGTACCAATAAAAATAAACAAATAAAATAAAGACATGCTGTCCATCTACAACTACAAAAAAAAATGTTTAAATTCCTTTCAGACATTACAGATAATCATTTCTAATTTTTCCATACTTTGAGACAATATGAAGTATTCCAAATACTATCATTTTAAAATATGAGTTTCCTCTCTCTCCTTCACCTCTTTCCTTTGTAGAATCTTTATGCATGGATACAGTAACTAACACCTTTCTGGACTTCTTTGGTAATGCCATCACCTATATTAAGCAACAGAATAAAGATGAAAATAAAATCAATTTTCTGTCACTAATACATACACACATTATATTTTTTCAAACTACAAATCACAACCCATCAGTGGGTCATGAAAATAATTTAGTGGATCATGATCATTATTTTTTTACTGAAACCAAATAGAAAACACATTTCATGAAACTTCTGTTTGAGTAGTATATATGTAACTCTGTACTGAGTCTCAGTATCTGTTTAAAAAATGTTTTTTGAAAGCCACTAATATACAATGGCCTGAAGTGACAATATCTAGTTCAACTAGAGATAAATTCTAGTTCAATTAGAGAAAATTCCATTGCAGTGGAATTTTTTAAAAACAAAAAAAATGAAATTCTTCACAAATTCTAAGCACTCATGTTTCCGTTACAATCCAAACAAGAAGTGTTAGATTTAAACCTTGCATTATTAAAGCTTTGTGGAATAAGTGCTTATATTATTTCAGAAAAGCAAATTTTAACCTAGTTTGTTTCATATGTATTATCTTTCTTTACATTTCTTTCAAATTCTTCAATATTCGTACATTCTATATCTTGTCCCCTGAATGAATAATAAATAAATTAATCATTGCCTACAGTCAACACACATTTCTCAACTGTCTTAAAGTACAAATGAAGACTGCTCACCTAGAATGGCTCCAGATTTCACTGCCATAGTCCCTCTCTCCAACAAGAAAATGTCATTGACTATTCCCCTTGAAAGGGCCTAAATCGATTTTATTGGAGCTGACATCATCCTAAATTAACCACCAAAACCTAAAGAGAGCATATGCTTTAAGGACCATCTCTCTAACAACTGTTAAAGAGATGTTCCTGTTTGCTGTGTTCTTTTCTCCTTAGACTACTTTAGACATTATATCTACTTGTCTGCCTCTAAAGTTGGAAACTTCCAGGCTGGGAGTGTAGGTGTGCTTAGCATGTGTAAAACCCAGAGTTCAATGTCCAGCAAAACATAAAAAATAAGGTAAAGTGAATGATATAAAATTAGAAACTTCCCATAGAATGCTGTTTTTGTGTTTTGTTTTGTTTTGTTGATACCAGAGATTGAACTCAGGGGTACTTGACCACTGAGCCACATCCCCAGTCCTATTTTGTGTTTTATTTAGAAACAGGGTTTCACTGAGTTGCTTAGCAACTCACCATTCCTGAGGCTGGCTTTGAATTGGCAATTCTCCTGACTCAGCCTCCCCACCCACTGGGTACAGGCATGGCTGTGTTGTTTTTTTAAGAGTTCTTAAGAGTTCATCTTCTCAAAGACAACATCAGCTCTTCAACTCATGAATCTCTCCAACAATAAACGCAGAAGAATTTACCTTCCAACACTCCAAGGACATATAAATTAGTAAAGTGGACATAAAATGAAGTCCACCCCCTCTTTTCATTGCAGTTATTTTCATGATATTCCTAATATTCTACTATCTATTTAGTTGGTTTGCTGCTTTGTCCCACCCAATTCAAATCCTGAGAGATGAGAGTTCTCTGTCATCTATTTTTCTAATTCCAGGCCTAGGATCAATGCTACAGATGCTACAGGCTAATGAGGCTCTTCATATTAAGAAGTACATGAAGACTTTCTATGTTATTCTCCTATATATTCATCATTTTACCTTTCTTTTTCATTCCATTATCATCCATCTATTCATAGAAACATCTGCCCTTATATTTTTCTTACCTTCACCTTTTATTTGTGTTAATGTTCTTTGCAATACTGGGAAATGAACCCAGGGGCACTCTACAACTGAGCTGCATCCCTGCTCTTCTTCTTCTTCATTGTTTTTAAAGACAGGGTCTTACTAGGTTGCCAATGTGGGCCTCATACTTGTGATCCTCCTGCCCCAGGCTCTCAGGTCACTGGTAGTATAGATATGTACCACAGTGCCCTGCAATATGAATATATTCTGACTGAAACCCTAACATTTTAACTTCAGTCTTCAACTTCCCCCAAAGTACTTTTAAAAAAACACACACACAGAATCTAACTATAACTTAAATCAAAGAACTTTCCTCATCTGTCTTGAGCATGTGCTTCAATAACTTATTCTATTATTATCCTTCCAGTGTTTTCACTATTTCATACCAACACCAACTCTCTTCCAACTATACCTTAATTGACAAGTTTTAATAAATAACTACTAATCTTATAATCTAGTTGAGGAACAAGACCTATCTGGGAAAGTGTATTTCTTTAATCAACAATATTCTATCTATTTTTGCAGAACATTTTATACAATTACATACCTGCTAGTAATCAGAGTTCTCATGCTTCTGAAGATTTCTATAACAGACCTGTTAAGGAAAGCTGGGATTCTAAGTCAGTCTGGCGCTCAAGTCAGTGACAAGGGTATTAATCATGTTTTACACAAGTCTTATGAGAGAAACCAAATCAATGAAGAGAGAGGGTGAGAGGTGCCTTTCAGATTGTCTAGAACTCTTGAGTCATAATTCTTAACCCCACAATTTTCAACTCCCAGAGAAGAATGATACCCAAAGAAGCAAATTACAAATCAGAGATGAAGCTGAGATTAACACTAGATATGTGTATATGTGTGTGATATGTTTGATGTAGGTATGTGTATGCTAAAAATATAAAAACAGGTATAGGAAGGACATATACCCAATTCAGAACTATAATCACCCTTTTGGGAATGGGAAGGGAATATATTTGAGAAGAGATTTTTTACACAGGGGGCTTCAAATATATTGGAAATATTGTCTCTCTTAAGTTGGAGGGTGTGATATATGTTTATATGTTTATAAATTAGTCCCCATGGGCTGGGGCTGTAGCTCAATGGTACAGGGCTTGCCTTGGACATGTGAGGCACTGGGTTCAATCCTCAGCACCACATAAAAATAAATAAATAAAATAAAGGCATGCTGTCCAACTATAAAGAAAAAAATCAAATTAGTCCCCATTGTCTTCTGGAGGCCCAAAATTTAATAATAAAAAAGAACAGGAAGGGAGCTGAGGATGTGGCTCAAGCGGTAGCACGCTCGCCTGGCATGCATGCAGCCAGGGTTCGATTCTCAGCACCACATACAAAGATGTTGTGTCTGCCGAAAACCAAAAAAAATAAATAAATAATAAAAAATTCTCTCTTACTCTCTCTTAAAAAAAAAAAAAGAACAGGAAGATGTCATATAATCGAATGAGTATATTAGGAATATAGAGAAATAGTTCAGGCTAGAAAGTACTCAAAAAGATACTTTATGAAGCAGGCCTTGAAGAAATAGAACAGATTGGGGGTGGGGGGAGACCCTAAGAACTTTTAAGAATAATCAAAGGCAAAATTAGGAGTACTCATAGCCTATAACCTAAATAAAGAATAACGGGGTTAAGTTTATGAGGACAGATTCACCTTGGAGAAGAGTAACTGAAGGCTAAAGGGGAGATCAAGTGACAGAGGCTTTGGATACTAAGTAGACAAGTGTTTCTCTAATCCCAAAGAAAGGTGTAGTATAACTGAAGTAATGTTTTAGCAAAATAAATCAGAAGCAACCTGCAGGATAAACTAAAGCAAACTGTGTAGTACATTAGGAGGTTCTATAGAACAACAAAAAAGGAAAAGAAATAGGGATTAGGAACCAGGTTCTTGGAGCACTGTCCCTACTCTTCAGAGCTTTTCTGTTATTAAAATGTTTCTGTTAAAATATTTTGGAAAACCACTGAACTAAAGTGCTCAGTTAGAAGTCATTGCTGAAAATCTTGGGAATGAATGGCGTGGAAGGCAAAAATGCCAATTGAGCAGCAGCAGTTGCTGCAACACAGATATGACCATGTAAAAGTGTCTGAACACTAAGGAAGTACTACTCAAGGCAGAAACGCTAAATAGCACTCTTAGAGAGATTAAGAAGAGAATAAGCAAAGGAAACCAAGAAATGGCAGACAAAGATGACCACTACATTACTGAATGTTAAGAAAGCTTCAAAAAAGGTATCACTGTACAACAATAAGATTATACAGCCTTCACAATCAGATTCAGGGTTTTGCCACCTTCTCTACTTAACCGAATTATTTAACCTCTCTGAGTCTCATTTAATAAGCAAAATACAAGTTAACAACTAACATTATTGAACATATTATGAAGTACTATGCTAAGTACTTCACTGTGACTTCATTATTAATCCCCCATATTCTACAGATGAGGAAATTTAAATTTAGAACATAGTAAGTGACAGAGCCAGGATCACTATTTCTTAAGATGATTCAACAAAAGAATGTATTTACAGTCATGTGCCACACAGCCACATTTCAAGACCACACACACTACAGTGCATAATGACATTACAGCCATCTACATAGCTTTACACACTATATTTGCACAACAAAATCACCAAACAATGAATTTCTACAAACAAGTCCCATTGTTAGGTAGCACGTTACTGTATAAATTTCGTGGAAAACAATATGACCTCAAAAATGGTAATTATGCTTTACTATTAGGAGGTAATGATCAATAGGGGCAACCCAAAAACTTACTGTCAGTAATTCCTGTCATAGCCTTCCATGTGGCAAACTCTGTTACTCAGTTATAAAACAGGATTACTGCCTATAATTCATCCTACTCCATGGGGTTGTCAGGAGGATAAAATATTATAATATGAAAATGCTATGAAATTTTTAAGAGATTCAAATAAAATGGATTAATATCACATATGTTTTGTTCCTCAAAAATGTGTGCTTGAGCTGGGGGCTTAGTTTCACCTGTAGTCTCAGTTACTCAGATGGCTTTGGCAGGAGGATCACATGAGCCCCAGAGTTCAAGCATAGGCTGGGCAACATGGTGAGACCCTGTCTCTCAGGGAAAGAAAAAAAGCAAAAAACACTAACAAGAAATGCCTTTCTAGGTCAAAATAAATCTATGAAGAGAGTTAAAAATAAGCCTGTTAAATGAACAATCACCAATTTGAAAAGCATAAAATACTCACACCTTCCCCTAACTCCTCCAGTTGTCGTAAGACAATGGATTCCTTTTTTTTTTTTTAAGTTGTAGATGGACACAATACCTTTCTTTTATTTATTTATTTTTATGTGATGCTGGGGATTGAACCCAGTGCCTCACACATGGGAGGCAAGTGCTCCATCACTCTGATAACTCACACAGAGCTAATCAATACAGAGAGATTCTACTTCAATCGCAAAGTTGTTCAAGTTGGCCTGTGACATTATGTCAGCAGTGCCCCCTAACAGTACTTCCAAAGCAGAGAGAAAGGAAAAAAAAAATATTCCCGATTTTCTTCAATAGTATCAAAACTAAGTACACAGTGAGTACCAGAAGATAGACACCTTACAAAATGCTCAATAGATCTCTCTATTGACTTGCTTTCACAGGTCTTGACAGGAGGTCCTTTTGGAACCTCTCCACACCCTCCTTTTCTCACTTGAACAGATGGTTTCCAGGCTTTAAGGCTCAGGTAACTAGTCACACAATTCACAATAGGCCCCAAAGTCCCTACCTTTTTAATTATTCCATGTTTGTGAATTCAACACTTTTCATCTATTTAGGTATCAAAGCACATTAGCTCTTTAATCTTCACAACAGCACTCTCTGGGAGAAAGATTAGTATACTTATTTTATAAATTAAAAACCAAATGTTTTACACACCATCAAACAATTAGTTGTTTAATTCCTGGGGAGCAGGGATGCACATTATGAACTTATATCCATGAACAACAATGATTTAGCCTCCTAAGATCATTGCAAATGTAAAAGTTCAAACGTCTACTTTGTTCCCCCACCTCTTACATTTTCAATATATCAAACATCAAATGTAAACTAACAATAAATACCATATCAAAGCATCACTATTTTTACAAGCAAAACTATATGGGGAAGGGGTTCTAATTTAAGATTCCTGCTGTCTTGCATGCATAAACTCTTCTGAACTTGAGGGGGTAGGGAGAAGAACACCTGTCAGTGCACTATATCCACAGTGAGTTTTACACAGTTTAGCTATTAATACTTATTCCTTAAACTGCAAATAACTCTATATCTCAAAAAAAGAAAATAAATGTAACATCATGAAGAACGTTTGACAAGAAAAAGGACATGGTTGTAAGACGACCAATTAATTTCCACGTTTTAGGTCAGGCTTCGTGAAGTTGCCTGCAGGGAAAACCCTAACCGCCCCAAGGTCGGGCCGCGCGAAGCCCGGCGCTGCCCACACAACTCTCCACGCCCGCCAGGCCCCGCTGGCCACGGGGGAGGGGAGGGGAGGGGAGGGGAGGAGAGGCGAGGCGAGCCTCGGACCACTCGGGCCCCCTAGCCTTGGGGACCGACGCGGCCGAGCACTCAGACTGCCTCGGGACCCTAATCGCGCCAGGATCCGGGCGGGAGAGGGTCGCCGCAGGACCGGGCCTAGCTACCCCCGCCCAGCGTCCTTCCCTCCTTCTCCCCGCTCTCCGCGTTCGTTACCTCTTAGGCGCTGGCGGCTGTTCCATGGCGGCCCGAAGCAGAAAGAGAGACTACAAAGGCCGGAGGGAGGAAAGGAGCCGGGGCACCGGCCGGCCGAGCCCGAGGGAAACTCCCAAAACTCGGACCAACTTTCCTGTAACTCGGCGGCGGATCTCCCCCCGCTCGGGAGCGCTGCTCCTCCTCACCCGCCCCGCCGCGCCGCGCCGCGGAGGGTGGGCGGAGCCGGCTGCGGCCCAGGGAGGGTGGGCGGGGCGAGGGCCGATCATGGGCGGGGCCGGGACTGGGAGAGTGGGCAGGGGCGGGGCGGAAGGGGGAAGGGTCCAGCCGTACAGCCAATGGAGCCAAGAAAGAGGCGGTGGGTGCTAGAAAAGGCGCTCCAAACTGTTAAGGGTCGCTGGCCCAGGACTGTGCTCTTCGCCTGCCTTTACTGCGTTTCCCCAGTCTAATTTGATTCATTTCTCTAAATTTCTCAACGATACATCCCAAACATCTTGTGAAGCTGTTTGAAGTATAACTAACTGCCCACGCTTCCCACTCTAGTTCTGTTTATAATTATTGGTTGTGTTTTCCCAAAACCATTTGACATTTGTAGCTCCAGTAGCCAGGATACTTCTGGAAATTCTTGTTTGATTTTGATTACAGACAAGTGCCTCACTCCATTTCACAATAATTACACTTAATTACACAGAAAATATATACTGCAGCAATCTCTCTCGGTGCACCAAATTCAGTATACTGGGGTCTTGCTGGCTAATTGGTTAACCTGGCAAACCTATCACAAATTGTGGTGCCTGGAAAAGAACTCAAGAAAAGCTTACTTTCTTCCCTCTTTGGTCTTCTCCAACCAATCTCAACAACCATCATCCCGTTGTGATTGACTCCTTCATGCATTCATTTGTGTTACACTGTTTAGACCTTAAATTACATATGTAGTCACCTTTCTTATGGCCACGTACAACTGCTGTATAATGAGCTTGCTTGTTAGAAATTTGTCAAGGTGCAGAATCATACAGGGTTTTTTGGCAAGTTAAAACAATGAATATAAAGAGAATGTCAAATAATATGAATATTAACTCAAACTTAACGGTTTGCACTTTACCCAAGTATAGTTCAGTATATTTTTGCATTGAAGATTCACTATGTATGGACTGGGTTTGTAGCTCAGTGGTAGAGCATTTGCCTAGCACATGTGAGGCACTAGGTTCCATCCTCAGTACCACATACAAATAAATAAATAAAAATAAAGATATTGGGCTGGGATTATGGCTCAGTGGCAGAGAGGTAGCCTAGCACATGTGAGGCACTGGGTTTGATTCTCAGCACTGCATATCAATAAAAGGTCTATTGACAACTTAAAAATATATATTAAAAAATAAATAAAGGTATTGTGTCCACCTACAACTAAAAAAATTTTTTTAAAAGATTTACTATGCAAATAGCTTACATGATCTATTTTTGAGCCATTTTATTACCCCATAAATCTAGTTATTTTAAGTCTAAGACCATTTGTTGTTAAAACAAAGTCAAATTCTGTGAACAAGAGAAATTATTACAAAATGTTATACTGGTTTGCATTTACTAAAGATCTAGAGACTGAATATCCAGAAGCAACAGGGCAACAGGGTAAAAAAAAAAATTATTAAAATATTAATTCTGGAAAGTACCCTTAAAATTATCTCATTCTACCTCTTACTCTCACCCTCACTTCCATACCATACTCCCATCTTTTTGCATTTAATCAGAAACATCTTTTTAAAATTTTTCTCATACTTTAAAATGGACTCAATTTGTCATCCTCTCGAATTTCAGAAAGCTTTCTCAAACTGCCAACACCATTACCTACAACCTTCTTCAATTTGGTAGTGGAAGAGATAACTTTCTGGGCTGGGGTTGTGGCTCAGCAGTAGAGCACTGGCCTATCACTTGTGAGGCCCTGGGTTCGATCCTTAGCACCACATATAAATAAGTAAAAGAAACGTGTTAAAAAAGAGAGGGATAGCCATCTTATATGGTCCATAACACTCTGTGCAGGCTTGTTTATGCCACTTACGACACTGTATAGAAGTTCTAGTTACTGGTCAATCATCCCAACCCAAAAGTGAAAGCCAACTGAAAGCCAAACCAAGTCTTACTCTCTGTCCCTTATACAGCAAATATTAGGCTGGAAGCTTCCTATTGTTCCCCCAGATTCACTCTCTATCCTTCTTCACCTGTTTTCTGCACAAAGGGTTAATCTGAATGATTGACATCTTGGGACTCCCCAACTCTCTGACTTATAATTGTCTCTGATGATAGGAGATCCTAAAGGAAATCATCGAAGGAATAAAGGAATGTGAGAGGTCACTATTTATTTATTTTCCTGGTCTTCTTCCTATGAGGTTCCCTAGAGCGAGCTCTGTTCCAGGGAGTCCCTGGTCCTCTCAAGGCAAATTGCCCAACTCTTCCTTCCCTTTGTTCCTGTAGGCCTAGAAGTCATGACTGTTCTGCTATTCCCTGGGCTCCTTTCATACTGCTTATGTTCCCCTACACCTACACCTCAGTCCTCCTGTAATAATCCTTTGTAAATTAGATCCCCCTCAATTGACCCTAATTTAAGATTATGTTCACCCATAATTAAGGTTTATGGAAAGAGGAGAAATAATATCAGAAAATAAATCTCTGAGATCTCTCTCAATTTGGAAAGAAGGCTAACCGATGTGACTCCAATAAGGTCAGATACTAAGCCTACATTATCTTGTTGAACACTTAAAACTTTCTGATAGTTGTTTTCATTTCATGGGTAAGGAAACTAAGCTTCAGAGGGTTAAAGTGAATTACCCTAGACCAAACAGAAAGTCTATATTCTAACCCAGGCTTTTATTTATCCAAAGCCAGGCCTCATTCCACTATAAGTCAACAAATATTGACTGATCAACTAAATATGTCAGGTACTGCTTAAGGTGTGGGGGATTCACCAGTGAAGAGAATAGGAAAAAAACAAAAACAGAAATTCTTGCTCTTGTGGGGTTTAATAGACAAATACACAAAAATTCCTGCTCTCATACTAGTTGGGGAAACACAATAAAATAAGTACCTGATGAATAATGTCAGTGAAAACTGGTAAAGAAGAAAAATTACATAGGAAATGGGAATACAAAGTAGAAGGAGAAGCATGGAATTTAGAAATGATGTCCAGGGAGAAGGTGACTAAGGAAGAGGGGGAAGAGCTGCATGAAGATAGAGCAAGGAAGAGAATGTGAGGCCAAAGGAATGGTAAGTGCTAAGACCCAGAGGCAGGAATGTGCCTCTTGCATTGTCACTGGAAAAAAAAAAAAAAAAGTTGTTTTTCTACTTAAGTACTTAGAAGAAAAAAATAAAATGCTTCAAGCCTCTGTTTTAATTTGTCTGTGGGAAGCTATCTGAAGATTCCAAGAAGCAAAGCATAGAAATCATCATTCAACCACCAAAGATAAGGCAGCCTCATCCATGAACAAATGGAAGCTATAGAAAATTGTGAGATAAGATAAGGGTCACTCAACTTCATTTAACTATGGAAGTAAGGTGACCTATGTCTGTTTCCAGCTATTCCAATTGGAATCAAGATTAAGCATGCATTTTATCTATATTATCAAACAGCTCACTACAGTTCTCAATTGACTGCTGTTGGTGGGCTTTGCACCACTATAATAAATAAGATTATCTCAGAAGATTAACTTATAAAGAGAAAAGGTTTATTTTGAATCACAGTTTTTGAGATTTCTGTCCATGATTGGTTGGCCCTGTTGCTTTTAGTTTGTGGTGGCACATCATGGCAGTAACACATTGTGGAGTAAAACCACTCACAGCCGAGTAGCAAAAAACAAAGGAAGAAGAAGGGACCACGTTTCCACAGTCCCCTTTGAGAACATGGCCTCAGTGACCTAAGACCTTCCACTAGGCTCCACTAGGCTACCACCTCCCAATAGCACCACAGGCTAAGGACCAGGCCTTTAACACATGGGCCTTTGGAAGCCACAGGAAATGCCATAAGAGAAATATAAGAAAATCTGCAATTTGGAACCAAGTTCCTTTAAGTAACAAAAAGCATATTTTTTGTAACACCTTCAAATTTTAGGGCTAAAAAATATTAAGACAGGGTCTGTGTTGTGGCTCAGTGATAGTGTACCTGCCTAGCACGCATAAGGCACTGGGTTTGATCCCTGGGATCACATACAAAATAAATAAAAATATTGTGTCCATCTACAACTAAAACTATATTTTAAAAAATATTAAGATAAATAATTTTCTTATTATAATAGTTGGTGCTATTTATTGAAACTGCAAATTTGCTTTTCTCTCATTTTATAAAAAATAATATTAATTAACAAATATTAATTAATCTTTTCTGCCCAAGCAAGAGCAAGAACTTGGGTAGAGAGAGAGCTCTGAACAAGTATATTACATTGTGTAAATTTTTAATTGCAGGAAAATTTGGAAAATTTTTCCTTTCAAGGGGCAATTTTACAAAACATTTTCTCTTGCTCTGCTTCTCTTTTATAAGTCAATAACATATTGCATTTGAATTCGACCACTATGCTCTTTTGTCATAGCAATCTTAAACTGTTATTTCACTTCTTTGTCTCTCTGACTGACAGTGAGCCCATGGGGAACAAGAACACTATCTTATTCATATCTAGAAGTTATAGGTAATAAGCAACAACTCAAAATGTTTTTTTAAACAAGAAGCCTATAAGTCAGTTGACCTTTACTTCCTGCTCTGCTGTACACAGCAGTGTCTCCTTAAACTCTTTTTTTTTAAATACTTATTTTTTAGTTTTAAGTGGACACAATATCCTTATTTTATTTTTATGTAGTGCAGAGGATTGAACCCAAGGCCTCATGCATGCTAGGCGAGCACTCTACCACTTAAGCCACATCCCCAGCCCCTCAAACTCTTTTACCTCTCAAACATCTACAATGGCCACCAGTGTTCCAGGCATCACATGGAAACATGACAATGTCCAGCAATAGAAGAGATTTCTTTCTGAACATAATTTTTAAAGATGCTACACACACACAAAAAAATCTACCCTAGAAGCCACTCTGCAGAATTTCCTTTATGCTCTATAAAAGAAAATGGGACCACCAAAACCTACTTAGGCAAATTGTGATTTATTCCATGGAGCTGGACTTAGAGATGGGGCTCAGACCACCCTTCCCTGAAACTATGGCAAGGAGAAGCATACAGAGAAGGACAAAATTGGGAAACCATTTTTAAGAAAGAAAGTGAAATTTGTTATTAGGCACCTGCTACAATGTTTGGTACACATAAGAACCTAGAATACTATAGTTCCTGAATGATTGTTTATTGAGTGAATGAATGAACAAATGAACCCAGGTTCAGAGGCTCATCTCATGGAAAAACCAATATCTGAGAGACAAGTAGTGGAGAGAAAGAAAGGCTTTGTTTCTTGGCTAAATAATAAGAGGGAGCTTTGCTCACAAATCAGCTTTTCAACTCCAGGGGATTGAGGAATTATGGAAATAATGAGGGAGATAATAGGCTGATAAAGAAGAGGAACATGCATGTCTTTTCTGGCACTAGGTTGAGGTCTTCCGGAATTTCAGGTGTTACTGCCTCTCACTCTTTTCACTTTCCAGTCAAGGTGGCTGGGAGGCATCTTTTGCCCTGAAGGCAGAAAGAGAGAGACACAGGTAAGTCTAGGTTAAGTTAAAAATTAAATTAAACCTGAATTATGGTTTTAGAAAAAACATTTCTCAAATATTCTATGTGCAGAGCTCCATAGAATCTGACCCAAAATTTAAGGTAACAAAGGAGAAACACACAATATGTTGACAGAGATGCCAAGCCTTTTCCTCCTGTTCCAGTCACCCATGGCTCTTAGAGGCTCAAGTGAAGAGTCAAGTGTTTTCAACAAAAGCAGCTTTCAGATCTTTGAAAAGTAACCAAGGCAACCATAATCATTATAACCCACAGCAAAGCTGGTAGGGGACTAATAAAGTATTGCCCAGCTATGTGACCTCCAAAATTAGCAATTCTTTGAGTTATTTAAGAGCAACTAAAGGCAGATGATTTTTTTTATTCAGGCTTTTCCTCAGTAAAAAAAATAGATTTACACACACACACACACACACACACATCAAGAATTTTTTAAAATACCCATAATTCATAAACTACATATTAAGAGAAAGTGAGAAAAAAAGAATGAGAAATTGAGTGCGCCCTTTGTCATTTTATTTCCTCTCAGCTCCAAATCTATCCTTCATTGCCTGCTCTTTAAATGGGACTAGGCCCTTTAAATATTTTTCTTTACTATATGGCATCAGATGGCATGCTGCTAAACTTTGTCAGTAGAAAGCACTAGAGACATCGCACATTAAAAAAGAGAGAGAAAGAAAGACAGAAAGAAAGAAAGAAAAGAAAAGAAAAGAAAAGAAAAGAAAAGAAAAGAAAAGAAAAGAAAAATAATGAATTTCTTTCCTGATTGGAACGTGTTCCCTCCCCAGGTCCAGCACTTGGAATTGATTCTCTGGATCCTAGAGCACCGCGGTTTCTGCAACATTTGGCTCCAATAGGGCAGAGCATCAACAGCACCCAGTGGCCAACCATTTCCCTTTCACCACCTCTTCTTGACCCCAGTGAGACACCTCACTATGAACACCTCTCCACAGCCTGAGGAAAGGATTTCTGGGCAGATTTCTAGCACAGTCCACCAGCATAGAACCACAGTAACTTCTCTGTCATTCAGTTAGGCACACCTGTACTCTCTCCACTAAGGTCTGGATCTCAATCCTTGGGTAGGGGTATGCTCTTTCTTGGGTGTTCTGTCTCAAAGTGTACTGCTCCTAATACCTGCTGTTTGTATTGTCTTAGTCAGGTTTCCATAACAAAATATGGTGAACTGGTGCTTTATAAACGACAGAAATTTATTTCTCAAAGTTCTAGAGACTGGAAAATTCAAGATCAAGTCACTTGTAGATTGAATGTCTGGTGATAGCCCACTGGTTCATACATGACCATTTTTGCCTTTGTCCTTAGGACTCTTTTATAAGGGTACTAATCCCATTACTAAGGTCATAGCTTTCATGACCTAATAACTTTCCAAAAGCCCTGTCTCCAAACACCACCACTTTAGGGGCTAGGATTTCAACATATGAATTTGGGGGAGACATAAACATTCAGAGCATAGCACTAATATTCTTTAGAGTTCTCTTTGCTTCATGCCCTTGCTATTCCAATTCTCTGTTATAGTTAATAATTCTTTATTATTAAGTTTTCCTTTATATTTAACTGTGTGGTTTCTGTCGCTAGTGATTTCTGTATCATATTGAACCTTGACTGATACAGAGCAAAGAATACAGATGCTGATACAGCAAAGAATCACAGATTCCACTTCAAACTCAAAAAAAAAAGGATTGATAAAATCCATATGATTTCACTTTCAGTTTACTACATAATAATCTATGTGATCAGGTCTTAAAACTTTTGATCTCAGGATAACTTTACACTCTAAAATTGTGGAGAACCAAAGAGAGTTTTTGCTTCTGTCAATATTAAAAAATTAAAATTGAGAAATTTTTAAACATGATAGTACATAATTGTAGACATCAGAGCAATGATATCATCACACACCATATAGCGTCTGGAAATTTCTATCATATACTCAGAATGAGAGTGAGAAAGGCAAATAATACCTTAATATTGTTTTAAAAATAATTTTGACCTTGTGGATGCCTTGAAAAGTTTCCAGGTACCCCTATAGGTTCCAAAATCACACTCTAAGAATCACTCATCTGCCAGGCATGGTGGTGCATGCTTGTAATCCAGTGACTCAGGGTGCTGAGGCAGGAATATGGCAAGTTTGAGGCCAGCCTGGGTCACTCAACAAGATCCTGTCTCAAAATAAATAAATTAATTAATAAATAATAATAATAATAAAGGCTGGGGATTTAGCTCAGTGGTAGAAAGCCCTGAGTTCAATCCCCAGCACTGAAAAGAAAAGACAGAAAAGAGAGAGAGAGAATCACTGATGTACACTAACTTTCTATAAATATCATAACTAAGATCCATGGATGAAAACATGGCCCTTGCCCTCTAAGAATTCTGCTTATTTGAAAATAAAGAATATCCATAAAGAGTAAAAAAAATGATTCAATCTGTATATAATAAATGAGCAACTAGTTCTATCTTCAGAAAATTTCTATAAGAGTGCAACAAAACAAAAATGCCTTCCATTTTATAAAATCTACCCTCTTATACATCAGTTTTAAGAAGGTAAAAAGTTTCTGTTATATACAAAGTTCCAGAACAAGCTGAAGAGGTCTCAAAACACAGCAATGACTGGTTAAAATACTGACTGTGAGGACAGAGAAAACAAAAAGAATAAATACTAAAAATCTGGTAAATTCCATCCGTTGAAGCCCTTTCCTCACTAAGCTTTAGTTACATTAATAGAAGGAACTTTACAAACTACTCTGTGCTTTCATAATTTCTTTTTATATTTTTGCTTTTCCAATTTTGTTTTATTCCTGTCTTTATCCTCTATGAATAATTTCTAATTTGTCTTGTCTGAACTAAGCAAAGAAAAAAAGAAGACAAGAAAAAGAAAGCCAGGGAAATAAGAATATTCTCGATATATAGGTAATGGTGGCAGCCATTAGTGTTCCTGGGAGACAGGGCAATGAGACCTAGAGCAGAAGGAAGAAAAAAATAATAAATTAAAGAGATATCATGTTCTTAAGTGAGAAGATTCAATTTTTTAATGTTTCAAATTATCTTTAATTTAATCTACAAATTTAGTGTAAAGCAATTTTTTGAAAATCTCAAAAGGACTTTATAGGGAATTTAACAAATTAATTCTCAAGTTCAATAAAGAGAATATACATTAAAAGAGCCAATAAGTTTTTTAAAAAAAGAATAATGAGGAGAGACTTGTCTGGGAAGATAACAAAATATAAAACTATGCAAATTAAAATACTAGAGCATTAATTTAAAAATAGATACAATTATATGTATATGTGTGTAGTCATATATATATATATGACTACACACATATACATATATATATCATAATCATGAGCCAGAACTAGAACTATTTTTATATGAAAATGTTGTTTATGATAAAGTGACATTTTACATCACAGAGGAAATAATAGATTGCTCAATAAATTGTGATGAGACAATTGACCATCTATTTGGAAAAAAATAAAATAAAGCTAGATCTCTATTTCTATGTTTCTGCATTGGTTACTTTCTTTGTCTTGCAAGCAGTTGCAGACCTAGCACACATGGTCTTTCTCAGTGAAGGACACATTTAACTAGAAGACCTGAGAGACCCAGAATAAGCTCAGCACTTTTTTTTTCTTTTTTCCTGTCTCTGTTCTGACCTTCAGAATCAATACCATCCTAATTCAACTTACTCAACCTAAATGGCTGCTGAAGTTCCAAGCTTTAAATCTGTCCATCACACTGTCCTAATAGTGAAAGCTCTATCTTTCAATAGCTCCCAGAAAAGAATGAAGAACCTGCTCTTCCTCAGCCCCTAAAAATTCCCTTTTTTTTTTTTTTTTTGAACTAGGGATCAACACAGGGCTTCGTATATGCAAGACTAACAACCTCCCTCATTGTCATTGGCTAAACAGTGCAATGATTTGTTTTAGATCTGAACCAACGATTGGCACATCTGAATAAATCAATGTGAAAAGACAGATGGGAAGCCCCATTTGGTCTAGAAGAGCAGAACCCTCCCTTAGATGTATGGTTGTTGTCAATTTCCATTATGATACCCGAAAAGAGAGAAATGCCAGTTACACAAAAGAAAGAAGAAACAGTCCCGATGTACCCTATATCGTGTATCATGCATAAGAATAAATTCCAGATGCATTACAGATTTGAACAATTAGTAACAGACAAAGGTCTCCACCTTCGTAATCACTAACACCCTAAGTGTGGGCTGCACATAATAACTTCCTTCTAAAGAGTGTGGTATTAAAGGAAGTGAGAGGAGAGTGACTACCACAAACTCACCTGCCTCAGTCAGGTAATCAAGGTTAACAGGAACTGAGAGAAGTCATATTGATATTATTTGCCTGTAATATGATGAGAGAGGGGATACTTCACCTCTGTGGTCTTCCTCCCACAGACTCAAAACTCCAATTCATTATGAGAAAACTCATAATTAGGGATATGCTACAAAACATCAGACCAATACTCCTCAAAGCTGTCAAGATAATTATAAAAAAAAAAAAAAAAAAAAAACAAGAAAACCTTGAGAAAGGTAAGATACAAGAGACCAGAGAGGGTAAGGTAACATGAGGACTAAATGCAGTGGGGTGTCCCAAATATATCAGGAGTCCAGGAACAGGACATTATGTAAGAACGAAGGTAACTAGGGTAAAGTAGGTGTTTAGCTAATAACAATGTCAATATTGGTTCATTAATTTTGACAAATGTATAGTGATAGTGTAAAATGTTAATAATGAGATTAGGTTTGGAGTATTTTGTAACTTTATTATCTTTGCAACTTTTTTTGATCCAAAACTGTTCTAAAATTGAGTTTATTTTAAAAATATTTTAACAAGTTAACAAGATCTCATATATAAAAGTTTTATTGGAAAAAAATGTTTTATTAGAAAGGATAGCAGAATATCCTTATAATCATGAGACAGAACACCTGGTAAGCAAAAAATAAAACTCAGAAAGTAGAAAGGAAAAGAAAACAGGAAAAAAGGAAAGGAAAAAAATTTCATAAGAATTGAAAATTTCTGTAGGAGAAAAGATAATAACCTAAGTTAATAGATAATCAACAGAATGAAGTAAAAGTATTTTAAACATATATAATAAATTAAGGATATATATCTAGAATACATAAAGACATAAACTAGAAAAAAAGTCTCAACAAATGGACACTAATCTAAATTAACAAATGCACATAAGAAATACAAATGAACACTAAACATGAAAAGATGCTCAGTGCCACCAATAGTCAGGAAAATACAAATGAAGGATACAACGTTGTTTTCAAATCACCATAATCATCATGAGGAGGAAGTAGGGGGGAGAAGAAGAGAAGTAGAGGGAGTATATCATTGAAAATGAGAGTGACTTCAGTTTATTTATTTGAAAAATCAAGACTGAAAAATATATAACTGCTGCAAGACTTTAGAAAGCCCATGAAAGACTAGTTGTAAAATATGCTGCAAATCTTAATACAGAATTTAGTGAAGTAGAATAAAAACTATTGTTACCTTTATCTAAGAAAATACCTTAAACAAGCTTCTTTTTTAAAAAAAAATTAGTTGTAGTTGGACACAATACCTTAATTTTATTTATTTAGTTTTATGTGGTGCTGAGGATCGAACCCAGCACCTCACACGTGCTAGGCAAGTGCTTCACTGCTAAGCCACAATCCCCAGCCCCTTGAACAAGCTTCTTTGATTGAGAAGGTGGCACCTAGAGGTTTGCTCTATAGTGAGGTCATATGTGAACAGACAAAGAGAGCTGGAGTCAGCTGTACTATATATAAGTTCCAAATGTCTTTAGACCCTAGGAAGAGATTTAACAAAGCACTAAAATAGAAAGAGTAGAATTAACTGGCATCCTATTGAAATGTATTCAAGGAGACACTAAATGACCTTATGGCTAAACATATTTTTAGACTTGTGTTATATTTTATCTTTTCTTAAAAAGTAAGTGCTGATAATCAAGAGCTAGTTTGTATTTATTCTAAGTTTGGAAAATGGTTATTTTTACAGGAAAATAAAAACAGTATTCCAGGAAGGTATAGGCTATAAGCCTTAGTTGGAAAAAGCCTTTCTTTTGGCGTACAGCCATATCCAAGCTCAGCCATTTACCTGGGGGCACCAAATTCTAGGCACTGTGCCTGGGAGGAAATAAATAGCCTCATATGTTTCAGCTTATAAAGCCATGGTGAGCATCAAATAAGGATAGGGTTAATTTAAACTCATCCCACAAATATAAGAATATTAGCAGAAAAGAATATTCCTTCAAGCTTCACTGAGGCAATATAAACATTACTAAAATAAAATACTAATACTTGTAGGGAAATCACTTCAAGGCATAGGTATAGGCAATGATTTTCTGAACAGGACTCCAGCAGCGCAGGAAATAATAGCAAGAATTGACAACTAGGATCATATTGAATTTAAAACCTTTTATATAACAAAGGAAATCATTAACAGAGTGAAGAGACAGCCTACAGAATGGGAGATAATCTTTGCCATCTATTCATCTCACAGAGGATGTCCTCTGAACATTTAAAGAACCCAAGCAAGGTGCAGTGGAGCACACCTCTCGTCCCAACTGCTCAGAAGGCTGAGGCAGGAGGATTATAAAGTCAAGACTAATCCCCGGGCAACTCAGCAAAACCCTATCTCAAAATTTAAAAGATAAAATAAAATAAAGGGCTGGGGTAAAGTTTAGTGGTAGAGAATCCAAAGTACCAAAAGAAAGAAAAAAAGAATTAATTGTGATTAAAGTAGGTATTGTAGCACGCTTGTAATTCCAGTGGCTTAGGAGGCTAAGGCAGGAGGATGGTGAGTTCAAAGCCAGCCTCAACAACTTAGTGAGGCCCTAAGCAACTCAATGAGACCCTGTGTCTAAATGAAATACAGAAAAAGGCATGGGGGTATGGCTCCATGGTTAAGCACCCCTGGATTCAATCCCCAGTTAAAAAAAAAAAAAAAGTAAGTATTATACAGAATAACCTAGAATATTTTTTAAATGATTTGTGTTGAGACACAATTTATACATAATAATAAAGTTTACCTTAATTTTCCTATATAATTTTGAAAATGTATGCAGTTACACAACCATCACCACAAGCATGTTATATAATGTGATCCAAAAGTTTTCTTGTCTGCTTTGCAGTCAAGCAACCCATCCCCATTTCTGGCCTCATTCAAACCTTGATCTGCTTTTTGTCACCACAGATTAGCTATTCCTATTCTAGTATTTCAAATAAATGAAGTCATGGAATAAAATTAAAAAACAACAAAAATATAAGTAATCCAATTAACAATCGGGCAAAAGAGTTGAACAGACACAGACACTTTTCAAAAGAAATACAAATAGCCAATAAATATATTAAAAAATGTTCAAAATCTTTAGCACAGATAATTAGATTAAAAAGAAAGTTCTGATGTTTATAATAGGAATTCACTAATACATGAAATCATATTCCTTGAAACTAGACATAATTTTTAAAAATTTGAGTATTTTGCGGGGGCTGGGGTTGTAGCTCAGCAGTAGAGTGTTCACCTAGCACATGCGAGATTCTGGGTTCCATCCTCAGCACCACAAAAATAAATAAATAAATAAAATATTGTGTCCAACTACAACTAAAAAAAATGTTTTTTTTTTAAATTGAGTATTTTACTATAATTATCTCTAGTATTATTACAAATTATGTATACATTGGGAGGTTTTTTCCCTTAAGAAGGAAATTCCAGGCATACTCTGGCCAAAAAGCAAAAGGGGTCAATCAATCATGGACTAACCTTAAAACTGTGAACCAAAATAAACTTTTTCTCTTTATAAGTTGAGTATCTCAAGTATTTGTTATGGTGATGAAGAGCTGACTAACACAATTTTCTAAGAGCTATCATAAAATGTCTACTTGTTTTTTATTAGAAAAGTATGGTCTTCTGTTGTGGTCTGAATATTTATGTCCACTCAAAATTCAAAAGTTGAAATCTTAGACAAACTCTAGATAGAGCAGAGGGGTGGAGGGGAAGGGAGGGGGCAGGGGGTTAGAAATGATGATGGAATATGATGGACATCATTATCCAAAGTACACGTGTGAAGACACAAATTGGTGTGAATATACTTTGTATACAACCAGAGATATTTGCTCTATATGTGTAATATGAATTGTCATGCATTCTGCTGTCATATATAAATTAAGATAAAGATAAAAGATAAAAGAAGATAGCATTAGGGGCTGGGGTTGTGGTCCAGTAGCAGAGTACTTGCCTAACATGTATGAGGCACTGGGTTCAATTCTCAGCACCACATATAAATAAATAAAAATAAAATAACGTTCCTTCAACAACTAAAAAAAAAGAAGATAGCATTAACAAGTATACATTCAAAACACAATTGTTTTAAACACTTGATTGAACTTTGAACTTTTAATTAAATCTTGGCATTTTAAAATGTTATATGCAATTTTTTGTTACTAAAGTCTTTGTAATCATCATTTTAATTGTTGTGCAGTGCTTTGTAATAATGCATCTGTTCTGTTTTAAAAATTTATTTTGTATCTAATTTTTCACTGTTGTATATAAAGTTATAATGTATGATATGTTCAGAATTCATTTTGTTTTTCATATTATTTTCTGGGATAAATGCCCATAAACAAAATTACTGGGTCAAATAGCATGGTAGTTTAAAGTTTTTGATATATTACCATCAAGAATTGATTTCCAAGAGATGTTTTTATATACTCATTTAGAAATATAAACTATTAAAGTAATTTTATAGAATCTTTTGAAACAATGCATATAGGATTTGAACTAGCAATCCCATTCCTAAGAATCTTTGTTTTTTCCTTCTAGGAATCTTTCCAACAAAAATAATTACACATAGACATAAGTATGGATGTGCAAAAGTTTTGTTTTAGCCCTGTTGGAACTGGGAAAAAATTGGAAATAATTTCAAGGAAAATGGACAAATAAATTGTTATTGCTATGTAAAGCTATAGAAAATATAAAGCTGTTAAGAATGAAATGGCCTTTTATTGACATGGAAAGTCTTTTAAAGAGGTAATTGAAGGGAAAAAAGATCATAGATGAACAATCAGAATGATTTCATTTATAAAAAGTGGGGCTGGGGATGTAGATCAGTGATGAAGTGTGTCCTTAGTGTGAGCAACACCCTAGGTAAAAGTAAATAAATGTCTGAAGATGCATTTTAAAATCAATAGGCATTATTCTCTAGTGGCTGGGACTACTAGATGCCCCACAAAATCCATTTTTTCCTTTTGAGTTTTAGCTAGCCACATTTCCCAGCCTCCCTTTCAGTTAGAATTGGCCATGTGACTGAATTTTGGCCAATAAAGTACAAGCCAAAGTGTTGGGGGCAATTCCTGGGAATCTTCTGTAAGAAACAGCTGGTACGTTTTGTTGGCTGGTTCTCAGTAGTTTAAAACAGCAATTGTTTATTTCATGGATCTGTGGGGCAGCTGGGGCAGCTGTGTTCTGTGTGTTCACCCTGAAGCCTAGGCTGACCGGGCAGCTGCTGCTCTCTGGGAATCTTTAATGGTGACAGCAGAGGGCCAGGAGGACAAACAGAACTGTGGAAGTTTCTGAAGGCCAAACTTTCTGAAGCCAGAGCACTGAAGCACTGTTGGAACTGAAACACTGTTACTTCTGCCTGCAGCTGCTGACCAAGCCAAGTCACACCACCAAGCCCAAGGGCCAAAGACGGGGAAGTATATTCTGTTCACGAGACCATGGCCAGGATGTGAACTTGGGGGTGTGGACGGGGAGTAGAACAATTAGGGTCTATAATACACACTTTATCTAAAGATATTGAGTTAATTGTCCAAGATCCTGAAATTCAAGACCTAAATCTATTGGCTCCAAGGCCCATGTTGTTTTATTCTTACTGCTATATATGTTTGTATTTTATTCTATTTTAATTTCTGGCACAGTAGGATAAATTATTCATCGTTATTGAACATTTTCATTTCTTTCTTTGGTATTATGGTATGTCTATTATTGCAATGGACTTTAGGATCATTTTTGTCAAATTCCCCAAAATAAATCGTGTAAGAAAACGAACTTATACAAAAATTATGAAAACAAACTGAAAGAAAACAAGTTAATCTGGGAAGTGATGACATCTTTATAATGGCTACTTTTCCCTAAAAGGAATATGATGTGTCTATCACTATCAATTTGATCTGTGTAAGCCTATCCTGCTAAAATTATTCACCATCTTTTTTAACCTTCTCAGTACTGAATCATTTTTTCTATAAAAATTAATAATGTCACTTTCAACATTTATAATTCTTATTTCTGTTTTCTGCCTTTTTATGTCAGACTAAATCTCCAGAAGAAAGTTATTGAAGGTTTTCTTGCCAAAAGATTTTGAGATGACAGTTTAAAAGAGTTTTTTAAGCTAGGTGTGCTAGTGAATGTCTGTAATCCCAGCCACCCGGGGGAAGCTGAGGCAGGGGGATTTCAAGTTCAAGACCACTCTAGACAATATAGTGAGACCACCACCATCCATCTTAAATAAAGAACAGGTAAAAAAGATTTTGTCCTTCTTTCATACTTTTAAACTTTTTTTGGGTGGTGTTTGGATTTGAACCCAGGGCCACCTGCATGCTAGGCAATCATTTTATCATTAAGAGTGTACACACCTAACTCCCTTCTTTTATTGAACCCAGGGTGCTTTACTACTGAGCTGTACCTCCAGAGATTTTTACAATCAGTTTTCTTTTCTTTTGTTTTTCTTTTTTCAGCTGTGCTGGGATTGAATGCAGGACCAGGACTTTACCCATGCCAGGCAAGTGCTCCACCACTAAGTCACATCCCCAGCCCCTCCCCAACCCTTTTTATTTTTATTGTGAGACAGGGTCTCAGTAAGTTTACTGGCCTTGAACTTGTGATCCTCCTGCCTCAGCCTCCTGTGTCACTAGGATTACAAGCATGCATTACTACACTCAGATTACACTTTTTAATGAGTTTTTTTCCATAGGTATATTAATATTGAATTTACCAGATATCAATCAGCCATCATTAGGTAGTCATTAAGGGATTTTTCTTATTATTATCCTTAATCTATCCTTATAACTTTCCTAATATTGAAACACTTTTATAATACTGGGACATATATACTTAGTTTAGATTATTGTTTTAGTTGTAGTTAGAATTGATCTAACATTTGTTTAAGATTTTCAAATCTGTATTCCTAGATATCAGTTGGTATATTCCAAAGCTTTAACATATAGAAAAGATTGTTTTGAATGCTAACTACACGGCTTGTGAAAATAAAGTCCTCCTTATAATTTTCACAAATTCCCAGGGAGATTTACATTCCCAAGGTCTCTTCAAACATCAAGTTCATGCTTGTGTTCAACTGTAGCAACTGATGAATGAAACCAATATACTGTTTCTTGCTCCTTCTTTTCAGGACAGTTAACCCAAGAGCAGAACTCAAAGCTTTTCATAGATTTCCACAAAAATGCATTCATATATGGTATGTGTATGTAGTAGAAATTAACTAAAATGGAAATAATATAAAATTCCAAATTAGATTTATCTGTCCTAAAAGTTCTTTAACAATTTTTGGATCATTCATCTCCTGTCTCATTGCTTAGACCTTGTATTTCTTTTATTTCCTTGGTCAATTCCTCCTCAACCAGATAGAACAAAAATTTCCTACTTTCTTATGCAAAGTAATTTAGTTCTCTCCAGTTCATACACTAAACTCAGGCTTTGGTGTTTAAATACCTAGCATCAAGGTGCTCAGAGAAAAAAGAAAAAAAACTTTTGATGTGTGTTGGTCAGATTTGCTGCAGTAGCAAACAACTCTACATCTCTACAGCATCTATAAACAAGTGTTTGTTTCTCACAGTGCTTGTCAGTGCTGCATCTCTGTCATATGTTTCTTTCTGGGAACCAGGCTGAAAGAACATGCCATTCTGGTTGCAGAAGGAATAGCAAAGGAGTGGGCAGTAACACAAACTGCTTCTCAAAACCTCTGTGCAGAACTGACACATTGTCACTTTCTCTCATCTTCCCTTGATCCAAGTCACAGGGCTAAACCCCCAAATGAGGCAGGAGTAAATACATCATCTACCCTTTTTTAGGCTTGCTGTAAGGTATCAAACCAGGGCCTTGTTCTGGACTGAACTAGCTGGAACCCATCAATTCTTTTATAGAGAAGGAAAGAGCTGGAAACATGGACACAATTTGTTTTGACATAATAAGAGTTCCTCTCCTTATAATTAATTGTAAACAGCAACTCTACTGCCTCCCTTTTACTATGTTCATGATTAAGATGGGTGCATAGTAGGGTTTGGGGGATAATGAGTTTTAGTGTGGGAGGGTGCCTATCTATAGAGAAATTCTATATAGAGAATTCTAGCTCTGTAGAGAAATTCTCCAATATGCACCTCTACCCTACCTCTCTACCCTAACCTCCACCATTCTGACATATCCCTGAGAGGTAGGACAGGTCTATACATTTTGCAAAGGATCATCAAGTGACTTTTTAAAAATATTTTTTATTAATTGTTGATGAAATTTTTTATTTTTATTTATTTATTTGTATGTGGTGCTGAGAACCAAACCCAGTGCCTCAAACATGCCAAGCAAGTGCACTATCAAGATCCACAGCCACAGCACCCCATCAAGTGATTTTGATATGACCCACTCTTAATCCTTTTGAGAACCCCCTGGATAATGACTTCTGGAGGGGTGCTCTTATTAGATTTTGCTCACACCATTCCTGGCACTTTAAACACAACTAGTACTTCAATTCATCAGGCTGTTACAGGCACATAAAGGACAATGATAGGCAATAACATCTCAGATATTTGGTCAGGACTGTCTATTTGCAAACAGAATGGGTTTTTTCATACTGCAAAGGTTGCAGAGATTTGCTGCTTTAAGTAAACAAATTGTTGGTGGAATTTTTCTGGGAATATATATTTAAAGCACTCAATATAGATGCACTCAAGTTCTGCATTGAAAGTGTTGGCTCAAGCAGTTGGGTGTCTAACTGGGTTGGATAAGGCAAATCAGAATCCAATACAGGGCCTCGTTAGGGAAGTGGAGATGCCAAAAATCCCTTGGCATGCATACAAGAGGGAAATTAAAGACTCCCTGAGATAGGAATGCTGGAATAGATCCATTGCAAGTGTCCTGCTTACACACCCGTAACTGTTGCCCCAAGAAGGATTGGAATGATTCTTCCTTCTCCAAGGCTTGGAGATCTGCTATGCTAAGAGAAATTCCAATGCGGGGGTGGGGGGAGGAAGGAAGGAAAGAGAGAGAAAGGTTGGCCAGACTCAGGATATAGCTCATTGGTCTAACACTTGCTTAGCAAGGCCCTGGGTCCAATCCCTTCGCTGCAAACTTCACTATTTTCTGAATGTTGGAAATTGCTGATAGACGGATCTTCAAATGTGCTTCCTAGTTTCAATTTGTATAGGGAAATCTTGGAGTTCTCAACGTTAGATAATCTGTCTCATCAATCAGAGGCAAGTGTATAATAAAAGGCTGGAAGAATAGATAATCAGAGTAATCTTACTCTCAGAGATCTCTGGCTGTGCTATTTGAACAAAGGCTTTCCTCTAAAGCCTTACTTGATTTGTGGTACCAAAATATCGTAGGTAGTTTGAATAAAGTTCTGACTTAAGGCCAAACTATTGTTTATTCATCCAATTTTTTAGAGCTGTATGCACAAATATAGAGTATCTTGTCTAAACAGGAGAATAGGTACCATGTTATAACAGCAAAAGTTCACTCTCTATTATTCTTCAATATTTCTAAAGGCAATTTAATAGGAAAACTGTGTCCTAGGATGAGATAAATAATTAAGGCTTTTTGGAAATTTTAGATACTGGCTCTGAGCTAATAGTAATTCCTGGCACAGGTAAATCCACCAAGATCTGTCATTCAGAGTAAGGATTTACATGAGTCAGGTAAAATAAATAGTTTAATTCATTTGAATTTTAAATCCATTCATTCTTGGACTTTTTTTTCCCAAGTTTTGTGTTGAATAAATTGTTCTTAACAACTGAGAAAAGTCCCCCGAATTTAAGTAAGGACTATTGTGCTAGGGAAAAGATCCTTCTCCCCAGTAAAAGAGTAAATCAAAGGCAAAGCTGTGTCCCTGAATTTCAGATTTTGATGCCATTATTAGTGACCTACCAAACAGATGTTTTTACTTGCTAAATAAAATACTTTTTTCAATTTTAAAATGATAAAGCAACCATGGGCTTCTATGGGCTTCAAGAAGACTAAACTCTTCCCTAGTACATGCAAGTGAATATTAGGCTAAATCTAAATTTAAATAAGTAAGTCCATCTCCTTGCACTCATTGGTTAGGAATGGAGGTATGAGGCCATTCTAGCCAATGAGATGAGAAGATGGCCCATTAAGGAGCAGGAAATATCCTGACAGTACTGAAGGATGACAGGGTGACTATTGCTTTTGTGATCAGATGGGGATTCTAATTGCAGCTGCACAGTAGTCCCCCTCTATTTGCAGTTTTGGTGACCCATGGTCAACAATACAATAACATATTTTGAGAGAAAGACCACATTCACATGACTTACAGTATATTGTTACAGTTATTCTGTATTTTATTATCATTATTAACTCTTACTATACCTAATTTATAAACCAAAATTTATCATAGGAAAAAAAGTGAGTTTACCATTTACAGCAAACAATACTGTCCACAATTTTAGGCATCCACTGAAGGGGTCTTGAGACATATTCCCCATGGATGAGGGGAGTCTACTGTATTGGGACAAAATATAGCAGCCTTAATTGTTATTTACAGCTACGGAGTTAGGATACTTTTTTTTTCTTTTGTACTCTTTAGTAGTTGTTTTCTTTAACATAGGGTCTCACTAGTGGCCTCAAATGACTGGGTTCAAGTGATCCTTCTGCCTTTTGTTGTTTTGTTCACAGTGCTTGGGACTGAGCGACACTACCAGGCCCCCTTTCTACTTTGTAATAAGCAGAGTACACTAGAAGCACTTTGCTTTCACAGGACAAAAACAGATAATGGTTGGAGCCAAGCATCCCAGTGGCTGGAGATGTCAGTTTGTTTCTTCTGCATTCCTGGACTTTCTCAGTTCTTATTCTTTTTTTTTCTTTTTTTAAAAATTCTAATTTGTTATATATGACAGCAGAATGCATCACAATTCATATTACACACATAGAGCACAATTTTTCATATCTCTGGTTGTATACAAAGTATATTCACACCATTCATGTCTTCATACATGTACTTTGGATAATGATGTCCATCTCATTCCACCATCATTTCTAACCCCATGCCCCCTCCCTTCTCCTTCTACCCCTTTACCTTATCTAGAGTTCATCTATTCTTCCCATGTTCTCTCTCCCTCTCTCACCATGAATCAGCCTCCTTATATCAAAGAAAATATTCAGCATTTGGTTTTGGGGATTGGCTAACTTCACTTAGCATTATCTTCTCCAATGCCATCCATTTACCGACAAATACCATGATTTTATTCCCTTTCATTGCTGAGTCATATTCCACTGTATATATTTACCACATTTTCTTTATCCATTCATCTACTGAAAGGCATTTAGGTTGCATTTAGACATTTAGACAATTTAGCTATTGTGAATTGTGCTGCAATAGACATTGATGTGGCTGTGCCCTGTAGTATGCTGTTTTTTAAGTCCTTTGGGTATAGACCGAGGAGAAGGATAGCTAGGTCAACTGGTGGTTTCATTCCCAGTTTTCCAAGGAATCTCCATACTGCTTTCCATATTGGCTGCACCATTTTGCAGTCCCATTAGCAATGTATGAGTATGCCTTTTCCCCCACATTCTCGCCAACACTTAATTGTTGTTTGTATGCCTAATAGCTGCCATTCTGACAGGAGTGAGATGAAACCTTAGAGTGGTTTTGATTTGCATTTCTCTAATTGCTAGAGGTAAAGAACATTTTTTCATGTATTTGTTGATTGATTGTATATCATCTTCTGAGAAGTATCTGATCAGGTCCTTGGCCCATTTATTTATTAGGTTATTTGTTATTTATTTATTTTTTGATGTTTAGCATTTTGAGTTCTTTATATACCCTAAAGATTAATGCTCTATCTGATGTGTGAGAGGTAAAAATTTGCTCCCAAGATGTAGGCTCTCTATTCACCTCACTGATTGTTTCTTTTGCTGAGAAAAAACTTTTTAGATTGAATCCATCCCATTTATTTATTCTTGATTTTAATTCTTGCAATATAGAAGTCTTATTAAGGAACTTGGGGCCTAATCTGACCAGATGGAGATTACTGCCTACTTTTTTCTCAATTGGATGCAGGGTTTCTGGTCTAATTCCTAGGTCCTTGATCCAGTTTGAGTTGAGTTTTGTGCATGGTGAGAGATAGGGGCTTAATTTTATTTTGTTGCATATGGATTTCCAGTTTTCCCAGCACCATTTTTTGAAGAGGCTATCTTTTTTCCAATGTGTGTTTTTGGCACTTTGTCTAATATAAGATAATTATAATTTTGTGGGTTAGTCTCCAAAACACTAGAAAAATCAGGGATAACAGGAACATATCTCAAATCATAAACACTATCTATGCTAAGCCCCTGGCCAATATCTTTCTAAATGGAGAAAAACTGAAGGCATTCCCTCTGAAAACTGGAACAAAACAGGGATGCCCTCTTTTACAATTTCAATTTAACATAGTTCTTGAAACACTGGCCAGAGCAATTAGACAGATGAAAGAAATTAAAAGGATACGGATAGGAAAAGAAGAACTCAAATTAGCATTATTTGCTGACATTATAATTCTATACCTAGAAGACCCAAAAAGTTCCACCAGAAAACTTCTAGAACTAGCAAATGAATTCAACTAAGTATCAGGATATAAAATCAACACCCATAAATCAAAGGCATTTCTGTATATCAGTGACAATTCCTCTGAAAGGGAAATGAGGAAACGCATTTCCCTTTCAGAGGAATTGAAACTAAAACACTCAGGGTCACTCCAGGCGAACTGGGCTGCACAAAATAATTACCCAAGAGACAGAGATACCTTTTTCTTTGGATCCTCTGAACTTAGGGGTCTGCACGTGCTGAACCCTTTTACTGAGGAAAAGCCATTCAAATGAGGCAAGGGTCAGTTTTCAGGGGGTTGATTCTAGCTTTGTGATATCTGCTAACAGCAGGTTGACTGACAGCTAGGAAGGCCACACCCAAAGGCAGAGCAAAAGAAGGGGACACACAAAGGGAGTTTCCATGGAACATTCTATCCCAAACAGGGCAAGGGGTAGGATTACAAAAGAATAGGTGAGTGTACCTCAACCCCAGGGGTATGACTACTCAGAAGACTCGCCTTGCTATCAGAGTGGAAAAGACCAAGTCACGAGTCATGGCACTACCATGTCAGACTACAGTGATCATTCAGATCCCTGTGGTGTATCAGGGCTGGAAGGCATGGTGACTCAATGTGGCTCCCAACAGAAAACTACTCCATTTACAAAAGCCTCAAAAAAAAAAAAAAAGAAATACTTGGAATCAACAAAAGAGGTGAAAGACCTATACAATGAAAACTACAGAATCCTAAGGAAAAAAATCAAAGAAGACCTTAGAAGATGGAGAGATTTACCTTGCTCTTAGATAGGCAGAATTAATATTATCAAAATGACCATACTACCAAAAGCACTATACAGATTTAATGCAATTCCAATCAAAATCCCAATGGCATTCCACATAAAAATAGAAAAAGCAGTCATAAAATTCATCTGGAAAAAATAAAAGGCCCAGAATAGCTAAAGTAATGCTTAGCAAGAAGAGTGAAGAGGTGGCATCGCTATACCAGACCTTAAACTATACTACAGAGCAATAGTAACAAAAACAGCATGATATTGGCATCAGTTCCTATTCTTTGTGAGATCCAATTCTTTAGTTTCTGTTTTACTTCTGTGGCTAAGACCCCTGGTAAGTTTCCTTTTTTGTGTAAGCTACTTAGAATTCATTTCCATTACTTTTAAGAACCCTAATAGATATTCTTTCCTATACAAAAAAAAAAAAGTTTTTCTTTCACAGGGGTTTTGTTTTGCCTCCAGATTTGTAATATGTTTATGAATTTGATTTTTATGTGCTTACTTCATGTTGCTACATGTCAATACTCTTTTCTACCACAACTTCCCAATCGTTAATACTTTTTCTACTACAACTTCCTAATCTCTTAGAGTCACAGGCCATCTTCAAGATATTTTTTAGACAGGACACAAAGATGATCTGATTCTGAGATTTTTTAATATCTGATGATGTCAGTCTTTGACATCACACATAAGTGCAGCATTCTCACCCTCAGGTTTCTGTGGATATTGGTATTGTACAGAAGCCCAAGGGCAGTCTGATATATTTCCACTGAAAACAGACATTTTTCAGTGTTGACATACTTGGAATTTTTCTCATGTATTTTGTTATTTTCTCTCCTCCAATTTTTTTTTTTTTTTACCCTCAAAGTTCTACAACATTAGCCTGGACTCTTGTAGTTGCTGTTGAGAGAAAATCAACTTAAATTCGTAATATTGGTCAAAGTACAATTGTAGTCAAAAGAATTTACTCAAGCCTGTTTAATCCTACAAATACTTACTGAAGAGTATTAACTTAATAACAGATGATTGGAAGACGTGTGGTGGGAGGCTGGACTTTCAGGAATAACTCCTGGAGCCACATCTAAATCTGCCCTAACAAAGATGCTACTGCCACCAGTACTGTACTAACTTAGAGACCATGGTGCCTCTGTCATCGGCAAGAAAGCTGCTCAATGAGAAGTGGCTGCTATCATTGAGGGTTGCACAGAGCTAGGGACTGACTAGTTAGTCATCAGAGCTTCTGACTTAGCTGCTGCAAAAGTACCAAAATGCCTTTGAGGCTCTGCTGCCAGGTAGCCACCCTGTATAGCCCATAAATCCCTTCCAAATCTTATTCAGATGCATCTATTTGGTGGATGCTACCTCACACGTAGAAATCCTCACTGAAGGCATATGGGTATCATAGACTTTAGTTTTCCAGTCTCTGGTGCAAAGGAAGTCATGTTAAGAAGAACTGGAGTGATACTGAATAAGCCAACTTGCAATATCTGTTGTTCTAATTAAGAGAGTAAAAGGAATTTACTGACTCCAGTACCTGGGAAGTCCAAGGAATAAAACTGGCTCTAGACATAAGTGAAACCAGAAGTTTAGACCCCATCACCAGCATTCTTTCTTTCTTCTTATTTCTCAGTTCTGATTTTATTTATTCAACTAACATTTATTGAGCACGTGCTGTGTGCCAGACACTGTTTTAAATGCCAGGATTCTACCATGAACAAAACATACATAAATCTTTGCCCCCTTGGTGCTTACTTTCCTCTGCATTAGCTTTGTTCTCTGATAGATTCACTGAAAATAGTAGCAAAAATAGCTCCCAGGAGCTGCAGGCTTATAGGCTATTTATTGCTTGAGCTATCATAAGGCGAACTAACTTTCCTCCCCCAGAATCCATAAAAATTCCACACAATAAAAAGATTCTAATTGGTTTTATTATGAGATGCACCCAAGACCAATCAGTATTGAAGTGCATATGCCATATGCCCACCAGATGTTTAAGAGATGGCTCTCAAACAGAAGAAGGGGTGCTGAAATCACAAAGACAGAGTTGATGTCTATTACATTCCATTCTGTTCCAAACTACACACACACACACACACACACACACACACACACACACACACACACACACACAACTCATCCATATTGTCATACATTCATTTTTAAAAAGTGTTTGTTCCTATTACAATATAAACTTCTCTTTCACAAACAAAAACACCATCTCTTCCTCCCCAGAAGAATAAAGTCTAGGGGTTGGGGATGTGGCTCAAGTGGTAGCACACTTGTCTAGCATACATGAGGCACTGGGTTCATCACATAAAAGTAAAATAAAGATATTGTGTCCACCTAAAACTAAAAAATAAATATTTTAAAAAAGAAAAAAGCCCAAAACTTTCCCAGCCACCATTTTATGTCCTAAAATCCAGAATATTAGGTCCGGATATTACTTCTTATCAGCTAACAACTAATGGAGAAATAAGAAACATAACTATGTCAAACGTGTTATGTATTTCAATATATGAAATAAAACAGAAAACTACAGCAAAAACCCATGCTTAAAAATGAGAAACCAACTGCTAGTGGCCACCACTCTATAGCATGTTATGTATGTTGATAAAAGGAAGATCAAGGACCCTGTCCTCACAGCAGAGTTCTTTTGTACTGTCAGCTCTATGCTAGTAGCCAAAGGGAGATCTGGCCAGCCCTAATTTTTTAGCCTAAATCCCCATCTCAGTGGATCTTTTCTCTTTGCCATGGTCTTTGATGCTCTGTCAAATCTCCCAGCCCTTATTTTAACTGTCTTTCTCTCAGCTTCCGACCCTGATGTGACCCAACACCCAAGAACCAATAATCTTTCTCTAGTTTGCCTTTAACAGTGGAATCATTCTTAACTATGTATTTCAGAAAAGTGACAGCTGGAGATATGTGGGTGAAGCCCAAGGCCCAAGCTTTTAACCTTCTGCCATCTTATTGCTTGTCCCAGACTTTACTCTCATTAACTTTAGCTTCAGGATCAAGTAGAGAACACTCTTCTTAGACTTCTCCAAATGCGCATGATTAGCTGACTCTCAGGTATTTTAGATTGGTGATTAGAGGCAGACACAGCTCCCTGGCAGTTATATGCCATTCCCTTTCTGCTTACTATTTAGGAAAAATAAAGCCTTCACTTAAAAAAAAAAGTGTTTCATACTATACAAATTTATTCGCTTAGTGTATACAGTTCACTGTCTTTTTAGTGTATTCATATAGGTGTGTATCCATCACCATAATCAATTTTAAAATACTTTCATTACTTCAAAGAAACCTGTTCCCATCAGTACTCATCTTTCTTCTCATCCCTTCCAGACCCTGGCAATTCCTCATCTATTTTCTGTCTCAATAGATTTGTCTATTCTGGACATTTAATACAAATGAAATTATATAGTGTGGGGACCTTTGAGATTGATTTCTTGCAATTAGCTTAGTGTTTTCAAGGTTCATCTATGTTGTAGGATGTATAAGAATTTCATCACATTTTATTGCTAAATAATATGCCATTTTAGGCTATACTACAATTTCTTTATCCATTTATCAGTTAAAGGACAGATATTTGGTTGTTTTTTGTTCTTAACTATTATGAGTAATTTTGCTATAAACATTCATGTACAATTATTTATGTGGACATATGTTTTCACTTCTTTAGGAGTACTTAGGTGTGAAATTGCTGAAATATATGCTAAACTATGTTTAACTGTTTAGTGATGGCTGTGTTTTTCTTGACATTATTAAAAATATAAAAAAGTCATTAACTTACTCCAATATCCTGATATATTCTTCAAGCCATTAAAGCACTTGATCATAGGAGGCATATGATCATATTTCCAAAATACAAGCAACTTTAATTTTTAAATTTAATTTGTGGTTAAATTTTATGATTTACCCCATAACCTTTAATGTTCAATTCTCAGGTGGGAACAGAGGAATCCTTATTACCACTTACCATACCTCAACTCAGCCAATCCTTCCTGTCAAGGCCTGACATTTACTACATTCCATTTCAAGTTACTAATATTTTATTAGTAGCAAATGAACCAAAGGTCAGGCTTCATACAATGTGTCAAATGATCCACACCAATACTAGGCATGACACAAGAAGTTACTGAAAGAAAAAAAATACATCTATTAAATGAAAAAGAAACAACTGTCCAATACAGCATTATATTCAATCTCAAAATATTCATCTATCTCTTTATCAATTTTCTATGTCCTTTAAAATGTTTCTTGAGTTTGCCTTATACATCATTTATTCAGTTTTCTGAAAGATTGAGAATATAATCTGCCTCTACTTTGGGGTTCTATGTAGTTTTTACAAAATGACTTATGTATTTAAAATGTTTCTCATAAGTCTATTTTGCCTTATATTATGCTAGGATAAGGATCCTGACTTCAGAGATATCATTGTCTAGTAGAAGTGGAAGCAAACAGAAAATGACTATCAATTGATGTGATTAAAGTCAACTCAGGTGCTTGAAGTGCACATCACAGGCATCCAACCAAGGAGTGGAGGATTCAGAGTTTTCCTAAAGGCGACTTCCTTATTGTTCTAGAGGTTACTGTAGCCACAGTGGTACAGATGGAGAGGAACTCAATTATGCAAGTGTGGCAGGGTGTGTGACCTTTACATGCCTAACTTCTTCTTGTGATTGAGGTAGAAGTTCAGCGGGAACTTCTTGGAGATTTTTCTCTGCCTAGAAAGTGATGTCCATGTGGCTAAAGATGCCTTATCCCTAACAGTGGTTCAGATGTCACATTGTCAAAGAGTCTTTCCTTGGACTTTATCCAAGGAAGCAACACCCCAGGGCTGAGGATATAGCTCAGTGGTAGAGCACTTACCTAGCATATAAGAAGCCTGAGTTCAATCCCCAGAATTGCAAAAACAAACAAATGATTAGCAAACAACACACACACACACACACACACACACTCACATACCTCTCTTTCCCCTCCACCTCTAATGTAATTCCCATGAAAGCAAGGACTTCATCTATCTTGTTGATCTCCATATTGCAGACATCACACACAAGAGATAACAACTCCTAACAGTTTAGTGGATAACTGTTGCATTAAAACCATTCTTGGGCTGGGGTTGTGGCTCAGTGGTAGATCCCTTGCCTAGCATGTATGAGTCACTGGGTTTGATTCTCAGCACTGCATATAAATAAGTAAAATAAAGGTCCATTGACAACTAAAAAAATAAATAAAAATAAGGGGCTGGGGTGGTGACTCAGCTGTAGAGCACTCGCCTAGCATGTGTGAAGTGCTGGGTTTGATCCTCAGCACCACATAAAAATAAATAAATAAGGGGCTGGGGTTGTGGCTCAGTGACAGAGTGCTTGCCTCATGCATGTGAGGCACTGGGTTCGATCCTCAACACCACATAAAAATAAATAAACAAAATAAAGATATTATGTCCAAGTATAACTGAAAAATATTTTTAAAATAAATAAATAAATAAATGTAATAAAGGTATTGTGTCCAACTACAACTAAAAAAAAGATATATTAAAAATAAATGAATACCAAAAAAACCCCAAATAGTCCCATCTTCAAGTAACGTGCAGAAGTGCACCAGGTCCAGGCAGCTGGGGAGAAAGGCTCTTTTGATGAGGTCATAGTTGAAGGGACTGAAGACACAGAATCAGAGGGCTCCTCAGACATGGCCTTTATCTGGGCCCCTTGTCTTCTGTGTTACTATTACTCTACTGGTCTGAAGTGTGTTCATTCCTTCTTTAATTAAATCAGCAATTAACACCGGGGAGTATGAAATTCGATTTTAGTCAGAGGCTGTCTTCTCAAGTCCCATGGAAGAAGCCATCAGCAGAACAAAGCAACATGGGATAAAAGATGAGGAAGGGGAAAGGGAAGGGAGGAGGAAGATGAGAAGAGACCAAGAAGGACAAGGGGAGGAGGAGCAGGAGGAACAGGAGGAGGATAAGCAGGAAGAAGGCAGAGCCAAGAGATGGAAAGACAAAAGAATCATGGGTAGCATCCAGCTAAAGTCTTCGACTTTGTGACCATGTAAACCAAGGAGTTGCCTTTGGAGCTAAGCTAATTTATGTTGTTTTTTCTGGACTTTCAACTGGAAGTGTCCTGAAACAGTTAATGACATATCTACTAATCAATCCATCTCTACACCAACCTAATAATATGTTCTTTAGGGACACAGTTCACAAATTCACTTTTCTAATTTTTTTATCCTCATTTTTAGAAGTTCTCATCCTTTCCTTGAGATTTTATAAGAGCCAGAGGGTGGAAAAAACTCTGCAGGGGTAATTCTCACAGTTTATTTTTGTTGTGTTTCTGTCCAATCTCTTTGCATGTTTATGTTAGATACTACTGTGGGTCTCATGTTATCCACAGCATCTTAAAAGGGATTATTAGCATAGCTGTGGCTTTCTCCCTTTAAAATAAACCCCATCTTACTTGGAATTTGTATTCCTCAAGGGACTGTCTTTTTCCAGATACACATAATACTAAATATTTTAATCAACTATGTGATCAAAAATATTTTCCATTTTACTTCTTTTATTTGTTTAATGGATTCATGTTACCCATTCTTTTTAGCAGAGAATTAGTTTGGGATAAAGGTTCAGCTTTTATATTCCAGAATATGAGAAAATAATTTCTTGTTTCTGGGACATATAAAATGCTCGTCTGTGCATTGTTTGGTGTAATCATGTATAGCTCAAGAAGAGATTCTAAATTGTTCAAGAATAGATTTTAAATTACACACATGAATATTAAATTAAATTAATTGTTCTTGGGTTGTCTCTGTCACAGTTAAGGGGTTCAGTTTAGGGTTCATCTTGAGCAAGTTATATAGATCATTTCAGGATTCTTACATGATTTCAATTCTTTTTTCTCATTCTCCAATGTGGTGTCTGTGTCTTTGAATCCCCATGGCATCAAGCTAGGGGAGTGGTTCCTGCCTTCACCACAAACTCTGAGAAGCAGACACTGGTTCACAAGAACCAGGCATTAAGCTCTTCCTGCTGGTCTCTGGCTAAAACTTGGTTTGTTTTTTCTTCTATTGCTCATTTCCCTTCCCAGGTTTGCACACCTTCTGGTTCTTACCCTCTTTCTGGGGTCCCATCTCCAACTGTCTCTATTTCATACCTAATCCTAACTTCCTTGCTAATGCACATTCTGGCTTATTATTTCACAGATCCCTGACTTGTTTTTATTCCTTCTGAGTCTTGCATCCAGCCATTTTCACAGTTCTGTGCTGATTCATCAAATCTTCTTAGAGATAGTCAAGTGGGAAAGCTTAGAGAATCAGAAACCAAGAGTGAGACACAAACTACCAAAACCACTTCGAGAAGAAAAGAAAATCTGAACAGAAGTATGACAAGTGAAGAGACTGAATTAATGATTTTTAAAACATCCACAAAGAGAAATGTAGGTCCAGATGTCTTCACCATCAAATTCTACCAAATATTCAATGAAGAATTAGTGTTAATTTTTCACAAAATCTCCGCAAAAAAAATAAGAGGAGGGAATACTTCCCAATGCATTCTATGAGGTCTGATTTACCTTGATAGCAAGACGAGAAAAATACATCCCAATGAAACAAAAATATAAACAATACCTTTTATTGTGTTTGTGGTCCTGAGGATTGAACCCAGGGCCTTGTGCATGCAAGGCAAACACTCTACCAGCTGAGCTATATTCCCAGCCCTAAACAATACCTCTTATGAATATGGTTGTAAATGGACAAGAAAAAGGAAATAAAGGCACCCATATTGAAAAGGAAGAAGCAAAACTAATTTGAAGATGACATGATCTTGTATATAGAAAAATCCTTAGGAATTCATATAAAAACTACTATAACCAGGGAATGAATTCAGCAAGGCTGCAGGATAACAGATTAATATACAAAAAATACAAAAATAAAAAATATATTTGCAAAATTATATATATTTCATGTTCATGAATCAGATGATTTAACACTATTAATATTTTAATACTCTCCAAAATGATCTGTGAATTCAATGTGATTTCAATGTCCATCTCAGGTACCTTGTTGTAAAAATTGACAAGCTGATTCTAAAATTCATATGGAATTGTAAGGGACCCAGAATAGACAAAATAATTTTTAAAAAGGAGAAAAATTTCAAACTTACTACAAAGCAACAGTAATCAAGACAATGTGGTACTGGCACAGAGATAGGCATACAATTCAGTGGAATAAAATTGAGAACCAAAAAATAAACACATATATCTATAGTCAACTGATTTTCAACAAGGTGTGAAGACCATTAAATGGGGAAAGAGTCAATTTTTCAACAAATGGTGCTGGGATAACTGGAAAGCCAAATGCAAAAAATAACCCTCACCTTATATCAGATAAAAATTAAATCAAAATTGGCCAAAGACATAAAAAATAATAACAAAAACTATAAAATCTTGGAAAAAAAACAGAGCTATATCTTCATTACTTGATTTTATTTTTAAATTGTTTTTGAGGTGGTAGGGATCAAACCCAGGGCCTTGCATGTACTAGGCAAGTGCTCTACCCTTGAACTGCACCCCAGCTACTCTTCATTGCTTTAGATTCAGCCATAGTCTCTTATATATGACATAGATTTGATATAGATATGATAAGGATATTTAGATATCCTTAAAGTTTAAAATGAGGGCTGGAGTTGTGGCTCAGTGGTGGAGTACTTGCTGGGCATGTGAGGCCCTGGGTTTGATCCTTAGCACAATCAATCAATAAAGTCCTATGTAAAGAACTCTTACAAAATAAAGACAGTTCAATTTTAAAATAAGCACATGACTGAATAAACACTGATTCAAAAAAGAGATTCTAACAAAAAGGAAAGTAAACACATGGAAAGATGCTCAACATCACTAATCATAAGGGAGAAGAAAATCAAAGCCACAATGAGATCCACTTCATACTTACAAGAATGGTTAGAATCAAAAAGTCAGATAACAGTAAGTGTTCAGGGTATAAAAAATTATAACTCTGAACACTATTAGTGGGAATGTGAAATGGTGTCACCACTTTGGAAAACTGTCTTGGAGTGCCCCAAATTATGAAACTTAAAATTACCATATGACCCAGAAATTCCTCTCCTAGGTATATACTCAAAAGAAATGAAGACATAGACACTATACTCAAGTGTTTATAGCAGCATTACTCATAAAAGCCAAAAGATGGAAACAACCGAAATGTCTATCAACTAATGAATGGATCAACACAATGCAGTATATCCAAGAAATAGAATATTATTGGACCAGAAAAAAGGAACAAATACTGATAACAGTGTTACAACATAGATAAAACTTGAAAACATTATGCTAAGTGAAAGAAACCAGTCACAAAAGACCACATACTATGTTATTCTATTTATATGAATGTTCAGAAGAGAGAATCTCTTTGTGCATGTATATATGTATAAATATTTAATATATACATACATATTTAAAAGTATAATAGTCATTGTTTAGGGCAAGGTAGAAGGAGTATCTAAGGTAAGAGAGAGAATAGCTAAAGAATAGGGAACTTCTTGGGGTGATGAAAATGTTTAATGAGGGGCAGAGTTGTGGCTCAGCGGTAGCACACTTGCCTGGCATGTGTGAGGCACTGGGTTCGATTCTCAGCACTACATATAAATAAATAAAATAAAGTCTATCAACAACTAAAAATATATTTTAAAAAAAGAAAATGTTTTAATGATGATGGTGGAAATGATTACACATACTTGTAAATGTACTGAACACCACTCAATTATATACTTTAAAAGGTGAATTGTATGTCATATGAATTATATTTCAATAAAGCTGTTATTGCTTGCAATAATCAAATCCACCCAAGGACTGTATTTGATAACTTCTCAAAACATTAAAAAGCTTTGTACGTCTAGTACTGATTTCTGAAGGTTGAGCTTCGTGGATCTGTTTATTTTGCAATTAATGAAGGTTAAAGGAACATTCTCAAAAATTGTTACCTGGGAGCTCAGAATTTCTAATTATGACTCTAAACACAAGTACAGCACCTGTCATGTCTTTCAAAGGAAGATTTATTTGCCTTATTAACAAATCAAGAGTACTAAGTTTCTATCAAGGAGAGCAGAATAAAGAAAAAAGATTTAATGTTTTATTTGCTCATTGTTTAAAGAAGTATGCTAGTGAATAATAGATAGGTTTAAACTTCTTGAAGAGTAAGTAGCTTTTGAAGTTCTTAAAAAAGGAATGATGCATTAAAGTCTATTTAAAAATTCTAAGAGTGACATTAATGACCACAAGTAGAAGCCAAAAGAGTATCTCAAGTTAAAATTAATTATGAGGCCAACTACTGGCTGTAAGCAATGAAAATATATACAGAGTTATTGAGTTAGGGATAAAAGGAAAAGACAAATATAAATCCTGAGGATGGAGCTGTAACAATACCTGGACAGGAGGATGATGACAGAATCAATTAAAAGGCAAAACTAGAGGAAAAGGAAGGAGAGGAAAAGTATGTCTGAAATGTTTAACTGGGTGCTGGAAAATAGAACAATTTTTATGAAGTCTTTTTTAAAATTAATTTTCCTACATATTTATCAATGACTGAGTGTGTACATAAACAACACATTTTTTCATCATGTAATGAGAAAAATAACTATAACAACTTTAAATAATAATTTAAAGTAATAAAGTAGGTCTGATGGTTTTTAAAAATGTTTCCTTGTATCTGTTTTCTATGTTTAGCAAAGAAAGATTGAAAATTGGGATCCTAGACTCAACCATGATTTGCTCAATCTGAAGGAATAGTGGAGAGGGTAGAGTATCTAACAGGGAGCTCTCTACACATTAATGGAAACACAAATGAAAAACAGGATTACTGGATCTTCTCATTTAGAGGAAAGCCAACTTGGTCTCTGGAAGAAGAAGTAAAGCTTGACTAATCTATAAAAGTTCTTTCAGAAGGAAAATACATTTCTGGAGAAAGAGGAAATCATGAATGCATTTTATTCTTGAATAAGTCTTTGACAATTTTTCACACCAATAACTATTTCTTAATTAAGTTACCCTACAAATCAGGCAGAGAGTTTTATTATGGATAAAGAATTAATGTCCAAGTAGTAGGGCAGGCATATTATTAAGTGTAGAAGTGCAAATTGTGTTATTTCTCAACAAATCAATCCTAGGTCAATCTAATTTAATGGTTTATTGTGTTTTGGAAAAGAGAGAGCACAGTAAAATCTCTAAATTTGAAAACAATACTAAATTTTTACAAGAAGTGCTATGCCAAAATGACAGGGATAAACTATGCAAAGCAAAAATGGCAGAAGAATTTTGGCCTAAGTTAACAAACACATTAGTGGGAAAGCTATCCAAGTTCTAGTTTTAAATGGATCTGATTGCTAAGTCACAGCGGAGCATAGAAATCTAGGCGTCATTGAGGCTGTTCTCAAAAAAGAAAAAATATTCTGGTATGATGTCAAAGTTCAAAAGGTCAGAACAAGGTTATTAGAGATAAAACCATTGACATTGTTGGTTGTTCTATCCATCAGCAGCACTGCTGCCATGACTACTCTCAGAACATTCGGTTCTGAGACCCAGAGCATAATTAGAAGGAGCTGGCCGTTCAGGGCATGCTTGTCTACCTTATGCATCAGAGTCATGCAAAATGAACATGCTTATCCATACAGGCAGAACGTGGGTTGACTGCATCATACAGACAGAATGTGGGTTGACTGTATCATTGTTAAGAACACAAATGATATTTGTTGGGCTCTGCTAGGCACCAAAAAAAAAAAAAAAAATGGAATTCCTGACTCAGAGATTTCCTGAGAAGCTACACTGGGAAAGGCACTCTAAAGGATGCCAGGGGGGATACACAGATAAGTAGGGCAGGGTCCCTGCCTGCAGGCACTATAAGTCTACACAGGGAAATAAGACAATTGCGGTATGTGGGAGAAGACATACTACATGAAAGGTATGACCATGTGTGTTCAGAGGAAAGGGACACTGACTCTATCATTCATTCATATGCATATGTATGTATACATAACATTAATTTTATTTTTAATATGAAATAGGAGTGAGAGATGGTAGGTTACAAAATATTTTCAGAAAGAAATATGCTCATGAAGCTGAGAAAGAGGAACTAAGGACAAGGAAACTACAAACACAGAAATCTGGATACCAGGCTAAGAACAAGCTCTCTGGTGGGAGCAGAAACAGCAGCAAGAAAGGGCAGAGAAGATGCTGACCAGGGAATGGGAGTCTGGGCTCCTGACAATGCAGAAATTGAAGGACCCTGAAGATCCACCAAGTCCACTTTCTTTTCTAGAGGAACCAGGAAGCAGTACTCACTGAAGTCTGAGTTTCATTCTTTTCACTTAAGTTTTGGTCCAATTGAAACACAAATCACCCAGGGAGAAGAAACACTATGTTTAATTATCTCACAATGACTTACATTTCTTGGGATATTATATCTTCCAGAGGTCTCCTTCAAGAGAGAAAGGCACTTCTGTGGATCACCTTGCAAACCAGACTCCACTCACCCACACACCTTGCTCAGTTTCCTGCCAATCATATCTGACAAATTGGTTGGCTGAGATAGAGAAATTCAAAAGGACCAAACTGAAGAAGTCAGAAACGCAAGGGAAAAGTCCACTGCTTTCAAAAGGAGCGGCCAGACAGGAGAAGCAACAGGTAATCATACCAAGGCACGCATCACGGACTGTGCACTCCACAAACATGGCCTTCTTACTGTGTTTCTTTTAGTTGTTTAACTTTTAAGATGCGAAGAGTTTGGACCAAGTTTAATGACTGCGCGGTCCCTTTCACATCAAAGACTCAAGAACCGCCAACAATGAAGGTCACACCTACCTCTCCCATTTGCCTGTCTGGCTGGCAGGAAAAGAAAAGAACTTAAGGAAGCTGATTGAAGGACGGTAAAATCAGAGTAAAATCCAGGCTGGTCCAAGGTGTCCTGCAGGCTGTAAAATGGGATGTAAAATGCAGTTTAATCAGAGTGCCATTTTGTTGTTTTTATTCAAATGATTTCAATTATAGGAATATACAATTATTTATATGCAAATAATGTTTTAAAACCTGGAAGGGGGCCAGACAGACAGACAGACACAGAGAGAATGGCAACACCTTGATATAAGTTTGTATATATCATTATAGCTCTTTCTGCTTTATAAATAAAGAAATAGTGATGATGAACTTGAAACTTTTGAACAGAGCAGAATTAAAGAGATGATTTTAAGGAGGTAACAGAGAGGATTTTGTGAACCAGGTTCAAAGTCCATGGACTTACTTCACTGTGTGACTTAACTAATTATTTTAAATGCTGGTTTCATCATCTGAAAGAATGATGAAACAAGAGATTTGCCCAAGAGATTTGTTGCAGAGATTGAACTGGATAGTTTAAATGAAAGTTCCTGCCTGTCTCAGTAAGGTTCACTGGTCTTTCTTTCCACTCAGCCTTGTGGTCATACTCAGCGCCATGGCTGGGTGTTCCATTAGTCCTAGTCTGACTGGGGAATGGGCAATCCACAGACCCTGAAGACAAAGGAAGGTCATTAGGAGAAGCAAGTACAGCTTGCTAGGGAACAAACAGAGGGAAGATGTATAAAAAATAAAATTTAGTTTAATGCCAAAAAGGGAAACTGTGGGACTCGGGGGTGCTGTATTTTTTTTTTCCTTTCTTAATAAAGGAAACTAACAAACACTGGTTTCAAGGGTGTTTAGGTATAACAGGGCTAAATCACTTATTGCCAGGATTTTAATAATAAAATCCAAACACAAGGACTATCAAGTCCATTTTCCAACATTTAAACCAAGTTAGATTCAAAACCATCCGTGGTTCAGCCAATGAGGGAAAACATTTTTACACTGTCTGACCTGGGATTCTAGCAAATAATCTTCTGCTATGTAAATTCATAGGCCTCTTTAATACCTTTGTAGTCTAGGTTTGCACCAATTGTTTCTTGCCAGGAAAAAAAATGGGTTTTTCATTTGAAGATGGCTCAATGCCAGACTGAATAGGGCTTTTTAGAGGCATTGGAACTCTCAGATGTCACCAGCCACAGCCAATGCAATTTCAGCTTATGCGATTTTAGTTAATGCAATCATTTAAAGAAATGAAAGCAGAAATGAGAATGCTGCTCTCAGAGGGGCTGCAAAATCCATTGAAATGTCATCTACTGAAGAAGGAGTCAGGTGACCTATGTTAAGACTCTTGGCTCTATTAATAAACTAAAGTGGGATGTAATTGGATGAAGTGACAGATGTCTAACATTTTTTATTCTTATGTACACAAAACAGGTTCAGACCAGCCTAGGAGAGATGCAGGCACTCACCACCCTATGGATTGGCCAATTTAGTCTGAGGCAAGGAGACACTCCCAAACATACCAGACTCCTTGGAAGTATGTTAAGTGGTATTGATGATGGCCAGCACTGCCAGGGATGTCAGATGTATTTAAAGTGAGCAGAACCCAATCCCACCACCTTCTGGGTGGGAACGCAGTTGATTTCAAGATAGGATTCTTTTTTCATAGTGTGTGCAGAAGGTCCCCAGTTGAAGATTTCATCTGACATAGAGGACATCCAGATAATAAGGATGCTGGAATTGCAGTTCTTTCTTCATGAAAATAGTGAGAATGGGATTGTTACTAAAGTTAGCAACATTTGGCTTCTTTCCTTTATTTTCTTGTTTAATTTTTTTGGGGGGGCGGGGAGTACAACCTTGAAATGAGGGCAGACTCACAGCTAGGTTCCCTGGGTCTGAACACTGGCTCTCCCATTTGCCACATGGATGAAGATGAGCAAGTTGCTTAAACTCCCCGTGCCTATGTGTGTGTGTGCATATGTGTGTGCACATTCATATACATGCAGGCACTCACCACCCTGTAATCTAAAACTATATATATATAATTATTGCCAGGAATTTGTTAACAAAATCCAAACACAAGGGCTACCAAGTCCACTTGCCAACATTTAAACATATATATATGAATGGGTTTTTGTGTACATACACACACACACATATATAAACACTACATAAATATAAACAGAAGCACCTACCTCAAATATTTACTATGAGAAATTCATATTCATATATATATATATATATATATATATATATATATATATACACACACACACTCTTTAGAGCCGGATTTGTATGTGGTAAGTAATAAAAAAGTTAGCTATTATATTTATTTGTGGATAATTAGAGCAAGAATACATATCTGCTATAAAACAATCAGCATACAAACTTTTTTTTTTTTGGTATTTGGGAAGGAACCCAGGGGTACTTAATGGTACTTAAGTACTTAACCACTGAGCCACATCCCATGGCCTTATTTTTAGTTTTATTTTATTGGAGACAGAGCCTCCAGTAAAACCTCAAGTTGCTGAAGTTGGCCTTGAGCTTCCAATCCTCTTGTCTCAGCCTCCTGAGCCACTGAGATTATAGGTGTGCTTCACCATACCTGGCTCATACTGTTTTTTTTTTTTTTTTGTACCAGGTATTGACCCAGAGGTGCTTAACCACTGGGCCACATCTTCAGCTTTTTTAAAAAATATTTTATTTTGAGGCAGGGTCTCACTGAATTGCTGAAGCTGGCTTTGAACTTGCAATCCTCCTGCCTTAGCCTCCTAAGCTGCTGGGATGGCTCAAACATTTTTAAAGCAAAATCAATCCATCACCATGCAGAATCCCACTACCTAAGGCAACAGAAACATTGCGAGAAGAAGTACAAGATGGTAGTGATAGAAATAATCATTTTCTTATGTAACATTTAGTCTTTCTTTTCTTATTAATTTTGTTGTGGGTGACAAAAGAAGGCTGTTTCCCAGCCTCCTTTTTCAAATAAGAAGGGTCCTGTGACTAATTTATGGCAATAAGATGAAAATGCAAGATTTGGTTGGAGCTTTTAGGAGAGCTTCTTATAAAGAAGACCGAGTTAACTTAATTTTATACCATCTCATCACCAACCATTTCTCTTTCCTGTTATCTAAAACATAGAAGTGATGTCTGAAGTTCCAGTGACCATCCTGTAAAACTGAGGATAACAGGCGTACCATGAGGATGGTGGAAAAGAAACTAGAAAGAGACTGGGTGCTTGAGGACATTATGGAGCATCCATACTAGCCATGAACTGCTGTCTTCTAGACCTCTCATTTAGTGTGAGAAAAATCCTCCTAGTTAAAGCTATATAATAGCTATTTAGAACTTCTATTTCATATAGCTAAATCCCTGAGTGCTTCCATAGTCTCTGACTTGTACTGAATCTTCTGTTTCTTGAATCTCATGGTTTCCTCTTCCTTAGTGGATTCTCTTGATAGAGTATGTCATAAGTAACTTCATAAGAGAAGTACATAACAGGCAAACTTTTGGAGATTTGTGATTTTAGGTAAAATACTGGCTTAGCTACTACATCAAATTAATAGGGGTTTAAATAAGACAGAAATTTATATCTGTCACGTAACACTCAGCATAAGCACTCAAGGCTTATATGGTGAACTTCGTCTTGTTCTCTTATTACTACTTCCATCCTCAATAAGCAGCTTTTTGTGGTCCGTGTTGGCTGCTTTGATTCCTTCTATGACACCTATATTTCAGTCAGAAGGAAGGAAAGAGGAGCAAGTCCCTTTCTATGGGGCATGTCCCAAAGGTTGCTTATATCACTTTGGCTTTTGTGTCATCTGTCAAAACCTAATTAGGAGGGCACACCAGGCTTCAAGGAATAAAGAGAAACATAGTCTATTTTCTTATTTGAATGGTGATGTTTCTGGTTTTAATATCTAGGTGGAATATAATTTCCCCTCTGAATTTGAAAACATTGTTCCACCGGTGTCTGCCTTGTAGCGCCATCCCTGTTCCCTTCATAACTTCAAACAAGAAGGTCTTATATTTAAAAATGTGGCTTTTTCACCAAGGTGGTATCAAAGTAAATAAGGAAGCTCCTACCACTCCCAAAGTTGAAGTCAAAGCCCCAGGCTCTGAAGGCCAAGAAGGCAGTGTCCACAGCCGTAAAGATAAGATCTGTATGTCACTCACCTTCAGGTGGCCCAAGACACTGTGTTGCTCTTGATATAGTGCAGATAGCTTTATAAGAGCACCCCCAAGAGAAACAAGCTTGACCATTCTGCCATCATTAAGTTTCCCTTGACCATTGCATTGCTATGAAGAAGACAGAAGACAACACATGTGTGTTCATTGTGGATGTCAAGGCAAACAAGCATCAGATCAAACAGGTTCAGAAGAAGCTTTATGACACTGGTGTGGCCAAGGTCAACACCCTGAGTCAGGTCTCATAGATAGAAGAAGACACATGTTCAACTGGCTACTAGTTATGATGCTTTGGATGTGGCCTACAAAATTGTGATCATCTAAACTGAGTCTAGCTGGTTAACTCTAAATATATATTTTTTTCACCATTAAAAAAAAATATGTGGAACATTTTGGAAATTTTTGAGTAGTATCTATTAAGGCTGAATAAATGTATACTTTATAACACAAAAATCCCTCTCTTAGCTATATATGCAACAGACAGGCATAAATATGTCCCATTCAAAGTTAAGTTCATAGCAAAACTATTCAGAGCAGAGTCAAAATGAAAATGCCTAAATGCCCATTAACAATAGAGTGGCATGTGTAGATGCCAAGTAGAACTGGCCTGGGAGTAGGCAATGGAACATCCACATGGGAGTATCTGAAACACAGAAGACTACTGGGGAGTATCTGAAACACAAAAGACTACTGGGGTTGTGGCTCAGTGGTAGAGTGCTTGCCTACTATGTGTGAGGCACTGGGTTCGATTCTAAGCAATGCATATAAATAAACAAAATAAAGTCCATTGACAACTTAAAAAATATTTTTAAAAATACTCTGGGGAGAAAAATGCCAATAGAGTAGATAAATAAATAGCAAAATGGAATCACACTGGGATTACAGGCATTCTCCACCATGCCTTCTATACAGGGTCTCTAAAATTTCTGACTCCCCATGTCTTGGATAAGCCTGCCCCATATGGAAAACAAGTTCTCCAGCGTCCCTAGCTTTACATCCTACTAAGCAGAAATCTAGCAAAAATAAATAAATAAAATAAAAAGAGAGATAGCCTTTGCCAATAGCTCTGATAGAAAAGTCTGGAAAAGACTCTGGTTGACCCAGGTTGAGTCAAAGTTAGTTTCATCCTTTAACCAACTGATGCAGCCAGGGAGGACAATTATGTTCTCACTCCTTGAGGCTAGAGGAGATGAGCGCATTGCCACACAAGTCACATGAAATGAACTTGCCACAGGTAAGAGGGCTCTAGTATCCAAACTAGAGAGGTCCTCTATAACACATAAGGAACGTTTCTTGAGAATCCAAACATTTTTGGACAGTGATTATTTAAACATCACTACTGCCATGCCATATACTTATATCTTTCATTTGGGTAGCATTTCACATCAAAGAGTTTTGAAATGAATGTCCTTATTTGATCCTTACAACAAAAAATGTGAAAAAAATTCTTTTCATAGATGAATAATCAGACCTGTGAGGTGAATAACTTGCTCAAGGTGTCATAGCTACCAAGTGGGCTATTTTGAAGCTGGTTGATCTTGCATCAGAGCTTGTTTTCTTTCTCCCATACTGCTCAGTTTCCCAACATAAGCAATCCAAATAAGTCTTTCTGTGCCATATTAGTTTTGTTAATTTTTAATCACTAGCCATTGCTCAGGGGTACTTCTCAATAAAAGTAAACCACAGTGGCTTTAAATTTTTAACAAGCCAGTGCCATTGGCTGTAGAGTATCATTCTAAACATCAAAGTCCATCTTCATGTTACTTTAGATGACAGTGGAGTATCAGAGCCCACTGTACCTCTGTTACTGCTCTGCAGTGACCATCACTTGGATTTCCAGCTAGCTTTTCTAAAAGGTCTGGAGCCTCCCACAGGACAACACATAGCGCTGCCCCAGACAGTTTCTCCCTCCTAGCCACACAGTCCTCTAGCCTGGAATGCCCAGAGCCTCTGCAAACTATGTGCAGGTCCCTGTGCCTACGGGCTGTGTCGCTGCCTGCCCTCCGTGGCTGCTGCTCCCTGCTCTATCTATATCCTAAAGATTTTAGACCATGGTGCTCAGATTTCTCAGGCATGATGCTAATGGTGCAGAAATTCCAAAATTTGTGAAGTTCTCAAAGCGCCTACTGTTGAAAGAGTGTCTATGTGTAGTTTCTGAATTCCATCTACTTGGAATCTGAAAACTAAGCATTCATTATTTGGGGTCAGAAGCAGCCTTACATCATCAACAACAAACACTCACTGTGAGCCTGTTATGTCTAGAGCTGTGGGCAGCTACCTACATGGTATAATTGGGTCTTCTCTAGAATTTTGTCTCACCCTGTGGCTGTTTAATGCATTCTAAACGGTTATGTGCCCACCCCATCCAGGTGAAAATGAGTCAATAAAAATTGACCCATTTTTTTCCCCCAGAACTGGGGACTGAACCCAGGAGCACTTTTCTACTGAACGACATCCCTAGATGTTTTTATTGTTGTTTTCAGAGACAAGGTCTTGTTAAGTTGCCCAGACTGGTCTCCAACTTGTGATCCTCCTACCTCAACCTCCTGAGTTGCTGAGATAACAGCTTTTGACAAGGTGCTTCCCCTCATGGTAGTGAAACATGGGATTGCCAAATTCGGTGGGGGGGGGGATTGCTAAATTTTGCAGAGAGAGAGGTAGCTGGAGTCACAAGGATTCCTCAGGAGGGTGAAGTGTTACAGTAGGAAGACTATGAGGGGGCCAGGAATATTGGAAAAAAAATTATAGAGTGTGTACTATGTGTCAGACTTTGTACACACATTAACTGTGGCAGGTCAGGTTCCCCGGGAAACAGACTGAATGTAGGAGGTTTATTGGGAAGTGATCTCAGCCAACACCTGAGAGGAATGAAGGAAGCAGAATTGGGCCAAGGAAGCAGTGAGAATGCAGTTCAATCTGGGGCCTCGACCAATCCTTGTACATAGGTGGGAAGGTCCTTCAGAGTTGTCCTAATTAGAAGCAAGGGGTGGCCTTTTTGCCCTGCCCACACAGTTGGAGTCCAACTGCCACTGGGAAAGGGGCATAATTTGGGTGACTGACTTTCTTCAGCTGAAGGCGATTTCTGGAAGACGCTGAGCTGTGGACTGTCAGTGTTCACATTTCTCCATAGCAATGTTCCTGGTAGTCAGGGAGGGAGAAGAAGAGGGGATTGTTTCTGAAAGGGTGATCTGGGCAGCCCACCACAGCGTCGATGATATTGTTATTTATTCATGTTATTCACATGAAGAGCCTATGAAGTAATCACTACAATTGCCATAATCACCACTTTAAAATGAGGAAACTGAGATTCAAAGAGGTGTCTAACCTGTCTACGTTCACCCATCCAGTATCTGAACTCAGGTCAGACTGACTAAAAAATCCATACGCTTACTACTATACCACACTGCCTCATAAAGGAAGCAAAAGGAGAAGTAGGAAAGGGATGGAGAAATACTAGGCAAAGCCTCACCTCCTTCACAATTTTGTCAGAAATGGATTAGCAGATGCTCACAGCAAACTGGTGAGACAGTCTCTGGAGTCACCCTGACTGGCATCAACTCTCAGCTTTGCTGCTTACCCACCCTCAGGCAAGTATTTAACTTCTCTGTACCTCAGTTTCCTCTTTTGTAAAATAGAGATAATAGTTGTATGTGCCCCTGATTATTATAAAGTTTAAATGAAAGAACAGAGCTGAAAATGTAACTCTGTGGTAAAGTGCTTCCATATCACATGCAGGGTCCTGGGTTCGATGCTCAGCCCCAGGAGGAAAACAAGGAAAGGAAGAAGGGAAGGATAAACACAGAGTGTGCTCCTGCTAGGGCCCAGTGCTATGCCAGGCCTGTAAATAAATACATGGTAGATGTTAGCTATGATTGTTATATGCTCACTCGTAGTAACTCTTTTGGCAGTGCAGTGCAGGATATACTATCTCCAAAGTTCTGTTGAGCCTTGCCTACTATTTTCATAGAACGATGCCTCTCTCTGGGCACCATACACAATCTCATCACCAGAGGTGACTCTATGGACCTGGTGAATTCAGCTTTTAGATGGTCATGGTAACTCCAGAAATCCACCAAGTGCCAACTACAACTAAGCCTTCAATGCATAATCCCCCGAGGCACAATAAATAGAACTGTTAGAACAGCTTATTGTTTGCCAAACAAAATGCCTTTTATCAAAGTTTGCTTTTGAGAAAGTTTTGAATGGAGGATGGAGGATAAGTCTCAAAGCTTCAGTCCAGTTTTGTAATCCAAATCCCAGCCCCTGGGGAGAGGAATCATTAACTTTATTGCTGCCATTTCACCACCACTTCCTCCGGATAGTAAGCTCAGGGAGCTAAGCCCTCAGCATATTTCTTAGGTATGTGGCCTGTGTTACATTATCACGTACTGCCCCTGGAGCTGCTAAGTGATTCAAAGTAAATTTTGTCTTCAGCACAGTTCTGCCCACATGTAGCCAAATGAGAGTAGGACCCAGGAATTGAAATCAACCAGCCTTTTAAATAATATTTTTAAGAAGAAAACTATTTAACCAAGGGTAATGGGTTAAATAGCACCCTCTCCAAAGGTATAATCACCTGTAATGCGACCTTATGTGGAAACAGTCTTTGTAGATGTAATTACATTAGGGATCTCAAGAGGAGATCATCCTGAACAATCAGTAAGGGCCTTAAATCCAATGGCAGGTATCCTTGTAAGAGAAAGGCAGAGGAAGAATTGAGACATGCTGAGAAGAAGGCCTTGTGAAAACAGAGGGAGAGATTGGAATTGTGTAGCCACAACTAAGAAATGCCTGGAGCCGTCAGAAGCTGGAAGTTCCAAGGGAGGATTCTCTCATAGGGAATTCAAAATTAGTGTGGCTCAGCTGATACATTTATTTCAGATTTCTGGCTCCAGAACTATAAAAGAATAAAATTCTCTTGTTTTAATCTATCACCTTTGCTACATATTTGTTATAATAGCCACAAGAAACACAAGCATTGTCCAACCGAAATGTATCATCCTATTTACTGTTTCCTCTGTTAGCCACAAGTATATCTATACTGTCCATCAAGATGTTTTGGGCTGTGGTTGTGGGTCAGTGGTAGAGTGCTTGCCTAGTATGTGGGAGGCATTGGGTTCAATTCTCAGCACCACATTAAAATAAAGGTATTGTGTCCATCTACAACTAAAACATTTTTTAAATGGTTTATTTTTTAATATATCCAGTAAATTAAAAATGCAAGTTGTAAATAATCTGATACAATTTTGGCTGGTCAGGGGTACCAGGGATTAAAGTCAGGGGCACTTGACCACTGAGCCATATCCCCAGCCCTATTTTGTATCTTATTTAGAGACAGGATCTCACTGAGTTGCTTCTGCTGAGGCTGGCTTTAAACTTATGATCCTCCTGTCTCAGACTCCTGAGCTGCTGGGATAACAATTTCATGCCACTGCACTTCGCAATAATTTAATTTTTGTTTTAGAATAATATATGACAAACATTCACTGTTCAATAGCATGTGCTTGACATATTTTTCTGAATAAAAAATTAGAAGTCTTTATAAAGTCTTTATAGCCAAACATATACCAGTAGATAGGCCCTGGAGGCTATCCTCTTACGTAGACGTGAATTGGCCACATCTGGAATTGGGCCATCTCCCTCAATGACGTAGAAATATTCAACTCTTTTCTCATCAATAGACCCTGAACAGAGATCAAAAACTGAAATGAAGCCAAGCAGAAATATTCTTCTATCATTGAAGATATTCAGATGTGTTGGGTTCTGTGGCAAGCCAGGAAGAGTATCCTTGTCTCAAGTTGGAGCTCCAACTCTGCTCCAACTGCTTGTCACAGAGGATTCAGGCTGAATGATACCAAATCTCCTGATTTTTCAAGAAACTGGAAATTTAGAGTTTTATATGAAATCACCTGTTTTTTTTTTCTTCGATGCAAACATCTAATTCAAGTTTTCAGGCCAAATAAAAGACAGAAGATTTCCATGTGTGAATTAGACCTTAAAAAATAGAGGCTTTTCATTCTTTTCAAAGGTTAAAATACATCTAGGCTTCAGAACATAATGCTTGGGCTCTTCAGTTGAAAGAGATATGGAAAAATTCCTCTCATTCTTTGCTGATGAGCCTACAGCCTTGAAAACAAGATACAGCTACTTTTGTAATCAAGTTATTCTGCCACATGAAGTCTGTAAAATAAATTGTCCTGCTAAGCAAGCACTGTTGCAAGCATACAGTTAAATGCTCAACGAATGGCAGCTGTCATCATAGTTATGATGGGTATGGATTTCCTCCTCCTCTTTTGGATACTCTTACAGTAGGAGTGGGGGTCAGATAATGTGGTACCCAGAAACAAGGAAAGCCTTCAATCCTCAGGTCAGCACAGTAGCAGCTGCTCATTGACCAAGCCTTCAGGGCCTGCTTAAAGGTGAAGAGCCTGTTCTCTCCATTACCCTCAGAGCCAAGCACAGTCATAGGGGACTTCTACTCTTGTACCAGAGGTAATAGTTCTTAGTGTTGAGTTTGCAGCCCCCCCTCCCAGCATTGCTGCTCCCATCCCCGTCAAATGTCCAGTCCATTCTGGTACACATCAGGAGAGCAATCGGTAGTCCACTTATCCCCATTCAGCCTCCCCCACCATTTGGACCTCAAGGAGCCCAAGCTTTGGAGGGTTAGGTGAGGAAAAGTCTTTTAATTCTTCCTGGGTATGAAACCAGGACCGTCACCAAGGCTCATCTGGCTACTTGGAGAAGTGGGTCAAAGACCAAGATGATTCTAGATATTTCTCTCATTGTTTTCATGTTTTCTTATTTTAAGAAATAAAAATTAATCTCTCAATGCTTCTAGATATAACAGTATCCTTGTCAGGAGAAATGCCCTTAGATTCAGACTTTGGAGTCTGCATGAATCTGAATCAGTGGTCTCTGGCTGCCATTAACAAAGCTAGCAAGCCAGGTCACGCCCAGGACTGCCAACAGTAGACCACAGCCTCAGGGACAGACAAAGAGGCTTCCTATTGAGAATGAAACCACAACCCTCTCACCACACTGGGGCTCCAAAAAGCCTCAGCCTCCTGGATTTTAGGCCAGGATGTATATGGCTTTGGGCAGGGACAATGACTTGCTCCTACTAGGAGTCAGTAAAGTTTGTCACTTAATCTTAAGCTGTATAACTATAAAAAAGCCTCAGTCTTCCAGTTCAGCTGTTTCAAAATGTGACCAACGGCACCCCTGTCTGTTGCAGGGCACTCTGCAGGTCAAAAGAGAACCATCTGTATTTTTAAATGTGGGTAATAAGCTTGTAAATTTGCATTTTGGAAAGATAGAAATGCCCTTGAATAAACTCCTCACAGAGTAGATAAGGGAATTTTTATTCTGCCTGGAACAAAAAGATCCTGGATATTCTGTTAAAACTAACATAGCCTTGTACTGTTATCTAAGAATTTGTTACACATTTCATAAACTTTGTTAGATAGAATGACTCTGACTAGATAGATAACTATGATTTGAAATTTTGACATTTATTTCAAAAGGTTTTAAAACAACATGAACTGCAATGTATTACAAGTAGAAGTTCAAAGTCAACAGATCTTTTAAGGTTTATATTGCAGGGATGTAGCTCAGTGGCAGAGCATTTGCCTATCATGCAGGAAGTTTGATCCCTAGCACTGAAAAAAAAGGGGGTTTGTATAGGCTATGTACTGCCCATGCTGTTCATAATTAAACACAACAGGGCATTTTAATAACAGTATTAGGTCAACATTTAAGTACAATTATAATTTTATCAACCATGAGTCTGGAATGCAAAGTAACAGGCAGGTTGACTTTCTCCCTATTGTCTTTGTTCTACCTCAGGAGACTAGGTAGACAATTTGTCTACTTTCAAATTCTAGAGCTTAAGATGTTAGAACATTGCCTTCAACTGATGGTTTAGATTTTCATTCTTCAGCTCACCTTTTAAAATTATACTATTCTGTTAATGAACTCAGTCATCCAATGTTTATAAAAGGTTTTTAGGTAACAAAACCTAAAATTTTTCATCACATATTCATGTAGTCAAATGGATGCAATTTGGGTCATTCCATAAATATAAACACTCTAAAATAAAATGGTTGCATCAAATTTAAATGTGTCTAAAATAACATCAGTGTCACAATGAGCCAGGGACAATGTCACCCACCTGTAATCCCAGCAACTGGAGAGGCTGAAGCAGGAAGATCATAAGTTCAAAGCCAGCCTCAGCAACTTAGACCCCAAGCAACTCAGTGAGACCCTGCTTCAAAATAAAATATATTTAAAAAGACTATGGATATGGCTCAGTGGGTAAGCACCCCTGGATTCAATCCCTGGCACTGCCCCCCCCAAAAAAACCCACAATTGGTTGTCATTATATATCATGCACTAAGAACAAAAACCCAAACCTGAACAATCTTTATTGTTATTTGAAATTTTACTTTTTTATTTTTTATTGTGATATTTTCACAGAATTTTGTACTATTAAGGTCTTTCATTTCTTATTTAAAATCATTTATTAATCACTCTGTCATACTTCTCTACAACAGAAATATTGATATAAATTGAATTGATAAATTTTGTCTTAATTTCTGTGACTACAATTCTCTTGGTATTAAAATTATTCTGATTTGACTTATCATTATAATTATTATTAGAACATAATAATAATTGCAATATTTGATTAAAGATCACTAAACATAAAAAGTTACTTTTCATAGAAATGTGCCTCAATGACACTCACCAGAGACTGCCCCTTCTGACCAGTGGACTACTGCAGGAAATGATATCCAACCCGGACCACCCATACCAGCCCACTCCAGATCCAGGCTTTCAGTAGGCCTGGCAGATACCACCAGAGCCTAGCCTTTGGCCCCTTCCTACCAGCAGCCTACCACGGGAGAAGTCAAGCCCAGCAGCCCAGATCCACCCACTCTAATTTATGCAGATCCCAGATCCAGGAAGCAGTAGCATTCACTGAGGGACACCAGCAGGGTCTGGAAGCCCAACATCAAGGTGAGGTACAGACAATCTGCATGGATACTACAAGAATTTGGGTGGAAACTGTAATATCTCAGATCCACACTGCAAGAAAGGAAGACATATAGACAACATGAAAATACAAGGGAGGAAAGTGCCCCAAACAAACCAGGACACTACAATAACAGAACCCATGGACAGCAAAGTTGATGAAATGTCAGAGAAGGAGTTCAGAAGGTTCATAATTAAAATGATCTGTGAATTAAAGAATGACCTAAATGAGCAAATACAAGCAAAAATTGATCATTCCAACAATGATGTCATATGGTTGGAATCATAGATTGAAGGCTTTTTCAATGGACTTCTTTCACTTAGCAGTATTCATTTAAAGTTTTTGTCTTTTTTGTTGTTCTAGCACTAATCAAGATCCCCTGGTCTGGGTGTGCCACAATTTATTTATCCACTCACATTTGCTCTAAGAGAGCAAAGACAGCAGTAAAAGATTAATTCAAGAGAGAGATAGAGACTCTGAAAAAAAAGTCAAAAATCCTTGAAATGAAGGATACAATAAATCAAATAAAAAACTCAATAGAAAGCATAACCAACAGACTAGATCACTTGGAAGAAAGAAGGTCAGATAATGAAGACAAAGTATACAATCTGGAAAATAAAGTTGATCACACAGTGAAGAAAGTTAGAAACCATGAACAGAACATCCAAGAATTATGGGACAGCATCAAAAGACCAAATCTAAGAGTCATTGGGATAGAGGAAGGCACAGAGTTTCAAACCAAAGGAATGCAGAATCTCTTCAATGAGATAATATCAAGAAAATTTCCCAAGCATGAAGAACAAATTGGAAAGCCAAAACAAGAGAACACCAAATGTACAAAATTACAACAGATCTCCACCAAGGCACATTATACTGAAAATACTAGCATACAGAATAAGGATAGAATCTTAAAAGCTGCAACAGAGAGGAATCCAGACATATATAGGGGGAGAACAATTCGTATCTCAGCAGATTTTTCAACCTAGACCCTCAAAGCGTGGGACAACATACACCAAGCTCTGAAAGAAAATGGATGTCAACCAAGAATCTTATACCCAGCAAAACTAAGCTTTAGATTTGATGATGAAATTAAAACCTTCCATGATAAACAAAAGTTAAAAGAATTTACAGCTAGAAAACCTGCACTACAGAACATCCTCAGCAAAATATCCCAAGAAGAGGAAATGAAAAACAATGATGAAAATCAGCAGAAGGAGGGAATACACTAAAGAAAAATTTAATCAGAGAGGAAACCAAGTCACATTAAACACCAAAAAGAAGCAAAATACCAAAAAAATAAATAAAATAAACAAAAATGGCTGGGAATACAAATAATGTCTCAATAATAACCTGAATGTTAATGGCTGAAACTCATCAATCAAAAGACATAGACTAGCAGACTGGATTTTAAAAAAAGACCCAACAATATCCTGCCTCCAAGAGACTCATCTCATAGAAAAAAAACATTCACAGACTGAAAATGAAGGGTTGGGAAAAATCATACCACTCACATGGACTGCGGAAGCAAACAGGGGTTTCCACTCTCATATCAAATAAAGTAGACTTCAAACTGAAGTCAATCAAAAAGGATAAAGACAGACACTACACTACATAATGTGCAAGGGAACCATACACCAACAAAACTTAACAATTATACATATATACATCCCAAACAATGGCGCAGCTATGTTCATCTTCTCAAGTTCAAGAGTCAAATAGACCACAGCACAATAATTCTGGGTGACTTTAAGACACCTCTTTCATCACTAGATAGATCCTCCAAACAAAAGCTGAACAAAGAAACTATAGAAGTCAATAACACAATCAATAACTTAGACTTAACTGACATATATAGAATATTTCATCCTTCAATGAGAGAATATACTTTCTTCTCAGCAGCACATGGATCCTTCTCTAAAATAGACCATATACTATGCCACAAACCAACTCTTAGCAAATGTAAAAAAGTAAAGATAAAGACACTACCCTGCATTCTATCAGACCATATTGGAATGAAATTAGAAATCAATGATAAAATAAAAAATAAAATCCACTCCAACACCTGGAGACTAAATACTATGCTACTGAATGAACAATGGGTTACAGAAGACATCAAGGGGGAGATTAAAAAAATGTTTCGAGGTGAATGAGAACACAGATACAACATATCGAAATCTCTCCAACACTATGAAAGCAGTTTTAAGAGGAAAGTTCATTGCATGGAGTTCATTCCTTAAAAGAAGAAAAAGTCAACAAATAAATAACTTAACACTACATCTCAAAGCCCTAGAAAAAGAAGAACAAATCAACACCCAAAGCAGCAGAAGACAGGAAATAATTAAAGCCGAAATCAATGAAACTGCAACAAAAGAAACAATTTTAAAAATTGACAGAACAAAAAGTTGCTTCTTTGAAAAAAAAAATAAAATTGACAAACTCTTAGCCATGCTAGTGAACAGAAGGAGAGAAAAAACTCAAATCACTAACATACATGATGAAAAAGGAAATATCACAACATACAGAAATAAAGAAGATAATCAGAAATTATTTTTAAAACTTGTACTCCAATAAAATAGAAAATATCAAAGGCTTCAACAAATTTCTAGAGTCATATGATTTGCCCAAATTAAATCAGGGTGATATACACAATTTAAACAGATCAATTTCAAGAGAAAAAAATAGCAGATGCCATCAAAAATCTACCAACCAAGAAAAGCCCAGGACCAGATGGATACACAGCCCAGTTCTACGAGACCTTTAAAGAAGAACTAATACTAATACTCTCCAATTTATTTCAGAAAATAGAAAAAGAGGCAGCACTTCCAAACTCATTCTATGAGGCCAATATCACCCAGATTCCAAAATCAGGCAAAGACACATTGAAAAAAAACAAACAAACAACAACAACAACAAAAAAAAAACGAAAAACAACAACAAAAAAACCAACTTCAGACCAATCCAAAAAAAAAAAACAATGCCAAATGTTTTCTTTGATATATGGAGGCTAATTCATAGTGGGATAGGGAGTAGGAGCATGGGAGGAATAGATGAACTCTAGATAGGGCAGAGGCGTTGGAGGAGAAGGGAGGGGGCATGGAGTTATTAATGATGGTGAAATATGATGATCATTATTATCCAAAGTACAGGTATGAAGACATGAATTGGTATGAATATACTATATATACTAAACCAGAGATATGAAAAATTGTGCTCTATATGTGTAATAAGAATTGTAATACATTCCACTGTCATATATAAATATATATAGAATTTTAAAAGTGTCTCAATGAAATTAGTAAAATTTTTCTTCAATTAGTTCATGTATCCATGAATTAATATGATTTATATTTAGAGTAAGACAGCATTTTATATCACCTCTCTTTCTTGCCTGTTTAATAAATGTAAACACTAAAAAATCACATTATAAATCAGATAGGGACAGAAGTAATTTTGTTATTGCAATGTTAATTAGGTCTACAATTCCTTCTAAATTTGAAAAATCATATGTCATCAAAAATGATGTTTAATGATATAGCAGATCCTAACTGGATTAGACTTTCCTCAGATGTGTGAAAGTGTAGAATTGGAAATTTCCTACTTTACAAAATAGTTTGTTAGTCACAAGAATCAATTTCTCCATTTCTGAATTATCTACCAAAAAGACTTTACCAAGGTTCATTAAATTACCATTTGTTATACTTGTTACCCTTTCACTTACAGGCATCGTATTTTGTCCTTTGCATTTTAAACAAGATTAGGAAAACTCTGTCAATATTAACTTCATTACACTTCAGACAATTCATTTTTTCAGTAAAATAGTCTTAATCAACATATGATCTAAATATACTTCTGTCAAACTTGGTGCTAAATATAATGCATATCAAGTTATGTCAAATATCTGCCAAATAAATTAAGGAGTTAATCCTCTTTGTCAATCCAATCAGCCATTTTTACTTTCACAAAAAGCCTGATTCTGTTTTCCACTTTAAATTAGCAAATTAATTCATGTTTCAAAAACATTATGAAAAACCACTGTAAATTGTCTTCAGGAAAGTACCACATGTGATTTCCTCCTAAAGATCAAATTGATATGATTTAATTAATACAGCATTTAATTAATTATAGCATGTTATTCAAACATGATAATCAAAACAATAAACCAACTTGCTGTCTTTTATTACTTAACTTGTAAAAATGTAACATGATGTGTTACTTTATTTTTAGATTATTTGTGAAGTGTGTAATTCCATAAAAGGCATAGTATTACTTTGGTAAATTTGTTTAAACTCTGGTATTCATTTTCTGGGAAAAAAATATGCATCAAAAATAAAAGTCAAACTCCATTAAGAGAATAAAAAAAGAGAGAGAAAATTGTATCTGAAAAAGGACTTGCATCCAAAATATAAAAAAGAACTCTAAAACTCAATAATAAGAAAACAAACAATCCTATTTAAAAGAGGACTAGATTTGAAAAGATCTCACTTCACCAAAGAAATAAATGAAAATATACTCAACATCATGTGTCATTAGGGAACTGCAATTTAAAACAACAGTGGGAAACCAATACACCCTTATTTGAATGGCTAAAATGCAAGACACCAAAAACCGTGGTACAGGTGCTATGAGGATGTGGCTCTTGAGGAACTGAAGCTCATTGCTGGAAGGAATGCAAAATGGTACCACTAGTCTAGAAGTCAATTTGGCAGTTTCTTACAAAAGCAAACATACTCTTAAGCATACAATTGAGCAGATTTGTTCCTTGGTATTTACAGTAATGGCTTGAAAAATTATGTATTACATATAAATATTCATAGCAGCTTCACTCATAATTACTAAAACTTGGACATGATGAAGATGTCATTCGATAGGTGAGTGGATAAATAAATTATGGCACACCCAGACCAGGGGATCTTGATTAATGCTAAAAAGAACAACAAAAGACAAAAACCTTAAATGCATACTGCTAAATGAAAGAAGTCTATTGCAAAAGGCTTCAAGCTATGATTCCAATTATATGATATTTTGGTAAAGGTAACTATGGAGACAGTAAAAATATAAATTGTTGCAGCCTTACCTGGGAAAAGTGAAGGATGAGTAGATGGAGTGAAAAGAATTTTTAAGGCAGTGAAATTATCATTAATTATTAAATTTTATGTGATGATATACATCCACTGGTATGGTGGATACACATCATCATACATTTGTCAAAACCTAAAACATGTACAATGAAAGAAGCAAATTCCAATGTAAACTGTGGGTTTCAGTTAATAATAACATGTCAATATTGGCTTGTCAGTTTTAACAAATGTATAATATGAATGAATGAAAAAAAACTGAGGGGGAGTGTGTATGGAAACTTTTTTTTTTTTGGTCTTTCTGGGGGTTGAACCCAGGTCCTCATGCATGCTCAGCAAGCATTCTACCACTGAGCCACATCCCCAACCTTGAGATCCATTTTTTACTCAAATTTTCTATGAACACAAAATTGCTCTAAAATAGTCTATTACAAAACTATAGATGTCTTAGTAGGAACTATTTGGTTAAAGCTGTATATTGTTTGCATTGGTTGCTGTTGGAGGCTCTTTATGAATTATGGGCTTGTTTGAGCCACCATAAGGCAGGGGGGTTGCTTTTCTGAGAACTCTTGGTATGTGAATCCACCAGTAGCAGATTGCTCAGTTAAAAGCTTACACACTACCTTAGATCATAGCCCTAGTTCAAACATAGCCCCTGGAGGTGGGTATTACCTCCCTAGCCACAAACAACTTGTTTTTCCCATCTTTATCCTGTTTTCCTCAAGAAGCCAGCCATAATGAAAACTTTTGATGTTATTTCCCTTCAAATACAGAATTGGGGCCTTTTTCCTTGTTCAGTTCCAATTCCCATTGGGGTTGGAAGACCGACCAGGCCCCTGTTTGTAAAACTATTTTCAGCCTATTGTCTTTTATTCTTTATTGATTATTTTCAGACCTTTTATTTTCCCAGCCAGTTCACACCTCCAAGCAGGAATTAGCTCTCAGGGTGCTGATAATCCTGGCAGATTGCTGTTATTATTTGTCTCCCCTTTAACAGTGAGGTACTGGAAACCTTCAGGTCTACAGGGTTGAAACTGTACTGCTTCATATTTATCTGCTAGATGGGTAGACACAATAACAACATGAAAAAAAAAAACAAGAGAAAAATTGCCCCAAACAAACCAAGATGCTCCAATAATAGAATCCATTGACACCACAGTGGAAAAACTGTCAGAGAAGGAGTTTAGAATGTACCTAGTTAAACTGATCTGCAAGGTAAAGGATGATATAAGGAGTAAAATCTGAGAGAAAATTCAGGAGATGAAAGATCACTTCAAAAAGAGAGAGAGATCAATGGAAGTGTAACTGATGTGATTCTGCAGTCTGTATATGGGGTAAAAATGGGAGTTCATAACCCACTTGAATCAAAGTGTGAAATATGATATAACAAGAACTATGTAATGTTATGAACAACCAACAATAAAAAAAAATAAAAAAAATTTTTTAAAAAGAAATAATAATGAAATTCATAGAAAAAAAGAGAGAGAGATTATGAACAGAAATCCTCAAAATAAAGTAATTTATAAACCAAATTAAAAATGCAATAGGAAGCATGACCAACAGACTAGATCACTTGGAAGACAGAGTTTTAGGCAATGAAGACAAAATACATAATCTTGAAAATAAATTGACTGTGGAGAAAAGATGTTAAAAGACCATGAACAGAACTTCCATGAAATATGGGATAACATGTAAAGACCAATTTAAGATTTATCAGGATAGATGAAGGCACAGAGATACAAACCAAAGGAGTGCATAATCTTTTCAATGAAATAATATCAGAACATTTCCCAAACCTAAAGAATGAAATGGAAAAATCAAACACAGGAGGCTTATAGGACCCCAAATATACAAAATTACAATAGACCCACACCAACGCACATTATTATGAAAATGCCTAGCATACAGAATAAGGATAAATTTTCAAAAGCTGCCAGAGAAAAATGTTAGATTACATTTAGAAGGAAACCAACTCAGATCTCAGCTGATTTCTAAACTCAGGCCCTCAAAGCTGGGAGGTCTTGGAATAATATATACCAAGCTCTGAAAGAAAATGGATGCCAACCAAGAATACTATACCCAGCAAAATTAAGCTTCAGATTTGAAGATGAAATAAAAACCTTTCATGATAAACAAAAGTTAAAAGATTGATATCTAGAAAGCCTGCACTACATTTAATCTTCTGCAAAATATTCCATGAAGATTAAATGAAGGGGCTGGGGTTGTGGCTCAGTGGTAGAGTGCTCACCTAGCACGTTTGAAGCACTGGGTTTGATCCTTAGCACCACATAAAAATAAACTAAAGGTATTGTGTTCACCTACAAATATATATATTCAAATACAGAATTTGGGCCTTTTTTGGTCTTACTGGGGGTTGAACCCAGGTCCTCATGCATGCTCAGCAAGCATTCTACCACTGAGCCACATCCCCAACCTTGGGATCCATTTTAAAGATTAAATGAAAGCTAACAGTGAAAACCAGCAAAGGGAGAACTACACTAAAGGAATAGTCTATCAAAGGAGAAACTAATTTATCTAATTTATCACAAGGCTGCCAGTACCTCACCAGGGTAATTTTCCTGTTCAGGAGGAGATAAGCCACTGAGAAAATAAAGTCTGAAATAATTGGTGAAGAAATAAAAGACAAAGTCAGAAAAAATAGTTTTAAATGCAGAGCACCTCATAGGTCCAGTCCACACAGAAATCGGAGCTGAACAACTAGAAAATGGCTCTGGTGGTTTTATTTAAGGAAGTACATCAAAGGCAGGGATAAGGTTTCAGGAATGAAGTCTTGCTTCATGAAGTCTTGCAGTCAACAGGTTGAGTGGCATCTTGATAGACTATGCCCTTCTCTGAGAGGCTGTGTGGCTACAGTAGGTCACCCATCTCTGGTGTTCTGTGGGACCTGTTAGAAATGAATAGGACTCACATGGATCTGGGTGATCTTACTAGTGGGATTGCCACTGAAAATTCCAAAATGCCAGATTTCCCTATTCAATGAGCTTCCATGCTTATTTCCACATATAGTCCACAGATGGCTCTGACACTAATTCAAGTTAAAAACCAGAAATAAACCAAAAAGATTGGCAATACAAATCAGACCTCAATAATAACTTTGCATGTAAATGCCTAAACTCATCAGTCAAAAAACATAGATAGGCAGATTGGTTTAAAAAACAAGACCCAACAATGTGCTGTTTCCAAGAGACTCACCTCATAGGCAAAGACATCCACATACTGAAGGTGTAAGGATGGGAAAATACATATCACTCACATGAATCTCGTAAACAAGCAGGGGTTTCTATCTTCATATCTGAAAAAAATAAACTTTAAGCCCAAGTTAATCAGAAGGGACAAAGAAAGATATTTCATAATACTTATGGAAATTATACACCAACAAGACATAACAATCATAAATATTTATGCCTCAAACAATGGAACATCCATATTCATCAAACTCTTCCCAACTTCAAGAATCAAGTAGACCACAATACAATAATACTGGGTGAGTTTAACACACCTCTTTCACCAATGGACAGATACTCCAAACCAAAACCAAAAAAAAAAAAAAAACTATAGAACTAAATAATACAGGGGCCGGGGTTGTGGCTCAGTGGGCAGAGTGCTTGCCTAGCATGCATGAGGCACTGAATTCGATCCCCAGCACCACATAAAAAATACACAAATAAAATAAAGGTATTGGTCCATCTACAACTAAAATATAAAGAATAAAAAAAGAACTAAATAATACAATCAATAATTTAGACTTAACAGACATATATGGAGTATTTCATCCATCAATGATGAATACACTTTCTTCTTAGCAGAACATGGATCCTTCTCTAAAATAGACCATATGTTATGTCCCAAAGCAATCTTAGCAAATGAAAAAACAAAGAGATAATACCTTGCATTCTATCAGACCATAATAGAATGAAATTAGAAATCAACAATAAAAGAACAGAAGTTACACTAACACTTGGAGACTAAATAATGTGCTGTCGAATGACCAATGGATAGCAGAAGAAATCAGGGATGATATAAAAAATATGTAAAAGTAAATGAGCATATTGACACAGCATATCAAAATCTCTGGAATACTATGAAGGGAGTTTAAGAGGAAAGTTCATTGCATTGAGCTCATTCATTAAAAGGATAAAAAAATCACCAAATATCTCTACTTTGCATCTCAAAGTCCTACAAAAAGAAGAATAAATCAACATCAAAATCAGTAGAAGACAGGAAACAATTAAAATCAGAGCTGAAATTGGAACAAAAGTAACACTTCAAAAAATTGACAAAACAAAGACTGGATTTGTGGTTCTGTGGTAGAGCACTCACTGAGCATGTGTGAGGCCCTGGGTTTGATCCTCAGCAACACATAAAAATAAATATTAAAATAAAGGTATTGTGTACAACTAAAAAAGTAAATATTTCTTTTAATTTGACAAAAAGTTAGTTCTTTGAAAAAATAAATAAAATTGATAAACTCTTAGCCAAGCTAACAAAAAGAAAGAAAGAGAAAATTCACATTAGTAAAATTCATGATGAAAAAGGAAATATCATTGGGCATGGTGACGCATGCTTATAATCCCAGAGGCTCTGGAGCCTAAGGCACAAGGATCATGAGTTCAAAGCAAGCCTCAACAACTTATTGAGGTCCTAAGCAACTTGGTGAGACTCTGTCTCTAAACAAAATATTTTTAAAAAGGCTAGCGATGTGGCTCAGCAATTAAGCACCTCAGGGTTCAATCCTCAGTACCAAAAGAAGAAGAAGAAGAAGGAGGAGGAGGAGGAGGAGGAAGAGGAGGAGACATCAAAATTGGCACTACTGAAATACACTGAAATACAGATGATGATCAGAAACTATTTCGAAAGTTTATACTCCAATAAAATGGAAAATTTTGAAAACATCAACAAATTTCTAGACATACGACCTACCCAAACTGAATCATGAGGACATACACCATTCACACATAGCAATTTCAAGCAATGAAATAGAAGATTCCATCAAGTCTACCAATCAAGAAAAGCCCAGGACCAGACAGATTGTCTGCTGAGTTCTACAAGACCTTCAAAGAAGAATTAACACCAATATTCCTCAAATTATTCCATTAAATAGAAAAAGAGGGTCCCCTTCCAAACTCATTCTATGAAGCTACTATCATCCTGATGCCAAAACCAGACAAAGACATATCAAGGAAAAAATTTTAGACCAATATCGTTGATGAACACAGATGCAAAACCTCTCAATAAAATTCTGGCAAATAGCATACAAAAACATCGTAAAAATACAGTGCACCACAATCAAATGGGGTTCATCCTAGGGATGCAAGGTTGGTTCAATATACAGAAACCAATAAACATAATTCATCACATCAATTGACTTAAAAGACAAGAATAATATAATTATCTCAATAGATGTAGAAAAAGCATTTGAAAAAATACAGCACCCCTTTATGTCCAAAACACTAGAAAAACTAGGGATAGTAGAAACATTTCTCAACATTGTAAAAGCTATTTATTCTAAACCCAAGACCAACATCATTCTAAACTAAAGCATTGCCTCTAAAAATTGGAACAAGACAAGAATGTCCTCTTTCACCACTTTTTTATTTTTGCATTACAATTCTTAATCACCACTTTTATTCAACATTCTTCTTGGAACTCTAGCCATAGCAATTAGACAAAAGAAAGAAATTAAAGGGATATGAATAGGAAAAGAAGAATTCAAACTGTCCCTGTTTGCCAATGACATGATTCTATATTTAGAAGACCCAAAAAATTCTACCAGAAAACTTCTAGAACTCATAAATGAACTCAGCAAAGTAGCAGGATATAAAATGAACACCCACAAATCAAATGCATTCCTATACATCAGTAATGAATCTACTGAAAAATAAATTAGAAAAACTACCCCATTCATAATAGCTTCCCAAAAAATGGGGGGGGGGAATCCAAGATGGCAGGCCAGAGGGAGGCAGCATTCGGTGGCACTAGGTGACCTGTGATTCAAGTAGTGGGAATACGGCTTCTCTGCCAATGATATTCTTGTCCCCTGGGCAGGAAGCACCATGCCCATCCAGGGCTCCAGGCCTCAGAATTAGAGTAAGTCTCTCAACTTCTTGCCCCCGCAGGACTACCAAATGCCAGAGCAGGACCATCAACCCCTGGGCAGAATTTCGGCCACCCACCCGAGCAGAAATCCCTGATGCCACTTCCACAAGAAACACCTGGCAGCCTCCCAGATGCAGGAATTCCAGCCACCTCTCCCATGTGGACCCCCATCTACCAATGTGGGCCTCCCCCAGTCACCACCATCTTGGGACTCAGCAGCAGCAGAGATAATCCCCTACTGAAGTAGCCCACCTGTACTCAAGAACTTCACACAGGCTCTGAAGCCAGCCAACAGCCACACACTGCATGCCACAGAGCTCATCTCTGAACTCATTGTCCAACAATAGCTCAACTCCCCCCACCCAACCCAACACCCCACCACTAAATGCAGGTGCCTCCATCTTGGGTCACCTTCATCGCCATCTTCAGTGAGGAGCAACTTTAAGCTTGGAACTCTGGCTGGCTGGGTAACAAGTTTCTAACTCCCCCTCACCCCAGCAGCTGCTACCATGGCATAGTGATACCCTGGTTACCTTCACCCCATTCTAAGGGGGGAGATACCAGCTAACAACAGATGACTCCACCTATTGGATGAGAAGCAGGAAAGATACGGATCTCCAACCAAAACAATCCCTGTGTCTTCCTTCAAGATTTTTTTTCCCCTCTCCCTCTCTATTCTTTCTCCAGCCCTCACATCCTCAATATATGTGAAACCCAGTACTTTGCATGAATTAGGAATTTTTGGGTTGTCTGAATACTATATTAAAGCTATGTTGTATATTCTTTTTATTTTTTTCCTCTTTTTCCCCACCAATTTCTACTATTTTAACAGTTTTTATATTTTTCTTAATATATATGTGTGTGTTTGTTTTATGTCCTCTACTGTCTTCCCACTTACTTGTCTAACCAAAATTACTTCCTCTCCCATCTCCTGCCACTAACCTTCCTCTTTAGATTTCTCTTTACACTTTCTAAGATATAACAACTCTATATCCTCACCCTACTTTCTTCAGCATATCATCCTAGTCCTCAGCCCCAGTTCTTTGTCCACCATCACAAACTGTAAGAGCAATATTCTGTGAGCGATATTCTGTGAGCGATATTCCTGCTCCCACACAGGAAGCACCATGCCCGTCCAGGGCTCCAGGCCTCAGTGTCAGAGTAGGTCTCCCAACGACTTGCCCACGCAGGACTACCAGGTGCCCAAGCGGGACCATCAACCCCTGCGCAGAACTTTCAACCACCCACCCAAGCAGAAATCACTGATGCCACTCCCACACAGGACACCTTGCAGCTTCCCTATGAAAACTACGGAAAGCTAAAGAAAGAAATTAAAGAAGACCTTAGAAGATGGAAAGATCTCCCTTGCTCTTGGATAGGCAGAATTAATATTGTCAAAATGACCATACTACCAAAGGCACTATACAGATTTAATGCAATTTCAATCAAACATCCAATGACATTCCTCATAGAAATAGAAAAGCTGTCATAAAATTCATCCAGAAAAATAAGAGACCCAGAATACTAAAATAATCCTTAGCAAGAAGAGTGAAGCAGGTGGCATAACAATAACAGAACTTGAACTTAAACTTATTACTACAGAGCAATAGTAACAAAAACAGCATGGAACTGGCACCAAAATAGTCTTGTAGACCAGTGGTACAGAATAGAGGACACAGAGACTAACCCACATAATTACAGTTATCTTATATGAGACAAAGGTGCCAAAAACATACATTGGAGAAAAGATAACCTCATCAACAAATGGTGCTGGGAAAACTGAAAATCCATAGGCAACAAAATGAAATTAAATCCCTCTCACCATGCATAAAACTCAACTCAAAGTGGATCAATGTCCTAGGAATTAAACCAGAGACCCTGCGTCTAATAGAAGAAAAAGTAGACCCAAATCTCCATCATGTTGAATTAGGCCCCTACTTCCTTAATAAGAATCCTATAGCACAAGAATTAAAATAAAAAAATAATAAATGGGATGGATTCAAAATAAAATGCTTCTTCTCAGCAAAAGAAACAATCAGTGAGGTGAATAGAGGGCCTACAGCTTGGGACCAAATTTTTACCACTTGCATATCAGATAGAGGGTATATAAAGAACTCAAAAAACTAAACACCAAAAAAACAAATAACCCAACCAATAAGTGAGCCAAGGAACTGAATAGACACTTCTCAGAAGATGATATGCAGTCAATCAACAAATATATGAAAAAACGTTCAACATTTCTAGCAAATAGAGAAATGCAAATAAAAACTACTCTAAGATTTTATCTCACTCCAGTCAAAATGGCAGCTATTAAGAATACAAACAACAATAAGTGTTGGTGAGGATGTGGGGAAAAAGGCACACTCATACATTGCTGGTGGGACTGCAAAATGGCGCAACCAATCTGGAAATCAGAATGGAGTTTCCTTTAAAAACTGGGAATGGAACCACAATTTAACCCAGCTATCCCACTCCTCAGTCTATACCCAAAGGACTTAAAAACAGCACACTACAGGGATACAGCCACATCAATGTTTATAGCAGCACATTTCACAATAGCTAGACTATGGAACCAACTTAGATGCCCTTTAGGTGAATGAATTTTTTAAAAAGTGGCATATATACACAATGGAATATTACTCAGCAATGAAAGGGATAAAAATCATAGCATTTGCAGCTAAATGTATGGAATTGGAGAAGATAATGCTAAGTAAAGTTAGCCAATCCCAAAAAACCAAACGCTGAACGTTTTCTCTGATATAAGAAGGCTGATTCATAGTGGGGGTGGGGGTATGGGAGGAATAGATAAAGTAAAAGGGTAGGAGGGGAATGGAGGAAGCATGGGGTTAGAAATGATGGTGGAATGAGATGGACATCTTTACCCAAAGTACATTATGAAGACACGAATGGTGTGACTATACTATGTATACAACCAGAGAGATGAAAAATTGTGTTCTATATATGTAATATGAATTGTGATGCATCTGCTGTCACATGTAACAAATTAGAATGAAAAATTTAAAAACAAATTGGGAATCAATCTAACAAAAGAGGTGAAAGACCTCTACAATGAAAACTACAGAACACCAAAGAAAGAAATTGAAGAAGACCTTAGAAGATGGAAAGACCTCCCATGTTCTTGGATAGGCAGAATTAACATTGTCAAAATGGCCATACTATCAAAAGTGCTACTAATCAGATTTAATGCAATTCCTATTAAAACCCCAATGACATTCTTCATAGAAATAGAAAAAGAAAGCATAAAATTCATTTGGAAAAATAAGAGACCCAGAATAGCCAAAGCAATCCTTAGCAAGAAAAATTAGACAAATCAGGATGCTACAGTGATGCAGTCACATCCATGTTTACAGCAGCTCAATTCACAATAGCTAAACTGGGGAACCAACCTAGATGCCCTTCAACAGATGAATGGATAAATAAAATGTGATCTATATACACAAATGGATTATTATTCAGTCTTAAATTAAGAAATGAAATTATGGTATTTGCAGGTAAATGGATGAAGTTGGAGAATACTATGCTAAAAGAAATAAGCCAATCTCCAAAAACCAAAGGTCAAATGTTTTCTCTGATATGTGGATGCTGATCCATAATGCAGGGGTGGGGGTGGGAGTAGGGGGAAGAATGGAGGAATTAGGATTAGACAAAGGGAATGAAGGGAAGGGAGGGGGAATGGGAATAGAAAATATAGTGGAATGAATCTGATATTATTATTGTATATGGATATAATTACACAACCAATGAAATTGTATATCATGTAAAACCAGAAGAATGAGAAGTTATACTCCATATATGTATTATATGTTAAATACATTTTACTGGGGCTGGGGTTGTAGCTCAGCGGTAGAGTGCTCACCTCACACATGTGAGGTACTAGGTTCAATCCTTAGAACCACATAAAAATAAATAAATAAAATAAAGGTATTGTGTCCAACTACAACTAAAAAAGTTACTAAAAAGAACATTTTAAAAATACATTTTACTATTATGTATAATTAATAAGAACAAATAAAAATATTTAATAAATTAAATTTATTTTCTTTGGACTTTAATTTACAAGAGGGTTTACCCCTTGCATTTAAATTTCTCCACAAGAATTTGATGATAAAAAAGGATTTTTTAAAAGTCTATTAATTTATAAATGTCAAACTTCACTAATTTTGTTTAAACACATGATCTAAAATTTCCTGTAAATTAATGGAAGAAAAATATATGAATTACTAAAAATTCATGAATCCAAGGACTAGCACATTATTACTATTTCCTTTTTTTTTCTTTTTCTTTTTTAGTACTGGGGATTGATCCCAGGCCTTGGTATATTCTAGAAAGTGCTCTGCCACTGAGCTATATCCCCACCTCCTTTTTAAAAATATTTTTAGTTGCAGATGCACACAATACCTTAATTTTATATATTTATTTTTATGCGGTGCTGAGGATCAAACCCAGTGCCTCACACGCACGTGCTAGGCAAGCACTCTACCACTGAGCCATAGCCACAGCCCTATCCTCACCCCTTTTTCAATTTTATTTTGAGACAGAGTCTTACCGTGTTTGCTAAGGCTAGCCTTGAACTTGTGATCCTCCTGTCTCAGCCTCTCAGGTATCTGGGATTGTAGGCAAGCATCACCACACTGGGCTGCATGTTATTTTTTATTAATTGGAAAAAGAAAAAATGTCACATTTGATAAATAAAGATGAATTTGAGCTGAGGGTGGTGAATCATATCTGTAATCCTAGCAATTTGAAAGATTGAGGCAGGAGAATAGCAAGTTTTACCCCAGCCTCAACAACATAGCAAGATCGTGTCTCAAAATTTTAAAATGTTTTAAAAATTTTAAAGGGCTTTGGATGTAGCTTAGTGGTCCAGTGTTGTGGTCTAAATATGAGGTATCCCCCAAAGGCTCATGTATGAGACACTGCAAGAGGGTTTAGAGGTGAAATGATTGAGTTATAAGAACCTTAACTGAATCAGTGAATTAATCCCCTGCTGGGAACTAAGTGAGTGGTAACTAAAAGCAGGTTGGCTAGAGGAGGTCGGAGTTTATATTTTATTATGGTGAAGAGAGCTCTCTCTGCTTCCTAGTTCCACATCCTCAGCTGCTTTCCTCTGCCTCTTCTGCCACAATGTTCTGCCTTACTTCACACCCCAAGGAATGGAGTCAGCCATATATGGAGTGAGAACTCTAAAACTATGAGTCCCCAAATAAACTTTTCCTCTAATTTCTCTTGTCAGGTCTTTTGGTCACAGCAACAACAAAAAAAAAACTGACTACAACATACAGCATGCCTGGGTTCAATGCCCAGTACTACAATAAATAAATAAATAGGCACTATTTCATACCAATGCCCTCTTTGTTTATTCACACTATTTAATATTTTTTAATTTTTATATTTAAAATCTGGAATGCTTCACAAATATACCTGTCATTCTTGTGCAGAGGTTATGCTAATCCTCTCTGTATCATTTCAGTCTTACAGTATGTGCTGCTAACATGAATACTAATACATGTTTAATAGCAACCTTATCTAGAGGAATAATGAGGAGAGAGAGTGCTCAAAAAGGAAAGGGAAGGGAAGGTGTTAAGTAAAAACTGCCATTACTTCTACCACCACACTCTACCAAATATACCAATACTTACCAAGATACTTATTTCTAATGCTGGTTTCATGCTCAGAACTAAAGGTTTGTAGGCACTTGTAGGTATCCATCATTACAGGAACCTTCCCTGTGGCATCCTGGAGGATTTCATACCCAAGGCCAATATGATTTGGAATGGCTGACGCAGTCTACCCTTACACAAAACTCCAGTTGGAAGACCACTGGCATAGAAAACTTTTTAAAAATACATATTTATGTCCCTCTTATCCTCCACTGTTCTCCTTCCATAGCTAGAGGGGAGAAGGCAATCCAGATCCATATTTTTTAAAAGTCCTCCAAGACGGGTACAATGTTATTTGCCTCTAGTCCTAAATACTCTGAAAGCTAAAGCAGGAGGATCATTTGAGTCCAGGAGTTTGAGGATAGTCTGGGGACAAAGAGACCCGTGTCTAAAACAAACAAAAGTCTCCAGGTGATTCTGAGGATTAACCATTCAGTTTGAAAATCACCAAACAATTCACATTCATTGAGTTTTGATGGGGGTTCAGACTTTAATACCCGCTACATTACTTATGGATTAAATTGGTACTTCAGAACACAACATCTTATAAAAATGGCACACCTAAACTCTTTAAATCACTCTCTTGCAATAAAACATTTGCAAGGAAATCCTAAAAATCTTCTCTATTATTAATGTCTAAATATCAATTTAAGATTGATAAAGAAGAGAATTTATCTGAATACACTGAAACATCTAAAGAAACCCAATGTCAGGAATGAATACTGCCTGGTCTTAGAAGGTACTGGATCCAAGCCTTTCTCTGTCTTGGTTTGGCTTTCTCCTTGGGCCCACTCTATTCTTTCTATAAAGATAATGGAGCTGCTCAATTCTTGAGGCAAAACATGGCAATTCCCCTGACCATGAGTGGTAACATTTCTTCCACTTGAGAGTCTAGCTCAGTGCTGGGCATGGTGGTCTAGGCCTGTAATCCCAGCAACTCGGGAGGCGGAAGTAGAAGGATCTCAAGTTAAAAACCAGCCTTAGCAACTTAGTGAGGCCCTAAGCAATTCAGCAAGACTCTGTCTCAAAATAGAAAATTAAAAAGGCTGGAGATATGGTTCAGTGATTAAGCACCCCTGGGTTCAGTCCCCAGTACAAAAAAAAAAAAAAAAAAGTCATTTTCTTTTTTTTAAATTTTGATTTGTTCTTTTTAGTTATACATGAGAGTAGAATCTATTTTTTAGATATATATACAAACATGGAGTATATCTTATTCTAATTAGGATCCCAGTCTTGAGGATGTGCATGATGTTGAGAGTCATTGTGGTGTAGTCCTCAGAGAAATGTCCTAGTCCTTTACTCAGATTCCTAAAGAAGGAACACTGAATGGCCCATTTGGAGTTAAAACTCATGCCCTAGTTTTATCAACTGAAGTCACAAGGGAAGAGTCACAAATAAATAAGGTAGCCAAGGACAACTTCTGCATATAGGGAGGTGGATGGGGAAGGAGTCAAGGAAGCAGTTTAAGGGGGTCTTTCTGAACAGAGCAGGAGTTATGCTGAGGAGACAATTTCAGACTTTTTAAGAAATTGCAAATATAAAGAATTCACAGATCCCCCAAGTGTTAGTGTGTTACATGATCACAGCTTTATTTATTGAAATTAGGGAAGTAATATTCATATAATCACATTATCATTACAGACTTTATTCAAAGTTTGCCAACTGTCCCACCATTTCTCTTTTCTGGTCCAAATTGCAATGGACTAAATGCTCATGTCCCTCACAAAATTCATATGTTGAAATACTAATCCCTGAGGCCATGGGCCTTTGGGAGGTGATCAAGTCACTGTATGATTCCACAGCTCCATGTCTCTCCTACACTAAACTTATCCCAGTTGCACCTTCCCATCTATCTGTGTAGTTATTTGGTTAATTTTCTACCCCATTAAAACATAAGCTTCACCAGAGCAATAACTACTTCAGTTTGGTCACCTCACTTTAAAAATGATGATGCCTGGGCTGAGGTTGTGGCTCAGTGGTAGAGTGCTTGACTAGCACTTATGAGGCACTGGGTTCGATCCTCAGCACCACACAAAAATAAATGAATAAATAAAAGGTATTGTGTCTGTCTACAACTAAAAATACATATATTAAAAAAAGTGATGCCTGTCACATATTATGTGTTCAATGAACATTTATTGATTAAACAAATTAATTCTTTCAAAAAATTTGTGATGCTTGGAACCATTGTTTAAAAAATTACTTGTAAAAGTATGAAGAAGGGGGCTGGGGTTGTGGCTCAGTGGTAGAGTGCTCGCCTAGCACATGTGAGGCCCTGGGTTTGATCCTCAGCACCACATAAAAAAATAAATAATAAAAAAGTATTTTTAAAAAAGTGTGAATAATACTGCAATACGATCTGTGTGGTTGGGTATGGCTTTGTAAAAAACATTAAATAAATCTCAGTTGAAGTACCCTATTAACAATTAGCCATGTGTTAGACAAATCACCTATAACTCAGTTGGAACTAGTCACATTATTATGAAGAATGGCCTTAGGGACTTTAACAAACTTCTCTTAATATACCAGAGTGTGGCCTTACTAAGGTTATAAAACTCATTGGGTAATTAACTGAACCAAGATGAGGCCTGCTCCCCTGCTCCCCCACAGATGTGCACTGATTTCAAGAGGGCACAGTTCATGTTAAAAGGTGAGTAAAAGAGGCTTTAGAGCAAGAACTTACCAGTAGCCAGTAATGCTGAAGCCAAGTTTTTTCCCTCTTTCAAAAGAGTGAAGATGGCATGCTCTTGTGGAGCACATGCTTAGTATGCATAAAGTTCTGGATGTGATACCCAACACCACCACTTCCCCAAAAGAGAAGGTGACATCTTCAACATTTGCAGTGCTTCTTTGGATTTTATGTTTTATACTTTTATTTATTACAAATGTAATGAATTTATTTGTGACAATCAAAAAATGGAAGAAAAATTAAAATTTTCTTCCTTTGGGAAAATGGTTCAACAGACTATATGCATCTACACCATAAAATACCACTCAGAAATCAAATGAAACAAACTATTGAAACATACAACTCAGATGGATTTCAAGGTAAATATACTGAGCGAAGAAAAAGACTGAGGCAAGAGGATTGAGAGTTTAAAGCCAGCCTCAGCAAAAGTGAGGAGCTAAGCAACTCAGTGAGACCCTGTCTCTAAATAAAATGCAAAATAGGGCTGGGGATGTGGCTCGGTGGCCAAGTGCCCCTGAGTTCAATCCCTGGTACAAAAAAAAAAAAGACAATATCAAAAGGTTACATTTTGTATGATTCTATTTATATAACTTTGGACAAAATTATGAAGATGGAGAACAGATTAGCAATTTCCAGAGGTTGGTAGTGAGGAGGGGGAGGGCCTGGAAGGCCTGACCCTGAAGAGGTAGTGTAAGGGTTCTTTGTGGTAGAATAGTTCTGTGTCTTACTTGTGGTGGTCATGTGAATCCATATGTGATAAAATTGTATGGAACTGTACACACATACACACACACACACACAACTAGATATAAACCTGGAAAAATCTGAATAAGATCTGTGAATTGTACCAGTGTCAATTTCCTAATTTTCACATTGGCCTATAGTTAAGTAAGATTTTACTGTTAAGGGAAGCTGAGTGAAGTGTACATGAAAACTCTCTGCTACTTTTGCAATTTCCTGTGAATCTATAATTACTTCAATATAAAGTTTTTTAAAAAGCAATACAGGGGATTTCTAGTAAAATGATAGATTCAATGTACATGATTACTTTCCTTTCTTTTGAAATCTCAATAAAAGGAGTAGAGAAATAAAAGTATTACGAACCTAGAAGAACACACTTATTTATAACTGGTTTCTCTGAACTACAGTAGAGATGACTTCAGGGCAAGGAACAGTCAGCAGGAAGAGTCTTGTTCTGAACAAGGACACTAAGAACACCATAGTATGTAAGCCTGAATGAATTACCACAAAGACAAGCTGCTAGGGGGATCATGGCTCAGGAGGCTTCTGCTGCCTCCTGACGGCAGATACAGCCTTTAATGGGGCAGGAGAATTGAGTGCCTGGGGAGAACCAGAGTGAAGTCTGAGCTATTGGGAAAAAGCAAGCAGACAGCACAGGAGCGGATGAAGCCAGGTCCCCAGCGCCTTCAGTGTTTGAGGCTTACTCTGTGAACTAGCAGGTAAAGTTCCCTGATTTATAGGGTAAAGGTTAGGCTACCCAGCCCTAGTCTAACACAGTGGTTTTCAAATTTTTTTGAAGCAGGAACATTTCCTCTTAAGTGAAAGTGTAAAGAACCAAAACAAAGTGGAGTTGCTCTGGTAGAAGAAGCAAGAGGTGGGTATTCAAGACCCAAGCTGGGTCTCAATGCCGCTAGGCCTCCTTAGGGCCCCCACCCATAAAAGCAAAAAAGGAATTCACAAATGCAGTGACAATTTTCTCTAGTTTTGAGAAGTTAGGTTTGAGCCCCAATTTTTTTAAAAGCATATATATATAAAATATACTTTTTTAAGAAATTGTCAATCGACCTTTATTTTATTTACCTATATGCGGTGCTGAGAATCAAACCCAGTGCCTCACACATGCTAGGCAATTGCTCTACCACTGAGACACAATCCCAGCTCTGGACCCCAGTTTTTAAGTATGCAAATTAACTGGAATGTCTCAAGAATCCACTAGATGGAATCTGAAAAAGGAAACTTTGAATTAGTACACCAGTAATAGTTTTCCTTCTGCTTCCTAGGCAGTCCCCCACGGCCCCTGTAATTGAGCTAGTTAAACCTTTTCCTCAGGCCAAACAGTCAAACTTGAGCCAGGTGGGCTTAACCATATGAACTAATTTTAAGTTTACTGTCCAAGATGAAAGAGTACACCAGCATCTTCTGCTCATCCAAAGTTCTAGAATTCAGCCCTCATCCCCTCCTGCTTACAAACACAGAGACTAGGCCAGCTCAGTATAACTTAAAACAGAGCGACCCTGCAGCCCTCGCTGACAAATTACATCAAAACAAGCCAAAGCGAATGCAACTGTCTTTACCAGTTTCATAAAGGAATTGCCTGGGAACCATTCCTTTTCAGACCTAATTATAAAGTCAGTTTTGAATTACAGAACAAGATGGTATGAAAGCCAGTGTTCAAAAGCAGAACAAACAAACACGCAAAGATAAAATGCAGAGGACTTTTGCCCGACAGTTGCTGCCAGCGACAGCAGAAATGGCTCTCTTTCAGCCAACTCTGGGGTGCCCTGGAAAACTTCATACCTCTCTGGGGAGACAGTTCCCAGAACACCTTCTCCTCCTCTCCTTTACAAAGTTCTCCTATAATAAATAAATAAACTACATTTCCCAGAATCCTCTTTACTTGGGCCTTAGGATATATTTTAAACTACTCTATAATTGTCAAAAAAAAATGTAGAAATGTTTAAATGTGACAACTGTTGACATAGAGTTGACTCAGCTCATTTCAAATCTCCTCTTATCACCAGTGCCATTGGGCATGTTTTTAAAGATAAAAATACCAAACTGTTAGGATCAGCAAAGCATAACAGAACAAGAGTGTAAGGCTTTTTACACTTAACTGTTATGTATCATACTTCATTTAGATCAGTAGCCCTTAAACCTTAGCATGTGTCAGAATCATCTGAAAATCATGTTAGAACACAGACTACAGGATTCCACCTCCACATTCTCTGATTCAGCAGGTGTGGAGGGAGTCCCAAGAATGTGTGTTTAATAGGTTCCCCGATGTCCACGCTGCTGGTCCCTGGATCACACTTGAAGAGCCACCCAGGGAGTAAGGGTACAGCTCAGTGGTCGAGCAGATGCTTAGTGTTCATGAGGCCCTGGGTTCAATCCCCACACCAATCAACCAACCAACCAAAAATTACTGCAGGAGATGATATGTGTGGCCTATTCCAAACCTGGGGCGTGGGGTGGGGAATCCAGCACACAGTGATTTCTATAAGCTTTGTACTAACAGTAAGTGGAGAAATAAAGACCCTAGCTTTTCTAGTGTTAGGAAGGGTAAAAAGAAAAGCAATGAGTTCAGGAAAACTAGAAACTGGCATTGTCTGGTCCAACACTTTCATTTTTCCAGTGAGAAAATTTAAGGCTTAGAGAGAATCAATTTGTGCAAAGCTCTCAGTGAGTCCATGACTTTTCAGGGCCAACTACTCAGATGTCACAACTGCCACACCAGTGCTCTTGCCACAACTGGAGTAAAATGGGACTTGGGTTTGGCAAGGCAGGAGGAAGCTCCCATGATACTAATTCATTCATATTTCTCCACTGGCTGCTACCTTTTTGTTTTCACTGCATTGTTTGGGTTTAATTCTTCTTCCCAAATCCCCAGTCCAGGAATTTCTCCTCTCTCCTTTTAAGCATCTTCATAGCCTAAGAAAGGGAGTCAAAATCGGGCAGCCTAATAGCCACACCAGCCTTTAGTTACGATTTTTAGGGATAAAATAATGAATGTAGTACCATTTATTTACTCTTCTCTCTACCTTGTCTATGTGACATCAAGTAACAATAGAAACTTAGGAAATACCAACCAGACCCTATGTGTCAATCTGCTTCTCTGTTATTATAAGGACACTGGACTTAAGAAAAATTGTTTAGGCATACCAGTCACTCCCACCAGCCACCAGGAGTCACATAAATATGAGTTTCCACTGGAATTTTCTAATTCACAAACCTACCCTCTTCTACCACAGGCCTTGGTACAACACATAATTCAACAACTAGAGTCCTCAAAGAAGAAAAGAAAACACCTATAAAACTAGTCTTTTTGTAATTCCAGAGAAGAAAACCCTTTTAGGAGGTTAGGCCGGGGTTCACAACCATTCATTATCTGAAAGCATAGACATACAGATAAAACATTATTTTGGTAAAGATACATCTTCTGAACACCACGAAGCTTGGCATTGTGTTTGCCCTTGAATTGAAGAATGATTCCATTTTATTGTCTCAGCCTTGAGCAGGGTTATCAATGCCAGCAACTAAGATACCTAATTTGAAAGATAGCCATGCTGTCTGACTCACAAATGCCTTTGATTCAATTTAAAGACTCTGTTGAAAGCACACAGGTTTATACACTGTTGCACAAGTGAAAAAAAATCTGACTTCCTAACAGTTCTTAAATGTGCCAACTAGGGCACTGGGGATGTAACTCCATGGGAGAGGCCACCATGAACATATATGTCTGGATTTGATCCCCAGCACCAAAGGAAAAAAAAAAAAGTGCCAGTTAAGAACTCCTGCAGGTCAGTCTGCCAGGGTTGGGGCAGCAACCACAGCCACAAGAGGAGCCTTTTACAGCTGGGCACCATCACATAGTGCAGCTGTTGGCCAAAGAAAGTGCTGGCAGCCCTGGGAGAAACAGAGACTTAATTCACTTACAGGAACTTTCCTGAAAGAGTCTTTTAAAAAGCGTTTAAGGCAGACCAGGTGCACTTATTTTCTTTTTAACTCTTATTGCTTTGTCAAATATTCCCATTTATGACTCTTATGTTCTTTATGTGCAACATTAACCATCCTTTGTTGCCCTATAAATTATAATGAGAACTATAAAACATAATTAATTGATAGGGTAGATTCCTTTAGATGGATAGCATCCAAATATCTATACTATAGCACTCTCAACATATACAGAGCAAGGTTTGAGATGCAGGTTGCTTGGAATTTTGTTAAAAGTTTTGTAAGTTATGCAGACTTTTTTTTTTTTTTTGAGACAGGGTCTCAGTATGTTGTCCAAGCTGGCCTTGAATTTCTGGACTCTCACCTTCTGCTTCAGCCTGCCTAGTAGCTGGGATGACAGTTATGCACCACTCTGTCCAACTTAACATTTTAAAAAAAATAAAGCCTTCTCTCTCTCTCTGTGTGTGTGTGTGTGTGTGTGTGTGTGTGTGTGTGTGAGAGAGAGAGAGAGAGAGAGAGAGAGAGAGAGAGAGAGAGAGCGCTGAGATACGAACAGTAGTAAAAGAAGGTCTATTTGATTCAGTCTGTCATGCTGTTAAAAGACTCTCAGCTGTGGACTGGGGCTGTAACTCAGTGGTAAAGCACTTGCCTTGCATGTGTGAAGCACTAGGCTCTATCCCGAGCACCACATAAAAATAAATAGAGTTGTGTTCATCTACAACTAAAAAAAATAAAAAGGCTCTCAGCCGTCAACTCCTTCTATTATAAATAAACAGGAGGTGGGAAGAATGGGATCCAGAGGAAAAAGAGACTGCATAAAGGTGAAACTTCACAATGTGAAAGACTGGGGATTGGACTCAAGTTATCATTTACGTGAAAATAGCCAACAGCCTGAAGAATTGTTGAAAATACTCTGTGGGCTTCCACAAGAGTTTGAAAGTACTCAGGCCCCAAACACTTCTAGTCCTAGCATAACAAAGGACCTGCCTATACTAGTAAAAATTAGTGTGGGCCAGCACATCCTGAAAGGTAAATATTTGGATCAGGCAGCTGTTTGCATAATGGGATTTTAAGTGTGACAAACGCCCACTCCATCCCCTCAAAATGGCTATGCTACAGAACTGGGACCCAGATGCCAGCAATTCAATAATTAGGAAACATTTCCACCCCAGTCAGAAATTTGAGCATAATCCTTGACTCCTCTTGCCTTCTCTGACCCCATTCTACCAATCACACATTCCTCCTACAGAGCTCATTTTATCTTCATTCCCTCTGACAGGACAATAGTTCAGATCACCATGGATTCCTGCCAGGATGACTGCAGTGGCCCCCTGATTTATCTCTGGGTTTCCAGTCTGTTTGTCACAGTGCAACTTTGACAAACTTGATCTTTCTTAGATGTAAGCCTGATTATGGCAGTCTTAGTTTAAAACAATTAGCTGAAGATGGGCATGATGATGGGCACCCATAGTAGTCCCTGCACTGGGTAGGCCGAGGTGGGAGCATCTCTTGAGCCCAGGAGTTAGAAACCAGCCTGGGAAACATAGCCCAAAATCCTGCCTCAAAAAATATGTATATAAATAAAACCATCAGCCAACTCTTCCTGGCCTCTGGATGAGGCTGAGATTCCTTAATGGGTTGACAAGGCCCTCATGGTCTGGTCATTTCTCACAATTCCAGGTCCCTCTCTTGCTCTGTTTCCCCATGGGCACACATCTTTTCTGTGTTAGACAGTTTTGCACTACTGTAACAAATTCCTATCATAAATCAACTTAAAAAGAGGAAAGGTTTATTTGGAATCATGGATTTAAAGGTTTTATTCAATGGTTGGTTGATCCTGTTGTTTCGGGACTGTGGGTAAGGCAGCACACCATGGCAGCAAACATGAGGAAGAACAAGCTGCTCACCTCAGGGCAGCTGGGAAGCAAAAGAGAGAGAAAGAGAAGAAACTAGGATCTCCATATCCCCTTAACGTTATGTCCCCATATGACCAGAAGACTTTCACCACCTCAAGTAGTATCAAGTTGAGGACCAAGGCTTCAACACATGGCTTTAATATCTAGGGTATATTACAGATCCAAACTATAGCTGTCCCTCATTCTTTTTTAAATAATTTTTTAAATTTATTTTTTTAGTCGTAGTTGGACACAATACCTTTATTTTATTTATTTATTTTTATGTGGTGCTGAGGATGGAACCCAGGGCCTTGGACATGCTAGGCAAGAGCTCTCCTGCTGAGCCACAACCCCAGCCCCTGTCCCTCATCCTTGCTTCCAGACCTTTGTACCCATTATTTCCTCTGCTTAGAACACTCCCTCTTCTTTTCCTTAAAGACTGAAAAACCCCCTTTTCTTCCCTGGTACCAAGAATCAAACCCAGGGGCATTTACCACTGAGACACAGCCTTTTCTTTTGAGACAGAGTCTCACTAAGTTCCTAAGGCTGTCCTCAAATTTGTGATCTTCCTTCCTCAGTCTCCTGAGCCACTGGGATTATAGGTGTATACCACCATACCTGGCTCATTTATTTTTATTTCAGCACTTTCTTACTATGTAAATTTTATTCATTTGAATATTATACTATGTATTTCATGACTGCCAGAACTATTCACTTGTTCTCTACTATATTTCTAAGACCTAGTACAATGCCTATCACATAACAGTCACTCAATAAATATCTCTTGACTAAATGAGCAAATAATTTCCAGGAAATGTTTTATCTTCTATTACCATACCAGTGTTGGTAATTCACAGTTAAGTGTGATTTTTCTCACTAAAGCAGTCTGAGAATATGTTTGAGACAATTCAAGAAAATAGCTACCAAAACTTAGTTTCATCCCTGAGGCTAGCACAATGGAAGGTTTGTTCCATTGCATGGATAGCACCATGAGGTACCAGCACTTGGCCCAGTGGCTTTACTCAGGGCTGGCCCAATGGTGGTGCTTTGTCCCCAGGCCTGTACCATGGAGAAGCTGAAAGGTCAAGGCAAGGGATGTTGGACAGACTTTTCCCCCTGGCCAATCTGACAGAACTTATCTAGACACACATATCTATGACCTGTTTCTTACTTATCACAGACTTTCCTATGAATTCCTCTCCAAGAAGAACATATATTTCCCTTTTTGAATATAATCAGTATAAAGAAAGGATAATAAGTAAAATTAGCTTGTTTAACTACTGCCCCCACTCAAACACTCAGTGATGTTTCTGGGCAAGGCAAAAAAATCATCTTCTTTCAATTCCACGGTCAGAGGCAATCTGCAAGGCCGTGCCATGAACTCTCGAGGTTTGTCCTCCGGATTCTTTCTTTGGTGAACCAGTTCTATATCATGGCTCTTACTTTTAGGTTCGAGCAGCATGCAAATCAATACTAAATCAATATAACTGCTCTGACCTCATAAACAAGGCCCACATTTTTCAATCTATAGTATATTTTCCTTTGAATATCTCACCAAAAGCTCCGACTCAACAAATCCAAATTGACTTTTAATCTTGCCTCCATTCAAAAAAAAAAAAAAAACTGAATCACATCTGTGATATCCTTACTTTTGCCAGCTGCAAAACTATATTCCTCCTGGTGATATACTAGGACATATACTGTCACCTCCTCAATGTGGCCCACTAGAACTGTTCAATTCAAAATTGCAACTCCATCTGGTGCTGGAGCTCAGTGGTACAGTGCTTAGCTAGCATGTACAAGGCCCTGGGTCCAACACCTACCACCAAAAATAAATAAATAAGAATTTTTGACCAGCACTGTGGATATGTGCCTATATCCCTAACTACTTTGGAGGCCAAGAGGCTGAGGCAGGAAAGTCAGAAGTTCAAGGCCAGCCTGGACAACATAGTGAGACTGTCTCCAAAACAACGAAAACTGCAATGGCTTCAGCATTCTTGATTTCCCCCCTTCGACTGCCCTGCTTTCTAACATGCTACATACTTTATTTATCTATTTATTATTTATCAGACTCTCCTCGACTCCTATTAGAAAGTAAGCACCGAGGAAAACAGGAATTTGTGTCTGTTTTGATCCACTGGTGTTATCCTGGTGCCCAGAATAGTGCCTGACATACATAGTAGGCACTCAATAAATATCTGTTGAATGAATTCATTCACTCCACAAGTATATAGAATACATAATATAATTTCAAATACCTCACTCCTCTAACTAGAACTTAAGCTCCCTGAAGTGGTCAGCTTGGTCTGCTCTGTTCACTGATGTATCCCCAGAATCTAGAATGGTATCAGGTATCATAGACGTTCTGCAAAAGTCTGTTGAATAAATGGATCAAAATGTGACTATTTTTTTTCACTGTAGATGGACACAATACCTTTATTTTATTGATTTATTTTTATGTGGTGCTGAGGTTGAACCTAGGGCCTCACATGTACTAGGCAAGTGCTATACCACTGAGCTACAACCCCAGCCCAAATGTGAGTATCTTTTAGTACCAAGTTCTAAGGTAGGTGCTTAAGGATTCTAGGATAATTTAAATATCTAGATATAATGCAATGGGATGAAATACCTATACAGGTAGGAATGCCATAGTAACCCAGGGTGGCATGTACTAAAGTCAATCTTTCACACCTGGGTCTTGAAGACAAAGTGAATACTCATCTGCTCTATATGTCTGGCAAAGGGTCTCAAAGGGATAAGGGCAATGTTTCTCAAAAATTATTTGCCTATGATCCCCCCAAAGAATCTTGCTAAATTAGATTGTGATTTGCTGGGCTTGAGGTGAGCCCTAATATTTTACATTTCTAACAAGGTCCCAGTTGACACTGAGCCTGCTAATCCTCAAACCATACATCAAATAACGTCACTCAGTTCAGCACCCATTCTTTTTACTAATTTCAAAAAAAATTTTTTTAGTTGTAGGTGGATACAATACCTTTTTATTTTATTTACATGGTGCTGAGGATCGAACTCAGGGCCTCACACATGTAAGATAAGTGCTCTTCCACTGAGCCCCAGCCCCAGCCCCCAGCACCCATTCTTTCTTAGTTCTTTTACTAGACTCCAGTCTTTTCCATGTATCTGACACTCCCTCCCTGAGTACTCAGAGAAAAGTAATCCCATCCCCAGCTCCAAAGCCAATTCGTACAAGCTGTTCTTCTGACTGATGCAAAACGGGAATAGGAACTACCGACTATGTCTATGTTTCAAGGCAAGTTTTCTTTTTCCTTTCTGGTGTCCTTGAACAAAGAAGCATGTGGCTTGGCCACTAGAGGCAACCATTCTAGAACATGAGGAGCATCAATCTCAGGAGGAAACCAATGCCAAGGGCGTCGAGGGGCAAGAAGGAGAGAATGTGGCTTGATGACAGCACTCAGCCGCTGATTGTGCTGAATCTGGAACCTACTCTACCCCGGTCTCTTAGGGAGGTGAAATAATAAACATCCTTGCTGTTAAAGCAGATTTGAGATCAAGACTTCTCTTATTTGCAGCAGAAATCGTCCTAATGTGACACTTGGCTGTGGAACAAATATTTATTGAATATCTTCCATGTTCCATGCACTAATCTAAGTAAACAAGACAGACCTAATTCCCTAACCTCACAAAATTTATAGCCTAGAAGATAAATTAATTGGACAGAGTCCAAATTTCTGAAATGAACAAAACTTTATTTTTTTATTATTTATTTCCTGGGTTAGGGGCTACTTCCCCCTTTCTGGGTTCGCCCTGAAATGGTTCCTATGAATCCTCTCTGGCCTGGTATAACCACCTTCATCCTAAGTCAGAGCTTTGTCTCCTCACACTTGAAAAGTGCAGCAGGACTCAACAGTACTCTCTTGAACCCAATCTACTGTCGATGTACTAGTACCCTATCAAGCTTTCTAAAGCATTGAATTCAAGAGACAAAAGTCTCCAGGCATCTCCATTGCATACTGCAGTGGTTTTCAAACTTGTCTTATTAAAACATAAAACCATTACTTCCGAGGCTAAACAATGATTTTGTACAACATTATGATATATAAAATAGATAAAGTAGTGTGCCACAGAGTAGGGAGAGTCAGTCAGCATCTTCCCTGCCCTCCCTGTCCCACCTCCACTTCACTCCTCCGAATCATACCATCCCTAGTGAGTCACGGAGTCAATTGGCATCTTTATTTCACACGGTTGCACATCACTGGCTTTGTCAGAGAATAGAATCAAATCCTTCTTCTTGTCATCTATTACCTATTTAATTATCTGCCTTCATTTTTTTTTTTTTGTACCAGAGATTGAACTCGGGACCACTTGACCACTGAGCTACATCCCTAGACCTATTTTGTATTTTATTTAGAGACAGGGTCTCACTGAGTTGCTTAGTGCCTTGCTGTTGCTGAGGCTGGCTTTGAACCTGTGATCCTCTTGCCTCAGCCTCCCAAGCCACTGGGATTACAGGCATGTGCCACCGTGCCCAGCTGTGCTCCTATTCTTGATCAGTCTCCCAACCGTGTCCAAACATACACATTCACCCTAAAGGCTTTACTCTCTTTGTTGCATCAGGTATGTTGTGTGTAAACCTGCAAAACTGACTCACCTTTCCCAGAAATCTGACAATGCAAGCCACATGTTCCTAGCACCCACGGATCAGAAATTATCAATGGCTCCCAGTCCATGGTGCTTTTCTCCTGTGACTGGTAGCTCCATACTCCCTATCCATGCATCACATCAACTACTGCCATTCCAGTGGTGCTCAAAAAGAAATGTCTTCTGATCCCCAGTACAGCCCACATCCCAGCATTCTAACAATTCACATTATTACTTAATTATAAAACAGACTGGTGTCTGTATACTCAGAGCATAAATAAGGGTAAGGTCTATATTTTCTCTTTCTTTCCCTCTCACTTCCTAGCTCAGTTCTAGATATTTAGCAGGTTTTAAATAAGTGCTTACAACATGAATGAATGTTAAGATAAATATTGATTTGTTTCTTCTAAAGCATGCTTATTATGAGTCAAGGCAGCATATCAAAACATGAGGCAGCATTGTAGTCTAAAGAACTGCATCAGGAATCAAGAAACCTGGACTCCTCTGCTCAGGATCACTGCTAATTAACCATAAGGCTATTTTTTCCTCTGTGCTTCAGTTGTCCTCATTTATAAGAAGGAACTTGATAATATTATTCCTAAGGGTCAGTTTTAGGGTTATTCTTTGAGATTGTTGGAGGAAGAAGCATTCAGATTACCAGGTTGCCTATGGGAGTGGATTCTTCTTCCATGTTCTTGGCTGTACTCCGGGTGCCTGAGCTTCCAACTATGGCCACATGCCCGTCCCGTGGAGAATTGGAAGAGCATCTCCTGATATGGAGCGAGACTGTCTGTGTGAACTCATGTCACTTTACCCCTATTCAACAGACTCTGTCCATGGGGCAGTGTTTCATGGCAAACTCTGTCAGGAAAGAAAGATAAGGTGCTAGCCCTTGAGTCCAAGGCCTTTGACTGTGGACACTTTTTTAAAAATGGAAAAAGGGAGAAAAAAAAAAAAAAAAAGCCCTTGCTTTGTTTTACAAGTCTCCTTTGAGCAAAGCTGATGATGTTAGAATTATAAACTGTTAGACCTGGAAGACAGGATGGAAAATGCTGTGGGGTTGTTTAGGAGCACCTCATGGGTCAAGGTGCCAAGACTCTGTTGTCATGCAGCCCTAAGACTGAATTCCTAATTTGCCTTGTCCCAGTTCACAAAACTTCTTTGCAAGGTACTTAAATTAATAATAGTTACTGTCCATCGACTACTTTATTCTGTGCCAAGGGCATGATATGTTGATTAGTCTCCCACCCGTGTCCAAACATCCATATTAACCCTCAAGGCTTTATTCACATTTACTCTTCACAAGAACCCTGGAAGGTAGAAGTTACTGAGATTCTAAGACAGTAACTTTTCCATAGCCATTCAACTTGTAAGAGGGAAACCGAGCTGCAAAGCCAGGGCTGAGGCTCTCTACTGCCTCTCCTATTCAACCTCTCTTGAATCTTTGTGTCCTCCTCAGTACAATGGCCAAAATATCTTCCTTAGAATATGGTAGGGAAATTTAAATTTTTCTATCTGTAAACTTACCTAGAACATAGCAATTGCTCAATAAATATTAGATAGTAATTAAGTTTACACATGGAAAACTAAAGTCCACAGAGCTAGGTCAAAAGGAGACCTGTTAGACAAAAGCTGATTTTCTAATCAGGTGTGTACTTTTATATATATATATAACAAATAAATATATTAGTCATATATGCCCATTATGCTTTATTATATTTGTTTATTTTTATGTGGTGCTAAAGATCAAACCCAGTAACTCATACATGCTGGGCAAGTGCTCTGCCGCTGAGCTATAGCCCCAGACCACTTTTTTTGTATTTTTTAATTGTAAAATTTTTAATTACCAAAAGTACAAAATGTAGAGGGAAAATACAAAATTACCCAAATCCCATCTCTCTCTCTCTCTCTCTCACACACACACACACACACACACACACACACTCACACACACACACACACACACACACACACACACACACATACACACACACATTCCCACCCCCACTTCAGCTATATTTTGTTATAATCAACAAATACAAATCATGTAATGGGGTAGGGTATACTCAACGGTACAACGTTTGCCTTGCACGCATAAGGTCTTGGGTTCAATCCCCAACACCACACCCACAAGAACTATGTTTAAAGTATACAGCACAATGTTTTGATATATGTATACATTGCACATGTTTTTGCTGTATTTTCTTATGCTGTTTTCCCATTTGCTTTTTACATTATTATTGTTTTATATTCTGTTTTTCTTTCTTTTCTTCAGTTGTAGATAGACAAAATACCTTTATTTATTTATTTTTTTATTGTGGTACTGAGGATCAAACCCACTGCCTCACATGTCCTAGGCAAGTGCTGTACCACTGAGCTACAACTCCAGCCCCTATTCTGTTTTTCTAACTTAATATTATCGTACATATTTTGAATGGCATGAGTAATAAGAATGCTATCTTACATACTATTCAGGACTGTCATCTTTTATTACAAATAGATGAGCCATTCTGGAATATTTTTCTCTTGACCACAGTGATGAAAAGTTTGGGCCCCATGTGAGACAGAACAAAAATAGAATCTTCAGCTCCACTGTTTTATTACCAGGTGACTTTAGGAAAGTCTCTTGACTCTGTAAGCCTTTGTTTATTTATTTTTTAAAATGAGGATAATGATTCCTACATCGTGGGATTATTGTGAGGATTAAGTGAGATAATACATATAAAGCCCTTATGTTTTTCTTATTTGCTGTAAGCTTTTATTAATAGCTGTTCTCAACTACAAACTTCTCCCTCCCATCCAAATAGCATTACTTCACATTTTCAGTTAATCAATGGCTTCACAGAAATGTGCTCAGGGATTACATTGGTTTAAGAGAGTGAGAGGAGAAAGGGGAGAGATGAAGAGAAACAGCTCAGGAGCAGGAGGCCCTGCCAGGCTCTCTGGCTGCATGGCATGCCTGTCTCAGCCCTGGTCTGGCAAATGCAGGACCAGCAGGGCTTCCCAGGCTGAAATTCCATTCCCAGGTAGCTCACAGGGCAGATCTGCTCACTGCTGGGATGTGTGGGCCGTGCCCACCTGCTTCCTGGGGCAGCCTCATTCCAAGGCTAGCTCCCTTGGGATGAGAGAAGCCACTGCGGCCGGCTGCAGCTGGGGAGGGCAGGGCAGTTTTCTGTGTCCTGGGAGAGCTTCTCAGTTGTCTGAAATCCTCCGCCTTTCAAAGAGGGCTGATCCCTACAGAAATGTGAAACTGCTGTGAGTCAAATAAATCATTAATAGGCAAGCTGGGAAAGAATGGGCAGTAGAGAGGACAAAGGGTCAACCCCAGCCCTTCTCAAAAGCATTGACTTCACATGTACTCTCTGTTGCCTTTCTGCATTCGCCCAGCAACTCCCGAGGTGCCTTTTGTTGTCCCAGGAAGGCTCAGTAGCATTCCACACAGTTGAGTGCTCCCTGGTTCTGGATAACACTATTCTCTGCTTCCATGACACCATTACCTCCTGGGCCTTTTCCTACTCCTCTGGATATTCCATCTCACTCTCCTAGGCCTGCCATTTCTCCTCGACTTGACCTCTAAACATCAAAGTTCCTTAGGGACCAGCTTTAAGTCTTGCCCTCTCTTTGAACTCTCCTTCTCCCTAGGCAACCTCATCCATTTCCATGATTTGAAATATCATCTATTCTTACTTTTTATCTCCAACTGAGACTTTTCTTCTGAACACCAGAATATCATGGATTTAAAATCTCTGCTTAGTTGTCTCAAAAATCTTTTGTAATTTAACATGCCAAAATTCTAGATCTTGCTGGGCATAGTGGTATATACCTATAATCCCAGTAACTTGGGAGGCTGAGGCAGGAGGATCGAAAGTTCAAAGTAATCAATTTACTAAGCAACTCAGCAAGACTCTGTCTCTAGATAAAATATAAAAAAGGGGTGGGGATGTAGCTCAGGGGTTAAGTGTCCCTGAGTTCAATCCTCAGTACCAAACCAAACAAAAAAACCCTCTAGATCTTTACACCCCAATACATACTCCCCCAAATCATTCCTATCAGTGAATCACAGTGACTCCCATCTGCGCAGGGATTTGTGCATATCTGAGGCCAGGAGTCATCTTTGATTCCTTCTCCTCCATCCCCACCCAACTGACCACACCTCCCCTCTAAATGTTACATCCCCCGTAATATTGCTCGCATCTTCCCACTGTCACCAGCCTGGTGACATCTAAGCCCCCTTTGGATGGTTAGTGAGCTGATCTCCCTGAGCTCTCCTCATGGAAATCAGAGATATTTTAAAACACTGTAAATGGGATCATGTCATTATCCTACACAAAAACACTTGAATGGCTCCCCATTGCATTTAATAACAGCTAATGTTAAACTCTGCAAAGAACCCCAGGAATTGTCTCAAATATATCCTTAAAACTCTGCAATTACCATCCTATTTTATCGATAAGGAAACTAAGGCTTGGAGAGATTAAACAATTTGCCCAAATTGACAGAACCAGGATAGGTAAAGTTATAATTTGAACTCATTCTTACCCTAAAACCCAGAGCTCTTCAATCTCTCCTATCCTGCCTTTTCCCGTAAGATGAAATCCAAGCAGCCTTAAAGACTCCGGGTGACCTGGCCTCCACCTCACCATCTCCTTTGTCATCTCTGTTGTTCATTGTGTCCCAGACATGCTGATCTTCTTTCTGTGACTCCAATACTCCTTCCTGTTCCAGAGCCTTTGCATATAAGTTTCCCTCTAACACTTTTCCTAAGTGTGTGGCCCAAGTCCTCCCTTAAGACTCAGCTTAAATGTCAATTTGTCACCAAGAAAATTTTTTATAACTCCTTATGTAAATTTTTTAATGATATTATGCTTTCTCAATTCATCCTGTTCTTTACTTTCTAGCACTTACCAAAATTAATTATACATATATAATTATTTAATGTTTCCTTCTCCTATAAATATAAGGTCCATGAGAGTAGAGACCATAACTACTTTATTTATTACTATACTCCTGAGCTTAGCATAGTAGTAGATGCTTAATTAATAATAGCTAAGTGGTAGTAAGATGTCTGCTTAGCATATTTAATCCCTGCCAGCACCAAAGTTCAAACCAACAAGCAAATCCACTAGCTAAATAAATAAGTATAACAGAGAAAAACAAGGTAAATCAAATATCTAATAACTCACTCTGGTATACCCTCTGTTTTCCATAGCTATTAAAATTATGTTTACTACGACTTTATATTAACCTGGAATGACTAGGCTATGACATTAGATGCATAATTGCTTTAATTATATATGCCTGAATATAAAGCAATTTTAACTATTATGCAATCCCAAATAATCCTAATAATTTTTTTTTTTTTTTTTTTTTTTTTTTTTTAGTTTGCAGTGCTGGTGATTGAACCCAGGGCTTTGCACATGCTAGGCAAGTGCCCTACCACTGAGCCACATACCTGGCCCTTTTTATTTAATTATCTATGTATCTATCTATCTATTTATTTATTTATTTATTTTGGTGGTACTAGGGATTGCATCTAGGGCCTCTTGCATGCCAGGCAAGCACCTTACTATTGAGCTATATCTCCAGCCCTTTTTCTTAATTTTGTTTTGAGATAGGGTCTCACTAAGCTGCAGAAGTTGGTCTTCAACTTTTCATCCTCCTCCCTCATCCTCCTGACTAGCTAGGATTACAGGCATGTTGTGCCTTGGTGTCCAGCTTTAGTGAAAATTTTAAATCAATTGGATTTTTAGGGGCAGGTGACAGAAAACTAGAATATATAATCTTTTATCAACTAAAAGGAAATGTTTAACTACCTTCTTGTAACACTTAATCTATTTATTTAGTTTTAAATACTAGACAAAAATCTTATGTAGAGAAAAGGTGTTTTTTAATTGCTTTTTTCTACTCTCACATTTCATGAAAATTGCACATTTTGATATCAGTGTCTTCCCTCATCTTTAAGGATATGTAATCTACTAATTTTGTAAGCCACCTCATCTTCATTTCAGTTTAAAGTAGCTGAGGTATAGTACCTTTTTTCTTAAAATAGTTTTTGGTACAGAATATTTAAAACATAAGTAGAAGTACATGTAAGTCTCAATTATTATCAATTATTCATTCTCCTCTTTAGCAAATCCCAGACATCATATTATTTTGTCCAAAATTATTTCAGTATATCCCTAAAACAAAGGTCCTTTTTAACTATCATACCATTATAGCATCCCCAAAATGAACAATTCCTTCACATTATCAAATGTTCGAAGTGTTCAAATTTTTCCAATTATTTCATAAAGGTGCTTAAGTTAGGATCTAGACAAGGTTCATACTTTGCTTTTGGTTGATAATTTTTTAAATTCTATTTTAATATTTGTACCCTTTCCTCTGGCTCTTTTTTTTTTTTCTCATCCATGCAATTCATTTGTTGAGTGACCCTTTGGGTTTCCCATATCTGGAATTTTGTTGATTGCATTCATTAGTGTCATGTCACATAACAGGTTTCTCAGGTTCCCTTCATCTCCTGGGAACTAATAGCTAGTTCTAGAGGCGTTAATCTCATTCACATCCTATTTGTTGGACAGCAAGAATATTTCATAGGTAATTTGAGGACTTTCCTCAAGGGGCAGGCAATAGTTGGTTGTTTTCCCTCTTGTGACATTATGGCTATCAGTCATCATTACCTAGAGTCATTATTTCAAGAGAAGTGCAAAATTGTGATTCTTTCTTTCTTTCTTTCTTTCTTTCTTTCTTTCTTTCTTTCTTTCTTTCTTTCTTCCCTCCCTCCCTCCCTCCCCCCCTCCTTTCTTTCTTTCTTTCTCTCTCTCTCTCTCTCTCTCTCTCTCTCTCTCTCTCTCTCTCTCTCTTTCTTTCTTTCTTTCTTTCTTCTGGAGATTGAAGCCAGGACCTTGTACATGCTAAGTACATGCTCTATCACTGAGCACCACCTACAGCCCCATTTATTACCTGGAATACTTGGAGAAACTTTAAGTCATTATTTTTTTATTGGGGTCTGAACCAAGGGGGTACTTTGCCACTGAGCTACATTCCAGTATTTTTTTGAGACAGGGCCTCACTAAGTTGCCAAGGCTGGTCTTGAACTTGCAAACCTCCTGCCTCAACTGCCTGAGCCTCTGGTATTATAGGAGTGCACCACAATGCCTAGCTGTCGGCAACTTTTGATTTACCCCAAAGGTACAATCTTCTGGAAAGACAGGATAAACGTTTGATACTTTATCTCTATTTAATAGTTGTCAGAATAGTTTGTTCCCTAATATCTACCAACAGTGACCTTGTGTGTGTGTGTGTGTGTGTGTGTGTGTGTGTGTGAGAGAGAGAGAGAGAGAGAGAGAGAGAGAGAGAGAGAGAGAGAGAGAAAGAGAGAAAGAGAGAGAAACTTATTTTTGTTTTTGTTTTATTTTATTTGTGACATGGTACTTTCTTATTTTATATGGGCTCCTATCCCTGAAATTTTTTTTTTAAATTACTGTATAACTATTTTTTTAATAGTGTTGATCTTTGGGTTTTTTTAAATTTTAATATTTATTTTTTAGTTATTGGTAGACACAACATCTTTGTTTGTATGTGGTGCTGAGAATTGAACCCGGGCCGCACGCAGGCCAGACGAGCGCGCTATCGCTTGAGCCACATCCCCAGCCCCCTGTCCCTGAAATTTTATTGTAAACTACAAACAATAAATAGTAAACTACTAGGACAGCTAACCTTTCTTGTCAATAGATAACTATATTTATTGATAAATGTTGAATTTTAGATAGAATTCACATACCATACAATTTGCCAATTTGAAGTTTACAATTCAATGTTTTCAATATATTCACAGACGTGTGCAACATTACCAGTCCATTTTAGAACTTTTTTTATCATTTCATAAAGAAATCCCTGTATCTTTCAACTATCACCTCTCTGTCTTTGTATTCCCTTCCTCAGCCCTAAACAACAAACTAATCTGCTTTTCCTGCTCTAAACTGTTATACAAATGTAATCATTATTAGTGATCCTTGTGATTGGCCGGTTTCTTTTTCTTTTCTTTTTTTTTTCTTTCTTTCTTTTTTTTTTTTTTTTGGTACCAGAGATTGAACTCAGGGGCACTTAATCACTGAGCCACATCCCTAGCCCTTTTTATATTTTATTTAGAGACAGGGTCTCACTGAGTTGCTGGGACTGGCTTTGAACTTGCAATCCTCCTGCCTCAGCCTCCCAAGCCACTGGGATTACAGGCATGTGCCATTTAGTATATTTTCAAGGTTCATCCATGCTATAGTATGGGTATAAGTACTTCTTTCCTTTCTGTGGCCAAATAATATCCCACTGTATGGAATATGCAGCATGTTGTTCATTCATTCACTAGTTGGATGGGCATTTGGGTTGTTTCTGCTTTGGGGCTACTATGAATAAAGCAACTATAAATTTTCATGTGCAAGTTTCTAGGTGGATATATGCTTATATTCTGCTTGGGTATATACCTATATTTAACAACTTGAGGAACTCTCAGGCTGTTTTCCAAAGCAGGTACACCATTTAATTTTCCCATTAGCAGTATATGAGGTTTCACATCTTCACCAACACTTGTTTTCTGACTTTTGATTCTAGCCATTCTAGTGGGTGGGAAGTGGTATCTCACTGTAGTTTTGATTTATTAGTACTATCCTGACTAATGATTCTAAGCACATTTTATGTACTTATTGGTCATTTGTATATTTCCTTTGCTCATTTTTAGTTATTTGTCTTTCTGTTATTGACTTATAGGATACTTGACTTTTAACCATTGCCATTGTATTTGGAATATTCATTAATATAGCCATTTATGCTTTTATAAGTCATCTTTTATAAACGTAAATATAAACAGCACTTAAAATTGTGTAGTCATAGGGTCAGGAAAGAATTATTGACTCCATAGTAAGTTTTTCACTAACTTTTGAAGATTCTAGCAGATGATCTTAATAAACATGGAAAACTAACATTGACTGAAGTTTTTGCGAAGCTAACATGTCTTTCCCAAGCAATATATTGTTATTCAAAAGAAAGTAAGGAGAAAGAGCCTTCTATAGTATGTTTAAACACGGTAGACTTTGTAAGGACTTGAAATTATAGTGACTCTGACTTTTCTGAGAAACACTTTAGGAAAACCCTATTTTTTATTGAATATGTGTAGTTCATAATTGACTTCTATGATTTAAAAGAAAGCTCTATACTTACTCATGTAGCCCACATCATGGGCTGATTAATTGTTAGTCTCTCTGAGTTGCTTCCAGGTGGTGTGAAATTGCAGTATTAAATGATACCACACTAGAAGTGTTTAGCACTATCTGTGAGAGTATCCTTCAATGTCGACTCCAGAAACAAGTCTTTCTACCAAAAGCCATTTCAGATGTCTCTCCCATGTTCCAGATCCCAAGAGAAAACTGCCTGGGCAGAGAGATTGCAACTACAGGACAGCATGTGTATACAGTCCACTGGAAGGGACACAATGGCCAGCCTTTATACTCAGCAAGAAGAAAGAGCTGAAATATCACAGAGCTCCTGGTAAGGCCCGCATGCATCCAGGTAGGTCAGTCAGCAGTGTTTCGGAGGAAGCACTCACTGGAAAAGATTATCACTGGTCTTTTTTGAGGAAGAACTAGCGACTGCAGTCAGATGTCAATTTATTGATTGATTGATTAGTTGGTTGGTTGCCTATAATCTTGTAACCTAGCCCTCTTTACAAAGAGTGGGTTTGGTCATTGTTATCTTTTTGTCTTCCTGAAGTTCAAAGTTTAAACAGCTTTTTAGATATAGGTAAATCACAACTAATTGTTAAGTCAAGATTCTGCTCTTGGAATGATCAATAAAACATCAGTAGCCTCCCTTACAGAATTCCTAAGGCAGCTACAGGGGTGTGTTATTCATAGAAAAAAAAACGGGGGTGGGGAGGGTACTAGGGGTTGAACTCAGGGGCACTCAACCACTGAGCCACATCCCCAGCTCTATTTTTGTATTTTTATTTAGAGACAGGGTCTCACTGAGTTGCTAAGTGCCTCATCATTGCCGAGGCTGGCTTTGAACTCATGATCCTCCTGACTCAGCCTTCCCAAGCTTCTGGGATTACAGGCATGCACCGCCATGCCTGGCTAGAAAATATTCTTAAATGAAATATACCAAAACAGTAATTTCAGCATATTTGGAGTAATGGTCTTATAAGAGTTTTTCTTTTTTTTTTTTTTTTTGAAGGAAAAGATAATTTTTTATTGGTTTCATTTTTAATTTTAAAATCAGGTAACACTTCATTCCATAAAACAGATTTAGTTTTCCTATGAGCCAAGCACTCATCAAAAATAATTTGATGAGTTAACATCAGAGTATTTATTTTGCTTACACAAAATAAGGACAAGGGAACTTCACTATTTCACCAGTTGAGAATGGCTGTTCTCCCTCCAATCCAGATTTCTCTTGGAGAACCAAATGTGTCAGCTTGGTTTGATTGACTCCATGTTGTTGTTGTTGTTGTTGTTGTTATTGATTTTCCCCTGGAATATTGTCTCTGTTGAAAAACTGGCTTCACAAAGAAGGTGGAGGCAGGAAAATTTCAGAATCCAAAGCTTAAAAGTAAGTCTTGGGCCTGGGGTTATTTTCTGTCTCTGGGAGGGATCACCGGGTGTCCGAGGCCTGGGGACAGAGGCAAAGTCCCCAGCTGCTCATCCAGGAGATGTCACTCTCAGTAGTGCCTGGTGTCCTGACCTATGCTCACCCAGGATGATGGTGGGTAAGGAGCAGCAGGTCACAGGGGCCCCCTGACCCTCTGGGAGACAGAGCTCTCCCTGGGCAGACCCTGGGGCTGAGGATTAGGGGCCAGGGGAGAATCAACCACTGTCCCCACCTGTGGTCCCTGAGGTCCTGGGGCAGGGATGCAGGAGGCAGCCAGTGTCACAAGACGTCCCTGTCCCCAGCCAGGTCGGGTGCCTGGCTAAGCGAGGAGAAAGATGGTGTCGCTCCTCAGGGCCTGGCCCCTGAGTCTGGTCTCACTTCCTCCCCAGCACCGACTGGAAGGGGAGGAAGTGACACCCAGGGGAAGGCTGGGAAGTGAGGCCACCGTCACATTCAAGTTCGGGGTGCAACAGCCCAGTCTGTCCCCCAACAGGCCCCATACTCAGCTCCCCTTCATGGGCCATGTCCCTCTGAGAGTCACACCCTGCCCTTTATAGGCACAAGGACCCAGAAGTTTCAGGGACACATCCATGTTTAGGCCATTAGATCCGGAAGTGCCTAAGCGTCCATGTTTAGGCCCCCAGATCTGGAAGTTCCTCAGACATCCAAGTTTAGGCCCCGGATCCAGAACTGGAAGTTCCAAAGGTGCACATCCATGTTTAGGTGCCCGGAACCGGAAGTTCCTCGGGCACACATCCATATTTAGGCCGTAGCATCCGGAAGTGCCTCAGGTGCAAGTCCATGTTTAGGCTCTAGGATCCGGAAGTTCCTCGGGTGTCCATGTTCAGGCCCCCGGATCCGGAAGTTCCTCGGGTACTCGTCCATGTTTAAGCCCCCGGGTCCGGAAGTTTCTCAGGCGTCCATGTTTAGGCCCCAGGATCCAGAAGTTCCTCGGGTGCACATCCATATTTAGGCCCCCAGATCTGGAAGTTCCTTAGGTGCACGTTCATCTTTGGGCCCTTGGTTCCAGAAGTTCCTCGGTCCTCCATGTTTAGGCCATAGCATCTAGAAGTTCCTAAGGTGCATGTCCATGTTTAGGCCCCCGGATCCGGAAATTCCTTAGTTGCACGTCCATGTTGAGACTCTAGGATCCGGAAGTTCTTCAGACATTCATGTTTAGGGCCCCGGATCCGGAAGTTCTTCAGGTGCGTGTCCATCTTTGGGCCCTCAGATCCGGAAGTGCCTAAGCATCCATGTTTAGGCCGCTGCATCCTGAAGTTCCTCAGGCCCACGTCCATGTTTAAGCCCCTGGATCCGGAAGTGCTTCAGGTGTCCATGTTTAGGCCCCCCGGATCCGGAAGTTCCTCAGGCATCCATGTTTAGGCTCTAAGATCCAGAATTTCCTCAGGCACATGTCCATGTTTAAGCTCCCAGATCTGGAAGTCTTTAGGCATCCATGTTTAGACTCCCAGATCCGGAAGTTTCTCAGGTGCAGGCCCATGTTTAAGCCCCAGAATCCGGAATTTCCTTAGGCATCCATGTTTAGGACCCAGGATCCAGAATGCCTCAGGCATCCATGTTTAGGCCCTCAGATCCTTATAAGAGTTTTATCCTACTTTTTCCTATTTCCAAACTGTATTTAATGAGCATATATTTTTAACTGAAAACTAATAAGCAAAAAATAAATAACAAAGCTTGATCCTAAATGATTCATATTTATTACAGCTTATAGTAATGTTTTTTGTTCTTGAAAGATTGATTTAAAAATTGTTCCCCGACTAAAAAGATGGCTTAGAGGAAAACATTAACAAAGAATTTGCCCAACTTTATATTCGTTGAGGTTTTAGAAAGTTGAGCCCTTTTTTTGCCCCTCCTGAGTTACAAAGAAACTGAAAGATAGACATTAAGGGTCAGACAAATGGAAACCAATGGTAAGGCCTGCATGCATCAAGGCAAGGCCAGCCAGCAGTGTTTCAGAGGGAACACTCAAAACTTTAATTTGATTACTAAAAGGGCTGGATTGGAGAATGTGGCTTCAGATCTGGCACCATGGTGGACTTACACTTTGCCCCTAAACTAAACTTACTTGCCTAGTCACAGAAAATGGTGAAAAACCAAAGTCTTTCCTCACAAAAAGGAATGTGTCCCACTAGAATTACGATTTGGAGAACAGATCAGAAAATGTGCTCTCTGAAGGTAGAGCCTAAAGGGAAGTGAAGTCTCAAAGAGCTGAGCCAAGCATGCCCAGTTCTTATTCCCAAACACAAATCTGAAACAGAGAGGTCAGGAATGTTCCCTTAAGGAAAGTCTTTTCAGATTAATGAGACCAGGTGAAAAGGAGAATCCTAACTCACTTGTAACAATAATATATGGTTAAAAACTCCAGTCAGATAGTCAGGACTATGCAATCCTAAAAAAATTAGTTTCAACTTTTTTTTTTTAAAACAAAATTGATTTAAAATTTTGGGTGTCAAATAACTTTGCCAAAATAATCATGAAACTGAGGCATCTCTTACATTGTGAAAAAACAAACAAGAGCAAGCTCTCTTTTTTAAATGCACAATAATATATTCATTTGATGTGTGCTTCTTTCATATTCAACATATATTAAAAATGCCTTGTAAATCAAATTTAAAAATCAGAAAAACAGTGTCATGCCCCATAGCATTCTCTATCCTGTCCCTAAATACAACTTAGCTAGAAACAGAAAAATAAAAATCTCTCTCAAAGAGAGTAGGGAAGCTGTTGTTTGTTTTTAAAAGTTAATCCAGTGTGTAAAGCTGGTAAGGAAAGCCCATCCTCTTAGCTGGAGTTGCGTAATCTTCAAAGAAGAGTCCCTGGAGAGCCATAACCAGAAATGTTGATCCAACACCCACACTTGCTGTGCAAGGTTCTTGGCCTTCTTCCAGACTCCTTGGGACAAAGTATCCACATGCGCCTGAGTGCCGCCAGGAGATGCCAGGTACAGAGATTTTTCACATAGGTACTTTAGGGTTCAAGCCTCTTGCACCGCATTTGCCTACTCAGGCATTAAACTAAATGCCTCTCCACACCACATGTGACTGAACCTGAGGGAAGGAATCTTCCACATCACACATAAATGAATATCTCTGCTCAGGAGCAAACAGAAATCCAGGATTGAGAACACAGTCTTCAAGGCAATGAGTGCCAGCAGCCGCGGCTGAGAGACCTGGGTCTCTCTTTACTCTCAGTTCTTGAGCCTCCAAATTATTATCTCAGAAATGAAGAGGCTGGATGTATCAGACTGGAACTACTTTGAAATTCTGTTTCTTCAGTTTCTTTCTAGCCAAACATTCTTATGGTAATTAAGGTGAAAAATACTTCTGTGAGGATTACTCAGTTAAAGACAATTTTTTTAAAAAAAACTACAAGTTAGGCTGGTGTGCAACACACACACACACACACACACACGCATGCACACACACACTCACATACACCATTCACAAAGGGGCTTGGAATTATTTCAGTTGTTCCTACAGGCCCAAATTGCTCAACTTTGGGTTTCACGTTGCTGCTATTGACATGTTAATTGTACCAGGTTATTTTTTGTCCTTTCAAACTGTCCTCATCTCTCTTTAAGCAGAATGGATTTCTAAACATGGGTCCTCCAAACAGGATGGTGGAGCCAGCACCATATGCTTGGGGGCATTTAGGAGCTGAATGAGCTGATTCGCTGAATATGTGCCTGAAAGATGGATGTGACACAAGGACAATAGATAGTGGTTGATTGAAGGAAACATTCCTGAAAAATTGAAGACAAATACATCTTTCATTAAGTAGAATCACATTTTGTGTGTTATAGGACGATCCCTTATTTAGGGCTACATTTTAAAAAGAACACTGGATTTAAGTCCGAATTTATTTTTGCCGCTTACTGTGTAACTTTGGACAAAGTCTTTAAACCTTCTCTTTGAGCTTTAGTTTCCCCTCTGAAAACTGGAGGAAAAAACCACCCACCTCAAAGGGAAGTGTGGTTGTGAGAACCAACTGAGAGACTGCAGAAGTGACTGCCTACTACCAAGTACACTCCATGTTGCTGCAGTATTATTTTATCATTTGAGCCATCTCTTCAAAATGCAAATAACACTGTGTGTTTTAAAAATCCGAGCCTTTGTAAGTTGTCCTTAGGTAGGACATATTTGTCACCCTCACTTACAAGGCAAACCTGCAAGAACATCTCCATTTCCCACGGACCATGGACACATCCAGTTGTCTCTCCATGTGGTTCTCCTCTGCCCCCCCCCCAGATATGGTTATCTAATAATTCCTTTTCTAGTGTGAGAAATCAGGAATCGAAGGGTCATTTTCCATACACTCCTACTTTTGGAGAAGTTTTCCAGAAACCATGAAAGGTAGAAGAAAACTATTCCTGCTTTGAAGACCTCCACCAGCAGAGTCCCCACGTTCTTATGCTGCGGACGCTGAAGAAGCCTTGCCCGGCTGTCTCAGCTGCACTCTTGCTGTGGCAGCAGCCTGCCAAAGCTGGAGAAGGCCAGCTTCCTCCAGATGAAGGCAGTTCTCAAACCCCCAGCTGCTGTCTTCAAGCTGGACATGCAGTGCAGGATGCAAAAATATAAAAAGGAAAATGGGAAGCAAGCACCATGTCCAGAGTCAGTCTCCACGACAGAGACTCGGTTTCCCTTTTGGTAACTTAAGTACAATTGTTCCCTCTGTCTCCCCTGGTTATTAGGAGAACCATCTGACTATGAGTGGCAATGAAGCATGATCCAAATATTTTTTTTAACTATTGTGCATTCAGCAAATATTGAGATTACTGTTCTAGGCTCTGGGGACATAACATAAAACCATCAGACTAAGATCTCTGCCCTTTGTGCAGCCTCCTAGGTAATTGTAATAATAAATTCAATTTAGAATTAGTAATAGGTGGGAAATAAACAGGACACTATAACTTTAATACACAACAGATGGAGAGAGGAGTGGTTCTAGGTTAGCTGGGCCTCTCTGAGGATAGGGATTTCCTCAGCAATTGGAAAGAGCCAGCCATAAGCAGACCTGGGAGAGGAGCGTTTGGGGCTGAGAAAGGACCCACAGTGCAGGCCCTGAGATGGGCATGAGCTCGATGCAACCGTGGACTAGCTGGATGTCCATTGCGGCTGGAACATGGTAAGCAAATGGAAGAGAGAGAGAAATGAAAACAGAAAATTGATGAAAGCCAGGGCACCAAAGCCATAGTAAGGATTATTCCAAAGACATTCTGAAATGCACACATTCCTGTTTAATTTCCTCAACATACAATAGGCATTTAATAAATATTTGGTCTATAAATTTCTTACAGACATAACACCTTAGATAAATCTATTTAACAGTCATCTATTTGACCAGGGCTCTGAGCCACTGGCAGATGGACCAGCATAGTCTTTGGTGTTCCTGTTGTTCTAATTAGTTATACATGATGGTAGAATGCACTTTGACACATCATACATAAATGGAGTTTAACTTCTCATTCTTCTGGTTGTATATGATATAGAATTATCTTGGTCATGTAATCATATATGCACATAGTGTAATAATGTCTGATTTATTTACACCACAATTTCTTTATCCATTCATCTGGTGAAGGGCACCTAGGTTGGTTCCATAGTTTAGCTATTGTGAATTGAGCTGGTATAAAAATTGATATGGCTACATCATAGTAGTATGTTGATTTTAAGTCCTTTGGGTATAAAACAAGGAGTAGGATAACTAGGTCAAATGGTGGTTCCATTCCAAGTTTTCTGAGAAATCTCCATACTGCTTTCCAGAGTGGTTGTACCAATTTGCAGTCCCACCAGCAATATAGGAGTGTAACTTTTTCCCACATCCTCTCCGACATTTTTTGTTGCTTGTATTCTTGATGATTGTCATTCTGACTGGAGTGAGATGAACTCTCAGTGTAATTTTAGCTTGCATTTCTCTAATTGCTAGAGATGTTGAACATTTTGTCCTGTACTTGTTGACCAATCATATTTCTTCCTCTGTAAAGTATCCGTTCAGTTCCTTAGCCTATTTATTGATTGGGTTATTTGTTTTGGGGGTGTTAAGTTTTTTGAGTTCTTTATAAGTCCTGGAGTTTAATGCTCTATCTGAAGTGCAGGTGATAAATATTTTCTCCCATTCTGTAGGCTCTCTCTTCACGTTCTAGTTTGTTTCCCTTTCAGTAAAGAAGCTTTTTTAATATTTATTTTTTAGTTGAACACAATATCTTTTTTATTTATTTTTATGTGGTGCTGAGGATCGAACCCAGGGCCTCACACATGCTAGGCGAGCACTCTACCGCTGAGCCACAACCCCAGCCCTAAAGAAGCTTTTTAGTTTGAATCCATCCCATTTACTTATTACTGATTTTACTTCTTGTGCTTTAGGAATCTTAATAAGGAAGTTCCTGAGCTGACATGGTGGAGATTTGGGCCTACATTTTCTTCTACTAGGCACAGAGTCTCTGATATAATTCCTAAGTCCTTGATCCACTTTGAGCTGAGTTGATAGGGTGAGAGATAGGGCTTTAATTTCATTTTGCTGCATATGGATTTCCAGTTTCCCCAGCACCATTTGTTGAAGAGGCTACCTTTTCCAATGTATGCTTTTGGCACTTTTTTCTATTATTAGATAACTGAATTTATGTGGGTTTGTCTCTGTGTCTTCTAATCTGTACTGTTGGTCTATGTGTACTATGGTCTATGTGTCTGTGTTTTGATGCCAATACCATGCCATTTTTGTTACTATAGCTCTGTAGTATAATTTAAGGTCTGTTATTGTGATGCCTCCTGATCCACTTTTCTTGCTAAGGATTACTTTGGCCTATTCTGGCTCTCCTTATTTTTCCAGATGAATTTCATGACTGCTCTATTTCTATGAGGAATGTCATTGGGACTTTAGTAGGAACTGCATTAAATCTGTATAGTGCTTTCGGTGGTATGGCCATTTTGACAATGCTGATTCAGTCTTTTTAAAAGGACAAGAATACAGATTGCATTCCAGACAACAGAATCCACAGGGAGGCTTCTCATCTGTTATGGACTGAATTTTTGTATCCTCTCAAAATTTGTATCTTGAAATCTTTACCCTCAAAGTGATGGTAGTAGGAGGTAGAGCCCTTGAGAGGTGATTAGGTCCTGAGCGTAGGGCCCTTATGAATGGGATTAGTGCCCTTTCATGAGGGATCCAAGAGCACTCCTTTGTCCCTTTTATCATGTGAGGACATATCAGGAAGTAAGCTCCCTCGAGACACTGAAGAGGCCAGTCCCTTAATCTTGCTTCCAGGCTCCCACAACTGTGAGAAAGTAAATTTCTATTGTTTAAATGCTATCTAGTCTATGGTATTCTCTCAGAAACTTCTCCTATCCTGTTATAGATTACAGACCCCACCAAACCCCTGCCAAGCACCAGGTAGTGCCCTTTTTTTCTGGTTTTAAGTATTTAGAAAGTGTTCCTGGGGAGTGTGGTGAGGGAAGAATAGCAACTCAAAGCCCATGCCCGCTTCTTTCTAGCTAAACAACCTCAAGCAAGTGAATTACCTACTAATAACTAAAGTAAATGTTTACTTAGTGTTCTCAAGAATTCAGATATATTAACTCCTTTACTCTTCCAGAGGGGATATGAATAGTGCCTACTTCATAACCAATACACAAAAAATGTTTGTTTCCTCCCCCTTTTTCTCTGAAGACTAAAATACCTGCCTTCAAAAGTACTAGAATAGATCAAATATATAAAGTTGCTTAGTCAATAGTAAATGACCAACATATGAAAGCTATAATGATAACGATGTTAGGAAGTTTCCCCCGGGGAAGCCAAGCCCTAGTGTATCTGAAGGGTAAAAACTTACTTGTGATACCAAAGCCAACTAGTTGGGGTACATTTTGCTGCTTACACCCTAGAAGCTAATTAAGAATCTGGCATATAATTTGTATAATAAGAATGCACATATTTCCTGTCGGCTGAGAGAGACCCAGAGCTGCATTAAAAGGTAGCTATTCTACCTCAGGACAGCTTCATATTCACAATACTTATGCTAACAGAAGAAAAAATACTAATTTAATACTTAATACGAACAATAGAAGAAAAAAGTCTGAATCCTTGTTTTAGGTGGCATTCTCTAGTGTTCAAATCTGTGGCTCAGCAGGGATGCTAAGAATCATAATGTGAAGAGAAGTGACACGGCCCCTCTGTCAGCCATGTCTAGATCAGCTGCAGAGGAGGAGGCCATAGCAAGGTCCCAGCCAAGCAGAAGAAAGGGTCAGGGGAACTGGCTCATACAGATGGGCCCATAACATGACAATAAGCTATAGTAATGAGGCAAGGAAACAGAGAGTGTTCCTAAGCCAAGATTTCTCAAGCAAATCTGCCATTGCATCTGTGTAAGAACCCTATATTTTCCCTTGACAGGTACAATATACAACAGGCCCAGAGGGCAGAGTTGAAGAATCTCAAACATCTCCCCTACTATCACTGGTCCCTTGGAAGAGGGATCTTTTGAGTTTAATAGCTATATCTCTAAAGACCTCTGGGAAATAATGCCACGATTTGACTTTAGAGGGGTAACACATCCATCCATTAGCACCTACTAATAGATGAGGGTGCATTGCCTCAGCAGATAAGCCAGCTCTTCCCTTAGGAAACTGAGAGTAGAGTTCAGAGATAGGACACAGAAAAATCTTTGTCAGTTCTTATATAGTCCCCCACCCACCACCAAAAATCTGAGGGATAAAAAAAAATAAAATTAGAACAATGGTTGCCTGTGGGTATTGACTGGGAAGGCACATGAGGAAATTCCCCCAGTGGTAGAAATGTATTATTGTAATGGGTGAAAGTTACATGGGTGACATATCCATTTATGAAACTTGTACAGCTGAGAGCTGTGCATGCCAGTGTATGTAAATTTCACCCTTAAAAACTATAAGAAGGACTGGGGTTGTGGCTCAGTGGTAGAGTGCTTGTGAGACACTCGGTTCAATCCTCAGCACCACATAAAGAAAGTAAACTAATAAAATAAAGTTTAAAAAAAAACTGTAAGATAAATAATGGAATTGGGGGGTTGGAGAATAGAGGTGGCAATAATAAAGAAATGGCAGTTACTTTGTATATGTTTAGAGTTTTCAGTAATAAAAAGCTGTGAAAATCTTTGTTAGGAACATTCTCTGCTATTTCTTTCTCAGGTAGGATGAGGCACCAGGAAGGTGCCTTGTGGAATGAGTCCCACACAGTCAAGGGCAGAGTGTGGAACAGACTAAAATGCCTAAGGGAGGGGAGGCCTGAGTCTCCTGCACATTTCTTGTCCAATTTAATGCTGTGTGTTACTTTTTTTTTTCTTCTATATTGAATCATTTCCCACTGAATTTTCTAACTGTAAAAGCAAGCTAATGCTTTTGTGTATTTACACAGACCACTATCTTAATACTTACAAGCATTCTAAGAGGAGGAGAATTAGAAGGTAAAAACTTTGTTTAAATGTATCCCAGGCCAGTCCTACCCATACCCAGTGAGAGACTTCAGAGGAGAGAGACCCACAAACCCAAACTAAAATTGCTTAAGAAACTTCCACATGAAGATTGTTGTATTCCCAGAAATGATTCTCATCAAACAAAAAAAAAAAATTGGGGGTGGGGGTAGGTTAGTGAATAGCCTTCATATGTAGATAGATTTCTCCACCAGGGGCTGGGGTTGTCAGAACAAGGCCTGCAAACTCATGGAAATTAGCAGTAATGAGACATAAACAGTCAAACCTCAAAATAACATCTCTGGCCTTTAGAATCAACACAGCTCTCCTGTCAGCCTGCACCTGGCCCGTCCGGCTGAGTCTGGGAGCCAGTGGGGTTTTAGGCCCCTTTTAACAGCTGCCAAGAGCACATTACTCATGGCCGGGATGTTGGCCTTTTATGTTGCCACAAGTGGCCCAGCCGTTGTTTGGGCCTGGTGGAGTCCATTGATGGTTTTTTTCTCAGGCCTGGGGCTTTGCTCTCTGATTTTTCCAGAAGCTTCAGTTTGTCCAAATGTTACCCATGTTCACTGAGAAAGCCCCCCAGGCTCCTGTGCTGGCCTATAGCCATGCTCACTGCCTGGCCACATCCTCTGGTCCCCAGAGAGGCAGGGCAAGAGGCTGAAGTTAGAACAGCAGAGGGTTACAACTTCACCCTGGGAAACAGTGATCTGCCTCGTCAGTGCCTGGCTGCCCAACATAATAGACTAGCTGGGAGGCGCCAGTTGAACATGAAAATTGCCCATTTAGGTCAACTTGTGAAACTGCAAAAAAAAAAAAAAAAAAAAGCCTAATTGTAACAGCTGCGTTTGAAATACACACTGGAAATAGTTTGGTGGGTTCTTTGGTTGATTGGTTGGTTAGTCAAGCAAGTGAATGGGAGGGTGTATCAAGTTTTATAACTCCCTGTATCTGTTTGATAAGGTCCTTTCTGAGTTCCCAAGCTGTAGTTGGATTCGGGATTAAATTCTACTGGGGTCATTAGAATCTCATGAAAACATCATATTTTACTGTAATTATTTGGTTGCCCTCTATTTTCCCTTTTGGACTTTAAGTTCTTTAAGGGCTTGTTCACTGATTGTCTTGAGGACCTAGCCCCCCAAAAAAGCCCTCAAATAAATTTTTCCTGAATGAATGAATACATTGAAACTTTTTTTTTTTTTTGGTACGGAGGATTGAACTACGGGGCGCTCAACCACTGAGCCACATACCCAGTCCTATTTTGTATTTTATTTAGAGACACCTCACCATTGCTGAGGCTAGCTTTGAACTTGCGATCCTCCTGCCTCAGGATCCCAAGCCGTTGGGATTAATCTTCAAGTAGCTACAGCCTATGAGCTGGAGGCTTTTCATACTGTGCTGAATGCTGCCATCTGGGTATCCAGAGCCTGTTCCCAACTGCCCTTCCTTTCCCTTTCTCCTTCTCACTAGGGAGGCTAGAAAGCTCCCTTGCAGCTAGGTATACAGATGACATTATTCTGGTCAATAAGGTATAAAAGGGAGCCTGGGGTACTTCTGGAAAAGATTTTTTGTTTGTTTGATTTTTGTTTCTTGATTTTTTTTTAAAAAAATTATTTTCAGACAAAATAACTTCTGGTTGTTACCCTTTCTCCTTTCTAAATGTAGACTGTAATGTCCTCTTGCAACCAATGCTGACAAGTAGAAGGGGGAAAATGTAATGCCTAAGACTTGTAGATCAGAAACACAAAAATAGCCCGATTCCTGCTTCTCTGAGTCACTGAATTTCTCCTGGAGCCAATTACCTCTAGCCTTCTTCTTAAGTAGGATAATATAAATATCTGCAATCTTTCAGTCACAATAAGTGTCTTGTTCTATCTTCTATTACCTGCATTCAAATACTTTATAACTGGTTCTTTTCTTACATCCACATTAGATAGTACAGAGACTGTGTTTATTCAACTTGTTATTCCCAAGCACCTAACTCAGAACCTGGGTACATAGTAAGAACTCAATAATTGTTGAATGAATGAACAAACAAATCAGCAAATGAATAAAAAGGGATTCAGAAGTTCATTTATTAAGCTTTTATTATATGCAAGGCACTGCTTATTGCTGACCGAGGGCTGTTGTTAGAGTTTATTATTTAGTTGAATATTTTAGAACTATTGTATGTATAAGGCATTGGTTACAAACTACTATAATTCTTGGTTCTTGCTCTTTGATTTATATAAATTATGGTTTATCAAAGTGAATGCTATTTGCTTATTTTCTTAATATACACATATTCATTCTTGAAGATTGAAGAAAAATAACTGTTCTATGTTCCTTTATTATGTTTATTAGCGGAACCCTTTCTATGAAATATGGAAACTATTTTTCTTCTTTGAAATTAGCTAAAATTGGTTCCACTGAGGATTGTCAAACTCTGGCTGCTTGCTGACATCATTTCATTTGGAGTACTAGGATATATACCATCCATGGGTTTTCAAAATGTTTGATGTTTGGAACTTTTAAATTAGAAAAAAATGTGGAGCCTTGATCAAATGGAAAAGTTTTAAATATATCTAATGCAAATTGTAATGAAGCAAAATTTATACTAGCTTACAGTCAATGACCCATGTTAAAAGAAGGTCTGAAATAACAAAAAGAACAGCAATAATGCAAATATTATGTTAATAAGTCTGGGGATCAAGTTTGTGGGAATTATAATAAAATTTCTTTTTTCCTTTCGTGCTGTTCTTCATCAAGGCCCAAGTGAAACAAGAGTAATAAATTTTCCATCAACAGGTGGCAACACTTGTATTTTTTTTTTTTTTAGAATGAAGCTTGATTGCATTTCAGAACAAATGCACTGATAGCTGGCAAAGATGAATATGATATATTTTTAAAGAAACCAGATCTAGAAATAACGTTCTCATACAAACGTAAAAGAGAACTATGACAGAGAGATCATAAAAACAAACAACCAAACAGACCTAAAACCTAGCAGTACTTGTAAAAATGGCCTGAGAAGTCCCTGGGCATGTCCTTAAGCACAAATAAATGGTTCTGCCTAGGCTGGAACAAGCAGACGCTCACAGAGGAACATGCATGGTTCTACAGCCTGAGGTCTGTGCCCAAGGTAGAATATTCTATAGCTATTAATAAGTTTTGAAGCCTGGGATACCAGCCCAGTCATGGAAATATGTACATGGAATAAAGTTAAAAAAGCAAACATAAAACTATGTGTACACACAGATTATAGCTTTGCAAAAACGTGTGAGTGTGCGTGTGTGTTTGTGTATGTGTGTGTTTATATGTTGACAGTGATGGGAGAGATTTGGAAGCATGTCAATTGTTTTATGTTGAGCCAGACAGGTTTTTTTTCCTCTTGTGGAAGTTGTTTACATTCATGATACAAGAAAAAAGAAACACGTTAGCACCAGAACCATCCCTGGTACTCTGAAATAGGTGTCAGATCTTCTTAAGGAGACTCATAAAGGTCTGAAGGCCCAGACAGTCCATATCAAAAAAGCAAGGGGGCTGGGGATGTGGCTCAAGCGGTAGCGCGCTCGCCTGGCATGCGTGCGGCCTGGGTTCGATCCTCAGCAACACATACCAACAAAGATGTTGTGTCCGCCGAGAACTAAAAAATAAATATTAAAAAATTCTCTCTCTTTCTCCTCTCTCACTCTCTCTTTAAAAAAAAAAAAAAAAAAGCAAGGAAGAGCTGGGGTTGTGGCTCAGTGGTAGAGCACTTACCTCAGACATGTGGGCACTGGGTTCCATCCTCAGCACCACATAAAATAAATAAAGGTATTGTGTCCGGTAAAAAAAAAAGTATTAAAATTAAAAAGTAGGGCTCTTCACCTTTTTTCGGCCATTGTGGTGCGAGCACCGAATCCGGTCCCTCACCATGTCTTCTCACAAGACTTTCAGGATCAAGCGATTTTTGGCCAAGAAACAAAAGCAAAATCGTCCCATTCCCCAGTGGATTCGAATGAAAACTGGTAATAAAATCAGGTACAATTCCAAGAGGAGACACTGGAGGAGAACCAAGCTGGGTCTATAAGGAATGACGTGAAATGGCGCACATATTTATCAAAGCTATGATCATTTTGTCCCATCCACCTGAAAATGTCTGCCCTATCTGGATAGTGTCACAGAAGCTGTAGTACTGGTTTGAGTTGGTTTGCTAATAAATATGTGAAACATTTGAAAAAATAAAAAAATAAAAAAAAAAATAAAAATAAAAAGTAGGGAAGGAGTCAGACATGGTGGCACACTTCAGTAATCCCAGTGACTCGGGAGGCTGAGACAGGAGGATCTCAAGTTCGAGGATAGCCTCAGCCATTCAGCAAGGCCCTAAACAACTTAGCAAGACACTGTCTCAAAATAAAATATAATAAAAAGGACCATGGATAAGGCTTAGTGGTAAAGTGCCCCCTGGGTTTAATCCCCAGTACTGGAGAAAAAAAAAATGGCAGAAAAGCCTGAGGACAAGGATTCCATTTTGCTTCTGAAGACTTTGTGGAAACTATCCTTTCCCCCAACAGGCCTCCTGCTCTTAATTCTTCAGATTGCAGTTTGGGCAGCAGAGAGAACCCTTGTCTGTTTAATAAGTTTGTGAACAAAGGCTGATTGCTTCCCTTGTAAATAAACAAACATTATCTGCTTCTGTTTCTCTGCTAAATTGAGTTTCTGCTTACCCCAACTGTTATATAAAGACTTTATATACACAGGAAAAAGAAATGACAAGGTTGTGTAAGCAGGCCGCCCTGGGTAGAGTGGTGAAGTCAGAACAGTTTCTTTCTGGAAGATCTTTTCTTCTCCTTTATGCAAACTTCTCCCTTATTAAGAGACCCAGATGCCTTGTTAAGCTATTACTTTCATCTTGCAACCTATTAAAGGACCAACAGATTTCTTTACAGTATCCTTTAAATTGAGAGAGAGAGAGAGAGAGAGAGAGAGAGAGAGAGAGAGAGAGAGAGAGATAAGGGGTATAAACCAAGGAATGAAATGAATCACTGTAGACCCACGTTTGGGCATGGAAGTAAGGTTTATACCTGGGAATGACAATGCTAAGTCATACCACGTAGGCAACAAAATTTGTAAAAAAGCCAGAACTGAGAAAAAATAGTTGAATTTCTTGACTTAAGGATAGATAAAACTAAAAGGGAGAATGTCAGGATTAGAAGTTAAGTCTGCAGAGAGCAGTAGATGCAAGGAGAGGTTGGGGAGTTCAGAGGATCATGGATAAACCCAGCTCTCTTTTCCCACCCGAGAGTGAAGTCTGGGCACTGTGCCCATGAGATGCCTCAGGATTGTTGCTGGTTTGTGACGCAGTTTGGCACCAATCAGAAGGAAAAGGACAAAATCCTCTGATTTTAACATGATGGAGGACAAAGGAGGAAAGTAGGAGAGAAACTATCATTCAAAGCTACGTTGCCCCTGGGAAGATGTCCTGCCATACAAATGGTGTACCTTCTCCAGGTTACCCACAACAAGGTTCAGTTGCCTGGACAGAGCAGATACAGTGCCCACCTATTCTCTAAAGCCACCCATCAGTCTCTAGGTGACTGTGCTGTCTCTATGCAGTGGATGGTCATAACTCTGCTGACAATCAATCCCTAAGACAAGTTTTTATTTTTCTTTGGGATCAATAATCCTAATTTTTCTGCCAGGCTTAGTAATAAGAGACATTTTTCTTTCAATTAAAACTATAAAATAAGGCATCCAGACTTGAGAGCATCACAAGGCAGGAAAAGGCAGTTACTGAAAATCTAACGAGAATTACATGGATTTGCATGAATTACATGCAAAAAAATATATTTTTTTCATTAGATTATGGTGCAGATTGGCTGCAGAACTGCGGTGAAACTGTTTTATGTACTGTACGCCTTGCTCACTCATTTTACTGAGGGACTCAAGTTTGAGGAACTAATGATACAAAATCCTTTGCACTTTATGGTATAGAAGGGCAGCCCCATAGGCTCCAATGTCAAAAATATAAACTCATCCAAATGCCTCTAATTTTAAAGATGTTTTTCAGCCCCTCTTTCCATCTGAAATTTGTATTGTTATTGGCCCAAATACTACTTTTTGATTGCCCTTGCAGCTTGCGGAAATGCAGTCACTGAAGCACTCTGTTTAATCTTTGAATCAGCTCAGTAAAATGGAATTACCATCCCTGGAAAACTGCAGTTTAGTTTCAAGGGAACTTGCTGCAGCTGCAACAATAAGATGGAAATGTGACTGGTTTAGAGGAGGCAAGGATTAAAGGTATGGTATTAAAAGAGCCTTGCCTGTCCCAGTGAGTAGAATGATCACATAAATCACTGGCTAACCCTGGCTCTGCTTAGCTTGTATTAAAGCATGTAGCGTCATAGCCTCCCCTAATCAGCATTTGTCATCTCAAGCATCAGGATGGAAGACACAGATGCCAAAGAAAGGCCAGAAGAAGAACAGAGGATGAGGAGGAAGTGAATACTTTTGGTGACAGTGACTACTATTTTGATAGGAACCAGAATGTCTGCAATATTCCAAGAACCATGTATAAGGGTGAGAGCTGTTGGAAAAGTGCCTTCCAACTTCAAAATGTGCCTGACCATGTTGATAAGTGGAGGGAGAGCAGCTGGAGCTTTGCAGGCTGCTTGTGTTTCCTTTCTTGATATTTATTCCTAGATCACATTTGCAGCTGCTTTTATCTGCTCTTTAGAAGTTCTTGTATTTGAGGAATCATTTATTGTAATATAAAAACCCACTTGCTGACATGGAAATGTAATTTATTAGCCAGCTAGAGAACCGGTTGTCTGTTAAGGCATACATATGGAATCTGGAACTTTTCACTCTACCCAAGATGCCATTTAGAGAGACTCAAGTTTATCACATCCTATGTTGCCCTGGCCTAAGATGTTGAAAATTATGCTGTCTTCAAGAGAAAGCAAATTGTGTGTGTGTGTGTGTGTGTGTGTGTGTGTGTGTGTGTGTGTGTACATCCCAGTAATATAGATGGGAAAATTTTTTCAATAAGAATCAAAACTCTGAAAGAATGACCAGCAGAGCAGACACAGTGGCATATGCCTATAATCCCAGCAACTCCAGAGGCTGAGGCAAGAGGATTGCAAGTTCAAAGCCAGCCTCAGAAATTTAGTGAGACTGTCTCAAAATAAAAAATAAAAAGGACTAGGGATGTGGCTCAGTGTTTAAGAACCCTGGGTTCAATCCCTGGAGCCAAAAGGAGGAGGGGGGGGGAGAGGAGGAAAAAAACAATATACAAATAGAGTTGTAAGAATAAGACTGTAGAGAAATAAAGCATAGCCCCTTCTTATTAAGGTGGGGCCAACATTCTGAAATTTGGGGCAATAAAGGAGGAAGTTAGGGAAAGGCAGAGGTGAATCCATGAGGAAACTAACTCCAGAATACTCAAGGGAGGTGTCTTAGGACACAGCAAGCCTAGGTATAGTTCAGTACCACCGGTCTAAACCAGCAGGCAAGGCAAGGTGCCCAGAGGTTCAGGCAGCAGTGGTGAGTGGTATGTGTGTGACTCCCAGAGAAGTCAGGGAACTAGAATATAGACCAGGATATGTAAAGGCCACAGGCAAACAATGAAGTTCATGGTGTGTCCCACAATATCCAGAGCCAGGACTCTAGACTGAGTAAGAGGATATTGAGCTGGAATTAAGAATGTAGATTGGCCCAAATCTGAGAGAACAAGAGTGAGGATGCTTCCATTTAGAGCTACATTAGGCTCATGCTCAAACTGTGAATATACTACCATACAGGCAATGTAGCTTCATTCCAAATTACACTGAAGGCCAGGGCAGAGGTCACCTGTCTCTTTCCTGTCATGGTTGAGATTGGATCAGGTGTGTGTCATTTAGTGGACATGTTATTTCTCTATGCAACAGCTCTTCCTCTGGGAATGACTTCTCTGTGATTCACTGTGGTTTGGGTATAGCCCAACCAGAGCACAAGGGTTAAAAATGTGACAGTCTGGACAATCAGATTACTTTGTTCCCCCACTGTCACAGTGATTTAACCACAGACAGCATATTGTTCAAGCTGAACTAATGCTTCTATGGAAGGTCTTCTTCTAAATAAACTGGAATTTATTTAGTGTTTTCAACTAACTTCTGTTATGGTTTAGATATCCCCAAAAGCTCATGCATGAGACAATGCAAGAAGGCTTAGAAATGAAATGATGGGGTTATGAGAGCCTTAACCCAATCAGTGAGTAAATCCACTGTTAGGGGTTAACTGAGTGCTAACTGAAGGCAGCTAGGGTGCGGCTGGAGGAGGTGGGTTCTTGGAGGTATGCCTTTGGAGTTTATATTTTGTCCTTGTTGAGCAGAGTTCTGTCTCTGCTTCCTGATAATGTCCTGAGCTGCTTTCCTCCGATATACCCTTCTGCCATGATGTTCTCACACCCAGAGGAATGGAGCTGGCCATCTATAGACTGAGACCTCTGAAACCATGGGTCCCCAAATTTCCTCCTTTATGTTGTTCTTGTCAGGTCTTTTGGTCACAGCGAAAAAGTTGACTAAAACAACTTCTCTACACACCTAAGATACATTATTCATTTAATCCTTATGTAATTTGATAATGTAATCCTATTATCATCTTCCCTTTATAGAAAATGGAACTGAAACAAAGACACAGTAACTCGTCCACAATCACAAGGCTAAGTGATAGAAACAGACTGTATAACTAGTCTGGTCCCATGGCCCCTGCGACTTGCCTGCAAGGAAAGACACACTAGTCTGCTCTGGGATTATAAGGCTATAAAGAAAACATCAACTGAAAATACAAGTGGCCATAGCCCCAGGCCATGGGGTGGGAGTTGTCTGCTGTAAAAGAGAATGAGGTTACGTGTTATGAAAAGAGAGAAAGAGACCTCACAGTATGGTTTGAGATCCTGAATCTATGTGTGCCTGAAGCTATTTGACCATGGACTTTAATTTGCATGGACCATTATCTCCCTTTATTGCTTAAATTAGTTAGAGTTGGGTTTTCTCACCTGAAAAAAATAAAATCCTGACTCATACAGGCTTGTCTGTAAGATACTTCAGTATGTACTGGGGGAACGGGGGAAGATGAGAGCAAAAGAAATTACTCAGAGTGTGGTAAGCACAGGTTGGCGTCCGATGACATCCATGTGATTGCTGTGGCATTCCATGGCTCCAATTGTCCTTAAGTTGCCATTGTGCCTTGCATCAGTGAGGGTCTGTAAACATACTGACTGTCTCTCCACAGATACACTCCACCAGCCCTTGGAGGGAAGCCTAAAGTTAAAGCAATACAGGGCTATCATTTCACCGGGAGAAAATATTTGATCTGCCTTATCAATGCCCAGGTTTATAGCACACTGCAAATAACTCACGGAATACTGGTTGAACAGCAGAAGGCCACACCTGTGAAAATCAAGATAACTGCAATACTCACACTTTGAAATACCCCTCATGCCTCCTCTTAAAGGTTGGGGGATTGGTTAATTAGCTTGACCTCAAGAATAGCAGGATAGAGTTAACACTTGTTCTATCTTTGACAAGCTTAAAGTGTCCTTTTTGGGTTCCTGGGATGAAGAGTAGAGGACTTTGGTGTGGGCTGGCCTTGGGATTAATACTAGCAAAGATTTTAGGACAATCTCTGGCACTTAGTAAATGTGCATTAACTAAATACCATTCTGCAGTTATTTTTTCTGTTTTCCAAAGATTCTGCAATACTGGTATTACTTTCCTAATTTAAAAAATTATATTCATGACCTTCCCAAGAGGAAGCACAAACTCTTTACTTGTAAATAGACCTCCACAACACTACTTTATGGACCAGAAGGCAGTTTCTAAACTAAGTGATAGATTCTGTGGTGAAATGAATGAGGAAGTATGAGATTAATGAGGCAGTTTCTAAACTGAGTGATAGATTCTGCGGTGAAGTGAATGAGGAAGTGAGGAACACTGAGAGAAACTCCTGGAAAAAGAAAATCTAGTCAATATTGTCACACATACTCAAGTGCTATAGCCGGAAAAGATTTTTAATTCAAAGGTCAAAAGTTGGAACTGGGTGTGGTGAGGCAGGAGGATCACTTGAGCCCACAACTTCCCCAGCCTGGGCAACAGAGTGAGACACCTGTCTCAAAAAAAAAAATCAAATATCAAAATTTGAGAAACTGAAGCAAATGGATGGATACTCAGTGTCAATACTGCTGATAAATAATAGTGGTGTAATTAAAAGATCAAGTTGGTACAATGAAATTGTGCCAGCCTCTTCCAGTGTGTTATAAACCAATTTGAATTACTTATCACCATTTTCTTCCTAATTGATTGAAATAGCTCAAAGAGCAGCAAGTGCTTGGTCAGGGAGATCCTTTAGAGATTTGTAGCCAAAGGGAAAGTGAGAAATCTAATAGGGGACAGAAAGACTGGAATAAATGGATATCTCAACTATAGGACTTTTCAAAGCCTGGGATGATTAAGGTACACTTTGGTTCTCCATAAAGGACCTATTACATAACCTTTCTCAAACTTCTTTGACAATGAAAATTTTTTCCCCCTGAAAAGTTATTAAAATCTTGACATGTTCTCAATACTATCTAGGAAATAGTGTCGTAGATCCCTAGCATCCCTGCCAGGGCTCACATTTTATTCTGTAAATTCTAATAATATTCCTGCTAGCTGAGACCTAGAGTGACAATCCTTCACCCAACTCTCTCAACTCCCAGGGTTCTGCTGCTGGAACCTCCAGGTTCCTGTACCCTCAGCCTGTGAGGGAGAAATCAGAAGCTGTAGCTGCCACCCAGGCTCCCAATCTCCATTCCCTGCACTGCCGATTTGAATCTCTCCCCCAACCGCCCCGTGTGTAGCTAAAAAGTATGTGTTCAGCTGTTTACTTTCCCTGTTCCATGCAGTGTGTTACTGAATAATACAGTTCACAAGTAAACCCAGCTTTTCTGCTGCAAGGTCTGAATTAAAAAGATTACAACCCTCTATCATTCCAGTTTAAACAGAAACCACCACTTATGTAGCTTTAAAAAAAAAATGGAAACAATGATTCTCTGTCCTCTCAGAAATGCAAGCAAAATTGTAGAATTAAGACGTTTACATGGATTTTGCTGTTTCTGACGGCCCTAAATTGCCTCATTTAGAAAGGTAGAAAATAAAATGCCTGTGTTTCTTAAATTTCCAGGAACTGAACCTGGCAGCTGGTATTCACTGTTGTCTTCTAGAATTTGTAGCAGAAAAATTACAACCAAAGTGGTGTCAATTTGCTCTATTTATCTTGGGAATTAACTTTAAAGCTTAATTGTCAGGGACAGTGACCTCTATACTCATGAAAATCCCCAGGGAATTAGAATAGCAGACTACTTGAGTGGAATGTGAATGTCATCCGGGGGTGAACAGGCCTGCACAGAGCCCGAAGGAAAACGCTTGGCCCAAGAAGGATGCAGCTGACCCTACAAGCTTCTGTACTTCATTTCTCAACACTCAGATCAAGTTCTTAACCCACTGCTTCTGTCTGACCCATGTTTCTACCCCTGAGTTGGTCCCAGAATTGCCTACTGATGTGTCTGGAGACAAGGTGTCCTTGAAATAAGCTGAGCTGGGTTCTAACTATTGACCCCATTCAGCTCTCAAAGGCCTCTGAGAATATATGGCGTGGCTGGGAGATGGATTGAAGAAGTTCTGCTTGTTTAGGAAGGCCCCTAGGCAAGGTTTTGTCTGAAAACTTCCCTTTAATCTGGCAGAATTTGGAACAAATGTTTGGCTGAAACCATATACTATCAAATTAATAGAACAATTGTAGGATAGAGAACAATAAGTCAGGAAACAAAAATGCAAGCATACAGCTCATAAAGTCTACTTTATGGAAGTAGTACAATGCTGAAAAAGTACACGTTGTACTCCATGGAACAACTACCCCTATCCCCACCCTGCCTGCCCCAACTTAATTCATTTTGCACGTATTTAACTTTTAAAAAGGAGGAGGAAGAGGAGGAGGAAGAAGAAAAAGTCATTGAGCAAATAATGTCCAGGCCTCTGCTGTGGTCAGTGGTAAACCCAGACACTCAAGAGATAACATCATTGTTGTAATGAGGTAACTGAACAGCCACTGGAAAGCTCTGGCTTTTCATAACAGCCTATTATAAGGACAAAAACTTTGCTGACTGGCCCCGCCCTAAATCATTGCCTTGTAGGAGAGGAGCCCTGTCAGAATAAAAACAATCAAGCTGAACTAGATTGCTCTCTTGTATGCACAACAATGTTTTCCTGGATCTGTTTGTGCAAGTTAACAGCCAGGAAACTTAAGTATTCTTTCTTTCTGCTCTAAAAAATGGAGGTCATTAATTGATTTGGTCTTGACTAACAAATGATCCCTCTTGCTCTGGGAATGTTGTTCTTTTTGATCAAAACAAAATTTCTGGAGGGACTTTAATGGAAAGATGAGGGAGGTGGAGACTTGCACTTAGAAAAGCAGTTTATTTAAGTCAATCCTGGAGAGCAGATGGATTGTCAGGTATTAAAACCAAATCAAACCAATGAGGGATTCTTGATTTGATCTAAACAGGCCTCTGGGGTAGTTCACTTGTGTTAGTGATAACGATTAACAGGGGTAGTAGAAGAATTATTTGGGGAATTATGTGGAGTTTATCCTCTCAAATTGGGAACAAGTGAAAGCCAATGAAGGGAAAAATCAGAGAGAAAATATAATCAGTAGGAAAACTTTTGTGTTTTGGCATGTGAGAAAAAGAACAAAGCAGGGGATAGTGCTTGCTGTTTCCCAAGATTGGCCTATTAATTTTTCCTGAGCAATATTTTGAGTTAATAGTCCTTAAACAGCCAATTGAAGGATCCACAAAGACTAATTATCCAGGAAATTCTTTTACAATAGCTGGATTTACAATACAATAGGAGGGATTGATACTGAACTTTTAAAGCAGTTGGATAGAAACAGATAAACCATGGGTTTTTTTTTTTTAATATATCAGAGGAAGATGGTTTAAAAGGTGTATAAGAAAATAATCTGGCAGTAAAGGCACTTGGCCTGCAGTGGTTCTCCCCAAATTTAATCTATAAGCAAATCTCTAAGGGACCTATCTTGTTAAAGTACAGATTCTCATTCAGTAGAACTGAGTGCACTTCTAACCAGCTGCAATGTGCTAGTCTGAAAGGGTAAGCCCTGGAGGACAACGGAGACTGGAGTTCCAGTACTCAGAGGTTCTTGATATAGAATAATACTTTGCAGATCAAGTCAACATCTTTTCCTGGAGCCAAATGTCACCTTCAATCTAGATGAGATTGTGAGTCATAATAGAAAACCCTCACCTAAAATTAGGAGTACCAGGTTTTTGCTGTGGAACAATCAGCCAGCTTGATAAAATTACTTTCCTCCTAGAGCTGGGTTTGTGGCTCAGTGGTAGAGCACTTGCCTAGCATTGTGAGGCACTGTATATAAATAAATAAAATAAGGGTCCATTGACAACTTAAAAAAAATTTTTTTAAACTACTTTCCTCCTGAGCCTCTGTGGCCAAAGAAAATGAGAGAACTGGATGTATTTCTAAAATACTTTCACATTCCATGATCCTAAATCCTCTAACCCCGGCACATTGAATAAAGTTGGACTAACTTAGGAGGCCTTTTCTAATTCTGAAGGTTACTAGGCACTGTATTGTAAAGAATCAGCATGTGCATTTTACATCCTTTGGTGTGTTTGCCATAAAACATACATGTCTTTCCTATATTTCAATTGTATACATTATTATTTAGACATGTAATTACACCCTAAAAGGGGGAAATACATTTGTATGTGAGAGGTTGATAAAAGAAAATGCTATTGTATACAGACTGAAAAACATTATACTTTATTTTTAAAATATTGTAAGCACTGGTATAAACAAGTCATAGCTTACAGATGTGTGTATATTGCATAAACTGTGCACATTTACTATTCGGAGAGGAAAAAAACTGGGTTTTAAAAATTGTTTGGACGGTATGTTCTTTTCCTTTTTAGTGGGGTGGGGAGCCAAAAGAATTGAATTACAGGGTAGAATATAAAATACCTCCTTTAAGGAAATAAATGTGTAATAAGAACTATCTAGCCAGTTCTCTCAGGCATGAGAATCCCCTGAGGTTCATGTAAATGTGTACAAGTATGTCCTCAGTGTCACTCCAGATGTTTTTGCAGAGAAAGAATCCTTTTCTCCACACACTGGCATCAACACCCTGTATGGAACCTCTGTATTAAGACTTGCCCCCAAGCCAACAGCATCCTGAAGATGATTCCAGGTGAGACTGGGGAGCAACAGGTCCTTCCCACCTGCTCTGTCTACACCTGGAAGATCATGTTACTAAGTATCCTCCTAAGCTTGGAGGGGAGAACAGAGCCTGCAAGTATTAACACAGGATAAGGCTCAAAAGCAAAGTTAACCCAACAAGCAGAGAGGTCAGGCCAGAATAACTTTAAATGGTAATTAAGTCTCTCCACACTTATCTTTGGAGATTGTCCTTGGGCTCTAGCTGAGCAGGGCCTTCCCCTCTGTGTGTGAGGTCTACTTGCAGTTTTAACTCTGCCGCTCCAGGGAACCTGAGCTGCACAATTTTTTTTTTCCTACAGTTTTTGGCTACAGAGCCTGTAAAAAAGCTATTCTTGGCTTTTGCAGTTGCCCCCATGTAAAGTCTCCTTCACATGGCAACAGTGCCAAGAAGAATCCAGAGCTTTATTATAGGAGCTTTTCCACTAGTGATGTACTATTTCTTTTCTTACCCCATCTTCTAAGGAAAAAATGAAGTGCTCCTGCAAAAGACCCAATCACTCAATCCACCTGACACCCAGGACACATCCCACAAAAAGAATGCTGCTTTGTGGTACATGTGGCCTTTCCCAACAATCCACAGCAACATCTTTCCAGCCCAGGCTCTTAATACCTCTTCTCTACAAAACTGACCTATCTTCTTTGTTCATGCCTCCCCACTCTAACCAGAGGTTGCATAAGTACAGCGAAGAGTAAACCAGAAAGGAGCAACTGCTCAGTTGTTCCAAAATAGAATCCACTGATGCATATAAATGCTTGAAGCTCATAAAAGCAGCAAATAGTGCAGTCAAAACTATCTAGAACCAATGGCAGTGATTATAATGCCAACACATATATGAAGAACCAAGCACAGGGTTAGGCACAGAGGTGCACACTTATAATCCTAGCGACTTTAGAGGCTGAAGCAGGAGGATCACACTTTGAAGCCAGACTCAGAAACTTAGCAAAAGCCATCTTAAAATAAAAAACAAAGAGGGCTGGAGATGCAGCTCCATGGTAAAGTGTCACAGGACTCAATCCCCAGTAAAACAAAACAAAACAAAACAAATCTGAGCCCCAGGCCTAGACAACCTATAGCCAAGACTACTGGTTGTCCCCCAGTATTCATTCTCCTCTTCTTTAGTAATAGAAGTGTGATTGTGGGGTGGGGGGAGGGTTGGGTACCAGGAATTGAACTCAGGAGCATTTGACCACTGAGCCCCATCCTCAGCCCTATTTCATATTTTATTTTAGGGTTTCAATAAGTTCTTTGCACCTCACCATTGCTGAGACTAGCCTTGAACTCACAATCCTCCTGTCTCAGCCTCCTGAGCCGCTCGGATTACAGGCGTGAGCAACCCCACCAGGCCAGAAGTATGAATTTTAATTGGGCATATGCCTGCAAAAGACTACATTTCCCATTCTCCCTTGCAGCTGGATATGCTTAGTGACTAGGTTCTGTCTGGTTTCTGGAAAGTCTTTGGAAACAGTGGAGGTTTGCCCTTTCACATTGGTGCTGACCAGGGTGCAGCCACATTGGACCATAAGGTAGAAGCCATGTCTTGAGCTTGGTAAAATGACATGATAGAAGAAGCCCAAGGACCTGGTAATAAAGAAGTTATCCACCATGTGGTCTAAATTTATATGAGAGAGAAATCAACTTCTCTGTTGTTTAAAATCATGATTTGTTTTAGATTTTTATAATACAGTTCAATTGTTTTCTGATATACTTTCTTCCTTAAGGTCTCATATGTCAATGACATCTCAAAATTCATTGCATTATTCTTTCATTAGAGAGTTAACAGCTACAAAATAATGGCTGTGAAGCCTTAAAAAAATCTATTCCAGGGCTGGGGATGTGGCTCAAGAGGTAGCGCGCTCGCCTGGCATGCGTGCGGCCCGGGTTCGATCCTCAGCACCACATACCAACAAAGATGTTGTGTCCGCCGATAACTAAAAAAAAAATAAATATTAAAAATAAAAAAAAATCTATTCCATCTAGATTTGCTCTGTGTATTCTCTAATTGCAATAAAAAGTACAATAAAACAATTCACAATAGAGTATACTCCTACTTTCCAGTAAACAATGCACATATAGACATTTTCCCTCGACAAAAGTCATCATCAAAGCAGATGACTTTTTCTTTAATATTTTTTGCAGTCACTTAATTTGTATACTCTTGATAACTAGATACTAAGTGCTAGGTCAAATTTTGTTCCCTTTCTTCTCTTCAAGTCCTTGCCAGGGTGGAAGAAATAGTTTTGGGCTGACAAGGTCAGTTCATGTTAATGGGTAAGAAAGAATCATAACTACTAAGAGCATAGGTATGTATCCATGTCATTAATACTCAGAATATCCATAATTTGCAATTTGCAGATTCAGAAACAGAGATTTCAACAAATTGCATGACTTGCCTAAATTAAGCTATTAACAAAGGACCTTGGACCCAGATTTTCTGATTTTTTTTTTTTTTGAACCAGGGATTGAACCCAGGAGTACTTAATCACATCCCATCCCTTTTTGTTTTTTGAGACAGGATCTCACTAGGTTACTTAGGACCTTGCTAAGTTCTGAGGCTGGCTTTGAACTTATGATCCTTTTGCCTCAGCCTCCTGAGTCACTGGGATTAGAGGTGTGTGCCAACTGCACCCAGCTGGTTTTCTGATTTATACTGTATTATAATTACCTACTTACTTGTACATCTCCCTACTAAACAGTTAACTCCTTATTCACTGTTATATTCCTAGCACTTACCACAGGGCCTACCATACCAAATCCTCAATAAATACATGTCAAATGAACTAACAAGACTAAAATTCCACTCTGCCATTGCTTCCTTACTCTGAAAATGCTCCTAATATATTCCAGGTCACTCCCAGGCCATATGGGCCTGTCGAGATAATGTGGTCAAGGATGAGACAGAGGGGACTAGTGAACACACCCATATGACACAGTCCTGTACTCCTCTGTGCTCTCCTGGGCCTGGGTGGGCCCACCACATAGGGCATTTGGATGTGTGCCTCATGGCCTGGGAAAGAACTTGCACTTTGTGTACTTTTCCAAGGAAAGGAAAAGGCAACCATAGCCTAACACATGTTAGAAACACTGCAGGCCCATATTCTGACATCATAGCATCCGCCCAGTCAAATTCCTGGAGTTGAGCCTGTTTGCCAAGCCTGGATTAGGAAGGTTATAAGGAGAAAGGATGTGGACAGAGGAGTTAGGTGACTATAAAGAGGGGTACCTGGCTAACAGGCACAATGTGAGCAGGCATTATGATACAGTGCATGGGGTAAGAGAGGAGTGAGCCTCTCAACCTCCATGTCCCCAGATCTACGGAAATTATCTGTGTCTGGGGCTCAATTGACAGAGCTCATCCCTTCTTATAAGATCTGGATTCTCTGAACATTGAATTTAGCTGGTCCTGTTCCACATTCTACCAAGGAACTATAAGAATGGAGCCAATCTAGCCGTCCTCACTTCCTTGACTCCTCTCTCCATCAGGGTGCCAGAGGGAGAAGTGTTTGTTTTTTCCCTATTGCTCCTTACTGAGTCAGGAGGTGAGAACAGGCTTGATTGAACTATGGTCACCAATCAGAAGGAATCTAAGCTAAATTATCACCTGGCATAATGTGAAATAACATTATTATAACACGCTGCCTTCCAATTGGAAAGCCAAAAGTTAAGCCTGAGCTGGCATTCCCTTTCCAATAAATGAGCTGGCTTAAACACTGACTTTCTCTCCTTGACTTGTAAAAATGACCTAAAAATGTAAGAAAGAGTTCAATAAATGTTTTAAAGATTAATGTTAAGTACAAATACTTTAACAGTTTAACAAAACCAAGGGGAAACCAACCTTAAAATCCCATCTTCCTTGCTCTCACCCCATCCCAATTTCAAGATTTAAGTTCAGGGTTTCAAATAATAATACAATTGCCCAGTACATGGTACATAGTAGACACTCAAAAATATTTGTTAAAAAGGAATTACATGTACCTTATGAGTTGGCACCTCACAGACCTTTTAAGAGTTTGCTGACTTGGACTGAATTCAAGAATAGCGTATAATCCTCTCGGGGAATATTCACAGGAAAATAGCTACAAGGATATACATTTCCCTTTGTTAAAACTTGTATCTGAATTCAAATATTAGCCTTGGCATTTCCTAAGTGCTGGTTGCTTTGAATGTTACTATGTCAAACCATCTGCACTGGGAAGCAAAAGACTTGAGAAATATGAGCACCAGTTGTAAAGAGATTATCATGTTCCTGACCATTATACATTTTATATTTTGAAAATCCCCTAAGAAAATGTCATTTTAAAATAGCAAGTCTTTGTCAAAGTGGAGATGACTACTTGTGTACAATTTATGACTGTGGTCAGTATGTGCATTTTCAATGGCTTCCCTGAACTGACTCACTAAAATAAAACATTTTAAAATATGAAAATAGACTGATTATCAAAAACTTCTAGTTAAACTCATTTTTGAGGGACTGGATAGTCTGTGAAGTGAAGTGCTTTCTACTACTCTTGCTGCTCACAACCAAAAAAAATCTCTGAGGAATTAAATAGTCTAGTGGAAGTGGTTCTTTGACTGGTGCCAACAGAAGTTTAAGTCAAGGTTCTAGAGAGAAAGTGCAAAGTGAAATCTTAAGGGAGGTTGATTTGGTGGTATTTGTAGTTGCGGGGGCAGTAATACTGTTTTGTACTGCCTAGAGAAAGGTAAAGGACTTGATTCAACCTTTTTCTATATTCTAATTTGTTATATATAACAGGAGAATGCATTACAATTCATATTACACATATAGAGGCACAATTTTTCCTATCTCCGGTTGTATGCAAAGTTATTTACACCATTCGTGTCTTCAATAGATGTACTTAAGGTAATGATGTCCATCTCATTCCACCATCTTTTCTACCCCCATTCCCCCTCCTTTCCCTTCCCACCCCTTTGCCCTACCTAGAGGTCATTTAATCCTCCCATGATCCCCCTCCCAAACTCTACTATGAATCAACCTCCTTATATCAGAGAAAATATTGGCCTTTGGTTTGGGGGGATTGGCTAACTTCACTTAGTATTATATTCTCCAACTCCATCCATTTACCTGCAAATGCCATGATTTTACTATCTTTTTATTACTGAGTAATATTCCATTTTTGTGTGTGTGTGTGTGAGTGTGTGTGTGTGTATCACATTTTCTTTATACATTCATCTACTGAAGGGCATCTAGGTTGATTCAATCTTAAGGTGAGAAATTGGCAGATGGAGGATCACCTGACTGCTGGGAGCTAGGCAGTTTGAGGCAGCAAAATGCAGGATGAAGCTGGTGGAAGCCAGTGTGTGCAGAGTAGGAGAGTGCAGTGTTTGTATCATTTTCAGAAGTCCCATGCCCAGCCTTAGGGTAACTCAGGGCACAGAGGCTCCCAGTCCTGGTGAATACACCATGCTGAGGGTGATGACAGTCCTTCACTCCCTCCACAGTGCTACACACTCTGACCCAATGCTGGAAGAGTAGGCAGGCTGTGGGCAGTGTGAGTCAAGGTGTGTATGGATGTGAATGCAGCCAACACCGAGAATCCCTAGAATGTGATGAAAATGAGAGAATAAAATCAACTTGGAGAAGGAGGGGAGGTGAATATTCCTAAAGCTTAGATACTGTAAAATGAAATGGATGCTCCTGTTTGTTCAGTCTGTGACAAGGATACTTCATAAAATCAGACCAAATCTGGTATTAGATTACAATAATAATTTAAAACAACAACTGGCTGTGAAAAGGAAGACACACTGCTTTGTCTCTGGTGTTTTTTTGCCCTACACTATCAATCCAGACTTTTTGTGGGAAGGGTTGCCCAGTTCCCCTGGGTATCCTCAGTAGGTTTCCCAGGACTAGGGAGGTGCCTCTGGAACCTCAGATGAAAGGGTGAATGAATGGGGCTGAGGCTGTAGCTCAGTGGCAGAGCACTTGCCTAGCATGTGTGAGGCATTGGGTTCCATCCTTAGCACCGCATAAAAATAAACAAAGGCATTCTGTTCATCTACAAGTATAAAAATTTTAGTTTAAAAAATTTTAAAAATTGAAGGAATGAGTGTATAGGTGAATGAATGAATGAATGAATGAACGACCTGCCCTAGGCGAAAAGTTTTAGCTTTCATTCTCCTCAGGAAAGGAAAAAGAGAAGCAGAGGCAGAGGCAGAAGCAGGACAGGGAGAACCTGAAAGATGAATGGGGTGACCTTGATTATTCCCAATGTCAATTTAATCTAGGTCAATATTCTCAAACTTTATCGTGCATCAGAATCACCTGGAAGGCTTGTTCAAACAGCTTGCTGGGGCCACTCCCAGTTTCTGACTCAGTAGGTGGGGCCAGATGATTTGCATTTCTAACAAGTTCCAGCCGGTGCTGCTGGACCACACTTTGAGAACCGCAGTTCTACAGGGTAACTCTCAAGGGATTCTCATATCCCAGAGAAAAGGAATTTTGTAGCGAGAATTGGAAACTTCATGACGATTCTTCAGCTCTGCATTCTTAAAACAACTCCGAGACAAGAGCAAAGTGGCACATTCGAGCCAGCTCACTGCCGCATAAGGATTGCAGCTTGATGGAAATCAAGATTTCCGTTCTAATTTTCCCATCGTTAAAGCGTTAGCAAGCACGTTTTTACACACACGTACGCACGAAAACTTGATTTTAAAAAACCTCAAGTTTACAGATTCTAGTTTTTTCTGAGGATGACCTTTTCAGAACATGAAAACCCAGCCAATCCCTCTGAGCAGGTGGGGAAGCCCCGGAGGAACTCTCTCGGCAGAGTCTCTTCTTGGGATGCACCTGAATTTTGCCTTTCGCTGCCTGATATTCTTCCTCGTGGACTCTGACCAGTTTGGTTAGAAAAGTACCATGAACTCAAGCAGCTGTCCTTTGACGCCAGGGCATAGGAGTTGACTTTGTTCTTTGGCGAGGAAAACAGCAGATCTGTCTCCATGCGGGCAATGGAAGGCGAAAAGTGCACCACGCTGCCATTTACCCTTAGATCGAGCGCCTGCAGCCTCTGTGTAGCGCGGGCCTTGAAAGTGAAGCGGACCCACCCCAGCACGTGCAAGAGCCAGTCTGCTATTCCGCAATCTCCAGCCCCAGAGGCCTGTCTGGACTCTGGCGGCTGGGAGGCGCTGACCCGCTCTCACCCTCTAGGACCGCGGCAGCACCTCAATTCTAGCGAGAAACTGGCAGGTCACCAAGTGGTCTTGAGTCTGCTCTGGGCTTTGCTGCTGCCCTAGTCAAAGGCCCCACTTAGAAAACCCAAACCTGGACTGGACACCGGTCCCAGGCAGGACCCCAGGCTTGGCCACGTAACTTTGCTTGCAAACCTGTGTTCTCCCTCCCCACGGAAAGTTCCCATTCCCAGGTCACTTGGTGTTCCGCAAGCTGGTAGCCAGAAGGGCACCCGCTGTGGTCTCCAGTGGAGTGAGGCTGAGCGAGGCACCTGGAGAGCGCCCCTGGGCCCAACGCGCTCTCTTCCACTCTCCCTAGTGCCAAGAATCTATGGATAAGGCCCAACCTTGGGCGCCGGGGGCTGGCCAGCTGGATCAGATTCTGGGAGTGGCTGGGCCGGGGGACTGGACTGGAGTGAGGTGCTGTACTCGGGTCCCCCAGCCGCCATAAGACGCACCGCACCGCGCACACTCTCCTACACCTCGAGACACGCCTCTTCCAGCTCTCAGACTTCAGGAGAACAGATACCCAGGAATCCAGGCCCCACCAAGTTTCAAATGCTTGGGTAAATTTTGAGGGGTAGGTCACAGTGAGTGAGACAACCTTTCTCAATGAGGTCCCTGAAAACCCCATTTGCATCTCCTGCTGGTTACAAAGTCCGTGACCTTGGCATTTGAGCTGAGGAGCATCCCACCATCTTGAGAAATCTTGGTGTTGGGATTAGAACGAGTGTCTTTTCTCTGCCCTAGGGAATTCAGGGTCATTGGTCCTAAAACCCATCTTAGAAACCCTCTAGAAGAAATGTCGTTGGGGGAGGAGGGACACTGAGTAGGGTCCCACAAAGGGTCCAGAGGTGGGGGTAAAATGGCTTATTGGCTCTGACGACAGATCCAGACCCTCTTCCCAAAACGTCTGCTACTGCACACTGCTCCTCTGCAGCAAAGGGGCTCAGGTCAGGTGATAAGAATCAAGTAGGGCTGGCCTCCACGCACTTACATCCAGTAGTCCACGCCGCGAAGTGCTCGGCCTGCGCCTCCAGGGGGCGCTGCGGCCCTTCCCGCTAGCTGCTGGAGCAGCCAGGAACTGCGCTTTCTCATTTCTCTCTAGAGCGCGGACTCCGACCAGCGTAGGATGAAATTAGTAGTCTTTTTGTCCCCACCTCCTCACCTTCAATTCTGAATCGAATGCAAATAATCCTCTCCTGAACACCCCGAGCCTCTCACTACTCCAGGACTGAAGTGCACCTCCTCGCAGCAAGGCTTGGGTTCCCAACTCCTCCAGTCCCCCTCCCCGCCAAAAAATGTAAGCAGTGCGGGAAGTTCAAATGCAAAAGGTCCCGGTCTCGTAGAGACTGAGGGAGGCTGGGGAAAAAGGAAGCAGTCCTCCGAGGTAGTGGAAGCTAGGATCCCAGAGGGGAAAAAGGTAAATGTTTCATCATTGTTTTTTTCGTGAGTGTAAAAGTTTTAGGATGTCCACAGCGCGCGTCAAGGAGAAGGCTCCGAAGGGAAGTTTGTCTGACACCTGCTCGCCGCACAACTGGTAGAGCCTCCTGGGTGGGCCGTGGGGGAAGGGGCCTGAGCAGCTTGCCGCCTCCTCCTCCTTCTCCTCCTCCTCCTCCACCATCTCCTCCTCCGCATTTCCTCTCCCAGATCTTCGTCGCTGCCTCCGGGGACGTAAACCTGCTACTTTTGGGGTTCGGGCAGCCATTGCTCGAGCGCCCCTTGTCAGTTTGTTGGCCATTTCTCTGGATGCGTCCTTGGTGTCGAAAGCCCAGAGCCGTGAGGACAGCAGATGACCAAGTCGGAGGAAATTTCAGAGTGAACCGGCAGCTCAACTCCGGAGGGCTCAGGGAGAGTAGGACAGCTCCGGAGAGGCTCAAACCTGAGGGCGCAGCTGGGCCGCTGCAGACACCGGAATTTTCCTCTCTGCACACTCAGCCCCCACAACTCGCTCGTGGGCCGGGTGGCCTAGTTTCCGCGCCAGGCGCTGTTGCCAGGGGAACCTGGTGGGTGAGCTGCATGTAGTTGGGCCCCCCGCAGTGCGTGCAGCGTAAACGCCGGCTTGGCCAAGGGGTTTGCAGGGTGAGAACACGGAGAAACTTAAGGGCCAGTCCCGGGTGCGCGCGGAGATGGCCTGGGGAAACCAGAGTACGGCCTCGAGCGGCAGTCGGCCTCCGGGTCTCTCCCCGCTCCCGGTGCGCACCTGCCCATCGCGGCAACGAAGCCTGGAGGCTGCTGAGACGCTGCCCGGGCCACGCGGCTTGCCCCCCAAAAGTCGGATCTCGCCAATTCTTCTCTACTTTTCCAGAGATCTACAGCGCGCAGGCCAACTTGCCCAGATTCCATTTTGGAACTTTGGAGGCTGGGGTGGGCGAGGTAAACACATTTATGAGGGGGGAAAAACAGAAAAACATGCTCAGGAGGTTTGTGGAAAGTAGTCGCAGCTCGTGGGTGGTGGGAAATTCTGTCTACCTCGAGGTTCCGCACCCAACGTACACACACACAGGGCAGGAAAGGTGTGAAGCCCGCTGCTGGGGATTTGCCTCCACTTTGGTGAAAAGGAAATACGAAGCGTAGTAACGCTCTTCAGGTCACCACCCCATGAGTGTATGTCCTGGGGGGGTCTGAAAGTAGAGAAAGTTCCTTCCAAATCTCCCAAATTGAGAAAAGCTGCGGAAGGAATGAGGCGGTTGGAGAAAGGGGACCGCAGGCTTCCCCGCAGCTGAGGCTCAGGATTGAACACTGAAATGAAAGCACTCCTATGGAACTCTAGGGAAAACATTTTTTTAAACCCCCTGAACTCTCAGTCATTCGGCTATTTCCATGTTGTTCCTCAAATTTACTTTGAAGCATTTAAGGATATTAAGCACTCGGGTCTTCATTCCAGGCTCACTTTTTAATCTTTGGGAATCTAAAACTGGAAAGAAACGGGGGAAAGATCTGTTATTCCTAAATTATGTTTTACCAAAGGAACGAAAAATTCAATCTACCTTGGCGTAAATGAAATAGAGTTTTATCTTAATAAAATAATGTAGCTTCTGCCTGGCTGCCCGGTCACTGTTTAAACCTTTTGACTTTTTCAGCCCTATGTTTATATTTGTCCACTTCCCCCTTGCGTTTGAGATTATTTTAAATGAGTTTTGGGGAAACTCCTCCAAAACTGTCTTTTGGCGGAACACTTGAATTATACATCCTCTTAGAAGATCTACGCTCCTTAAAGCGCCGGCTTGCCTGGGCTAACGCAAATCCCCTCTGGCGACTCGTCTGGGACGAAGGACGATTCATTTAGTGTTGCTCAGGCATATCTCATCTGAAAAGAAGCTGCTTAAAATGGGTGTGTGTCATTTCCCTTCTGTCACTCGGTCACCCTATTCCATTGTGGCTGAAGTGTGTTCTACATTTACACTCAACGCAAAACTGAACTTTTAGAAGAACTTGAAAAATGTATCACAGCACTTCAAATTCGATTAATTTTCCTGGTGACTGAACAATGAACTAAATTTTTTGCTGAGGATGAAGCTAGTATATGTTTTGAGACGCTAGGACAGTATTTCCTTAATTTAAAAAAAGTGAGTGTTCTTCACCCATTTCAGATGAATTCTTTTTATTGTTTGCCAGTGGGTTGCAGATGCCCAACCCTTTAACTAAGTTGGTGAACTACTTATAAAATGTACATTAGTTGATTAAAGCTTAGATATTAGAAATTTCTCCTGGAACGTTCCACATGTCTTTGCAGTAATTACGAAATATGTCACCTCTATAAACAAACTTCGTTTTGAAAAGAGCAGGCGAAAGTATACTACACGTATAGGCATAATCAACCAAAAGTATGTACGAAACCATTTTAAATTGGGAGAAGAGTGATATGTACTGGAGAGTATAATCTAGAACTGACTTTATCCTTTGAAGAGGATGGCTGTGTTAAATGTGTTAAGAAGTGAAAATTAGCCAAAGTAAAACTACAAAAGTCTTCTGCGCACAATCTTTGAAAAGCAGAGAACCAGTTGTTCAGTTTCTAACACTATGGGGAAAAGTGGCAGCAAGAAGGAAGGGGGTGGGCGTTGTCTTTGCGTGTGAGTTTTGAATTGAGTCACCTTGGGCTGTCTCTATAACAGTGAAACCTCAAGCAAACCTGTGCCTTTAAGACTCAGTTGCTATCCAAACACAAGTAAACAGAGTGGACCATTAGCGGGCGCCGGGCGCGGAGGCGGAGCCAGGGTGTAGTGGGCCCGGCTCGGCGGCGGCGGCGGTGGCGGCGGGACGCCCGCCTGAAGGGGAGGCGGGGCCGCTACTAAAGCCCACGACTCGCGGCCCCAGGCAGCCTGGGGAGGGACGCGGGCGGGGACGGAGCTCCGCGCGCTCGCTGCTGGACGGTGATGGCCCTGCGAGGCTGCGGGCTCCGACTTCACCCGGAGTCGGCGGCGAGAGGCTCGCGGAGGCGCGTGGCTCTGGGTGAACGCTGAGCGTCTGCCCCAGTACTCCCAGTCTTTACACGTTCCGCGTCCACACACTGACGAAAACAAGGATCCGCTCTCGCTTTCGCTCCTCGCGAAGCTCCAGATCATGTCGGCTGCCTCGGGGACTCTGCACCGAAGAAGTTTGCCCGGCGTGGACCCAATGACCTTTCCAAGCTGTGCGCCTAGTTGCCTGGACGTGGTCTGAGCAGCGCTGCCCAGGCAGACCTTTCTGCCAGAGGTGAGTGTCCACTCTGGGAACGAGCTGTAGCCTCCCTAAGGAAAGAAAACTTAGGGGAGAGGGGGCGCTCACATTCTTGGTCTGGCGAGCTATAAATTCAGATATGTGAAAGGAACTGGTAAGAATGCAATCACAGGGCATTGTGTTTCTCACTTCCTTGGATCCCCAGCACGAGCAGCCCAGCTAACACCCAACCGTACACACATTGTACTATTTTTAAGTTTTCTTTTTTTGGGGGGGAGCATTTAACCCAATAATTCAGCAAGATTTTTTATAAAAGTTGATAGACATAGACTGAGATCAAGCCCATGATGTTTGTGCCCCTGTCCTAGAAAGCCCGGGACGACCTGTCGTAGGGTGGCTTCAGCAACTCAGCGCGGAAGGGCCAGAACACACGGTGCCAGCCCAGCTACTGACACTGAAGGCGCGTTTCAACAGGGGAATAGTTCAGCCCTAGGAAATTCTCCACCCTTGTATTGGCCTTCTGGTCCACCCCACTCCACCCCCCCCCCCCCGCCGCCCCAACACACACCCTCCTGTCGTGGCCGAGAGGGCAGAGAGCAAACTCCCGAGGGCTCTAAGTGCTTGGATTTGCTAGAACTGAAAAAGGAGTTGGGGTTTGTAGGAAGGAGGAGGGAGAAAAAGGTGTTTGTGGAGCGAGCGAAGGATCTGTATCCCTACCTGTTAGCAGAGAACAAAAGAAGGCTGGCGTTTTCCCGAAATGAAACGACGGCGCAGAAAGCTACTTTCTCTACTAAACAAACTGCAGTCCTGAGCAGAACAAGAAAATTACGCAGGGGGAGCGAGGGAGCAGAGAGAAACAGAACCCAGATTATGCGGAAGGCATCTTAATTTAATTAACTCCTTTGGAAGGCAGAGGCGCTGTGAAGGGGCAGGAACTTCGCAGCCGTTTTTCCCCCTCTCTTTTATTCACCTGATCCAGTCTGGCTTTTTCTTTCTTTCTTTCTTTTTCAACGATCTTAGATTGCTTTAGACTACAGATCTCTGATTTATATATAATTCTATTGTGATTTGGACTGAAAATCAGTGAAACTATCCATCCTCAGTCTTTTCTCTCAGATAACAACACACAAGTTTTAGCAGATGATTCTTGATATTATTTTTAGATAACTGGTGTAGTAAAACCTTTACCAAAGAATGAGACTCCTTATCAAATTACCAATGTCAGTTTTTTTTGCAATATTTGGAAAGTTTCACTGAACTGAAATTAGTATGTATACATCTCCCTTGTTGACAGCTAGTAAACTATATTTTATAAAACTCCTATACATGCCTGGAAATTCCTATGAAGAAGACGTAAAAGAAAAGTAGCCTACGCTCCACTGGTCTATGTATGCCTTTTCATGGTTTAACTTTCTCTCCTTGCAAAATGAAAAGTAATCAATAGTCCAAAAGGGGATGGTGGTAAAATGACAGCAAAGAAGGATGATCACGGTTGTTGCCTGAAACTGAATGTGGGATCTACATGGCTGAGCTCTAGACAAATCGAAAGTACATTAGACCTCTGCATTGGCTTAAAATATCATTTGACATACATTTCCAGCAACTCAACAGGAGTGTGCAAATCTAAACTCCCTGATTATTTATGGTAACAGTGTTTAGTGGATACTTAGGGTTGTTGTTTGTAAAACGATTTCATAGAAGGCATCAATGGTTTGCTCTTCCTCTGTGAAGAAACTATCTGCCCTACAAATTAAAACCAAGGTACACTGTGAAGTAGCACTTTTGTGCCAACACAAAGCTGAATTTTAATAATGTCATTGATTTCTGTATTACAAACTGTTGAGAAAAGGAAAGGAAGATGGCACTCCTTTTTTTCTGTCAGCAGAATTAACAGTGTAACCTTTATGGCAAAGTTTACTTTGTGTACTTAGAATTTAAAAAAAAAAAATCACAGATCCTAATAGTCCTTCAGTTAACAACATCCCCCTTCTGCCCCCACATCACAGTAGTAGGAGTTGTGCTCTGCCTCCTCTATTTATTTCTAAGAAATCTAGTCTGGGAATACACCCAAATAATAATTTTGGTTTCCTCTCCATAGGGGAGAGACTGCTATTCAACACTAGGGGGAAAGTATTTTGAATCTCTGGAAAATCCTCATTACCCAGGGAGAAGGAAATAAAGGTGAAATTTATTTTTAATGGAAAGGAAAATTATCAGATAGATTACCAGAGATGCTAGTAGAATCCCTTTTTCCTAATTCCCTGGGAGAAGATTTGAGGTTTGCTCCTGATCAAAAGTGAATAGTGATTTGTGGTGGGAAAGTTTATTACTAATGGGGGTTTACGGTTTCGGTTGAATGGTTCGACTGAGACCCTCTGACTGTTATACACCTCTCATTAACTTTTAGCCTGAACTCCCAGACCACATACCACCAGGCAGAAGCCATTCATTAATAAATCTCTGTCTCTGAGCTGTTCCAAACAGAGGAGGAAGGTGTGGGCCCCACGAGGGCAGCCAGATTCAGCTTTTGCCAGAGCGCTGTGTCTTTAGCACAGCTCCCAAAGTCTGCCCTCAGATGGAATCACAGGCACCACTTCACCACACATTGCAGAAAAAAATTCAGGCGCAGAAAGGAGTGGATGGGCAGGGAGTGCAGGACATGCTCTCCCACCTTCCTGCTGGGTTCAAACTCCCAGAGCGGCAGTTGTTGGTAGACCGGTCAGCCTAGCCCTCCCGGGGAAGCCCTTAGCCCTAAGTCCCGCATCTGGTAGGCCGCCCTCCAAAGGAAGGCCCAGATCCACGGGCCTGGGAGAACCGACTTTTTAAAGGGGGTTGGCACTGGGAGACGGTGGGCCCGCCGCGAAAGCGGTGAGGTGTTCCAGGATGCCCGAGTCTGAAATTAGAGCCCGAGGACACAGAGCTGGGACCTCCTTGCTTAGGCCCAGGCGCAGACCCCGATCTGGCCTTCCTGGTGTCAGGAGCGCCGCCGCACACACCTCCTGGCCCGCAGGGCCGCTCAGTACTCAGCCTACTGCGGTTCCCCTGCAGCTCCTTCCCTTTGCCTCCTTAGGGAGCCCTCTCCTTTCCTCCGCTCTCTAGAGGCCTCCCCGGTGTAGGGGCTGCTCCTCGTGCCAGACCAGGAAGCGGCTCGGGCCTCCCGAGAGCTTGGTGCTCTGTCTGGGAAAAGGGGTTCCGGCCTCGGGGACGTCCTCCGCCCCACCCCACCCCCGGGAGGCTGCACCATCTGGAAGGGATCTTGGTGGGGGGTGGGAGGGGAAGCAACCCCTGGGAAGGAGGAGGGGGTGATTCCAGGCCGAACCAGCCCCTGAGGTGTCACTTTTCTTTCCTGCTGCCCGTCACTACTGATAAATGGGACTGAGGCAGAGAAGGAAAAAGAAAACCTCCGAGGTCAGCGCGGGGCGAAGCCGAGCCCTTCGAGGGCCCTCTGGTTCAGGAGGACTGCGCGCGCCCCCTCTGCCCTCTCACACGCCCGGCGTGGTCAGGGGAAGCGGGAAAGGCGCCGGGCGCCGGGCGCTGCAAAAGGAGTAGTTTTCACCGGGGCTGAACCAGGCCCTCGAGCCCGGGGTCGGACCTACAACCCGTCGTTCCCCAGGGACCTTGGAGGCGCCTCGGCGACAACGGCTCTGTCCCGGCCGCAGACGTCGGCGTCTCAGCGGTCGCGGTTGACTGAGCTTCGCCTGACTGGGTGAGGGTGGGTGGGCAAGCCTAGGGACCTACCTTTCTTTCTCCACGGACCGAGTCTTCTGCTCTGTGCGTGCCAGGAATTCGTTCTTCCCGCGGGCGCCCCGCTGACCCGAGGAACACTTACTATCCCGGAGTCCAGGACTCTGTGCACTCGCTGGCAAGGCGATATGCTGTCCCTTCACGGCTCCTTTTGGGGGGGGGGTGGTCTTAGACGTGGGAAAGGAACTTGGAAAATGTGGTAACCCGCTCGGGAACCAAAGGGTCCAGGGAACTGGCTTGGATGATAGTCACGATCTCTTCCTCTCTCCCCTTGCCATTTTTAGGGCTTTCTCCGCGAGCTCTGGTTTCCCTGCGTTTTCCCCGAGCCCCACGCCCACCCATCTCTGAGTCCTGGAAGAAAGGGGCGGCTCCCTCCGCCCCCCAGCATCCAGGAAAATGGGGAGCAAGGCCCTGCCGGCGCCCATCCCGCTCCACCCATCGCTGCAGCTCACCAATTACTCCTTCCTGCAGGCCGTGAACACCTTCCCTGCCGCGGTGGACCACCTGCAGGGCCTGTATGGTCTCAGCGCTGTGCAAACCATGCACATGAACCACTGGACCCTGGGGTACCCCAACGTTCATGAGATCACCCGCTCAACCATCACCGAGATGGCGGCGGCGCAGGGTCTGGTGGATGCTCGCTTCCCCTTCCCGGCTCTGCCCTTTACCACTCACCTATTCCACCCCAAGCAGGGGGCCATTGCCCACGTCCTCCCAGCCCTGCACAAGGACCGGCCGCGTTTTGACTTTGCCAACTTGGCTGTGGCCGCCACACAGGAGGATCCCCCTAAAATAGGAGATCTAACCAAGCTGAGCCCGGGGCTGGGTAGCCCTATCTCGGGCCTCAGTAAATTGACTCCGGACAGAAAGCCCTCTCGAGGGAGGTTGCCCTCCAAAACGAAAAAAGAGTTTATCTGCAAGTTTTGTGGCAGACACTTTACCAAATCCTACAATTTGCTCATCCACGAGAGGACCCACACGGATGAGAGGCCATACACGTGTGACATCTGCCACAAGGCCTTCCGGAGGCAAGATCACCTGCGGGATCATAGGTGAGGTGGAGAAAGAGGTTGGCTGGGAGAGGGAAGGTGAATTTGTCCAGGATATAGAGTCCTAATAGACATTCCAAATGTCACTAAAGTACCCTCTGATCTAGATTATACTCTTAAAGACCCTCCCTAACTGGCTTCAGCTGATCCCCAAGGGTTACCGTTTCACCCAGCAGTTCCCTGCTGCATTCTGATTTGGGTTAATGGCCTTTCCCAATCCTTGGTCAGGAAAAATCTGGTGGGTTGGCCTTAGAATCTTATTTCCATCTCAGTCAGTTTCCGTGGGGAGTAGGGGGCCTCAGAGTCTTCCCACGATGGTGCCTGTGCGGTTACGAGAAATGTGTTCTGGCCATCTCTACCGGGTCCCCTTCCTCCCTTTTTCTCTCTCCTCCCCAGAACCTGCAATGAGGACCCTTCTAAGTTGCATTTACCAGGGTCATGAGGTCATGGACCTTAGAACTTAGAAACAGCTCCCAATCCCCGCCTTAAACTCGGCATTAACAAATAACAATTGAAGAAATACCTGTAACCTGTAACAGTGTTTTCACTGGTTAAAAACATTCCGGGTGGTGTGGGTGGAAGTATCTTCTTCGGAATCTACCTGCTATTTGCAGAGGTGAGACTTCTGTACCCATCCTCTGAAGCTGTTAAGGGATTCGCTGAGATCAGTTCTCCACAATTCGGCCTTGCCTTAAATCCTGATTTGGCCAATTTAAATCCCACAGAAAACCGTGAAGGCCAAGAAGGGTTGGTTCCTCCCGTTTTAAGCTCCAGAATACGCCACTCTGGCGATCAAATGTAGATAAAGCCTGAAGGCCCGGTGAATGTTTTGAAGAGTCTGTTAGTTGAGGTTAACCATAAACAGAATTACACAGAAAAAAAATCTAAAAACATAAATAACAAAAATTCTGTTTCTTTGGTCCTTCCACAACTTCCTTTGAGTAATTTTCAAAAGAAACTCCCTCCTCATGGGGGTAATCCATTTCAATGAAACCTTATATTGATTTTCAGGTATATCCATTCCAAAGAAAAGCCCTTCAAATGTCAGGAGTGTGGGAAAGGATTTTGTCAGTCTAGAACTCTAGCAGTTCACAAAACCTTACATATGCAGGTAAGTTTGTTTTCTTGCTTAAAAACAGTGACTGGTTCGTTTTACCATTATTGCTTTACAAAACGTGTTCAATGTCAGGTTCTGTCTCTTAAAGACCCCTCTTTAGATTAGTTCTCTAGGTGAGGAAAGCAGCACTTTTTATTTATTTCTTTATTTTAGTTATAGATGGACACAATATCTTTATTTTGTTGGTTTATTTTTATGTGGTGCTGAGGATCGAACCCAGTGCCTCACATGTGCAAGGCAAGTGCTCGGGCACTGAGCCACAACCTCAGTCCCAGCACTTTTTATTTTTAAATGCATAAATTAATCTTACTTAACATAAAGCATTTTTTCCTGTTTTTCTTAATGAACAGGCTGCTCTGTTTATAGTAAATCCTAATTTTAGAATTATTTTTTTTCATCCGATATGCCCTGTGTTTAAAGCTTTCGTGTTTGGGAGGAAATAAAGGTAATTTTGATAATGGAGGCATGGTGAAATCCCATACGCTCTCTTTCCCAGGGGCCTCATAATTTGTAGCTTTCAGAACATTGAGGAATAGTTTAATTTTCCAGCAAAGAGGAGCCTTATTACCCGGGAGAATGTCGTTCCTTAAGAAAGGATTAGGGTTTTTCCTTCCCCCTTTTCCTGCCTGTGACATGGTGGTGAAATGTGAAGAGCTGGAAATCGCAAAGCCCACCGCAGTGGCTGTGGCCCGGGGTCTGCCTCCGCAGTTATCAGTGTAATCTGCCTCCGTGTGTGCCTGCACGTGTGTTTTCATGATTGGAGGATTAGGAGAGCAGATTTGTTCCTGCAAGTCCCTTCTTTTGTTGTTGTGCGCTTGTTATGTTAAGGCTTGTGATACCGATAAGACAGAAACTATTGAGAAGGGTGCAGTGGTGGTGTGAAGGATTAATCCTTTGCTTGCTTCACATCTGAACAGGAATCTCCACACAAATGTCCCACATGTGGAAGAACCTTTAATCAGAGAAGTAATCTGAAAACTCACCTTCTCACCCATACAGACATCAAGCCCTACAGCTGCGAGCAGTGCGGCAAAGTGTTCAGGCGAAACTGTGATCTGCGGCGGCACAGCCTGACTCACACCCCGCGGCAGGACTTCTAGAGAAGCCCAGGATCTGTCCCGTGCCGCCGCTGCTCCCATCCCCAGACACCTCTCCACGCCTCCCACCCGAGGGTCCCACCCCCAACCCTTCACTGACCCCAGCTCTTCCCTTGCCGCAGCCGCACCTGCAGCTCCAGGGAGTTAACTGTGCTTCGGGAGGACTGAGAACTATAGAAAGCCACACACTACACCCTTTCACAAAGAGCATACGCTAGTTTCTTGTAGATATTCACAGCTCATTTTAGAGCTCTGTACATAATGTCGTGGGTCTTTGTTTTGTTGTTTTGTTTGTTTTTGTATCTTGTTGGATGAACTTAGATGTGGAAAATGGAGGCCAAAATTATCTTTAAAGACTTTGTATTTTCAAAATAAAAAATTTTCTTGTTTGTTTCAACACTCCTGCGAAAGTGTCCTGGTATTCAACTTGTTTTTCCTCTAGATTACATTGTAATATGGAAAGGTATTCTTTATTCCCAGGTTTTAAAACTAGGGCTTCTCACAATTTTCTTACTGAAACTTCAGCCCTTCTCTTTTTGTACAGTGACATTTTAAAATTGGACAATTGTGTTCTCTTTGTTTTTCAAAAATATTAAAATGGATATCTCTGAGGTTTTACTCCCTTTTGTTTATTCCAATTCCTTATGTACCACCCTTTCAGATTTGAGCAATGTATCAATCTTACTAATAACATGACCTTCAGTAGCTGTCCTGTTTGAAAGCCCAGATTGGGGAGAAGCATAGCAAGAGAAGAGGGAGCTTCTTACCACTTTATTTTCTGGAGTCCTTGACCTGTTGTCAGAGTTTATGATGGGCAACTTCTCTTACCATTAGACTTTGAACGCTATGATTTATCACTCTAAACAGAGACTTTATCCTGCCATCAGGGTAGAAGTCTGCAGGAAGAAACAGCCTCAAGAGGACAGGGAAGAGCAGGAGGAAGGAGAAACTACTGAGCTGTGTTTGCACATAATATTTCTGTCCAAGGGTGGAGATCATTTCTGCTAGGAGGTTAGGATTTCTTCACAAAGCAAAGTGAGTTAGGTCATTAATGAGGTTTCCATCACTGGTTGGCTTTCTGTCCCTGGGAAAATCTCAGAAGTGCAGGTCAAACCATGTAGAGAGCTTGTGATGAATATGTTATCACTTTCTGAGGCATCTCAACCTTTCCAGAATGTTTCCTAGAGAAAAATGACATTAGTATAATGACAACTTTGAAGTATAGTGTAGGATTTGGGTGGAAGGCTTGAAAAGGAGATAAATACTAGTGTGCAAAAAATGGAAGAAGGAAAATGACTGAATTTAAAGAGGGTAGGTACATCAGAAGAACCTGTGGCCCAGTAGATTCTCATGAACTGTTGTTAATCCTGAACAATGGGGTGATTATCAATTCTCAGATTTTTTAAAAAAATTATATATTTGTATGGAGATGGCATGTTTCACCTTAGGGTAATACCAGGCAACATTTCCTGTGTTTGTATCTTAGAATCCTCTGGAAAGGTAGGCAGGGTTTTTTTTTTTTTTTTTTTTTTTTTTTTTTTTTAGGACTAGATTCAAAATTTCTCACCAGTGCCTTGTTCAATACAACTTGCTAGCAGGTTTCAAAAAATATTTCAGTCTGACTATTTACCCTGTTTTCAGAGGAGCTAGATAGAAGTCACTTCTCCACCTTGCCAGAGAGCAATTCTTTCCAGCAAAATGTCTACTTATCTAATTCACACACAAATGCATTCCCCACCATAAGATGAGGCCAAAGCCTTTACTAAGGAGAAAGGGCAGGGATAGAACATGGAGGGCATGTGTCATTTGTTTTCTTTTGTTTGTATAGAATTAACTCAGTGACCTCCCTATCCCTACTCTCTCAAGATCCTGCATGTCTTGGCACAGAAGATTTGAATACTTCAGGGCAGGGTTACACATTGACTGTCCCTAGAGTCCCCCTAATCCTGCAGGCTTTTTCTATGTAGTCTTGTAGCCCCACTCACCCCTACTGACTACAAGAGTCACGGTTCCACTGCACTGGGTTCAGTCGAATTATCACAGAATGACCCTTGCTCACTATCAAATCTCAAGCATAATCTTGAGGTCCCAGCCATTGGGATACAAGAGAGGATGACCAGAATACCGTCCCTCTCCATTTGTTTTACTTGAAAAAAATGCAGAATTGAAAGAGGATGGGCAGAGGAGAAAGTGAAAAAAGTAGTTCTTCCCACACACATACTGTTTCAAAAGTTATATTTAATTTACTTAGAATTAGTCCTTTATTAATTTCATACATGATTTTTGTGGACTTTTCATGTGCCAGATTCCACTGATTCTCATTATGAGTTTCTGGCTTGCCACATCTAGTGATACATTTTTAGGATCTTGACTTCTTGGACAATTTAAAAATTACTCTAGGGCTTAATTTAACATCACTTTTCAACCTTAACACTTAAATTCAGTATCCATCTAGGTTTAGAAAGGATCTAGCATCTGTCTGAGTAGACTCCACACATTCTTTATGGATTCCTCTCAGAATTCTAAGTTTTATTTTATTCTTCTTTAGGATGTCCAAATATATGGGAAATTAATCTTGTGTGAGACAAACTCATGAGACTAATAGGGAAAAGTGATCTGCTAGAGCTTTTTGGTTCAGAGGAGTCCTTATTTAAGTTTTAGATTAGCCTGTGCTTTCCTTACACCCTCTACCAAAATCAACTTAAGAATCAATACTCCTAGCAAGAAACCAGAAGCAGGAAGTATCACAAGTCATAACCACAGTGCTAAAAAACTTCATGAACAATAGTTAAGAATTGCTCTTTAGGGGCTGGGGTTGTAGACCAGGGATCAAGTGCCTGCCTAGCATGTGTGAGGCACTGGATTCGATCCTTAGCATCACATAAAAATCAACAAACAAAATAAAGGTATTGTGTCCCATCTACAACTAAAAAAACAAAAAGAATTGCCCTTAAGCTGCAACTGTAATCTCATCATCTGTGTGTGAGCCTTTGGAACTGATTTCTAAAATTGAATTACATTATAATAAATTGTTAATACAAAATTATGGATGTGGGAGATGCTCTTGAATGCTTTGCTGCTGATCTTGACATATAGGTCATTGTAGTACTAGTGCTTTATAATTATAGTAATTAAAATTGCTATGTTGCGCAGGTAACACCTCTTACAGGAGGAAACCTTTCTAAAATTTGACTCTGGAGTAACTAAATATTTTTAAAAAATAAAGAAAGCTAAAATTATAAAGAGGCCCAACTAGAACTAGTGATGAAATCCAGAGAGAGTTACTGGGAATGTCTTCTGTTCGCTTTTCAGATGTTAGCATAGACATTTGGACCTCTTCACTTACTATGTTCAATTAGATACCCATTCCCCAACTTTGATTTTCGAGGGGGAGCCTTTAGGAAACATTATTTATTAAAGATTGTTGATTTGACAAACTAGACTAATTTAGATTAAACACTGTGTAGCATATTTTAGTATGAGAAACAATGTGTAGCATATTTTAGTATGAGAAAAGCATTGGCATAATGGACTGGCTTTCTTTTTACCAAAATAACTTTAATGTTATTACTATAAGGAATGAGAAAATATTGATGAGACCTAACAGGTCTCTGCAAAAACAGGAATGGCTTTTGTATTTTGGTGGATTATCTGGGTTAACCCTTATCAATGTGTTATATTGAGACTGTATTTCCCCGATTTTTCCTCCTAAAATGTAACTTGCCACTGATAATCACCTCTGCTGACAGCAATGAGCAAAAAAAGGGAGTGGAGATTCAGAGTAACTTAACTTTGATGATCCAAGATATTTCAAGTTCATTCCTGTTTCCTTCTTTCTTTTTTAGCTTATTGTTTCTCCCCCTACACAAATTACTTTATTACTAAGCCATGTAACTTCTTTTCTTGAAGAAGAGGAGAGATGGGAACCAGACAAAAACTGATGGTGAAATATTGTAAATAATCTATGTAGTACACAAGAGGAAAATTGTTCAATAAATTGTAATGATATATTTGTTAGGATGCTTCCTACTGTAAGAAACAGAAAACTCACCTACAATAGACTTAAACAACCAGGGGGTTATCTTGTCATATAACAAGAAGCCCCAAGGTAGGGTCTAGGGACTGGAAATTTAATGGAGTAACAAGATCATCTGGGGCCGTGTTCTTTCCACTTCCCTGTTTTTCCATTTTCAGTGCACAGGCCAGCCTCCCTTCATGGCCACAAGATGGCTACACCAGCTCCACTGTTTCCTCCTCACTCACATTCCATGGGTGGTGGGGGTGGATGATTTCAATCAAGAGCGAAGAATCTCTTCCACAAATCCAACCTGTACACTCGTCCTTTTATCTTATTGGCCAGAAGTAAGCCATTTGCCTTTCTTTGGCCAATCACCGATGAGGGGAATGAATTATACCACTATTGGCTAAGACTAAATAAACATCACCTTCCAAGTGCAGAAATGGAGTCAGCCTTCCCTGAGGTCCATGACTACCTGAAAAAGCCTGAGTTGTACTAATAGGAAAGATAGGACAATAAACTGTGGGTTTTTTGTTTTTGTTTTTTAGGGGTGTGGTGGGGGTGGGCCAGGGATAGCAACAGGGACTGAACCCTGAAGCACTTAACCCCTGAACCACATCTCCAGCCCTATTTTGGATTTTATTAGAGATAGGGTCTCACTGAGTTTCGTAGCACCTTGCTCCTGCTGAGGCTGGCGTTGAATTTGTGAGTCTCCTGCCTCAGCCTCCCCATCTGTTGGGATTACAGCTTGATTATTGTTAATACTAGGCAGATGTTAAAATATTGTTTCTGTTAAAAACATTATATTAGGAGATGCTAATGTTAGATTGGGATATTTAATGACATATACAGAATTATTTCAACTATATAAAACAAACAGAACCTTCCAAACACTAAGCAAAAACAAAGGCTAACAGAAAATATGTCAAAGTTTTAACAGCAGCCATTCCGTATTTGACAAACTAAGGATACACTTCCCTTTTCCTTTTCTTATTTTTTAACTTTCCACAACTAGCACTTATGCTCTTTTTTAAAGGAAAAATGCAATACTTATTATTTTAAAAATCCAAAATGAAGCCTTAATTTGATCAATATATTTACTTTTTCATCTTGATTTATTATCTCCAGCAGTCTTTGCTAGTCTTTTTTCATAGACCTACTTAAATCCTAACCAGGCTTCTGAACCATTCCTTAATCCAGTTACATCTTTACTTTCTAGGTTCCCTTTCTTTCTTCCTGGATTTACATTGAGAACTCTGGTTCCCATCTCTCCTCTTCTCTAGATTTCTTTACCCTGGTTCCTTTTCTTTCCCTTAAGAGCTTCAGTAATTCTGGCCTCTTGGTGCTCAAGGTGTCAGCATTAGAATTACCCAAGTTCTCATTTCTGGGCCTCCCTACCTAATCCAGTGGGTGAATTGGAATTTCTTGTGATAAAGACTAAAGACTCTATTTTAAACAAACACTTCAGGTAGTTCTTATGTATATTAAGGGAGAACTTCTGAGTTAGCCTTTGACACCATCCTTCCCTTTATCTTATCCATCAGCCATTTATGACCTGCTTACCATAATAAAAATAAAGCAAATCTCAACCTACTTTACTTATTTACTCACTGTCCTTGAAGTTGTCAACTTTTCCTCTGCTTTGATTCTTACAGCTTTTCCAGAGTCTCTCCCATCTATCTACGTGTCTATTGTTGCTGTCCAAATTTCAATTTTTCTTCATAGACATTTTGGCTTTGATATTTTAATTTTTAGTTCTTCTTCACTCTCTTAGTTCATTCACTAACTTAGAGGTAGAAGAGGAAACACAATGTAATAGTTGGTTAAAAATTTGGAGAAAAATCAAAGGGTAAATACAATTTTCAATTAGTTAATTGAACTATTGTTGGGGCTGGGGTTGTCTCTCCGTGTTGAGCACTTGCCTGGAACACGTGAGGCCCTGGGTTTGATCCTCAGCAGCACATAAAAATAAATAAATAAAAAATAAAGATATTGTGTCTATCTACAACTGAAAAAAAATAAAAATAAAAAATATAGTTACCAAATTGTTTCTTAATCAGCTTCCATATAAAAACATTCATTTGCTGTGATAATGCTTTATGTATTGAGGTGTGAGGATATGTTGGGTATAAGATCAGAGTTAATCTGAAGTGCTTTTTAGATTTTTAAAATATTAATATCACTCTAAAATTTCGGAGCAGGAGGCCATTTTATGATACAGCCAGGGACATGAAGTCAGAAGATGGATTTAATTTGTTTTAAGCTCTGGAACTGTTTATGGACAAGACGTTTAACCTCTCTAAGACTCAGTTTCTCATCTATAAAATAAGAATTTATACTACACAGTTTATAATGCCCTCTCTGACTTGGAAGACTTATGGTTATCATTAAGGAACACTAAGTACATTCTGTTGTTGCTATTGTTGTTTTCAGTGCTGGGGATTGAACCTAGGGCCCTTTGCATGCTAGGCAAGTACTCTCTCACAGAGCTACATCCCCAGCCTACATAAGAACATTTTTAGAAAATTACTATTGACTTCACAAAATCTAGAAAATAACAAGAAATCATATCACTTCTGTCCCATAAAATTGTTTAGTTCAATAAAAGCAAATATGATCTCTAATTGAAACTGTCATATCATTTGTTTTCTCAAAACCATTGAGTTTTTAGAGACTCTACAGAAGACTGTTGATTGAAAGTAATATTTTTACACTGAAAAGTAAATGTATATATTTTTCCAGTTATGGAAACAATCATGTTTATTGTAAAAAAAAAAAAAGTTAAATGGCACAGAAGTGTATAAAATAAGCCTCCTATCTTCCCTTTCCATTAATCCTCCCAATTTTTCATTCCCCAGAAGTAGCCACTATGAACATTTTGGTGTATCTTCCCAGATGTTTTGCTGTGTATATGCAAGTGTATGTACTTACACACACACACACATACACACACACACACACACACACACACACACACACACACACACGGGATCATACTGTTTTGCAACTTCCTTCTCTCTCTTCCTATCAGTATACACAGAACTGCCTCTAATGTAATGGGAGGAAAATAATAAACCTAAAGATTAATTAGAATTTAATGTGGAGAAATAGTAAAATCATTCTGTTATTAAAATTATTTACAAAACGCCATCCTTAACTGACAACTTTTAGTCCTTATCTTCAAGAAGGCAGCTGAGAAAGTGCCAGAGGGGTTTTGAGCATTCTTCAAGGTGTGTCATATTATGGTTCACATCAGTGCACATTGATATACCTCCCTGGCAAGTACTGAAAGATACAGTTCTTAAATCCTCTGGTGACCCATTATCCATGGATCATTGACAAGATAGAATGTAATAGCTCCTGTCTTTTTACCAAGATAAACTTCACAGTGAAACTGGACTGATCATGCCCTGCATCTTTTATCCAAATAAGAAAATTAATCTAGAAAAAAGAAACTACTTTAAGTAGATAAGAAAAATACTCTTATATACTTTATTGTATTTTAATTTTTAAAATTGTATTTTAATTTTTATTGAATAAGGAACCAGTAGTAATTGCAGAGACTAAGAAAGTTTCCCATAACCTACCTTCCAAACAGATCATCTAAAATACAGGGCTAAACAGATTGCACAAGATCTAGTATTTGGATCATAATGTAAAACTAATACACATGTTGCCTACTTAAGGACAGAACTAAAGCAGTAGTTTAATTGGTATTATGATCAGAACTTAACTTTTACCATTATCTTACGTTAAAAAGTCAGTGCTTCTAAGTTCTAAAAATTATTTCATTTGGGAACTGGGTCATAAAGAGAAGGGCTCTCAAAGGGATTTATTAAAAGGTCTCTGCAATATTTACCACGTGGCATTATGTTTTTGCAACACCACATATTGACAGTGCTATGTTGTAAATATTATAATGTGATGACAAGACATTGTCATGCTTTTATGTGGTTCTGATTTAGGTCCATCTGAAATATCCTTATTTTTGTTAATCTTCTTGACTTCCAAAAATATTTTGCTTCGTTTCTGTATAGAGAGAGAAAAAGTGAGAAATAGAAAGATTGACACTCTTGTCAGTTAGATTAACACTTCATTTCCTAACCCTATCAAAAGAAAAAAAGAATTAATTTGACCCGTCTTTTATAGGCAAGTGAATTAGACATTGTGAAGTTGAAGACACATATCCCTCCAACTCATTGAGTCCACTAGAAAAACTCAAATACATCTGAAGAAAGAGACATAGATAAGAATGTTTTTTGAAATACTGTTTTTTTGCATTATAATTCTTTCTTTCTTCCTTCCTTTCTTTCTTCCTTCCTTCCTTTCTTTCTTTCTTTCTTTCTTTCTTTTTCCATGAGCTCTCTTATTATTATTAATGGAGCAAACCTCAAAGAATATAGAGTACCACTAACAGGGCAGTGGGTAAATAAATCATGAATATTCACATAGTGGAATATCCTATAGTAGTTAAATGATTAGATGAATACTACATGTATTAAGCATATAATGTATGAGGAAAAAAGCAAGTTGTGGAACGACAAGTCTTTATCATTCATGTACTTTGAAACATGCAGTTTATGTAAACACAGTGAACATATAAAATATTCTTGGAAATAATAAACACCAAAGTCTGGATAGTAGTTATCTTTGTGGAGAAAGAGGGAAGGTATTAGCAACTAGCAGTGAAGGGTTTACAATTGTATTTATGATGTTTTATTTCTTAAAAAGATATTTGAAACAAATACAGAAATTAAGATGATGAAACAGAATGATGAATGTATGGGGGCTTATTATATTAATCTCTGTACTTTACTATGTGCTTGAAATTTTTCAAAATAAACATTTTCCCCCAGTGCTGGGGATTGAGCCCAGAGCCTCACACATGCTAGGCAAGTGCTCTACCACTAAACTATATATCCCCAGCCCATAAACATTTTTTATCCCAAAATATTACATTAGAACTGAAAGGGACTTTCGGAAATGTCTAGAATTGGACATTAAGGGAGCAGCTTACTGAGTATTGTGCTCGGGATGCACTGTTGCATCAGACAAAAGATCTCTATATCTTTGGAACTTACATTCTACTGTTCTACGGAAAGAGACCAAATACAAGTAAAAGAGTATCACTAAGAGATATACAGAGGATTTCATTTCACTTGAGTTTGAGAAAACTGAGGAGCAAAAAAGTTAAGTGATTTCCCTGAGATCCAAGCTAGTTCTAGAACGTTCCCTTTCCTCTCTGCCTTTCCATATTTTTCCTTGGTCACTCTCTAACTTAATGTTATTCTAATTACTGAAGTATTAGGCAAAAGCATTGATACTGTCACACTTATTTTGTTGCCATCTCTATTTACATTATAGGCACAAGATACACATTTAGCAAATGCCAAAAACATATCCAAATAGTCTAAAAATTATTGGAATATTGTGAACATGACATTACATTTACACAACCTTTTTATTAGGTAGGTCAGCATTATTGTCATTTCATGAGTGAAGAAAGAGGTGAATGGGGGAGTAGCTGTAGGGTGGAGTAAATTGCCTAAAGCTTTGTAGGTAAGAAGAGTGACAGGTTCTGGATCAGAATTCAGAACTCTGATTAATCTAATGCAAAATCTTAAGTATCTTTCTTTTTGATCTTCCCTTTCGGGTTAGCATGTCTCACTTCCACACAATCCTGTAAAGCCAACACCATTCTTTTGAAAATTATAATGGCTCTTAACACTAATGTCTTGTCAAATAAACTGAGTATTTTTTCACTTCCAAGGTTGTAAATTCATTGGTAAAAATATTTAATCTAAACATATTTAAATGTGCAAACTCTTCTGTCCAGATGATCTCAGGGTGTGTTCTGGGAAATCATTTCCTGGACTGTAACTGTTCTATTCAGAGCTTTGAAGACAGATTTCAGGTGAGCTTTTACCCACAGTTGGCAAATAAAAGGAGTAGAAGAACAAAATTATTATGGTGGCCTAGTCAACTTAGATGGTGTTATGACATCCATTCTCCTTAAAAAAAAAAAAAAGCAACATACAGAGGCTGGGGTTGTGGCTAAGTGGGAGAAAGCTCACCTAGCACGTGTGAAGCCCTGGGTTCCATCCTCAGCACCACATAAAAATAAATAAATAAAATAAAGGTATTGTGTCCAATTAGAAATAAAAAATAAAATATTTTTTTAAAATTGTAAGATTCATAAAGTTTCTATCAAAGTAATTATCTTCATCTCTATTAAAGTAATTGTTTTAATAATATTATAACTTATGGTGATTGTTACAGCTTCTTCTTTCTGAGTTCATTAAAAAAGAATTGGTCACTTATAGAAATGAAGTCCTTATGGGGACAACTTACTCTTGGCAGAATATATCCAACATCAGAAGGTAGTGTGGTCTAACACTATCTCTACCCAGGAATCCATCAGCAGGGTTTACCCTTATGTACCCACAAACTACCCTACAAAGCTAATTATAGGTTTATGTTGTAAGGACTCAGCATTGACGGGTACAAGAACACTCTAGAATTGCTTATTATCTTCATTTTCCAATGAATTCCTTCTTTCCTTGGCTGATGTGTGAAGCTAGCCTTCTAAGGACTTCTTCAGTGTCCTTATTAAGAACATCTGTAAAGAGCATCAGAATGAAGTGTTGAATTTCACCCATTTGGATTTCATTAAAGTGTCTATAGTTGTCAAGCATTTAGAAAGTCAAGACTCTAAGAGTTCGAGGTTTGACCCAAAGGAAATTGGTCCTCATTTTAAGGCTAAGCAGGAGGCATAACTGAGCCAAAGATTTTTAGAGAATAGATTTAAAAAATTATTCCTTTCTGATATATGCTCCTAAAAAATGAAAGCTTAGTCATAGTTTCTAATAGTTTTCCTTCTTGCTGAAACAAAGGATGGGTTTATTGCAGAGGTTCTTAACCCAGAGTTCATGGACCTTCGTGGGTCCATAGGCTGACTTTAGAGAGTCCATAAACTCTGTAAAACTGTAAGCAAACTGTCACATGCATATATACATGTGGATTTTTTCCTGTTGGGGAGACGAAGCTGTAGTTTTTCTCAGATTTTTCAGAGACATCTTGATCCAAAAAAGATTAAAGATGCGTTGTTTTATTTAATTATTTATATTATTATATATTTAAAAGTTTTCAAATATCTGAATAAGCAGAGTTTTAAATCTCTCTTTTTATTGAGAGTACACAATATACACAAATGTATATATAAAATGTTAAATGCCAGTAAGCTATACTTATTTTTAAACATTAACAAGTGATCACAATTTTGGTAATTTGTGTAATCTCAATTATGGCTAAATTTACATACAAACATTCTAATCTAATCTAATAAGGCTTAACAAAAAGCATAGCTGCTTATTGGTAATAAATAACATAAACAGATTAATTTGGTTGAAAAGTGAAAATATGCTGTTTTGGTGGTACAAAGTAGTAAAAAACAAAGGAGCTTAAAATTTTCCATTACATTTAGTAATAATAATAAGTTTTCTATTTGTTTGGTTAATGAATTATACTCTAATTAGCAGTGGCATGAATTAATTTATACTGTGACTATAATCCACTGAGTAAAAACAGTAGTTTCATTTGGGAAAGAACAATAAGTGAAACAAATTTTGATGTGAAAAAGTCATTAGATATTTTTAAGTTTGTAACATTCAAAATGAATACCAAATAAGCTGATCATCATTACACTAATTCTAGTTGCATTTATAACTTGGGACATTTGGTAAGATTTAAGAAGTCATATTTTAAATTCAAATCCAAAATTTCTTCTCTGTGTGATTTTTTAAAAAATTTATTTTTTAGTTGTAGTTGGACACAAGGTATTGTACCTTTTTTTTTTAATGTATTTTTATGTGCTGAGGATGGAACCCAGGGCCTCACACGTGGTAGGCAAGCACTCTACCACTGAGCACAACCCTAGTCCCTCTATTTGTGATTTTTTTAAAATTATTTTTTAGTTGTAATTGGACCCAAGACTTTTTATTTATTTATTTATATATATATATATATATTTATTTATTTATTTATTTGTGGTGCTGAGGATTGAACCCAGGGCTTCGCACATGCTAGGCAAGTGCTCTATCAGTGAGCCACAACCCCAGCCCCTCTGTGTGAGTTTTTAGAAAGTGTTTTTTACTGGATCCTATAATTACATTTCTTTCTAAAAATAGATTATTTAGTATACATTGAACTAATGATGTAACATTTTTTTTTAGTGTGGTTTTCCTGGTGATTCATTCAGTTTAGACTGGAATCAAAACAATGCCGAAGCACAACATTAATCTTTGATTAATAGGCTATGGGCTGCTTGTCTTTGTTTTGTAGCCCAGTCTTATATACAGGTTATTTTTCCCCTTGAGCTAAACTTCAGACATCAGTCTACTTGTTTTATCTTTACTTCATGTGCAGCAAGCCTTCCTTGGCCACCTTCTTGAATTACCTATCCTCTCAGAGAGTTCTTTAGCTTATTATATGTGAACCTGGCTTGTTTCCAAATTAACTTGGCTGGTCTCTTAATCTTTCCCATCCTCTCTCAAAAGCCCTGATCCATCCTGTTGATATTCACCAAATTCAGTTTCCAGACTTCACACTACCCCCACATACACATACATACTCTATGTTACTAACTTTTATTCTTTTATGTTCTTTTTCAGGTGCCTTTATTATCCTGAAACTGCCTTTTTTTCTTTAAAATTTTTTTTCTTTCCAATATTTCTAAATATCATATTTAAATTTAAACATTAGTGAAACATGGACTCTTGAAGAGTTGCTAATTATTTTTACAATTAAGGCTTTTTCTGTTCTTTGGCATTGAGTTCCTCTGACTATTTACATAGGTGTTAAGAGTCAGTAAAAGTCTTGGTATATAAATTATATCTCAATGAAGCTACTATTAAAAAACAGGAAAGAAAACAGTGAAACAGAAAAAAAAATAATACAGTAAAGGAATTTACATGAAAGAATTTGTCCCTATTTACTTATCATTATTATTATTGTTCTTACATGCATCATTCAGATTTACAAATTCTCTGAAGCCTTCCAATAAACTAGTAATTTAACTCTGTTGCTCATGATTCTAGAATTATTTATCCAAATAAAATGATGTGAAAGCGTTTAGCACAATGGTTGGCATATAATAGCTGTGCAACCAACGTTAAAAAACAAAAATAAAGGGACTGGAGTCATGGCTCAGCGGTAGAGCGCTCGCCTAGCACATCCGAGGCCCTGGGTGCGATCCTCAGCACCACAGGAAAATAAAATAAATAAAATAAAGGTTTTGTGTTCAACTACTACTAAAAAATAATAAAATATTTTAAAAAAACAAGAATAAAGTAGATTGATGGAATCAAGTGATATATATGGCTTAAAAACATAAATAATTCAGACTTTGCCTAAAATACGAGCTAATAGAAGTTCTTAAAATGTCTTATATTTTGATGTTAGAAATAATATATGATGTTACACAAATAAAAAGCTTGGAAAACGTCAGATTAAAATTCAATTTAGTTCTTTTTAGTTCTTTTCGGGGGAATAAATTGGTTTTGTGGAGTAGTATGATTCCTGATCATCTTTCTTCTTTTAATGGGGTTCTCACAATTCAGGTGACCAAGGAGCTTTTTATTTTTAAGATTTTTTAAAACTTTTTGGTGGTGCTGGGGATTCAACCCAGGGCCTGTGCATGTAGGTCAAGCATTCTATCAACTGACCTATATTCCCAGCCCACTAAGGAGCTTTTAATCCCACATGATTCTTCCTTTTGGAAATAGAAACTCTTAAATTTTCTACTAAAGATATGCAATAGTGAATATGTAGTGTTTCATTGCTCAGGAGGTGTTTTGTTTTTTTCTCCATTTCCATCTCACCTCCCTCTCAGGTCTTTGCAACCGATGATTAAGGAAACATTACTTACCAAAGAAAGTGAGGTACAGAGCTGATGGTCATTAGCTTGCTAGTCATGACAGCTGGCATATTTTTAAAGTTGTGATCTTAATTATGCTTCAAGAATAGCAATGTCTCTTGATTGGAAAGAACTTCAGAAATGTCTTTGTCCATCCTTCACACAGCATTATCAGCAAGGAAGGCATTTAACTATTTTGAGGAACTCAAGGTACCACTATATGTTAGAAAAGTCTTGCAAGACTCAAAAACGCATCTCATTGAAACTTCCAATTATCCAATTATCAGTTCCAAGTCTGCTTCCTGCTTTTTTTAGGCCATAAATTTACAGGAAGGGAAGGAGAATTCCTTTCCTATAAACAGATGATATATTTGCATTGAACTTTGTAAAATGTTTAGAATTGTTAGAGAATGGTGTCTCCATAAGATCAGGTCCTAGGGGGGGGGACTGCTCCTTCTGTCTTAGATTCTAAACTAGGAAGCTTTCATCTTCCACTGAATTTATCAAATTTTCAGTCTTCCTGGGAGATCTGCCAGAAATTACCAACACATCAACATAAGCACACCTTATGGGAGGAGAGGGAAGGAATTAGAAGCTTATAATTTTATTTCCTCCTTTGGTGGTGTGTTAGGAAGGAGGATTAACTGGTTTGAGCTGAAGGCTTACTGTGTATCAATCTCTTAAATCCCTGGCCTAGATTAACTGAATGATCTTAGTGTTGAGCACACAGGTTGTCAAGAGGACTTGTATCACACTGATTTACCTAATAATTAATCTGATTGCAACCTCCTCCACCTCTAATGAGGAGGTTCCATTGTCCTCCTCTTGCAAGTTCTGACATGCTATGTTCCCATCTTGACACAAAAGGGCCTAAATTACCTGATAGTATCTCAACCTGCCAAAGGCCACAGCTTCTCTGTTAAAAAAAAAAAAAAATGAGTACAGATCACGCAGCAGGACTCTTAGCATCTACACCTGGCTGGCTGGCTGGCCCTGGTTTGGCACATTCTCATCTATTTATTCATCCAAATAATAACTTCAAAAAAAGTAAGAAAAAAAATGAGTCACCCTGGTACCAAGCCTGAGATAATGTATATCAGCTTTGATCACATGTTCTGAGGTTGGGAAAATGAATTATTATAAATTGAGTGTCATCCTCAGCTCTTCCCTGGAAACACTTTTCTTAAATGTTGCTTTTGATCATATTTTAAAGATGTAATTAAGGATTCCTTTTTCCTAGTCATGTTTTCTCTCTTGAGCTAAACCTTATGGAAACAATCCAATGGAATTACCAGCTATGGTTGCACTCACAGGAGCTCTTGGTAATGATTAAGGATGCCTGGACAAAAGAATAAGGAATAGGTGTTTGTCCAGTGCATGTGTCAACAGCGGGGAGGTGTACTTTTTATCTTCCTACACACTGGCGTCCTATGAGGAACCCAGGGCATATCTTCAACCAAGAAATTCTTCTGATTTATAGCAATTTTTCCAAAACTTCTCATTCATTTAATATTGCATATTACCATGTGTTAGATACCATATGAACCTGAGAGACAAATGAGGAAAAGGAAAACATGAAAACAGGAATAAATAAATAAATATGTCATGATCCAGGTATGTGTATGTTTCCAAGGAAATATATAGAGGGTTCTCTTGTCAGTGAGGGAGGAAGGAAAAGACTAAGGAGACTTTGCTGGAGGAGGTGACTGTTATATCAGTAGTAAGAGAGCATTCAAATGACTTTCTCCAGTGGGAGCATGCTATCCTTATAATGAGCAGATAGTAATGGCAAATAGCAGGTTTTTTTAAAAAAAAAATTCATAAGTCTTCTTAGCTACTTTGAGAAAAAAATATTTTGTCATTGAATACATCTGAAACTTCACAATGTACATTAATTAATGACTAACATCATTAGTCTGGTAGTAAAGAAATCTAATTAACAAAGAATAGCCCAGAATTTCTCATACTTCTTTGATCACAACTCATTTCTATTATTGAGAGGAGACCCACTGCCATACTGACAGGTGATATTAAAATCCTTAACCTAAAGAGGGCAATTCCCCATTTAAAAAAAAAAAAAAAAAAACAGATGCTGGAGCTAATGAAATAAATTTTACATAAATTCTAATACATTTTAGATTTTCCATGTTTCACAGGTAGCGATCACCATTAAAACGGCTAATGGAAATGGCTTTTATTTAATTAATTTATTTACAGTTCTAGGTATCAAACCCAAAGCCTTGTGCATGCGCAGGCAAGCACCTATCACTGAGTCACACATGCAGCCTTCTTTTTAATATTTATTTTTTAGTTGTAGTTGGACACAATACCTTTATTTTATTTATTTATTTTTATATGGTGCCGAGGATGGAACCCAGGGCCTCGAACATGCTAGGCAAGCGCTCTATCACTAAGCCACAACCCCAGCCCCACATGCAGCCTTTTTGAATGGGCAAAATAGGTCAGGACTTGAAGTCTGTTGCTTAATAAATTTCTGTACCTAGTTTTCAAAAAACCTGCATAGGATCCTCACCTTAGAGGTGAAAGGATTGAAGCCCCAGGGCAGAATATGTCTCTGCATTCCTTGAAACAAATGTGAAGAAAAAAAAATTAAAGAACTGCCATTATGAATTGTACTAAAGCCATGATCAAAAGTCTCTATACTTTGAAATACCTAATCATATTAGAGGATTAAAAACACATGAGTGAACACAACCAATAATTTATTCATTTCTATATGTACTTACAGCTTTTGATTTTCCTAGTAAATATCATGGGCTTTTTTCTTGATTATACTAACAAAGTCTTTCTTTTACCTTCAGTTTGGTAGATTCCTTTTGCTATAATGTCTTGTTGTACTTAGACTATTGTCAGTTTTTGGCTTTTCCAAACCCCCAGTTTTTACAGTGACTTTTGCATAGAAGACCTAAGGGTCATAAAAGAGTAAGAGTTCATATAAAGTATATTATCTTTTCTAGGAATACTGAAGTGTATAACTCATATATGAATGTTGGGTTCATTCTGGGTTTTAATAAGTCTCTCCTGTTGAGGCTATAGAATGACTCTCTCTGAAGAAAGTATAGAGAGAAGGGCAGGAAGGGACAAGTTCTCAGGTAATAGAATCTTGGAAGGTAGGTCTTGGACTTGAGAAGCAATCCTGACTTCCTCTGGGATGCTCTTTGATTAGACTTTCAGGTAGGTAGATTCTTTGAGGGTGCTCCCATGTGGTATGGGAAAGATGGCTTCTCCCAGTGATAGGTAGGAAGACGCTACCACTATAGGAGGTCCCAAACTAAAATGACGAGCTTTCAAGTTATCTGTCTTTATGTTGCTCTATGTGTTCATTCTTATTTGCCTATGTCCAAACCTTCAATTATTGATTATCATTATACTTTACCTTGACTTTGGTTTCAGTTGTGTGCTACAAACTTCAGGTGATAATTTGGGGTCCATGTTTGGGTCAAAGAAGAGATAGTGACACTCAAGTTGAATGTAATATGTGAAGCTAGCAATCTGTCTTTAGGTTATATACCCAAAGGAAGAGAAAGCACTTCCTGATAAAGATATCTGCATGCCCATGTTCATTATAGCATTATTCACAATGGCTAAGATATGGAAGCAACCTAGATTTCCATCAATGGGCTAATGGATATAATATGGAATATGTATTCCATTGCTATCACATTATATGTGTGTGTGCCTGTGTGTATTTAGGTGTGTAAATATATATAAAACTTCAAAACGGGAGGAGATTCTGCCATTTGCCACAATATTGATAGACTTAAAATAAGCCAGACACAAAAATAAAATATTGCAAATATCGCATGAATCTTAAAAAAACCCCAAAATCAGAAGGTCAAATATATAGAGGTAAAGAACAACATTGGGGTTATCAAATTTGGGGAGAAATGAAATGAGAAAATTTAGTTCAAAGGAAAGAAAGTAACATGTATAGAGTATACAAGTTGAAAGATCTAATTTATAACATGGGAACTATAGTTAATAATAGTGTTTTACATTCAGGATTTTTGCTAAATGAATAAACTATAGCTATTCATGCAACATAGGGAAAAATAGTTAACTGAGATGATGAGTATGTTAATGGTTACTATAGTAACCAAGTATCTGACAACATGTTGTATAATGTTAAATATACACAAAAACCTATTTTTTAAATAGTCATATGGAGTTAAGGATAATAACCAATTATGTATGCTATGAAAGGAATTTTACATGTTATCTCATCTAATTTTCAGAGTTAGGTTCAATTAATTTTGTTTTGCAGATGAGGAAACTGAGACTCAGAGAAATCAAATATCTGCATATTTTCCATAGTTATTGGGAGATGGAATTTTAACCTAGGTTTTCTCTGACTCCAGAGGCTGAACATACTATAGTCAAGTTATTTTACTTTTCAGAACTTAAGTTTTTCTATTTGAAAACATCTATCTCCTGAAGTTACTGGATTCTAGGGATAGGAAGATACAAGGAAATAATGTATATAAAGTCCCTGGGATGCTAAAGGTATAACTTAGTGGTAGAGGTGTGCTTAACATGCTTGGGGTTCTGGGTTCAATCTCCAGCATGAGGAGAAGCAGAACCCTGGGCCATTGACTAGAAGATAATAGCTATCCCCCAAATGGTGCTGGTATTTAAGTTTTCCTTCTGCCTTTATGGCCCTTCCTCCTTAATGCTATTCAAAGGTTCTGCTTTCTGTGATGATTTGTTAAATTGGTATTTCCTAAATTTGTTCTTTAACTCACCTTGACTTCATCTAAACCCAGGATTTTGACAGCAGTTTTACATTTGTGACTTCAAAATCTCAACGTTCAGTCCAGATCACTGCTGAACTCCAGAGCTAGCTCTCTATTCATCTGTATGTCCACTTGGATATTTCACACACCACCCTCAACACACCAAACTCAACATGTTCAAAATGAATAATGTTCCAACTCTAGCTTCTCTCTCAGTAAGTAGTTCATTGAATCCCCAGAGACCTAAGCCAGAAGCCTGGGAATCTCTTCTCTGTCATTCATCCCTCACACTCAATTAGTCATCAAATTCTCTAAGTCTTCCCTTTTATTATCTCTTGTATCAGTTCCTCCCTTTCTCCCTGTCCTCTCTCAATTTCATTTCTACAGCCACTATCTCTACCCAAATTCAAATTCTCATCACTTCTCTCAGGCATTTCAGCAATAGTCTCCCAACTGGTTTTCCTACAATCTACTTAACCCTCTCACCTGTTCTCAATATTACTGTCAAAGTGATATTGGTAAAAAGCAAATCATATCAGGATAGGGTTGTGGCTCAACGGTACATCGTGCACCTAGCACGCGCAAGGCCCTGGGTTCGATCCTCAGCACCACATAAAATAAATAAATAAACAAAGGTATTGTGTACAACTAAAAAATAAATATTAAAAAAGCAAATCATATCATGCATTTCCCACTTAAAATCTTGTATGAATTTTCCATAGCTTTTAGGATAGCTTTCAAATTTAGAATCCAAAGCCCTTCAAGACTTAGTTCCCTTCTGGCTTTTTTAAGCTGTATTTACCACTACTTAACTTTTTCATGTCTTTGCTTTAAAGGATTACTTGAATTTCTCCTAAGAAAGCTATTTCTAGCCTTGGACCTTTCTGCATGTCCTTCCGTGCCTACACACATTGCCCAAATACCCTTTTTAGCTCTTTCCTTAAAGCTCAGTTCAAGGGCCATTCCTCTGGACAGCTTCTTCCTGATCCTGACTCTAGTGTTTCTCCTTAATGTTCCCATGATACCCACATATTGCTATGTAACTTTTCATACTATTCATTTCTCTCACTACTTTGTGAAATGGACACCAAAATTTATTCTATATAGTGTCCCCAGTACCTAATGCCTAGCTCATAATAGATGCTGACTGCTGGTTAAATCAAGAAGTGTATTCAGGAATAGTGTTACTCTACCCTCTTGGCTATGCCATGTGTCAACCTAAGATGCTAAAGGAAAAACAGGGCTTTGAGTTAAGATGGCACCATTCATTGCTGGAGACTCCTCTTCCCGGGTCTTTTCTTCTCCACTTAGGGCCAAGTGCCACCACTTATCCTTGGAGCATTAGCACAATCACTTAAGACACTCTTCATGGAACTAACAACTAAGGTTTAGAGTACTCCATATGGCACCTGGAGATATAAGTGTATTGGGGCCTACCAAGTGAATACACATCCTGCCCTCTACAGACCTGAACTTCAGTGTTCTATCATAAACTGAACTAAGGCTAAGGTCTAAAGGGCTCCTTTTTTATTATTAATTTTTACCAATGTAATAATTCTATTACATTAATGGATCTCTTCACTTTAGTTCTCATTACTCGTTTTTTTTGCAGACTTCTTTGAATGTTTTCTCCTATTTAAGCTATTTCCCCTCTTTCTCCAAAGAGAGGTAACAAAGGTTAAAAGGAAGAAAAGCAAAACAATGATCCAAAAGTGAATTGAAAATTTTAAGAAAACTTCTTTGTTAGGGGGAGAGTATTAACTGGAAAAGACCTTAAGAATCATAAAGAATATTCAATAATTTTATTGTAGAAAAGGGAAAGAAAAGGTTTGTGACTTGTCTAAAACCACTTAAATAAATTGAGAGTAAGAGTTGTATTTTGGTCCTAATTCCCCCAAGTTTCAGTCCTTGCAATCTCTTTTTCTTTGTAGACACTCTCATGGTCCATGCAAGCTCTGGTAATCAGTAAAAGTTTCATTATTGTATCTAAAGTATATTATATACAACATTTAAAAAACACAAATGTTAACAAACTATCCAGAGCAGAAAGAGGCCACATAGGTTGACACTCTGAGCTCTGATGTGGCTCGCTATATTTCGATCCTGGGAGAGTATCAATGGTTGCCCAAGGATCCTAGGCTCCTGGACACCACAATTCTCAGGCTGGACAGCGCTACCGTTCCTTTAGGGCTTTTCTACAGGGAACGAATTGATGCCTAGAGAGAGCTGGCCGCCTGGGTTTTTGCCGGAGTCCAGCGACCTTTACGGGGGCAGGACAGATGGACTGAGCCCACAGCCTGATGCACAGTTCCAGGAGATTTTCACCAGCTCTGACCCCTGCCCTCAGGTGCTGGAAGCGCCTAGCACGACTTTTTTAAGAGGCAGCCTCGCTCTGTCTTTGAACTTGCAGGCCAATGGAAGGTCTTGTTTTACAACCAATGTAACAGAGGTCCTTCGATTTGACCAACGCTGGGAAACTTCTTGTGAGGATTCTTTTGAAAACGTGTTCTACATTTATTCAGCCTCTCTTGTACACCAGAAAGTGTGTTTTGGTTAAAAAAAAAAAGTAGGTAAAAAGGTGAAATTAGCCCTTGTATTGGGGAGAACTTATTTCCATATAAACTAAGAAGAAATAATTAGGTTAGAAGCACTCAAATAGATCAAAGGCAAACAGATGAGAGGGAAGAGAGTACAAGCCGGTTAAGAGGGAGAGGATTGGAGAAGGTAGAGGCATAAAAGAGAGGGGAGGAGGTTGGAGAAAATAAAGGGATAGGGAGAAGACCTAGTGGCAATGGGGAGAGAAGAAGAGAGATCCAAGGCGGTAGCTGGAAGATGGACAAAGAGAGATGGAAGAGACCTGGGTGCGGGGCGGTGGCCAGGGATATCGAAAGACGAGGGAGAGGCCTCTTGTGCTCTTAAGACTTTTCCTCATCTGCCAGTGTCCACTGAAAGTTTCACAAGCCCCCAAACACTCCAGGAAAGCCCCTCAGTCTCGTCTTGTGTAGGCCAGCCTCATGACTACCCCAGTCTCCACAGCCCCGGAGACCCGTCGGCGCGCACATTTCCCGCTCCCCAGCCCTTGCCCAGTCCCGAGACCCCACGGACTTAGCGCCAGAGCCTGACGCAGTCGGCCTTCCTTCAAAGCTTCGCAGGTGCTTGGCTTGCTTCCTTCAAGCAAAGCGGGAGCGTCCCTCCGAACGCCCACGCGAGTATCTGGCGTCCGCCACGCGTGTGTCCTGCCCTAGACTCCGTGGAGAAAACGAGGCACCTGCGACGACAGTGGGCAGGCCCCAGATCTTGGAGAGACGCTGCAAGCCTGCGGACTTGCCAGGCGGGAGAGAGGACCCAGGAACAGGTTTTCTTCACAGTCGGTTAACATTTATTTGAGCTCCTTCTGTTCTACTCATTGTAAGCACTCTGGGGGATTCAGTGCGCTCACAGTGACCCCGGGGAGACCGCGGAGAGTAGAGATAAGACGAAGTCAATACTAGGGGCTGCTCGTGCAGTCTACGGGAAGCCCGCGGCCGGGCGGGAGCCGTGCGCCCAGCTCGGCCCTAGCGGCAGGCTCGGGACAGTGGACGCGCTTAGCCCAGGACAGGGTCACTGAACTGGGGCCAGCCCGATGGCCAGCACCAGCGGACACACCGCGGAGCCACCTTGGTGAAGGCAGAAGCGACCCTGGCGACGGGCTTGACACTGGTGGAACAATTGAGGCCATTCCGAAGCTACTTCATCCTGAACCCAGGGCCACGACGCCGGGAGGAGTGGTGGGATAATTGGGGCGCCGGCGTGACTTTAGGGTCCCTGAACGCCCTCCACGTGAAATCGGGCCGCTGGGCGCGTCGTTGGGCGCTTGCTTGCTGCCCTGAAGGGACGGTGCCGTGGCTGCTCGCGTTCGCGCAGCCCTGGGGCCCGAGACAGTGGCCACCAGGTTTCTGGGAGGCCAGGAGGGCAGCGTCTCCGCTCATAGTGGAGTACTGGGCGAGCGCTCTTCCGGGAGCCCCCGGGACTGGCGCCGTCTGGGCCCAGCCAGGAATGGCGCCATCGAACCGGCAGGAGGCGCTGCGTGGACGAATTAAGAAAGAAGAAAAAGGCTGGGGTAGGTACGTAGCTCAGTGGGAGAGTACTTGCCTTAAATGCATGGGACTCTGGGTTGAATTCCCAGTTCCCAAATTAATTAATTAAGTCGTTTAGGGGAGGTGGTTTCGTATCCTGTCATAAGACATTTACTACTCCTAGCCCAGTGACCGGATTCAGACCTTAAGGCCATTGGTGTCTTCTCTACCCCCTTTCTCCTCTTAAAAACAGGGGAGTGAGTTGGAATGAAATATTAGCAAAAGATTGAAAAGTAGAAAATCTGAAAAGTTCAGACTTGCTGGCCTAGTGTTTAAAAAGGAAGTTGTAAGGCATAAATTTTAATTCTTGACCGTCTGTGTAGGACTCTCCTATTAATGTCATTTGTTAAGGAACCTAAGGCTATTCATCAATACTGTTTTATAAGAGACTCATTCGTAAGAATTGGTTCTAATCATTTTATTGAAATAAAGGTTTATTCTTATAGGAAGTAGGTTTATTATTATAGGAAGGAGGCAAGTAATCCAAATGTTAATTAAAATTCCAAGCCAAGTGAGGTGGCATTTGCCTGTAATCCCAGTTACTTGGAAGGCCAAGGCAAGTGGATGACAAGTTAGAGGCCAACCTGGGCAATTTAGCAAGAACTATCTCAATTTATTTTTATTTTTTTTTTAAATCTGGGAAGGTGGCTCAGTGGTAGAGCACTTGTTCATGCCAAAGGCCCAGGGTTCAATCCCCAGTACTCCTCCCACCCAAACACACACAGAAATTCCAATATATTTATTATAATACTGTGTTTATGATGACCTTTATCAGATCATACTACCAAAATTATGGTTTGTAGATCCAAAGTCATATATGTAATTAATGAATCCACCATCATTAGAGCAATCATGCAAAAATAAAATATGAATATATTGTTACTACTTGATGTAGCTTCTTGAAAAGTCGCAGGAAATCCCTGAACCCATTGTTCATATGGCCAATTTAAACTCTTGAAAACTGTATAAATGGTGTGGCTATGAGGGGAATAAATGGAGCAGCCTCAGTCTTATGTGGTTTCAGCCTGAGAAAGATGGGCCTACTGGTAGAAGTTGGCACTCCTGGACTTTGGTTTTGGAAAGTAACTTATGTCATATTGAAAAATTATTTAGCAATGATTATAAATGACTCAAATTTATGGAATATAAAGATCTTTTATTCTCAGTTAATATTTAGTTAAATATATATAATAGATTGTGTATATATGTCTCTATATATACATATATGTGTGTATGTATGTAGCTGTATGTGTATATGTATATATATTTAAAAGCTAATTTCCCAACATAGCTTCTATTTCAAAGATTTTCTTTTGTTTTATGAAACACTATTTTAGGATCTTAGGACATTAAACTTAAAATCTGCATAAAGTTTTTGGGAAATGAATAGTTTATATGTTTTGTATGCATATTAATACTTACTTGGCTAGGCAGACCTTCCTAGTTTTGCTAAAATACAGTGCTTTAACCAGATTTGCAAGTTTCTGATAGTGGACTTCTACCTCTTTGAACTGTTTAATCCCAAAAAGTATAAAGTAAAACCTGGTTAAACAGTTCTTTTTATTTGGTAAGGATTGTTAGGTAGGTAATTTAGATTGCCTGTTTTATTGAGTAAAATTCAACAGGAAGCTAAAGATACCAATCACATTACATTTGTGTGGCAGTATCCATGTATTTTATGGATTTCTCACAGGAAACCTTCTGAAATGTGTACTTTTAGGTTTGTGTTATAGGCAGGGAAAATGAGGCTTAAAGTAGTGGCCTCAAGTTAATATAGCCAGTTTGTGACAGAGTGAGGACTCAAACTCCAAATAGGGGTGGACATTTCTTTCATATGTTTTTACCTTTTAAGTGGCACACTTTAAACATGTGTTTTAAACTTCCTACTCAACTTTTTAAAATATTACTCATTGTAGGTTATTAGATGTCAATTTTACTTTAGTAAAGACAAAATGAAGATATGAGTAAAATGTAGCAAAAATTTGGATTAAAATAATTGAGTTAATCAACGTTTAAATTCCCTCTACATTAAGTAGGCATAATTTTGCAATATCCCTTTTTATTTTTATGTTTTGTTGGCTTTATAAAATTAGAGTACTTAGGGCTGGGGCTGGGGCTGGGGCTCAGTGGCAGAACTCTTGCCTAGCACCTGTGAGGTACTAGATTCAATCCTTAGCCCCATATAAAATAGACAAAATAAAGGCATGCTGTCCATCTACAACTACAAATTTTTTAAAAAATTAAGAGTACTATTTTTTGTTTAGTATTTGAATACATATCTCAATGTGCTGCCAATTCCATGATTACAGAGAATGTTTATAGATCTCATTAATAGATACAGTATCAATACCTTACATGTGCTTACTTACTGGATATAATAATTATGTGATAATAAATTATGCTAGGGGCTGGAGATGTGGCTCAAGCGGTAGTGCGCTCGCCTGGCATGCGTGAGGCCCGGGTTCGATCCTCAGCACCACATACAAACAACCATGTTGTGTCCGCCAAAAACTAAAAAATAAACATTAAAAATAAATAAATAAATAAATAATGCTTAATTATCATGTATATTTATCACTCCTCTCTTTGGAAATTCTACTCGTTCCTCAAAACCTGATTCCAAAGCCATATCCTCTGTGAGGTTCTTTTCTAATCTCTTCCACCACTACATTTTCATGATGCATTTTGTATTTCTCATTTAGAGCACTTACTATATTCCAATCGTGTAACCGTTGTTTGTGCACATATTTTATGTTGCCTTCCAGACTGTAAGCTTCTTGTGGGCAGAGGCACCTTATCTAATGCAATGTCTTACATTGTATATTCCTTTAATGTTAACTAAATGAATAAAACTCAAACTGGATAAAATTAAAACATGTCCTGTCCAATATGAATTCATATAAGATAAAGCTTATATGAAAGTTTATAAGCAGATATAATTTTACCCCATTAAAATACACACTCAATATTGGTCAGAATAATTTTATCTTGGGTTAGACTAAAATTTTTTTGCTCCATGATATAAAATCAAATTTAGTATTATACTTACTGCAATTTTTAACATGAACCATTTATCTAGAGCAAAAGTTACAGGGCTTTTCAATATAACCCATCATGACTAATAGACATCATTTACAAATTACACACTACTTCTTTAGACTATAAAAGCAAAAATGTATGCTATAACAAGACCATTAGTATATATTTTTGGAGATCAAGAATTGATTAGTAGTTGGTGTTAATACATTAATTTTTTTCTTGATGTCTAGAAAAATTAGCATTTAATGGCAGTATTTTAAAAATTCAAGTCAGAAGCAACTTCTTTTCACCCCAGAAAACAATTTGAAGCAAAATGAAAAACTTAGCCTCATTTATTCTGCTTCCAAAGTTTACCAACTTTGGTAATGATTTGGTCTCAGTGGAATATTCTTACTTTTCTTACCATAATTTTTATCTACTACCAGAAGTATACCAGTGATAGATAGATTTTATTAGCTGAAATAAATTCCACATTCCTGTGGAATGATCACTATACATGGGCTCCTATAATATTTAATAATATGTTTGGGGATCTTTAATTCTTACATTTAATTCACTTAATTCTGCTATGCAATTTGAGTAAGCACCAACTAGTAATGTCTTTATTTTCAAATTGTACAGAAGGCTGGGCATGATAATACTCGCCGGTAATTCCAACGAATTGGGAGTCTGAGGCAAGAGGATTGCCAGTTGAAGTTCAGCGTCAGCAATTTAGCAAGACCCTGTCTCAAAATAAAAAATAAAAAGGGCTGGAGATGTTGCTCATTGGTTAAGCACCCCTGGCGTCAATCACCATTACTGCCTCCCCCCACCCCCCACAAAAAATTCTGTTTTCTTTAAAAGGGAAATAAATCGGCACAGCTCAAAATTTAAAGTATATTTAAAAGGCAATCCTAGAATGTCTTTTTTGGTTAATTTAACTAAATGAAAGCAAATTTACAAGTTTTACTTAAACTCTAAAATGCAATATATTTTGGCCAGGTGACTTGAAGTAAATACTATGCAAAGGTGACTTACTGGGTACTGAAATACCAGTCAAAAACAGACAGCTTTCTTTTTTTACCCTGTTCATTTCGTCTGGACAGCTGCTTATGTTTAACCTTCATTTACTGCTTCAAGAGTCATATTTACACTTCTTCAGCAACACTTTATCCATATGTTCCTTGGCCTTATACATTATATAAGCTCTTTTAGGGCATTTTCCTAATCTTCTCATTAAGAAAATGTCACACTCACCCCAAATAACCCTATAGAAGATGTCAGATGATATCACCACTAAAATAACCCTGTAGAAAATGTCATCTGATATCACTTATGGGCTTCCTTTCATTTTTACCAGTAATGGTCTTTGCCAAGTTGTTTTTCCAATTTAAAAGCTAGGATGTTTCCTTTCTTTAATTAATAGAAAAGAATTTCTTCTAAAAATACTTCACATTTTACTTGATATCAGACCAAGAATTTAGCTTCCTGAAGAGAATAAAAATGTAAAGAATTTTTCTTTCTGATAATAAATGATCTTATCTAAAACAAATGATCATTAATATGGTTAATAAATTCATATGGGAATGTTATGCTCTAAGACTAGGTAGAAAATATCATGATGTTGGTACGTGGCTTACACATCTACCATCCCAGCTACTTGGGAGGCTGAGGCAGATGTATCCAATAACCTATTCAGGGACACCTAGGCTGGTTCCATAACTTGCCTTTTGTACATTGTGCTTCTATAAATATTGGTATGCATGTATTGCCATACTATGCTGATTTTACTTCTTTTTTTATTTTTAGGATTTTTTTATTGGTTATTCAAAACATTACAAGGATTGCAGAATCACATCAGTTACACATCCACATTTTTACATAATGCCATAATAGTAACTGTTGTATTCTGCTAACTTTCCTATCCTCTACTATCCCCTCTCCCCTCCCCTCCCATCTTCTCTCTCTACCCCATCTACTGTAATTTATTTCTTTCCTTATTTTTTCCCATTCCCCTCACAACCTCTTATATGTAATTTTGTATAACAATGAGGGTCTCCTTCCATTTCCATGCAATTTCCCTTTTCTCTCCCTTTCCCTCCCACCTCATGACTCTGTTTAATGTTAATCTTTTCCTCCTGCTCTTCCTCCCTGCTCTGTTCTTAGTTGCTCTCATTATATCAAAGAAGACATTTGGCATTTGTTTTTTAGGGATTGGCTAGCTTCACTTACCATAATCTGCTCTAATGCCATCCATTTCCCTGCAAATTCCATGATTTTGTCATTTCTTAGTGCTGCGTAGTACTCCATTGTGTATAAATGCCACATTTTTTAATCCATTCATCTATTGAGGGGCATCGGGGTTGGTTCCACAGTCTAGCTATTGTGAATTGTGCTGCTGTGAACATCAATGTGGCAGTATCCCTGTAGTACGCTCTTTTAAGGTCTTCAGGGAATAGTCCGAGAAGGGCAATAGCTGGGTCAAATGGTGGTTCCATTCCCAGCTTTCCCAGGAATCTTCATACTGCTTTCCATATTGGCTGAACCAATTTGCAGTCCTACCAGCAATGTACAAGAGTACCCTTTTCCCCACATCCTCACCAGCACTTGTTGTTGTTTGACTTCATAATGGCTGCCAATCTTACTGGAGTGAGATGGTATCTTAGGGTGGTTTTGATTTGCATTTCTCTAACTGCTAGAGATGGTGAGCATTTTTTCATGTACTTGTTGATTGATTGTATGTCCTCCTCTGAGAAGTGTCTGTTCAGGTCTTTGGCCCATTTGTTGATTGGGTTATTTGTTTTCTTATTGTTTAATTTTTTGAGTTCTTTGTATACTCTGGATATTAGGGCTCTATCTGAAGTGTGAGGAGTAAAAATTTGTTCCCATGATGTAGGCTCCCTGTTTACCTCTCTTATTGTTTCTCTTGCTGAGAAAAAACTTTTTAGTTTAAGTAAGTCCCATTTGTTGATTCTTGTTATTAACTCTTGTGCTATGGGTGTCCTATTAAGGAATTTGGAGCCCGACCCCACAATATGGAGATCGGAGCCAACTTTTTCTTCTATCAGACGCATAGTCTCTGATTTGATATCAAGGTCCTTGATCCATTTTGAGTTGACTTTTGTGCATGGCGAGAGGAGGGGATTCAGTTTCATTTTGTTGCATATGGATTTCCAGTTTTCCCAGCACCATTTGTTGAAGATGCTATCCTTCCTCCATTGCATGCTTTTAGCCACTTTATGGAATATAAGATAGTTGTAATTTTGTGGATTGGTTTCTGTGTCCTCTGTTCTATACCATTGGTCTACCCGCCTGTTTTGGTACCAGTACCATGCTGTTTTTGTTACTATTGCTTTGTAGTACAGTTTGAAATCTGGTATTGCTACACCTCCTGATTCACACTTCCTGCTTAGAATTGCTTTTGCTATTCTGGGTCTTTTATTTTTCCATATGAATTTCATGATTGCTTTATCTATTTCTACAAGAAATGCTGTTAGGATTTTGATTGGCATTGCATTGAACCTATAGAGAACTTTTGGTAATATCGCCATTTTGATGATGTTAGTTCTGCCTATCCATGAACAGGGTATATTTTTCCATCTTCTAAGATCTTCTTCTATTTCTCTCTTTAGGGTTCTGTAGTTTTCATTGTATAAATCTTCCACCTCTTTTGTTAGGTTGATTCCAAGTATTTTATTTTTTTTGAGGATATTGTGAATGGGGTGGTTTTCCTCATTTCCAGTCCAGAAGATTTGTCACTGATATACAGGAATGCCTTAGATTTATGTGTGTTGATTTTATATCCTGCCACTTTGCTGAATTCATTTATTAGCTCTAGTAGTTTCTTTGTAGACCCTTTTGTGTCTTCTAGGTATAGGATCATATCATCCGCAAATAGTGATAATTTAAGTTCTTCTTTTCCTATCTTAATGCCTTTAATTTCTTTTGTCTGTCTAATTGCTCTGGCCAGTATTTCGAGAACTATATTGAACAGAAGCGGTGAGAGAGGGCATCCCTGTCTTGTTCCAGATTTTAGAGGGAATGCCTTCAGTTTTTTTCCATTTAGAATGATGCTAGCCTGAGGCTTTGCATATATAGCTTTTACAATTTTGAGGTAAATTCCTGTTATCCCCAGTTTTTCTAACGTTTTGAACATAAAGGGATGCTGTACTTTGTCGAATGCTTTTTCTGTGTCTATCGAGGTGATCATATGGTTCTTATCTTTAAGTCTATTGATGTGGTGAATAATGTTTATTGATTTCCATATATTGAACCAGACTTGCATCCCAGGGATGAAGCCTACTTGATCATGGTGCACGATCTTTTTGATATGTTTTTGTATACGATTTGCCAGAATTTTATTGAGGATTTTTGCATCTAAATTCATTAGGGATATTGGTCTGTAGGTTTCTTTCTTTGAGGTGTCCTTATCTAGTTTGGGAATCAGGGTGATATTGGCCTCATAGAATGAATTTGGAAGTTCTCCCTCTTTTTCTATCTCCTGAACTAGATTATGGAGTATTGGTATTAGTTCTTCTTTAAAGTTCTTGTAAAACTCTGCTGTATATCCATCCGGTCCTGGGCTTTTCTTGGTTGGTAGTCTTTTGATGGCTTCTTCTATTTCCTCACTTGATATTGGTCTGTTTAGGTTGTTTATATCTTCCTGACTCAATCTGGGTAGTTCATATGTCTCAAGGAATTTATCGATGCCATCACTATCTTCTATTTTGTTAGAGTATAGGGTTTCAAAATAATTTCTAATTATCTTCTGTATTTCTGAATTGTCTGTTGTGATATTGCCTTTTTCATCCCGTAAGCTAGTAATTTGGGTTCTTTCTCTTCTTCTCTTTGTTAGTGTGGCTAGTGGTCTATCAATCTTATTTATTTTTTCAAAGAACCAACTTTTAGTTTTGTCAATTTTTTTGATTGTTTCTTTTGTTTCAATTTCATTGATTTCAGCTCTAATTTTAATTATTTCTTGCCTTCTACTGTATTTGCTGCTGATTTGTTCTTTTTTTTTTTCTAAGGCTTCGAGGTGTAGTATGAGGTCATTTATTTGTTGGCTTTTCCTTCTTTTAAGGAATGAACTCCATGAAATGAATTTTCCTCTTAGTACTGCTTTCATAGTGTCCCAAAGATTTCAATATGTTGTGTCTGAGTTTTCAATTACCTCTAAGAATTTTTTAATTTCCTCTTTGATGTCTTCTGTAACCCTTTGTTCATTCAGTAGCATATTGTTTAATCTCCACGTGATGTCGGATTTTTCCTTTCTCATTTTATTATTGATTTCCAATTTCATTCCATTATGATCAGATAAAATGCATAGTAGTATCTCAACTCCTTTGTAATTGCTAAGATTTGCCCTGTGACATAATATATGGTCTATTTTTGAGAAGGATCCATGTGCTGTTGAGAAGAAAGTGTATCCGCTTGATGTTGGGTGGTATATTCTGTATATATCGATTAAGTCTAAATTATTAATTGTATTATTGAGCTCTGTGGTTTCTTTATTCAACTTTTGTTTGGAAGATCTGTCCAGTGGTGAGAGAGGTGTGTTAAAATCTCCCATGATTATTGTATTGTGGTCTATTAGACTCTTGAACTTGAGAAGAGTTTGTTTGATGAACTTAGCTGCACCACTGTTTGGGGCATATATATTAATGATCTTCAAGTCTTGTCAGTGTATGGTTCCCTTGAGCAGTATGTAGTGTCCTTGTTTATCCCTTTTGATTAACTTTGGCTTGAAGTCTATTTTATTTGATACAAATATGGACACCCCTGCTTGCTTCCGGAGTCCATATGAGTGATATGATTTTTCCCAACCTTTCACCTTCAGTCTGTGTATGTCTTTTCCTATCAGATGAGTCTCCTGTAGGCAGCATATTGTTGGATCTTTTTTTTAATCCATTCTACTAGCCTATGTCTTTTGATTGGTGCATTTAAGCCATTAACATTTAGGGTTACTATTGAGATATGGTTTGTATTTCCAGCCATATTTGGTTATGTATGTTACTTAACATGATTTGTTTTTCCTCTGTGCTTAGTTTTTCCTTTACTGTACTACCTCTGGCTGTTGGTTTTCATTGTTATTTTCCATTTCCACTTCCTGTAGTGTTTTGCCAAGGATGTTTTGAAGAGCTGGTCTTCTAACTGAAAATTCTTTTTTAACTTTTGTTTATCATGGAAGATTTTTATTTCATCTTCAATCCTGAAGCTTAATTTCGCTGGATACATGATTCTTGGTTTGAACCCTTTTTCTTTCAGCATTTGAAATATGTTGTTCCAGGATCTTCTAGCTTTCAGAGTCTGTGTTGAAAGATCAGCAGTTATCCTGATTGGTTTACCCCTAAATGTAATCTGCTTCCTCTGTCTTGTGGCTTTTAAGATTCTCTCCTTATTCTGTATGTTGGGCATCTTCATTATTATGTGTCTTGGTGTGGATCTCTTATGATTTTGTACATTCGGTGTCCTGTAGGCTTCTAGTATTTGGATTTCTTTTTCATTCTTTAAGTCTGGGAAGTTTTCTAGTATTATTTCATTGAATAGATTGCTCATTCCCTTAGTTTGGACCTCTGTACCCTCTTGTATCCCAATAACTCTTAGGTTTGGTTTCTTGATGTTATCCCATAATTCTTGGATGTTCTGCTCATGATTTCTTAACATTCTCGCTGAGCTGTCTATGTTCTTTTCAAGTTGAAAAACTTTGTCTTCGTTGTCTGAAGTTCTATCTTCTAAGTGTTTTACTCTGCTGGTAATACTCTCATTTGAGTTTTTAATTTGGTTTATTGTTTCCTGCATTTCCAGGATTTCTGTTTGTTTGTTTTTTATATCCTCTATCTCCCTATAGAGTTGACCTTTTGCTTCTTGGATTTGTTTATGTAATTCATTGTCAAAGTGATTTTTCATTGTCTGAATTTGCTGTATAATGTCTTCCTTGAGACTCCAGATCATCTGAAGCATGTATATCCTGAACTCTTTGTCTGACATTCCATCAGCTGCAGATATTACCTCTTCTAATGTTGAATTGACCTGTATTGTTTGTAGTCCTTTCTTTCGTTGTCTTTTCATACTGCTCATGATTCTTTCTAGCTTTGTGAAACTGTTGTGCTAATGTTTTTCCCCTTATATATTAGTATTGTTCTTGTATAGCTCCAAAATCCCTCTTTTGCGGAGAAAGACAATGTTAACAGTTCCCAATATCAACAGTACATTATCTAAGCACAAGTTTTCATTATTAATACATTTATAGTTGGATTCTAAGACTATAGATATTGGTTTTAATTATTACTTAAGAATATATTCATTAGTTTCATAAAAGGCATACCATATCTGGTGGCATATAGAAAACTTAATTTCAGATGAAGGATGTTATACTTAGAGGGAAAGGAGTGAGGGAATGAGGTTAAACTAACTTAGCACCTTTGGAGAACTCTAACCACTAGACTAGTAATTTATGGAAGAATGTATAGACTCAACCTCCTATCTATTTAGATAGTTACCCTATGTATAGATAGCAAAAGTTAGGAGATTGAAAGTGGGATCGAGAGACTACGAATGAAAAAAGAAAAGAAAAATAAATAATAAGCAAGAAAAGAGAAATAAGAGAAGGAAAAGGAAAGTAAGATAGAAATCAAGAAAAAAATGGGGGGAAGGTGGGGTATATGCAATTCCTCTATATTATATTACTTTGGTAATTTGGTTGTTCATGCACAGTTCTTGGTTTCACATACGCTGACGTTGTGGAAGAGAGAGAAGAAAAGAGAGAAAGAGAGGAAAAAAAAAAGTCTCTCAGAACACTGTTTTCCTTGCTTCCAGTAGGTGGCGTTGTCTATTCCTAGCTTGAGCCTCTGTATTCAGGGTAGTGGGTATAGCCAGTGTGAAAGGAAATGAGCTTCCACCTTTATCTTCCCTAATCTAGTCTCTGAGGTAGAAACCAGGTGTCTGTACATTTGTTGTTTTGCGTTGATAGCTACAACCCCCAAAAGCTTGTGGGAAATATTTTGAGTTATGGCAGCTAAGGGTGGGGGAGTTGGACACCGGGTACCTGGATCAGCAGAACCGTGCTGGTAGCCACACCCCTTTTGATGGGTTTTAAGGGTTGATGGGCTTCCTCCGGACTAGCACTTTGGGCGGGGCGGACTTCCTCCTCTGGTCTGGCTGGGCGCCTGGCGTCTTTCCTCCTCCCGATTTTACTTCTTTTGATATATACCAAGGAATGGGAATTTTCAGTCCCATCACAACATGTTAAGTCTACTTTTTCTCCCACATCCTTGTTCTAACTGGAGTGCATTTCCTTAATTGTTAAGGATGTTCAACTTTTTTTTTCAGATATTTGATGATCATTTGCATTTCTTCTTTTGAGAAATGTCTGTTCAGTTCATTTGCCTATTTATTTATTTATTTACTGTGTGTGTGTGTGTGTGTGTGTGTGTGTGTGTGTGTGTGTGTGGTGGTGGGGATTGAACCCATGGCCTTGTGCATGCAAGTCAGGCGCTCTACCAACTAAGTTAAATCCCTAGCCCTTGTTTTTAGTTTTTGAGTTCTTTATACATTCTGGACATTAATCTCCTATAGGAAGAGTTTCAGGCAGAAGATTTTCCCCTATTCTGTAGGCTCTCTCTTAATGTTCATAACTATTTTCTTTGCTGTGCAGAGGATTGTTAATTTGAAGCCATCCCACTTACTGATTCTTGGTTTTATTTCTTGGACTTTAGGAAGCTTATGAAAGAAGTCAGTACCTGCACCAATATATTGGAGTGTTGACCCTATGTTTCTTTTAGAAGTTGTAGTGTTTCTTCTAATTTTTAGGTCTTTGATCCACCTTAAGTTGATTTTTGTGCACAGTGAGGGATAGGAATCTAGTTTCATTTCTCTACATATGGATATCCAATTTTCCCAGCACCATTTGTTGAAAAGGATATTTTTTCTCTAGTGTATGTTTTTGGTACCTTTGGCAAGGACCACATAGATAGTTGTATTTATGTGGCTTTGTCTCTGTGTCTTAATGTCTGTTTGGATTCCAATACCAAGCAGTTTTATAACTGGAGCTTTGAAGTATAATCTGACATAAGATATTGTGATGACTGCAGCATCAGTCTTATTGCACAGAATTGCTTGGCTATTCTGGTTATGCCATTTGTTGGTAAATAGATGGAACTAGAGAACATCATGCTGAGTAAAATAAGTCAAGACTCGGGAAGTTAAGAGCTGAATCTTTCTTTTACATGTAGAAGCTAGAGAGAAATGAGGTATTTAAAAAGCAGGGAGGAATCTTATGAAAATAGAAAACAGTGGAGTAGAAGAAGGGGAATGACGGGAAAGATGAGGAATGAAAAAGAGGAAGATTAGTAGAATTAAATTAACCAAATTACATCCAGTGCATGTATGAACATATCACAATGAATTCCACTTTTATATATAACTATAATGCATCAATTAAAAAATAAGTAAATACAAGCAAAACCCAAACCAAACCAAGCCAAAAAACAACACCACAAAAACAAAACAAAAACATAAGAAAGAACAGAATGGACTTTACCTCTTTTGTGATAATTTGCTTATTACTGGTTTTCTGTTTCAGAAATTTAAGGGATTGACAAGGCTTAGAAAATGATTTTATGGACAAAGCAACGTGTTATTTTTGACTTCTTGATTCCTGAAGGTACTTGAATATACTTACTGGGGAAAAGCATTGTCAGTAAGTTTTCAAATTGCTTTGTCTAGACTTGGTTACTGGTAGGTAGTGGTTAATTAGTGAAGTTGGAGTTAGCACTTTTGCATTGAAAACTAATTAGAATGTACTAATGCTCTAATTCCCTTTCAACCATTCAGTATCAAAACAGGATCAAGGTTTTCATCTGTAAAACAGGCATAAACCTATTTAGCACCTTTGAGGAATATTTAAAATTTTAAGAGACAACAGATAAATTCTATTATAAAAACTTAAATGTATTACAACTGTATATATTATTAGATCACTTATATCTTTAAAGTTACTTAGTGATTTACAAATGTATGATCTGAATGGATCTCATTCTTCTCTGATTTGTTTGTGGCTCAAGAAGTGCTAAATTTTACCAGAATTCATTACTCCTTTCAATGTAGGTCTAATTGACAACAAGAAAAAAAGTCCATCAAAAACAATTTCCTCTTTGCACAAAATGAGATTGTTTCATCTAGGGCTGTTTTACCCAGTGGCATAGCCCTATGGTCTTATGTTCTGACATTTTTGTGTCTGAAAAGTCATTTTCAGTTAGTTTACACTTCCGGAAACAGTGTAAATGAAACATTGCCTGAAAAACCATATATCCAGTGCAAGGGTTAAAGGAGTTTTCAGTATAACTTCTTATGACTAATAGCATTCTCTTACCAAATTACACACCACCTCCTGTCCAGACTACAACTCATTATGCCAACTTTGATAGCTGTGAGATATTGACAGCTCCATGTTAAACTAAATTACAGTTTTCACATTTCAACTTACAACTCCTACTTTGGACACCCTTATTGCCTAAATTACTAATTTTGGCACTTAACCACAGACATGTATTTTTAACATTTGTTTTATACTTTGATCCTATTGAGACTGTAATGCTCTTGAGGTCAGGTTCTATGTATCATTTTTTTTATTGCCTTATAACTCCTGAGTATAGTTTTGGCACATGCTATACACTTAGTGAAGGATTCTTCAAATAAACATCACATATTTTTGTCAAGTGTTTAGCGAGTCACTTTTCTAGAAATTTGAAGAATTGAAATACATGGTTTCTGCCCCCTGTGATATATGCAGTCTAGTCAGAAGACAATTATACCAAAGTCCACATCATTTACTAGATTCATAATCCCTTAGTGTAATTCTGAGATCCAATAATTGCCTGAAAACATCATCATCATCATTATTATTATTTAGGTAATGTATTTGGCAGTAAAATCTAACCCGAGATTAACTAGTATGACAGAAAACTTGACTTGAGCTGGTATGAAGCTATTTATATTTTTTATTATTCCACTTAAAAAAGAATGTTCATATGTTTCACTGAAAAATGTTTCTTTTGATTATGTTTTTCTGTTTTACATAGTATATGTGTTATATTATCTTTTTTAAAAAACATTTATTTTTAGTTGTAGGTAGACACAATACCTTTATTTCATTTTTTATGTGGTGCTGAGGATTAAATCCTATGCCTCAAGCATGCCAAGAGAGGGCTCTACCACTGAGCCACAATCTCAGCCCCCTATAAAAGCCAAAAAAAAATCTGAATTCCAAAATACATCTGATATCAAGGATTAGCATAACATATCAGAAGTTAAACGATAACAATTTAACTAGCAACCAATATAGCAATAGTAGAAATATCTAAAATATGTACTTTGAAAATTGCCAAATTTGGGGTCATGATATCTCTGTTGGATGTCCCTGAATGTACCCAGTCTTAGATCCTAAGACCAGAGGTAGATGAGGTGGGAGTATTTTCCTGACTGAACAGGCACAAGAAGAGCCAGAGTGTCAGTACAAAACAAGTCCTTTAGAGAGCAGTAGGTGTCAAAATCAGGGAAACCAAGTTGAGACATCAAGAGGTTAGAGATGACTCAAAAAGGAACCAGAGAGAAACTGAATAAGAAAAAGGAATTAATGATAAGGTCCTGGATGGTTGCCCCAAACAAACTTGCCTTGGTGGGTACGGTCAATGGCTCTGATTTAAAGTCTAAAGTTGGAATGGACTGGTATGGACAGTTGGTACTAGAACCTTAGATCTGGAAGGGACCTTTAAAAGATCACTTACTGCTTATCCCCCTCCCTGTTTTACAAATGAGTAACTTGAAATTCAATAATCATTTTTCCAACCTGTAATTAGTGATAGAAACATCACAAATTAAGGTTCCATGTTGCCTCTTGTTGCCTATCTGTTGTTCTTTCTACTACTGCAAGAAAATAATATTTTAGCTTGCCATGGTCAGGAATGACTTTTCAGAGAATATGAGATTTGAATTGAATGACTGTAGTAATTTGCAAAAATGTAGTGCCCCATCAATGTTTGAATACATTTGTTCTGTATATTTCCTCATTTTTAAAGTAGCTTGATGCCAAGGACAGTCTTGTTATAATCCCCAGATCACCCAGGCAGTATTTTGCACATAGTCTGACTGTACAAATTACTAAATCTCTCTCAGATCTTATTTCTGTTTTTAAAGAGGGTAGGGTCAGGTGACCTTTAAACTTTATTATTCTGTGGCTTAGATTCATTTCTCTATTTTCCAGGACAAAATAATTGTCATGAACACTCACTGATTTTAATTATTTAACTATTAGAAAAGTATGGGGTCATATGAATTTAAATTTTCCATAGAATGTATCTCTTTCGGTAGAGATATATGACTCTATATCAAATATAGATACATATATTTTCATAAGATGAAAATACAAAATAAATTAATAGCAATAGTACATTCAACATTAATAATTTAACACTTACTGTTTGAATGCAAAACATTGAATGTGTCCTCTGCCTTTAGGTTGTTTAGGAGTTAGTACAAGTTTAAATAGTTAAAAAAGTAAGTAAACACAATAACCTGTGGAGCTCAGATATGTTTAGCTGGATTGTATCAGCTTCTAAAATGTGTATGATTGGATGGATTTTCAGTCTTTTGTCGGGATGTTTAAATTACTTAGTATTTCATGATCTAAATTTTTTAAGATTCTTTTTAGATGGACACAATATCTTTATTTATTTATCTATCTATCTATCTATCTATCTATCTATCTATTTATTTATTCATTTAATGTTGTGCTGAGGATCAAACCCAGTACATCATGTGTGCGAGGAAAGTACTGTACTCCTGAGCTATAACCAACCTCAGCTTCTCATAATCTAAATATTTTGATACCATGCATTCCTTGATTCATATGTAAGTAGCTTACCATTATTTTTTTATTTTTTTATTTAGTTGTAGATGGACACAATACCTTTGTTTTCTTTATTTTATGTGATGCTGAGGATCAAACCCAGTGCTTCACATGTGCTAGGCAAGCACTCTACCACTGAGCCACAACCCTAGCCCTGATAGCTTACCATTATTGAAGAAAACTTTTAACCTTAAAATTGATTCAGAGTATAATGTTTCTGATTAACATTCACTAGGGATAATATAACTATACCCTAATCCCCATCTTCTGAGTCCCAACCATGTCAGAACAAAATCATATTAATCTTACTTTATGTTGTCTTAACTAATGCTAAAAATATTTGGTTGCAACTACATAGCCTTTTGATTGACTGGTGAACATTTTAATATAGAAGATCTAAATGAAGATAACATTTTTGGAAAGAAAGACATTGCTGGTGCTTGACTACTTGTTCTGTAAGATATTTATTTAGTCTTGTCAGTTAACTTAAATTAGAATGTTTGAAGTTGCCAGTCTGTGACAGTTTTGTAAAATGTTTGGTTAAAAAAAATGTTTTGTGAAAATTTCTTGTAGGTACTTTCCTAAACAAGGAGACTTTTTCAGACTTTTGACTGTAACCCATAATCTGAAATAAATTGTACATTATGACCCAATACACATATACAGGTAACTGAGACAAAACTTTCATGAAACAATATTGACCTTACTATGTGTGATGCACATGGGTTTTAAAATTCTGTTTTAATTTATTTTAGTCTTTTAAGATCATTGGTCAGAAACCACTAAACTGATTCATAACTCTCAAAAGGGTCATAACCTGAAGTTTGAAAAGCTTGAGCTAAACTCTGTTTTGAGGGCTTTGCTATGTGTTATTTACCTTCTATTCCCCAGTTCCTAGATCTGTGCTCGGCTCCCATATGGTATTCAAATATTTGTTGAATGTTTTAATTGTCCTTAAGCTAGCTTCAGAAATGTTTTATAAGTGAGGTTTATCTATAAAGGCTGCATGAAACTACTGAAAGAGACTGGAAGAAAATTAGTAGTAATTAGAAGGTGAAACATATGAGAAATAATAGTCACCACACACTAAATCATAGTAACAGTGTGTTTCCCCATGAGTTACAGAATTGAATGCTGACATATCTTTTCTTGGAGGCTACTGTCTTTTTTTTTAGTTAGATTTTTTAAATTTTTTATTTTTAGGTGGACACAATATCTTTATTTTATTTTTATGTGGTGCTAAGGATCAAACCCAGTGCCCCACGCATGCCAGGCAAGCGTGTTACCACTTGAGCCACATCTCCAGCCCCAGAGGCTACTGTCTTAAAGTCAGAAGGAATATACTGACTTTACAGAATGAATTTATTCTTTTAATATTTTTATCTTGCAACCCTCACAACACAACTATATAGTGACTTTTGCCTAACTGCTTTTAAATGTCCATAGTGTGTGAAGATTTCCTTTGATTAGTCATTATATTTTCTAAAAAATAGTATCTACATCTTGTATACTTTGATTTATTCTTTAAACAATATTCTGAGCCAAATACTATCTGTGTATAAGTTATATTTTCTTTTTTGTTTTTAAATAACATGTTTTTTCTCATATTGTTTGCTTCATTTATAGCTTAAGTATGGTAATTAATAATCTAAACTTTCCATTCAAACCTCTTAATAGCTTTTTGTGGAGATATTGATGAATATTTTGACATCTTATAAAAATCTATTAGAATGGGAATTTCTGGAAAGATTGTCAGGCATTCTTCTCTAGTTATTTAGCTGTTAACCTTATTTATTTATTTATTTTGATAACAGTTATTTGTATAATAAGATTTCTCTTTAGCCAGAAAAATGAGGTTAATTCAATAAAATTTGTGGGGATTTGATTCTTTCAAATAAAAAATGCATAATTTATTATCATGAGAGTTGAGCAGAGTTAAATATTTAAAATAATTCTCACAGCTATTACTTTGCACTCAATGACATATACTATTTTACATTTTTTTTTTTAGAGAGAGATGAGAGAGAGAGAGAGAGAGAGAATTTTTAAATATTTATTTATTTTAATTCTCGGCGGACACAACATCTTTGTTGGTATGTGGTGCTGAGGATCGAACCTGGGCCGCACGCATGCCAGGCGAGCGCGCTACCGCTTGAGCCACATCCCCAGCCCACTATTTTACATTTCTAATATTTGTTTTCTTCTCATATACTAAGTTCTTCAATGGAATCTTTTCTTCCTTTACATTTCCAATTTTTCCTTTCTTATTTTTGCTTTTTTAAAATTTTTATATCACACACATAATTTTTAAAAAATGTTTTAAAAGTTTTCAATAGACTTTTATATTATTTATTTATTTATATGCAGTGCTGAGAATTGAACCCATTGCCTCACACATGCTAGGCAAGTGCTCTGCAACTGAGCCACAGCCCCCACACACATGATTCTTACGCTTCATAAAATATAGAAACTCATTGAATCTTTGCTAATTAAATTTTTAAGCTATTTCCTAGGATCACTGTCATCTAGTAGATAAGGAATTGGAGTTGGAAGATATAAAACTAAGTCTATAACTGTCCTCCTCTTTTTTTTTTACTGTCAGTGATTTTAATTTCTCCTTCCATTTTTAATCTCTAATTTACATTGGGCTAACATTTTCTTTTGTTTTTGTCTAGTTTATGGCATAATGTGAAAATATAATTGGAAGAATTATATTTTCTGAAAATTTAAAAGAACTCTACATATTGAAATGTCTAGTGAGGCTCTTCATGTAAGGTTGTGGTGATTAAATGAGATGATATATATATGTACAAAATGCCCAGTGTAGTGCTTGACAGATTGAGTATGTAGCAATGGTGACTAGTATTATTTAATTTGCATATGTGTTTATAAATTTCATTCATTTTATATTTCACATTTTAAAGTTTAATATAGTTTTATAAGAATAATTATTTTGTAAATCTATTTTTCATACTTCTTAGTTTCTGTGGTTCTCTCTCTCTTCTTCCTTTTTTTTTTTTTTTTACAGTCTGGGGATTAAACCCAGGGTTTTCCACTGTGGTTCTTTTAAATAGAAATGTCTTCTCCCAAAATCTGGTCTACTATTTTATTTCTTATACCTATTTTCTATTTTATAAGTTTTTGCATATAAAATTGTTAAGATTTATAACTGAAAAGTTGAAAATATATAAAAATTTCAGAGTAATATAATTTAACAGTTATTATTATGTTATTGAATATTTTGAATTCCATATTTTTAGTTATGACAATTTGGGTCATTCAGCATTTAATCATGTAACAAAAGGGTATTTAGTTTTTTGAATACTATCAGTTGCTTTGAATTGTACAATTTTGACTAAATTCTCCTATTTCAGATAAATAAAATTTACATTGCCTTTTTTATAAGTAACAAATACTGCATACACAGGGGAAATTTTACCCTGTTGAAGACAAAAAAAATACAACAATAGTGTAACAGTTTGTAACCCATAAAAGAAATTATGTTTGTGCTTATTTATAATATTAACAGGGTTTCCTTCAATTTTTTTCCTCAAACTATTATTTGTTTTGTTGTTTTTCCCACCAAATCACCATTATAGTGATTGGAGTCTTCTTACTTTAAACATTAACAATAATGCATAGTTTTGTAATTCAGAATTATATAAATGGAAGTTAGTATTCAAATAGTTTAATTATTCCTCAAGAGGAGAAATTGTGGGCTGGGGTTGTAGTGCAGTGGTAAAGAGCACTTGCCTAGCAAGTGGGTGAGGCACTGGGTTCAATTCTTAGCACTGCATATAAATAAATAACATAAAGCTCCATTGCCAACTAAAAAAAATACTAAAAAAAAAAAAGAGGAGAAATTGTGTTAATATGTGTATATGATTTAACTAACATTCTTTTTTCCCCTTTTTAGGCACTTTTATCAAAATGTTAGCAGAGGAATAGAAAAATATTTGCAGTTTTTATTTCACTTAGTGAATGAATCAGGAACTGTTTGTGCACAATAATCCAACGTCAGCTCAGCTTTTTTGGCTGTGTTTTCATATGGGCAAGAAATTTTGCTTCCAATTCTTGCACATTATTTTTTTTATTGGTTGTTGGATTTCCTAGTCAGCACCACTTTAGCTTAATTCTTTTTGGTCATTAATCTGTTCGTTTGGGAGGGCTTAAGTAATTAAAGAGAGTTTTGGAAAGGTGTGTGTGTGAGAGAGAGAAAGTGGGGGCAAGGGAGATACTTTGTTGGAACATCTACAAAAGTCATAAAAATGCTTGTCCTAACCCTCCATATGCAGATGGTGTCAGAAAATATACAATCCTATTTTAAGATATTCTATTGATTTTTAAGTCAAATAAAATTCCTTATTCTCTATAGTACCTGACTTGTAGGAGGTTTTATGGAATCCATTTACAGAAAGAAAAAAAAAAGTTTTCTGGTAGATTGAAGCTTGCAGGCTACAATTCTTGGAGGCCTAGAAATCTGGGGCTTAATTTGGAGTTAACTTGTGTTTTCACCTACATATTTGCTGACTTCTTTAAAATGTGCTAATTTTTCATCTGCTTTTTAAATTTCCTTTGGTATAATTACATCATCTTTTTAGCTAGGAGAATTTCTGTTTACTCCTGAAGTCTATCACTAATGAAGATCTTTACTGAGTGTGTTTGTTTCCTTGATACAGGTTAGCACTTGGTTTTTAGTTTGCTCTGATTCATTATCAGAATTTTACTGACTGTACTACATTAGTCCTTTATTTTTTGTGTGACAATGTCCTAAAAGTTCCCATTCATCTAGGTACTGCTAAAAACTATAAGACTCACCAAACCAAACCAACCTCTTCCTGGTTCCTGAGAATCTGTTTTTTTCCCCATGACTTTATTTCATCTATTTTATTATTATTTTTTTGTATGTTTGTGATGCTGAGGATTGAAACCAGTGCCCCACATATGCTAAGTAAATGCTCTACCACTGAGCCACAACTCCAGCCCTTGGTTCCTGAAAATCTTGACTCTTCACATTTAGTTTCCCTTTTATTTCATTCCTCCACTATTACTATATTCAAAAATTACTTGGAAAAACAATTATTTGAAGTCTGATAGTTTTTTCCTCTAGAGATTTTTGCCTATTAATTCCTGTGTTCAAAAAACCTTTGGTATAGAGAGGTAAAGTTCCAAAAGGAAATGAAAACTTGAAATATCCAATGAATCAAAACTGTTTTGGCAGCCAAGCAATAGGTTAAAAAATAAAATTCACTTTGGGACTACAGTAATTTCTTTGGCATTCTCTTAAATTGACTACCAAGAAATCTTCTTCCATTTTTTTGATTATATGTTAACCTAATTTAACCCTGCTTTTCTCTACAAAGTTTTGTTTCTCCTGTAAAAAGAAGTCACATACCATATGTTACCATGTATATGAATAATTGAATCTGATTCTCCCTTTCAGCATAAATTAATGTTGGCCTCTTGAATGTGGAAGAAAGGAATTCCAAGTCCATTGTTGAAGAGGCTTGGGCTGGCTAGATGAAGCATCCAGGAAGGGCATAGGGCTACAAGAAGAATGATGGGTTATAGTTTGTTGTTATACTTCTTTGCTCTTTGAATTCCTTCAAAAAGCTCATTTTTCTAAGAACAATGGACTTTACTCTATTTTATTCTGGATCTCCTTTCTCTCCATTTTTTTTCCACTGGATCCATTTCTGCTGTAATTTTCCTTTGAGGTTGGCATTCTCAGGTTTTTATCCTTCATTCTCTTCTTACCCTGCATTCTCTCAATTTCCCATCATTTCCATTCTTGCTATGTAGATCTTTTCTATTTTCATGTCTTTAAACATCGCCTTGAAGTATATCTGGGCCCAACCTTTGCTCTAAATCAAGGGGTACATATCAAGTTGCCAGTGGAGGTATCCAGCAGCACCACATAATTTGTATCAATACTAAACCTAAACCAACTTCCTCCCAAACCTATATTTCCTCCTATATTCCTCATTTCAATATGTGGCACTTGGTTAACAAGCTGGAAATGTTGGAATCACCTCAGTTCTTCTTTTTGGATTCCACTAGGTAATGATGGAATCCAAAAATGGAAAAAGGTCATGTTTTTCCTAACATTTCTCAAACCTGCCCCTTCCACATCAATAGAAGTATGGTTTCCAGAGTTCAACAAAGTAATCCATCTAAAACACAAACAGGAATATGAACAAATGACAACATGAACAGATCATGCCCAATTTAAAAAGATTTAGTAATTCCCTCATCATCTACAGGATAAAAACTAGAAGAATCCATGATCTAGACCCTGACTACCTTTCCAACACTTATTTTTTCTGAACAGTAATTTTGGCAATATGGGCTACTTGTAATTCCCAGAATTTACTGTGCTGTTTTCTCACTTACACATGCCTTCACTCATGTTCTTCCTTGCCTACAATTTATTCTTTTACTGCCTCTTTCTTGCTTGGCTAACTACTGTTCATCTTTCAAGACTCTACGTGGATAACCTTACTTCTAGGGAATCTTTCTGTGATTTTGTCTCCTTTGATTTTCCATCGCAGGCTTTGCGTAACTATCATAGCACTTCTTTGTTATCTATGGCAAATGTTCAGTAGAAAAAAAGCTCTTTGAGGGCAGGAGCCAAATTATATTTGGCTTTGTGACAAAAAGTATTGTAAAAATATCTGTTGAACTGAACTTTTCTCAGCTTTGTATTAAAAAAAAAGTCCTTTGTGCTATGAAGAATATGACAAAAGGGAAAACTATACTAAATACAAAAACACATTATGGGTTTTTTCCTTTTTTTTTCTTTTTTGAACCAAGGATTGAACCCAGGAGCACTGAGCCACATCCCAACCCCTTTTTTAATTTTTAATTTTCTTATAGTTGGACACAATACCTGTATTTTATTTGTTTATTTTTATGTGGTGCTGGGGATGTTACCCAGTGCTTTGCACGTGCTAGGCAAGTGCTCTACCACTGAGCCACAACCCCAGCACCCCACCCCCCCAGCCCTTTTTTATTTTTATTTTGAGACTAAGTTGCTTAGGGCCTTGCTAAATTGCTGAGGCTGGCTAGAACTTGTGACCCTCTTTTCTTAGCCTCCTGAGCTGCTGGGATTATAAGCATGTACTAGCATACCCTGCTACATTATAAGTTTCTGATAGCTTTATTAATAGAAGTCAACTGATCCAATAATTTGAAATTTTAACTTTTTTCCTATCCTGAATCCCTTCATGATGAGGGAATGAGCCATGGCATTACATCCTGAGAAGTCTGGATCAAGGGAATTTTTTTTCCTTTGTGTAACTGTCTGACTTGGACAGTTTTTGACATTACTTATAAATTCTCAGATCATTTTAGAAATGATAAGCTCTATGAAGCAGTTGTATTTTCCTGTGTATGCTGACAAAAGAAAAAAAATACAGCTGATTCCAGCTCCAGAACAATCTCAGTGTGTAGACATTTCCCAAAAGCCTTTGTCAGGAGATATGTTGGAATGCTCTGATGGTCCCTGTTCTTGGGAAGATAGAAATAGAAAAAGTTGTTGGCATCCAGCCAGTTATTACATTTCTACAGTCCATGATGTTTAATGTCTAAGAGAATTTTTAAAAGACAACAGATTTTTTTTTCAGCACTGGAGATTTAACCCAGGGGCACTCTTTCACTGAGCTACACTCCTAGCCCTTTTAATTTTTTTAAATTTTGAGACAGGATCTTGCTAAATTGCTGAGCTGCACTTGAACTTGCTATCCTCCTGCATTAGCCTCTCCAGTAGCTGGGATTACAGGGATGCACCACAGTGCCCAGCTAAAACACAACAGAATTCAGACACACTTAAGGAGGCATATTAATGTTAATATCTACTTTCATCCATCCTCATAGAACTTGACTCAGTTTTCATTTATTTCTGGGGGAAGAATTTCCCTAGAATTTATGGGAAGTAAGCATGTTAAAATAGTCACGAGTTCACATACATTTTGAAGGGTACACATGCACTTGGCAATTTATTTACAAAAAGGGCATTATTGTATAGCTTATGTGAGTTAAAACATTTCTGCATTGCTAACTTCTGCTTAATTGTTGACTTAATGCTCTTTTTTCAGCTCAAAGGAACATAGTAAAGTCATCTATCTCATCAATTTATCATAATAGATGGAGAAATAATAACCTTTTAATATATGGTTATAATTCATTTATGACAGGCTAATGATTACATTGGTTATTATCTAATGCCATATTTAACTAATCTAAACTAATGCTATCCAATACAACTTTGTGATGAAGTTAATGTTCTATGTCTGTGTTATCCAGTACGGTAGCTAATTGTTACATGTGGCTGTTGGCTAATAGCTACAAATAATTAGTGTGCCTGAGGAACCAAAATAGTAATTTTATTTCTTTTTAATTAGTTAAAATAAAATCTAAATAGCCATAGGTGGCTATTGATGACTGTGTTGGGCAGTGTAGATCTAGCCTATCCAATTTCATCATTAAATTTTAAAAATCTGTTATGTAAAGCACTGGAGTATATGTAAATATTATCCATAATCATCTGACCCATAATCCATAATGATGTTTATATGTCTTGCTGTTAGGGAGATGCAAATTTTTGTATGAAAAACATCTTTATGGTCTGAAAAGTTCAATATCCTTGATATTTTTAAGAGAACTGGGCCTTTTAAAAAAATATGCCACAGGGGTTGGGGCACAGTGCTTGCCTAGCATGTGCAAGTCCTTGGTTCAACTCTTAGTACTGTAAAAAAAAAAATTGTTCTCAGGAATCTATAAGTTAGGTACAAAAAAGACAATGCATGGTGCTAATCCTGCGTTAATAATTTTAATATAAATTAACTGAAACCTTTTGTAGGATGCTTTTATTATCTTTGCTGAGAACTCTAAGACTTAATGTTTCTTGAAAACTGAGAACCAGAAATTTTACATAGTATTTGACATTATAAGGAAGTAATCAAACAATTTTTATTAAATCAAAGTCTGTGTACTAGGGTTAAGAATGGAGGGAATTACTAAAAAGAAGTTAAAACAAAAAGGTACATGAAAGAATGAAGTACACTTAACTAATTTGATTCCTTGCACATGCCAGGCAAGCACTCTACTCCTGAATCATGCCTCTAGAACATGTGCACATGTTTTTAACTAGAGATCGATATTAATAAAGTGAGGAGAAGAGAAATAAAATTTGGAAGATAATGCTATCTGAAGTGGGGGAGATGAAATTAATGGATAACTCAAAGAGTCCAAAATAAATTGAAAGTGTGGTCTGGTCTAACAGCACTTACTGCTACTGTTAAAATGGAATTAAAATTGCCTTCATCAACCATTCTTTATTTCACCTGGTTCTTCATCATCCTATTTTGTTTCCAACTAAGTATATTATATGTTTGCTGTGTTTCTTGTTGTGCCTAAAAAGAAATTTTTGTGTGAAAAACCACTATCATCCTTATTTGTAGAATCCTCCAAAAGAATTAACAGTAGTTAATAAAGAGCATAATTAAAGAGAATTTTTCACCACCCATAGGGATGGTTCCATCAGTCTGAAACTAAGTTAGCTATTAAAATTTTAATCATATTAAAATTGTAGTGGTGGACAGGCAGGTCTGATTTAGATTTTCAAGAGGATCAGTCAAATAAAATGTACAAAGACATTCTTGGCATAGCTAGAAGCATGAAATGCCAAAAAATTTCATGAGAAAAAGACAACCTGTTTTCTCAGGGTTTCTAGTCCAGCTGGGGGAAATTCAAGAAAGGAGATTCTTAACTTTGAATATTATTCTTAGTTCATAGAAGAGAAACAAAGACCAGAGGTTAGGTAACAGAAAGCAGAGGGGTAAATGGGGAATTGCTACCTGTTTTTCTTTGTTTGATAGAAGAGAAAGATAAAGCGAGTGCTTTAGTGGGCGCATGCACTCACTCAGGTGTACCATGTGAGCCTCTGGGTTCGGGTCAAAGAAATAAGTTCTGAAGGCTGATTTGTTCTCCTACCAATTTTTAAAAAGTTTAATGAAAAGAGAAGTTCTGTAACTTGCTTAAGTCACACAGATAATTCATGGATGAGTTGTATTTTAAATCCACATCTGCCTGATTCTAAAACCTTTCTTTGGTTTTTATGATCTCCCTTTCTATTCTTCAGCTCTACTAATCCTTTCTATTCTTCTTATCTTCTTTCCTTTGGTAGCAGCCCCACCACCACCACCTTTTTGTAGTCATAGACATACAGTATGTCTTTATTTTATTTGTTTATTTTTATGTGTTGCTAGGGATGGAACCCAGTTCCTCACATGGGCTAGGCAAGCAGCACTCTGCTACAGAGCTACAGCCCCAGCTCTGGTTTTCCCTTAGTTTTAATTCTTCCATGTCTTTACCACTTTTCTTTACTACCTCTTGAAATATTTTTTTCTATTAAATCACAGTCTTGTTTTTCTTCTATTTAAAAACTATAAGTGCCATCAAAAGATGATTGTACTTTTAGATTAAAGGTTTACTTGTGTATAATCCCCCTTTAAGAATTTAATCTAAAGAAATCATCAGAAATGTATGCAAAATATATACATGAGGAATAAAATCCAAGTATGATTGGTAGTATTAAAAAATCAGACAAATTTAAATTCCAAAACGGTATGGTGAAAACATAGATTAAATAATCCTAAATAGATATTACAAAGTTAAGATAATGAACACTTAATGATATAGAAAAAATTTTATTATTAATTAATTTAAAAACATATTTATTACAAAATTATTCATATAAAAAATTAAAGTGGAAATAGTTAATTGAAAGAAAAATAAATGAAAAGAACATCGCTGCCAGGTACAGTGGCCCACGCCTGTAATCCCAGAAGCTCGGGAAGCTGAGGCAAGAGGATCTGCCCCAGCTTTAGCAACCTAACAAGGCCCTAAGCAACTTAGTGAGACTCTGTCTCTAAATAAAATATAAAAATGGGATAGGGGCTGCTCAGTGGTTAAGCACCTCTGCATTCAATCCCCAGTATAAATAAATAGATAAACAAATAAATAAAATCACCAATTTCTTCAAATCCCTCTGGACACTATATGACAGTAAGTGAAATAAACAAAAAAGCATCTTAACAAAATAGTATATAAATAATTTAATAGTACGTTCAATATAACTTAAGTTTATTAAAAATATATATTTAGGCAAAGACTGGAAATACATATACTAAAATATTAGTAGTTGTTACCTTAGGACAATGGGTGAATTTAACTTTTTGATTTCTAACTTTTTGTTTCATCCTTTCTCAATGAACATTTATCAGGTTTAAAATAAAAATCAAACCAAATATTTTGTGTATTTTATTAAACTTTATTATAATTTTCTAGGAAAAAGTATCAATCAAAAAGTCAAGAAAAAAATTTTTTTTGCCCTTTAATCTGGAAAGACTATAATCAGAGAGTGGAAAGTATAGGGATTATTTATGATTCAGTACCAGACATTAATTATGATTCTTAATCAGTATAACCATATTAATTATTTTTTTGGCATGATCTCGGTCCTAGGTGAATGGTATAAAAGAATCACAAATGTGTAAATGTCCTGGCATTTAGAGTACACAGGAGAATGTAGAAAACATTAAACAAACTGAATGAATAAAATAACCAATGCATCTCCAAAACGGAGATCCTTTCTAGTTGCACTGGCCAAAGAACTTGCCAAGGAGGAAGGCTTTCATTTGGACTTCAAAAGATACAGATGATTTAAATCAGCATTGTCAAACTCGTTGGTCTTAAAATCTTTTATAACACTCTTCAATTATTGAGATCACCAAAGAGCTTTTGCTTATATGGGTTGTATCCACCTGTATTTACCTATTAGAAATTAAAGCTGAGAAAAATTTTAAATATTTAGTTTACTTAAAATAAACCGCATGTTAATATGGGGTAGGGAGTATATCTCAGTGGTAGAGTGTTTACTCAGAATGTGCAAGGCCCTGGATTTGATCATTTAAAAAGAAAAGGAAATAAATATGTTAAGTAATCAATGTTATTTTATAGTTTATATTTATTATTATAATATATAAGTTGTATAAATAAACATATAATGTATGTGTTTTTACATTTAAAAAAAATATATATTTTTTTAGTTGTTGATGGATCTTTGTTTCATTTATTTGTATGTGTTGCTGAGAATCGAACCCAGTGCCTCACAGGGCAAGTGCGCAACCACTGAGCCACAACCGCAGCCCTACATTTACATTTTTGTAGGTGTTCCACTTCTGGGGCCACAGGACAAAATGGGTTAATATGTGGTTTGTTGAAGTCAGCTAGATTCCTATATCTGCATCTGTTGTATCATAAGTCACATGGCCTTTAGAAAACACCACAGACACTTGTAAGAGAATGAGAGTAAAAACAGGATGGTTGTAGTACCATGAACATAGTGTTGATATTGTGGGCCCCTTGAGAACCATTTTGAGAACCACTGAGTAACAACAGTCTGAGTGCAAAAATAGGAGCCTGGCATAATCTCAGAAGTGGGAGAGCAGAGGGATCAAAGTGAGAATAGACTGGTAGGTGTGAACGATTTTTGTGTAGGGAGGTGGAAGAGAGATGATAGAAATGTAGGTGAGGGAATCATATTATGCCATTTAAAGAAATACTGTATTCTTATTTATGACTATCTTCTCTGATCTCTGCTTGGGGCTTCAGAAAGCTTCAGGGCAGGAAAGATAGAAGAGAAACTCCTACTTTGTCCCAGGTTTGGTCGGTAGCTGTAAGTATTCTTACTAATTTGTTGATTATTTTATTAACTCAATTTATTAGTATTTAGTACATTCCAAGAGTATGAACTAGTGATACAAAGATGATAAAGATATAATCTCTACCTTACAGGAAACTTCAAGTAAGTGGGAGATTTGGATATTTAAAACATAATATGTTCCTTAATCTGGAAGAACAGAGGAGAGGGTTATTGATTATGACTGTGGGTGTGTTGGACCATTTGTGGTTTGGACAAAGAATCTTTAAATGAAGCCCCAAAAGCCAGCAATCAGTGACAACTGACCCTGGTGAGAAATCCTTTATGTAAATAAACAGATATGGTACTAGAAAAGCCTATGTTGAATATGGTATATCTGAGGAGATGGCCAGCTAGTACCATGGAATAGTTTCTTGAGTAAATGTTCTATTTGAAACTAAAAATATAGCTTCTTTCCCTCAAAGTTGTATAACATCTTTCCACTGCTGGGCCTGGAGTTAGCATCAGTTATGTTAATTAGACCTATTTTCATTACTTGAATCACTTTTTTAGGTCTTTGTTTTCCTCTGGGGACTCAGTAACTAATGAAGGAGAAGAGGTAATTTAGATAATTACAAGAGTTCTAAATTAAGTACTGAGAACATCTTTACTGGCCCAAATATTTATGATTAAGTAAGTAAAAAGAGAACCTGTCTGCCAGCACCACCTGCAGGGGAGGAGGAAGTCTGCAACAGGATTCAACACCTCTGTCAGAATAGCTTTAACATTCTTTTATTGAGCATCTACTAAGCAAAGAGCTTATTTTAGCAGCTGAGGAGAAAACAAAGATCAACAAGAGACTAATTACCCATGTTTTAAGGACAGTATTAGAACTTGGAGACATTTGTGATGATTAAAGTAGCTTGGAGGGAACTACTTCAGTTTAAGAGAATCTAGCTGCTTCTGTGCAAAATCACCACTTTGTTGCCTTTTTATACCCTCCACAGACAGAAGCTAAGGGCAAAGGGATTTCACAGTTTTAAGTAAGAAATAATGACGTCTGTTTCTGAGGCTTCAAGTCTGTTGAGTTTGTAACTCATGAGAAAAGCCTGTGTTGAACGCTGTTTTACGTGGACCACTTAGGGATATTCTTTCCTAACTTAAGGCTATAAAGACGACTGCCTTATGAATTGGCATTCTGCTGGTCATAAGAGAGATCATATGAAGGAAGACACATGGATTATTATAAGTCTAAAGCTCTTATTTGAAATAAAGGATATACTAGTAAGATCTTTTTTCCTTTCCTTATTAAATCATGATCCAAAAAACAGGAAGAATGAGATTTCCCTTAGTTCCTACGCTTTTACAGTTTTGCAAACAAGTATGAAATATTCCATTGATTTCTAGAATTTAAAAGTAAAGCAGCATGAATCAGATGTACAAGAAGCAAGATAAAGAAAATGAGCATTTATTACAATACCCTCAGAGTGAAGAAAGACACCTGCTGGGTGAGTGATCAAGAACATGAATAAAATTGATCTGCTGGATGGATTTCAGTGTTTTTCTTTATCTAAATTTGGAGTCTTGCTATATATATTGGCAGGATTTTGAGGGGGAGAAGCCCAGTCAGCTATCACCCCTATCATCCTTCTCATAATCCCAGAAAAATACTCACATGAATTTGGATGGTCATATTTTGCTGTTCTCAATCTTTTTCACTAGACATTTAGACTGCCTATTGCAGATTATACCATGAATCAACACTCCCAATTATGCTGCTTTCCCAAATCACACAAGTTACAAAAACAATGATAAAGTCTGGTAAGTAAAATAAGGCACTACTAGAGGTAAAGGAATCTTAGATATCAGGTAGTCCATTATTCCTCAAAATGTGATCCCAAATCTGCGAAATAATAATTTGCTCATTATAAATGTATACTATTGGGATCTATATCAAAACCAGTCAACTTCAAACTCTAAGGGTGAAATTCAAAAATCTGCATTTTTAGCAAGCTCCTTAAATCGATATGTGCATTAAGTTTTGGAAACCATTCATCTAATCAAATTCTTTAATATGACAGGTGAGGAAATAATATGAGAGAAGTCTAGTGGTTTGATCAAAGTGGCATAACTTGTTAGAAACTGGACTCAGATGCAAATGTTGACCACCAGGCAAAGTTTTTCAACTACAAATAGTTTATTTTATGTGTAAATTCCCAATAGTCCTCAATGAAAGGGAATTTATTTGTGTTCTTTGTTCCTTGACATTCCCTAAAAATTTAATACTAATAATTTATCATTAATTGGTTCCCAGTACTTTGCTAAGTGAGCAATGGCTTTCAAATTTAGGGACTATTAACTATAGGAGTTTTTGGACAAAGGTATTTTGTTATCTTGTTACCATATCACTCCTCTACACAATATGACATTTAATAAGAACATATACTCATTTTTTCTCAAATCACAAGAGACAATAATAAAAAGCAAATTGAAAACCCCGCTACTAGTGTTAAACAAGAATACCCCACCCTCTATAACAACATACCATATGGTATTTCACTACCTTGTTCAGTATTTAACCTAACAATTTATTGCTAGGCGTCTTGGCAGCAAGCTGTGCAAGATGAAGTGGAATCTGATTGAGGTGAGTTAATTAATGTGGTGGCAGCTTGGAATGTTGTCCAGCTGCCAGTGAGAATTATGTTTGTTTGCCTTTGGCCCAAGTGTGAAATGGCTGGCTGTTGATTTCAGAAGTGTGAGTGTACATTTTTATATCTCACACGAATGAATACATTTTTTGTATCCTACACATTTGGGGAAATGCTAAAATTTATTGGGTAATGTTATTTACCACTTGTGTGGCAGAAGGAGAAAGGTGGAATTTTGCCCCAGAGGTTGACTTTGCATATGTAGAAAAAGCAAAAGCAGGTGGCATATAAATCCATGAGCAGGTAAATAAGCCATCTGAAATTAGCTCATCTAGTTCAATGTTTTAAAGAATAACTTTAAAAAAGAGGGAAGTAAAATTTTTGACCCAGGAAAAAAAATAAATCATAATGATGAAAGGATTCTGAAAGTAAGAAACACGGTTTTAAACAGCTCTTGAAAGGAATGATTTTAGATTTATTATTGACTTAATTTTACAATTTTTATTTTTTCCACCAAACACAAACTCCTACTGAAGACATCATCTCACTGTGCAATCTTCTTATTCTATCCAAAACTGAGGACAGCAAGTGCTGTGATGTGTTTTTGATGTTAAAGGTACTATGTGATTTTGACAGGTTTTTAGTAATACATGCAGGGAGTTCTCCAATGCAAGCAATCAGTAACTGACACTAAATTAACCAAGTCAAAGTACCATTTGAAGGATGTCAGACATTGTTTTAATATTTTTTTTGTATGTAGTATTCTAGTCATATAAAATACCTTGATAAATGTTTACTTTAGTTGATTAAGAAAATGGGTATTTAGATAATATAATGTGTGAATACATTTCTTTTAGTCTATTGCTTTGAAAAAATTTAAATACTCTAAAACAAAAAGAAATCATGTCAGTAGCATAAGAGGTCCTTTTGTTTTTCTTCTTTTTTATGTAAATTTTAAAATTTATATATGACAGCAGAATGCATTACAATTCTTATTACACATATAGAGCACAATTTTTCATATCTCTGGTTGTATACATAGTATAGTCACACGAATTTGTGTCTTCATATATGTATTTTGGATAGTAATGATCATCACATTCCACCATAATTAATTATCCCATGCCTCCTCCCCTCCCCTCCAATCCCTCTGCCCTATCTAGAGTTTGTCTATTCCTCCCATGCTCCCAATCCCTATCCCATTATGAATTAGCCTCCTTATATCAAAGAAAACATTCAGCATTTGGTTTTGGGGGGTTGGCTAACTTCACTTAGCATTATCTTTTCTAACTCCGTCCATTTACCTGCAAATGCCATGATTTTATTCTCTTTTATTGCTGAGTAATATTCACTTGTGTATATATGCCACATTTTTTTTATTCATTCATCTATTGAAGGGCATCTAGGTTGGTTCCACAGTTTAGCTATTGTGAATTGTGCTGCTATAAACATTGATGTGGCTGTGTCCCTGTAGTATGCAATTTTTAAGTCCTTTGGATATAGACTGAGGAGAGGGTCAGTTGGGTCAAATGGTGGTTCCATTTCCAATTTTCCAAGAAATCTCCATACTGCTTTCCATATAGGCTGCACCAATTTGCAGTCCCATCAGCAGTGTATGAGTGTACCTTTCCCCCCACATCCTCGCCAACACTTATTGTTGTTTGTATGCATAATAGCTGCCATTCTGACTGGAGTGAGATGAAATCTTAGAGTGTTTTTTTTTTAGAGAGAGAGAGAGAGAGAATTTTTAATATTTATTTTTTAGTTTTTGGCAGACACACCATCTTTGTATGTGGTACTGAGGATTGAACCCCGGGCCACATGCATGCCAGGCGAGCGCGATACCGCTTGAGCCACATCCCCAGCCCTTCGAGTGGTTTTAATTTGCATTTCTCTAATTGCTAGTGATGATGAATTTTTTTTATGTATTTGTTAATTGATTGTACATCATCTTCTGAGAAGTGTCTATTCAGGTCCTTGGCCCATTTATTGATTGGGTTATTTGGTTTTTTTTTTTTTTTTTGGTGTTCAGCTTTTTGAGTTCTCTATATATCCTAGTGATTAGTGCTCTACCTGATGAGTGAGGAGTAAAGATTTGATCCCAAGATGTAGGCTCTCTATTTACCTCACAGATTATTTTTTTTGCTGAGAAGAAACTTTTTAGTTTGAGTCCATCCTATTTATTGATCCTTGATTTTAATTCTTGTACCATAGGAGTCTTATTAAGGAAGTTGGGGCCTAATCCCACATGATGGAGATTTGGGCCTACTTTTTCTTCTAATTGACACAGTGTTTCTGGTTTAATTCCTAGATCCTTGATCCATTTTGAGTTGAGTTTTGTGCAAGGTGAGAGAGAAAGGATTAATTTCATTTTGTTGCATATGATTTCCAGTTTTCCCAGTACCATTTGTTGAAGAGGCTATATTTTCTCCAATGCATGTTCTTGGCACCTTTGTCTAATATAGATAATTGTAGTTTTGTGGGTTAGTCTCTGTGTCCTCTATTCTGTACCACTGGTCTACCAGTCTATTTTGGTGCCAGTACATACTGTTTTTGTTACTATTGCTCTGTAGCATAGTTTAAGATCTGGTATAATGATGCCACCTGCTTCACTCTTCCTAAGAGCTCCATTTTTGATGTTATAAAATTTCCTTAAATTTTGATTCAAATATAATTATTCAAAACTATACAAACAATAATACATTTTGGAAAGGATGTGAAGAAAAAAGAACACTTTTATACTATTGGTGGGAGTGTAAACCACTGTGGAAATTAATATGGAGGTTTCTCAAAAGACTAAACATGGAACTACCATATGACTCAACTATATCACTCCTTGGGATTTATCCTAAAGAACTGAAGTCAATACTATATAGTGATTTATGCATATGCATGTTTATAGCAGCACAATTCATCATAGCCAAACCATGGTACCAGCCCATGTATCTATCAGCAGATGAATGGATAAAGAAAATGTGTATCATGGTGTTTTATTCAGCTATAAATAAAAATAAAATTATGTCATTTGCAGGAAAATGGACCATTAATTATGTTAAGCAAAATAAGCCAAACTCAAGAATTGAGAAGTTGTTTTTCCTCAGATATGGAAGCTAGAGAGGAAAAAGGAAAAGAAAGGTGGGGTGTGATTACATGAAAAGCAAAAGGAGATCAGTAGAATAGAGGAAATTAACCAGTGGGTGGGAGAAGGGCAGAAAGTGCTGTGGAGGGATATTGGCCACATTATATTGTTATATTGTGTGCATGTGTGAATATGTTTCAACAAATCCCACCATTATGTACAACTATATTGTACCAATAAAAATGTGGAGAAAAGATGACTTATTTAAAAAAATCTTTTACTCAAATATGTGAGAGGCACTTTGAGGTCTGGACTTCATTTTGTTGAAAGATGAAAAAAGGTAATGTTTTGGTCACAGGCTAAGTGATAGAAAATAATGTCTTCTAATATCTCAAGGCATCTGATATATTATTATTTATAATGCATTTTCTGTTAAACATTATTAGTAATAAGTTAATATTGTATACAAAGCTTACAATTAGCCCTGATTATTTTATTATTTTCCTATGACAATTTCACATAAGACTAAGACATTTAGTGCCTACCTTTCTCATATACAACAAAAAGAGAAAAAAACCCTGGTAAATATTATTGTACTCTGCACGTTGCAGTGTTGACCTTTCAGACCAAAGTAAGCCCCGGGGTTGTTTAAGATTATATTACTGTCAGAGAGAAGAATAAAACAAACACTTTAATCTGATGTACACCTTATGAGTATCTCATAAGGTCAGATTTATCACAGAAAGCTGCATGAGGGTGAACTTCTATAACATTGTAATGGTAAAATATTTTTAATTTAATTTGACATTATTAGGTTTCCCTTAAAATTTTCTGATGTTTATAGTTTGCTTATAAGAATGTAATGACTATGAAAGATACTCTTAAAATGAAGTTACCCTAAATTTGATTACTGCTGTCACATAAACTTTATAAGAATAATGAGTTAGATACTTTTGATAAAATGCTAAGCTTAAAAATGTTTTATTTTGTTTTAGAAAAATCATTACCATTTAATGAACACTAATATTAATGAGTGGGTCCTCAATCTTTCATCCTAATTCCAACATTAGGAGATTAAAATGACATTGCATTATAAGTTTTCAAAATATATGGAAACTGTGCACCTTCCACATACCTTCCCTGGACAATTTACATTAATGTAAGTTGGTACAAGTTTAAATAAAATGAATTCTATGGCATAATAAGTTTTTTTTTTTAATTTCTTTTTTTTAGGGGTAGGTGGACACAACACAATGCCTTTTTATTTTTTTATGTGGTGCTGAGGATGGAACCCAGGTTAAACCCGTGCTAGGCGAGCGCTCTACCGCTGAGCTACAATCCCAGCCCCATAATTTTTTAAATGGTAGTGGGAATTGAACCCAGGGGCACTTTACCTTACCACTGAGATATTTTGAGACAAGGCTGAGGCTGGACTTAAAATTTGAGATCCCCCTGCTTCAGGCTCCTGAGTTGCTGGAATTATAGGATTGCACCACTGTGCCTGGCCATAAAAAAAGTATTTCATAAGAAGCTTTTATAACTATTGTTCTGCCTTCACTTTGCACAGGCTCAAAAATTCTGTAATTAGTAATATTTGAGTTATCATTAATGAAATGATGTATTTTAAAAAATTCTTATAGTGATATTATTTTAGATCTTATTTTAGTAAGCATTAATGATTTGAATGCTGCTTCATTTTCCCATATGCGTTTTTGTCAGATATAATTGGATTAATGCAGAAATAAAATCATGGATTTATAGAACTTTGGACCTTAAAGAGAGTTAACATTTCCCAGTCTGGAAAATTCAAGGTGAGTAAACAAAAAGTCTAGAGATTCTAAATGACTTGCTGAGATCATGAAACAAATCAAGGTTAAAGTCAAGCTTGGGATCCAGATTTGTATGTCCAGTGAGATTCTGATCTGTATTACATAATGTTAAACAATTATAACACTCTTCATCTTAATATGGTAACATGTGAAAAATTGCATTGTATTGTATATACACTTTATTTTTTAAAACTACATGTTATCTTTTAAGACTATAGGAAAATCGTGAAGAGGGTTCTCATATACTCATTCCCAATCTCCTGTATATTATTATTATTATTATTATTATTATTATTGCAGTAATAGGGATTGACCCAGGAGCATGCTACCACTGAGCTATTTCCTTGGTTCTTTCTATTTTGAGACAGGGTTTGCTAAACTGCTGAGGTGGGTCTTGAACTTGCAATCCTCCTGCTTCCACCTCCTGAGTTGTTGGGATTGGAAGCATGTGTCATTGTGCCCTGCTCCCCTATTATTAACATCATCCATGAATATGGTCTATTTATACCGATCAATGAATCAATATTGAGTTATCATGAAGTTTGTGCTTTGTTGATTCTCTTGCTTTGTGCTTATTTTCCTTTTTCTGTTCCAGGATCCCATCCAATAGAGTATATTACATCTAGTTTTCCTGTTTCCTTATGCTTCTGATGGCTTTGTAGGGGTGCGGGCAGTGTCAGGGATTAAACTCAGGGGCACTCAACACTGAGCCACATCCCCAGACCTGTTTTGTATTCTGTTTAGAGTCAGGGTCTCACTGAGTTGCTTAGTGCCTCACTGTTGCTGAGGCTGGCTTTGAAGTTGTTATCCTGCCTCGGCCTCTAGAGCCACTGGGATTACAGGTGTGTGCCATGACGCCCGGCCTCTTGGCTCCTTTCTCAGTTTTTATTTTTACTGACCTGTTCAGCTGTTCTATAGAATGTATATCACTGGGGGTTGTCTGATGTTTTTCTCATGATTTAGATTGGTTATGAGGAAGTTTCTAGAGGAAGACCACGAATGTAAATTGCCATTTTTATAATATCACATCATATCAAAAGTACATACTATCAAAGTGACTTACCACTGTTAATGTTGACCTTCATTCCTGAGAATGTCAGGTTTTGCCACTGTAAAGTCACTCCCTCCCCTTTTTACTTTTTCATACTCTTTAGAAGAAGTAAGGAGGGAGGAGTTGTGCTTCAACTCTTTGAGGGTGGAATATGTACATAAATTATTTGAAGTTATGTGTGGTTACTGGGGGTTAAACTCAGGAGCAATTGACCACTGAGCCACATCCCCGTCCTATTTTGTATTTTATTTAGAGACAGGGTTTCACAGAGTTGCTTATACCTCGCTTTTGCTGAGGCTGGCTTTTGAACTTGCCATCCTTCTGCCTCAGCCTACTGGACTGCTGGAATTACAGGAATGCACCACCCTGCCTGGCGGCTTCCTTTTTTATACCACATTTTCTTTGAAAATTTTTTTCTTTTCACATTTTAAAAAATGGGTGCATTATAGTTATATATACTGATGGGATTTGTTGTTACATATTTTTATATGCATACAAATAGAAAATATAATTTGGCAAACATTATTCCCTAGCATATAGGTCAGCTTTTAAATTTATATCTTCAATCCATTTTTTATACCTTTATTTTATTTATTTATTTTTATGAGGTGCTGAGGATTGAACCCAGGACCTCATATGTGCTAGGCAAGTGCTCTACCGCTGAACCACAACTTCAGCTTCAATCCATTTTTAAACTAATTTTTGTATATGGTGTGAGATAGGGTTTGATTTTTTTTGCATATGGATATCCAATTTCTTCAGTAATATTTATTGAAGAGATTGTTCTTTTCCCTTTTAGTGGTCTTGACATGCTTGTTAAAAATCAACTGGAGGCTGGGGTTGTAGTTCAGTGGTACAGCACTTGCTTAGCAGGTGTGAGGCACTGGGTTCAAACCTCAGCACCACATACAAATAAATAAATAAAAAAAAATCAGTTGACCATAGGGTTGTGTTTTTTCTCATATGTGGAAACTAGAGAAGAAAAAGGAAAAGAATGGGGGGTGGATGGAGGGGTCATATCATGAAAATCAAAGGGAGATTAGTAGAACAGAGGAAAGGACGGGGGAGGAGGGGTAGGTAAGTGCTGGGGAATAATACCTCCCAAACTATTTTTCTTTTGTGCATATATAAATATGTAACAACAAATCTCATCATTATGAACAACTGTAATGCACCAATAAAAAAAGTCAATTGACTACAGATGTGAGGTTTTATTTATGGGCTCTCTCAATTTTATTCCATTGGACTACAAGTCTATCCTTATGCCAATATCACATTGTTTTTATTACAACAGCTCTATATAAGTTTTGAAAACAGGAAGTGAGAAACTTCTAACCTCTTTCTTTTTCAAAATTGTTTTGGTCATATGGGATATCTTGAGACTTCACAGGAATTTTAGGATGTGTTTTTCCATTTCTCCAAAAATTACCTTTGGGATTTTGATAAATATTATATTTAATCTGTGTATAGTTTTGGGTTGTATTGTCATCTTAACATCTTACAGAGATGCAGTTGTTGTATTTTCTTGATAAGTTGGTCTTTATATCACTATATAATATCCTTTTTTTGACTCTCGAAACTGTTGTTGACTTAAGATCTATTTTGTCTTAGTACAGGCAACCAGCTTTCCTATGGTTACAATTTTCATAAATGTCTTTTTCCATCTTTTCACTCTCAACCTATCTGTGCCTATGGAACTTTAAAGTGAGTTTCTTGTATATATATTTTTAAAAATTCATTCTGACCATTTCTGTCTTTTGTGAATTTCATCCACTTACATTTAAGGTAGTTACTGATATATATGAACTTACTTCACCAACTTGCTGTTTGATTACTATGTTTTAGATTTTTTCATTCCTTAATTATTTTAATACTTCGTTATTTGTGTTATTTATTATACCTTTGATACCTTTTCATTTCTTTTGTGTATACTTTTTATTTTATTGTCTTAGTGTTTACTCTGGGGAATTACAATTAACATCTCATATCTATAACATTCTAATTTGAATTGATACCATCTTAGCTTCAATAGCACAAAACTACTTTCATACAGTTGTTTCCCCAATTCATATTGTTGCAAATTATATCTTTATATATTATTGTCCCTTAACAGAGTTATAATTACCGTCTTATGAATTTGTCTTTTTAAAACATACAAAACCAAAAGTTTCCAAACTTAAAACACACAAATACACAACAACATGATCTACCTTTACTTCTGCTGACATTCTTTATTTCTTCATATGGCTTTGAGTTATTTTCTGGTTTTCTTTCACTGCAGGTTGAAGGGGTCCCCTTTGGCATTTCTTATAGGGTTGGTCTTCTAGCATTGAACTCCCTCAGCTTTCATATATCTGGGAATGTTTTAATGTCTCCTTCATTTTTGAAGGATAGTTTTGCTAAAAAATGTTAGTTGATCCCTTCCCTTTTTAAAAAAATTGATTTTTTTATTTTGGAAAAAATTTATATCATCTTTCTGGCTTCTAGGTTTTCTGATGAGAAATATACTGTTAGTCTTATTGAAGGATCATGTATTGATCACTTCCCCCTTGCTGCTTTCCAGAATCTCTTTGCTTTTCAATAGTTTTATTATAATGTGTTCTGATGTGAATCTCTTATGAGTATATTCTACTTATAGTTTGTTGAGCTTTTTTTTTAACACATAGATTCATGTCTTTCATTATATTTGGGGACTTGTCAACCATTGATTTCTTCAAATATTCTTTCTGCCTCTTCCTCTCTTTATCTGTTCCTCCATAATTATGATAGACTTAATGGTGTCCCAAAGATCCCTTTGGCTGTTATTTTTCCATTCTATCTTCTTTCTGATCCCAGACTGGACAATTTCAATTGTCTTATCTTCAAGTGCTGATCTTTCTTCTGCTTACTAAAATCTGTTCCCTATAGTGAAAATTTAATTTCAGCTATTGTACACTTCAGCTCCAGAATATTTTTAAAAGGATTTTTGTCTTTATTGATATCCTCTATTTGATCATACATTGTTCTGCTTTTCTTTAGTTATTTGCCTAGGTTTTCTTTTGCTGAGTATATTTAAGATAGTTGACTTAAGCCTGGGCTTACATGGCCATGGTTTCTGTCACTTTTTTTCCTCCCTGAAAATGGGCCATACTTGTGATTTTTTTCTTTTTGTCAAAACTGGAATATTTTGAATATTATAAATTAGTGCTGGAAATTGGAATCACCCCTTCCACACAGGATTTACTACTATTGCTGAGGGTTACTCTTATCTTTCTAGCAATGTTCTCAAATTGTTTTCTCAAGGATTATATTCTTTGTGCATATGGTTATATAAGGCTCTGTTGTATTATCTCAGTGATCAGCCAGTGACCTGACAGAGATCTCCTTAAATGCTTGTAGCTAAAAGGGTGGAGGGAGAGCCCACCAAAAAATTCTCCTTGTTTTTTTCAGATTGGCTCTGAACTGAGGCATTTTTTTTTTTTAAATGCTTAGACTGGTCACCTACAGTTCTGCCTTATACTATATCTCCTGTTTGTACTAACACTAAAGATCATTCAGAGATGTAAGCTTAGGGTCCTTTTCTGAGCATGCAAAGATCTTGGACATATGTGTTTTATGTATCAGCAACTATCTTTTATTGCTAAATAATATTCCATTAGATATACCAAATTTTATTTATCCATTCATGAATTGATGGACACTTGAACTATTTCTATGTTTGGGTTCTTATGAATTATGCTGCTATGATATTGTGAACTCTTTCTAGGCTAGTGTGTATATTATATGTATTTATACATACATCTAATGCTGTATGTATTTCAATCCCATTATATAAACAGGTTTATGGAAATATAGCTGATGTACAATTGTACATATTTAAAGTTTATAATTTTTTTAAAATTAAATTTAATTTTATTAGCTACACATGACATTACAATGATCTTGGCAATTCATACATTTGAATCATTGGGGTATAATTTCTCATTTTTCTAATTGTACAGATTGCAGAATCACACTGGTCATAGGCACCTATATACATATAGCAATCATAATGTCTATTCTATTCTGCTGCCCTTCCTATCCCCCTTACTCCTCCCCTCCCCTCCCTTCTCTCTATCCAATCTAATGTGACACACTTTTTTCTTTTTTTCATCACAACATCATACATGTATTCTGTATAACGATGAGGTTCTCCATCCATCTTCCGTGCAACTCCCCTTCTCCCTCTTTTGCCCTCTCACCTCTCTTCCTTATTTAGTGGTAATCATCTTCTCATGCTCTTCCTCCCTATCCCATTTTGAGTCACCCCCCCTTATATCAGAGAAGACATTCAGCATTTGTTTTTTAGGGATTGGCTAACTTCACTTAGCATAATCTGCTCTAATGCCATCTATTTTCCTGCAAATGCCATGATCTTGTTATTTTCTAGTGCTGAGTAATGTTCTATTATGTATAAATGCCACTTTTTTAATCCATTCATCTATTGAAGGGCATCTAGGTTGGTTTCACATTCTAGCTATTGTTAAAGTTTATAATTTGATATCACCATTAATATGTTTTTTTCATAATCCTCAAGTTTCCTTCTGCACCTTTGTAATTCTATGCAATCCTACAACCTAGCTTCTACTCATAATATAATATGAGGCATGGTACTCAAAGGCTAAGTTCTTTCATTGATAAAATTCACAGTACATATTAAGTACTAAATGAATGGTATTATTAAAACTTGTTAGGAGAGAATAGTGGTATCAAGATTATTTATGACATGACAATGTTTAGTGATTCATAGGATGCCTAGAATATTTGTTATGGTAAAGTTTTCTGAACATGATGCTGTATCTGGGAGGTGCATCAGTATATTAGTTACCTACTCACGTAAGAAATCAACCCATAGTCCACTAGGTTAAGACAATATTTAGTATCTTATAGTTTCTGCTGAGATTTAGGAATTTAGGGGCATTGTTCCTGGGGGTGGGAAAGGAGGTTCTGGCTCAGAGTCTTTCATGAGGTTGTGGTCCAGATGTCAGCAAGAGATGTAGCCATCTTAAGGTTGACTGTGGACAGAAAGCCCAAGTTCATTCCTTACTATTGGCAAGAAGCCTCAGTTTTGTCATGATGGGGACTTTTCCATGGCATTTAGCTTCACCAAGAGTGAATAATCCAAGTGAAAAAACAAAATTGAAGCCACAATACCTTTTATGTTCTAATTTCAGAAGTCACATTTTATCATTTTTGCCACACTGTACTTTTTAGAAGTGAGTCTGTAAATACAACCCACCATCAAAGGGAGGAAGAATTTGGCTCCATCTTCTGAAGGGGTTACTATTAATGAATTTGTGGACACATTTTAAAACCATTATAACCAACAAGGCAACTCATGCAGAAAAAGGTTATGAAGATGTTTCTGTCAGGCATGGTGACCCATACGTGTTATCCCAGCGGCTCGGGAGGCTGAGGCAGGAGGATGAGAATTCGAAAGCCAGCCTCACAAAAGCAAGGTGCTAAGCAACTCAGTGAGAACCTGCCTCTAAATACAATACAAAATAGGGATGGGGATGTGGTTCAGTGACTGAGTGCCCCTAAATTCAATCCCTTACCAAAACAAACAAACCCCCCAGATGTTTCTATTGTTGCTGCCTTAGGAAAGAAAAGTATTCAGCCCTTGTCTCCTTGAGCAGGTGGTTGGATCCAGGTTTCCCATAATTTATATATTTGGGGGTGGGTACCAGGGATGAATTTAGGGGCATTCAACCACTGAGCCACATCTCTAGTCCTATTTTGTATATTAGAAACAGGGTCTCACTGAGTTGCTTGGTGCCTCGCAGTTGCTGGGGCTGTCTTTGAACTACTGCCTCAAGTTCAAGCCGCTGGGATTACAGGCGTGCACCAGGACACCTGGCCCAGATTTCCCATATTTTATCACAGTAAATTTATTTCTCCATTTCCTTCCTAATATACTGGGTCCATCCTAAGTAAAGAAATGTTTGGGGCTGGGGTTGTGGCTCAGTGGTAGATCGCTTGCCTAGCACGTGTGAGGCACTGGGTTTGATCTCCAGCACCATATAAAAAAACTAAATAAACAAAAATAAAGGTATTGTGCCCATCTACAACTAAAAGTTAAAAAAAAATGGTTCAAGGGCTAGGGATGTAGTTCAGTGTTTGAGCACTTGACTAGCATGTGTGAAGCTCTGGTCTTACAGAAAACAAAACACCACAAAAAAGAAAAATATTTCAACTAATTTTCAAATCCTGATCTCATGGAGATATATGTTGAATTTCCATGTAAAAGAGTTCTCATTGGGTTTCTGTCATAAGTCTTGGTCAATCAAGATAGCATCTTAACACATCTTCTTATGCTTAGGCTTAATATTCATGCTATATGCAGACTATCTCTCCTGCCAATCTGACTTAGTGTATTAGTTTCCTATGGCTGCTGTAACAAATTACTACTAACTAGACAGGTTAAACAAAATAAGTTTATTCTTGTACAATTCTGTAGGTCAGATGTTCAAAGTTAAGGTGTCAGCAGTGTTGTAATCCCTCTAGGCTCTAGAAGAGAATTTATTTTTGCCTATTCCAGCTTCTGATGGCTCTTAGCATTCCCTGACTTTTTTTAACTGTATCACTACGGTCTCCACCTCCATGGTTCCAGTGTTACCTCATTTGTCCTTATTACCTGCCTTTACTTCATCTTATAAGGACACTTGTCATTGGATTTAGGGTTTACCTGGAAAGTCCAAGCAATATGTTCATATCAGTTATATATTTTTATATAATTTGCAAAAGTAAAATATTCTAGATTTATTTTTCTTAAATGGGGATTCACAGATTATAAGTTTCAGGCCCCCCAAAACTTGGACTTCACTCCTATATCTGAAGTAGGAATCTAATTTTAGTATTTTCCTAAATAGACAATAATTGGTTCAATAAGAGTTATTCAATTATGGAAACCCTCTCCCATTGATTTGTAAGGCTATTTCTGTCCTTGTGGCACAAGGCTGGGGAGGTGGTGAAGCAGGAGGATCTAAGCTACCTCAACAACTTAAGGAGGCCCTGCTGCAAATAAAAAAATAAAGAAGGGCTAGGGATATGGCTCAATGGTTGAGCATCCCTGGGTTTAATCCCTGGTATTAAAAAAAAAAGTCATAAATGGGAGGTTTACTTCTGTTTTTTTTTTAATTCTTTTTTTGAGGGAGAGTACGAGGGATTGCACTCAAGGGTACTCAACAATTGAGCCACATCCCTATTTTGTATTTTTAAATTTTGTACAGGATCTTGCTAAGTTGCTTAGGGCTTTGCTAAATTGCTGAGGCTGACTTTGAACTCTTAATCCTCCTGTGTCAGCCTCAGCTCTTTACTCAGTCCCTTTGGTGTATTTATCTATCCTCCAATTAATTTTGGTCTAATGGAAGTTTGTAGGACTGTGTTTGTCCTCTGATAGAGTCTTAAATTAGACCATTCCACTGGTGATATCATCAACTCTATTATAATGAGACTTACAAACAGGAAGTTAACTACTTTTTCTTGAAAAGCTTAAGTCAGTGGGAAAAATACCTTGATTTTTTGTTGGGCAGAAGTTGGACTCTACCTACCTTTTCCAGTCTCTGTTCCTGGAGAATCAAACTACTTCTTTAATAGAAGGTAATAGTAAAATATTATCTGTAGCTAACAATTCCTCTCTTACATCCTATTTCTCTTACAGTTCTACATGATTTTTTCAATGCCTCACAGCACTTTGTACATTTTCACTTAATCATAATATTTTAATTAGTTATTTATATCTGTGATTTCAATTAAGATGAACTCCTTCCATGTTGGCATGCCTAAGTGCCTAGCATGGTATATGCCACATGGTTGGCATCCAAAGAATGCCTGAGGTTGGGGATGTACCAAGATGGTAAAACACTTCCCCAGCATGTGTAAAGATCTGGGTTCAATCCCTAGTACCACTACCACCACCATCACACACACACACACACACACACACACACACACACACACACACAAAGGCTTTGAGTTAATGAGTAAATTCAGAACATCAAACTAACACTTAAATAACTTCAACCAATTATGATTATTAATTTCCTACCAAATGTACTTCACTGTACCAAATTTTCATAGTGAAAAATGCCTATATAACATGACCAGATACTTGTATCCTAAGAATGTTTATATGCTTTAACTGTTTAGGAAGCTAATTATTAAGTGTTTTGTGGCTACTTAATGTATATGACCGAATCTAGACAACCTTGTTGAGGTATTGATGCTAGTAATTAATTTCTTTTTTCCATCTCAAAGGAGGGAAATGCTGTAATCTCAGGGGCTTGGGAGGCTAAGGCAGGAGAATTTCAAGTTCAAAGCCAGTCTTGGCAACTTAGGCCCTAAGCAACTTAGTGAGATCCTATCTCCAAATTAAAAAAAAAAAAAAAAAAAAAAAGGTGGGGTGGGAAGTGGGGGAAATGTTACTTGAAATCAGAAAACTTGGGTTGATTGGCTGTGGCCACTGATAATGCAAAATTACCATTTTGCATCTGAGTTTCATGTTCTCATGTTTTGTTATAAATGTAACAAAGAATAACATGTAAAAAGTATTCAATAAGTAATTCAATGACTGTCTAGGTAAGTGTATTTTAAAGTTTAATCAAACTTCAATCATTTCATGAGTAAATCAAGTTATAATTTTAGTGTTCCTAAAATAACAAAGTTGAATTAAGTTCAGTTCATCTCTATTATTTAAAATAATTCCTTCTGCTATGAAATGTCTCAATAACTTAAACAGTAGCTGATTTCTCAATTATGTAAAATCCTCCAGATATTACCAATTATCAGTTTGTATTCCACTAGAAAATGATTCGTAGACTAACTCCTTGTTTTTGTCATTGGTATTTCCTCAGTCCTGGAGTTCTCTGCATCCTATTAATTCAGCTTGGTGATAAAGGAAAGAGGCTATCATATGGAAGGCTTTTTATGAGCCAGGCCTGTGCTTATATCACTTCTGTCCACATTTAGATGGTCAGGATGCAGTTACTTAATAACACCTATAAGAAAGGCTGAAGAATAATCTAGCCATCTACATAGGAGGAAATGGAAACAGATTTATGAATAATTGTTAAAGTCAATCATGGCCATGATCTTTTAATTACCACGTAATATGCAAGGTGCCCATATCCCATACATGTACTACTCATAGAAGAAAACTGAAGGAGTCTTTCTCTACCTGTTCCACTCACCGTTTAAGTATTTAAAAACTTCACCTAAAGATTTCCAGTTTCTGGTCTGGCATATAAGGAGTTTAGAAATTGTCTCTTCATCCTAATGTAAGAGATGGCAGGAATGTTGGAATTATCAGACCAGGAATTTAAGAAAACCTATTAATATGCTAAATGCTTTAATGGAAAGGTGAACAACACGTAAAATCAGCTGGATAATATAAGCAGAGAAATGGACATTGTATGAAAGAAGAAAAAAGAAATGCGAAAACACTGTAGCAGAAATGAAGAAACTGAGTTAATAATAACTCTCCAAAACAGAAAACATTAGGTCCAGAAGGGCTCAGTGGATAATAATACCACACATTTAAGGAATAAATTATATTGATTCTCTACAATCTCTTACAGAAGTTAGAAGATCTTACTGAATCAATCTCTTACTGAACTTTCTAACTCATCCTATGAAGCCAGCATAACTGTTAATACCAAAACCAGATAAAGACAGTATAAGAAAACTACAAACCAATATCTCTCAGGAGAATAGATTCAAGAGTCCTCAATAAAATATTAACAAATTAAATTAAGTAATGTAAAAAAAATTATACACGAAGGCCTGTTATGCTCTGGGTTGTACATGTCCCCTGAAGGCCATGTGTTGAAGGTTTGGTCACTAGTCTGTAGGAGGTGGTGGAATCTTTAAAAGGTGGAGCCTAGTGAAAAGAAGTTAGGTCACTGGAGATGTACCTTTGATGGGGATATTAGTCCCTTCCTTTTTCTCTTTTTTTTGCTTCCCTGTTCCTAATAGATAAACAGCTTTGATTGACCACATGCACCCAGACATGATGTTCTACCTTGCCCCAACCCAGAACAACAGATCCAAGTGACCATGGACTGAAACTATTAGCCAAAATAAATCTTTCCTCCTTTTGATTATTTTAGGCATCTTGTCAGTGACAACTAAGATAGGACTGAGATTTAACCCAGGTATGCAAATCTAGTTCATTGTACAAAAATCAAATAATGTACTCCATCACATCAACATGCTAGAGAAGAAAAATTACAGATCATATTGATAGATGCGGAAAAAGCATGTTACAAAATCAAACTGACATTCATGAAAAGGTCTTAGTAAGCTAGCAATAGTTTGGAATGTCCTCAATTTGCTAAAGTTATGTCTAAAAATCCTACAACTGATAATGTATTTAATGGTGAGAAACTTCACAGTTTTCTCCTAAGATCAAAGCCTGCCTCTGTAGAACTATTCGTTAATCAACTTCCCTCAAAGTCTTCTAGAGGAGACTTAAAAATATTTGTGGGGACAAAAGTTGTATAATAAAAAGACAACTGTGGGACATTTGGAAAAGATTGCCCACTTGACTATTAAAAAAAATAACAAGCAGTGAAACATGCTAGTAAGGAATTATATTTATCTTTACTGTTCACAGAAAAAGATGCAGGCTGAAACTACTTTTTTTTTTTGTGGTGCTGGGGCTTGAACCCTGAAATTACTAAATTTTGATACTTAAGAGCAAACAAACAGCACCCAGATGATTTTCCTAAGCCAGTAATTTGGCAATATTTTGTTAGCTCCAAGAGAAAAAATGGCATACTAGAACAAAAAATGTCTAACATTCTATTATTTAGTTTAAAAATGTCAAGTCTTGTATCTCCTGCTATGTATCTTAATTATCTGGTTAATTTATCCTAATACAGTGTTTTTATTTATTAGACTACCACAAAATAAAAGTAGGTCCTTTTCTGTTTCTCTAGAAAAATGACAAGACGCGGATATCCTAGTGTAGACTACCCAGAGCTCCACAATTAGAGGGAGGAGTCATTTTCTTTATATTAAAACCTCTTAGTCATGGCTTCAACCTGTTTGCTTTTCAAGTGAAGCAGATAACTAAGAAATTACTTTATTTGCCTAATTTACCAAATTTTTATAATACTCAAATTGTTGGAGTTATTCATCGAGGTTTTTATGAGGAAGCAGCTGCTCTGAATTAGCAATCGGCTGCTATTCCTTTTCTTTTTGCATGAAACTTATTTTCCTTAATAAAAGTCGAAACACCTTGGCATTCTTATTTATGCCTTTTTGCTCCTGAAGTCACTAAAATTCTTTCAAGAAATCAATTTTTGAATTTCAGTAAAGTGCTTTAGGCAAGGGTAGGTATTAAATAACTTTACAAGAAATGTCTATTTTCAAAGTTCAGTGGTAGGTGTTTTCTTCAGAGGTTGCTAAAAATAAGCTGATAAAAAAATTATTATTCCTATAAGGTCCTATTATTCCTATAAGGTCAGTGTTCCTTGACTTTGATAGCTTGCAAGCTGCTACAAGGAACGGTCTATTTCATACATTCATAATAGCCTAGCAAAAACCAATACTGATCTTCAAATTTCAGAATTCATTCCCAACAACTATTTTCACGTTGTCTCTAGCATTCTGCCTTCCTTCATTTTGATATTCCAGCAGCTTTTTTGAAGTTTCATATCAGATTGTAATCTTACGGTTCCCCCAAATCGTGCACCTGCTTCGTGAAAGTAAAACAACAAAACAAAAAAACAAAACACTCGAGCCTGTTTAATCTTAATGCTCCTTCCAAAAGTGTACATCCTAATCCTTTCAATTTTTTTCTACATCCATCCTCTTTCCGTCAACTAAACTTCGGGCCTCAATTTAAATTTTTCCCGCTACCTCGCTCCTCCTACCTGCGGCCTGGCTCACTGCGTCGGTTTCCCCAGAGAAACAATTATATATATATTTTCCGGGTCTGAAGTACTAGGACCATCTCCCCGCAGTCACGGACCTATGGACCCTAGCGTTGGCCCATCTAAGATTGACCTCCACTTCGGGAACAGCCCTGGGTGTAGCGATCCCACACCCTCAACCACCAACTCTCGGGAGCGCCACTTCCGGATCTCGGGTGTCTCCACTTTACCGGTCCGCCCCTTGCCCTAGGCACTTCCTAGAGCTTTGTCCTGACAACTATTAGGGTTGGTGCCGAGGTGCAAGCTAGCCGTTTTTAAGAGTTCTTCAAGAAGACCCATTAGCTTCAAAGACCTGAGAAATCTAGAGGGGCTGCTGAGTGGGAGAAGAGGCGGCAGAGACGTACTGTTTTGAGCACGGAGTGAGGCACACCCGGAAGTGGCGCTGTACCAGAGCCGCGACGCCGCCGGGGGCGCATGCCAGGTACCGCGGGGTAGAGGAGACGCCACAGCACTCTGGCGTGATTTTCTCCAGAGGGTGGGGTGCTGTGGCCGCGGTGGTGGGAGTGGGAGCGGGCCTGGCTCTCGTTCTGGTTCAATGTTGGAAGATCCGGCTGGGTTCCGGGAGGCGAGGGCCTTGCGGGGTGGCGGGGCTGGTGAAGGGCTGCAGCAGCTTAAGGGAGCTTACTTCTCCTCCTCTCACTCCAGGGGACTCACTGTCTTCTCTCCCACTCCTCACCAGGCCAGGTGAGGCGAATTGTAGTAGTGGAGAAGTAGTGGTCGTAGCTGGGAGTCCGCTTGAATATTCTCTGCTGTGGTAGTTGGCGAGCTGCTGCTTTTCGGCCTTTCCAGTCCTTCCTGAGAAATGCTTCTGGAGAAACCTCGCTGCACCGCTGATTCAGTTCTAACGTTTCTGTGTTAACCCTTTTCAGAGTCTGACTTTGACCCTAACCTTAAAAGATGTTGGAGTCATATGTAACTCCAATTTTAATGAGCTATGTGAATCGCTATATCAAGAATTTAAAACCTTCGGATTTACAGCTTTCACTATGGGGTGGAGACGTGGTTCTCAGCAAGCTCGAGTTAAAGTTAGATGTGCTAGAACAGGTAAGCTGTGTAGCTGTCATTGACTATAAACATTTTCAACTTTTTTTTTTTTTTGGCATAATCTGTTTTCTGTGCTTTGCCTTTATGCTGTAAAAAAATGTACTTTTCCTGCTAACGTATTTTGGGCTTCCCTGAAACTAGATACTTTATTTTACATATATATTTTAATGGTTTCTTTTAGTAAGGGTTTATAACAGTAGTATTCCCCAAAGTTGTTTCAATTGATAGGAAAATGTTTTCGTTGTTCTTGTCAGAATTGTTCAAACTGTTAATTCTTAAGTGTTAGGACACTGGAGATGTACCCTCGATGGGGAGGGGATAATGTACATTTCAAAATTATGTCTGAAGCTGCAAAATATTACTTTCTTGTTTTCCTTTTTGGACAGTGGAAGAGTGAAAGACAGTAAGATTAGATCTTGAGAAAGGTTCTTTCAGTAGGAAATGTGACATTACCCATGGTATCCTCACAGAACTCAGTAGACACAGATTGAGAATGGCAGTAAAATTGAAAGTCTCTTTACTAAGCCATTTCTTTTTAGTTTCTTTTAATGTGAGAATGATCTGAAGTAAACGACATAGTTCACATTTATTAGTTCATTTAGTACACTTAATAGTAACGTATTCCAAGCAGTTGTTACTTTTGAGGATACAAAGTATCTGTGGAAGCTAAAGAATCAGAGACCTGCTGCCTTTTAGGTGATGAGGGAATACTTAATCTGATGGTGATGATTATCAATTTTTCTCTTCCTCCACCTGCTCCATTATTGAATAATCTAGAATTAACACTAAGAAACTCTTGGCTTCTTTTTTTCCCTCAGATTAATTGGGTGTCTTAATTTTTTTGTTTTATTTTTCTTAATAAGCACAAATCTCAGTTTTTATTATATACACCTGTATGGCAAAAGCTTTTTTGCGTTCCTTTGTATTCAGTATTCATACTCCTAAAAGAGATGACTGATAATCTGATATCTGTCAAATAGATGTTTCATTCATTCTTTATGTATATGTGTGTATATGTATATATACAGATATATATCTATTTTTTAGTTGTAGATGGACACAATACCTTTCTTTTGTTTTATTTGTTTTTATGTGGTGCTGAGGATTGAACCCAGTGCTTCACCATGTGCCAGGCAAGCACTCTACCATGGAGCTACAATCCCAGCCCTTGTTCATTATTATTAAGTGTCAAATATATTGGAATCATTTGTGTCTGGCTTTTTTTTTTTCATTGAACATTATAGGTGAGATTAATTTATATTGTTGGATGAACAGTAGTTCTTCATATTGCCCTATTGTATTACTTTAAAAAAAATTCTTTTTTGTAGTTGTAAATGGACAGAATGCCTTTATTTTATTTATTTATTTCTGTGTGGTACTGAGGATCAAACCCAGAGCCTCACACAACCTAGGTAAGCACTCTGCCACTGAGCTATAGCTCAACCCTGTATTCTTTTTTTTTTCTATATATTTTTAAATTGTAGATGGACGAAATACCTTTATTTTATTTACTTATTTTTTATGTGGTGCTGAGGATTGAACCTAGTGCCTCACATGTGCTAGGCAAGCACTCTACCACCGAGCTACAGCCCCAGTTCTGACCTATAGTATTCTGTTGCATAAAGAGTCCATGGTTTACTTTCCTATTCAGAGAACATCCTTGTACATGTATTTTGATGGATGCAAGTATTAATTTTCTGTAGATGTATACTTAAGAAGTAAGCATGTGTTTAATATATACTGCCAAATAATTTTGCAAAGTGGTTTTTATCAATTTACAGTCTCACAGTGTATGAAAATTCCAGTTATTTTACATTTGTTATTTTAATTTTAGCCTTCCTGATGGGTATGTAGTGATATCTCATGTAATTTTTATTTGTATTTCCTTAATGACTAATGATGAGAATGGTTTCTTTTCACATACTTACTGGTCATTTGGATATCCTCTTTTGTAAATTCTCTTTAAGTTTTTTTGCAGTACTGGGGATTGAATCTAGGGTTGCTCTGCCACTGAGCTATATCTGTAGCTTTTTTTTTTTTTTTTTTTGAGACAGGGTCTTGCTAAATTCTGAGGATGGCCTGGAACTTGTAGATCTCCTGCCTCAGCCTCCTGGATAGATGGGATTATGGGTGTGCGCTACTGTGCTTAGCAAGATTTTTGCCTCTTTTTTTTTTTTTTTAAACGGGTTTTCTGTCTTTGCATCTCTCCAGGAGTTACTTTTGTGGGGTGGGTGAATGGTAGAGGTAGGGGGATGAAACCATGGCCTTAACCATGGAGCTATACCTAAATCTCTAGGAATTTTTCTAATATTTGGAAGATGAGTTCTTTGCCAGATACATATTTTCATGCTTTTCAGTATCTTCTCTTGGTTTGTGGCTTATCTTTTTACTCTCTTACAGTTATCTTGATGAATAGAAGTTCATAATTTTATTGAAATCCACTATCTTTTTCTATATAGTTAGGATCTTTCATGTCTTATGAAATTTTTGTCTTTCTAATTTGTCTAACACTTTTTAAATTTGTTCTTCTTAGATATATGTGACAGTAAAGTGTATTTTGATATATGTTCATAGAGTATAACATTATAATTAGGATCCCATTTTTGTGGTTGTACATAATGTGGAGTTTCACTAGTAGTGTATTCATATATAAACATAGAAAAGTTATGTTTGATTCATTTTACTGTCTTTCCTATTCCCATCCTCCCTTCCTTTCCTTCATTCCCCTTTGTCTAATCCACTTAACTTCTGTTCCCTCCCTCCCCCAACTTAGTGTGTGTTAGCGTCTGCATATCAGAGAGAACATTTAGTCTTTGTTTTTTTTTGGGGGGATTGGCTTGTTTCACTTAGCATGATAGTCTCCAGATCCATCCATTTACCCCAAGAAGTTATAGTCATTCTTTTTTATGGCTGGTAATACTCCAATGTGACCTGCTTTTTATTAGATTCTTTGGGAATGACAATCATGTTATCTGAAGATAATGACAGTTTTATTTCATTATAAAATAAAATAACATTTTATTTATTTACCTTGTACCTTTTTTTTTTTTCATTATTGAATTGGCTAGGGCCTCTTACAATGTAGAGTAGACATAGTGAGAATAGGTTTTTTTTTTTTTGTTCCCAACTTTAATGGGAACTAAATATTATGTCATTGTATTAGTTGTGAACACCCTTTATTGGGATAAGGAAATTCTCTTCTGTTTCTACTTTCCAATAAATTTTTAGAATGTTTAATGAATGTTGAATTATGTAAAATATTATATTTAATGATTTCATATTTGATTTTTATTTTGTTAATGTTATAAATTACATTGAGTTTTTAATTAAACTAATCTTGCATTCCTAGAATAAACCTTAGTTGTTATGGTCCCCTTTTTCCATATTGTTGGATTTTGTTTAGTTTCATTGCATCTGTGTTTGTGATAATGGCTTAACATTTTTCTTTTTTGTGATGTGGTTACCACATTTTGATTATCAGATAGTTTGGCTTCATTAGATTATTTATGAAGCATTTCTTATTCTCATAATCTCTAGAAAATAAGATTGGTATCGTTAGTTTTTTCCTTTTGTTTATTTTTACATTATATATAACAAAACTTACCATCTTAACCATTTTAAGTGTACAGTTCTGTGTCATTAATTACATTCAGATTTTTGTGAAACCATAACTGCCATCCAAATCTAGAACTTTCTCATTTTCTTAAACTTGAAATTCTGTACCCATTAAGCAATTAACTTCTATCTTTATATCTTCCCAGCCTGTTGGAACCACCATTCCATTTGTCTCTATGAATGTGACTACTCTGGATACTTTATATAAGTGGAATTGTTCAATATTTGTCCTTTTGTGAATGGCTTATTTTACTCACATTGTCTTCAAAACTCATCTGTACTATAGAAATATGTCAGCATTTCCTTCATTATTAAGGCTAGATAATATTTATGTGTGTATGTATGCATATAACACATTTTGTTCATCTATTTATCCATCCATGAATACTTGGATTGTTTCTACTTTTTGGCTATTATGATAATGCTGCTATAAGTGTAAAAACACCTTGTGAAAATACCTTTTAAACATAAGTGTAAAAATACCTCGTTGAGATCCTACTTTCAAGTCATTTGGGTATGTACCAAGAAGTGGAATTACTAGATTGTATAGTAATTCTTTTTTTTAATTTTAATTTTTTATTTATATACGACAGCGGAATGCATTATGATACTTATTATGTATATACAGTACAATTTTTCATATCTCTGGTTGTATACATAGTATATTCACATCAATTCATGTCTTCTTATCAGTACTTTGGATAATAATGATCATCACATTCCACCATCATTAATAACCCCATGCCCCCTCCCTTCCCCTCCAACCCCTCTGCCTATAGTTATTCTACATTTAATTTTTTTGAGGAACTGCAATATTGTTTTCCACAGTGATTGCACCATTATAAATCCCTCTGAGGAATGTGTAGGATTCCAGTTGCTCCATATCCTTGTCAACACTTTTTTCTTTTTTTTTAATTATAGCTATTCTAATGGGTGCAAAATGGTATATAGTTTTAATTTGTATTTCGTTTATGAACAGTGTTGCTGAGAGCACCTGCTCATATACTTAGTATTTATTTCTTCTTCTTCATCTTTTTTTTTTTTGTACTGAGGATTGAACCTATGGGCACTATATCCCCAATCCTCTAATTTTTTTATTTTGAGACAGGGTCTCACTAAGTTGCTGAGGCTAGCCTCAGACTTAGATTCTCCTGCCTTAGCCTAGTGAGCTACTGGGATCACAGGCATGTGCCATCGTGCATGGCTCTTATTGGCTATTTTTGTATCATCTTTGGAGAAATGTCTGTTTAAGTTCCTTGCCCAGTTTTGAGTCAGGTTTTTAAAAAATTATTGTTATTTTTGTTGGGATGCAGGAGTTCTTTATTTATTGTGGCTGTCAATCTCTTATCAAATACATGATTAGCAAATACTTTTTCCTATTTTTTTTATAGTAGATGAACACAATACCTTTATTTTATTTTTATGTGGTGCTAAGGACAGAACCCAGTGCTTGTATGTGCTAGGCAAGCCCTCTACCAACTGAGTATAACCCAGCCCACTTTTGCCTATTCTTTGGGTTGCCTTTTACTGTTGATAGTATCCTTTGATGCATAAAAGTTTTAATTTTTGATGATGTCCACTTTTTTTTTTCTATTGTTGTCTGGGTTTTTCATGTCATACCTAAGAAATCATTTGCCAAATTACTCATAAAGTTCTTGTTGTTTTTTCTCCTTTTTTTGGTGGTATTGGGAATTGAACCCAGGGCCTTGTGCATGTAAGGTAATTAAAACAAATTTTTTTAGTTGTTGATGGACCTTTATTTTATTTATTTATTTGTGGTGCTGGGAATTGAACCCAGTGCCTCACACATGCTAGGCAAGCACTGTATCACTGAGCCACATCCCCAGCCCCTGCTTCTTAGTTTTTTAAGTGTAGGAAAAATTATCTGTGAAGTTATTTGTGTCGTGTTGGAAAGTTGTAAATTATTGATTTAATTTCCTTAATAAGATATAGGACTGTTTTTCAGAGAATTTCTCCATTTCCTTATTATTTTTTATGTGGTGCTGAGGCTCGAACCCAGTGCTTCGCACATGCTGTGCGAGCGCTCTACCGCTCAGCCCCAGCCCCAGCCCAAATATTGCTCTCTTTACAGAAAACATTTGCTTACTCCTGCCCTAAATCATCCTATTTAAATATATAAAGTTTTTTTTGTTATTTATTTTAAAATTGTTTTAAAAACAACATACCTGTGGAATCCATAATGATGTCTTTTTACATTCCTCATTTGATAATTTGTATTTTCTTCATCAATATTGCTAGGAACTCATCAGTAAATATTATTAATTTTAAAATTATTAATTATCAAAATATTAATATTTTCAAAGGATTAACTTTTGGTTTTGGTTTTGATTAACTTTTTGTTTTGTCATTTTTTTCTCATTTCTTTCCACTTTGTGATTTACTATTTTCTAGCTTCTTGAGAATCTAAGAAAACTTAACGTCATTGTTTTTTTTAAGCCTTTTTTTACTCAAATATATACATCTAATGTTATGAATTTCTTTTTAACCAAATATTTATCTCTGTCACACAGAAATTTGTATCTTTCTAGTTAACAGCTATACATTTTTATTATTTTTATGTTGATTTCTTTGATCAGTGGGTTATTCAGAAATATATTGCTTAATTTCCAAACATTTGGAAATTTGCTAATCAACTTTCTGTCATTGATTTCTAATTTAATTCACCTGTGATCAGCACAGTCTATGATTCCAATCCATTAAAATATATGACTCAGTGTATGGTCTGTTTTTGCAAATGTTCCATGTACCATTGGCAAAAGGTGTGTATTCTACAGTTGTTGCTATAGTGTTCTAGAAGTGAGTGATCTGTTGTTTCTAATTCATGTTAGTTCTTCAAATCTTAAACATCCTTATGGGTTTGTTTCCATTGTCTACTTTTTCTGTCAGTTACTGAGAGACGTATGTTAATGTTCCCAACTGTGTGGATTTGTCAGCTTATCTCTTAGGTTTGTCAGTTTTCATTTTATATATCTTAAAATTATGGTAAGTACATAACAAGTTTTAATATTTTGATATCTAATTGTTGAATATACTTTAAAAAAATTTCCTGAAATGTGTTCCTTTTTCACCCTGGTTATTCTTCTTGTCTTAAAGTCTTTAATTATATACTTTATAAAATTATTTTAGTTGTTTACACTAAAGATTACAAAATGCATATTTGCTTTATTAGATGTCTTTAGTACTTTCACCATTTCCTGAATAATTTTACAACAATTTAACTGTAAATACTGTCCCTTTCCCTCTGCCTTTAATATTGTGGTTCTCTTTTTTGCTTGTTTTGGGTTTACTTCATTTTTCTTCTTAAGGTGGAAGGTTAGTTATTGATTTGAGATACATTTTTCTTCTGTTATAGCCATTAACAACTATACATTTCTTTAGGTGCATCTAATGAATGTTTATATATTGTGTTTTTATTTCTATTCAGTTCAGATGTTTTCTCATTTTCTTTGAGATGAATAGGTATTTTTTGCAGTTGTTGATTGCAGTTATAAGTCTGTAGATGTCAAGTGTATTTTGTTGATGTTTTTCAGGTTTTCTATGAACTTGCTGATTTTTTGTCTGTTCCATTATTGTGAGATATTAAACTCTTCATCCAATATTATTAGCTCTTTCTCCTTTGAGTTTTGTTTGAGTTTGCTTTATGTATTTTGGAGCTTGGTTTTTTTGTAAGTTTTATGTTATTCATTAATTGACCATTTTATATTTTATTTATTTTGTATCTTATTTTTATAGAGATAAAATTGTCATTACATTTTAGTGTTTTTTCCTGAGATAACTAAAGTTGTAATGTTTATTTTTTCTGTATGTTTTTATTGGTACATTATAATTATACATAATGGGATTTGTTTTATATATATAAATTTTTTTTTTTTAAAGAGAGAGAATTTTTTAATATTTGTTTTTCAGTTTTCGGGGGACACAACATCTTTATTTTATTTGCGGATGGAACCCAGCGCCCCCCGCATGCCAGGCGAGCATGCTACTGCTTGAGCCACATACCCAGCCTGTTATATTTTCTTACATGCACAGAATATAACAATATAATTTGGTCAAGATCATTTCCCCATATTTTACCCCTTTGTCCCCTCCTACCTCTTCTTGGTTCCTTTCCTCTGCTCTGTTGATCTCCCTTTGATATTCATGAGACTCACCCTTACTCCATCTTTTTTTTCCCTTTTTCCACTCTAGCTTCCACATATAAAAGAAAGCATACAACCCTTGACTTTCTGATTTTGATTTATTTTGCTTAAGATATTGTTCTCAAATTCCATCCATTTCCTGCAAATGACATAATTTCATAAAGAATTATGGCTGAATAAAACTCTGTTATGTATATTTACATGACATTTTCTTTATCCATTCATCTGTTGATGGACACCTAAATGGGTTTCATATTTTAGCTATTCTGAATTATGCTGCTGTGAACCTGGGTATGCATGTATCTCTACAGTATGCTAATTCTTTAGTATAAATATCAGGAGTAATATAGGAGTTGGGTCACATAGTTGTTCTATTCCTAGTCTTTAAGGAACCTCTGAAGTGATTTCTGTAGTGGTTATGCTAATTTACAATCCCACTAACTGTGTAAAAGTGTACTTTTTTCTCTACATCCTCGCCAGCATTTATTATTGTTTGTTTTGCTGATGGCTGCCATTGTAACTAGAGTGAGATGAGGTATTGTCTTCATTTGCATTTTCCTAATTGCTAGGAGTTGCATAGTTTCTGGTTACTTCCATTTTTAGTTGTCTTTTGTGCATGGTGAGATAAGACTCTTCTCTCATTTTTCTTTGTATGGAGAACCTGTTTTCTCAGCACCAATTTTTAAAAAAAGGCTGTCTTTTCTCCAATATATATCTTTTGGCACCTTGGTCAAGGATCTAATATCTGTGTGGTGGGTTTGTCTTTAAGTCTTCTTTTCCATTGGTCTACATGTCCATTTTGATCCAGTATGGTGGTTGTTTCTGTTACTATAGCTCTGTAGTATAATTTGAGATCAGGTGTTGCAATGCCTCAGCATTGATTTTTTTTTTTTTTTTTTTTTTTGCTGTAGAGTTTTTGGCTCTTCTGGATCTTTTATTCTGTAAGTGAATTTTAGAACTGTTTTTTTCTAGTTCTGGTGAAGAAGTCATTGGTGTTTTGATCCCCATCAAAATTGAATTTGTATATTTCTTTTGGCAATATGACCATTTTAACAATAACAGTTCTGCCTACCATGATCATAGGAGGTTTTTCCATTTTCCTGTGTCGTCTTTGATTTCTTTTTTCAGTGCCTTATAATTTTCATTGTAGAGATGTTTCACTTCTTTGGTTAGATTTATTCCTAGAGAATATTTTTTAGATGATATTGTGAATGGAATTGTTTTTCTGATTTCTTTTTCAGCAGATTCGTTACTAATGTATAGGAAAGGTATTGATTATTGTTTGTTGTTTTTGTAACCTGCTACTTTATTGAATTATTTTTATTCTAGCAGTCTTCTGATGGAGCTTTTTGTATCTTCTGAGTATAGGATCATGTTATCTGCAAACAGTGATAATTTGACTTCTTCCTTTCTTTCTTTTTTTTTTTGGTACCAGGGATAATAAGTGTTGAATTTTAGTTAGATCTCCACCATGGGCTATATGGTTTAAAATTCCATGTCTAACATGTGTATTAATATTTGTTAGTAGCTAAACTGATGAGTAACATTATTATGGCACCAAGTTCTTGAGTTTAATTTGGGTATCTTTTAACTTCTCCCTGAGAAAATGAAATTTGTGCCTATAGACTGCAATTCTGGTAGCCATTTTGCAAATGTATCAGAGTTGCATAAGTCAAAGGGTGGTGGAGATGGAAATAAAATCCACTCATTTTCCAATGAAACACATAGCCAGTATAAATGTAATCAATAATCATAAGGGTAATATAAAGGCAATATTATTAGTGGTTAAGAGAAAGAATTTTAGCGTCATATGTCTCAGTTTTCAGTTCTGGCTTTTCTTGTTTCATTTGGGGAAGTTACTGGACCCTTCATGCCTCAGATTCTTCTTCATAAAATAGGCTGATAGTATTTACATTTTGTTGTTCTTAGGATTAAATGGTTATATGCAGGTAAGGTGCTTAGAATGGTGCCTCTTCCATCGTAAGTGCTTAGTAAATACTTTCTTTGTTGCAGACACTGATTAGTATATAATTTGTGCTAGCTAAATAATGCTTGACATAATTACTGCATGTTTAAACTTAATATAATAATAAGTAGTTAAAAGTTGTGACATTCCATCCGAAAGAACAGTGACAACACTTCATTAGAAATAGTAGTGACAATAAATTTTTAGTAATCTGGCCTTAGAGTCTCTAGTTTAAGACATAAATTAGACCCACACTTTTGTAATAATATTAGTAGTAATAATAATAATAATGATATTTAGCATCTTTGTAATGATTTCTGTATGAGGAAGACCAGTGTTCTAAGCACTTTATAAAATGAATTGATTCAATCTTCAAAAGATTATAATTATTCAAATTTTACAGATAATGAAAGGAGCCACAGATACATGAAACAATTTACCTAGTGTAATTGGGTACTAAGTGGCAGAGATTGGATTTAAGTCCATGTCTGCTGGCTGTAGAGTTATTAGTTGTAAAGCACTTTACCATTCTGCCTGTATTTAGCTCTATTTGGTATTTTGCTAAACCAAGTAGGTGCGGAGGGGATAAGATTAATAATTTTTTATTAACTGTTGCACATAGTTGTAATAGCTATAAAAATGTGATAGAAATATAGTCTTTTTTCCTTTGTTGACTTGTAACAAAAGTTTTGTCCAGAGTGGAACAAAGTAGTATAAAGTGATTATGATGAAGATTTATGCTATCATATCTAAGTTTTGTCAAGTAATAATAGAAAGCAATCAGAAAAATGTGAAATTTATGACCAAATAGTACTGAGGTAAACTCTTCAATTAGGCAGAGTACATAGGTTGTTTTTGTAGTTGGTCAGTTTTTATTTAGTCAGGTCATTCTCCTTTCTCCGCTTCAGTCCCCCTTTCAACTTGCCCCGCAGATACCTTTTGAGGACATATTTTAGAAATTTAAGACAACTGCAGTTTTCTCAAGTAGTGTTGCTGTCTAGGGCTTTGATCCATTTTTATGACTGCTACCACTACCACATGTGAACCTTTATCATAGACCATATATTGTATGTCATTTTCATTCATCAGAGTAGCAAACTGAAGCCTAGAGAGTTTAAGTAACTTATTAAATGTAAGTTGCATAATAAGTTTTTGTGGTTTATCATATAGTTTAATAAGTTATTTAATTTTGCTTTGTGATAAACAGTGATGAATGAAATATTTTGAATTGGAAATTTTATTTTTAAGAAAGGAATTTGGATACAAGGATAAAAAATATTAAGTGCTTACTAACTTTAATGTTTTGTGTTTTAAGGAACTGAAATTACCCTTCACTTTTTTAAGTGGACATATTCATGAATTGAGAATTCATGTACCATGGACAAAATTGGGTTCAGAACCAGTGGTAATAACCATCAATACAATGGAATGCATATTGAAACTTAAAGATGGAATACAGGTAAGAAATTATCAAACCTAGTTGTTGAATGTGAACTAATTTTAATACTTATTATATCTGACATTTCTATAACTTTTAGAACTCACTGTCACATGAATAAATATAACTGTATATACTTTGTTTACATACCTTTTAAAGTAATAATTATTTAAATAAGGGTGTTCTGAAATTTGGACAAAACATTAAAAGGATATTTTCATACAAATTTTGCTTTATTGATCATAACCTTAATAGGAGTAAATATATATTGCTTATTACCTGTATTTACAATGGAAGAGAGGCCTGATTAAATCAGTCTAATTTTTAGATTAAGATTTTTGAGTTTTTGTGAAGGACCAGTGTGAATCTTTATTTACAAATCTTCTAAATCAATTTCTCAGGCTAATTTTTAAAAAAAATATTTATTTTTTAGTTTTTTAGGTGGACACAATATGTCTATTTTATTTTTATGTGGTGCTGAGAATTGAACCCAGGGCCTCATGCATGCTAGGTGAGCATGCTACCACTTGAGCCACATCCCCAGCCCTATCAGGCTAATTTTTGAGAAAATGAAAATATATTTACCGTAAAGGCAAATTTCATTATTATTTTTGTATCAGAAACTGGTTTTTATCAGACATTTATTTCTTCTCTGACTCATCGTACATTTCTTCTTTATTTTTATTTTTTTAGTTATTGATTGACCTTTATTTTTTTACTTACATGTGGTGCTGAGGATTGAAATACCCAGAGCCTCACCCATGCTAGGCAAGCACTCTAACAATAGACCTATAATCCTAGCCCTCATCATTTCTTATTGATGGTTTTTGCAAAGGTATAATCAGGTTTTTTTTTTTTGTTGTTGTTGTTGCTGTCTGCTATTTAAAAAAAAATTTTAAATTCTGATTTGTTATATCTGACAGCAGGATGCAATTCAATTCATATTACACAAATAGAGCACAATTTTTCATGTCTTTGGTTGTACACACTAGAGTCACACCAGTTTTATGTACTTAGAGTAATGATGTCTGTCTGTCTCATTCCATCATCTTTCCTACCCCAGTAACCCTTCTCTTCTACTTACTCCTCTTTTAGGGAAGTTTGTTTATTCCTCCCATGCTGACCCCCCCAATCCCCCTCCCCCCAATCCCCATTATGAATCAGCATCCTTATGTCAGAGAAAACATTCTGCATTTGGTTTTTGGGGATTGGCTTACTTCACTTAGCATAATATTCTCCAACTCCATCCATTTACCTGCAAATGCCATGATTTTATTCACTTTTAATGCTGAGTAATATTCGATTGTGTATATATACTACATTTTCTTTATCCATTCATCTGCTGAAGGGTATCTAGGTTGGTTCCATAATTTAGCTATTGTGAATTGTGCTGCAATAAGCATTGATGTGGCTATGTCCCTGTATTATGGTGTTTTTAAGTCCTTTGGGTATAAACCAAGGAGTAGGATGGCTGGTTAAATGGTGGTTCCATTCCCAGTTTTCCAAGGAATCTTCATACTGCTCTCCATATTGGCTGTACCAATTTGCAGTTCCACCAGCAATGTATGAGAGGAGTATGTGCCAAAACTTTTCCTATTCAGGAAGCCCAACAGGTCAGGACAGCAGCATTCTGTGAAGTATGTTTCACTTTCATCTTGTAGTAGTGTGTCATTATTATTATTTTTTTTTTACTTTTTTCTTGCATATTTAACATTTACTTTTTAGTTTTAAGTGAATTGATAAGTTATTTATTTATTTTGGTGCTGGGAATCGAATTCAGGGTCTTGTGAGGGCTAGGCAAGCACTTTGCCACTAAGGTATATTCCCAGTCCCTATAAATATTATTAAAATGACTGTTTTTCATGAGAACCGTAAGGTAGTTTTAGCAAAACCTAAGTATAACTTTAATTTCTGTGAAATTTGACTTATTTATGAGTTATTAAAGTTATTTCTTATTTTAAGAAGATTCTTTTTTTTTAAACATATTTTTAGTTGTAGATGGACACAATACCTTTATTTATTCATCTTTTTGTGGTGCTGAGTATTGAACCCAGTGCCTCACTTGTGCTAGGCAGGTGCTCTATGACTGAGCCACAACCCCAGCCCCTTAAGTAGATTCTTTAAATTAATTGTTATATCAATTCATTAGGCTCAGATCTTTTTTTTCATTAATGAAATATTTGATTTTAAACGTGCATTATCCAATTTAACTTAAATAAGGTGGTTCTTGAAAATAAATAGACCAATGTTATATTCTCATGAAAACTTTCTTTGTGAACTTTAATTATTTGAGAGGTTGATTTGAGAAACCTGTAGATAGTTATATTGTAGTAAGTTTTATTTTACATTTATGTTTGGTAATACTGAAATAGTTCTTAATCATCTGTTATTAGATTTTTTTTTTTTTTAAAGTCTGGACTTGGTTATACCACCCATGTTGTGCCCTGTATTAAAAGGTGGAAAGGAAAAAACCCAGTCATTAAGTATTTTTTTCAATGGAAAGGTGGAAGTTTCAAGTCCAGATGTCCCATAAGAAACACATTTAAAATAGACAAATTACAACTAATTATAGAGGCTACAGAAAAAGATTTGTAACACATGACTTAGTGCAACTTAGAACTAATATTTGATATTGGACCATGCAGATGGCTACTGAAGGAATGATCAGATTTCCTGCTTGCATGGTATTTGAAACTTGAATTTTGTGATGTGTGGAATAAAAGGTCAAATGTCATGAATGTAAACCACTTTCAAAACAAGTGTTTTTTACAGATGTTTGAAATTTTGCTGTAGAAAGGATTTTTGAAAATTGCATTTGACATTTGGACAAATTATTTAAAAGTGTATACCCCTGGAGAGTAATACTTGGGTTTATCCTAGTAATTGGAATTAAATTTTGAGTAGAAACATTATAAAACTTAAAGTATTTTAATTTTAGGTTTTAAGCTTTGATAGGTATAGTATGTAATTAAGTTAAAATTCTGCATGTACTAGTAGAATGGAATGGCTCCATATTTAAATTATTTGAAGTTTAATTGTGTTGTACCATCATACCAAAGAAAAGACTAGAGCTGGGGCTCAGCAGTAGCACACTTGCCTGGCATGTGTGAGGCACTGGATTTAATTGTCAGCACCACATATGAATAAATTAAAAAAAATAAAGGTTTATAAACAACTAAAAAAAAAGAATAAAAGAAAAGTCTTTCCTAAATAAAAGTGGGGTGACATGGTAGGTTAAAAGAAGGGGGCTTTTATTTTGATATATATAGTGCATTGCTCTTATCTATAATCACCCTACTGAGAAAATAGCACACCAGACCTTTTTTCTACTAGTTATAATTAAGCATCTATCAACTTTTCCCCACTCTCCCACACACACACCTCTCTGGTAAAAAAAAAAAAAAAAAAAAAATTTAATGACATATTTTCATTTCATTCATTTTTCCTTGTTATATGTTGAAATCTGTTGCAAATTTGTATATACATCTCATTTTGGACTAGTTTATGACAAATGCACAATACACACATATGGGTAACAGCTACTATACTGAGTAGCATGGTCACAGATTAGATTGACCTTGTAAGTCATTGTGAGGTTTAAAATATATAGAGTAAGAATGTAGTAGATGGTTTTTAAAAAGTGAATAATAAAATACAAATTATCTACTGTTAAAAAAAGGGGGGGGGCTTTTAAAATCACAGGTATTCAAGTATCTGAATATGGAAAAATGTTAACTTTAATGTATGGGAATGTATTAAAATGATTAAAAGATGGAAATATGAAGTTTATTTCAGATTTTAGAAGAATACAGCATCATTAAATGCTTTTAAAAATAATATACATATATTTTTAGTTGTAGACTGATACAATACCTTTTTGTATGTTTATTTATGTGGTGCTAAGGATCAAACCCAGTGACTCACATGTGTAAGTACTCTTCCACTGAGCTACCTCCCCAGCCCATCATTAAATGCTTTGATAAAAGGACATAACAATTTTTTATGTTCAATCTGATTCTGCCAACATTTGTTGATTGCCTAACCTGCTGTGAATTGCAAAGCATGGCTAAGATATTTGTAGAATCTCAGCAAAGGACACTAAGACAAAGAGATTTATAATGTTTCAGTGTGACTGTAGTGGTCATGGTTATAATGTACTCAACATTTCTTTGAAATCCATTTTAATTACAGAGATTTTTGAAAGAGAGTGACCCAGATTCTTTCGGGTAAAATAAAGGCACTTTGATGTTCACTTAGAATGATTTTTAATAATTTTAAACTAAATAAAATACTTGTTAAAGATTTGATGTTTACTTTGAGAGAGTCCTTCTATGTCATTGTCCCTACCTTTAGGTCTTGTTGATTTGTGACTTGTGATCTGTTTTTTTTTTCTATTTTGGATTTCAGATACAGTTTGATTCATGACAAACTGTATCATTACATATCCATCCTTATATAATCAAATACTTGCGAATCTATCATATAACTTGAGCTAAAACATTACCAAGAACTTACATTTAATTATGTTTTCCTCTCCTTATTTGTATTCTTGCTTGTTCATCCTTAGTGAACCTCATCTGCAAAATAGCACAAGACTTTGTACACAGTTTTTAAAATTTTGTGATGAGTGTTCATTCTTCGCTTAGTGTATTAAGTATTGGAAAAAATACCTCTGCAATCTAAAGAGAGTGGTGAATTTGTTTTTAAAGTGCTTATTTATTCTGGTTTTTATAACATCTGGAAAGTAAATTTTGAAAAACTTTTAACCTAATGAATGCAACCACTCATTAAGTTGTTTATATAAGTAATACTTATGAATAAACTTTAAAAATGTTTTTAACCTAAACCAAAACTTTAAAGTACTGAGTTAAAAAACTGAGCTTTCTGTTAATGTTCTAATCTTGGTTAGTATTTGAAACAAGAGGGCAAATTTTACATATCCTTGTGTCTTTAGGTGCTGTGGAAATCCTTTATTGGGATTCAGAGGAATTGCTTTAAATGTATAGATGATTTTGAGGGGAACTGACATCTTTACTAAGTTGTTTTCCATTCTGTGAACACAGTGTGCCTCTCCAATTATTTAGATTGTTCTTGATTTCTTTAGTTAGGAATTTGTGTTTTCAGCCTACAATTCTTTTAAATGTTTTATTAGATTTATATCTTTTTTCTTTGGAGCATTTATGAATATTGTGAATTTAATTTTATTTTCTGTTTATTTTCATATATAAATTCAGCATTTATATATAAATAAAGTTGCAGTTTTATATGTATAATTTTTGTGCTTTGATCTTATATCCTGTGATGTTGCTTACATTATTAATTCCAGTAGTGTTTTGGTTGATTTCTTTGGGATTTCCTAAATGGGCAATAACATTATCTACAAGTAGAGACAGTTTAGTTAGTTTTCAATTCATATGCCCTCCCACCCCCCACTTTTTGTTTTTTTGGTCCTAGGGCTTGAACTCAGGGGCGCTTAATCATGGAGCTAGATCCCAGCCCTTTTACATTTACATTTTGAGATGGAGTCTTCCTAAGTTGCCTAGGGCCTCACTAAATTGCTGAACTGAACTTGTGATTCTCCTGCCTCTGCCTCCTGAACCTCTGGGATTACAGGTGTGATCCTACCCTTGTTGAATTGATGAGTGTTTTCACAGAAGCCATTATTAAGTAAGCACTTCAGTACTGGTCATTAGTAACATCATGTTTGCACAATCCAGTATACACTGTTCATTTATTTTTAAATTCTCATTGCCCTTCAATATTTAGTGCTCTGATCTCTTTCTCAAAATTTCACTTTCTTGGTTCTTCTTAATCACTTCCTCTACTTGTTTGGCTCCTTTTCTCTCAGCTTTTCTTAATCATTTTCTATTATCTATCCCAAATTTAAATTGAAATTTTTTTTGGTTTCATTATTTTAGTCATATTTTACTCTCCTTGGCTATTATTTCCAGTACTCTTAGTTATTATTTTGTCTTCTATGTTCTTTATTCTCAAAATACTATTTTAGGGTTCAGTCTTTTTTTCCCCCCAGCACTAATAGCTAAATGAACTTCACCTGTATGTCTTATAAAATGTCCTAAATGGAATTCATATTAAAGTTAAATCCTTTTTGGTCCTTTATATATTTCCTTTTTCATTGAACACTTCTACTGTGAACATTCAATCCAAATCAGAAACCCAGAAGTCATCCTTAACTTAATGAGCCTCATATCCAATTATTCATCAGACTCTGGTTTCTACTGCTATCTTATCTTTGAAAGTATCTGTTTCAGCCTTCATACACGTTTTCAAAAAGTATCTGTTTCAGCCTTCCAAACAAGTTTTCAAACTGCCTGCAGGAATATTCCTAAATGTGAATTATTTCCTCAAGTCTATTTTCTTTCTCGTCCAATGATTTTCTTCTCTCTTATAGTGAACTTTTGTGCGACTCATAAGAGACTTTAATATTTATTGTATTCCAGTGTTCTCTGAAGTCCTTCAGGGTCTTCCTCATGTTTTCCATTTTTTATGCTGGGTTAAAACTATTTCATAATACTAAACATGATTTACTTTTTAAAAATTCTCATTCTCTCATGTATGTACTATGGACTTTTTCAGAGACTACTTGATATATATCATTGGAACAGAATGAAAGCAGAAGGAGATATGAGAATCTAGCTGTCCTCTACTAATCCAGAGCTAAAAAACAATGTAAAATAATGCCATTCTTTTTACTAATTTTGTTTTGGAAAATACAGCTATTTTCCACAACCTGCAAATTTAAAAATTTATAGTTTATTTTGAAATTTTCATAATATGTGATATTTTTATTTTAAAAGAAATAATAAAATATGTATACAAGCTGTGAATGTAGCTCAGTGGCAGAGCACTTGTCTAGCATGCAAGAGGACTTGGGTTCACCAGCATGAAAAAAAAAAAGGACCTAAATATGTATACAAACTTAAATATACTTCAAACATGTTTTCTCTTTATCTCTAATAAGGTACATAAGGCTAGTAAAAGTCATACATATAAATCATCTTTGGGATTCTCAGTAATTTTAAAAGAGATAGAAATATTTGAGGACCACTGGCCTACTTGTTAGGGAATCACTGAAGTATTTTAAACAGGTAAGCAACTTGTTGCATTTCTTATTTAGGAAGTTAACTGGTTTTTTACCATGGAGGAAAGGATTGGAGGAGGAGAATTTAGAGTATTAATTAAATTCATTTTGTCACATTCTAAGAGAATGTCCTAGGTTTCCACATTCTAGGATAGGAACCAGATAGATCTGTCATTCCCTGTATCCATAGAGAGCTGTGGATAGATTCTAGAGTAAGAGTGTAGAAGTTCTAGGATGACTTTTGGGATTTTGGTTTAGGACTATTGGTGTGGTTTACTGGATTATGGTACTCTTAATTTAGATTTTTTTTTTTCTTTTTCGAGGTGCTGTTGATGGGACCCAGTGCCTCATGCATGCTGTTCAAATGCTTTACCATTGAGCCAAACCACCAGCCCTAATTTAGATTTTGAAGAGTTTAAAAACTTGTCAAGCTCATATGCTCACATAGTAATTAGAATCTAACTGAAGTAGTATAATAAAGTAGGCATTATACATTGTGAATAACTTACATACAAAATTATCACTCTAATACTATTTTCCTGTTTTTGAAGGAAAAATTGGAAAGTTAAATCCATTCAGTACACATATGTTGAGTTGATAGCTCTGTACTAAATGCTGTGGATATAGTAGTTAATGGGACAGACGAGCACTTTTCTTTCCTTGAAGTTTTTAAGGAAAAATTCACATATTACATGTGGTTTTTGAATTAATTTTAGCATGAAGTATTGTTGGTAGTCTCAAAATAATTGGAAACTAAATTGTTTTGTTTTAGGTTTAACTTCTTTTTGAGGTGAAATAATTGGGGTTGTTAAACAATATTACTGAAATGGAAATAAAAAGCCAACAGCCACAAACAGCTAACCTGTAGATGGATGAAAACATAAGTAAATGTATTTCAGACTGTGTTGAATGCCTTTAGAGTTAAGGAACAGAGGAAAATCATGGTTTCCTGAACTTTTACCTGTGTCTAGAGCCTAGAAATAGTAGGAGGAAAAAAAAATGTATTTAGTTAGCTATTGGGAAGATAACATAAAGATATAGTTCTTTAAAAAATATACATATTGAGGGGATGGGGTTGTGGCCCAGCGGTAGATCCTGAGTACCACATAAAAATAAATAAGTGAAATAACAGTGTTGTGTCCAACTACAACTAAAAAATAAATATTACAAAAATATATAAATATTTTTTATATAAATATTTTTATACATAAATATTTTTTATATATAAATATATAAAAATATTTTTCTAGTGTCTTTTATGAAGTTTATGGCATATGAACACCAAACCTGGTATAAAGTGGTTCAATAAATTTTTTTAACTTATTGAGGAATAGCTGTTGTTTGCCATAATTGGAAGTATGTGGAGTTTTATTATATTATATTTTTTTATTATATTTTTACCTTTTTTGGGCTGAAAGGTATATTTTTATTCACTTATGGTTCTTCTGAGGAGGAAGAAACATTTGGATTGATACAAGGGGAGCTTTAGTTTTATGAGGGACTTTGTAAGAATGAAAATATGGGTTGTAGAAGAAATGACAGTGCAACCTTAATTATAGTGTTTAGTGCTTGGTCTCCAGAATTTATATGTCTCAAGTCTGCATACAGAAAAATATTCTATTTTGAAACTTTACAGTTTGCTTGTAATCACCAAGTTTTCCCTTCCTTGCTGGTTACTATAATAAGGAACTGAGATTACAGGTTTTGTTTTCCTTTTAGTTTTGGTGGTGCTGGGGATTGAACCCATGGCTTTGTGAATACTAGGCAAATTTTCTAACACTGAGCTATATCCTTAGCCCACACCTTCCATTTTTTTGTTTGTGTTTGATTCACAAACACACATGCAACAGTTCTCTGATTTTAGTTTTGATGATTGGGAGTTGTTGATTTTCCTTGAACTAGTTCATTTTGCCATCGCCGCCTTTTAGAAACTCAAAATATTTAGTATTTAGAAACTATACTGAGCATATCTGAACTGAGTTTTCTATGGACAGATTATTGTTGGGTTTTACTAGTCCGAAAATTTCTGCCTTTTCTGCCTGTTAATCGAAGTATTTAGATTTCATTTCATATACATATACATATATATTCATATTTATTTATTTTTTTGGTACCAGGGATTGAACCCAGGGTCACTTAGCCACTGAGCTACAACCCCAAACCTTTTATTTTGTTTTGTTTTGAGACAGGGTCTTGCTAAGTCCTTAGGGCCTCGCTAAATTGCTGAGTTTGATCTAGAAATTTCAATCCTCCTGCCTCAGCCTCCCGAATCACTGGGATTGCAAGTGTGTGCCACTGCACCTGGCATTATTTCATATAATTTTTATTATGGATACATTCACGCCCAATGCCTTTTATTTGTTATATCTTTGTTCTATCAGATTTTTTTTTCTCTTTTCCTGTCTGTTCTTGGATTGAGCATGTAGTCATCCTCCTTCTGTTGTGATTTAGCTTTTTGTTATTTCAGTCATCGGAAGCCTGGCATGGTCTGAATATATTAAATGGAAAGTTCCAGAAGTAAACAGTTCACAAATTCTAAATTGCATGCTGTTTTAGATAGTGTGATGAAATCTGAAGTGTGAATAATTTCTTTGTATAGAATATTCGCACTGTATACCCTACCTGCCCCTTGGTCATTTGGTAGCAGTTTTGGTTGTAAGATAGAATTTTGCAGTATCACAGTGCTTGTGTTCAAATAAATGTTATTTTACTTAATAATGAACTAAAGTGCAGGAGTAGTGATACAGGCAATTTTTTTGGTATATAGTTTTGGTATATAATTGTTTTTATTAGTTTTGGATCATCTTTCTATGCCCTAATTTATAAATTGAACTATCATAAATATGTATATATAGGAAAACAAATAGAGTTTAATTCTATTATCAGTTTCAGCCTTACATTGAACATTTTATAATGTATCCTCCATACCTAAGGAGTAACTGCTGTATTTTAGTATTCCATTTTGCCCTTATTATTAGTTTTTAAACTGTCATACCTTTTTATTTTTGCTGATTACTCTAGGGCCGACAACATGCACGTGTAATTATCACCATCTACTTTCAATATTATGTCACTTCATAGAAAACATTATACCTTAGTATGTTTATAAGAGTATGCTTCTCTTTAACCTCAACCATCATTTGTGATAACATTGTCATAACTCTTTATGTGGTACAATATTTTATTTTTATTTTTATTTTTTTAAAGAGAAAGAAAGAGAGAGAAGATATTTTAATATTTATTTTTCAGTTTTCTGTGGATACAACATCTTTATTTTATTTTTATGTGGTGCTGAGGATCAAACCCAGCGCCCCGCGCATGCCAGGCGAGTGCGTTACCGCTTGAGCCACATCCCCAGCCCTGGTACAGTATTTTAGTATTGCTTTGAAGCCTATTGATTTTTAAGAAATTGAAATAATAAAAGATATTTTATTTACCTACATAGTTATTTTCTGTGCTCTTCCTTTATGTGTTTCAAAGACTTTGGTCCATCAGCATTTTACTTCAGCTTGACCTTCCTTTAATATTTTTTCATAGTCTGTTTGATCTTGCTACAAAATCTTTTATCTAAAAGAATTTGTAAATGCTTAAAGAATTTGCTACTTACTTTGCTCAAAGATTCTGATTTCAGAATTTAACTTTTGGGGTAGGTCTCTGTTTTTCTGCTCATGTGCAAGGGCTTTTCTAATAGCAGCTTTTTTTTTTTACTTTGTATTCAAGAAAATAGCAAGGACTGGAATGAGAAAGATCTGAATGCTTAAGGAATCTATAAATGTTATTCTTACTGATAGTATTATAATATATAATTTAACATTTCTAACTTTAGTTTAAAACTTTAAAGTCTCAGTTGTCTTCAGTAGTACTATTGAGAAAATTCTGTGCCTTACTGAAAATTTATCTGAAATGCATTATTTTTTATTTAAACACTATTTATTCCTTGAGTTTCTCTTTCTCTCTTTTTCCTTTTTCTGCTGCTGGGAATGGAACCCAGGGCCTGGTCCATGCTGGGCAGGTGCTCTATTACTGAGGTATGTCCCCAGCTCCTTGGTTTCTCTTTTTTTGAAATTAGACATCATTAGAAGGTGTTTGCGTTTCCACCCCCCCACAATCCTATCTTTTCCCCATGTTACTTTTTTTTTTCTTTTTAAAAAATTGGTTCTTTTTAGTTTAGGATTCATTTTGACATAAAAACATGGAATATAATTAAAAACATGAATGCTTCATTTATTTGCATGTCATCCTTGCTCAGGGGCCATGCTAATCTTCTCTGTATTGTTCCAAGTATAGTATATGTGCTGCTGAATTGAGCACTCCCATGTTGCTTTTAGATCATCATCATATTGGCCTGATTTTGACCTTTACTTTTGCATAGGTTTAGAATATGTAGTTTCATATTATGCAGCAGTTGCATATATTCTTTCTTTCCAAAAATGTTTATCTTTTCTTTTCCTTATACCTCTGAAATTGTCTTTTGGCCTATTTTAGTTTTAAACAGACACTTCCTTTCTTTTAGTAAATCGTCATTCTTAATAGAACTTAGGGGATAAAATAAGAAATATCTTTGAAAACTTTAGAGCACATGTACTTTTAGGGAGATAATTAATATGAGGCAGCTCTGGGTTCAAGCCCCAGCCCCACAAAAAGAAAAAAAAAGAATTATTAATATAGTGGAAAAAAGTATTAAAAATTTCATCATTCTTTTTTCACAAATCTATTTTTAAAACAATTTTGGATTATCTTAAAATATGTGGTGTATCATATCCTGTAGTAAATTATTAATGCTCTACAATACCAAGGTGTCTTCTGTCCAGTCAGTTAAATATGCTGAAGTCTTTTTTTTAAATAAGCTCCTTCATTTATTGCCAAATTATTTATTTATTTATTTTTTAGTTATAGGTGGACACAATGTCTTTATTTTTATATTTATGTGGTGCTGAAGATCGAACCCAGTGCCTCACGCATGCTAGGCAAGCTCTCTACCTCTCAGCCACAATCCCAGCAGTAGATCTAATTGCATACACTGCTGGCCACATTTTACCTAAACTAGGAAATTTTGTAAGGAAATGACATTCTTGGTTGTTTCATGAGGAGCAAGAGAGTATTTTCAGAAATCAACTAAGTGATTCTCATGAAAAAACTTTCTTTTGCCATGAAATGTACTTTGCAGACATATTTGTACTTAGGTTGTAATTAAATTACAACCTAAATAAGAAAGAAACTATAGTGTGTTTGGGGTTAAAAATTATCTTGATAGTTTAAATATTTTTTTTTTTAGTTTTAGGTGGACACAATATCTTTATATTTATGTGGTGCTGAGGATCGAACCCAGTGCCTCATGCATGCTAGGTGAGCACCCTACCATTGAGCCCCAATCACGGCCCTAATGTTCATTTTTGAGCATACTACAATTTCAGGTTTATTAATTTTATTTAAGCAAATAGTTCTTTTTTTAAAAATACCTTTATTTATTCGTTTGTGGTGCTGAGGATCGAACTTAGGCTCTTGCACGTGCTAGGCGAGCTCTATATTGCTGAGCCCCAGCCCCAAATAGTTCTTTTGAATACTAACTGTGTAGTTTGTAGGGAAACTTTATTAACTGTCTATGTGTGTGTGTTTTAACTCTTGTGAAACAGGGTTAATCTACCCCTTTTTGCGGCTCATAACTTTTTAAAATAAAAAAATCTTGTTCTTTCTTTTGCTTTAACATGTTTGTCATCCCATGTATACCAGATTTATTGGACTGCAGTAGTTTTAGTGCATTTGGCTGGAATGTTTATTATGACATCACTGTAATCTATATGTAGTATGTGATTTCAGATGGTTTTCAGTGTTAAATATTTTCATAATTATGCTAGTTTTGGCAGTTCACTTGAAACTTTTTCGCATCTCTTTAATGAACATGTTTTACTTCTGGGCTTTTGAGGTGACCACATGTTTCAAAAATTAATGGTGTGCTTTTAATATTAACATTGTGCAGAAATGTATTACTATGGACATTTTTACTAATTTGAAGTGAAAGTAATTACAGTAAAGTTTTATTCATGGTAGTAGTCTTTTAAAGACTACAACATCTCCCTAAATAACAGAAGATGTCATTTTGAGAATTGAATTGTGAAGCTGTTTTGTGGAATGCAAAACTGTGATATTAGTTTTACATTAACTTAAAAATAAGAACATGACTTTATTAGAAAATTTTCTTTGTTTTTGATAACAACTATTTAAAAAATATTTATCTTTTTAGTTGTAGTTGGATACAATACCTTTATTTTATTTATTTATTTTAATGCTGTACTAAGGATCGAACCCAGGGCCTTGCATGTGCTAGGTGAGCGCTATACCTCTGAGCCACAATCCCAGCCCTTGATATCAATTGTTTTACTTTTGTTTGTATGAAGCTTCAAACAAAAATTTTCCTGAATGTATTCCTAGCACTGAAGCTATGTTTTTTTGTAAAAGAGTCATCATTTACTATTGTATATTTCTCCTAGTGTGGTATTGAATAATAATTTTTATTTTCTAAAGGATATTTTCTCTCATGGTTCTCATTTGCCTCTAGTACCCTATTATATTGGTAAATTTAATGATTTCTTTTCTTTTTGTTTGCTCTTATAATTTTTCCTTAAACATATAAAATAGAAAACCTCATTGCCATTATTGTAAATATTTAAAATATATTATCATTTTAAAAAATTTCTATTTGTTCTTTTCAGTTATACATGACAGTAGAATGTATTTTGACATATTATACATATATGGAGTATATCTTTTCTTTCTTATGGTTGTACATGATGTGAAGCTACACCGGTCGTGTATTCATATACGAACATAGCAAAATAATACGTTGTTATTAATGAGTTGGTGATGTACAGTGCACCATCATTTACCCTTTTGTTGGTATTTTTGCTCTCCATCTCTACATCTTTCCTTCAAGTTAAAATGTACTCTTTAAAAAATTTTTAATTTGTACATTATAGTTATACATATACACACTCATATATTCATGGAATAATGTTTATTCCATTACAATCTCCAGTACTTTCACTTTCCCTCCCTTTTTTCATTCTGCTGCTTACCTTCTTTGACACTATTGGTCTTTCTTCTATTTATTTATTGTTCTTTTATTTATTTTTTTTGGTACCAGATTAAAGCCAGGAGTACTTTACCACTGAGCTATATCCCCAGCCCTTTTTGTTTTTTATTTTGAGACAGAGTTTCACTAAGTTGCTCAGGACCTTGCTGAGTTTCTGAGGCTGGCTTTGAACTTGTGATCCTTTTGCCTCAGCCTCCTAAGTTGCTGAAATGTAGAAGTGTGCCACTGTGCCCAGCTATATATTGAATTGGTGTTTTGTAGATATACAAAAAGGTGGAGTTCACTGTGGTATATTCATATGTGTACATAATTTTCTGTTTCATTCTATATTTCCTCCCTTTTCCTGTTCTCCCCAACTTCCTCCTTCTTACCCTCTATTTCCTTCTCCTTCCCTTGAATCCCTTTCCTCTACTCAAATGATACAATATTTTCTTCATATTACCACCCTATTTTCTTTCTAATGCTGAGTTCTTGAAAGAGCAATCTGTGCTTGTTAGTTCAACTTCTCAGTTACTCTTTGAGCTGCTCATTCACTAATTCCCTGCATTCCCAGGATGAAACTGACATGATCATGTTGTATAATCTCTTAATGTGCTCTTTTTATAAAAAAAATATTTTTGTAGCTGCAGATGGACACAATACCTTTGTTTTATTTGTTTATTTTTATGTGGTTCCCAGGATTGAACCCAGTATCTCATGCATGCTAGGCAAGTGCTCTGCCACTGAGCCACAACCCCTTTAATGTGCTCTTGAATTTGAGTTTCAGATACTTTATTTATTTATTTTACCTCTGCCTCAGGATTTATTAGTACAAACAGCACAGGAGAATACCAGTCCCCTGTGGATAGGGGCCCAGGGGTCGCACCAGTCTTTCAGTCCTCACATTCATAGACAGAGACTCTTATTAGGGATCCTTTGCAGGGACCTGGGCACCCTTGGAAGCTGGAGCTGGAGCTGATACTGGAGCTGGAGTTGCACCCTGTGTCTTGTTTTGGGCTTGAGCTTTGGTCTTTGGTAGGCAGAGCGTATGACCCCTGTCATGACCACGTGGGCATGAGCAGCCTTTTCGAGCTTGAGGTGGGCAAGGAAGGCAAGGTGATCAAGCTTGTGGCTTGGCATCTTGGGCTTAACGTCCTTGAGCTTTACCAGGGCCTTGATGCCTTGGCATGTGCACTCATGGTCTTGGCATTGTTTGTGCTTTTTTAGCTCCTTCTTGTGCTTCTTGGGAAAATGCGTATTTCTCAGGAACTTGGGGTCTGTCCCCTCAAAAAATTCATATCTTTGTGCTCAGGGTTTCTTGATGCTATTTTTGCGTCATTTTTAGGACTAGTTGTACATGGTATGGTTCTTGGACTTGGCCATGTCTGCACTGTAAGCTGCTGCTTCTGGAGCAGTTGAGACTAGAAGAGTGAGAATTTATGTACTTTATTTATCAAGGATATTGGATTATAGAATGTGTGTGTGTGTGTGTTTGTGTGTGTGTGTGTGTGTGTGTGTGAGTGGCGATGGACAAAAGGTGCGACTTATGTAGTCGAGGGGGAGAAATAAAGAATGTCCACACGATTCTGCCCTTTTCAATGCTTTATTTACTCAAATTACTCAATACAATTTCACTCTATAGGTTTTTAATCAAGAAAAATGACAATCCTTAATGCTAGGCACTGCAATAGACATAATCAATTTTCAGGAAACAATTCTAGGCTAATTAACTCACAGCAAATAATTGTAGATTAATTAATTCTAAGCACTGCAAACACACTTAATCATGACAGGCTAATGACAGACATTCCCTCTGCATGCTAAGTTCAAGTTTTAGATCAAAAATCTAAAGCCTTAGGCTTTATGTCTGGCAGATGCACACTCACTTAGACTGCAGTGATCAGATCAGGAACCAAGGCAGGCTTCTCCTGGAGTGGAGCTGTTGGCAGGCTGAGGAGTGGGTTGTAAGGAGAAGATGTGGCTCTTACCACAGTCAAGTTGAGGCTGTATAGTTTGAGAACCATGAGGAAGATGTAGAAGATTAGCAAACAATGAAAAGTATTGGGATGTCAGTCCAGGTTCTCATCAGGCTCTCAGACTTGTGTGCATTTGTGTCAGATGGCTGAATGTCTGTTCATTTGCTCTATTATTTAAACTAAATTTTGGGGCTTTTAACCCCTCTTTCAATCCTTATCAGCTACCATGAGATTTCTCAGTGACATCATTTACTCTGGGGTTAAAACATCTGGTCTGGTAGTCCCAGCACTGATCTTTTCACCTTTCCCTCTTATCAGGAGCCTTTCCCTCTTATTGGGCGAGGACACCTGTCAGAGGCTTCACTCTGAGTTTATCAGGGTGGGTTTAAACAGTGACTTGTTTGTGCTGGAGGGCCATACTGGAGGGCTCTTTTAGTTAAACCTGCCTGGTGAGACTGCAGGTTTCAAACTGGAGTTTTTAAAATGGAGTTGCTTAGGCTCAGGCCCAGGGCCATCCTCACAGTGTGTGTTTCTCCTTATCAGGTTTTAACAGGTAATACTGGCTTAATAGAACAAATTTGGAAGGTATCTTCCATTTCTATTTATGGGATTGTTTAAGGAGCATTGGTACTAGTTCTTTAGAAGTGGTAAATTTTGGGCTGGGGCTGTATGTAGCTCAGTGGCAGAGCGCTTGCCTTGCATGTGTGAGACACTGGGTTTCCTCCTCAGTACTACATAAAAATAAATAAAGATATTGTGTCAATCTACAGCTAAAAAAATATTTTAAAAAAAGTGGTAAAATTCAGCAGTGTATCTGTCTGGTTCTGGTCTTTTCTTTTTTGACAGCCTTTTTATTGCTGCTTTAATCTTATTGCTTATCATTGATGTATTTAGATATTTTTTAATATCCCATTGGTTTCATTTGGTAATCATATGTATCTAGAAATTTGTTCATTTCTTCTAGATATTCTGATTTGTTGGTAGTTTTCAAAATATTTTTTAGTCAGCATATGTTGTAATGTCTCCTTTTCCACCTCTATTTATTTGGGTCTTTTATCTCTTTTCATTAGTTTGGCTAAGAGTTTGTTGATATAGTTTATCTTTTCAGAGAACTATCTTTCTTTCATTGATCCTTTGTATTATTCTTTTAGTCTCCATTTTATTTATTTATACCTTGACCTTATTTCTTCCCATCTGTTGATTTTGGGTTTATTTTATTTATTTATTTTTCTTGAGACCTTGAGATACATCATTAGCTTATATATTTGAGATCTCTGTTTTTAAATATAGGTATTTATTGCTACAAAATTCTTTTAGTACCACTTTTACTGTGTCCCCTAGATTCTGGTATGTCATGTTACTATTTTCATTTGATTTTAGGAATTTTTAAATTTCCTCCCTGATTTCTTCAGTGACCTAAGGGTTCATTCAGAAGGGTATTTTTCAATCTCTAGGTGTCTATATAATTTCTATCTTTTTCCTTGCTGTTGATTTCTAGTTTCATCCCATTATGATTTGTTAAGATGCAAAAAATTATTTATTTTTTTATATTTAAAACTTGCTTTGTGGCTTCATAGATGATCTGTCATGGAAAAAGTTCCAGGTGCTGATGAAAAAAAATCTGTGTATTCTGCAGTGTTGCATGAAATAGTCTGTAGATTTCTGTTAAGTCTGTTTGATCTGTAGTATAATTTCATTCTGATGTTTCTTTGTTGGATTTTTGGTCCGAATGGTCCAAATGGAGTTTTGGTCTATCTGTTGATGAAAGGGAGGTATTGAAGTCACCTACTCATATTGTATTGAGCCCTAACTCTCCTTTTATGTCCAGCAGTGTTTGTTTCATACAATTAAACACTCCAATAATTGGCCCACATGTATTTACTATCTTCTTGCTGGATTGTTTCTTTTATCAACATAGGTAGTGATCCTTTTGTTTTTACTGAATGATTTTGGCTTAAAGTCTCTTTTGTTGGATATAAGTATAGCTATTCCTGCTTGTTTTGGGATTCTGCTTGCTTGGAGTATTGTTTTCCATCCTTTAATTTTTAGCCTGTGTATATAGTGTATACTTTTTCACTGAGATGAGTTTCTTACAGGCAGCCTATTGTTGGGTCTTATCTTTTTTATGTTTGTTTTTTGGGTACCAGGGATTGAAGTCAGGGATACTTGCCCACTGATCCCCAGCCCTATTTTTTATTTTATTTAGAGACAGGGTTTGAGTTGCTTAGTACCTCATAGTTGCTGAGCCTGGATTTGAACTTGCAATCCTCCTGCCTCAGCCTTCTGAGTTGCTGGGGTTACAGGCATTGGCCACTATGCCTGGCACTTTTTCATTTTAGAGGTTGATGTTTTACTGCTTTTTTTTTCCCCCCAGTTCTAATTTGCTTATCTACTCTTCTAGTTCGATTTTTTTTCCCCTTACGTTCTTATGTTTGTGTTTATGTCTTTTCCTCTTCTGGGTGTGAGTTTCCCTTAGGTATTCAGTAATGCTGATTTAGTGGTCATGAATCCCCTTAGTTTTATACTTGTCTTAGAAGGTCTTTATTTTCATTTGGTTTTGAAGGATAACTTTGCTGGAATAATAATTTAGGTTGGTTTTTTTTTTTTTTTTAGGACTTGAAATATATCTATCATTCACTGCCCTTTTGGCCTTTAGAATTTGGGTCAAGAGATTTGCTGTGCCAGTGGATTTGCTTTTAATGTGACTTGGTGTATCTTGCAGTTTTTAATGTTTTTTTTTTTTTTTTTTTTTTGTGTGTGTGTAATTTTGGCAATTTAACTCTATCTAATGTGTCTCGGAGAGGTTCTTTCCTGGTCTTCCTTATTTGGTGTTCTAAATGTGTCCTATGCTATATGTCCAGGTCTTTCCCAAGCTGTGAGAATTTTTCTGGTATTTCATGAATACCCTTTCTGTGCTTTCATTCTGCAGTAGCTCCTTTGTGTATTCCAATTATTTGTATGTTTGGTCTCTTGATGGTATCTCAGAATTCTTATATATTTTCTTCTTTTTTTTTCTTTACTGCTGTCTGAATTGATAAATTATCAGTCTTGTTAAGACCTGCTAGTCCTTCTTGCACTTAATGTAATCTATTAATGAAGCTTTCAGTTGAGTTTTTTTTAAATTGGAGCATTATAGTTATGCATATTAGTTGTGTTCATCTTGAGAAAGTCATGCATGCATGGAATTTGATTTAGTTCATGATCTCTCCTTTCCTCCCTGCCCTATCCTCTCACCTCATTCTTCTTCCTCAACTCTACTAGACTTCCTTTTGCTTATCTGTTTATTTAATTTTTTTTAAAAAATATTTTGTTAGCTGTAGTTGGACACAATACCTTTATTTTATTTATTTATTTTTATATGGTGCTGAGGATTGAACCAGGGTCTTGCACGTGCTGGGCGATCACGATCACTCTACCCCTGAGCTACAACCCTAGCCCCTTCTTTAATTTAAAAGAAAATATTTTTAGTTATAGATGGACATGATGTCTTTATTTATTATTTTAAGAGGTGCAGAGAATCAAACCCAGTGCCTCATACATGCTAGGCAAGTGCTCTACCACTGAGCCACAACCCCAGCCCTTATCTCCTTATTTTTGATTGGTTCTTTATAATTATACTTAAAGGTAAAATTCCCTTGCATAAATTATATATGCACATAACATGATTTTAAAATATTTTATTCTTCATTGCCTCCCTTTTCCTGTCCTTCCACTCTGCTTCCCAATATCCTTATCCACTATTGACCTTCCCCATATCTTTTTAAAAAAATACCTTTATTTGTTTCATTTTTATGTGGTGCTGAGGATCAAATCCAGTGCCTCGCACATGCTAGGCAAGTGCTCTACCGCTGAGCCACAACCCCAGCCTCATTTCCCTATATCTTTATGATATCTTTCCCTTCTCCTTTTTCTAGCTTCCACATATGAGAGAAAATATTCAACTTTTGAGTCTGCCATCTTTCACTTAGCATGATGTTCTCCATTTCCATCCATTTACCAGCAAATGCTGTAATTTCATCCTTCTTTATGTCTAACTAGAACTCTACTGTATATACCACAATTTCTTTTTAACACACACACATATGTACTTTTAAAATTTTGTATTTTTTAGAGCATTATAATTATACGTAGTATTTGCATTCATTTGGACAAAATAATACATGCAAAAAAATTGATTTTTGATCCCCATATCCCCCTCCTTATTCCCCACTGTGTTCTCTCCTTTCTTTTATTGATCTTCCTTTAACTTCTTTATTCATTTATTTTTGATTGGTATTTTCTACACACAGGTGAAACTCTTTTCGGTACATTTTTATATGTATGTAACAAGCTATTATTCTATATATCTACTCCTTTACCTTCTTTCCTCCTTCCTTCTTGTTCTCCTTCTATTACTCTATTTATTTTATATCTTTATGATACTTAGTCCCCTTTCTTGCCACCTTCTTTACCTTATTTTGCTCTAACTTCCACATATGAAAGAAAACATTTTGCTTTGGAGTTTCTGAATCTGGCTTATTTTACTTGCCATGATTTTCTATATTTTCATCTGTTTACTAGCAAATGCCATTATTTCATTCTTATTTATGGTTGAATAAAACTTCATTGTGTATATATACCATGATTATTGATACATTCTTCTGTTGATGGGCATCTGGGTTGATTCTGTAATTTGACTATTGTGAATTGTACTTCTATAAACATTGAAGTGGCAATGTCAGTATAGTATGCTGATTTTAGTTCTTTTGGATAAATACCAAAGAGTGATAGTGTAATAGCTGAGTCATATCCCTAGAATAAAACCCATTTGATTATGTTGTATTATCTTCTGAATATCTTTTGGAATGCACTTTGCTAGTATTTTATTGAGGATTTTTGCATGTGTGCTCATCAGGGATTGCTGTTTGAATTATTTGATATTGGTCTGTTTAGGTTTTCTGTATCTTGATTCAGTTTGGTCAGGTCATATGTGTCTAGAATTTTGTCAGTGCTTCTAGATTTTTGCTATTCATTAGAGTATAAATTTTCAAAATAGTTTATAATGATCCCATGCATTTCAGAAGAGTCTGTGATGATATGTCCTTTTTCATCTCTAATTTTATTGATTTGGGTATTCTTTCCCTTTCTTTTGGTTAGAATGGCTATGGATTTATTAATTTTATTTATCCTTTTGAAGAACCAACTCTTTTTAGTGTTGGTCCAGTGTATTGTCTTTTTTTAATTCTCAATTTCATTAATTTAATCTCTGATCTTTATTATTTCCTGTGTTCTGCTGTCTAAGGCCTTGAGGTAGAGCATAGATTTATTTTACTTTTTTGAGATCTCTCTCTTATTTTATGTTTTTGGTACCAGGGATTGAGCCTAAGGGCTCTTAACCACTGAATCACATCCCCAGCCCTTTTATTTATTTATTTTTTTGAGACATAGTCTCGCTAAGTTGTTTAGGGTCTTGCTAAATTGCTGAGGCTTGCTTTAAACTTGTGATCCTTCTTCCTCACCCTCCCAAGCTGTTGGGATTATAGGCATGTGCCACTGTGCCCAGCTTCATATATTTTTTTTTAAATAAAAAAATTTTTTTAGTTGTTGATAATCCTTTATTTTACGTGGTGCTGAGAATCGAACCCAGTGCCTCACACATGCCAGGCAAGTGCACTACTACTGAGCCATAGACCCATCCCAGCTACATATTTTTAATGTAGGCAGTTAGTGCTATAAACTTTCCTCTTTGTACTGCTTTCATACTGTCCCAGAAATTTTGATATATTTTTGTTTTTGTTTCTAAGAATCTTTTTCTTCTCTCACTTTTACTTTGATCCATTCTTCATTTAAAAGGGTATTTAAGGCTGGGCTTATGACTCAGTGGTGGAGCATTTACCTAGCACGTGTGGAGCACTGGGTTCAATCCTCAGCACCACATAAAGATAAATAAATAAAGGTATTGTGTCCATCTACAACTAATACACACACACACACACACACACACACACACATATATTAAAAGGATATTTAATCTCCATTTATTTGTGTTTCTTGCTATTGATTTCTAGTTTCATTCCCTTTTCTGAAATGATACATGAGCTTTTATCATTTTTTTATATTTGCTTACTGTTATATGTGACACTGAATGAGGTATGTTTTGTAGAATTTTCCATGAGCTACTGAGAAGAAGGTAAGTTCAGGTGTTTTGGGGTGAAATACTCTGTAGATGTCTGTTAGGTTCATTTGATTCATAGATTATTTAGGTTGGATATATCTTTATTGATTTTGTGCTTTGATGACCTGTCTATTGATCATAAGAGTGTGTTGAAATCTCCCAGTATTATTATATTGGGGTCTATCTTGGGTTTATTGTCAGGATATTTTTAAAACGTAGTTGGGTACACTTGACTTTTGGGACGTGTATATTAGCTACTGTTAATTCTTATTGTTGGATTGTTCCCTTTGCCTGAATGTAATGACCCTCTTTGGCTCTTCTAATTTTTGCTTGAAATCAACTTTGACAGATAAGAGAATGGTCATTCTGGCCTGTTTTCAGAATCTGTTAGCATGGACTATTGTTTTTCATCCTTTTACCTTTAGCCTGTGAGTGTCCTTAGTTATGAGATGAGTCTCTTACAATTATCATGTGGTTGGATTTAAAAATTTTTTTTCTGCTAATCTGTGTCTTTTAATTGGGCAGTTGGAAACCTTTATATTCAGTATTATTATGGTTATGTTATTGGGTTCATTGTCATTTTTTATTCAATTCTGCTGTGGTTTTCATTTAGATGATTTGCCTTCTATTGATTTTCATTTATTTGGGAGTTTTAATTTTGTGATCTTTTATGTGTAGTTTATCTTTGAGTATTCTTTGTAGTGCTGGTTTGTCCTGTATTCATTTAATTTATTCTTGTCATGGAAGCTTTTTACTGCTCTATCAAATATGAGGGAGAGCTTTGCTGGGAATAGTAATCCCTGTTAGCAATTGTTTGTTTTTTAAATCTTGAAAAAATCTTGTTCCATGCCCTCTTTAATATTAGTGTCTGAATAGGGAAGTCTGAAATGAGCCAATTGTTTGCCTCTAAATGGGACCTGATTTTTTCTCTCTTGCAGCTTTTAATCTTATTTTCTATGTTGGACATTTTGATTATGATGTGTCTTGGAGAACTTTTCTTCTGGTTAGGTCTATATGGAGTCCTGTATGCCTCCTGTATGGACATGTCTCTCTCTTTTATAATATAGGGAAAGTTTTCTGTAACTATTTCATTGAAAATGTTCTTAATGATTTTAGGTTGTGTCGCCATTTTCTCTTCTATCTGACTGATTCTCCTGTTTGGTCTTTCAAAGTTGTCTGAATTATTGTATATTTTGATCATATTTTATTATTTTTTCCATTGTTGCATTCTGTATATTCAAATTCATGTATCCTGTCTTCAAGTCCCGAGGTTATATCTTCAAGCGTTGAAGTTCTATTTTCTGTGCAGTTCAATCTGTTAGTAATGCTTTCAAGTGAAATTTTTTTTGATACTGGGGATTGAATTCATGGGCACTCAACCACTGGGTCATATCCCCAGCCCTCTTTTGTAGGGTCTCACTGAGTTGCTTAGAACCTCACTGTTGTTGAGGCTGGCTTTTGAACTCGTGATCCTCCTGCCTCAGCCACCCAAGCTGCTGGTCTTTATAGGTGTGCATCACCATGCCCAGCTGATTATACAGGTTTTAGAGCTTAAAAATAAGAATAATATATCTAATGTATAATATCCATGTACTGTATATATCGATCATAATTTTTCCTTAGACTTGAATGCAGTTGATGTGTTTCTTTTTCCTTTCTTTAAAATAAAAATAGGATGACCATGAAAGCTCTGGTTCTAATTCTACCAATCGTAGTGCTACTGAGAACACAAAATCATCAGTAAAACCCCGAAAAATTCAGCAGGCTGCTCCTACAGATCCTGATTTACCACCAGGTAACTACTTCTAGAACATTTTGGAGCCAGAATTCTACAAGTGGGTTTCATTCAGATTTTGGTTTGTTTTTTTCAACAAGTTGTTATTTAAATTTCTTTCTTACAGCCTCTAGTAATGAAGATTCATGGTCTTTTTTTCCCTCTTGTGCATTGGTAACAAAAAAGACTGGATTATTCTGAATTTCTGGAAACTCTAAAATTTACTAATAACAGAATTTTATAACTGGAAAGAGCTTGTATATTATCACTTTTATTTTCTGATATTTTTATTTATGTATGTAATAGCTCTTTAGAACCATATTAGAATTCAGACTGATATAATTGTGACCATTGGCCTATTTTTTATATAGTGCTGACTATTGAACCCAGTGCTTCATGTATGGTAGGTGAGCACTCTATCACTGAGCTACAACTGCAGCCTCCATTGGCCTATTTTTACTTGCATAAAACAGAATATAAAACATCCTATTTTTAGTGACATAAGACAGAATTGTATTCTGCCTGAATTACTTGAGGTAGTTTTGGGTTAGCGTGTCTTTTTTTTTTTTTTTTTGGTACTAGGCATTATACTCAGAGGCACTCAACCACTGAGCTACATCCTCAGCCCTGTTTTGTATTTTATTTAGAGACAGGGTCTCACCGGGTTGCTTAGCGCCTTGCCATTGTTGAAGCTGGCTTTGAATTCTCTGTCCTCCTGCCTCAGCCTCCCGAGCTGCTGGGATTATAGGTGTGCACCACTACACCTGGCAGCATGTGCTTTTCTACTTTACTGAATAGGAAGACACATAGTCTTTTTATACTGACATAAATCACAAGAAGTTACTTTAAGAAGTAACCGAATCTATTGGCCAATTACTGGGAGTCCGAGCAGCTAAACTGAATACTGCCAAGGGCTGTATTAAGAGTCTAGTTGGATAAATGGTAAATCATTTAAAGGTTAAACTCAAATGGTTATTTGAAGATTCATTTCTTGCAACCTTATCCTGCTCGAGAATCATATTTTTTTTCATGGTAGAGATAAATGTCTGGGTCAAGGTTATTTCTTCTGGGATCTGTGGTTACAGTTTTGGAATTTGAGCATTTATATTCAGCCAGAGATGATTTTTGAGTGAAGTTTTGGTATTGTCAGTAGATAGGCACTGGTTTTACTACTTTGCTGGGTAGGTGGCTTTCCAAAAGAAAAAGAAGTATATAACATATCCATGCAAACTCTAGCTTTGTTATCTAGAGCTGTCTTTTTCAGACTACGAATCTTGACCCATTAGTGAATTGCTAAAACAGTTTAGTGGATCATGTTAGTCATTTAAAAAAAAATATGGTGTAGAATAGAAGACACCATAGCATATTGGCATGTGGTAATAGTAATATTTCAAAAAACTTGTATCTGTGCACGTGCTTGTGCTGAGATATTATGTGTAATATTTTTTACTGGGAGAAAATCAAAAGAATTTGAATCTGATTTGATATTTAAGTTAATGATGCATTTAGTTTGAGATCTTCAATGACTACTAATAACGGTCTTGAATCATGTGCTTAGGATATTCTGTAAGATATGCTGACAATTTTCATTTAGAGAGTTTAATGATGATGTTTCATTTAGTTATTTATTCATGCTTTTCTTTGTATTCTCTGCACTTTATTTTTATTTTTTGTAGTGTTGGAGATTGAAGTCAGGACCTTGTGCATGAATGCTAGGCAAGAGCACTAAAACTGAATGATATCCCTGCCTCAGTTCTGTGTACTTTATCTCAGTATAAAGTAACCATGTCTAAAATAGAGAGCTGGATTGTTCAGTTTTCCATGTGTTGAGTTATATAGTTTTTGGCTTTTATTGAAGAACATTGTAAGATGCAGAAATTTGTGGATTGCTTCTTCATTTTCTTAAAATGGCTTTAAAGGGTATTGTCCTTTAATTTTTCAGAGTCTTTTAATTAACTAGTATTTTTTAAAAATTATTAAACAGTTACTTCCTTTTCTTTTCCTGATAGGATACTCAGAAATGAATTTGTGTTCTCTTGTGTAGCTTCTTTTTCTTTTTTTGTCATCTAATTTTCTTTCCTTTTCTTTACTCTTTTGGTCAGAAGATGTATATATATATGGGTTGTGGCTCAACGGTAACTCGCTTCCCTAGCATGTGGGAGGCGCTGGGTTCTATCTTCAGTACCACATAAAAATAAATAAATAAAATAAAGGTATTGTGTCTAACTACAACTAAAAAAAATTTTTTTTAAAAAAGATGTATGTATGTGTATAAATGTAGATATGTTATAACTCATTTAGTTGGAAACGTTTAAAATATAATTAAACTGAAAATCATGTGCCTATTTGGTCAGAAGTTAAAATTTAGTCATTTTTGATATACGTCATATAACAGAGGGGTTTGCAAACACATTTATTTGGTAAAGGGCCACTTGCAGGCTGTCTGTTTTCTATCACAACAACTATTCCACACTAATGATATGCTGTGGAACCAGCCATGGATGATTAATAAATTTATGACTATGGCTGTTTTCCAGTAAAACTTTCTTTATAAAACTTGATGTCACAGATCTTGTTTTGTTGGCCCCTGACTAAATAAATATAACATCTGATTTATAATAAGCATTTACATGTTTTTGAATTGTATAAAATCACACAGTACTTTTCTTAGGCTTAGATAATTTGATTCATAGAGTCACTGAAATTGGAATAAGAAGATAGTTCAGATTTTCTGGTCTAGAGCAATCAGTCCTTTTTAGGTCATGGATCTTTGAAAATCTTTTGAAAAAATTGTGCACATTCACATACACACATTTAAAATTGACATAACTTTAGGTTATTCATTGTTGGGAGTTGCCCCGGCTCCAAAGACTAACTTCCCCATCCCCAAGAAGAGCCGTCCAATGGTGAGCCCTGCTGGCTCACATGATCCTGCCATCCAGTGGTGAACCCTGCTGGCTCACATGATCCTTACCCACCAATTAGAACGCACCTCAAGCCAACTGCCAAAAATCCGTTAAATTGTTAAACTGTTTCAACTGTCAAACACCCCCCCCCACCCCCGGCTCTATAAATATGCAGAGTTACCTCAATAAACAGGCATTTTTCTCCGACGGCAAGCCTTGATCGTTCTTTCATTCATATACCTGCCGAAGCCAATCCATAAGTTTAAATGTCTTTGCATTTTGCGAAAGAGCAAATAGAAACTGATATTTTGGTATCCATGAAGAGACATCATTTAATTAAAAGTCACATATTGCAGAAAATATTAAATATGAAATAGAGAAAAGTGTGTGTGAGTAAATGTGCTTAAGTCCTTACCATATTGGGCTTGGTTTTCTTCCTCCCTTCCTCCCACCCTCCCTCCATTCCTTCCCTTTTAAAATACATTGCCAGAGTTTGAACTTAGGGCCTCATGCAAATGATTTAAAAAAAAAGCAGAACTTATTTCATATTTTCTTTTTTTTAATGCTTTAACATTTCAGTGCTTTCACTGTTTAACATTGTGCATTAAAGTGTTCTGGTCAGACTCATTTTTTATATTTAAAAATTACACAGATTGTGTAAGTTAGGGAAATATTAACTGGTGGACAAGTTAGTTTTTGAATTTCAGTGACTTAACACAACAAACATATTTTTAAAAAACATACAAATACAAAGACAGTCTCCTACCAGAAATTCAGACTATTTTGGTTTCAGCATGTTTTCAAGAGGAGAGTCTGGAGAAGACCTAACTATTTCTTAATATTTCCAGGTTGGAAATGATACATAATCTTCTCATATTTTATTGAGGCAAATTATTTGCATGGATATTATTTGTATCTTAGAAATTATATCTTAGTAACAAATCCACATTCTGGAATGAAAGGCACAAATTCATCTTTGGTGTTTTAGGCAAGTGCACTAAAACTGAATGATATCCTTGTATAGATGTATAGATGTACTTTCTCATTAACGTATCATCCATTTTAAAATCTGCTTCAAACTATTTTCCTGTTAATAACTATAAAGCTATCTGATGTTTATATTTTATTCGTAATAGCAAATATGATATGAAGAGTCTTTATTTCATTCTAATTATGAATTTAAAAATATTTGTTGAGGGCAGGTGGTTCAGTTCCCTAAAATAAATTGTTTGGGCAATAAGAATATTGTAGAGCAGCTCACTCAAGGCCACCTTTTCTCTGAAAGAATTAACTGTTTAGTGTAGGAGACCTTGTAAGCTCAAAGGAAAAAGAGTTCTAATGAAGCACAAGTAATATTTTATCTTGGACACTAAATGGAAACAGTACTTATGTCCAGGTTTGTGTGGTATCCAAAACAACATAAAAGAAAGAGGCATGAAAAATTGAAGATGAAAGGATGAGAAATGACATAACAAACAAACAATACCCAAAATAAACTTGCAGTTTTAGGGCGAAAATGAAGGAAAATAAAAGTGAAAGAAAAAAACCATTGAGATAACTAATAGAGATAAAATAATAACAAAAGATATAGTTCTTCAAAAATTTTAGAGTGATTCTATGCACGTAACAATGTAGACTTGAAATGTGGTTTATTAAGCTGGAAAAGAAATCCCAAAGTTGGATCTTTTTTTTTTTCTTAGTTACACATGACAGCAGAATCCATTTTGATATAAATATACAAGCATGGAATATATCTTATTCTAGTTTAGAGTGCGATTATGGTTGAACATGATGGTGGAATTCAACAAACTGTGTTGTTTTCATATAGGTACATGGAAAATTATGTCAGATTAATGTCACTGTCATTCCTTTGTTTATCCTGCCCCCTTCCACCATTCCCCATTCTGTAATTTACTCTACTTCTGTTCTCCTCAACCTCCCTCTGCCCCACCTTATTGTGCGTTAGCTTTCATATAGCAGAGTAAACATTGGACCTTTGGTTTTTTGGGACTGACTTCCTTCACTTAGCATGATAGTCTCTAAATCCAGCCATTTGCTGGCAGATGTTATATAGTCATTCTACTTTATGATTGAGTAATACTCCTTTCTGTGTATATACCAAATTTTCTTTATCCATTCATCTATTGAAGGGCACATAGGTTGGTTCCATAGCTAATGCTATTATGAATTGAGTTGCTATTGTGTTAATTTTATAGCATATGATAACTGGTGTGTTAATAACTCTTAATAGTTTTCATATAGGAAAAACCTTGGGCCTAACTTGTATTACATTTCTTTCCTGTTTGCATCCAGTGGAAATAAATGAAGGAGGTGTTTTTTGCAAACATGTTATAATTGAATAGATAATAAGCTTTTTCCTAGGAGGCTTTAGTGTAGATATTGTTAATATCATCTGCTGACAGAAGAAGTTCATTCAGTTTTGTCCAGTAAAGTTCTGTTTTAAAGAATGCAAAGGTGTATTTTTTTCTTGAAAAAGCTAAAATTTTAGTTATCTTTTAAATATTTTTTATAGTATAATGTGCACTTTAGTAAAATGAAGAGTTTTTATTTTTCTTCCCTGTCTTTTAAAATACTGTTTATATTCAATTAGTTTTATTTATATTTTCAGTTAAGTTCCTCAATAATATGTTTGTTTATGTACTTTTTATATGGGAAATATGAGAATTTTAGATTATTCCACAATAGCATGAAATTAAAAGAAAACTTTTGAAAATTCTAAGTAGCCTATGGAGAAAAAGAGTGTTCATTAATTACTTTCATTGTTTTGCGTTAGTTTTTAAAAATTATTATATCTATTTCTGTATTTTCCTATTCTCATTGTTTTGGTTCAGTCCCTTTCTTTCCATACATTACTTTTTCTTTTATCTTCACTGTATTCTTTAACTTTTTTTTTTTTTTTAAATATCTTTATAGTTGTAGATGGACACAATGCCTTTATTTTATTGTATGTGGTGCTGGGGATTGAACCCAGTGCCTCATGCATGCTAGGCAAGTACTCTACCACTGAGCCACAACCCCGGCCCTTTTAACTTTTTTTTTTTATGTTTTCTTTTTCACTTCTTCATTCCTCTACCTGTTTCATTATTGCATGTTATTAAGTGAATATAGTTAAATTCATCAGGATGATCATGTTTCACTTTTTTTCCCTTAGGCATAACTTTTGGATATTTTTATGGCTAAAGAGGGAAGAGGATGATTGTTGTTCATTCAAAAAGAAGCTCATCTTTTAATTTATTGTGTGTGTGTGTGTGTGTGTGTGTATCAAATATATCTATCTGATCAATATATGTTTAGGCTTAAGTATATTCTAGAGCACTTTTGGAAATTTTTGATTATCTTGAAGCCTTTTTAAAAAAATATTTATTTCATTGTAGATGGACACAATACTTTATTTTATTTTTATGTAGTGCTGAGGTTTTAACCCAGTACGTCGTACAGGCTAGGCAAGTGCTTTACCACTGAGCTATAACCCCAGCCCTGAAGCTTCTTTTTAACTATTACTTGCTGCATTCTTCTGCTTATCTTAAAAGAGCTATTAAATAATGATATAATTTTTAATAACTGTCATTTATTTAGTATTATTATGTTTTATAAGTAAGCATGTAGTAGGTATTGAAAATACAGCTGTAAAGAAGATAGATACTGTTTTCATACATACAATATAGCACCTTATAATAACATTGCTGCATTTTAAATATGTATACATGTTTATAAAATGGGCAGAAACCAGATAAAATATTTCTATAGTATAATCATTATATGGGGTTTAGCATTATATTTTAACAAAGATTAGGTGTCTGTGGTTTCTCTTAGTGCATGTATGCTTCATTATAGAACTTCTTGGTATAAGTTTTTGTTGAGTTGAATATGCTCCTTATTAACTGTTCACTTGAGCAAGTTTTTAACCTATGTGAACTTTTGATTCTTCTTTCTTAAATAATACCCACTTTTCACATCTGTTAAGTCTAACAGCAATTTAAGAATTAATTATTCATTGGTAGATTTGTGGCTAATTGGACCCTTTTTTTTCTACTTTATAGGGTATGTGCAAAGTCTGATTAGACGAGTTGTAAATAATGTAAACATTGTTATAAATAATCTCATACTAAAATATGTTGAAGATGATATTGTTCTTTCAGTCAATATCACTTCTGCAGAATGCTATACAGTGGGTGAATTATGGGATCGTGCATTTATGGATATTTCTGGTGAGTAAATGTCAAGAACATAGTATATTTTTTCCATAAATAAAGCAGTTGCCTTCATTTTTTAAAACCTTTTATTGCACAAGTTGGCTTTTGGGTGAATCTATTAAAAGCTTTTTGCCTCCAGTGTGTGTGGGGGGAATGTACATTTACAAATGTAGCGTATAATTATAGGAGGTTAATAAAATCTGAGATTAAGAACAAGTAGACTTGATTTTGAAGGTTCTTAATTTTTATTTCTTCTTACTTCATAATGCTTATTTCAAATGTGGTGCATAATATTTTGTAGGTCATGGGTTGAAACGATAAAAATTAAATATTTGCTTTGAATTTTTAATATTTTTGAAGAGGAAAAGGCAGCATGTTGCTTTCACAAAGCCTGCTAATGACAAACTAATATATCTGATTTATCTGTTTTAGGCTTATGTATAATCTACAGCACATTTGGAAAATTTTGATTATCTTAAAGCCTCTTTTTAACTATTAGTTGCTGCATTTTTCTGCGTATCTTAAAAGAGCTATTAAATAATGATACTTTTTTTGCTGGTTTTTACTTTTAAAAAATTGACTCTAATTTGTTATATACGACAGCAGAATGCATTACAATGCATAGTACACAAATAGAGAACAATTTTTCATATCTCTGATTGTACACAGAGTTACACCATTTGTGTCTTCACACATGTACTTAGAGTAATGATGTAATGAATAATAAAAAATTATTAATAAAATTAATAAAAAATTTTATTTTTTTAATTATTATTTTAAAAAATATTTATTTCTTAGTTTTCAGTGGACACAACATCTTTGTTTGTGGTGTTGAGGATCCAACTCGGGCCGCACGCATGTCAGGCGAGCGCGCTACCGCTTAAGCAACATTCCCAGCACCAATACGATTTAAAAAAAACATTTATTTAGTACTGTTTACTTCTGTTCTACAGGGTAGGTAGGCACTGTATTAAGTATCGAAAATGTAGCTGTGAAGAAAATATAAAATGTTTAGGTTTGTTGGGATAGGTATTATTAGTTATAATATATGCTTTATGGAATTGGATTTTTGAGTATCAAATCTATTGTAAGCACCTTTTGAAAATGTTACTTGAGATGGTGTGGTGTTTTTTTTTTTTTTTTTTCAGTTGCTAGCACTAACTGAGTTTGTATATGACCTTGGGTAAGTTTCTATATAACCTTGGGTGAACTATTCTCTGAGTTTCTTCATTTTTATATAGGAACACAATAGAACTTTCCTAATAGGTTTATATAGGATGGATTCCAACTAAAAAGCTTCTTCTCAACAAAAGAAACAATCAGGTGAATAGAGAGCCTACAGCTTGGGAGAAAATTTTTCCCACTTGCACATCAGAGCACTAGTATCTAGGGTATATAAAGAACTCAAAAAGCTAAACACCAAAAAAACAAATAACCCAATCAATAAATGGGCCAAGAAACTGAACAGACACTTTTCAGAAGATGATATAGACTCAATCAACAAATAAATGAAAAAAATGTTCAATATCTCTAACCATTAGAGAAATGCAAATCAAAACTACTCTTAAGATTTCATGTCACTCCAGTCAGAATGGTAGTTGTTAAGTAAACAAACAATAAGTGTTGGTGACCATGTGAGGGAAAAGACACACTCATACATTGCTGGTGGGACTGCAGATTGGTGCAGCCAATCTGAAAAGCAGTATGGAGATTCTTTGGAAAACATGGAATGGACCCAGCTATCTCACTCTTTGGTTTATACCCAGATGACTTAAAAACAGCATACTACAGGGACACAGCCACATCAGTGTTTATAGCAGCACAATTCACAATAGCTAAACTGTGGAACCAACCTAGATGCCCATCAGTAATGAATGGATATGGGAACTTTTGTGTATATATACAATGGAACATTACTCAGCATTAAAAGAGAATAAAATCATGACATTTGCAGGTAAATGGTTGGAGTTGGAGAATATCATGCTAAGTGAAGTAAGCCAGTACCAAAAAGCCAAATGCCAAATGTGTTCTTTGATATAAGAATGCTGATAAATAATGGGGATGGGGGCGGAGCAAGGGAGGAATAGATAACTTTAGATAGGGCAAACGGAAGGGAGGGAATGGGAGGGATTATGGGGGTAGGAAAAATGGTGGAATGAGTTAGACATCATTACTCTAAGTACATGAATGAAGTCACAAATGGTGTGATTGTACTTTGTGAACAAACAGAAACATGAAAAATTGTGCCCTGTATGTATAATATAAATTAAATTGCATTCTGTTGTTACATATAACAAATTAGAATAAATAAAAAATGATGTCTTTCATTAATGAGTGCTTGTTAAATGCTAATCCTATTGTTGTCTTTTACATTAATTTAAACATAAGTTTAAATAGCCACCGCTATTGACTATCATTGAACAATGTGGGTTTAAAGTAGCAGTGGCTTTTTAGTGGCTATACAAATACTAAAAAATGCTATTGTTTAGAAGTTTATTTCAGATTTGGGTTTTCAAGATGTTATTATCTTATTGTAGGAAAGAACTATGGTGAATATTTTTCTACTTTTTGTCTTCAGTTTTGGATACTTGTCATGCAATCTACTTAGGGGGCAATCTACTTAGGCCTCAGATTCTTTATACACATATTTTTTCCTATTTAATGTAATTGTTGGAATATTTAAATGATATAAAACATGAGAAATTCTTTTCATAGGATATGACATGCATTAAATGTTTCATGAATATTATTTTGCTGTATTTATTATTTTAATTGCTACTTGTACTAATAATTAATAGTTGCCCTTTTCCTCTAATTTTCATTTGTAATTAAAGTGTTTTTCTTTTCTTTGTAGCAACTGATCTGGTGCTAAGAAAGGTTATCAATTTTTCTGACTGTACAGTTTGTCTTGATAAACGAAATGCCAGTGGTAAAATAGAATTTTACCAGGACCCTTTACTGTACAAATGTTCCTTCAGAACTCGTCTACATTTTACATATGATAACCTAAATTCCAAGATGCCATCTGTTATTAAAGTAAGTGTCTCTTTTTCTGTAATTAAATAAACAAGTCTCTTTTGTTTATTGGCTCTTGTGCATGCTTACATGCACAAAGGAAAGACAAGAAAAAATTAATCTCATGAATATATATGGCATTCATTTTTATAAAGTTTTTTGTGTATTCATAATTTTTATATTTACAATTTTTTGTATGTGTTTAATATATTAGAAATATTTGGGGACAATCTTCTTGTTTTATATTGTTATAATTTCCATTTTTAAGTTTAGCTATTTATTAATGTTTCTCCTCAAGTTGATAGAAGAGATCTTATGAAAAAATAGCATGATCTGGATATAGCATGGTGGATCTGGGCATTAGGTGTATCCATAGGACACTAATTAAAAAAAATAGGAAACTGTAAATGGATTGAAGAAGTATCAGTGGGAAGGGGGGCGGGAATGAAGGGATGAGGGGGAATTACTAGGGACTGAATTCTAGTGATGTGTTCCACGTTTTTGTGATAATATCAGGGTTTGTCCTGGTGTTGTATATAACTAAGAAGAATTAAAAGAAAACAAAAACAAAACATGAGATTGGGGGTTCAGTTTTCAATACCACACAGAGAAATGTATACTCATAGTGGTCGAAATATCAGGAATCTATATTTTAATTCTTATAATTTCTTCAGCATGATTAGTTAACAATAGTTATTTTCTCTTTTTCTTAGATAATCTTATAAGGCTTTATATTGCTAACTTTAGTGTTCGTTGGTTTCAGAAGTTTTATGTTTTGATCCATGATTTCAATATATAATTAAAATTTTACAGTTTGGGAGTTTTTCAAAACATGTCTTTTGATTAACATGAAAATTTGTTGGTCTTTAAGTTAGCGGTATATATTTTCAAAGTGGTATATAAGTATAAATTCCGTCATATTTTGTTTCTTAATTGTTTTATGAATATCGTCCTGCTGCCTATTTTTCTCGGACGAATTCACACAATAACTTTGAGCTTATTAACTAAGTTTCAATGTGGGATACATTTTTATTATTGAATTACTTGCCTCTGATTACCATAATTCTGTGATAGGAAGACTGGCCCTAACTCTGAATAATAATAGTATTTCCTGCTTTTGTGTGCCTATATAAATATTGATTTTTACATAATTTATTAAAACATATTTTCATTATGTAGCTTTACCATACTTTTTATCTCTAAATAAAATCTGTTTGTTTTTCAGCCATCTTTATGTTACTTTTATCTTCTACCATGGTTTTTTCAAAACTATTATTTTTTCCTTCTATTTTTGAATTTGTTTCTTTGGCAAATATAGGTATGAAAAAATGTTAACTAAGCTTACTTTTTTTAGCCTTGGATGTTTTACTAATCTAGAGAATGAGAAGGAATGAGAAGGTACATTTAAAATATTTTGAAAGCAGGTAATGGGTGAGATCCAGCCCAGAATGCCCACACCAGCCCACCTGGGACCCAGGCTCTCAGAAGGCCTGGTTCACCCCTCCACTGGCAGGCCAGTTACCCGCCAGAGCCTAGCCTCTGGCGCAGGACTGTCTTTTCCAACCAGCAGACTACCACTGGAGGTTAAGCCTGTTGTCCCAGATCCACCCACAACAACTTGCATAGGAACTAGATCCAGGATGCAGTAGCATCCATTGAGGAACACCAGCAGGGTCCAGAAGCCCAACATCAAGGTGAGGTACAGACAATTTGCATGGGTACTATAAGAATATAGGGAACAAACTATTATATCTCAGATCCATATTGCAAGAAAGGAAGACACATAGACAACGTGAAAAAACAAAGGAGGAAAGTACCCCAAATACTATAATAACAGAATCCATGGGCAGTGAAGTTGATGAAATGTCAGAGAAGGAGTTCAGAAGGTTCATAATTAAAATGGTCTCTGAATTACAGAATGACCTAAATGAGCAAATACAGGCAAAATTTGATCACTCCAACAATGAGATAAGAGAGTAAATACAGGTAGCAAAAGATTACTTCAAGAGAGAGATAGAGACTCTGAAACAACAACAACAACAACAAACACAACCAGTCAGAAATCCTTGAAATGAAGGATACAATAAATTAAATAGAAAACTCAGTAGAAAGCATAACCAATAGACTAGATCACTTGGAAGAAAGAATGTCAGATAATGAAGACAAAGTATACAACCTGGAAAATAAAGTGGATCACACAGTGAAGATAGTTAGAAACTATGAACAGAATATCCAAGAATTATGGGACAGTTATGGGACAGCATCAAAAGACCAAATCTAAGAGTTATCAGGATAGAGGAAGGTTCAGAGTTTCAAACCAAAGGAATGCACATTCTATTCAATGAGATAATATCAGAAAATTTCCCAAGCAAGAAGAACAAATTGGAAAAACAAATACAAGAGGCTTACAGAACACCAAATGTACAAAATTACAACAGATCTACACCAAGTCACATTATAAAAAAAACGCCTAGCATACTGAATAAGGATAGAATCTTAAAAGCCGCAAGAGAGAAGAATTGGATCACATAGGGGGGCAACCTATTCGTATCTCAGCAGATTTTTCAACCCAGACTCTCAAAGCCAGGAGATCGTGGAACAACATATACCATGCCCTCAAATAGAATGGATGGCAAGCAAGAATCTTATATCCAGCAAAACTAAGCTTTAGATTTGGTGATGAAATAAAAACCTATGATAAACAAAAGTTAAAAGAATTTATAACTAGAAAGCCTTCACTACAGAACATCTTCAGCAAAATATTTCAAGAAGCGGAAATGAAACACAATGATGAAAATCAGCAGAGGGAGGGATTACACTAAAGGAAAATCTAAGAGGAGAAACCAAGTCATGTTAAATACCAAAAATAAACAAAAATGTCTGGGAATACAAATCATGTCTCAATAATAACCCTGAATGTTAATGGCCAAAACTCACCAATCAAAAGACAGTACAGCAGATTGGATTAAAAAAAAAAAAGCCCCAACAATATGCTGCCTCCAAGAAACTCATCTCATAGAAAAAGGAATCCACAGACTGAAGGTGAAGGGTTGGGAAAAATCATACCACTCACATGGACTGTGGAAGCAAGCAAGGGTTTCCATCCTCATATCAAATAAAGTAGACTTCAAACTAAAGTCAATCAAAAAGGATAAAAAAGGAGGATAGTACATACTGCTCAATGTAATCATACACCAACAAAAATTAACAATTATAAATATATATTCCCCAAACAATGGAGCATCTATGTTCATCAAACAATCTTTTCTCAAATTCAAGAGTCAAATAGATCACAACACAATAATTTTGGGTGACTTTAACACACCTCTTTCATCACTAGATACATCTTCCAAACAAAAGCTGAACAAAGAAACTGTAGAACTCAATAATACAATCAATAATTTAGACTTAACTGACATATATACAATGAAAACTACAGAACCCTAAAGAAAGAAATCAAAGAAGACCTTAGAAGATGGAAAGATCTGCTTTGTTCTTGGATAGGCAGAATTAATATTACCAAAATGATCATACTAGCAAAAACATTATACAAATTTAATGCAATTCTGATCAAAATTCCAATGACATTCCTCACAGAAAAAGAAAAAGCAATCATGAAAATCTTCTGGAAAAATAAGAGACCCAGAAAAGCTAAAGCAGGAAGAGTGAAACAGGTGACATCAGTACATCAGACCTTAAACTATAATACAGACCAATAGTAACAAAAACAACATGGTATTGGCACCAAAACAGACTGGTGGTAGACTAGTGGTACAGATTAGAGGACACAGAACCTAACCCACAAAATTACATTTTTCTTTTATTAGACAAAGGTTCCAAGAACATGCATTGGAGAAAAGATAGCCTCTTTAAAAAATGGGCTGGGAAAACTGTAAATCCATATGCAACAAAACGAATTTAAACCCCCATCTCTCACCATGCATGAAACTCTACTCGAAATGGATCAAGAATTTAGGAATACAACCAGAGACCCTGTGTCTAATAGAAGAAAAAGTAGGCACTAATCTCTATCATGTGGGATTAGGCCCCAACTTCCTTAGTAAGACTCCTGTGGCAAAAGAAGTAAAATCAAGAATCAATAAATGGGATGCACTCAAACTCAAAAGTTTCTCAGCAAAAGAAGCAATGTGTGAGGTGAATAAAAAGCCTTCATCTTGGGATCAAATCTTTACCCCTCACACATCAGATAGAGCACTAATCACTAGGGTATATGAAGTGGTGAGTTCAAAAAGCTAAACACCAAGAAAACAAATAACCCAATCAATAAGTGGGCTAAGGACCTGAAGATGTACTTCTCAGAAGATGATATACAGTCAACAAAAATATGAAAAAATGTTCGTCACCTCTAGCAATTAGAGAAATGCAAATCAAAACCATTCTAAGATTTCATCTCACTCCAGTCAGAATGACAGCTATTATGAAGACAAACAACAATAAGTGTTGACAAGGATGTGGGGAAAAAGGTACGCTTATACTCTGCTGGTGGGATGCAAATTGGTGCAGCCTATATGGAAAGCAGTATGGAGGTTTCTTGGAAAACTGAATGGAATCACCATTTGACCCAGCTATCTGTCTCCTGGGTCTATACCCAAAGGACTTAAAAACAGCATACTACAGGGACACAGCCACATCAATGTTTATAGCAGCACAATTAATAATTACTAAACTGTAGAAGCAACCTAGATGCTCTTCAGTAGAAGAATGGATTAAAAAATGTGGCATATATACACAGTGGAATATTACTTAGCCATAAAAGAGAATAATATAATGGCATTTGCAGGTAAATGGATGGAGGAGAAACCAAGTCATGTTAAATACCAAAAATAAATAAAAATGTCTGGGAATACAAATCATGTCTCAATAATAACCCTGAATGTTAATGGCCTAACAACCTGGAAAATAAAGTGGATCACACAGTGAAGATAGTTAGAAACCATGGGCCTTGAGCTATAAAAATATGATCATTAAATTTATAATTTAATCTGATATATATTTTTTTTTACAGATTATGCCTTTCATGTTATATTTCTAAAGATTTCTTTGTTCCAACATAATTTTATTAGTTATCGACATTTTGTTCTAGTACTTTTATTTTTAAATCAATAAATTTTTGTGTTATTGAAAAAAAGTAGGTAATGGATGTTTGGAAATTTTCTTATATGAAATAATCTTATTGATCATTGGTGCAAATTTAATTGTATATTCTAGGATGTAGATAAATTGGAGCAAAGTAAAAATTGTGAACTTCAGGAAGAACTTTCTGTAGATATATATCATTGTGTGTTCTCAAAGTTGATTTGCATAACATTTCACTGTGAAATGTACATTAGTATAAATAAGCTTTCTGCAATGTGGTTTTTGATTCTGGTAATCACCACATATAGGGTATCACTGTATTATGTGCAAGTGAAATACATTTAAAAATTTTTTATTAGTACTTTAGTATAATATTTGCAATTTTTGATTAGACCTATGATTCTTTCAATTCTAGTTGTAGAAAATATATGTTAAAGAGATGTAGTTAATTCATTAATCACCTCAAAGACAGGGTAATTTCCAAATATTTGCAGATATCTTAATTTTTTTTAAAATATGCTTAAGTAGTTTTTGATTATATTGGTTCATATTTTTGGGTAGGTGTTTATAATTTTCCATATTTTGTGTGAAACATGACATAGAGACCTATATTTATGAGAAACAGATCATATGGGTACGTAATTTATTTATCATTTTCTCTACTTTCTAAAATTTACTTTGTAACTATTCAGAGGCATAGAAAGTCTGCAGATAAATAGTTGGCCACATCTCTGATTAATTTCTTAAGATAAATTCCTATATTTGTAAATATATTTAGAAAAATTTTAGCTGGGCACGGTGGTGCACGCCTGTAATCACAGTGGCTCAGGAGGCTGAGGTAGGAAGGTGGTGAGTTCAAAGCCAGTGTCAGCAAGTCAGTGAGACCCTGAATCTAAATAAAATACAAAATAGGGCTGGGGATTTGGCTCAGTGATTGAATGCCCCTGAGTTCAATCCCTGATACCACCCCCCAAATTTAAGACCTGTAATCGGGATTGTAGAATTATTTCTAGAGAGGTTTAATCAGGTTATGCTTTGATGAACATTAAGGGGAGTGCTTGTATGATACTCTTGTTAGCCTTATTTGTGATCATACTTTTTATTTTTTAAAACATTGCTAACCTATTGAGCAAAAAATAACACAAGTATATTGATGTTTTTTAGTGAGTTGGAATTTTGAAGGTCATTCTTTGTTCATATTTCTAATGAGGATTCATCTTGATGATTTCTAAAGAACTTTTAATGTATGTGTGAAGGATAAATTCTTTGTTCATTGATTTTGCTAAAATTGCTCATCACTGGTTCTGTTGGTAGAACACATTATTTATAAAAGGTTGTTACAGAAATCTCAACTAAGAAAAGCTTAGCAAGGTTACATAACTCCTTTTACTGCTTCTTTTCCCCACATTCAAAAAAAAAATCTCTTCATGGTTTATTCAGCATATTAGTTTTAGGTCAGTTTGAAGAGACCTTTCCTTTATATGAAATACAGTATTTTATACCCCTTCTCCCATATATATCATTCTCTCCTTCTTACTAATATAATTATTTTGGGCCTTGAGCTATAAAAATATGATTACCATTAATTACTTGTTTTTCATAGACACTCAAATACTAGTTAGTCAAAATAAGCCTAAGAAACTTGACTTCATGACTTAATTGATTTTCTTTCATGTTTATGTAACTGCAGGAAACCATTATACTGAAGCAGTGTTTATATTCCATTATGTTTCTTTAAGAATTTCGAATGTTATATATCCTTCTTCTTAGTAATTAATTCAATTTCTTATAATTGATTTATGTTACAAATTTTATGTCATATTTAAATATATTTAAAATTTGAAGAACTTTATAACATATTTCACTTGATTTTCTATATTTGACAGTAAAATTTTATTGTTTCCATACATAAATAGTTATTATTCTTTTATTACTTATTCTCAAACATATTACATATTCTCAAACATATGGTTTGAGAATGCATATGTGTTCTTTTTGGTTAATAAAATTGGGATAAGTGATTACTGTTTTACTAAAATGACATCATGAAATTTTCATTGTTGGTTTTGACAGAAATCTCCCACTTACCCCCATGGGGGAGAATAAGTATTATACTGTAGGTATTTGGTTACTTTTTTTTATGGAATAGTTATGTGTAAATCTAATGAAAATATATATCCTGTTTATTCTATTTGTATTTGCATTGTTAATCCATTTTTATCTGAAGTTTGCTAATCATTATAGCAAAAATTTACTTAATCTGTAAGCTTTAGAGTAAATATTATTTTGGCTTAATTTTTAGAAATTTGGTACATCAGTGTTTCTCAAATGATCTTGCATTTTAATACCTTTGAAATTTATTCTCTCATTTTAAAAGGTATTCCCATTAAATATGCTTTTGTTGCCTTTTGTTTTTCAAAATACAGATTCATACCTTAGTAGAAAGTCTGAAACTTTCTATCACAGATCAGCAGTTGCCTATGTTTATTCGTATAATGCAGCTTGGGATTGCTCTTTACTATGGAGAAATAGGCAATTTTAAAGATGGTGAAACAGAGGATTCTGCTTGTCACAATAAAGATATGTTAGGAAACATTACAGGTAAATACCGCAAAATTGAATATAGAATTGTCATTCTTAGAAAATGTTTTCCTCACTGGTAAAACGTTAAAAAACACAATAGTTTGAGTTATATATTCCATTGTGTGTGTGTGTGTGTGTGTGTGTGTGTGTATTTCTGCATAGTAAAAAAATAGTGTTGAGAATGTTTACTTATAAGTATATTTAAAGTGGTACAACTTAAAATTTCCTAGTAAAAAAATATTGGTATTTTTCTGCAAAGGCTAACTTAGTCATTTATTTAGTGGAGTTTTGTAATGTAGTTAGTGAAATGTATACTTCATTGAAGGATATTAAGTGTATCAAGTCAAGTCAGTTCATTCCAGTTTTATGAAATTCTATATGGAAAGCAGTGTGGTTTGTAGTGTAGGAAAATATATGTGCAATGTGAGATAAAATAGATGTGTTCTCTTCCCTTAAAATCTTAATGCCAAATGAATAGTTAAGTTTGATGAGATATAGTGGCAGAATGATAAACAGGTGTGAATGATCTGAAGTAGAAGGATGATGAAAGGAATGATTAATTTTAACTTGCTTTTGGATCTATGATTTAAATTTAAATCAATAATTAAAGGAAATAGAACCTTAAGAGCATTTAAAATTTAGGACAAATAATCCAATTTTAAAGTAGACAAATAAATATTTTTCCAAGGACCATAGATGGCCAACAGACACATACTAAAAAAAGATACTAAACATCATTGCCCATGAGAGGAGTGTTAATTAAAACCACATTGAGATGCCACTTTACAGCTACTAGGGTGAATGTAATAAAAAAGACATAACAACAAGTGTTGAAGATGTAGAGAAACTGAAACCTATATATGTTGTTTGTGGGAATGTAAAATAGGATATATGTTTCAGTAAACAATCTGGCAATTCTTTCAAAAGTTGAACATAGTTATCATATCCACTCCTTGGTATTACCAAGAGATTTCATAAATGCACAGCTATAAACTTGTATGTGAATATTCATGGCAGCATTATTCATAACAACTACAATCTGGAAACAACTCAAATATGCATCACTTGATGAATGGATAAACACATTATGGTATATACCTACACTACAGCCATACAAAGGAATTTAATACTGATTTGTACTTCAATATGAATGAACTCTGAAAACTTTAAGTAAAATTAGCCAGTCAAAAAGGAACATAGATTGTATGGTTCCAGTTAAATGAAATGTCTAGGGCTGGGGATGTGGCTCAAGCGGTATCGTGCTCGCCTGGCATGCGTGCGGCCCGGGTTCGATCCTCAGCACCATATATCAACAAAGATGTTGTGTCCGCCGAGAACTAAAAAATAAATATTAAAAAAAATTCTCTCTCTCTCTCTCTCTCTCTCTCTCTCTCTCTCTCCTCTCTCTCTCTTTAAAAATAAAATAAAATAAAATAAATTTCTTTAAATAAATAAATAAATAAATGAAATATCTACAACAGGCAGTTCTATAGAGGCAGTTCTATACAAAATAGCTTTAGTAACTAGGGGCTGAGAGGAGGAGAGAATAATTCCAAGTAGGTGGATTTCTTTTGGGGGTGATGAAAATATTTTGAAATTAATGGTGATAGTATATAATTTTGTTACCATTCTAAAAATTACTGAATTATGTACTTTTTTAAAAAGTATATTTTTTTAGTTGTTGATGGCCCTTTATTTTATTTATATATATGTGGTGCTGGGAATTGAACCCAGGGCTTCACACATGCTAGGCAAGTGCTATTCCACTGAGCCCCAACCCCAGCCCCAAATTATATACTTTTAAAGGGTAAATTTTACAGTATTTAAATATTAAGTCATTAAAAATTTTTACCTGGAAAGAAGTAAAAGAGCAATAACTACTAAGTTACTTTAAATAAATACCCCTTTATTTCACAGTGAATTCCTGTTAGTGAAGTTTCTGTTAGACAATGAACCCCTGAGACTGGAACATTGTCTAACACCTGGAACAAAACCCAGCATATAGAAGGTGCTTTATTCATATTTTTTTTCCTAGCATGACAAATTTCAAATATACAGAAAAACTGAGTTATTGTTTAGTGGACACTTACGTACTCACTATCTAGCTTCCACCATTTGTTTTTATTACATTTGCTACCACAGAGGTCTTAATATCCCTCTTTTTAAATACAACCAATAGTTTTACTGCCTTTCAAAGTAAGTTACAGCTAGTGCACTTAACCCCAAGACTTTATTGACTATTGTCAACCAGAGTTTGTTTATTAATGGGTCTTTGTATTATTTGGAAGGTTAAACTTATAATGTGAATGTGTAAATCTTAAGTATACTATTCACCGATTTTTAAAAAAATTTATAGTTGTAGATGGACAGCATGCCTTCATTTTATTTGTGTATATTTTTACGTGGTGCTAAGGATCGAACCAGGTGCCTCCCATGTGCAAGGCAAGCACTCTGCCACTGAGCTACAGCCCCAGTCCTATTCATTGAGTTTTGAGAAATACATATATCTGTGTTTTGCAAAACACTCACTAAGATATAGATCCTTAACATTTCAAAGAGTTCCTTATGTTCCTTTCCAATCATCGCCCCTATACCTGACTGCCTCTACTCAGGAAACTACTGTTTTAATTTTTTTTAACATTATAAATTAGTTGATTGATTCTAGGATTTCATATAAATGGAATCATACAGTATATTCTTTTTTGTGAAAGACTTTTGTTATATTCTTAGCCCATTTGCACCAGGGCTTTGTATGGCTGGAATTAAATTATACATGCTTCAATATGAACATACTCTGAAAGCATAAGTGAAAATAGCCAGTCACTATTAATGGTAGGTAGCAGAAAGACCAAAGAAAGTTCCTCAAGACAATGTGTGAAACATACGATTTATTAGGGAAAGCGTGCAAGAGATTAGTGACTGCTTCAAGAAGAGTTCAGGGGTGGTAGGCTGAACAGATAGCACCTCCACCTCTCAAGATGCTTCACCAAGCAGTACCTTTGTTCCCTGGTGGCTGGTTGTATGAGTGACAAGTTTCCTTTCCTCAGTGCCCTGAGTTATGCACTCATTTTGTCTCAGAGAGGGGTTTCATAGGGCTGCAGAGGCAGTGACATCATCAGGATTAGTGTGCTTACATAACCAACATCATAAGAAGGAATTATTCTTATATGCAACAAAATAGCTTTCTTTAGTTAACAATAACTTGCCCTAATTCCTAGGGTGCACAAGAGAAAGCTGGATTTTCCTTTTCAGGCTTGTTTTCACTGTTCCCTTTATTTGGCTTTTTTTTTTTTAAATTTATTTTTTATTTTTTTTAATTTTTTTAACACAGAGGGGGCAGTCGGGCATTTAGGGAGTTGTTATTTTCTTGTTCTCCTTTTTATTTAGGGATGATACAGCTTTTTTTTTTTTTTTGTAAGCATAATGTTTTTGGAATTTTTCTGGGTGTTGCATGTATTGGTCATTTCCCCCCTTCTTATTACAAGAAACATTGTCTGAATAAACCATCTAACTATACCACAGTTTCTTTTCCCCACCCCATTTTCCTGTTGATTAACAGAGGTTTTATAGTTTTGAATTGTTTCTAGGTTTTGGCTACTGTAAATTAGGTTTCCAGGAACTTTCTTGCAAAAGTTTCATGTAGAGTTGTGCTGTTCTTTCTTTTTGGTAAATACCTAAGAGTTAGAATTATATGTTTTAGGTTTTTAAAAAACTACCTGGATTAGACACATTTCTATCACTACTAATAATACCTAGATAATCAACTTATAAAGGGAAAAGGTATATTTTGGCTCATACTTTTGAAGCTTTTATTCCTTGATGGACTGATCCCATTTGCTTTGGGCTTGTCATAAAGCAGCACATCCTGATGGGAGCAAGTGTTGAAGCAAAATGGCTCACTTGGTGGACAAGAAGCAAAAGAGAAAGGAAGGGATGAGGTCCCACTATCCCCTTGCAAGGCATACATTCAGTTACCCAAAATCTTTCTACCAGACCCTACCTACTAAAGATTCCTCCACTTCCCAATAGTGCCTCTCAGGATAGCTATCCTTTAACAACATGTGGATCTCTGAGGGACACTTACCTAAACCATAGCACTACCTCACCTTTTTTCCAAAGTAGTTGTACCATTTTACATTCCTGTCAACAATGAGTGTTTCTAGTTGCTTTCTATCTTTATAACATATGGTGTGGTCATCATATTTTTCCTTTTTGCCATTCTGATCTGTGTGTTGTGGTATCTCATGGTTTTAATTGCTATATTTTTCATAAGTAAATAATTTGAATTTTTTCATGTTCGTGTTGACCTTTAATAAATCTACCTTTGTGAAATGTATGTTAAATAAATTTAAGAACTTTTAAAAACTATTTTTGGGCTTCTTTAGTGGTTTGTAAGAGTTCTTTGTTTATTCTGAATTCAAATTATTTTCTTTGACAGTTTGTGATTTGCGTAATAATATTTTTTTCCCTCATAGTGGGGATCAAACCCAAGGCCTTTCACACACTAGACAAGTACTTCAGTGCTGAGGCATGTCCCCAGCTCATTGCCCCTTCATTTATTAGTAGGTATCTCTTGAATAGAAGTTTTAAATTTTGATAAAATGTAATTTTCAAATTTCTTTTATAATTTGCTTTTTGTGACCTAAGAAAATGACTAGGTTTTTCTTGTTTATTAAGAGAGAAAGAAAGCAACTCCACTGTTTGATTTCAGTGACATTTGAATTAGTTTTCTTGTATTTTTTAAAGCATGGACCCTTAACCTTTTTTCGGGGTGTGTGCCAGGGATTCCTTTGACATTTTGGTAAAACCTGTGAACTTTTTGTCAGAAAGTTTTAAGCATCTTCATTATGATGTTCCTTAGGATTATATCTTTATGTTACTTGTAGTTGCAGGTTTTATATCTGCGGGTTTACAGTTTATATGTGTAAAAATTTTGGCCATTATGTCTTCAAAAAGTTTTTATTTCCTGGTCTATTTTTTTAGGGACTCCATTTCTATGTATGTTATTGTGCTTAATGTTTGAGAGTTGCTATTTATGTTCTTTTATCCATTTTATTTTTCTGTTTCATTTTGGATAGTTTCTATTTCAATTAAAATTTACTAATCTTTGTTGTCTAATCTGTTGGTCACATCTAGTATATATTTTATATATATGAAATTTTTATAAATGTATAAACATACATATATTTTATTTTTATCTTTAGAAGTTCAATTTGGGTTTCATTTTATACTTCATGTCTCTCCCCTTAACATGTTTACACTTTCTTGAACATATGCATTTATTTGTATAGTTGTTTTAATATTTCTGTTTGCTTATGCTATGATCTTTGTGAATTCTAGATACATTTCTGTTGATTGACATTCCCCTCATTATGGAATATATTTTCCTTCTTTTTCGCTTCTCTAGCATTTTTCTTTTTTTGGGGTACTAGAGATTGCATTCAGGAGCTCTCTATTTCTGAGTGCTTTGGGTGTATCCCTAGCCCTTTAAAATTTGAATTTTTTTTTGAGACAGGGTTTACTAAGTTTCCCAGGCTTGGCTAGAACTTCTGATTCTCCTTCTGCTTCAACCTCCTGAGTAGCTTGTATTACAGGCATGAGCCACCATGCCTGGCTTTTTTTTTTTTTTTTTGGTGAGTCAGGGTCTTGCTAGTTGTCCAGGTTCATTTTAAACTCTTGGACTGAAGTGATCCTCCTGCCTCATTTACCTGAATAGCTGGGACTGTGGGCACTTACCAGTCTGTACCTAACTCCCCAATAATTTTTAATTGGATGTCAGACATTGTAAATTTTGCCTTGTTGGGTGCTGGATTTTTTTTGTTCCAACAATTATTTCAGTTCCCTGGAAACAGTTAAAGTCTTTAAGGCTTGTTTGTAGGTTTGTTAGATGGGATCAGAATAGTCATTTGCTTAGACCCATTTTTTTTGTTTGTTTTAGTTGTAGATGGACACAATATCTTTATTTTATTTATTTATTTTATGTGATGCTGAGGAACGAACCCAGGGCCTCACACATGTGAGGCGAGCACTCCACCGCTGAGCCCTAACTCCAGCCCCTGCTTATGCCCATTTTATTCTCATTACTAAGATAGTAACTCTTCTACTTGATGAATTAAGAGCACTTGCCTAGCATGTGTGAGGCACTGAAATTCTCAGCACTGCATATAAATAAATTTTAACAAAAGGTCCATCAACAACTAAAAAAGTATTCAACAAACAAACCTGAGTCAGTGATTACCACTTTAGTTTTAATGGTTAGACAAGAGGGGTCTAGAGACCAGTTCTGTATACCCAAACTGGTCATTGTTTTCCCGTGCTGAAGTGACGTGATTTCTTATTTTATAACTGATAATCAGTTTAAAATTGATGATTTCCAATTTGACATTTTACTAGGAATAAATTAATGAGTGGTTGGAATCTATATCTTTAGTCTGCCAATTCATGACTGATAGAATTTCTTTTCTGAAATTTTTTTAGAATAGGAAAAGTATGAATATATCTTATCCACTAATAAGAGTCACCAACATCATTATTTTTCTTAACTGCCTATAAAGTTACTTCTTTGTAACATTTAGTTTTATTCTTTTGGATAATTTTTGTTTTGGTGGATATGTTTTGTCTAGAAATACTTGTCATTTTTCTCAGTTGGATGCATTAGGAAATGAGGAACTTGGATCATTCTGGTATTAGGTTTCAGTCTTTCAACACATTATTCTTATTTTTGAGAAGCAAGTGTTTGTGGATGGGACTTTAAGTTATCTTATTCTTTTATTTATTAAAAACACTTAAAATTATGTGTAGTTGATAAAGTGTTATCCACATTACATTAACCCTAACTTATAAAGACTGACACAATACAACATAAAACCTTGAGAGTGACATTGTTTTCAAATGATAATATTAATGCATGATTTTAAAATGAGATTTAGATTTCTTTTTTAAAATTGTTTTCTTAATTTATTTAAATCAGCTTTATTTTGATTCCTAGGTGCTGAAGATGAAACAAGAATAGATATGCAGTATCCTGCTCAGTACAAAGGCCAAGAGTTGTATTCACAACAAGATGAAGAGCAGCCACAGGGATGGGTATCCTGGGCTTGGTCATTTGTACCTGCAATTGTGAGTTATGATGATGGTGAGGAAGACTATACTGGGAATGATTCTACATTAACCATACATCAGCAGAAAGTACAGACTTTGAAGGATCCTATTGTTTCTGTAGGATTTTACTGCACAAAAGCAACTGTGACTTTCAAAGTAGGTGTATTTTCTTTTGCTGCTAATATCTCCTTTCAACTTTAATGCTTAAATTTTTATTGCTAGTAAGATTCTTGATTAACAAAATGTTGTTTTGTACTCAGTAGACATAATAAAACAATTTTTTTTTTTACTGTTTTTCAATTGGGGTATTATAGTAACACGTAAAAGTAGAATTCATTTTGATATATATACATGTAGCATAATTTGGCCAATTACAATCCATAGTGCCTCCCTCCCCTTTCCCATCCCTCTAGCATATACCTTGATCCCCTTCCTCTATCTATCTCATTGTGATCCCTTCTATTTTCATGGGATACTCCTTTTTAATAATTTCTCATTTCTCTCCAGTTTCCACATATCTGAGAAAATATTTGACATGCTAAGTGAAATAAGCCAGATGCAGAAACCTTCTACGTCTGGCTTATTTCACGTAGCATGTTGTTCTCCATTTCTGTCATTGACTAGCAAATGTTATAATTTCATTCTTCTTTATGGCTGAGTAAAACTCCATTATGTGTATACACCAAATTTTCTTATCCATTTTTCTGTTAATAGGCAACAAGCCTGGTTCCTTAACTTTAGTATTGTGAATTATGCTGTATAAACATTGATTTGTATGTGTCACTATCGTGTACTGACTTTCTTTCTTTTAAACAGATACCCAGGGTGGGAGAGTGAGAGATATGCTTGTTCCATTCTTGGTCTTTTGAGAAATCTCCATATTGTTTTCCAGAGTGGTTGTGCCAATTTGCAGTTCCACCAACAATGTGTGAGGGTACCTTTTTCCCCCACATCCTCATCAGCATGTATTATTATTTGTATTCTTGATGATTGTCATTCTAACTGGAGTGAGATGAAATCTCAATGTAGTTTGCAGCATACCTTCGTGGATATGTTGGAGTGGTGACCTGATGTTTTCTTCTAGTAGATATGCTGTTCCCAGTTTAATTCCTAGTTCTCTGATCCTTTCTGAGTTGACTTTTTTTTACAGGGTGAGAGCATATGTTTTTCTAGAATATGTTTTTGGCACCTTTGTCAAGGATCGGATGATTGTATGTATGTGGATTTGTCTGTGTCTTGTATTCCATTTGTCTTTGGGTCTGTTTTAAAGCCAAGACCATGCAGTTTTTGATAATATAGCTCTGTAGTAGTATAATTTGAGGTCCACTAGTACTGTGATGCCTGCAGCATTGCTCTTCTTGCTTAGGATTGCTTTGGTTATTCTGGGTCTCAATTGTTTTTTTTTTTTTTTTTTAAAATTTTTTGGTGGTAGATGGACTTTTCTTTTATAATTTATTTATATGTGGTGCTGAGTATTTAACCCAGTACCTCACACATGCTAAGCAAGCACTCTACCACTGAGCTACAACTCCAGCCCTTGGGTCTCTATTCTTCCAAGTGAAATTTAGGACTATTTTTTTCTAGTCCTGTGAAGAATGTCATTGGTATTTTAATGAAGATTGCTTTAATTCTGTAGAATGCTTTTGGTAATATGGCCATTTTTACAGTATTAATTCTATCTATCAAAAAATGTGGTAGATCTTTCCATCTTCTGAGATCTTTATTTAGTCTTTAAATTTCTTATTCTATAACTTTTATTATCATGATCTTTCACTTCATTGATTAGATTAATTACCAAGTATTTTATTCTGTTTGAGGCTTGATAAATGGAATTATTTTCCTTATTTCTTCTCAACTTATTAGTGGAGTATAAGAAAGTTATTCATTTCTGTATGTTGCTCTTGTATCCTGCTACTTTGATGAATTTGTTTTTCAGCTCTAAAAGTCTTTGATTTTTGGGGGGTTTTCTAAGTATAGGATTCATGTTACCAGCAAGTAGAGGTACTTTGCTGATTTAGTTTTCTATTTGTATCCCTTTAATTTTTTTTCTTGCCTGATTGCTTTGGTGAGAGTTTTTATGAACTGTGTTGAATAGGAGTGATGAGGGTGGATATCCTTACCTTGTTCTTAATTTTAGAGGAAACACTTTGACTTTTTCTCCATTGTATATGATGTCATCTTTATGTTTATCATATATATCCTTTATGATATTAGATAAGTTCGTTCTATCCTTACTGTCCTCAGTGTTTTTAATATGAATGAGTGCATTATTTTGTTGGAAGAATTTTCTGCCTGTTTTGAAATGATCATGTGATGTTTATCCTTAACTCTCTATGTAGTGAATTTTCTTTGTTGGAAGACTTAAAATTAGTCTTGTTGCTTGATATTTGTTTGTTTAGATTTCCATATCATCTTAGTTCAGTTTTGGTAGGTCATATGTGTCTCGAAATTTTGTCAACATTATCTAGATTTTCCATTTTATTATAAGTTTTGAAAAATAGTTGCTAATGATCCTGGATTTCAGAAATATCTGTGGTGATGTCTTATTTTGCACCTCTAATGTTGATTTTTTTTTTCCTTTGATTGGTTTGGCTAAGGGATTTAACAATCTTGTTTATCTTTTCAGAGAAGCAACTCTGTTGTATTGATCATTTGTATCTTTTTTATTATCAATTTTGACTTTGACAATTGTTCTGTCTTCTACTGATTTAGGAATTAGTTCTTGCTTTTCTAGCATGATGAGATTTAACATTAGAATATTTATTTGCTATCTTTAAGTTTTATGTAGACACTCAATACTATAAACTTTCTTCTTAGAACTGCTTTTATACAATCCTCGAGATTTTAATATATTGTTTCTCTTTTCTCACTTGTTTGAGAACATTTTCTCCCTCTATTTTTTTGTGACCCATTCCTTGATCAAAAACATATTATGCAATCTCCACATGTTAAATTGATTTTTTTTTGTTATTAATTTTTCATTTCATTCTATTATAGTCTAATAAGATGCAAGAAATTAACTTGTTATTTTATATGTATTTCATAAGAGTTTTTGTGTGTCCTAAAACATGATCTGTGTTTGAGAATGTTTCATGTTCAACTGAGAAGTGATTTCAGTTGTTGCTATAGATGTCTGTTTGATCCATTTGATTAGTAGTATTTTTTTTTTTTTAAATTTCTGAAGAATCTTTACTTAGTTTGTCTGCATGATCTATCTTTTGGTGAGAGTGGTCAATTGAGATTACACACCATTTTTGTATTAGGGGTCTCTGTGAGCCTTTTGTCAAGTGGAGCTTATTTTATGTAATTATTAGCATTGATATTTGGGACATAAATATTTAAAATCTTTATATCTTGTTGGATAGTTCCCTTAACCAGTATAAACTGATCGTTTTTGTCTCTCTTGATTAATTTTGGCTTGAAGTCTATGTTGTCAGGTATGAGAGTAGCTACTCCTGCTTGCTTTCAGTCTCTGTTTGCATGAAATATCTTTTTCTAATTTGTTTACCTTTAGCCTGTGAATGTCTTTGCCTGTAGATAAGTCTCTTATAAACAACATATGTTTGGGTCATGTTTTTAAATCTACTGTGCCAGTTCATTTCTTTTACTTGGAGAGTTGAGACCATTTACATTCAGTGTTATAGAGAGATGGTTTTTATTTAATTTCTTCTGCATGTAATATTTCACTAAGTATTTTCTGTTGAGCTGGCTTAGAAGTTATGAATTTGTTTAGTTTCTGCTTATCTAGGGAGGTTTATATTTCATCTTTAATTCTAAAGGATAATTTTGCTGAATATAGCAACCTTGGTGGCAACCATTATCAGTCAATCATTGGTATATATTTTCTAGGGCCTCCTGGATTTTAGAGTCTGAACTGAGAGGTTAGCAGAAAGTCTAATTGAATCATCTCTGAATATTACCCATGTTGTTTCTCCTGTGGCTTTTAGAATTCTATCCTTCTGTATCTGTATATAGGCGTTTTAATTACATTTTGTCTTAAGGTATTTTTTGATCTTGTCTATTTGGATTTCTAAATACCTCTTTGATTTGGATTTTCATATCATCCACAAAGTTTAGAAAATTTTCTGATAGTATGTCACCGAAAAGTTTCTGTATTCCTTTACTTTATATTTTGTTGCCTTTTTCTAAGCCAGTGATTGTAGATTATCTCAGTTGTTTTCAATATTCTGATCATGGTCTGTTAACATATTTTCTTTCTTGATGACTATTTTCAAGATTATATGCCTTCTCTTTGAGGCCTGAAAATGGGTCTTCTGTGTGGTCTAATCTGTGGATGGTGCTTTCAAGTGAAGTTTTAATTTGATTGAGTCTTTCATTTCTAGGATTTATGTTTGGTTGTTTTTCAGAGTCTCTCTTTTTATTGAAATGTTCTTTCATTTCCTGAATTTTCTCGTTTGTTTTTTAAATATTCTTTTAGTTTATTGATCATTTTAAGTATCAACTTTCTGAACTCCTCATTTGAAATTTCCTCCATCATAGTGTCAGTGGGGTCAGTTGTTGAATTCTTGTGAGCTACTTGGGGTGATTTATTTCTTTGCACTTTGATATCATTAGTATTTCTACCCATCTGTTGGGATGATTATTCTACTTTTATAGAAGAAACTTTTTGGTGAGTGCTTTCTCTTTACTAAGTGTCCTAGTCTGAGTGAATCTAAGTGTCAGTATTCCTACTCAGTGTGCTCCTGCTGCTGAATTCAGTATCAAGCTCCACTGTGAGAGACAGATAGTAATCTCTATTATCTGCAATTACTTCAGAATGAAGCCTTATGCTAATTAGCTTTAAAAAGAAGTTTTTTTTTTAAGAGAGAGAGAGAGAGAATTTTTTTTAATATTTATTTTTTTAGTTTTCTATTGGTGATAAGAGTTACAAAGAAAAACCAGGGAAGAAGAATAGAAAAGAAAGAGGATTATGTAACTTAAAATTGAATGATCAGGAAAGGTTTTTATTGTGAAAGGGATATTGAAGCAAGGATTTATAATGATCATGAATTTGTAGAGGCACCAGTCATTGTGGTTGTGCTTTTCTCTGGTCATATTCCACTACTTGAGTAAAGGTGAATGAATGATGAAGGTAAGGTAGAGGACAAGATCTTTGTAGGAGTGGAGGTAAAGAAACTGAGAGATCAGACTTTAAGATCACCCTCTCCGTGAATATTGAAATCACCAGGAATCATGACAATGATAAAGTAATGTGAGAGAGAATCCAAACCAAAATCTTCATAGAATAAATAGAATGACTTGGAAATTGCTTTGACTGCAACAAGGAAGGGTGGAGAGTCATACCACTTGTTTAATATTTTTGCTGTATGTTTTAAAATGCTGCTGTTAGTAACACTGTGTTACATATGTTTTAGCAGGTGTATATATATGTTAAGAATTTCTCCAGGTAGAGTCTTTCTGTTTGAATGAACCAGTCTTCCTTCTTTCCAACAAGCCTACCTGACTTTCTTCCTTCCAATTGAATCCAGGGGCACTTAAACCACTGAGCCACATCCTCCTACCTTTTTATTTTATTTTATTTTGGGGGACAGGGTCTCACTGCATTGCTTAGGGCCTCACTAAGTTGCCAAGGCTGGCCTTGAATTTGTGATCCTCCTGCCTTAGCCTCTTAAGTTCCTGGGATTATAGGCCTATGCTGCTTTGTCTGGCTCCTCTTTAATTCCGCCCCCCCCCCTTTCTTTGTTTACCATGTACTTTTTTTTTTTTTTTAAATAGAGAGTGAGGGGGGGGAGGGAGAGAGAGAGAGAGAGAGAGAAAGAGAGAGAGAGAGAGAGAGAGAGAGAGAGAATTTTTAATATTTATTTTTTAGTTCTCGGCAGACACAACATCTTTGTTGGTATGTGGTGCTGAGGATCGTACCTGGGCCGCACGCATGCCAGCTGAGCGCGCTACCGCTTGAGCCACATCCCCAGCCCCTACCATGTACTTTTAAAATCTTCTTTCTTGCTGCTTCTCTTTGGTCTGACTTTAAAATATTGGCATATGGGACTTGGTCTTTAGCCTTATTGTATATGGTTCTTAAAGTGGTATAATTTGATCATATGTAGTTGCTGACAGAGTACCAGATTTTTGCCTCCAGTCTTTACTTTGAGCTTTAGAATTTAGTTCCCTATTTTGTATTATTTTTGAACTATTTTGTCATCACTTGCATATCTAATAGTCATTAATTCCAGTCAAAAACAGAACACTTATAATGAATTGCAACATTATTCACTCACTTGCTTAGACTTCAGCAATTATATCTTTTTTTCTTCTACCACATCCAGTTCATCAGCGTATTCTGCCATCTGTATTTCTAGATTACATCCATTTCTGATAAACTTTAATGCTACTTGTAGACCTGAAGTTTTAACAGTTTTTGGTTTTAGGAGTCCAGCATGATTTATTTTTAATATGAGTTCGCTAGGGAAGTCCAGATCTTTAAGTGCAATCTTTTCTGGAGGGTTTTGCCTGTTTACTGTTAAATTTGAAATTATTCCGGTATATTTCTATTATTGAAAATAATTTTTTTCAGCTGAGTCAGAATCAGCTTTTATATACAAAACTTTTATGGATTTTTTTGGGCAGTATTCGTTATTAAATATATCTTTTTTAAAATTTTAAAATATTTGTTTCTCAAAGATTTCTTTAAGGAAAATATATAGATATTTTGAAGGAAAACATTAGAATTCATGGATCAGCTTGGATTTGAAGAATGTATGGAATTAATTTGTGGTACATATTTTGGTCAGAAAATAAGGTCATGTTTCTGCATTAGCATTTTGAACAGTTGATATCAGTCCAACAAAAATCATGCCAAATTAAATGTAGCATTTTTCTAATAATGTTTAAAATTGTTCTTGTAATGTTTGAGTCCTTTTAATCAATTAATTGCTTTTTTTCTCTGCAGTAATTGTAGACAGCTGAAGGGTGATCAAGTTTAAAAAATTCAATTTTATTTAAGCGTTTTAACTTACAGAATTGTACTTTAAAATAGCATTGAATATACCAGTAGTAGGAATATCCAGGAATTAAGGACTTACTTGAAAAATATAGTAAATAAAAACTTTCTTATAAAAATGAGAATAATTAATTGGTTTTCAATAAATGTAGTTAGACTTAAAATTGTAATCTTTTAATTAAATAAGTTTTATTTACTTAAATAGTTTTTTTAAAATATGATCTTTGACTTTGTGTTTAAATTTGAAGAATACTATGTAATCCTTTTAATGGGAATAATGGTAACTAAAAATCTTCTTCAAACCTAGGCAGTATCTTAATTTTTTAAAAATTGATTTTTTATTTTGTAGTTCTAGATATGGAAAAGTTGCAAAAAAGGGACAGAGTTCACTTACATTGCTTACCCATTTTCTCCTATTGTTGTGCCATCTTAGGCTATCACAGTGTATTTGTCAAAACTAAGACGCCAAAGTTGTTGCATGACTATTAAATTGCAGACTTTAACTGAGTTTTATAATGTTCTTTTTTCCATACCATGATTATACTGGTATACCACATTCTATTTAGAGAAAAATTTTAAAAATGACTTAAATGATCTAATTTTGATAATATAGGTCATACTTTTTTTTTTAATGTTTTTTTTTTTTAAGAGAGAGTGAGAGAGGAGAGAGAGAATTTTTAATGTTTATTTTTTAGTTCTCAGCGGACACAACATCTTTGTTGGTATGTGGTGCTGAGGATTGAACCCGGGCCGCACACATGCCAGGCGAGCGCGCTACCGCTTGAGCCACATCACCAGCCCCTAGGTCATACTTTTGTAAACCAATTTTTTGCTTTTGTCAGCATTTCATTTAGTTCTTGTTATCTACGAGGCCACTCAAAAAGTATTTGTTGAATAACTGAATGAGTCTATGAGATATAGTATGAGACTGATAGATAGTACCAGGATTCTACCTTCCTCATGGGAACCAGAAAGTTTTGTTGACTTATTTGTTTCTTCATAGCTTTCTTTCTTCTTTTTATAGCTTTCTTTCTTCTTTTTAAAAAAATTACAAATAGTGTGAAAATTTAGAAATGATTGAAATTAAACATGGCTGAATATATTAGTGAAAATAAATGAATTACGTTTATAATATGCAAATTTTGGCAGAATATATGAATTGTTTTATAAGTGAGACTGTTATTTCTCATAGCTTTAACTTTTTAAAGCAGTATTAAGAAAGAGTTTTAAAAAAATGGTAAATAAGTTTAGACTAGTATACTTAATTTTAATTCCATGAGTAATGTGTTACAGCTGTTTTTGCAGCACCTGTTTTCCTGCTTAATAATTAAGTTTCCTGAATCTAAAATTGGCCATGTTTTCATCAGGTCATCATTAATGACAGCATATTACCATTAAATACTTGTTTTGATTTACTTAATATTCTTATTTTTTAGCTCACTGAAATGCAAGCTGAGAGTAGTTACTATAGCCCACAGAAAGTAAAATCTAAGGAAGTATTGTGTTGGGAACAAGAAGGAACTACCATTGAGGTAATCTCTCAATACTGAATATATTTAAAAAAAATATTTGTTTTTAAAGTTAATATTTACAGTTAACAAGTTAATGATAGTTAATAATAGTAGTATATTTAAAATATCATACTTAGTTGTATATTTCTGTTTTAGTATTCATTAGTATTGGTTGGAATAATTATTTCTTTTGTTTTCTAGATTTCTTTTTTGTAGTTGTAGATGGACAGAATGCCTTTATTTTATTTGTGTGTTTTTATGTGGTGCTGAGGATCAAACCCAGTGCCTCATGCATACTAGGCAAGTGTTCTGTTACTGAGATACAGCCCCAGCCCAGAATAATTATTTCTTTAACAAAGACTTTAATATGCAACATGAATTTATTCCTTCATTTAGTTTATTTCTTTGTTTATCTTATATGTATGTGTGGATATGTATGTGCATATTATCAGTCATGAAGTATAAATCATTGATGATACAGAGGATTGAGAGTACAGGAAAAACATAACATAAATGTTTCTACTTTCATACAGTTTATGATCTAAGGAGAATACATTTGGGTGTCTAAAGATGTCTAGCTAATTTAGAAATTTTATGAAGAAAGCATGTAATATTTTCATTGAATGTGTTTTTTAATTCTAATGTTTCCCTTCCTCTTATAGGCCCTTATGATGGGAGATCCTTTCTTTGACTGCCAGATTGGGTTTGTAGGCTGCAGAGCCATGTGTCTTAAAGGAATTATGGGTGTTAAGGATTTTGAAGAAAATATGAATAGAAGTGAAACTGTAAGTTAAAATTTTCTTTTCTCCATCCTTTTTTGAATTTGATGCAGGGACAATGAAGTTCTTAACCTTATAAAATTTGCTAGACTGCATATATCATTGGCTTGAGATATATTTTCCTGTACATTTCCCCTGCAAGAAATTATAGAACACAGGGGAATTAAAAAAGTTGGTAGCACTTAACACCTGGATATGAGTTCTAAAAATTTCCAATTCATAAATATTTCTTCTTTCTTTTTGTGGCAGCTACTTAGAGTTCCTATTTGGTTTGTAAAAATGTTCTTTGCCAAAAATAGGCGATGAAAGTGGAGACAGCATTCCTTATCTTATTCCTCAAATATTAATAATACTGAATGGATGTTATAAAGTTAAGGTTTTATTTTCTTTAACAGTTTAATGATTTTTTCCACTTGTTTAGAAATTTTACATTTGTTTTCAGGAAGCCAGTTTCTTCATTTGTGGTGAAAATTTAAGCACAAAAGGTTTGACATACCTTACAAATTCATTGTTTGATTATCGAAGCCCAGAAAATAATGGCACTCGTGCAGAATTTATCTTGGATGCAGCTCATCATAAGGTCAGACAGTATATTTGAGCCAAATTCTGTGTTGTTGATTGGGTGGACACTCTGTGTGAATACTTGTGTTTGCCATATTTCTTCTCAGATAATATCTTCTGAATGCAAATTCATTTACTGAAGCATTTAGAATGTTTTTGCCCAGCCTCTACATCTAGATAGGCTTAAGGAATGCACAGAGATGTTTAGTTTTATGTAATAATAACCATAGTTTATTTGTCTATGTACTGCTGAAATAGTCCTGGAGGAAATGTATAGAATTTTCTTTATTAATTTTTGTTACCTCTAGCATGTGAGGTTGATGAGAAGAAATGAATTTCCCTTTTCACTATGTATACATTTTAGTACTATGTAAGAGTATGTGAAAATGTTTGTGGAATATTAATTTATAAAATAAATTTTAAAGTTCAAAAAAGTTACCTGAAGATTAACATAATAAATAATTTATATTTTTTTTCATTAAGATTTATTTTTGGCAGGGATTATGGCTCAGTGGTAGAGCACTTGCCTAGCATGTGTGAAGTACTGACTTTGAGCCTCTGCACCACATAAAATAAATAAATAAATAAATAAATAAAATAAAGGTGTTTTGTTTATCTCCAACTAAAAAAATTTTTAAAAAAAGATTTATTTTCATAGTTAATAGTAAAGAATTTAATGTTGACATGCACAATTAATATTCATTTAGAATATTTTAGTATGTCTTTAGTCTTTAAAATGTTTTAAGACCCATTTGAGAGTATATATTATTAGGCAGTTTTGTGATAGTGATAAAGGTCAAGAATATAATATCTATTCCATTATAGGTACTCAGTAACTAGAAATTGTTGATAAAGTGGCCAAAATATCTGTAGAATTATGAAAGTCCTTTTGTGTGGTCTGCAGTAGAGAAAACATTATCTTTCTCAGAAGTGAATTCTTTGGGTACCAATCTGTTCTTTTGTTTAGATAATCATTTGAGTTAATATAATCTATGTAAGGATATATATCTGACTATCAGGTTTTAAACTCAACTTTCTTCTATACAATGTATGTTTGCATTGCTTTGTTTGCAGGAGACATATACTGAGATAGCTGGAATGCAAAGGTTTGGGGCTTTTTACATGGATTACCTGTACACAATGGAGAGCACCAGTGGCAAAGGTATTAGCTTCTTTTCTTTATGTTTGCTTTTCTTTGGGCAATAGAAACAAAATTGGGCAATAGAAACAAAGGCATCTTTAGAGTCAATTGGCATTTAACTGGTTGTATTCTGTTACTATATTTATATTCTGTTACTTTAGGGAATGGTTTAATTTTAATGTTATGCTAGAATTTTCTTGGAATCTTGGCATTTTGTCCTTTTTTTTTCTACAGCTGATTGAAAAGACATATTACTGATGGTTCTCATATATGTACTAAATATTAAAAATTTAAGCATTAGATTTTATATTGCATTAACTTGTCCAAAAGAAACAATTTATTTTCTGAACTGAATTAATTTTGAAGATTATATAGGTATTTTTATTAAAAAGAGGATTTGTTTCAAAGCAAAAAAAGTAGAAACAAATTATTCCCGTTGAAAAACCCATAAGTTTATCATTTTGTTATGTAATTATTATTTTGCTATAGGAAGTCAATGATGATTTAAAATATTTCACCATTTGATATTTTATGTGCTCATATGATGTGCTTATTATGACTTTGGTCTTTTTTATATTGAAAAATAGGGTCTCTTTTTATTTTTTCACATTATTGTATTAAAATTATCTGTTTGTGTTAAGTTATTGTATCTTAGCCTTTTAACTAAGATCCAGCATAATATATGTTAGATGATAGGTACTGTGGATAAATAGATCAAAATGTTTCTTAAGAAGCCAACAAGTAGTGCAGAATTAGGCATTTAAATTAATGGTCATTATATTATTTGTTAAGAATAGTCATATAAATAGATACGAGCGGTCCAAGTAAGAAATTGACAGCTTTTGTTTGAGGGATTGAAGACCACACCACAGAGTTGATCTTGATGTAAATTTTATCTAATGAGGAGAGACGATAGAGTAGTAATTTTCTGCTTTCTCCTTTTTGTAATGTTTTCTGAATGTTGTTTTCATCAGTCAGTCCCTGGATTCGTTTTTTTACCCCTGAACTTTCTGTTGAAGAAATCTCATTCTTTTCTTGCATTGAAGTGCTTTATGTTGTTGATGCACATATCTGAATTTCTAGTATAGACTTCTTAAAGGTTCAGAATTAAATATCTAGTGTATCCTTGATATTTTCACTTTTGTGTCTCACAAATATCTCAAAACTGAGTACGCAAAAAATTGAATTGTTGACATCCCCATGACCACCTACTACCTGTATTCCTTCTTTATTTTCAGTCACCTTTTTTTGGAAAATTTTACCATTATCTTTTAGTTGCTCAAACCAGAACTTTGGTTATAATCATGATTTCTTTTTCAGCATTAAAGCCATTGTCTTTTATTGGGGGGGGGAGTGTAATTTTTCATCTCTGAAATCTGTCTTGAATCATCCTTTTTGTGTGTGTGTGTGTGTGTGTGTGGGGGGGGTGTACCCAGGATTGTGCTCAGAAGCACTTGACCACTGAGCCACATTCCCAGCCCTATTTTGTATTTTATTTAGAGACAGGGTCTCACTGAATTGCTTAGTGCCTTGCTTTTGCTGAGTTTAGCTTTGAACTCGCTGAGATTATAGGTGTGCACCACTGTGCCTGGCAACATCTCTTTATTTTGCAGCTGAACTTTTTTTTTTTTTTAAAGAAAATAACAAAATTCCACTGTTCACTTGTGATTATCAATGTACTTTAAATATGTGTTCATATTTCTTTACTCAGTAATCTTTTTATTTTTTATTTCCTTGCTTTTATGTAGCTATGTTTAAATGTTCATATTTCTTATTGTGAATCTGTATTCACTTATGTGTGGATGATGATGCTTATAATTTATTGGATTTAAATGCAGAGTTCTAAGTGTCTTACATGTGTTAGTTTATTTAATTCCCATAACCATTTATGGGAGATCTGAATAGTGTTATTTATACCTAACTTCTATGCATCAATATTAATTATGCATATCTTCTGTGAGTCAATGTTAATTATGCATGTCAGAAATATGTGTCAGATGAACTTTGTATGTTTTAATTGACACGTAAGTCTATGTATGGATTTTGTATTTGTATTACATAGTCACCTTAAAAAATTCATGCCTACTGAGTCATCTTAATAAGTATATAAATAATACATTTAATTTTGTTCATGCTACTGACACTAAATATTAACTGTACTCCCTTATATATTTTTGTAAAGTTATTAGAAGGTACATATACAGACTTTTTGTATTTTATTAGGTCTTTCTAGATTCTAAAATTTTATTAATGCTGGAAAGTCTCTTATTTTCCTCTTCGTTTGAATAAACAAAACGGCTTAAGATTTAAAAAATATTTTATATTGTCACATGTAATAATGGGTTTGTATATTATTTTTTATACGTTAATTTATTTATATATTTTTTGTGGGGCTGAGGATTGAACCCAGTGCCTTGCATGTGCTAGATGAGTGTTCTACCGCTGAGCCACAACCCTGGCCCCTATATATTCCTATATATTTTTTATATATTATTTCTAATATATATTAGAATTTGTATATTCTAATAAGAATTTGTATTAGATAATAAAAAATGTCTGTTGCTAGAACCAAGATTTCTTTAGAAAAGCTTTTGTTCCTCTTCAGTATATGGGCGATGAAGGATCTAGGGATATAGTACTGTATCATAGAGCAAAGTCATAATAGTTTTATTCTGACATATTTCAAAGCAGGTAACAATGTTCATTTTGATGGTCATTAGGTAACCCTCAAAGTCCTTGTGCACATATATTTTTAAACTAATTTTCTATGAAACTTGAAGATAAATTGTAGTAAAGTGAAATTTCCTTCAAAGTTTCTCTAGATAAAAAACAATGGATCTAAGATCTTTAGGTTTTACAGAACATTTTCTAAGATTGACCGTTTTGATTTTGTAGTGCTTGTAGCATTAGATAACAGGAATCTGTACAGACATAAAGATAAATAACGTGGGCTCTCTGTATCTAGCTAATGAGAATTGCTTTGTAGGCATTTAGTTATTAGAAGCTAAAAAGATAAAAGTGAGATATTAAAATATATACTTGGTATATCTAATTGATGCTTAAAATACTAATGTAAAATTAAACTTCTTATAGGTTCTGCAAATCAACAAGACTTTTCTACTGGGAAAAATGAAGATTTGGGAACAGTTCAAGAGAAGTCTACTAAAACCCTTGTTGTAGGTCCCCTTGATTTTCGCTTGGATAGCAGTGCAGTACATAGGATTTTGAAAATGATTGTTTGCGCCTTGGAACATGAATATGAACCATATAGCAGGCTAAAACCAGGTTTGTTTTTGGCTTAATTCTGAATCTGTTTTAGTTGATCTGAATGATTATATACTCCATTTTGTCCTGTTTGCTAACTTTCCATCTTTACTACATTTTTTGTCTGTCAGCAAGGACTTTTATGTATTCTGTCAGTTTAGAGAATGAACTTATGTGTGCAAGTTCTAGGAGAGGTAAAAATTGGAATTCATTTGCATTAGTACTTAATTTGCCAGTATTTAATTGTCATTTTCTTTTGAGTGTGTACTTGTTAATTATGACCTTTTTTCCCCCACACTAATGGATTCTAAGAACCAGATATGAAGATGTCCTCTAAAAATACATATTTAACATTGAAGAAAGTGTTGGTACTACTAGTAGAAAGAGATTTTTTTGTATTACTAATTTTTTTTGAACATGGTACAAATGTATAGTTATCAGTTTCATAAAAAGACGAATTCTTTGTTAATGGAATAAAGGTCTTGAGTAGAGTAGAACAGAATATCATAATGAAGGAATCTAGAATAGTAGTTAAGAATTTTGCCTATGGAGTTAGACTGACTTGAAATCTGAACCCTACTTCTTATTGATCTTAGAAAATTTAATTAATGTTTCTGGTCTTCCATTTCTTTATCTCTGTACTGTGTTCAGTTACTATGATAGAGGAGACTAATTGTCTTTCCAATATCTATTTTTCTTTTATTTTTATAATAGAAATTTCTGAAATGGAAATAAAGATTTTACATTCCAGGTATACTCATTTGACCACGTTCTGGCTACTACAATTGGAAATGAACTTCATATGTTTGGATTTTTGGGTTCTGACTTTAAATGGGAAAGAGCATACCCTTTTTCCTTCTCCCTTTCTTTCTTTGGAAAATAAATATAATGGCAGGAATTGGAGCTGCCATCCTACACTCTGAGCTGAAAGCTGCAGGGCTAAGGATGACAGAGCAGCAAGGTAAAAAGAACCTAGGTCCTCAGTACTGTGGTATCACCATGTCCTTTAGACTCTAGTTGTTGAGTAAAAAGAAATAAGCTTGTGTTTTTTTGTTGAAACTTCTATTTTAATTTTTACACAGCTACCTTACTGTTATACTAAATAATGAAAAATAATTGGATGTAGGTCCAAATATTTTTGTGAGCACTAAATGTGATAGTGCGTGTAAAAGCACTTAGCATAGTGCCTAGTGCAGGGTGTTTGACATGTTCATGCCTTTGTGGATTGTACCTTACCTGAATACCTATATTATACCAGACTTTATTCTGTGTACTAGGATAGTGTGGCAGATAAGATATATGAAATCTCTGCTCTTATATCCTTATGGATTGGACAGAGTAGACAAGTAAACCTATTATTTTGAACATTGGTAAGAGTTTTGAGAATAAAATAAAAGAAGTAGGAAAGAGAGCTAAAGATAGGAGGAGAGGAAAGCTGTTTATCTAAACAAGAAAGTCATTTCTGAAGTGTTTATATATGAACTGACCCATGACTGTGTAAGGGAGTGAGACTTGCAGTTTCCTGAGAAAAGAGAGTTTAAGTAAACTTTAAGATAGGGACATCTTAGCTTCTTATAAAAGGAGAAAAGCAGACTGCATAGATGGAGCATAATAAATACTGGTAATTCAGAGAGGTAGACATCACTCTGTTAGGTCTTGGGGTCAAAGGAATTTGGATTTTATTCTACAAATGTCTATTCAGTCTACAGCTGAGTATTAAAAGGTGCCCTTGAATTTTATTCTAAATGTGATGAAAATCATTGGAAGGTCTTGAGTAAGGAAGATATTAACTTACTACTTTAATAGTAATTACCAAAGTTAATCTATTAGAACAAATAATCCAATTAAAATTGGGCAAAAGACATGAACAAATAAATATTTTAGTGAGTGAAGAAAAAATTGTAATGGCAAATAAGCACATGAGGAGGTGTTCAGCATCATCAGTCAATGAAGAAATGCTACTTAAAACTACAATGAGATTGCAGATTGTTAATTAAAACTTTATATCTATTAGAATGGGTAAAATAAAAAGAGTGGCTGAATGGCTAAAATAAAAGTAGACACAATACCTTTATTTTATTTATTTTTATGTGGTGCTGAGGATTGAACCCAGGGCCTCACATATGCTAGGCAAGTGCTCCACCAATCATTAACTTAAAAAAAAAAAAAAGGATCTTCCTAGTTTTATTTGTACTCGTGTGTGTGTGTGTGTGTGTGTGTGTTGTGTGTGTGTGTGTTTGTGTGTTTGTGTGTGTGTGTGTGTGTGTGTGTATGTATGTGAAAGAATGTGTGTGTATTGTGTACAATATTATCAGCCATGTAGGTTTGTCCCTGACCACATTCAGAAAGAACAATTCCAACACTATAAAGGTCTCATCTCTCTATCTTGGCCCTCTCTATTCTGTTATCCCTAACCCCTAAAACTATTAATGTGTTCCATTTCTGAAATTTTATTGTTTCATAAGTATTATGTAAGTGGAATCAGTTAGTATATAAATCTCTGGGATTGATTTATTTTGCTAAGCAAAATTCTCTGGAGATTTATCTAAACTGTTGCATGTATCAGCAGTGATTTCTTTGTATTCCTGAGTAGTGTTACATTGTATGTATTTACTAAAGTTTGTAAAATCATTGAAGGATATTTGGAATGAGTCTGTTCTTGGGCTATTACAAATACAGCTGCTGGAGTAATTATGCACCTGTTTTTGTGAGAACATCAGATTTCATTTCTTTGGGATAAATGCCTACCTCTGTAATTTATAGGTCATATGGTAGTTGTATATTTAATTTTTTGAAAGAAATTACCACATTCTTTTTAGGAGCAGCTGTACCATTTTACTTTTCCATCAGTAAAGAATGAATGATTCAGTTTCTTTACATCTTTTCACTATTTGGTATTGTCACTCTTTTTATTTTAGCCATTCTGATAGATATGTAGTTTTAATTAACAATCTGCAATCTCATTGTAGTTTTAAGTAGCATTTCTTCATTGATTGATGATGTTGAACACCTCCTCGTGTGCTTATTTGCCATTACAATTTTTCTTTTTTACTTACTAAAATATCTGTTCATGTCTTTTGTCCATTTTTAATTGGATTAGTAGTTTGAAAACATTGATCATTTTACATGTAAATTTGATCTATTTTGAATTCATTTTTTTTTCAGAAGGAGTATGTTTTAGGTAAATAATTTATTTATTTGCTCTTGGATTTCTAGTTGCTCTAGCAAGCACCATTTGTTCTTATGGTGATCTTTCTTCTATTCGATTGGTTATGCACCAAAGTAAAAAATCAGAACAGGCAGTGTTTGTCTTTCTGTATCTGGCTTATGATATATATGTGTATATATATATATATATATATATGTACATGTATGTATGTGTATGTGTGTGTGTGTGTATGTGTGTGTGTGTGTGTGTGTATATATATATATATATATATATATAATTTCCCCCGAATCTTTTTTAGTTGTAGATAGACATAATAACTTTATTTTATTTATTTAATGTGGTGCTGAGGATTGAACCCAGTGCCTTTCACATGCTAGGCAAGGGCTTTACCATTGAGCTACAGCCCTAGCCCCTGGCTTATGATATTTTAACACATGTATACAGCATGTACTTATACAATTAGGGTTATTTTAGTATTTCCCTCTCCTTATCATTTCTTTATGTATAAAGACTTCAAACTCATTTCTTCTAGATCATCATTAAATACATAATAGGTTATTGTAAATTATAGCCATCCCTCTGTGTGTGGAACATCAGAACTTATTCCTTGTATCTGTGTTTTTGTACCTGCTGTCTAACTTTGCTTTATCCACCCTCTCCTCCACACTTCCCAGCCTCTACTAATAACTCTTTTATTTTTATCTTAGAACTAGTGATATAGAGTAGTTAGATCAGTGTTGGCTTACCATTACAGTATTTAATTTTAATCAAAACATGTTGTTAAAACATTTAAAACTCTTATTATTGGTTATAAATGTACAGAAAAGTGAAAAATTTAAAAGGAATAGTAAAGAATTATAAAAATAAACTTTAAAGTTTGTGGGAAAAATTTAATGAGTTGTGTTGACTAGTGTTTGTCTTCTGGTATAACTTACAATATGAAATATATTTCATAAGCCTTGATAAATTGTCATAACTCCTTTCTAAGTTTGGATAAGATTCTGTCATTTTGTCCTATATACTTTTAGTTCTTTAAAACCTGTGAGAGTTTATGTCTTCCTTTAATGAGAATGAGTGATATTCCTTGTGTCACTTTTTCTGGGACATCCTCAGTCTTTTTATCACCTTGTTATGTCATAAGTTTGTTTTCACTAAGTTCTCTTGAGTCTTTAGAAAAGGTGCAGTGTTGATACTTCAAAGTTACCTCTTTCTTCCATTTCTCCATTTATGTTCAATTAGAATTTTACTTCCAGTGTTACCAATTTTTGTTCTCTGCACTTTTATCTTTCTCTGTTTGGATTATTCATTTTTGTAAAATGTCATGTAGGTTTATCAGTGGCACATGAGGCAACCAACTACTTGCTTTGCCATCTTAGCCTGAGTTCAGTAGCAGATGTACTGTAACCACTGTCTAAGCCTGACACAATTGAGAGAAATGATGTGATTGTTTTTTGATCATGATGCTCATCTATTATTTACCTATGTAATTGCTCAGTTAATATAAATTGGCAATTGATATTTGAACCATAAGTGTGATATGTCATCATAGATTCTTTCACAGAATCAAATATAACAGATTCTTTCACAGCAACTAAGCAAAGTGAGAGCTTACTGTACATTTGTATACATATGTTTTTGAGTGCATACATATTAAAATTTAAGTTATTAGCACTTCTGCTGAATTCCTTTTTTTTCTTAGCTTTTTACTGAAGTATATATACTTATTGGAAAGTATATAAAATTTAAGGATAGAGCACTGTGAAATTTTTATACTAATCACATCTATTTAAGTAATTGGTCAGAAAATTGGTCAGGAAATAAAAGCTTAGCATCTGTTCAAAAATCTTCTTGTTACCAAATATTCTGTTTTAAAGAATAACCACTATTCTTATTTACTTACATCATAAATTTAGTTATGTTTATTTTGAATTCATAAATGGAATTACACAATATGTGCTCTTTTGTCTCTGGGCTAACCCACATTATGTTTATGAGATTTGTTGTGTAAGTTTCTGTTGGGTATTATAATTTATTTATTCACATTAATGCCAAATGCCAATGTCTCGGCTTGGCACAGAATCATGAGCCACCACACAGCTTTGTAGGTTCAAACAGCAATTCTTTATTCCGGATCTCACACAGCCTCCACACAGGTTCTGGAACTCAGGCAGCAGGCACGCCCTATTCCCAGCAGGAATAATCTTCAACCTCCAACTTCCCTAAAACTCCTATTGTCATGCCCTAAACCCAAGGACAGGGATACTTCCTGCATGATACACCCTAATCCTGGATCCACCCTGGTCATTGAGCAGGGTCACCTTTCTCAAACACACAAGCAAGGTGACAGCAAATTTCCAAGGCAAGTCCATTTAACATGGGGTACACTGGCAAGGATTACGATGCGTCATTCCTAATTGGTAATGGCTCTCAGCAAATGTTGATGAGTATTTGGTTAGTTTTTAGTTCTGGCTATTTTTATAGTGAAGCTACAATCATTGTAGTACATGTTATTTGGTAAATATATGTATACATTGCTATTGAGCTACTAAAAGTGAAATCACTAGGTCAAATGATTGCATATATCACTTTTAGTACAGATTTCCAAACTGTGTTCTTAAGTGGTTGAACCACTTTACACTCTTACCAGCTCAATGTGGGACTTTCACTGTCACTTGTCAAATTATGACTTGTTGCCAGTTTTCATATAGGTATGAGCAGAATTTTTTTTTATACTTTAAATGGTTAAAAATAAATTTAATTCTGATTTACTTGAAAATTATATTAAACTTAATTTTGGGTATCCTTAAATAAAATTTTATTGGAGTATAGCCATGTTCCTTTGGTTCTTGTATTGTCCACAGCTGCTTTTGTGCTATAATGACAGATTTGAGTAAATGTGACAAACATATGGCTCAGAACTAAAATACGTTCTGTATGACTCCTCACAAAAAAAGTTTGCTGACTTTTGCTTTACAGGCTTGGCAACACTTAGTATTCTCTCTTTTTCATTTTAGCCTCTCTGGATGGTTGTGTAGTTCTCTCACATTGTGACTTTATTTGCAGTCCTCTGATGCCAAATTATGTTCTCTAGCTTTTGTTGTAAACTTTATCTATTTTTATATATGACTTTTTGCTTATCAAGCCTTGTTTTGCCCTTTTATCTATGAATTCATTCATTCTTTTTTTTTTAAAATATTTTTAATTGTAGCTGGACACAATATCTTTATTTTTATTTGGTGCTGAGGATTGAACCCGGTTCCTCACACGTGCAAATTTTCAATTGTTTAAGAAAATTAGTTATTTAAAAATATTCTTCAATAAAGTTCCATTTTTCATTTTAGAAATTAAGGATGAAAATGAAACAATACTGAATCCTGAAGAAGTGGCTTCTTTGGAGGAATATATTCCTACTCGACATACAAGTGTAACTCTCCTCAAATGTACCTGTACAATTTTCATGGCTGAGTTCAACTTGCTGGATTGTTTGCTTCCTCTCATTATAGGAGGAAAGGTATAATAGGAGTTTACTTTTTTGCCCTTGTGTATGTATATGTGTGATTATTAAATAAAATAATATCTGCTTATATCTTTATCTATGATGGAGTAAAAGCAATGTAACTGTGATTGATAATTCTTAGAAAGTGATTTTATACCCGGCTGCAATGGGGCAGGCACTTTGGTGATCCCAGTGACTCAGGAGGCTGAGGCAGGAGGATTGCAAATTCCAGTGAAACTTAGCAATTTAGCAAGGCCCTAAGCAACTTAGATCATGTCTCAAATAAAGGGTGTGTGTGGGGGGCTGAGGATGTGATTCTGTGGTTAAGCATCCCTTGGTTCATTCCCTGGTTAAAAAAAAGGAAAGAGTAACTTATGGCAGAAGTGACTATGAGGCAATAGTTTCATTTCGTGTATTTGCTCTATCTATATATTCTGCTAAATGAGTATTGCATTTGGAGAGAATTTCAATGGAGAAAATTAAAATGTCACTATTTCCTATTATTTCAATTTTTTTTATCTTCCAACTTTTGAAAGATAGACTTTATTTAAAATATTTTTTTTGTAGTTGTAGATGGACAGAATGCCTTTATTTGTTTTATTTTCATGTGGTGCTGAGGATCAAACCCAGTGCCTCATTCATGCTAGGCAAGCGTTCTGCCACCACTGAGCTCCGGCTCCAGCTGTAGACTTCAGTTTTTTTTTTTTTTAAAGAGAGAGAAAGAGAGAGAAAGAGAGAGAGAGAATATGAATATGAATCTTTTAAAAAATATTTGTCAGTTTTTGGTGGACACAACATATTTTCTGTGGTGCTGAGGATCGAACCCAGCACCCCGTGCATGCCAGGCTAGCGCGTTATTGCTTGAGCCACACCCCCAGCCCTAGACTTCATTTTTTAGAGTAGTTTAGGATCACATCAAAATTTAGTGGAAGGTACAGACATTTCCCATATACTTTCTGCCCATACATTTGGATGGCCTCCCTCATGATCAAAGTTCTCCACAGGAGTGGTAAATTTATTATAATTGTTGAACTTCTCTCAGAACATAATTATCACCCAAAGTCCCAAGTTGACATTAGGGTTTACTTTTGTTGTTTATGTTCTATGGGTTTTGACAACTATATAATGCATTTGTCTCCCCTAATGGTATCACATTGAGTAGTTTCACGAACCTAAAAATCTACTCCTGTTCATCCTTCACTCACCCTCATCACTGATAATCACTGATCTTTTTCCTTGTTTTTTTTTTTTTTTTCCAGAATGCTGTATAGTTAGAATACCAGTTAGAATGCCTTATAGTAGAGTCTTAAAATATGTGGACTTTCAGATTCTCTTTTTTCACCCTGCGCAATTAGATATCTTCTATGTCTTTTCATGATTTTAAAGCTCATTTCTATTTTTAAAAACCTTTTTTTTTTTTTTAGTTTTTGATGAATCTTTATTTTATTTATTTATTTATATGTGGTGCTGAGAATCAAACCCAGTACCTCACACCTGCTAGGCAAGTGTTAAAGCTCATTTCTTTTTGGTGGAAGTAATATTCCATTGTTTAGATTTATCACAGTTTATTTGTCCACTTATCTACTGAAAGATACCCTAATTGCTTCCAAGTTTTGACAGTTATTAATACAGCTGTTATTAAGCATGTCTGTGCAAGTTTTTGTGTACTCAAAAAATTTTAACTCAAAGTGGCAGTTTCTGGATTGTATAGTAGGAGTGTGTTCAGTTTTTAAAGGAACTGCTGAACTGTCTCTTGATGTGATGGTATGATTTTGCATTTTCATTAGCAGTGAATGAGCATTCCCATTTCTCTATTTCCCTGTCAAAATTTGGTGTTGTAAATTTCCTGGTATTTTATCATTCTAATAGGTGCAGAATTATAATGTTGTTATAATTTGCATTTCCCTGATGACATATGATATGGAACATTTTTTCATATGTTTTTTTTGTATACCTTCTTTGGTGAGGTGTCTCTTTAAATCTGTTGCATATTTAATAGGGTGTGTTTTCTTAATATTAACATGTAAGAGTTTCCTGTATATTTTGGTAAGAGTCCTTTACAAACATGTCATTTGCAAATATTTACCCCAAGTCTGTGGCTTATCTTATTCTCCTGAATATCTTCACAGGTCAGAAAATTTTAATTTTAGTTAGGTTCAGTTTACTAATTTTCCATTTTATAGAATATGTTTTTAGTGTCATATCTAGAAGTTATCACTATACCCAAGGTAATCAGTTTGTGTCTTTTAAGGAATTGGCACATTTTATGTAGATTTTAAATTGGTAGGCATAGAGTTGTGTATAGTATTTCTTTGTTAACCTTTTAAATGTTCATGGTTTTTAATGACGTATCGATTTCAATTCTGGCATTAAGAACTCATTTGTTTATTTTGGTACAAGGGATTGAACCTGGGGTGCTTTACTACTCAGCTATATCCCCAATCCTTTTTTCATTTTGAGACAGGGTCTTGCTAAGTTGCTGAGGCTTCCTCAAACTGTGATTGTCCTGTTTTTGCTTCTCAAGTTGCTGGAATTACAGGCACAAGCTTCTGATATTAATAAATGATGTCCTCTTTGTTTTTTTCTTAGTCTGCCTAAAGGCTTGTCAATTTTTATTGATCTTTTTAGAAAAGAAACCAGCTTTTGATTTCATTAATTTTCTCTTTTCAATTTCATTGGTTTCTGTTCTTTTATTTTTTATGCTTGCTTTGGATTTAATTTCTTCTTTTGGTTCTAGTTTCCTAAAATGAAAGTGTAGGTGACTGATTTTATATTTTCTTCTTTTCTAATATATGCATTCAATGCTATAGATTTCCTTCTAAGGAATGCTTTTACTATATCCCATAAATATTGATAATTTGTTTTCATTTTCATTTAATTCAAGTTGTTTTTTCAAAAATTTTTCTTGTGATTTTTTGACCCATGTGTTACTTAATCTCCAAGTACTTTAAGATTTTCCAGTTATGTTTTTGTTATTGTTTAATTCTATTGAATTTTGAAAGCAGATATTTTATGATATCTCTTCTTTTGAATTTGTTAAGTGCCTGAAATTGTAGCTCAGCTGTAGAGCACTTACTTTGCACAAAGTATATCCCAAACTTTTTTTTTTTGTTATTTTCATATAACACTGGTGTCAAAATAAATAATTACAGAAATAGTGTTAGAAGTGATTAGGATATCAGAAGACTGGGGATTAGTTCAGTGGTAGAGTACTTGTCTTAATCTAGGTTCAATCCCCAGTAGTACATATAGAAAAACAATGGAGGTTATTATATATTGATCTTTAAGTAACTTCAGTAACTTGAAAGGAAAAGAGAAAAATGTAAAAGTTTTCATAAGACAATCCATAAAACAAATGAAATTAAAAATTTGGAATTGGAATGTATAAGGGGGGCATAGGTAAGAAGAAAAGGGGTAGAAATATGTACCTTTTCAATACCAATCAAAAGAAAATAGCCTATTTTAATACCAAAAAGGTAATTTTTGAAGTAAGAAATATTATCAGAAATAGAGTCACTTCGTGTTGATTAAAGTGTCAGTTCAAAGGACGATTAGCATAGTGCATTCCCACAGATGTTATGTTGAGTGAGAGATGTACCTGTGATTCTAATTTTCTTAAGTTCAAGAAGGAACTAAACTATGGTGTTTAAAGTGAGAATATTGGCTCCCTCAGGAGTGTATTCAGTATTGCTACAAAACAGACATTGGAAACGTTTCAAGGTGCTTCAAATGGATGGTAATTATAGGTGTAAGAATTTATTGAGTTCAATGGTCCAGATTTCTATGCTTTACTCTTTTTTTTCAGTAATCAAAAATACTAAAATAAAGCAATTACTAAATAAGTGTTGGTTTTACAATTATCAAAAATTAATAAACAATCTGGATTGTATGTTCAGTTTATTCAATTTTAGGCATATTCTCAATAATGACTTATTTGTTTTTGGATTGGTGTCATGTATTGTCATGTAGCATTTAGCATCTTCAGCCGCAGCCTGTTAAATGGAAATGTTACTATGACAGTGAAAGCCAGACAAAACAAAAAAGGAAAATACTATTGTCATATATTTTCAGATTCTCTTGGGTAGAAGGTCATGGCATTCCTCATTGAGCACCATGTGGAAGATATTTTAAGGCAGTTAGTTTTACTATAGGAAGAGATTACTTACTAATTAGGGCACATTTTCTGGATATCTTGAAACTTACACATATTTATTTAGATGCTTTAGATGGTTCTGTAACACTGAGACCACCAGGCCTTCCTCAAGATTCCTATGACTTTATGTGCTGTTAATATAAATATTGTTAGTATGATTGGGATCAGATATTTTTTCCTTTCTGCATACTTTCTTATTGTGAATGTCTTTTACACTGTATGATATAGTCCTTTATTTTCTGTAGTCATCTAAAAGGGAAAGAAAACAAAAGATTGCTAGTTCTTGGATATTTAGACAAATTTTTAGAATGATTATGCTTAATTTAAGAAAGTGTTTTCATCATTCTGAAGCATGTAGTACATACTGTGAAGTTGATTGAAAAAATAAAAAGCTTTAGCTAAAATGTAATGAACCTTTAGAAAAAATATGCATTCTTTAAAATATGGGGCATACTTAAAGTAGATATTCATATTTAGTTATAGCAAGAGAATTCTATACAAAGGCATCATTTCTAGATTGACATACTATAACTACAAAATGTGCAAGTCTGAAGCTTGTATAGAAGGAATTGTATATCAGTTGACTGCTCTACTCCTAAAATATAAAGTGAATACTCTTATTTTCCAGAACTCAAGTAATTTCATGAATACTACAAACTTCCAGTCTCTTCGTCCTTTGCCATCCATTCAAATACTGGTGGATAAAATCAATCTGGAACATTCTGTCCCAATGTATGCTGAGCATTTGGTGCATGTGGTCAGCAGCCTTACTCAGCCTTCTGATAATCTGCTTCATTATTGCTATGTTCACTGCTATCTTAAGGTATGAAAAATGAATTTTCTTGTTTATTATTATGTGTTTCACTTGGGGAATGTCAAATAAGTTTCTTTTTTTCCTGGAGTTATAATTTTATAGAACTAGTAGTGCATAAAGTAAAATGAAAATAAAATCTAAGATAGATTTATTCATTGTTACAAAATAATTCAGTAAAATAAAAAGAATTTTTTAAGCTATTTGGAATTAGTTGTCTGATGCTTGCTTACTATAATTTTTGAAGATTTTATATATTGATAATTATTTTTATATGCAGTTTAATATGGGTGCTTTAAAAGACTTAAGATTTCTTTGAAGGGAACATTTATTTATGTTCGGCATAAGGTTTCATAAATATAGTTTCACATGCTAGGTTTTTGGCCACTTTTTTTTAGTTGAAATGATGTTAATTCTTGATGCAAAGAGGCAAATTTTTTTTATTATTACAAATGTAGTTAAGTAAAGTGATTTTTGGAAGCTGTGACCAGCCCAGCTCAGTTTTTTTCTTTTAAATAAGTAATGTATTGCAGTACAAATATGTACACTGAAAAATAATAAATTCAAATGTTGAATGATAAATATTTTTAGAAGTAAATACAGATATATATTCCTAAGTAGACTTATCATCTGCCTAATCAAATTTTTTTTATCAATAAAAGGAAACCCTACAATGTCCAATTCAAGTATAAGTACGATAAAAACACTATAAATTCCATGAAAAATACCAAAAGATTGAAGAACTTCATGAAAAACATCTCTGGCCAATGGTTTATAGTGTTTTAAAATTCTTATATATTTTATATTAGTCAAATAAAAAGGAATCAATTTAAAAATGATAGTTTTACATCACCTGTAGATTAAATAAGATGTTAAAATACAACTATTTTCTAACCACATATAGCAGATGGACATGTGTTTTAGATGACCTTGAAAAAAAATCCATTTTCAAGAGACGGGTCTCCTTTGATGGAGGATCATCACATAACATTGCAAAGGGATTTGAACATAGGGATGTGTGATTCATTGTGGGCTGTTATTATGATGATCTGTCCTAGTGTCTCATGTCATTCAAAAAGTAGCAGAAGATAGTTTTGAATCTGGATATCTAGAGCATATTATCCTTGAGCTTTTAAATTCATTCCCATGTTGATATAATCTGAATATTAGAATAATGTTGAGAGTACATGTCTTTTTTCTTTAAGCCGGTTTAGTTTTTGGCATTTCACTATATTTTCTAACATATTCTGCTTATGTTCAGTTTTTGAATGTCTTTCCATATTGCAGACATTCTGCATTAATAAACAAAGTATTTCATTATCCTCTAGGAAAATGGTCACCAAGGTTTTGATCACCAATATGGTCACCATCCATACTGACATGAAAATTAATGGAATAGTTGTTCATCATTTCTATTTGTTAATGTGTTAAAGCTCACTTGAATTTCCAGTGTAATGTAAAAGTTATAGTCTAGTCTGTGAGCAATTATGTTTCAAGAAAGGGACTTTTGCTACATGTACCTTCCAGTTGTCTTTTCTATTGTGGTTAGTTTAACTACAGCTATAATGGATAAGTTTAATGTTTTAGGAGAAGTAAGTTATTGAGCAGAATAGGAATTGGTATAACATAGGCAAGAAAACCATTTATTGATATTTGGAATATTGAATACTTTATGAAATAAAACCTCAAGTCCTGCTTGTCTTAAATATTTTGTTTCATTTTTTAGCCTGGTGTGGTGCCGCTCAGCTGTAGTCCCAGTGGCTTGGGAGGCTGAGACAGGAGAATCCCAGCTTTCAAAGCCAGCCTCAGCAACTTCGAGGCACTAAGCAACTCAGTGAGATCCCATCTCTAAATAAAATACAAAATAGGGCTAGGAATGTGGCTCAGTGGTCGAGTATCCCTGAGTTCAATCCCTGATCCCTCCCCAAATTTTTTTGTTTCATTTTTTTATACTTATGTGACCTAGTACATTTTAATACTTTCAGGAATTGCTAGAGAGCTGTTGTTTATTTGACTATTTCAAATTGACTCAAAATACTATTTTGTTAATAAGTATAAAGCAGTGTATATTTCTTGTAATTTCAGTGACCTTTGAGGAAGTTTTCAAAATTTTATATTTAGTGTTTTAGTGTTATAATAATAGAGGATTTGTGTGTGTTCTATGTTTGGCCTATTTTGTAATATTCCATTAAAAACAGACAAATGCTTGAATTTTAATTTTCTATACTTTGTTTTTATTGTACTAGCTATGTGATGAATTTTTTTTACTTCCATTCATTTATTGAATTTATTAATTGGGAGAGTTGGCATGAATTTGTAGAAAATATAAAGATAAAACTCTTATTTTCATTGACAGTGAATGGGTTCATCACATACTACATGCTACATACTTTGAAAAATGTATACATTGTGGAAAGGCTTAATCTGGCTAACACATGCATTACCTTTTTTTGTGGTAAAAACACAATCTCTCATTAATTTTTCAAAGTTCAGAATTTCTAACCTACCTATCATCATTATATTATACAACAGAGCTCATGAACTTTCCTCTCATTTAACTGAAGTTTCATATCCTTTTAACCAACATCTTCCCAAATCCTTCTTATCAGAAACAAAACTTGCCTGTACCTTACAAGTTCATTTTATTTATCTTGTAAATCCATGCTTTATGTATGGCATTGAGTAACTAAGAACTTTCAAGGCATCTCATATTTGAAATGTACAAAATTATGTGAATTTACCCTAAGTTCTTAAATAATATATAAGTTTAAGGCTTTGTTATGCATAAGGATCAAGTACAACAGATGCTTTAAGAGAGATCAAGTAGGTTTGTTAAGATAGAATCAGAACACCTAGGGATTTGGGAGGAAATGGTGCTTTCATATACAAGTGATTGATAGGCAAGTAATTTTGCAAATTACTTTAGTAAGATCTAATGAATTTGAAAGTAGTTCTATGCTAATATTCATTTGTTTCAATTTTCAATGTATACTCCATAGCAAGAGTGAAGCAAGCTTCGTTTAAAGGATCAGAGAGTAAATATTATAAGCTTTGTAGGCTAGTAGGCAAAATTAAGGATTATGGTAGGTACTTAAAAGAACAAGAAGAAAAACATTTCCAAAGTTTCAAGTTGACATAACTTGAAATGTAATAATTGAATATTCTTTTGTAATACAGGTTTAAAAAATTTTTAAATTCTAATTAGTTATACATAACAGTAGAATGATTTTTGACACATTGTACACAGATGAAGCATAACTTCTCATTCCTTTGGCTGTCCATGGTTCTGAGTCACACCAGTAGTATAATCATACATGTATATAGGGTAAAAATGTCTGTCTGGTTCTGTCATCCTTCCTATCCCCACTGCCCTACCCCTCTCCTCACTCCCCTCTGCACAATTCAAAGTTAATTTGTCTCCCTCTCTCCCCCACCCTTTTTGGATCAGCATCTGTTTATTAGAGAAAACATTCAGCCTTTGTTTTTTTGGGAATTGGCTTATTTCACTTAGCATGATATTCTCCAGCTCCATCCATTTACCTGCAAATGCCATAATTTCATTCTTCCTTATGGCTGAGCAATATTTCATTACGTGTATATGTATCACATTTTCTTTATCCATTCATCTGTTGAAGGGTGAATCTACTTGGTTCCATAGTTTAGCTGTTGTGAACTGAGTTCCTTATAAACATTGATGTGATTGCATCAATGTAGTATACTGATTTTAAGTCCTTTGGGTATATGCTGATAAGTGGGATAACTGGGTCAAATGGTGGTTCCATTCCAAGTTTTCTGAGACATCTCCATACTGCTTTCCAGAGTGGTTGTACCAATTTGCATGCCCACCAGCAAATATGAGAATGTACCTTTTTCTGCACATACTCATTAACACTTACTATTGCTTGTATTCTTGATAATTGCCATTCTGATTGGAGTGAGACGAAATCTTAGAGTAGTTTTGATTTGCATTTCTTTAATTGCTGGAGATAATGAACACTTTTTTCATGCTTCTTGAAAGGTTATATTTCTTCTTCTGTGAACTTTTCGGTTCCCTAGCCCATTTATTGATAAGGTTTTTTTTTTTTCAAGTTTTTTGAGTTCTTTATATATCCTGGAAATTATTGCTGTATCTGATATGCATGTAGTAAAGATTTTTTTCCATTCTGTAGGCTTTCTCATAATGTTATTGATTTTTTTTTTCTGAGAAGAAGCTTTTTAGTTTGAATCCATCCCATTTATTTATTCTTGATTTTACTTCTTGTGCTTTAGGAGTCTTGTTAAGGAAGTCAGGTCCTAAGCCAGCATGGTAAAGATTTGGGCCTATGTTTTCTTGTATTAGGTTCAGGGTCTCAGTGTCTTAAGTCTTTGATCCACTTTGAGTTGATTTTTGTGCAGGATGAGAATGTTTTAGTTTCATTTTGTTAAATATGGATTTCCAGTTTCCCAGCACCATTTGTTGAATAGGCTATTTTTCCTCTAATATGTTTTTGGCGCCTTTGTCTACCCTGAGATAACCATATTTATGTGCATTTGTTTCTGTGTCTTGTATTTTGTACCATTGGTCTGCATGTCTATTTTGATACCAACACCTTGCCATTTTTGTTATTATTGCTCTGTAGTATCGTTTGAGATCTGCTATTATGATATATCCTGTTTCACTTCTCTTGCTAAGAATTGCTTTGGCTATTTTGGGTCTCTTATTTTTCTAAATGAATTTTGTAACTGATTTTTTTTAGTTCTATGAACAATGTCATTGGGTTTGCATATGAATTTGCATTAAATCTGTATAACAGTTTTGGTAGTATGGCCATTTTGACAATATTAATTCTGCCTATTTAAGAGCATGTGAGATCTTTCTATCTTCTAAGATCTTCTTCAATTTCTTTCTTTTTTTTTATTGGTTGTTCAAAACATTACAAAGCTCATGACATATCATCTTCCATACATTTGATTCAAGTGGGTTATGAACTCCCATTTTTTACCCCAAATACAAGTTGCAGAATCACATCGGTTACACATCCACATTTTTACATAGTAGTTTTCATTGTACAGGTCTTTTACCTCTTTTGTAAGATTGATTCTCAAGTATTTTATTTTGGGGGGCTACTATGAATAGGTGGTTTTTCTAATTTCTCTAACAGTGGATCCATCACTTGTATATAGAAATGCATTTCATTTATGAGTATTTTTTAAAATTATTTTTTCCCACCTGATTATTTATTTATTTATTTTTGTATGTGGTGCTGAGGATCAAACCCAGGGTCTCACACATGCGAGGCGATTGCTCTACCGTTGAGCCACAACCCCAGCCCCTCATTTATGGGTATTGATTTTATATATTGCTACTTTGCTGAATTCATTTATAAAAATTTACTCTATTGTCATGTATATCTAAAAAGAACAAATAAAAAATTTAAAATATATAGTTGTCATGTTACCAAACAATTCCATTCCTAGATATTATATGCCAAAGAGAAATAAAATCCTAGATATGAATGCACATACCTAAATAATACAAACAGTTCAAATGGACAGATAAAATGTAGTACATCCATACAATGGACTATTACAGTTCCAAGTTTTCTAAGGAATCTTCTTAATGCTTCTAGAGTGGTTGCACCAATTTGCAGTCCCACCAGCACTGCATGAGTTAACCTTTTCCCCGACATCCTCATCTACATTTATTATTACTTGAATTCTTGATAATTGTCATTCTGACTGGAGTGAGATGAAATCTTAGTATAGTTTTAATTTGTATTTCTGTAATTGCTAGAGATGATGAACATTTTTTCATGTTTATGGATTGATTTTATTTCTTCCTCTGTGAAGTGTCTGTTCAGTTCCTTTGCCCATTTATTAATTGAGTTATTATTATTTTTTGGTGTTAATTTTTTTTAAGTTTTTAAAAAATATATCCTGGAGATTAATGCTTTGAGGTACAGATAGCAAAGATATTCTCCTATTCTCTAGGATCTTTGTTTACATTCTTGATTGTTTCCTTTACTGTGAAGAGTAAAGGATCGAACCCAGGGTCTCGCACGTGTTGTCATTTGTTTTATTGATTCTTGATTTTTTTTCTTGTGCTTTAGGAGTTTTTTTGAGGAAGTCGATTCCTAAACTAATATCATGCAGAATTGGGCCTGTATTTTTTTCTCATAGGCACGGGGTCTGTGTTCTAATGCTGAAGTCCTTGATCCACGTTGAGTTGAGTTTTGTGCAGGGGGAGAAGTGTTCAGTTTCATTCTACTACATATGGATTTCTAGTTTTCCCAGCACTATTTGTTGAAGAGGCTATTTTTCTCCAATATGTTTATGGTACCTTTGTCTAATATGAGATAACTGTAACCAAAGACACATCAAGGAAAGAAAAGTTCAGACCAACATCCCTGATTCTCATGGAAGCAAAATTATTAATCAAATACTGGCAAATCCTCTACAAAAACATATTAAAAAGATAGTGCACCATGATTATGTGCAGTTCATCCTAAGGATGAAAGGTTGATTTTAGTATGTGGAGATAAATGAATGTAATTCATCACATCAATAAACTTTGAGAGAAGAATCACATGATAAATCTCAATATATTCAGAAAAACCACTTGACAAAATTCAGCATCCATTCATGCTCTAGACTAGTGTTTGTAGGAACATACCTCAACATTGTAAAAGCAATATATGGTAACCCAAGGCCAACATCATTGTAAATTGAGAAAAATCAAAGCATTCCCTCTCAAAACAGGAACAACAAAGGGCTGCCCTTTCACCTCTTTTTTTTTTTTCAAACATAGTTTTTGAAACCTTACCCAGAGCAATTAGACAAAAGAAAGAAATTAAAGGCTTATGAATAGACAAGAAGAGCTCAAACTATCCATATTTGCCATATGACATGATTCCTTATTTAGAACATGTAAAAATCTCTACCAAAAAGCTTCTACAACTCAAACTAATTCAGCAAAATAGCAGGTTATAAAATTAACACATGTAAGTTAACTGCATTCCTATACATCTGTGGTGAATAAACTGAAACGGGAATTAGAAGAACTATCTCATTCACAATAGCCTTAAAAAATATAAAATATTAGTGATCAGTCTGACAAAAGAGGTGCAAGACCTCTATAATGAAAACTATAGAACACTAAAGAAAGAAATTGAAGAAGGCCTTAAAGGAAGGAAACATCTCCTATGCTCTTGGATAGGCAGAATTAATATTGTCAAAATGGCCATACTATCAAAACTGTTATACAGATTTAAGGCCATTTCTATTAAAATCCAGTCACATTCTTCATAGAAATAGAATAAGCACTCATGAAATTCATTTGGATAAATGAGAGGCCCAGAATAGCCAAAGTAATTCTTAGAGAAATGAAGTGGTAGACATCATAATACCAGACCTCAAGTTATACTATAGAACTATAGTAACAAAAATGGCATGGTATTACTACTAAAACAGACATGGACACCAGTGGAACTTAACAGAAGACATGAGACAAACCCACATAAATATAGTTATCTCATACTTTTAATTATTTTTTCTTTTTAATATTACAATGTTATACATTTAATTTTTCTTCTTGAAGTTATTTTATTGGTATTTCTAAGTTTAGTTTCTTGTATTTGAGGTGTTATTTTAAGAACAATTGTTATTAAAATGTTAAAATATCAATGATATATTTTTATATTTTGCTAAGTGAGTTTTTTTTGTTGTAATTATGTGGCATTCTATTTATCTTTTAATTTAATACAATGTTTAACTCATTTAGTTTTTTTTTTAATTTTATTTTTTTTTAACATTCAATTTTGTCTTTAGGTAAAACTTATATTGGTTGTTAACTTTCTTTGCTTGATAGCATTTTTACTACTTCAAATAATTAGTTTTTAGAATTCTGCACTTTAATTGCTGTCTGAATCTGTGAACTTTAGTTCACAGTGGGCTTGTTTTCCTTTTCCCATATGAGCTATTTATAACTTTAGTCAAAGGTTATTGACAAGTTATTAGATTATGTAAGTCCTTCCAATGTATCTAAATGCTGTACTTTGAGAGAGAGAGTTGAAGATTTATTTAATAATATTTTGCCATAGTGGATTATAGGAAGCACAATATCACTATTGTAAATATAATCATTTGAGAGTATATAGAAGGTAATTTCATTGTCAAATATAATCATTTGAGAGTATATAGAAGGTAATTTCATTGTCCAGCAGTCCTCTTTTCATTATAATTTTTATCTGTTTGAATATTTTCTTAAGAGCATCTCAGAACAACACATAAGAATAACAATTTTTTAAAAATTAATAGAATAATTTAGTTTCCCCAGAGTCCCTTGCAATTCTGCAAATAACCAGCAGGGGATCTCCTCTACATCAAATTTCATCTGAATACTGTTAACGATGGTGTCTATAATTATACTGTGGGGGCTTAAAGAAAAACTGGTGACTTTGAGAGAGTTACTAGTTTAGCATAGTTGTTATGGGATACAGTATTACCTTTGTTCAGCTTTATTCATAACTCTAGAAATATTTGGAGGTTAGACTTTTTTATTTTTTGTAACCGCGGATTAAACCCATGGATGCTTTATCACTAAGCTACATCCTCCAGTTTTTATTTTTTATTCTGAGACAGTGTCTTGCTAAGTTGCTAAGGCTGACCTCAAACTTGGAATCCTTCTCCTCAGCCTCCTGAATAGACAATGTTTTAATAATTTTGCTTTGTGTTGTCATATACGTGTAAATTTCAGAACCTTTTAAATATTGGGCCTTTTGGAGGAAATGCCAAAATTATACAGTTCCCAGCATAGTAGTTTGAAAACGTTGCGCTGAAAAGGTGTTCAAAATGAATGAATATGAAATAGTTTAATTTTTTTTTTTTTTTTTTTTTTTTTTAGTTTTTTTTTTTTTTTTATTGATTGTTCAAAACATTACAGAGCTCAAGACATATCATCTTTCATACATTCGACTCAATTGAGATTGTAAAGCAATCATTTAGTATTAGAAACATGTTTTTAAAATAATTGTTGCCAGTTGGTAAGAGTAGGAGCTCTAGGAATTAATATATACCACTATGAATTTTTCTTGATAGTATTTAGATGGGTATGTCCATTAGAAAGCAGTTTTTTTCTGATAATGTAATTCTTTCTGATGTCTTATTTTCTAAACTCTGTTTTTTGGTTATTGAAAACTAATTTTAGAAGAATGAATTTTGACACTGTGAATTTGATAAATGTTAGGGGCATAATAGGTTTTTGAAACCATTTGAAAGTAGGTAAATTTTTAAAAATATTTTTATTATTATGATGCTGGAGAGCAAATCCAAGGGCTTCCCTTATGGTAGGGAAGTGCTCTCTACCACTGAGCTATACCTCCTGCCCTCTTTTTAAGAAATTGACCATTGTTGTATGCTAACTGAATAAATTTGTTTTTTTTTTCTGAAAGAGAGAGTGAGAGACAGAGTGGGGAGAGAGAGAGAGAGAGAGAGAGAGAGAGAGAGAGAGAGAGAGAGAGAGAGAGAGAGAGAGAGAATTTTTAATATTTATTTTTTAGTTTTCGGCGGACACAACATCTTTGTATGTGGTGCTGAGAATCGAATCCCGGGCCGCACGCATGCCAGGCGAGCGCGCTACCTCTTGAGCCACATCCTCAGCCCCTGAATAAATTTGTTTTTGAAAATTGGTTATGAGGAAATTCTAAATATGTTTTAATGTATTTGGTATAAATGTTAAAGTGGCTTAATATCCATGAAGTCATTATAAATCCAAGAATAAATATAATGACTGAAGATAAATATTGAGGTTAATTTGCTTTTGCATTTTATTGGTAAACAATAACCCTTTATTTTGCAGTGCTGTCAGTTGGCCTTTCCATTTGACATGTTTCTATTATGAGAAATTCAGTGTCCAGGAATTTCAGGCATTGCTCTTGAGATTTTTAAAAATTGTGATCTCCTTTTAAGTGTGTATCTAATATAAAGATTAATTTATGTCATGAACCAAATTTCCTGGAGTATAAACCTCAAATTTACTATCATTTTTATAGAATAAAGGAGAAAGAAGTAATATTTTAGGATATTTTTGGATATACTTGTTGTGTGTGCATAATCCAAGTTGAAGGCAAAAGACACTTTAAACATTGTTCTTGTAGTTACTACTCTTTTTGTCAGATAATACTAATTTATAATTTATAATATGGAACATGCAGTCAGCCTTTTATAGAAAAAGATGTATATTTCAGTGGATCACAGAACAACACATAAAGAATACATATAGAAATAAAATATGAAGCCTAAATATTAGTCCAAAAGATGGTGATCTTTTAGGGATATCAGTGAAATATATCTTGCAGTTTTCAGTTTTCTTTTATCAACAAAAGAAAATGTTGATAATTTGGGAAATAGAGAAAGAGATTGAAGCATATTATACAGGAAATTGAAACTGACATTTTATCCTGTGCATATTAAAACTTGGTGAACATTTGGATCTTTTCTTTTTTCCAGATATTTGGTTTTCAGGCAGGACTGACATCTTTGGATGTTAGTGGATCTTACTGCTTACCTGTACCAATTATTCCCTCCTTCAGCACTGCTCTTTATGGTAAATTTCTGAAATTCCCCACTTGCTGGTAAGCACTGTATGTTAAAATGTGTTTTATGTTAATTTTCATTTTATAATTTTAGGGAGGAAAAAGAAAATATTTCTGTCTTACGTCCATATGTTAGTACTATCAACTATATTATAGTGTAAATGTCTAAATGTGTTTGTTTATCGTGTCTTTTCTGTAAATAGTAATTGTTGATCTATCATTGAAGTTTAAGAACGTGTTGTAGCTTCAGATTGTAATAGAAACTGCAAGAGCAAGTGTACACCCCCTTTTAAAAGTTTTAGAAAAGAGGTGCTTTTAATATGAAGGCCTGAGTATTCATGTATTAAATAATTTCAAATGTATTCATAGCCACTGAGCAAAGCATATGCATTACATATAAAGTTATAATATGTTTGTCATTATAGCTACATTTTGGAAGAAACTGATTTTTAGTTCTTATTTTTATTCAGTGTGGGTTGCTTTAGTTGGAGGTCATTTTTACTTAAATTGAAAGAGATTTATAGAAAAGTCATATTTTCTAGTAATATTGTCTAGTCATATCACTTTAGTTAAAAATAATGCTTTTAATATATTAAAGAAATTAAAGTATTTTTGCACTTGAAAATGTGAAATATTTCATTTGTTTGTAAAGTATATTGTTGCTTTCTCATCCTAATTAGCAATCTTATTATCTTTTAAAGTGTTTTTTTTTTTAGTTGTTGATAGACCTTTATTTTATTTATTTACATGCTGTACTGAGAATTGAACCCAGTGCCTCACTCATGGCAGGCAAGTGTGCTACTGCTGAGCCCTAGCCCCAGTAACCTTATTTTTACAGAGTATTTTGTTGATTTTTTAAATTATTATTAAAAGAAAGAAAATAGGTATTTTTTAAAATCTAAAATGCTTTAAATTCTTTAATAGTATTTAACTTTTGAATTAGTAAGGTAAATGTTCACATTCTAATGAAAGTTGCCTATTGATCCAGGTAATTAAAAAAAGAAGTTGTTCTATAGTCTTGGTATGAATTCCTTTATAAAATTGTTCCGCTTTAATGTTGTTATTCTTATTCTTGGTAAAGTTCATTTTGCCTTTATTTATTCATACTCCTCATATATCCTTTATTACGTTTTATAGTGATAGATAGTATATTTATTTCTATGTATATAACATGTTGTATTTCAGCCACATTTTATATTCTAATGTATTAAGAAAGAGTACAGATTTGTCACAGTTGATGTGTGAGTACCAATTTTAATAATCATTTCTGAAAATGGTTATCTCAATTATGTGCTAATATATTTATCAATTACAGGACCAAAATAATTTTTTTGTATACAGTGCTGTTTATTACACCCTAGTTTCCAGAATGAATTGTAACCTTTACATGAAAAGAATTGAGTATTTAAATATGTTCATTTTAAGGATATCTAAGGTTTATATAAAGTCAAATGTTAAAGAAAATATGGTGTAGGTACACAATGGAATGTTACTCACCCTTAAAGACGAATGAAATTATGGCATTTGCAAGTAAATGGATGGGCCTTGTTTTTGAAAATGATAAGTGAAATAAGCCAATACCTTGCAAAGCCAGAGGCTGAATGTTTTCTCTGAAGTGGATGCCAAACCATAATGTAGGGGGATAGACAAGAATGAAGGAACTTTGGATTGGGCAGAGAGGAATGAGGGGAGTGGAGAGGGTGTGGGAAGTACATTGGTGTGCCATGGGTGTTACCACGTATACATGTATGACTACAGTACCCGTGTGATTCTGCACCATGTACAGCCGGACGAGTGAGAAATTGTGCTCCATTTGTGCACAGTGTGTCAAAATGCATTCTATTCTTATGTCATGTATAACTAATTATAAATTTAAAAAAATTTAGCTGTGACTTAAAATGTCTGTGCCTATCTAAAAATATTCCAGTAAATACTGAAGACATAGATCACAGAGTGTTAAGTTTTATTTGGGTGTGTTCTGTTGTTTTTCTAGACATGACCTCTTCTATGTTATTTCAGTGAGTTTTCTTTTGCCTTATTTTACAGAAGTATATTGCTTTTAAATAGTTTGTTGAAATTAATTTTCTTAAATAAAAAAATTATCTTCAACATAACTTTAGCAAGTGTAAATTGAAAGTAATACATACAAAATTCAATCAATTGAGATGCTGCTTACTAAGAGCAATTTATTTATTTCATATTTTTAATTTTTTAATTTGTTCTTTTTAGTTATACATGACTAATAGAATGTATTTTGCCATACAGAATGAATGTATTTTGATATATCATACATATATAGAGTATAACTTCCCATTGTTTTGATTGTATACTATGTGGAGTTACACTGGTTGTGTCTTCATATATAAACAGAGGAGAGTTATGTCTGATTCATTCTACTGTCTTTCCCATTCCCATCTCCCCTCCTTTGTTCCCCTTCCCCCTGTCCCAATTAAATGAACTTTCATGCCTTCCTCCACTCTCTCCACCTCTTGTACGTCAGCATCTGCCTATCAGAGAGACTGTTTGGTATTTGGGTTTTGGGGATTGGTTTATTTCACTTAGCATGATATCCTCCAGTTCCATCCATTTACTGGCAAATGCCATAATTTCATTCTTCTTTATGGCTGAGTAGCATTCATTTGTGTATATGTACCACATTTTCTTTATCTATTCATCTATTGAATGACACCTAGATTGGTTCCATAATTGTGAATTGAGCTGCTATGAACATTGATGTGGCTGCATCACTATAATATGCTGATTTTAAGGCCTTTGGGTATATGCCAAGGAGTTGGATAACTCCATCAAATGGTGGTTCCATTCCAAGTTTTGTAAGGAATCTCCAAACTGCTTTCCAGAGTGGTTGCACCGATTTGTAGTCCCACCAGCAGTGTATGAATGTACCTTTTTCTCCACATCCTTACCAACATTTATTGTTACTTGAATTCTTGATAATTGCCATTCTGACTGGCGTGAGAGAATCTCAGTGTAGTTTTAGTTGAACAACTTTTCATATTTGTTGACCATTCGTATTTTTTCTTGAAGTCCCTGTTTAGTTCCTTTGCCCCTTATTGATTAGGTTATTTGGTTTATTGTTTTTAAGTTTTTTGAATTCTCTATATATCGTGGAGATTAATGCTTTGTCTGAGGTATAGGTGGCAAAGATTTTCTCCCATTCTCTAGCATCTCTGTTTACATTCTTGATTGTTTCCTTTGCTTGGTTTTAGTTTGTTGCCATCCCATTTATTGATTCTTTATTTTACTTCTTGTGCTTTGGGAGTCTTGTTGAGGAATGTAGTTCCTAAGATGACACTATGGAGATTTGGGCCTACATTTTCTTCTAGTAGGTGCAGGGTCTTCATTTTAGTGCCTAGGTCCTTGATTCACATTGAATTGAGTTTTGTGTAGGGTGAGAGACATAGTCTAATTTCATTTTGTTCATGTGGATTTCTAGTTTTCCCAGCACCATTTATTGAAAAGGCTATATTTTCTCCAGTATAGGTTCATGGTGCCTGTGTCTACTATGAGAGAACATTATTTATGTGGGTTTGTCCCAGTGCAGTGTCTTCTATTCTGTACTGTTGGTCTTCATGCTTGTTTATTTATTTATTTTGGTGCCAATACCTTGCCATTTTTGTAATTTAAGATCTGATATTGTAAAGTCTTCTGTTTCACTGTTCTTGCTCACAATTGATTTGGCTATTCTGGGCCTCTTATTTTTTCCAATGTATTTAATGACTGCTTTTTCTATTTCTGTGAAGAACATCATCAGAATCTTGATAGGAATTTCATTAAATCTGTGTAGTGCTTTTGGTTGTATGGCCATTTTGACAGTATTAATTCTGTCTATCCAAGAGCATGGGAGATCTTTCCATCTTCTAAGGTCTTTGTCAGTTTCCTTCTTTAGTATTTTGTAGTTTTCATTGTTCAGGTCTTTCCCTTCTTTTGTTAGATTGATTCCAGAACATTTTATTTTATTTTTTTTTTAGGCTACTGTGAATGGGATAGTTTTCCTGATTTCAGTTTATTCATCACTGATGCATGGGAATGCAGTTGATTTACGTGTGTTGATGATACTTTGCTGAATTCATTTATTAGTTCTTGAAGTTTCCTGATGGAGATTTTTGTGTCTTCTAAATATAGAATAATGAGAAGTAGGGATAGTTTGAGTTTTTTTCTTTTCCTATTTATATCCCTTTAATTTCTTACTTTTGTCTAAAAAATTGCTCTGACTAGAGTTTCAAGGATGGGTTTGAATGAAAGTGGTGAAAGAGTCATGTTTCAGTTCTTGGTGGGAATGCTTTCAATCTTTCTCCAATTAGAATAATGTTGGCCTTGGTTTTAGCATAGGTAGTTTGTACAGTGTTGAGGTACATTCCTACTATCCCTAGCTTTGCTAGTAGTGTTCTTTCACTTCTTACTTGTGTCTCTGTTTTCACTCCTTTTACTGTCTTTTATTTTGCAGATTATGTGTATTTTAAATTATTTTTCTGACATTTCTTCCTCTGTGGGTTAGATGGATTCTATTACCGGAGTAACTAGGATTGTGTGAGGCAATCTGTTGTGTTGCTTTTTCATTATTTTGTGTGTCCTTCCATGTAATATTATAGATAGAGGCAGTAGAATTTCTACCCGTTGGACTTATAGTGTCTCTGAATGTTTCTTACTATGATGTCTATAATTTTAATTATCACAGTAAACAGAAAGGATATCTCAGCTTTTGTCTACATTAAAAACAACAAGTTTGCAAAAGGAATTATAATTTCAAATGGTAGGCAGGGAAAAAAACAGTGATATTGGATGTGATGATAATGAGGGAGGAGGAGTGAATATAGGAGTAAAAAGGAAGAGTGAAAGAGAGAACAATAGAAATTGGCTGTTTTTGGAGTAAGAGAGAGAAAAAAATCAAGGGATAAAGAAAACTATATATGAAGAAAATTTTTTTAAAGTTAAAAATAAATGTAAAAGTAAAGGAATGCAAAAGAAAACTAGAATATTACTAATCTAACACCCTAGACTTCAAAAAACTGATCTTCGAAAAATAAGTGGCTTCAAAAATCATAGAAATGAGAAAAAAATATGGGTATGTATAAGGTTTGGAAAATTTTGTGATTTTTTTTCATTCTTCTTTATGCCCGAGTAATATTCCATTGTGTATATAGAGCACATTTTCTTTATCCATTCATCTGTTGAAAGGCATCTAGATTGGTTCCATAGCTTACTTATTGTGAATAGAGATCTTGTAAATATTGATGAAGTTGTGTTGCTGAACTATGTTGATTTTAAGTCTTTTGGGTATACACCAAGGAGTGGGATAACTGGGTCAAATGGTGATTTCATTACCAGTTTTCTAAGGAATCTCTATAATCTCTTTATTTCCATAGTGGTTGTACCAATTTGCAATCCCACCAGCAATGTATGACAGTACCTTTTTCCCCACATCCTCCACAACATTTTTTGTTACGTGAATTCTTGATAATTGCCATTATGACTAGAGCGAGCTGGAATCTAAGTGTAGTTTTAATTTGCATTTCTCTAAGTTCTAGAAATGTTGAATTTTTTTAAATATTTGTTGACCATTCATATTTCTTCTGTGAAGTCCCTGTTTAGTTTCTTTACCCATTTAATGATTGAGTTATTGGTTTTTTGTTTTTAAGTTTTTCGAGTTCTCTATATATCCTAGAGATTTGTGCTCTATCTGAAGTGTAAGTGGCAAAGATTTTCTCCCATTCGCTAGGATCTCTGTTTACATTCTTGAATGTTTCCTTTACTGTTGAAGAAGCTTTTCAGTTTGTTTTCATCCCTTTTATTGATTCTTGATTTTATTTCTTGTGCTTTCGGAATCTTGTTGAGATAGTTGGTTCCTAAGGTGACATGATGGAGAATTGGGACTGCATTTTCTTCTAATAGGTGCGGGAGCTCTGTTCAAATGCCTGGGACCTTGATCCACCTTGAGTGATGGGGGCTAAATTTCCTTGTAGTACATATGCATTTCCAGTTTTCTCAGCACTATTGTTGAAGAGGCTATCTTTTCTCCAGTGTAGAGTTTTGGTCCCTTTGTCTAAGATGAGATAAGTGTATTTATGTGAGTTTGTCTCTGTGTTTTCTATTCTATTCCATTGGACCACATGTCTGTTTTAGTGCCAATGCTATGCTGTTCTGTTAGTAGAGATTTGTAGTATAATTTAAGGTATGATATTGTGATGCTTCCTGTTTCCCTTTTCTCACTAAGGATTGCTTTGGCAATTCTTCTTTGTTGAGAGCCACGGCCAGGTCAGGATGGTGCCTGGCAGGCACAAATCACAAGCCACTTGAAGATTCAAGCAGGAACGAACTTTATTTTTAGAACTCATGGGCACCCTGCCCACACGAACTCTCCAGGAACTCCCCAGAGCTCCACCTGAACTTTGGGAACTTTGGAGCACTCAACTGGAACTCAACCAGGAACTCCACCCACTCAAACTCTCTAGGAACTCCTTGAGAGCCCAACCAGAACTCAACCAACCCATGCGATCTCTATAGGAACTCCGGAATAGTGGGCACCAGAGGCAGCAGGACCTCGCTCCTTGTGGCAAAATGCCAGGCACCATCTTGACCTGGCTGTGGCTCTCAACATTTGTCCCTTCTTTTTAATGTGGGCTTTAAGCTCACTTCATCTGATAGGATAGAAACCCCTGTTTTTAACAAGATATATGTGAATGACATTTTTTTTTCCTATTCTTTATTCTGGATATCTTTGCCTATGAGGTGAGTCTCTTGGAGACAGCACATTTTGGGGTCTTATTTTTTTTATCTAATCTGCTAGTCTATGTCTTGATTGATGAGCTTAGGCCATTTATAGTCATTGCTGTTATTGAGTGATGACCTTTGTTCTACCCCCTTTTTTTCATTTCTAGTTTTTAATTTGTATTAATTTCTCCTTAGATTGATTATTGTAGTGTAGTTCCTCCTTCTGTTAGTTTTTATTTATTTTTAATTTCTTCTTCATGAAATATTTTATTGAGTAATGTTTGTAGTGCAGGCTTTTTAGTTGTGAATTCTGTTAACTTTTTTTTATGATGAGAGGTTTTTACTTCTTCAAATATGGAGGTTTATTTTGCTGGATATACTGTTCTTGGTTGACATCCATTTTCTTTCAGAGCTTGGTATATATTATTCCAAGACTTCCTAGCTTTAATTAGCATCTGGGTGACAAATCATCTGCAATCAATTGTTTTCTCTCTAAATGTGACCTGTCATTTTTCTCTAGGCACCTTTAAAATTCTATTCTTTTTCTGTATGTTAGGCATTTTCATAATAACGTGCCTTGATGTGGGTCTGATGTATTTTGTATGTTTTGAATCCTTTATATCTTCTGTATTTTATCTTGCATTCATTTTTAAGGTTTGGGAAGTTTTATTTTATTACCGTTCTATGTATTTTATTTTATTTGATGAATTTATTCTTACCCTGGATTTGTATCAAGGTGACAAGTTTTACCTTAATTACAACCGAGGTCTCAAATATCTTTTTTGTTTGTAGTGGAAATAATGATTTTATTACAAGAATGTGTGTGTGTGTGTGTGTGTATTTATGTATATATGTGTTTTTTCCCTTCAAGGGTTCCAAAAGAAATGGTTGTAGGCTTTATTTTGGTTTAGAATATTCTTCCTAAAAATTATGTCATTCAATTTTCTGTGAATTTGTCTTGACTGAATGATCCTTATTAATTATACTTTATGTGTTAAAATTTTATAGAAATAATGCCTTCTAAGTCATCTTTGCATGAAAAGTATTCCAGAACTAAATTTAACATTTGGTTTCAAATATGATTTTTTTCTTTTTTTATTGAATTATTTATTTAGTCTAATTTGTTATACAGGATGGCAGAATGTAATTTATTTCATTTTACACACATAGAGCACAATTTCAAGTCACTGATGTACACAAAGTATTTTCACACCATTCAAGTCTTATTCATGTACTTAGGATAATGATGTCTAATTCATTCCATCATCATTCTTACCTCACTGCCCCTCCCTTCCCCTGCCTCCTCTTTGCCCTATCTAAAGTTCTACCATTCCTCCCATGCTCCCCCCCCATCACCATTATGAGTCAGCATCCTCATATATCAAATAAAACATTTGGCCTTTGGTTTTTGGGGATTGGCTTACTTCACTTAGCATTATATTGTCCAGCTCCATCCATTTACCTGCAAATGCCATGATTTTATTCTCTTTTAATGCTGAATAATGTTCCATTGTGTATATATACCAAAATTTCCCTATCCATTCATCTACTGAAGGGTATCTAGGTTAGTTCCACAATTTAGCTATTGTGAATTATGCTGTTATTAACATTGATATGACTGTGTCCCTGTAATATGTTGTTTTTAAGTCCTTTGGATATAAGCCCAGGAGTGGGATACGTGGGTCAAATGGTGGTTTCATTCCAGGTTTTTCAAGGAATCTTCATGCAGCTTTCCAGATTGCTGCACCAATGTGCAGTCCTAGCAGCAATGTATGAATGTTCTTTTTCCCCCACATCCTTGTTAATGCTTATTGTTGTTTGTGTTCTTGATAGTTGCCATTCTGGCATTTCTCTAATAGCTGGAAATGTTGATCATTTTTTGTATGTTTGTTGATTGATGTATATCCTTTTTTGAGAAGTGTCATTTCAGTTTCCTTGGCCCATTTATTAATTGGGTGTTTTTTTTTGGGGGGGGTGTTAAAGTTTTTGAGTGCTTTATATATCCTAGAGATTAGTGCTCTATCTAATGTGCTTGTGGTAAAGATTTGCTCCCATTCTGTAGGCTCTCTATGCACCTCACTGATTGTTTCTTTTGCTGAGAAGAAGCTTTTTAGTTTGAATCCATCCCATTTATTGATTCTTGGTTTTAATTCTTGCACTATAGGAATCTTATTAAGGAAGTTGGGGCCTAATCTGACATGATGGAGATTTGGGCCTACTTTTACTTCTATTAGGCGCAAGGTCTCCATTTAATTCCTAGGTGCTTGATCCACTTTGAGTTGAATTTTGTGCATATTGAGAGAGAGAGTTTTAATTTCATTTTGTTACATGTGGATTGCAAGTTTTCCCAGTACTATTTGTTGAAGAGGCTATCTTTTCTCCAATATATATTTTTGATTACTTTGTCTAATGTGAGATACTGTATTTATATGGGTTAATCTCTGTGTCCTCCATTGGTCTACAGGTCTATTTTGATGCCAGTACCATGCTGTTTTTGTTACTCTTGCTCTGTAGTAGAGTTTAAGGTCTGGAATAGTAATGCTACCAGCTTCACTCTTCTTGCTAAGGATTGCTTTTGCTATTGTGGGTTGCTTATTCAAGATGAATTTCCTGATTGCCTTTTCTATTTCTATGAGGAATTATATTGGGAGTTTGATTGGAATTGTATTGGATCTGTGTAGTGCTTTTGGTAGTATAGTCATTTTGACAATATTAATTCTGCATATCCAAGAACAGTGGAGATATTTCTATCTTCTAAGGTCTACTTTAATTTCTTTCTTTAGCATGTTGTAGTTTTCATTTTAGAGGTCTTTTACCTCTTAAGTTTATTTCCCAGTATTTAATTTTTTTGAGGCTATTGTAAATGGGGTGGTTTTTCCTTTTTTTTCTCTCTGAGGATTTGTTATTCATCTACAGAATTGCCTTTGATTTATGGGTGTTGATTTTATATGCAGCTACTTTGCTGAATTTATATATTACTTCTAGGAGATTTCTGGTAGAGTGTTTTGCCTCTTCTAGTAAGACTGGAACAAGACAGGGATGCCCTCATTCACCACTTCTATTTAGCATAGTTCTTTAAACTCAATCAGACAGACAAAAGAAATAATGGGGATACAGATAGGAAAAGAAGAACTCAAATGTGTTTTTGTCAGGTATTCTATTTATGTTTTTCTTAATACCAAATTTTAAAGTCAATAGTTATACTGGTTTGAGGCTTATATTAGTTACTTTCAATATTTTGCCACATTGTAGCTATTAATATTATAATCTTTTGTATTAGTAGTGTTTTTTAATTATTTAGAATACTGATGTGTACCATTGGTGGAAAAATCTCCCCTAGAAAATCTGACAAATCCTAATATATGATAATGGTCCTACCAATTTTTTTCACCATGTTTTGCGTCTCATTTGCTAATATATTTAAATAAATGACTAATTGAAAAGTATATACTTATGTAATTTTAAAAAGAAAATTTATGTATATAGAATTAAAAAGGATATTAAAAGCATAAATATAGATAATTAGCACCTATCTTTATCAGGCAGATTTTTCCCTTTAATTTTTTCTAGTGAGGGTTCAAAGAATACTTGATATATAAAGAAGCAAGGGGGTGTTCATGCATTGAGAACTCAGAGTCTCCTTTGATTTTTATTTTAGCAAATTTGATGTTTTCTACATGTAATTTTCTAAGTTGTGTGTGAAATTGAATAGGAAGTTAGTATCCATTTTTAGTTCATTTGTTTAAACTTTCAAACTTTGTAAAATTTTTAGTTCAGTGGAACCTCAATGAGAATTTAGAACCCAAGAATGTTTAGGTTATTCCCTAAAAGTTTGATTTTTGAATACTTGTATCTCTTTCTATGAAACTGTTGTTTGCTATTTATCAGGGTTCGGTTTTGTCTGTGTGCAGCAGTGGTATTATGTTATCCTGTGACAACATTCTATTCTAGTGACAGTGTCTTTTAAAGTCTGTTTCATTAGTTTTAGGGAACAAAAATTTAACAGTATATTAAAAAATCTCAGTATTATTTATTAAAGGAAAAGTGGTTATTAATGGCTTAAATTTAACTTTTTTTTTTTTTTAGAAAAATCACTGCCTTTAAACTTTATTGGTGATTTAATCTCCTTTAAAATATTGACTTGAAATTTAGGAACACATAATCATAGGAGTTTCCCATATTCACAAGATCGTACAATGTATAGTTATGGAAGAAATTCTTAAGGGTAGCTTCCTAATATTCTTGTATAGCATTTGTAGTTAACTGAGTTTTCCTTGCATATAGGGAATTATTTGAATGTTACAATCAACTTTTGTAATAAATAGATATTATTTTTTTTGGATGTATAATTGGGTGATTAGAAAAATTGATATGATTGATCTAGAGAAAGTCACTTGTTCCAGATAGGTTTTTTAAAAATATTTTTAAAAAATATCATGCACTTTTGTTTTATTTTGTGGTGCTGATAATCGAACGCAGTGCTTCATACATGCTAAGCAAGCCAGTTTACCAGTAAGCTACAACCCCAGTTCCCATTTAGCTTTTAATTAGTGATAGAGCCATTAGTAGTAAGTTGGTAACTATTACCAACTTATTTAAAAATTTAGTTTATTTTTAGTGCATATTAATTATGCAGAATAATAGGTTTCATTCTGGTATATTTATATATGCATACAACACACTTTGGTCATATGCACCCCTCATAACTCTCCCTTACTCCCGTTCTATACCCTTTCCTTGATTCTTTCTATTAGTCTCCCTTCTACTTTCATGTTGTCTTTTTAATTTTATTTTTCTAGATTCCAAAAATGAGAGAAAACTCATGAGATACTTTTCTGCATTTGGCTTCTTTTGTTTAAAATGATGATATACAGTTCCATGTGTTTTACTGCCGATGATAGGATTTCCTTCTTCTTTGTGATTGGATAATACACCATTGTATGTCTGTTAGTATATTTTTTTTTTTGTGCATACCACATTTTCTTCTATTCATCCATTGGTGTTCACCTACTCTGATCCTGTGTCTTGGTTGTCGTGAATTGTGCCATGATAACCATGGAGATGCAATTATCTCTGTTGTATTCTTTTGGGTATGGTATAGTTAGTTCAACTTTTAGTCATTTGTGGTACCTTTATACTGATTTCCATAGTGACTATTCTAATTAACATTCTTACCAACAGTGTGTCCATATTCCTTCCCCCCCATATCTTATTGTCATCTTTTGTATTCTTGATGATAGACATTGATGGAATCTCATTGTGTTCTCAGATGGCTAAAGATGTTTTATATCTTTTCAGATAATTATTGGCCTTTTGAAGTTCTCCTTTGAGAAGTGTATTCAATTTGTTTTCCCATTTATTCATTGGGTTGTTTTGTGTTAATTTTTTTTTAATATTCTGATATTAATTCACGGTCAAATGAGTAGCACAGATTTTCTCCCATTCTGTTGACTGTTTCTGAACTCTGTTAATTGTTTCCTTTGCTGTGCAATCTCATTTTTTGATTCTTGCTATTATTTCTCAGTTATTGGAGTCACATTCAGGAAACTGTTGCTTGTATCTTGTATCTTGAAGTGTTTCTCCAGTGGGTTTTTTTTTCAGCTTGAAAGTTTCAGGTTTTACTTTTATATCTTTGATCAATTTTGAGTTGATATTATACAGGGAAGAGATAGGAATATAACTATGTAAGTGTCTTATACATATGGATATCCAGTTCTTCCACCATCACTTGTTATAAAGACTGTCTTTTCTCCATTGTCTGTTTTCTGTAACTTTTTCAAGAATTAGATGGCTGCAGCTGCATGGTTTTACTTCTCTGCCTTCTATTTCATCAGTGTATGTGTCAGTATTTATGCTAGTGATATGTTGTTTTTGTTATTATGGCTCTTCAACATACTTTGAAATTGGGTAGAGTGATACCTGTTTCATTGCTCTTTGCTCAGTATTGTTTGGCTGATTTAAATCTATGCTTCCATAGTGTGTTATATGCCTTTTTTTTCTAGTTCTTTGAAGAATGTCAGTGGTATTTTGATGGTGACTGCATTGGATCTGTGTATGTTTTTGATAGCATGATTATTTTATCAATATTAGTTCTGCTAATCATGAATATGAGAAGGCTTTCCATCTTCTTGTGTCTTCTTAAATTTTGTTCTTTAGTGTTCTGTAATTTTTATTGTAGTGGTCTTTCACTTTAGTTAGTTGTATTCCTAGGCATTTTATTTTATTTCGTTGATGCAATTTTGAATTAAATAGCAGAGTCTTGATAATAATTTTGACTCTGTTCTTTGTTATTATTTATGACTTAAAACATATTGCTGCTTTTGTATAAGAATCTGTTAATACTTAATATTTTTTAAGTTTCAACTGACTAATGAGTGTTTTATTGTATAAAATATGTTTGGTTTGTTTTTGGTGCCAGATATGTCAAAACTAATATTTTGGAAGTGGTAAAGGCTATTAAATAATCAGAGTGTATAATTCCTTCTATAAAAAATACAGCAATAAACAAAAAAATTGTCTATGAAGGTATATGTGTGTGTGTGTGTGTGTGTGTGTGTATGTACATATACACATACATATATATTAAGGGAATATGACCTAGTCAGACATATCCAATGGGTGAATAACCAAGGTATGTGTAATAATTATTTAGGCTATTGACAAGTGGAAAAATATAGTGAAAGACTGGCTAAAAGGTGAGAAACTGAAAAATGAGGAGGTAGGTAGGAGTTTTTGGTGCATCTAGACATCTAAGCAGGTATATACTATGGAGAGTATCACAGAATATTTTAAAGATTTTAATCTATCTGGAAAAAACAGTGAGAAGCAAAATATTTTAGTAAGGGAAGGACATAGAGTTTTCCAAAACCAAGTCATACACCTGGCTGCTGGTGTATGAATTAACCACTGCTTATGGAGAACTTATGTATAAATTTTTGGAGGAACAAGGAAGAAAATGCACATACCATTGTCTTAATCATATTGGCTTTCCAAAGCCTATATTGTTATAGAAATATATTTCATGATGTATAGTGAGAAGAAAAAAGGTTACAGAATATATTATGTAAAATTTTACTACTTATGTAAGGTCCCGAAGTTTACTAATTTTTTTTTGTGGATGGTTTTATGTGAATGGTAGGTAGTATCTGATTTATGTAGTATAATGGTTTGAGATCATGGACCTCAAAACTAGATTAAAATCATATCCCCTCCATTTACTAGCCTTGCAAACTAAGGAAGGTATCTCTCTTTGCCTTAGTTTTCTCATTTGTAAAAGGGCAGAATTTCTATTTCCTATTTTAGCATTATTTTGAGGATCAAATAAGTCAATAAATATTAGCTACTTTGAGCAGTATGTCTCACTGATTTTTATGGATTTGTGACCTAGTCAGAAAAATTAGCCATTGTCTGCATGCTAACTGATATTCACATTTCCCCCCCAACTTTTGAAAGTAAACATACATTACAATATTTATGGAATTAATAGATTGAGAACAATTTTATTTGACCAAATGTCAAAAAAAGAAAGAATGTTTTTAATCGTATGAATTAATATAGTAGCTATAACCAATGCATACCTTTTGAAACTTCTGGGAGACATGTGAAGAAAATTAGCAACAGACTCTGAAAATATTTACATACTATGAAATAAATCATAATATGTTTGTGCAATGAAATATAACTCATTGATAAAAAAATGAACTGCTGGCATACAACAATTGTGTATCTTGAGTGAAAGTGAAAAACACTTGACACAAAAGAAATATAAACATTGGTCTATGATTCTATTTATGTGAATGTATCTGACAGAATTTTTGTATGTATACTATGTGAAGAACTCTAATAGTTTAATTAGAAAAAAAACTCCAATTATAAAAGAACTAAAGATCTCAACCAACAGTTAATAAAAGGAAGATATACTAAACTCGTGAAAAAGTACCTGAGTCATAAGGGAAGTGCAAGTTAAAATCACAGTGAAAATGATCATAACAACTTTACTCGGAATAGTCCCAATAGTTCCAAAGTGGAAGTAACCTTTGAGATAAAAGAAATCATAGTATGTTTATATAATGAAATACAACTCATTGATTTAAAAAAAAAAAGAACTGCTGGCATACACCAATTGTGTATCTTGAGTGAAAAACACTGGCCACAAAAGAAACAAACAGTGGTTTATGATTCTATTTGTGTGAATTTCTACAAGAGTCAAAATTAATCTATGGTGAAAAAATGTGATACATTTTCTTCTGATAGAGGAAGGAGGATTATTTGGTAAGTATACAAGGGAACTTCCTGAATAGATGACAATTTCTGTATCTCAGTGGTGTGTGATTTATAACGTAGGTCTGAGTATTTGTCAAAATGCAACCATTTATATGATACAGGTTTTTATATTGTACTGTTTATAAATTTTACCTAACAAAAAGTGGACTTCAAACTTGCAGTCTTGTTTGCTTTCTTCAATGGTATGAGTTGGCAACTGGTAATATGAGTTTCCAATTCTTAAAGCATGTTCTGTTTTTCTTGGCTTGACTAAATAAGTAGATTTGTTTAGGATAATTGAACCTTGTGTCTCATCCATGGAGAAGGAATACAAATATGTTTAAGAAGGGATTACAGATACTTTGCACAGTATTAGAAATTGGAGATTTTAGAAGGAACTCATAAGTTTCTAATGTATAGGTACATGTTACATGTATACCTTTTTTGTTTACATTGTAGCCATTTTGTTTTTATTTAGCATCAGTACTTTGTTGAGTTTAGACCTTCTAGAATGCTGTTGTGCCCCACTGTTGTTCCTAAGACATAGAATTTCTAATAGGAAACTTTTCATTGTTGGGGGTATAATGAACTTTATGTAGTGGAATTTTTGTTTCTTTTTTTAAGGATCTTTTCTTTCTTGCTGTCTTTCTCTCTTTTTTATTTTTTTCCACAATGGGGGATTGAACTCGGGGGCACTAAACCACTTAGTCACATCCCAGCCCTATTATATTTTATTTAGAGACAGGGTCTCACTGAGTTGCTTAGCACATTGCTTTTGCTTAGGTTGGTTTTGAACTTGTAATCCTCCTGACTCACTGCCCAAGTGGCTGGGATTGCAGGCATGTGCCACCATATCCTGCACAAGGATCCTTTCTTTAAATGAAAAAATTAAAAATATATATTTTTAGTTGTAAATTGCCGCAGTCCCGCTGGGCAAATAACCAGGAAGTGACAAGAAACTTGAAGGTTGAAGCGGGAACTACTTTATTGCAAGTGAACTCAGCGGGAACTGAGCAAGAACTCAAAGTAGCGGGCACCCAAGGTTGCAGGAGCTACTTCTCTACCGGACAGCAGAGGTATATATATACCTAACTAATTACACATAGCTTGACTCAATTAACATCATCTAGATACAGCAGTCAGCCACTAAAGAATCCTCATCATCTTAATGGCTCGCTGGCATTGCTTCACAAACCACTCCTCCTGGCAAACTGCCAGGCACCATCTTGACTTGATTTGCATCCCTAACAGTAAACAGTTCTCAGGATCAAACCCAGTGCCTCACATGTGCTTGGCAAGTACTATACCACTGAGCTATACCCCCAGCCCCTCTTTAAATGAAATTTACCCTGGAACTTATTTAGTAAAAAGTTCATGGTAACAGTGGTCAGGTGGAGTTGGGGAGATGTGCAGCTCAGTATCGTGCATTTGTTTTTGGTACAGCACATATTTTAATGAAGAATGATATCTTTTGTTACATAATACATGTTAAGTTCTCCATGAATATACATTTGCTGTTCAGTAGTATTACCATGTGGAAGAGTCTAATGCTAAGTACTTGCTTAATAAATGTGGATTTAAATTGAGTATTCTTCCTTTGGAATCATTATGTTTGAGAGTGTTAAAAATCTTAGAAACTAATACATAGTTCTAGTACATTTATAATTATTTCATTTTTCAAAAAACAACTTTGTTGAGGCAATATTGACCTGCTTTAAGAATACAGTTGAATGAATTTTAGTTAATTTACCAAAATGGGATTCATCACCCAAAATCCCATCACCCAGTTAGGTTCTTTTTTTTTTTTTTTTACACTTTTAGTGTTTGTTCCCATTCAAGCTTAAGGAAACTCCAGACTTACTTGCTATGTTATACACTTATCCTAGGTATTTTTTATAACTGGAATATATGATATGTGGTCTTTTGTTTCAGGGTTCCTCCATGTTGTAATGTATATTATACTTTATTCCTTTTTATTGTTAAATAGGATTTTGTTGTATGGATAGAGCACATTTTTTCCCCCATTCACCAGATGATGGATATTTAGGTTGTTTTTAGCTTTATAACTATTACCATAAATAATTGTTAAGATAATGTTATAAGATATAAAATAATAAAACTGTGGTGGTTTTGTGTCGACTTCCATTTTCATTTTCTTCGGTGGACACCAACTGTGGAATATTGAGTAATATAGTAAATTCACATTTTTAAGTGTTTTATGTTTTAAGAAACTTTGAATAAGTTTTGGCTAATGTCTCCATTTTATATTCTTTGCAACAATGGATAAAGCTTCCTGTTTTTCCAGGCTTGTCAACTCTTGTTATTCTCTTTTTATTATCTATTTCAGTGGATGTGAAATAGTATCTCGTAATGGTTTTGTAAGAATTCATTTTTGTTTGCTTAGTACATAATAAGACTGTGTATTTTATGTATTAGAATAACAAGACTTTTTAATATTTTCCTTTAGTAGTGGGCAATCTTTACTTCCAATTTTCTCTTCTCATCTGGTATCTAACATTTGAATTCATATATTTATTTCAGAAATTTGAAAAACAGTGAAATATTTTTATATTCTCAACAGGATGTGATTTGTATAAAAATCTGTATAAAACAGTAATTTGAAGTGCTAAAATCATTGTAATAAAAATATAATAGCTAATATCAAACTTATGTGATTATACTGCCGAACAGTAGTAATATCACATATGCATTTAAAATAAAACCACAGCAGAGCTATTTGTTTTCATGTGGAAAGATCTTGGTGATTTCTGAAATATGTAGCTTAGTCATAAAAGCAGATTGTGTACATATACATATTCCCATTAAATTTATAAGTGTTACATTCAAATGCATGAAATTAAGGTCTCTGTGTTTACACTTAATTCATAAAAAGTGGTTATCTGTGGGGAGTAAAGTGGGAATAAAGAATATCTTTAACTTTTCATTTTACTTGCCAGTTAATTTTTCTACACTTTTAAAACTTTTTCCATTGATTATGATATGTTATATAAGTAGTCATTATGCAAAGAAATATACAAGTCTTTGGATTTTGAAATGTACTCATAAGTTGTATGTGCATTTTATTTTGGAAACAGTGAACTAATATTATTTTACCATTCAGGATATGAGTAATAATACAAATACATTTTTTGGGGGGGACCAATCTGTATGTTAAAGCTTTGCATTTGGAGATTCTACATAACTCTTCAGATCTAGCTGTTACTGAGAGTATTCTTTCAATTGCTATGTGGTGTTTTGATTTTAAGAGAATGGATGTCTGTTCCTCAAGTGTACTTATGGTCAAAATTTTATGGTGTTCCTGTGAACCTGAATGGATTGCATCCAGTAGTAAGAACCTTACTTACATTTTTTCTATTTAAAGTCTGGAAGGAAGAATTTTCTTTATAGGAATGACAGATTGGTCTAGAAATTTCATCAGCTCTGTATTACAGTTTGTCAGCAAGTAGTATAATAAGAATCTATTAAAGTATTTCTTTCTTAGGGCATATTCATTTTCAGTGTTTGCTACTATACAATCAAGACCTACTTGTTTCTATTTCCTTCAATTTATCCTGGAGTTTGTCCAAGTCGAGTTTTAATGAGTTGTTTATCTCACTAGTTACACTAAAATTTATTTTCCCTTAGAGAGTAATATCTCAATTGATAGCTTTAAAACTTATTCTGTTAAGTGAACACATGTTCAGAGTAAGACTTCTGGGTATGAGAAATAGTTATTTGTTGAATATATTAACTGTTAAAAGAGAGCTTTAGTAATATCAAAACAATTGAATCCAGAATTTCTTAGTTTTAATACGAATTTTTATTGTGAGGTTTTATTTTAAATGAAGTTTAATAAATGTATAGTGGCATGAATTATAAAGAAAATCACACAATTTATTGAGTTTTCATTGACATTTTAAGGATTCCCCCAAATAAATTAACAAAGTTATAGAAGTTATCTTTTTATAAATTTCTGGAGCCAAAATGATGTTGTGCAATGATTTGGGTAATAGATATATAGGTGTTTGTTATTTTCCATACTTGTTAATCAACTGGATATATTTTCAAACTTTCAAAACTAAAAGACAAAAAGTACTTTTAATTGATATTGTTATACTAACAGATACATTGTGCAAGTTACCATTTATTGCCAAATCACTTAAAATTCATTTATTTTATCTTAAGTCTTACCAGGGTATTTAACAGAAGTATAATAAATATGCTTTTATTTGTGGTTATTTATAGTTGAAAAATGGAACCATGAAAACAAGGTAATTGTGCATGTATGACATAATTACCTTGTTTATTATGAGATTTATACTTATGTATAAACTGTTATTTTCTTTTATGTTAATTCTGAATGAGAGAATTCTATGTTACCCTTAGGCATTATTAAATTTTAAAATAATTCTTTTGAATGTGCATATGGTTAAGTTTTTATTCAGACCTGTGTTATTCACTTGGGAATCATTTTATGTGACATATGATGGCTTGAAAAGGTTATGGTTCCATATACAGTAGTCAAATTTATTATGAAAAAGTAAAGACCTACTTGTAAAAATAATCCCATCTATAATTTTGTCTTAATTATTGCTATAGTTAAAAGAACATGGCTCTTGGTATACCATTGAACCTCCTAAATGACTGAGTATCTGGAAATAGAGTTCTTAGGTTAGTCATACATTTTATATCTTAGCAGGTGTTCCAAATGTTGGTTGTTTTTAAATAGTATCAATAACAATAAAGTGTGTGTTTGTTTACATTTTTGGTCAGGTATTTGAATACAAATTTGAGAATGTAATAGAATCAATGTCCATTTTTAAAGTCTTAGAAAAAGGATAATAAGAAAGTTAAAAACAAGATTTAGAAAATATCCCAAATGTCAGAAAAGCAAAAGAACACAATAATGATATTAAATTCAAATATGTGAATTAGGTCCAAGTTGTTGCTATCTCTTTGTGATCTGTACTATTTTGACGTGAAGAATCTTGTATATAGTGCATATTTTTCTCTGGTCCTCTCATTTTTATGCTTTGGGTTTTATGGTGAAATGTGATCTGAGCTCCAAAGGCTACGTTTACTTGGAGTCATATGTTGTAATTAAATATTTGAAAGTTGTATGGACAAGGTAGTGGCTGCCTCAATTTGCAATTAAATATTTAAGTTTTCTGACATGACAATTAAAAAGACACAGGCATTTCCATTTAATTTTTATTTTTTAAATTGTTGTTGCTGTTTTAAGTGAGAGAAGGCAGTGGTATCTTGTACTAATAATGTTCATAGGCACAGAGAGCTCTGAATACCACATGGAGCCTTTTGGTTTTAATTGAGTAAACATTTACATTAGGTAATAGTCATCATTTTGACCATTTTAAAGGGTACATTTCAGTGTTTTTTTTTTTTTTTTTTTTAGCGTATTCAGGGTGTTGCTCAGTTATTCCCCCTTTCTAATTCTGGAATAATTTCAAAACTTCTAAAAAAGAAACCCTGTGTCTGTGTTTCTGGACATTTTATACAATAGAGTCATAATATATGACTTTTTTTTCTTTTTTCAGTTTTTTATTTATATATGACAGTAAAATCCATTACAATTCTTATTACACATATAGAGCACAATTTTTCATATCTCTGGTTGTATACAAAGTATATTCACACCAATTCATGTCTTTATACATGTACTTTGATAATAATGATCATCATTATTTCCATTCTCATACCAAATAAAGTAGATGTCAAGCCAAAGTTAATCAAAGGGGATAAAGAAGGACACTACATACTGTTCAAGGGAACCATACACCAACAAGACTATATAATTATATTTCCCAAACATTCATTAAACAAACTCTTCTCAAGTTCAAGAGTCAAATAGACCACAACACAATACTTTTGGGTGACCTTAACACACCTCTTTCATCACTAGATAGACCTTCCAAACAAAAGCTGAACAAAGAAACTGTAGAACTCAGTAATACAATCAATAACTTAGACTTAACTGACATATATGGAATATTTCATCCTTCAATGAGAGAATATGTTTTCTTGTCAGTAGCACATGGGTCCTTCTCTAAAATAGACTGTATGGCATTTTCTCTTTGGCTTATTTTAGCATATATGCTATAATATGAATGAACCTTGAAAATTTTCTTCATGTTGTAGCATGTATCAATAAGTATTTGATTCCCGTTTGTGTCCCAGTAATATTCCATTGTGTGGACACAATGTTTTGTTTATCTCTTCATCAGTTGGTATTTGCTTGGTTTGTTTTAAGTTTTTGGCCATTAAGAATATTGCTATAGGGGCTGGGGATGTGGCTCAAGCGATAGCGCGCTTGCCTCGCATGCGTGCAGCCTGGGTTCGATCCTCAGCACTACATACCAACAAAGATGTTGTATCCGCCGAGAACTAAAAAATAAATATTAAAAAAATTCTCTCTCTCTCTCTCTCTCTCTCTCTCTCTCTCTCTCTCTCTCCCTCTCTCTCCGCTCTCTCTCTCTGTTTAAAAAAAAAAAAGAATATTGCTGTAAGCTCTATTCACAGTAGCTAAGCTATGGAACCAATCTAGGTACCCTTCAACAGATGAATAGGTAAAGAAAATGTGATATGTAAACACAATGGAATATTACTCAGCCATAAAAAGAATGATGTTATGACTGTTGCTGGTAAATACATGGAGATTATCATGCTGTGTGAAATCACCCAGTCCCTCAAAATCAAAGGCCAAATATTCTCTATGATATATGGATGCCAGCATATAATAGGGTCGGTCAAATGACATTTTGTAAGTGTGTCAAGACCAGTCTGTGAGGAAAAAATAGTCTTTTCAACAAATTGTTTTATAAAAACAACATATACAAAAGAATAAAATTGGACCAAGACCTCAAATCATATATGAAAATTAACAACAGATCAAAGACAACCAAAACAATGGGATCCTAATTAGAATAAGTTATATTCCATGTGTGATGTGTCAAAAACACTCTACTGTCATGTAAATATAAAAACAACAAATAAAAAATAAATTCTAAAAATGGATCAAAGAGTTAAAAATATGTAGTTTGGAGAAATTAAAAAAGGTATAAATTCTCATTATTTTAGAATAGAATATTTCTTAAATATGACACCCACAACAAAAGCAATAAAAGAAAAATCATAAAATTAGTTTTCCTCAGAATTTAAAATGTTTCTTATTATGGGACATTATCAAGAAAGTAAAAAGGCAACATATGTGATGTGAAAATATATTTGCAAATCACAACTGAAAAAATTCTGGCTTTCAGGATATGTAAATAATTTTCATAACTCAACAATAAAAATTCACATAAAAAGCTCAATTTTAAAAAAATGAACATAGGACTTGAATAGACATTTTTCCAAAAAAGGATAGACAGATAGCCAACAGAACAAACAAAAAGCAATTTAGCATCATTAGTTATTAGTGTAATGAAACTTAAAAGCACAAAATACCATTTCCCACCCAGAAGAATGGCCATTACCAAAACACAGAAAATAACAAATGTTGGCAAGGATGAATAAAAATAAGGTTATAAACAACAGTGCAATTGTGGTGTAAAACAATATGGCATTTTATCAAAAAATTAAATGTTGCCAAGCATTGTGGTACACACGTGTAATTCCAGCAGCTTGGGAGGCTGGGACAGGGCAATTGAGAGTTCAGACCCAGCCTCGTCAACTTAACCAGGCCATAAGCAACTTGATCCAGAGGTCTCAAATATAAAAAATAAACTGGAGATGTCATTCAGTATTTAAGCACCTTTGGGTTTAATCCCCAGTACTAAAAACAAATAAATAATTAAACACTGTGTTACCATATGATCTAGCAATTATATTGGTAAGTATATACCCAAGAGAACTAAAATACATAAAAAACTATAAATGTGAATAGCAGTATTATTTTTAAGTGCTGGGAATTAAACCCCAGGGCCTTGTGTATGCTAGCCAAGTACTCTACCACTAAGCTACATCCCCAGTTCCCTTGTCCCCATCCTCCCCAATTTATTTTTTTCATTTTAAGATTGGGTTTCATTAAATGGCCCATACTGTCCTCAAACTTGCAAATTTCCGGAGTAGATGGGATTATAGGCATGTGCAACCGTGCCAGGTATAGTAGCAATATTTTTTTTTGTTGTTTTTAGATATACATAACAGTAGAGTGTATTTTGACATATTATACATACATGCAATATAAGTTATTCTAATTTGAATTCCATAATGTGGAGTTTCACTTGAAGATTTTTTTAAATCTCATAGATCTCCAGAAGATAGATTAAATTCTGAGATGTTAAAAAGACATACATGTTTAATATTTTATCAGTCACTTTGTTTTCATCTCTACTGTTTCCTGTTTAATTCCTTTGGCCATTGTCTTTTATTTTTTTCTAAAGAATTTATCACGGGGGCAGGGACTGGAGCTGTGGCTTAGCTGTGGAACACTCACCTAGCATGTGGGAGGCCCTGGGCTCCATCCTCAGCACCAAATAAATTAAAAATAAATAAATAAATAGATAGATAGATAGATAGATAGATAGCTCTCTCTATATATAAAAGATTTATTACGAGTTTTTGCTGAAATGATGAATATTCATTCTTCAGGATTCAGCTGAAGTGTAAAACTTGCAGTTCCCTCCACACAATCCTTCTTTATTTCAAATAGTATATCTTTCCGAATAGTTCACAAAGACCTCTATATAACTTTGTTTTAGCATTAATTATGTTGAATTGTAATTCTTGGTTTACTTGTCTAACAGTAACTGTATTTTTTTAGTGTAAAGATGGTGTCTGTCTCCTCAGATCTTAGCAAAGGCTGTTTGTATCAATTCAGTTTTACATGTTAACTATGTTGGATTTTTTGCTTAGTCATCTGTAATAGGTTGAGTAAGTGTTTCTATGTTTATGTTTCAAACTGACAAGTGAAATTTAGAAAAGTTATATTACTTTTTTTTAATAAAAACATTAAAAAGGTAAGTCAGAAATAGAAGTTAGACTTTTAAAAATTTCATATCATATTCTATTACCTTAAATGAAAATCTTTGAGTAGATTTGGAGATAAGAGAATTCAAAATATAAATTTGAGAATTTGAATCCTATGTAGTGAGGCTTAGATGGACTCTCAGTTTAATGGCTATATAAGGCCTATTTATGTGCTTCTTTGGATAGAGGCCATAGGAAAGCAGCCAAATTAATTAGTTAATTATTGAACTTTTGTAGCCGTGCTAGTGTCCTGCAAACTTGCCAAGTTCACTTCTACCTCATGGCCTTTGCACAATCTCTTCTATCTGCTTGAAACATAGATAATCATTTAGCTATTTCTTACCTCCTTCATGACTGCTTTAGTTTCAGTTGAGTAAGGTCCATCCTTATAATAACATCTACCTACTGCATGTGAAATTGCTTACCCTGTAGCAGTCTCATTCTATTTGTTATTCTCTACTTTTTATTTTTGTTAGTATTCTTTCTTATAACCTTTTCATACCTTTATTTAATGATTGTGTATTGATTTTTGTCTTCCCTCTCTACTGGAATGTGTGCTCCCTGAGGACAGCTGTTTTGATTTTTATTTCTTTCATATTTTAAAATGACTAAAATATTTTCTAAGTAACTAGAATATTAATAAATATTTGCTGGTTTCATACATTTTCTATAGAATCAATTCAACATTATGGTATACAACAGCTAGGCTTAATCTAAGACTAATAGTTAAAATAACATTGAGAACGTTACATGTCATTTATTTATGAACCTAGAAAGTGTGAAGTAAAAACTAAGTTTGACTTTGAAGGATATTGCACCATGGCTACTGTAGAAGTAGATAAATAAGGAGTCTATAGACTTAAAAAAATAACTGAAATTAAAGCATGCTTAGTAGTGATAAAGGTAACCAACCGACCTGGCCCTCTTCTCCTAGTATCCCAACTCTATAAGATACTGCTTGAAATCCCCTTATATTCTAGTATAGGTAAATTATGCACATAAATTGACTGTAGTATACTATACTGGATGAGTAAGGGAAATTATAGAGATGTCCTGATTTCTCTGCATACTTTATTTGAACGTTCATTGAATTTTTCTTTATCTTTTTTGTAGTTCATTCAGTAAGTTTACTGGAATAGTGATTATCTGGAATTCACATTTTTATGACATATTGTACACTTTGATATAAGTCTGTATTTTAGTCAAAATATTGTTTGTTAGACATTTCTGTATATTATTTCTATTCTATTTGTTTTGCACTTTACTCCAGCAACACAGATTATGTGTATTTTAGATTGTCCTCTTCTGCCACATACTTCAGTATCCTTTTCTGAAATCATTTTATAATTTTTCAAAAATTTCATTTTGTGTAAATTTCTGAATTTTATCTACCATGTTTGTGATTCTATTCTGAGTCGTGTTTTCTTTGTTTAATTTCAAAATATTGGGGAATTTTTATAGATACTTTAATGTTTTTAGTTTAAATCCACTCTGTATGATTTTAAGCCTTCTAATTTTATTGAGACTTGTTTTTTGGCCTAGAATATAATATGTATTGGTTAATCTCCTTTATTGGGAGGGGGAGTTCTAAAAACCTCAGTTAGGTCAAATTGATTGATGGTGTTTTTGTTTTTTAAAAAGTCTTTACTAACTTTCTATTGTATCTGTTGCTGTGAGTATAGTGTTGAAATCTTCAATTTTTAAATTTGTTTCTCTTCCCAGTTATATTAAAATTGATATATTTGGTAGGTCTTTAATCCTGTAAAACTAATTGACCCTTTTATCATTACAAACAATCCCTATTTATCCCTAGTAATGCTCTTTTATGTGCTTTGTCTGATATTACTATGTAAATATTTTTAATTTGATGTACATGGTATAGTTTTTCCTCCATCCCTCTATTCCCCTTTCCATCATTGTACCCCTTTTTTAGATTCTACTTTCTTATATTTAAAGTAGGTTTCTTATTGGTGGGATAGAGTTGGGACTTTGCTTTTTTTTAATGCATTCTGATAATCTCTTAAATGTCTTGACATTTAATATAATGTATATTTTTGGATTTATGTCTATCTTGCTGTTTGTTTTCTGATGGTCTCATCTTTTGTTTCTTATTTTTAATTTATTTTGATTGATTCCATTTCATTTCTACTATTCCATTCTTATGATTCCATTTATCTCTACTATTGTCTTTATTCATTCGCCTTTTGTTTTATGGCTTAATTGTTTTAGGGTTTAAAATTTATATCTTATCAAAGTCTTCTTCCAATAATATACCACATCAAACATCATATAAGAACCTCATTGCAGTGTACTTAATTTCCTTTCTCTTGTTCTTTGATCTATTCGTGCCATAGTTCTGCTTTTAAAGAAGGTATAAGCTTAACATGTTACTCTTTTTTTTTTTTTTGCTTTTAACAATGAGTTCTTCCATTTCTTCAGAAGATACTGAGAAAGATTATTTTATTTTTTCGTTAAAATATTAATTTGCAGGCTGGGGTTGTGGCTCAGTGGCAGAGTGCTTGTCTCGCACATATAAGGCACTAGATTTGATCCTTAGTACCACATAAAAGTAGATGTCTAAAGTAGAGGTATTGTGTCCATCTACAATTAAAAAATATTTTAAAAACTTCATTTGCATATCTGCATGGGCTGTCTATAGTCTAGCGAGGAGGTCCATGGAATAGGGTAGAGGAGAGTGTGGCTGCACAGTCGCTATTCAAAAACTCCAGAGACTAACCAGAAGCAGGTCTGTTTTTATTGTGCAGATACTACACACACACACACACACACACACACACACACACACACACTCTCTCTCTCTCTCTCTCTCTCTCTCTCTCTCTCTCTCTCTCTCACTAACTCTCAGACAGTAGCTAAGCAGAATACAGGCAGCCACCAATGCAGTTTCTGCTACTGTCCTTGAAGCAACCAATCCAGGAGTGGGCCAGGGAGCAAGCATAGGGACTGCAACACATGGCCTCATGCTCAGGGCTGTGCTTAGGCTCACTTGTCTAGCACAAGGGGAGTGGCCTGCCACTCAGATGCCCTTAAGGTATGCCATATATGCAGTACTCCATGCACTTGTCCCCATACTTATTTATCATACTTATCATACATCACATTTCTTTGTGTAACTTCACAGAGATTTCCTTCTGGTATCACACTTGTTTAGCCTGAAGAATTTACTTTATTTATTTATTTATTTGCAGGGCAGGTATGCTGATGAGGACTTGTTGTCAGTTTTTGATAATAAGAAGACTTTATGTTGCCTACATCTTTTGAAAGCTCTTTCCTCTGAAGTTTGAATTTTAGGTTGAAAGTTTTTCTTTTTCCTTTCATCATTTCAGTAATTTTACTCCTTTGTCTTTTCTTGTACATAATTTCTATGAAGTCTGCTTTTCTTTTTTTTCCCTTCCTCCTTCCCACTCTCCTTTCCTTTGTTTCTTCCACATAAATAAATCATGTGCTTTATACTGAGCTACATCCGTATCTCTTTGTGTGTGATGTGTTTTTCTGTTTTTAGGGTTTTTGTCTTTAACATGTGTTTAAAGCAATTTGATTATAATGTGCTTTGGTATGTTTTTACATCTATTTGCGAATTGTTGAACTTCTTCCATCTTTGAATTTTTAGTTTTCTAGATTAAAAGATTTTTTTTGACATTGTTTCCTTAAATAAATTTTCTGTTCCTGCTCTTCTACTTTTTCTAAGTGTTCAGTTACTAACTGAATTACTAATTGCTTAATGTTTCACAGTTCATTAAGGCTTTTAAAAGTTATTATTTTTTCTTCTCTGGTCTTTATTTTCTGGAAACTTTCTAGGAAACTTATAAAATGTACCTCAGAATTGTTTGCTTGCGGTGAAGGAGGAGGGAGAGCATTTATTCCTACATATTCCAGGTTCTGTTAACATGAATCCAAAGTAGTTTCTAACCTTGTCTCAAAATGTATCACCTTAGGCAACTTCAGCCAGAGTCTGCACTGAATTCGTGTCCATAGTGGTTAGAATAAGAGTTGGGGAGTGAGGCTTTTAAAGTGATATATGAGAGATGTTAAATACTATCTCTGTGTGGATATGGATTTGGAAGATGATAAACACAGGTTTGTGAGATAGGGGAGAGAGTGAGGTGCCTAAATCTACTGTAATTTCATCTTAGTATATAGCTTATATGAGTCAGCCTAAACTATCATAAATAAATGTGAAAATATGATAGTTTATCATAATACTAAATGGAAAAATTGAAATTTAATTCCATGTGATCTGATCAAGAGCCCTATATCCTATGCTTCATATCACAAATATTTATGAAGTATTTACTTTATACCAAGCTCACTATTTGCCAGTATTATGGAAAAATAACATTTTTGAATTTAGTGGGGTAGAGAGGGGGAACATGGGAGGAATAGATAAATTCTAGATAGGGCAGAGGGGTGGGAGGAAAAAGGAGGACCAGGGGATTAGCAAGGATGGTGGAATGTGATAGACATCATCACCCAAAGAACATGTATGGAGAAGACACAAATTGGTGTCAATGTACTTTATATACAACCAGAGGTATGAAAAATTGTGCTGTATACATGTAATAAGAATTGTAATGCATTCCACTGTCATTTATTTTTAAAAAATCTATAAAAAAACATTATGATAGTTTAATTTATCCTGATAGTTTTTGCATCTGAAAAATGATATGATAGATGCTCATATGGTTATTATGACAGAATTCTATGGGTTAATAGACATAAGAGTTTTTTAAAATGTAGATTTGCTAGTAATTTGTATGTGTTAACTTGTATTATTTCATTTTTTTTGATGATTAACTTGATCTAAGAACTATAATTTCTTCAGCAAAACTTTTGTGTTTATGGATATTATTCTAGTTTATATTTTCATTCATTATTCTGAGAATTTCTGAAATAAACTAATTTAAATTATTATCAGAATTGCATATCTATTTGATTTAATTCCATTTAAAAATATTGTGAATGTATACCCTTTTTCCGCTGCAATTTAATTCATTTAACATGTTGTTTATTAATGCTACCTATTGTTATTTTTCTGTTTTCTTTTGCAGGACCAAAAGATCTCAAATTGTTATGACTGAAGGTATATTTGAACTTCCAAATCTCACAATTCAAGCTACAAGAGCACAGACACTTCTGCTGCAAGCAATATATCAAAGTTGGTCTCATATTGGAAATGTTAGCTCTTCAGCAGTGAATGAAATTTTGATGAATGAAGTCTTTCAAAATATAGGTAAGAAAATAGTTTTCTTGAAAAATAAATGGGAAATTTGTAGCAGAGGTGAGTAATAATTTGTCATTTAAATTCATATGTTATCATGTTTAACTTCTGTCATTTCTGTTGAAATTGTGTATTTATAGCTTATGTTTAATAATATAACTTATGCCATAAACCTTCAATTTTGTTCTCTGATACAAATTTTTGGATATGCTTTATACTTTTAAGATAATATTTTTCTACTAATACACAATTTTAAAATTTATTTTAATCCATTAATTTATGTTTTTAAATTGATACAGGTATTGAACCCAGGGTTGCTTACCACTGAGCCCTTTCTCCACTCTTTTTATTTTTTATTTTGCGACAGGGTCTTGTTTAAGGCCTTGTTAATTGCTTTGGCTGGCCTCAAATTTGGAATCCTCTAAGTCTGGAATCCTCCTGAGCTGCTGGGATTACAGGCTTATGCTACTCTGCCCTGCAAGTTTTAATTTTTTTAAATTGGGACATCATGAATGTATATCCTTACAGGATACAATGAAAAGGATATTTTTAAAACTTTTTTTAAAGTTGTTTATAGACCTGTATTTTATTTATATGTGGTGCTGAGAATCAAACCCAGTGTCTCCCACATGCCAGGCAAGTGCACTACTACTTTACCACAGCCCTGGCCCCCTAAACATTTTGATATATGTTTGTAATATGTAATGATTAAATCTAGTCTTTAACATGCTGATAAATGCTACATGTCTGTGGTGAGACATTTTAATGTACTCTTCCAACGCATTCTGAATGTTATTATTAGCTGTAGTCACTATGCTAGTCAATAGGTCTCAAAAAATTATTTCTTGTAATTAAAAATTTTTTACCTTTTGACAACATCTCCACAATTCCCTTTCTTCTTTAACCTTACTACCCAGATTTGTGCATTCACAATCATATTGTCTATAAGTCTGACTTTTTAAAATTCCACTTATAAGTAAAATCATATGATACTTGTCTTTCTGTGTCAGGCTTATTTAACTTAGCATAATGTCTTCTAGATTCATTCATCTTGTTGCAAATAATAGCATTTTCCTTTGTTTTTGAGATAGAATAATATTCTTTTACACATATACACACAAACACGCAAACACAGTTTTATTTATCCATTGATGGATACTTTGGTTCATTGCATATCTTGGTAATTGTATATAATTGCTTCAGTGAGCAGGAACATGCAGATCTTTCTTTGATTTTATTTCCTTTGGATATAACCAGAAGTAAGATTATTGGATCATATCATATTTCAATTATTAGATTTTTGAGGAACCTCCATATCTTTTTCCAAAATGAGTTTATTTATTTTTATTCCTACAAAGTGTGTATGTACCAGGTGTTCTCTTTTCTTTACTTCCTTGTCAATCTTTCATTTTTTTTAATTATAACAATTTTATCAGCTCTGTGGTAAAATCTCATTATGGATTCACTGTGTATTTTTCTAGTGTTTAATGAGTTTCAGCACTTTTTTTTATGTACTTGTGCAGCATTTTAGTCTTTTTAGAAGTGTTTGTTCAGGCCCTTTCTGTGTTTTTTCATTGGTTTATTTATTGCTATTGAGTTGTTACCTGTGGGCTTATCATACATGGCTTTCATTGTATTATATGTTTCTATAATATTTTGATAGTTATATTCATGACAGGGTGTTGAATTTTGTCAGATGCTTTTTCTATATCTGTTGAGATGGCCATGTATGTAGTTTTTTGTTCATTTTATTAATAGGTATTTTGGGAAAATCTAATGTAATTGAACTAGTGACCTTAGGCAGAAGATCTTGTGATACTGAAGAAAGAGTAAGGCAGATCCAGTATCAGAGTGCAGTTTTGAGTGACTTACTGAATATGTATGTCAAGGGGAGCAGCAAGAGTGCTATTTCCCTACAACCTGGGTAAGAGGGATAAGACTTAGATAAGGTGAGGTAAGAGTGGCTTTCATTCAAACCAGAGTGTGTATCTGGTTTATCTCAAGTAACTTTGAAGATACCAGGTACATTGCCGACAGTGACTTTACTAGTTTCTGTTTGTAAAGCTCCACATATCACTGTGTTTGATTTATTTATAGTGGGCTGGGAAACTATGGTTACTCAGAGACAGTCATAGTGGTGACAATTCAAGATGGCTGTAGTCAGGTCAAGCTGGATTCCTATACTGCGCTTATATTTATTGACCCACTTTGAGCCATCAACAGTGGAATCCCAGGGGTAAATGGATCTCATTTAATTATATTTAATAATTTTTTAATGTTATTGAATTTGATTGAATTTTTGCATCGAATTTCGAAGGATTTTTGTATCTATGTTATACTTGTTCGTCTTTGATATTCGGGTAATGCTAGTCTCATAAATGAGTTTGAAAGAAAACACTCTTCAATTTTTGGAATAGTTTGAGAAATATTGCTTTTAGTTCCTGCTGATGGTGTTTTCTGATTCTATGTTTTGTGGTATCAGTTATAATAACTATCTCCTCATTCATTTATTATTTATTTGCATATGGTCTCTTTTTTTCTGAGTCTAGTAAAAAGTTGGAGTATTCTGTTTATCTGTTCAGTACACCAATGCTTAGTTTTTTTTAATTAAAATTTTTTTTCCTAGTCTCTATTTCATTTATTTCTGCTCTGATCTTTTTTTTTCTGTTTATAATTTTGGGTTGAATTTGTTCCTCTTTTTCTCGTTTCTTGAAGTGTAACATTAAATTATTATTTGAAATCTATCTTTTTTTTTTTAGGATAGACATTTATTTTCCTCATGGAACTGTTTTTTCTGCATTCCATAGATTTAATATGTTGTATTTCCAGTTTCACTTCTCTGACATTTGTTCTGTGTAATTAAAACCTCTGATTTTTGGTACATGTATATACTTACATTTTTACATCTTCTTAGATAATTAAGCCCTTTATCATTATATAATGACTTGTTTTGTCTACTTTTATAGGTTTTCTCTTAGTCTGTTTTGTTTGATATGAATATAGCTACCTCTTTCTATTAGTATGGGCTATGTTTTCTATTAGTATGGGCTATGTTTTTCCATCTCTTATTGTGTTAGTCAGCTTTTTATCACCGTGTCCAAAATATATGAAAAGAACAACTTAGAGGAGGAAATTTTATAGTTCCCTTATTGTTTCATAGGTTCAGTGCATGGTTGGCTGACTCCATTGCTCTGAGCTTGGAGTGACGCCAAACTTCATGGTGGAAGAAAGCTTCTTAGTTCCGGGCATCTGGGAAGCAGAGGGAAAAAGGGAGAGGGATGAAGCCAAGGACAACATATAGTCTATAAGAGCATTTCTCCAGGGACCCACCTCCTCTACTCATGACCCGCCTGCCTGCATTAACCATCCAGTAATCCATTCAAATTATTCATAGAATGGATTAATCTACTGATTAGGCTATGACTTTTGTAATCTACTTATTTTACCTCTGAAAAATTCTTTTATTGTCTAACTTGAGCTTTTTGGGGATACCTTAATTCCAAATCATAATACTTATACAATTGGAGTTTTGTACTTTCATATGTTTGAAGTTATTATGTAGCACTTTTCATGTCATTTTTAAAGAACTCCCTTTACTAATTCCTTTAAGACAGTTCTTTTGGTGATAAAAACCACTCAGCTTTTGTTTATCTGATAAAGTGGTATTGTCCTCTCACTTCTGAGAGCATGTTTGCCAAATAAAGTGTTCTCATTTGGCAGGCTTTTTCTTCAATACTTTGTATATGTCATCCTACTTTATCCTGATCTTCAAGATTTCTGGTGAGAGATGTACTGATAAATACCTTGGAAATCACTTGTATGTAATTTGTTTCTTATCACTTGCTATTTTTCAGAATAATTTCCCTTTCTTTGTTTTTTTTTTTTTTGACAATTAGAGTATGATATGTCTTGGTAAATTGATTTCAGGTTGAATTTTGTTGAAAATATCTGAAATTCATGTGACTGAATGTTGGCATCTTTCATTGAATTTGTGAATTTTTCAATAATAAATATGCATTTTAGCTCATTTTCATTCTTTTCTCCTTCTATAAATTTGTATTATGCACATGTTAATTCTCTTAATAGTGATCCATAATGAGTTTTTTTTTTGTTCTTTTTCATTATTGTTTTCCTTTTGCTGTTCTGGATAGTTTCAAATGTTATGTCTCTGAACTCAGTGATTCTATTTTCTGCTGATGGACTCTGCTCTTAAAGTGTTCAATGGAATTTTAAGTTCACTTATAGTATTCTTTTATATTTTGTTTTAAGACATGGTCTCACTAAGTTGCTTAGGGCCTTGTTACGTTGCTGAAGTTGGCCTCCAACTTGTGATCCTCCTGCCTCAGCCTCTTGAGCCACTGGGGCTACAGGTGTGCACTACCATGCCTGGCAGTTTGTAGTATTCTTTTTCTGTATGAATGAAATTTTTAAAAGCTATTTGTTTCTTTCTTAGACTTCTTGAGTTATTCATGTCTTTTCCTCCAAATTTCTTTTAATTTTCTGTTTATACTTTCTTATGGTTCTTTGAACATCTTTATGATGATTATTCTGAATTATTTTTCAGTCATTTATCAGATCTCTATTTCTGTAGGGCTCATTATTGGAGCTTTATTAGTTAGTTTATTTCTTCCTATACTCTTTTTTTTTCTGTCTTTGGGTTTGATCTCAGGGCCTTGTATATGCTAGGCACCTGTTCTGCCTTCTAACTATGCTTTCATTCTATTAGTTTCTTTTAGTGGTTTCATAAAAATTTATAATATTTGTGTATATATACATTGTGTTTGAGCATATGCCCTTTGCAGCCTTTGCAGCTTTTCTTTGGTGGGGGTGGATAAACCTTCAGGGTTCATTTAGCCTGGTATTCTGGATGGGCCAGTTGGTAATGATAAGAGGCCGACAGATTTTGCTGTAAAGTTCTCTAATTGAGCTGGGTTTTTGGCTATTCTTTGAGGTCAGAAGGGGCTGCTAGCTATGCTTGTTAATTCAGTGAGGTCACTGGCGGGGCTCCCTGATGAAGCAGTGCTGCGATTAGATTCTTTCTGTTTGGGTAAGGATGTAGGCTGTATCTCCTGTCATGGCAGTTCTACTGTTGAGAATGTGTAGTTGGGCAGGTCTATAGGGTGGCCTTTGATTCTGGGTGGGGTCACTGGCTGACTAACAAGTTGAGTGGTATCACTTCTCTGTTGATATGTGGACTTGCCTCCACTCTGAGAAGGCCTATACTGAACCCTTGAGCTTTCAGGGCAAGCTAGCTAGGAATCAAATATGGAAGACCTGTTTACCATTCCTCCTAGAGGACAAGGCTATTGTTTGCTGCTGGTCAGGCATCTCTGCTGGCTGGAATGGGGAGCTACCACCAAGATCTCTGCACTAGTTCTGTGAACCTCATCCCTCTTCTCTATTTTTAGCCTATCCTTGTTGGTCTAACTGTATCAGTACCTCCAGTGTTTCCTATGGAAGAAAGAAGTAGGCCTGTGAATATGTCCATCTTAGCTTACTCTTTTACTGCAGAAACTATGAGCCTGAGGGAATCCCCTTTGTGGTACTGTGGCAGCTTCAGGGAGGGGGCAATACAAAGTGGAATCATTCCAATTACCTTAATATCATGACATTTCTCAGTTCTCTGGTCCATGTGGGTGTCTCAGCCTCACTCACTATTTCTGGAATAATCATAGAAGTATATCTGTCTTGGGGTTGGAGCTGTAGCTCAGTATTAGAGCATTTGCTTCCTAGGTGTCAGGCTCTAGGATTGATCCTTAGCATCACATAAAAAGAAAGAAAGAAAGATATTGTGTCCATCTACAACTAAAAAATATTTTAAAAAATTACATCTGTCTACTGATGATTTCTATTTGGATTTGTATGAGGAGGACTGTAGGGTATCATATGGCAAGAGATTAGAGCATACTTGTTTATTCTGTAGTCTCTCTCTTCTTTTGTGGCTTCTGGTATTCAATCATGGGGCTCCACCCCAATGACATTATCAAATCCCAGTCATTTCCTAAAGACTTCACCTCTGCATTACACAATTGGATTAAGTTTCCATTCTCTTAAAAAACTTCTTTTTTCTTTTCAAGTGGTAATGCTTTGAAATTTATTATTAGCAATCAGAAACTAATGCAATCTTGGTGCCAGATACTGGCATTCCAAGAGCCTATTCTGCCTTAGACATTGTTGTGTGTACACTGCCTGCAATGGATTCCAGTATCTAAGTCTAGTTGGACCAGCAATTTGAATTTGTTTATCCATTAATAAATACACATAATCTGAATTTCAGTGGTCTCTATATTGATACACACATGTTTGTTCCTTACCTTTCTGGTTTTGGTTCTTAATTCCAATGTATATCTTCATTTATTTTATCATTTTTACATATACATGACAGTATAGTATTTTTTGACATACTGTACTTACATACATGGATTTTAACTTATTCTAATTCAGATCCTATTCTTGCAGTTGTACACGATATAGAGTTTTACTGGTTATGTATTCATATATGGACATAGGAAAGTTATGTCCCATTCATTCTACTGTCTTACCTATTCCCTTCCCCCTTCTATTCCCTTCATTTACCTTTGTGTAATACAATGAACTTTCCTCGCCCCCATTATCCTCTCTGATATGTGGATGCTGACATACAAATCAGAGAGGACATTTGGCTTTTGTTTTTTTGGAATTAGTTTATTTCACTTTGTCTTCAGTTCCATCCATTTACCCGAAAAATACCATAATTGATTGTGTCCTTTGCTTTGAAGAAGCTTTTTAGTTTGATACTATCTTATTTATTGGTTCTTGATTTTGCTTCTTGTGGTTTAGTTTTTTTGAGGAAATTGGTTCCAAAGATGACATGATGGAGAATTGTTCTGCATTTTCCTTTAGTAGGCACTAGGTCTCTGGTCTCTCTTCTGATGCCTAGGTCTTTGATCCACTTTGATTTGTGTTTTGTGCAGGTTGAGAGATAGGGGCCAATTTCATATACTACATGTGGATTTCTAGTTTTCCAAGTACCATTTGTTGAAGAGGCTATCTTTTCTCCAATGTAGGTTCAAGGTGCCTTTGTCTAGAATGAGATAACTGTATTTATGTGAGTTTGTCCCTATGCCTTCAATTCTGTTCTATTGGTCTTCATGCCTTGGTAATGAAACAAGGTTTGGGTTTCTGTTTGTGCCAATACCATGCCGTTTTTATTACTATAGTCCTGTAGTATTATTTATGTTCTAGTTTTGTGATGAATCCTGCTTCACTTTTCTTGCTAAGTATTCCTTTGGCTATTCTGGGCCTCTTGTTTTTAATACTGAATTTTGTGACTGCTCTTTGTTTTTCTTTGAAGAACATCATTGGCTATTTAATAGGAATTTCATGAAATCTGTATAATGCTTTACGTAGTATGGCCATTATTAGAATGTTAATCCTGCCTATCAAGAACACATGTGATCTTTCCATCTTCTGAGGTCTTCTTCAATTTTTTTTTAGTATTCTTTAATTTTCATCGTAAATGTATTTCACCTCTTGTTTTAAATTGATTCACAAATATTTTATATATTTTTGAGGCTATTGTGAATGGATTAGTTTTCCTGATTTCTTTGTCAGCTGATTCATCATTGGTAAATATAAACATAACTGATTTATTGGTATTAATTTTACTTTACTACTTTGCTGAATTCATTTATGAGTTCTAGAAGTTTTCTGGTAGATTTTCTTGGGGTCTTCTAATTAAAGAATTATGTCACAGAAAACAGGAATAGTTTGAGTTTTTTTTATCCTATTCATATCCCTGTAATTTCTTTCTGCCTAATTGCTCTGCCTTAGGTTTCAAGGACTATGTTGAACAGTAAAAAAAAAAAAGGGGGGGGGGCAAAAGGGTAGAATTACAACAAACATGTGGGTGTAATTCAACCCCATCAGGTGATGCCCACTCCTAGAGCTGCACCTTTCTTATCCAATGGAGGTAAAGTCCACTTGCATTGCAGGGTGCAATACCAGTCCAGTACCTCTTTACTTAGGACTTAAAGGTGTGTGCATAGCTCCTGTTCAGGGCGGTTCCTGACAACATACCATATCTGAATCCATTTTGTATTGCTATAGTAAAATACATGAGTAATTTTGGGTAAATTATAATGTGAAGAGATTTATTTGGTTCACATTTCTGTTTGTTGGTGCATGCAAACAGCATGGCTTTTTTGAGGACTTTTCAAGATTTTACAATATGATAGAGAAGTGAAAATGAAAGGAATGTGTACAGAGACCTTATGGACCAATTAAGCTTTAATTGAGTACTTACTCCATGTTGAGAGTGGCATTAATCCTTTGTAAGAACAGTGCCTCCATAACATAGTTACATTCCATTAGATTCAGCCTCTAAAAGGGTATACCTTCTCAACACCACTGCACTGGGGACCAATACTCAAGCATGTGAAACAGGAGGAACCATGGTCAAACCACCTCCAAACCAAAACTTCTCAGTACTTAACCTTCCTTTGTATTGCTGGATAGTGTTCCATCATATATGTATTCTACATTTTTTTCATTATTTGATATATGTTTGGATTGTTTCTACTTTTGACTGTATGATTATAGTTACTATATACATTTAACTACAAGATTTTGTGTGAACATATAATTTCTCTTGGGTATCTACCTAGGAGTTGAATTACCAGGTGAGGAAGTAGATCTCTGTTTATCCTTTTGAGGAATTATTATACTTTCTAAGGCATCTTCACTGTTGTGCATTCCTCATTACAGTATATGTTGGTTCTAATTTCTCCAGGTCTGTGGCCATATTGTTGTATTTTTTTGGTATTGGCCATTGTTGCTGTGAAGTGGTATCATTTTGGTCATCTTCCTCATGGGTAATGATGTTGTGTTTTGTTTCATGTATTTATTGGCTATTTATATCTTATCCATTCAGAAAGGGTAATCCTACCCATTTGCCCTTTTTTTGGATAGAATGTTCCATGGATTAGCTCCCCCCCCTAATACAACCTGGGTTCCAGGTGTGCTCCCTCTCTTTCTTGGCTGCCCTGCCTCCTTTGTGGAAGTTGGGTCAGAGGGGCCTTCACGGAACCCCCAAAACTTGTTTTTTAATTTTATTGGCTTCTTCATTTCTTTTGTTTTGAATTTTAAGATTTCCTTATTTTAGATAGAAGTGCTTTACCAGAATGTTTTTTAAGCATTTTCTGCAGTTATATGGGTTATCTTTCAGTTTTCTTTTTGTTTTTTCTTTTCTCTCTTTTTTTTTTTTTGTTGTTGTTGGTACCAGGTATTGAACCAAGTAACACTTAACTTCTGAGCCATATCCCCATCCCTGTTTTGGGGCAGAGTCTCACTAAATTGCTTAGGGTTTTGCTAAGTTGCTGAGTCTGGCTTTGAACTTGCCATCCTCCTGCCTCAGCCCTTTGAATTGCAAGGATTAAAGGTTTGCATCACTGTGGCTGGCATCTTTTCATTTTTTTTTTTTTGATGGTGATCTTTTTGTGTGTGTGTTTTTTTTATTTTCCCCATCTCAAGTACATTTTTATATTGATCCATAAAAGTTCATTTTATATTGATCTATCTAAAGAATTGATTTATTTGTTACTTGGTATCATCGTGAATTTTAGCCATTTAATATTCTCTCTCTCTCTCTCTCTCTCTCATATATATTCTTATTCAGCTTGATTATTAGGGCCAACAGTGTCAGTGATACTAGCCTTCTAGACTAATTTCTTTTTTTCTATTTGCTCTAGAGTTTTTCTGTCAGAAACATGTGTATGTATTACTTGTACTGCCAACAAAATAATAGTATCCTGTCAGGACAAAGATGTTAATGACATTCATTATTTCCAGAAAAAAACATTTATAATTGAGTTGGTATTTTACCATTTTATTAATGATAAGGTGGATTTTGAAGTCAACTTTTTTTTTTTTTTTTTTTAATACCGAGGATTGAACCCAGGGGTGCTTAACCACTAAACCACATATCCAGCTGTTTTTTTAAAAAATATTTTTTATATTTTATTTAGAGACAGGGTGTTGCTGAGTTGCTAAGTGCCTTGCTAATATTCTCAGGCTGCCTTTGAATTCCTACCTCAACCTCCCAAGTTGCTGCATATAGGCGTGCCACACTGCACCAGGCTTGAAGTCAACTTTTATTGGTTACTACTAACAGTTAAAAAAACCAAAAAAACAACAACAAAAAAAACATAGAACAGAATTAAATATGGTAAGCAGAAACGTAAAGTGTCTGTAAATACTAAGCCTGAACTATAAAACATCTCAATGAAATAAATATTTCATCCAGAAGAAATGAAAAATAAAAATGAAAACCAACATAGGGATGGATCTCACTAAAAGAAAAGCTAGATAAAGGAGAGTCAAATCTAAATGAACTATTAGGAATAAATAAAAATGGCAGAAAATAAAAATCATCTCTCTGTAATAGCATTGAATATAAATATCATTAAATGTCTAATCAAAAGACAATCTATAGATTGGATTCAAAATCAAGACCCTACCTTTGTTTACAAGACAGTCATAGGCAAAGAAATCCACAGACTGAAGGTAAATGAATGGAAAACAGATATACCATGGAAATGGAAACCAAAAGTAAGTGGGGTAACTACTCTCATATCAGACAAAGTAGACTTAAAGCCTAAATTAATCATAGGAGACAAGGTTACTTTATACTTGTGTAAGGAATCATCCAACAACAAGATATAATGATTATAAGTATTTATACCCTAAGCAGTGGTTCATATATAACAACCCATTTTCAATATAAAGAATCAAATAGACTACAATGGCATAGTATTGATGATTTCAGCTAGGCCCTCACCATTAGATAGGTTATTAGATAATTAAAGCCTCTTTAGAACTAAAAGGTACTAGTAATCAAATGGACCTAATAGACATCTACTAAATATTTCACTCACCCATGACTGAATTTACATTCTTCTCAACAGCACATGGATGTTTTTTGAAAGAGACCATATTTTAGAGCATAAAACTTATTTTAACAAATACTTAAAAACAGAGATAACTCCTAACATCCAATCAATCATAATGGAATAAAATTTGAAATCACGGGCTGGGATTATAGTTCTGTGGTAGAGTGCCTGCCTGGCACATGTAAGGCACTGGGTTCGATCCTCGGCCCCACGTGAAAGCGAATAAAAATAAAACAAAGGTGTTGTGTACATCTATAAAAAATTATAAATCAAAAACAACATTAAAAACAAACTATTTATATACAACAAATCATTATTTATACCCTCAGTATAAAGAATACACTTTTGAATGAGGAATGGGTCACAGAGAATATCAGGGAAAAAGTAAAATAGAATTTTTAGAAACAACTGAGAACAGAGAAAATATATCAAAATCTCTGAGTCAGCATGAAAGCAATTCTAAGAGGAAATTATATAGCAGGGCATTCCTCCTTAAAAACACAAAGAAGGATCCCAAATAATGTCACATTACACTTCAGTGCCCCAGAAGAACAGCAAACTAATTCCAAAATTAGCAGAAGACAGGAAACTTATGATTAGAGGAGAAATTAATTAAATCAATAATAAAATAGTACAACGGATCAATGAAAAGAGTCATTTCTTTGAAAAGATAAACAAGATTGCTAATCTCCCAGGCATTATTCTTTTTTTCTTCAGTATTTTATTTATTTATTCATTCATTCATTCATTCATTCATTTATTTGTGGTGCTGAGAATTGAACCCAGTGCCTCACACACGTGAGGCAACTGCTCTACTGCTGAGCCACAATCTCAGCCCTCTCCCAGGCATTCTAACCAAAAGAAAGATAATAATCAAATTATCAAAATTAGCCATGAAAAGAAGAAATCACCACAGATACTCTGAAGTTCAGAGGATCATTAGACACTAATTTTGAACAATTCATACTTCAATAAATTAGAAATCTTAGAAGAGATTTACAAATTTGTAGACACATATGACCTACCTAAATAGAAACATGAGTATCTCGAAAACATATACAGACCAATATCAAGCAATGAAATTGAAGCAACAATTGAAAGCTTTCCAATAGAGAAAAGCCCAGAAACAGAAGGATTCCTAGCAGAGTTATATGCCAGACCTATAAAGTTGAAAAATCATTGCTATTCCTCTAGGATTATTCCACGAAATAGGAAAGGATGGAACACTCCCAAATTTCATCTTGTAAAGCCATTATATCACCCTGCTACCCAAACTATCTAGATAGAGACAGATCAAGAACACTGCGGACCAATAGCCCTGTTGAACACAGATTCAGAAATTCTTATGAAATTATTGGCAAACCCATTATGAAGTTAGTGTACCATGACCAAGTGGGTTTCATCCCAGGGATGCAAGATTGCTTCAACATATACAAATCAACGTACTTCACCACTTACTTAGAATTAAGGCTGAGAATTACATGATTATGTCAATAGGTGCAAAAAAGAGTGTTTGACAAAGTCTAGTATCCATTCATGTTTAAAATACTGGACAAGCTAGGGATAGTAGGCACTTACTCCAACATTGTTAAGGCTATGTATGACAAACCCCAGGTGAACTTCTTACTGAATGGAGAAAAATTAAAAGCATTTCCTCAAAAAACAGGAATAAGAAAAGGATGTTCACTCTAACTAGTCCTATTTGACTTATTCCTTGAAACTTTCGTGAAGTCTACAGGCAAGAGAAGGAAACTAAAGGGATACAAATAATAAAATCAGTCAAATTATTATTTTTTAAAGGATATTTATTTTGTAGTTTTTTTCAGCTGGACACAATATGTTTATTTTATTTTTATGTGGTGTTGAGGATCGAATCCAGCACCCTGTGCATGCTCTGTGAGCGTGCTACTGCTTGAGCCACATCACCAGCTCCCAAATTATTCTTGTTTGCTGATGACATGATCATGTATTTAGAAGATCCCCTCAAAAAATCTTCATCAGAAGACTTTTAGAGTTAACATCTGTATATATTAAATTAATTGTTTTCTTATATTTTCATAATGGATCTTTGGAGAATGAAATCAGGGAACTCTATTCCATTCACAATATCCTCAAAAAAAACCAAAACAAAAAGCAAAACCAAAAAACCCCCCCAAAACTTAGAGCTAAATCTAATCAAGGAGGTGTGAAACATCTCTAGTATAAAAACTATAGAACACTGAAGAAAGAAATTAAACAAGACCTCAGATGCTGGAATTCTACCCATCCATGCTCTTGAATAGGCATAACTAATATTATCAAAATAGCAATTTTTATCAACATTTCATTGATATTTTTCACAGAACTAGTAAAACAGTCCTAAATTTTATTTGGAAGAATAAGACCCAGAATAGCCAAAGCATTCCTAATTAAGAAGAGCAATGCTGGAAACATCAGAGTATCTGTTCTCAGATTTTACTACAGAGCTATATAGTTACAAAGACAGCATGGTACTGGCATCAAAACAGACGTAAAGACCAATGGACTAATAGACACAGAGACAAATCCACATTGATAATAGTCATCTGATACTTGACAGAAGTGCCAAAAATATACATTGGAGAAAAGATAGCCTTTGTAACAAATGGTGCTCGGAAAACTGAATGTCTGTATATGGAGAAATGAAGGTAGATCTGAATCTTGCCCCCTGTACAAAAGTCAACTCAGAGTGGATCAAAGATCAAGGAAGTAAACTAAAAACTTTGTAATTGCTAGAAGAAAACTCTCAGCACAGCAGTATATTGACATGGGCATCAATTTCCTTAATGAGATTTCTAAAGCATAGAATGAAACCAAGGACTAGTAAGTGGGACAGGATCATACTAAAAGGCTCTGCAAGGCAAAGGGAATATTTAATAGCATGAAGAGAGTGCCTTAGAGAATGGGAGAAGGTCTTTGCCTTTTGCTCCTCAGACAAGGGATTAATATCCAGAATACATAGCTCAAAAAACTTAATACCAAAAACAAGCAAACAAAACCAAATGACCCAATTTATAAATGAGTGAAAGAATTGAAGAGACTTCTCTCAAAAGAAATATAAACATAGAACAAATATATGAAAAAATGTTCAACATTTATGGCAATCATGGAAATGCAAATCAAAACTATCCTGAGATTTTATGTCCTATCAGAATGGTAATTTTCATGAATACAAATAATAATAAATGTTGGTGAGGATATGGGGAAAAGGATCACTCATATATTATGGGTGGTATTGCAAATTAGTATCACTACACTGGAAAGCAGTATGGAACTTATTCAAGAGTCTAGGAATGGAGCCACCATATGACCTAGGTATCATATCCATTATATTTATCCAGAAAAACTAAAATCAGCAAACTATAGTAATACAGCTGCATCAATGTTTATAGCAGTACAGTTGACAATAACCAAGCTATAGAACCAGCCCTGATGCCTGTCAACAGATAAATGGATAATGAAAATGTGGTATATATTGGGCTGGGGATGTGGCTCAAGTGGTAACGCGCTCGCCTGGCATGTGCGGGGTGCTGGGTTCGAGTCTCAGCACCACATAAAAATAAAATAAAATATTGTGTCCACCGAAAACTGAAAAATATCAAAGAATTCTCTCTCTCTCTCTCTCTCTCTCTCTCTCTCTCTCTCTCTAAAAAAGAAAATGTGGTATATATATGGACACTGTAAAGTATTACTCAGCCATAAAGAAGAATGAAATAATGGAATTTGCCAGTAAATGCAAGGAAGTAGAGAACACTATTCTAAGTGAAATAAGCCAGACTCATAAAATTAAGGGTTGAATGTTTTCTCTCATATGCAGAAGCTAGAGCAAAATACGGAAAAAGGGGTGTAGGAATCCCATGAAAACAGAAGAGAGGTCATTGTAATAGAGGAAAGGTGATGGGGAGGGAGGAGTGATGGAACAAAGAAGCAATGGTGAAATGAAAATGACCAAATTATCCTGTGTATATTTATGAATATCACAGTGAATTTTACCTTTATGTATATCTGTAAAGCACTGAATAAAAAGAAAGCCATGCATAAATAGAAGGAAAGCCAGAAGAGTGGAGGGGAGGGAAAAGGGAAGTACTAGGGAACTAATTGGAGCAACTGATATTCTGTGTTTACATGTTTATGCCAAAATATTATGTATAAGTATAATGCACTAAGAAAACAATATAATTCTGTACTTTTTTTTTAAGTATTTGAGTTTTGGAAACTAAGAGGTCATGAAAAATATCTGCGAAAAAAAAGAATAAAATTTTTATTAGTCCAAAAGAATTTGTTTAAATAATTAAGGACATGATGTTCAAATTTTACCTTCTTTCAAGCTAGAAGTTGCAGTATTGCTATCTATGCCTGTTTAGATGATATAGTAATGGGAAGGCACAGGGTTATTGTGAAATACATGTACCTTTACAGCATGAATATGAATACTATTCATCCTCCAATCTTGGTATCCATGAAAATATAGTTGTTGATTTGTTGATCATTAACACATAATACAGTGAAGAATGACCACTGTGAAATTGTGAAGTAATACAAATTTCTCACTCAAAGGAAGTGAATCAGCTTGATAGTTTTTTCCCATGTCTTCTATTTACAGTTTTATACAGAGAATATTAAGCACAGAAAAATAATTTTTCCTTCTTTGTTTTATAGCTACAAAATCATTTCACTATTTTCTTGATTAGTTGCCATGTTTACAAAATAGCTATTTTCCCTAATTTTTCTTTTTAATAACAGAAGGTGTTGAACAGATCTTTGTCTATACATCAAACTCATACTTTGTTTGATTTCCTTGGGTCTTTGCACGTGCAACAACTTTGTATCTCAGGGTCTTCTCTTTCTAAATATTGTACTAAAAATGTTGTTACAGAAATGTGACACCAGTTTTAATTTCAAGCATCAAAAGTACAAAATGCCTCCAGGTAGGAGTTTTTTCTTTGATAAACTTTATTAAATATGTCACAAGATAAGTAATATTGTTGTTGGCAGGTTATTTTATCCTCTTTTACAGATGGGGAAATTTATGCTCAGAACAATTTAGTGTTTGTCTTAAATATCAGAATCAGTTATGAATTTCTTCTATTTTATGCATGAATTAATCTAAGAGACTTGAAGAGAACATTTGTATGAATGTTGAGTTATATGCTCTGTAAATGTATAGTCATGATATTTTTCAGCTCTTGCAAAAGTTAAAATTAAATGTATATTAAATTTACAAACAAAAATTTAATGTTTAAGTTTCAGTTAATTTTCTCATCTGTAAAATGGTAATATCTTTATAGTTGCTGAGAGTTGTTATGAGTGCCAAATACAGTGTTATTGGGTGAGCTGATTTGTTCTTATGTAAGATGTAAAAACTTGACAGGAATCATCCATGTGGAAGATATTTATATATACAAGTGGTTCTAGGATCTGATTTTCTTAAGAGACTGAGATGACTCCTGTCAGACAGGTGGTTCAGAGTTTTAGCTGAGAGAATGAGAGGACAAAGTAATTTCAAAGGGTAAGGTAAGAAAGTAATTAGGATAGTAAGTAGTGATGTTGATGCATGCTTGTTAAAAATTAAGCTAAAATTTATATCCAGTTGTTTGAATTTAGCAAAGAAAGTCTACATTGGTGCCTGTTTAACATACCTGTTTACAAGAGTTCACACTAGGTTCACAGAAACCTATGATGAAGTATATATTCTGAGTTCTCCATAGGGATTCCAAAGTGGGGAATGAATCAGTAGACCTTAAAAGGATGGGATAACAGTAATATGAAACCTTGTCCTTTCTTCTACTTTTCACATACTTTACAGTGTTTGCTAATCATTTTCCTGTAGTGAGTTGCACAGGGACTGGATATAATAAAACTTACTTGAATGTCTGAGTTGGCTCACCTATTTAAGGTTGATATTTCTTATGCAAAAATTTCATTGGCTTTTTACCAGTAATATTGTTGTTGGCAGGTTATTTTATCCTGTTTTACAGATGGGGAAATTTATGCTCAGAACAATTTAGTGTTTTTCTTAAATATCATCCCACTGCTATTCACTGACTAAGTGGTTTTTGAAGACAGGCCTTTGTTATTTGCTGTTTGAAACAACTTCCCTAGGTAAGAGGCCAGAAAAAGTGTAAGATAGTTACTATTTGGTTCTCCATTAGAATTTATTTAATGAAAATTTAGCAAATATTGGAAGTTTAATTAAAATAATAGAGAAATTATAAAGGATGAAGGAGAGATTTAAAGTTTGAACTAAATTTTTAATATTGGATTATTGAACTATGCAATTTTGTCTTGCATTTCTGATAGTATTCAAATCATGAAAATTCTTTTCGTCATTTTTCCAGCAGATAAAATACAAAGTCGAATGTGATTTGTTCTATAAAAAAGGGCTTGCTACCACTTTTTCCATAGTCAGTTCATCATTTTGTTGACAATCTCATTTCATTAATCTGATACTTGTAGGGAAATAACTTACGGATTTAAGAAGGTGTATAAAAGTGATAAAATGGACATTTGAATCCTTATTTAAATGATATCTTAATGTTAAAATAAAAATCCACTTTCCTGAAAGTAACTGTAAAACTATTCTATGCAGGATTTCATTTGGGATACCTTAATGGTTGAATAATAAATTTTACCTCATAAAAATGAAATTCAATAATACAGTAGCCTTCTCAGCTCAGTAGCATCTGGTCTATTCTCATGAGAGCCAATATTTTCCAACTCATTAGGATCATGTCGTTCTGTATGTCGTCAACATTAACTTAGCCAAGCTACCTTAACTTACATAACTGCCAAACTATTAAATAGGTCTCTTGTGGAGTGAAGTCAAATATTCCCTTTACTTTACTTGTGCCTTAGAAGACAGGAAGAAAATGTACATACTGTAACATTTAAACATCTGGTCTGAAACCACATCAGTGTAACTCCAAGCAAAGTTACAGATTTGGTATTCTTCCCAGGTGTGCATATAAAAGGGATTTTGGAGTTGTTGAATAGTTCTTTAACCACTTACAAAAAAGACTGAGGTATAGTGATATGTTTTTTCTCTTCCTCTGTTTCAAAACTACTTTTTTCCCTAACATCTGAACATACCTCTAATATGTTGTAAGATATATATTTTTCATGTGTAATGAAATTTTCTTTCCTGATAGAGGCATTGACTCTGAATTTATCTTTGTTTAAAAATAACAGTGAATTGAGTTAGACTTGCATCAAGAACTACTAGTAATGCTTTTTTTATATATTGAAATTTAGGTTAAAAGACTACTTTTTTGTAAATCTTGTGAATTTTTAAGTTTGCTTATGTGAAATATTTCACAATGTGAATATTTATTATTGAGAGCTCATTTGTAGAATAGGTGATCATTACTAAGAAATTAAAAATTTATGTAAGTCTTAACTACTCATTGACAATGTTTATAAGGTATGCTTAATTTTCTCCTGCATTCTGTCTTAAACATTGGATAATGTTTGTAAATTAATTTTTCTAATGATAACTTTGGAATAAGAATGAGTATTTTGGTATTACTTCACATAAGAATGCATCAATGATATAATTGAAAAATACTTTTAAATAGTAGAAAATGCCCTATACAATCCATGTGTACCAAATAGATTTGAGATAAACTGTCATAAATTTATGAGTACAAATATTTCACTGAACTTTAACAAGTAAGCAGAATATATCTTCTGTATGCTACCTTTAGTATGACTTGTCAGTCTTAAAATATTTTATAAACAACATAATGAAAATGTATTTTAACAAGTTAATTTTGATAATTATGTGATATTAATGGAGAAATGCTTTACATTTATTTATATAAAAATTACAACTTTTTATTGCTTTTTCTTTTGAAGCAGACTTTATTGTATTGAGTCATAACTTAAAATTTACTTTTTATTTGTATTATACTTTAAAAATATGTACCATGTTCAGTCCTTGGAGCACACAGCTAAGAAGAAATAGACATGGTTATAATCAGGGATGTAGAATCTTTGGTGTCAGCTATTACAAGAGCAAATATGACTTTACAAAATGGACAGGGGTAATTATATCCAATAAAGAAAGAGACTTGGTTTCGTAGAACTGCTAACAAGCTACAACAGTCCAAGTGTAACAATTTATTGTCTCACAGTTTCAGAGGTTAGAAGCTGGAGACATGTTAGTAGCAGTCCATCCAGTGGAGGAGAACCTTTTCTTATCTTTTCTTACCTTTTGGTGGCTCTGGATCCTTGGCTTTCCTTAGCTTGCAGGTGCATCACCAGTGTCTGCTTCTGTCACCGTATGACATTATCCCTTGTGTGTTTATCTGTTCTTTTTATAAGAATAGCAGATATATTTGATTAGAGTTTCTAAATGTTTTCTTCCTGTAGTGAAGAAAATCCGAGAAGGGTGAGCATAGGTCCTTTTCTTTTTGTTTGCCATCAGAAAACTAGATAAGAGGGGCTTTTGGCAGTCAAATCTACTCACATGTGAATACAGTCTTGAAGGTGTTTACCTTTTATTTGTTTTGACTTGGACAGACAGACAGAAACACACAACTGGCTGGATTCTTGCTTACTGCTTGCATATCTTCTAATCTTCCACATGTTCAGTGCTATCACAACAATAGAGAGAGGACAGGGAGAGGACGTACTTTGCCAAGAATAGAAGTCCCTTTCAACTTGCCCTTGTCCTGAAGTGTTTCCAGGAGTCTTTCTTGTTAGATTTAGATGAGCGAGATAAAAGAAGGGAGAGTTAGCTATAGCTATGGCTTGTCTGGCAGCAAAATTGGAAAAACTTTTACTCTGTGTAGAACATGTTACAGAACCTGTGTACAGCACCCACCCTGTAGTCCTGTGACTCCTTTTCTAGGGAGCAGAGGCTGGCTACCACTGTTACTAAGGGAATTAGATATCCACCATTAGTCAGCAGATGCAGAAAGGACTAGCCTTGTCACTTAAACTATAACTTTAGAGATATCCTTATATTATATGTTTAGAAAATGTATACATGAAAACTGAGCTTTCCCTGTCAATATACAATATTATGTGATTATTCATTCAATGCCATATATTAACTATCAGTACAGACCTCATTATTTGGAGAAACATAATGCTGAAAAACAAACTTCAGTGGTCCAGTTTTCATAAAGTTTTAAAAAACGTGTCTCTCCAGTTACTTATTACTGCTTTTCCCTTGTTTAACTAATTAAAATTATATAGCCACAATTGTCATTTTGTAAAATACTCAAGTGTTTGCATTTTCTTATTTCCTTTAGAGAGCTTTAATTGTCTTGGTAACCATGTTGGTAGGGTCAGGTAGAAGAGAATAATAATTTATTTGGGTACCATTTCTTTCTTTCTTTTTTAGCCTAGGTGCTCCGATTAGAATCTTCAGGACAATTTTGCATGGAAATGATGGGAGTGGATATCTTTGTTTTGTTCCTGATCTTAGAGGAAATTCACATGTCCTTTCTCCATTAGGGGTGTCTGTTTTTTTTTTGGCGGGGGGTGGGGTGTGATGGGGATTGAACTCAGGGGCACTCAACCACAGAGCCACATCTCCAGCCCAATTTTGTATTTTATTTAGAGACAGGGTCTCGCTAAGTTGGCTTGGTGACTTGTGATACTTCTGCTTTACCCTCCAGAGCCACTTGGATTACAGGCATGTGCCACTGTGCCTGGTTGATGTGTTGTTTATTGCAGGAATTAAAAAAAAATTTTTTTAAGTTTTTGATGGACCTCTATTAATTTTTATGTGGTGCTAAGGATTGAACCCAGTGCCTCACACATGCTAGGCATGTGTTCTACCACTGAGCCACAACCCTAACCCCTGCAGGATTTTTTTGTACTTGTCTTTTTTTCAGGTTGAGGAATTGCCCTTCTATTACTAATTTGTTGTGTTGTACATTTTCAACTGACTTTCTTGACTCTACACATACTTCCTTGTGGTTCTTTACTCACACTGATATCAATGACCCAGACACAAATAAAATGAAATCACTTTCTTGCTAAAATTCTTTTTTTTTTTTTGAAGTGGGGTACCAGGGATTCAACTCAGGGGCACACCCACTTGACCACATCCCTAATCTTTATGCCTGTTGTTAACATATTATTGGTTAGCCTCCCAGCAATCCATTCTTATTTTCTTCTGTCAATAGACCCTGGTTTGCTTTTAGAAAATTTCTTTCTTTGTTCTGTGAAACAGTCATCCAATTTTGGTGGAATTTACTTCTGACTCTATTTCAGCCATGGTACTTGATTGACTTTAGTAATTTAAAACTTTCACCCCTTTTCTTTCCCTCTCTTTTGATTGGTTGAGAGACCTAATTGAGACCAATGAAGTGTGAAACTATATTGCATAGACAAATCAGAATAACCTTTCTTTAACTGCTAGAGAAATAGGCTGTTTTTCCTGGCAAATGTATTATGAACCTAAGAAGTCTGCAACTGTTGGTCATTTTGTAATGATTGTCTTATAACCAGGAAGGTGGAAAATCTGAGGGAAAAGACACGTATAGAGTAAAACAGAGCTGAAGAGTCTCAGAGAAATGGAGTTACAAAGCTGATGACATTGTGAATCTCAGAATGCACCTAGTCTTGAAGTTACCTGTATCTTTATGTTGTCATGTGTTTTAAAGCTGATTTAAGGCAATACTTTTCTCTTTTCCTTCTGACTACTGCTACTATTTCTTTTTTTACATCATAAAGAATCTTAAGTGATACAGCTTGTCATGGGCTCTTAGCATAAAACTAAAAGCACCTTAATGAATCTTTTCTAACCAATGTCTATAGCTCCATTTTCAGGACCACCCGTATATCTCTCTTCCCCTACATATCCTGTCTTTATGTCTTGACCACACCATAAAGTTTGTAGGCTAAGTAATGCCTTCATAAGTCTGTTTTCATGTATTTTCTATCTTATTCTTTCTTTAGAAGTAGTCTTAATAGGTATACTCTAGAAATCATTTTCTTATTCAAGGATGGCCCAATTAGTAATTGTTGTATTCTGCTACCTTTCCTATCCCGTACTATCCCCCCTCTCCTCCCCTCCCTTCTTCTCTCTCTACCCCATCTACTGTAATTCATTACTCTCCTTGTTTATTTTCCCATTCCCCTCACAACCTCTTATATGTAATTTTGTATAGCAATGAGGGTCTCCCTTCATTTCCATGCAATTTCCCTTTTCTCTCCCTTTCCCTCCCATCTCTGTTAAATGTTAGTCTTTTTTTCCTGCTCTTCCTCCTTGCTCTGTTCATAGTTGCTCTCATTATATCAAAGAAGACATTTGGTATTTGTTTTTTAGGGATTGACTAGCTTCACTAAGCATAATCTGCTCTAGTGCCATCCATTTCCCTGCAAATTCTATGATTTTGTCATTTTTTATTGCTGCATAGTACTCCATTGTGTAAAGATGCCACATTTTTTTTATCCATTCATCTATTGAAGGGCATCTGGGTTGGTTCCACAGTCTAGCTATTGTGAATTGTGCTGCTATAAACATCGATATGGCAGCATCCCTGTAGCATGCTCTTTTAAGGTCTTCAGGGAATAGTCCGAGAAGGGCAATAGCAGGGTCAAATGGTGGTTCCATTCCCAGCTTTCCCAGGAATCTCCAAACTGCTTTCCAAATTGGCCGCACCAATTTGCAGTCCCACCAGCAATGTACAAGAGTACCCTTTTCTCCACATCCTCACCAGCACTTGTTGTTGTTTGACTTCATTGTGGCTGCCAATCTTACTGGAGTGAGATGGTATCTTAGGGTGGTTTTGATTTGCATTTCTCTGACTGCTAGAGATGGTGAGCATTTTTTCATGTACTTGTTGATTGATTGTATGTCCTCCTCTGAGAAGTGTCTGTTCAGGTCCTTGGCCCATTTGTTGATTGGGTTATTTGTTATCTTATTGTCTAATTTTTTGAGTTCTTTGTATACTCTGGATATTAGGGCTCTATCTGAAGTGTGAGGAGTAAAAATTTGTTCCCAGGATGTAGGCTCCCTATTTACCTCTCTTATTGTTTCTCTTGCTGAGAAAAAACTTTTTAGTTTAAGTAAGTCCCATTTGTTGATTCTTGTTATTAACTCTTGTGCTATGGGTGTCCTATTAAGGAATTTGGAGCCCGACCCCACAATATGTAGATCGGAGCCAACTTTTTCTTCTATCAGATGCAGAGTCTCTGATTTGATATCAAGCTCCTTGATCCATTTAGAGTTAACTTTTGTGCATGGCGAGAGGAAGGGATTCAATTTCATTTTGTGGATGTATAACCGACGTGATTCTGCAATCTGCATTTGGGGTAAAATTGGGAGTTCATAACCCACTTCAATCTAATGTATGAAATATGATATGTCAAGAGCTTTGTAATGTTGTGAACAACCAATAAAAAAAAAATGGAAAAAAAAAAGGGATGGCCTGTTTGCTCCTTTGTGATATTATTGTGAATGATGTGTCAACTCAGTCCAGCAGACATTTAGTATCTACTAAGTGACATGTTTGGACTTTGTTTTCAAAGGTCTTTTCAATCTGGTTGGGAAATATAATGTGTATCTTTTGATTATACATATTCTTTCTCTTTATTATGGTAACTTTCATTCTGTGGTTTTCTGACAAAATTAAGTGGCTGTAAGAGATCATATTGTTAGAACACTTAGGAACTTTCAGTTATTACTACTTGATGGTAATATTTGACTTAAAAATTTATTGCAAATACTCAGTTAAAATGAATTTAATCATTGGTTTCAGTTTTCAAATAATATTTATCTAGATTTTAATGTCAGAAGCAAAGCATGAAAATTATAATTTGCTAGTAATTAAAAATAGCTTCAGGGGCTGGGATTGTGGTTCAGAGGTAGAGCTCTCGTCTAGCACATGTAAGGCCCTGAGTTCGATCCTCAGCACCACATAAAAAATAAATAACAAAATAAAGGTATTGTGTACAACTAAAAAGTAAATATTAAAAAAAAGCTTCATTCTAAGTTGGAGAAGTGGCACTGGCCTGCATGATGTGTAGTTATGGGGAATGCTGAGGCAAAAGAATTGTGAGTTGGAGACCTACTCCTTCCCTCCCGCCCTCCCCCCCCATAAATAAATAAATAAAAATAAAAAAGCTTCATTATGTTTTATTGTACTTTAATTGACTATCAAGAGAACACATTAAAAGATCATGTGACCATTAGATTAATATTTGTACATTAGAAAACAAAACTAATCAGTAAAGTGGCTAACAGTTTCTTCCCTAACTTGGCCAGCATTTTAGATCTTTTTTTCAGAAATAATCACTTTTTAGTTATTCTTCTTTTCTCTGAAAATTTACTTGATACTCCACACCCACCTCATTCAACTCTACAGCTGGAACCACTTGATCTCTGCCTGTTTTTTTTCAGCCAAGCTTGAGGCTCTGGGACCAATCCTATTATAAACCTGGGGATAATTTAAGGAATGTACATTCAATATTCAGGTGACTTAGGAGCATCTACTTAACTTTGCAGTTAATCCTTTTGTGACTCTGTGCTTAGCCTAATAGATTATACTTCTACTTGAGTTGACCAGGCTTCCATCCTTTACTGACATTTCAGTTGCTGCATACCTGTTTTTTTCTGCTAGGCCACATCCCGTGTTTAGCATCCTAGATCATTAAACACTAATGTCACAAATTTCCTTTCTATACTCTCATAAATTCTTTAGGTTTTTCCTTAATTACAGCCCTCTGAATGTTGTAGTTCCCACTAAATATTACCAGACCTATTTGAAGTCATCTATTTACTGATTACCCATTTTACCTTTTTAAAGGTTATTAATTTTATTACATTTGTGTCATCTTTTTCTTGTAATATCATTCTCAAGATCAAAGGATGGCAAATCTGGCTTAGTACTTGCTCTTTTAAGTACTTGCAATTTTAAGTAAAATTATATTGGAACACAATCATGCTTATTCCTTTAAATATTGTCTGTGGCTACCCTTGTCCTTTGTTACAGGTGAGTAGTTTTGACAGAGTCTATATGACCCCAAAATAGGAAGCATTCATTATGGCCATTTACCAGAAAAATGTTGTTCACTATATATCATTTATATAGCCTTGTGCTGGTACCTATTTTAAATATTTCATTTGTAGTGATTTTATGAAAAACTAGTATATTTATTCCTGTGATTTCTGTGTAATTTTTCAATTTATTCAATCAAATATTAGGTATAAGATGTCTTATACTCGAATCTTCACTGTTAACTTGTTTTTATTTTTACCAATATTTTGTTAAGGTATCTTATCCAAAATACATAGAGTTAAGTGATTATGATAACCGATTTTTTCCCTTTAAGTTGTATTACCTGTGGTAAATCAGTCACCAAATATTGCTAAATTTATGTTGCATCTACTTTTACTACATATCCATTTTTCTCCAGTTTTACTTCTACACCTCACTAGAATAACACTATTATTTCTTTTTGCCCTCAAGTCTGTTGGCCAGAATGAGCTTTGAAAAATAGTTAATGATCATACTATTACCCTTCACTGACTTCCTACTAATTGTAGGATAAAATATGGCTATTAGCTTTTCATCTTCTCAAAAGTACTATGGTTCTTTTTGTCATGGGTTTTCCTCAGTGCTCTTGTCACTCAGTTTCATCAGTTTTTATCTACTTATTCTTCAGAGCCCAATTCAAATGTCATTTCCTTAGGGGAGCTTTCTTTAAAGAATACATTCTATAAGGGCAGGTATCATATCTCATTTATTCTTCTGCTTTATCTTCAGCAACTAGTATTTACTTTGAAAGCTGTTTGTCTGCTCTTATGGTGGACTTTTAGAATATAAATGGTTTACAGATTCTCAAGAAGGACTCATAGGAGTTAATATAATACTTAAGGTTAAGATTTATTGTACCAATTTAGCAAGGATTCCTAGTTGTGGTCACAAGGAGAAAAAACACTGAAGAGTCTGGAGAAATTGGTGCATGTGGTTCCTTATGTTGACTGTCTCCTATGTAGTTGTATTTGAGTTTGTTCCTTTTTTCAACAACAAAAATACAGGTATCTGTGCAGTGTTTGTGCCCAGGGAAGTTCACTTGATGCCCAAAGTTTTTACTAGGGATGGTCATATAAGCAACTTTTGCCTAGCAAGTACACAAATTCCAGACTCCAGAAGGAAAGCAGATATTCAGTATAAACTATATTTTTATTTTTTATTTATTTTTATTTTTTTTTTGTGGTGCTGGGGATTGAACTCAGGGCCATGTGAAGGCAAGGCAAGTACTCTATCAACTGAGCTATGTCCCCAGCCCTTAAAATTGTTTTTGTATAAAAAAGGGGCTGGGGTTCTGGCTCAGTGATACAGTGCTCACCTAGCATGTGTGAGGCCCTGGGTTCGATTCTCAGCACCACATATAAATAAATAAAATAAAGGTAAAAAAAAAAAAAGCCTTGGCACAGTAGACCAGTTTTTATCAGTTAGATAATGGAGACAAGCCCAGTTTTAAGATATCTAGTTTTCCAAGATCAGCTTCCAAGTAGAATTTCTAAATATTGCAGTCTTAGGGGTGCTGTGTTAAGTGTTGTTTGTATATTTCCTTTAACAGTGTTTCCTAATGGTATTTACTTTGTATTCCATTTAGGGCGATGAGTATTTTTCTGGGTACATTTCTACAATGAATGAAATTCTATTGAAATTCTATTCATAACCCAAGAAAAAATAATAAGTATTAAGTAGGCAAATCCTAATTTGTGTTTTCAACCTCCTTAGCAAAAATGTGAATCCCTGGCGAACCATATCATGTGCCATATTTACTCTTGTTTCCTAGGTATAGGCTATATCAATTAGTTTTCTGTTCTTCAAATACACTAACGTCACATTGTTTTAGGGCTTTTTTTCTGTTGTTCTCTTTGCCTATCAGTTCTTTCTTTCTGTTTTTAAACCTTATCCCTACTTAGCTTTTAAGTTGCAATGTAGATATCTTCAGTTTTACCTCCCTTTCTTATTTCTCTTAACTCTTAGGTTAGCTATACCTGGGATCACTTTTCAGTTGTATTTGGATTGTTTTTTCTTATTTGAAGGAATGTATTCTCATGCTTGTAACTAATGTGAATGAATGAATGAGTGAGTAATTTGAGTTAAGGAGGAAAAGGGAGTGCCAGAGGAAAAGGAGAGAAAGATACTAAAATTTGTTTGGTAGTTTTTAGAATTATATACTGAACATCAGAATTTTGCTGTCCAGTGTTTTAACCACTGGTTATGTTTGACTTTTTTTTTTTCTACCTATATGTTGTAAGAATCAATTGAGAAATAAATATAAAATACTTACTGGGTTCAGATGCTTTTTTAAAAAACAAAAGAATATGAACTAATTTAGTTCATTTTTACATTTTACAATTAAATGATGACATTTTAGGAATATTTGAGTGTGTAAAAATGTTAATTTTGACTATTTTACTACATTGTGTGGTTACTGCATAATTTTAATTATATATGCGACTATTTTATAGTTTAGCTATATAGAATTTGCTCAGAAAGTGAAGCAATGATGTTTTACCTTATTGTGTGGCATTAAGAGTTTAAATTTTGCCTGTTACTATGAAAAATGTAACTGAAAATGGTATATTACTTTTTCTTTCACATTGTACAGAAACTAATATGGGGGTAAAACTGACACAAAGTTTGCCATTTACTCCTTTAATTTAATTAAATGTTAAAAACCATTATAAGGTATAACTGGGAAGTTTATTATATTCTAGTAATTCATGTTTATCCCACCAAAACATTTATAATAATAGTAATTATAATTGCTTACACATGATTACTGTGTACCTGATACTGTTCTAAGTACCTTGTATCTATTAACATTCAATTTTAAAATGGCCCTGTTGTTACCATTAGAGCTGTTTTTAGTGATCATACTTCCTTATTGAGTAACGTGGACCAAAGGAAAATGAGAAAGAATTCTTTTTGAAGGGATTTACAGGAAGCCGTTTCTATGCTTAACAATATTAGATGGTGGATTAGATAGGGAGAATGGAGTTTTCAACAAATTCTATTGTGTGTTCTTCGTGATAAAAGGTGTACCATTGACATCTGATAAGAGGTAAAATATGTAACAGCTTAATTTTTGACAACCACAATGATGTGGCTAGAAGTAGTTGATAATGAATGGAGAGGGGGTGGGGTCTAGTGATTAAAGTTTTGTCTTCAGTTTCATAAGAGTTGACAGGGCTGTGGTAGATGGCAATGGCCTATGCAATATAGCTTTCTTTACCACAATATAAACTGGTTTATATTATTGGTCACTTATCTGCCATACAGTGGCAACCTCTGCATCAGAACATCTTTCTTTACTTTTTGCCCTATCTGTGATGGTGTGCATGTTGCCATGACTGATACAGTGATGGATCCAGGCATCATTGTTATCAGTCTAGGTGATGCAGCAGTGCAGGTTTAGTTAGCACTTGGTTCTAGTTGTTCTCATCAAAAATGTACCCTTGCTGTAGTATCAGCATGGGTAATATGGATATTTGATCAGCTATGGTTTTTTTTTTTTTCCTGTAGTTTGTGGCTCCTAATCTTTGGTTTTTAATCTGCTACTTTTTAGTTTTCCAAGTGGCAATACAAACAGCTTGGCCTATGGAAACAACTCAAGGGTCAGTCATTCATCATATGATTCATCAGGACTTGACAATGGCCTAAAATTCTGTATACTGCATTGTCCCCACTGAATGTCTGGACCTGGCGTTGAGATGCTACAGTAGTAGAGACACTATTAGGTTTCAGTTTAGTCAGAACATCAGCAAATTAGACCCTGGCAGTTTGGGAAACTCCCTATATATTACAGGTCCCATATGCTTTACTTTGAGTAGTGTTGCAAAAGTTAAAGCTTTTCTACAAGGGGTGTGTCTTAGTGCATTTTGTGCTGTTATAATAGAATACCACTGACTGTGTAATTTATAATGAAGAGACACTTACTGGTTCATGGTTCTGGAGGCATATGTTTTGCTAAAACATGAACAGGTTTGAACAGGTTTGTTCAACAGTTGAACAGGTTTGTTCAACTCCATTGTCTCTCTACTGCTCTTCACTATGAATGGTACTTTTATGTCTTTCAAATATCAAGACACTTTCAAATGATCAAGATTTGTTATTGCTGGGACAATATAGAAGAATGAAATTGTAGACAATTACTGTAGTTGTAGGTGAGAAGTACCAAAAAGGACACCATCCTTTATCTGTTTGCAGATTTTTTATAGCATAAATCAGGACCCTAGGGTTTCCATTCCAACCCCACTTTTACCTTTTGCTTTTTGTGGTACCTTAGGCTTGTTGCTTAGATTCTTAAAATTTAGTTTCTTCATAGGAAAATATGGGTATAATAAAATTTTCATGGTTTGATATATTACATTCATCAGCAGTGCCTGACTTGGTATTTGATGGTTTAATAGCCATAATCAAATCCCTCCTGGATTATTTCATGATTTTATGAAAGGTAATAGTTGTCTAACCCTATAAAAAAGAGAAATGAATGAAAACTAGAAGGAATTTGGTTGATATAATGAAGAAAACGAATATTTTAAAAACTAAAGTGGAACATGATGACAGTGATTATTGAATGGTGTTGCATTCTTTATTTCCTAATACCCTTTTACCTACAGAAAGCATTATGTATTTTTGTAATACCTAGTAATATATTTATCATGGGCTGTCATCTGGTTATTTAAATGTCTCTAATTTTCTTTGAATGAACAATGTGGGTGTTCAGGGGTACTCAACCAAAGAGCCACATCCCCAGCCCTATTTTGTATTTTATTTAGAGAAAGGGTCTCAATTGAGTTGCTTAGCACCTTACTTTTGCTGAGACTGGCTTTGAACTTGTGATCCTCCTGCCTCAGCATCCTGAGCCACTAGGATTACAGGCATGTGCCACTGTGCCTGGCCATATCCTTGTTTTTTATTTTTTTAATCAATTTTTAGTGTTGAGGATGATCTTTATGTAATTATTAAATATTTTTTATTGTTGTATAAATCACTGATGGTATTGGAAATGATTTTCAGTAGTGTGTAGGACACTTTTTAAAAATTAAATTTATTTATTTTACTGTGTACTAGGAAAAAAATATATTTTGCACATTATTTTAGGTATTATTGATTAAGAAAACAGTGGAATAAAAGTTTCATCTTTAAATATTCTTAAATATCTTAAAATTCTTTCTTTAAATATTTTTAAAGAGAAATATTAATAATGATATTAATTATTGAATACCCCCTATCTGCTGGCACTTTTCTAAGTGCTTGATATTTATTGAGTCATTTAGTCCTCAAAAGTTTTGAGAAGAAATCACTTTATTCCTCTATGTACATTATGTATGTATGAGATACTGGAACACAAAGTTATTAACAGTCTTCTCCTTGGTAATGGATCTAGTAAGTGCCAGAGCTGGAGTAGTCCACATGCTTAGACAGTGGCTAACCACTTACCTACTATGCAGTACTGCTGCTGCTTTACTTTATTGAGTAAGTAATATTATAAATGGAACATTGATAAGGTAGTAATAATAAAGTTGGTATAGAAATATGTGAAGTTTGTAAAAAGGCTAGATTATAGGAGCTGGGATTGTGGCTCAGTGGTTGAGCGCTTGCCTAGCATGTGTGAGGCACTGGGTTCGATTCTCAGCACTGTATGTAAATAAATGAACAAAATAAAGGTCCATCAATGTCCAAATATATATATATATTTAAAAATGCTACATTATAAAATACTTTTAATCTTTGAGAAATATATTTTCATGTATACAAGTTTGAAATTGAAAAGATGCATTACAAAATGTGGCAAGTTTATTTTAAATATTAAATGAAGTAGCTTTTTATTACATCTTTGACATATGAAAGAATACTTTTTTAAAAAAAAATCAGTATAGTGAGGTAGAGTGAATTTTTTTTAACTACTTCTCCACCTGCTTCTATGAAAAGGAAGTATTCATAGTTTATAACTTGGGAAAGCTAGTGTTTTAGGTCATTCACAACTGTGTTACAAATTGTTTGATATTTTAGTTTTAGGATTTAACTTTCTAACAAAAGTCATGTGACATGAGCGGTTAGTTGCAGTGAGAGCTCTCTTAGGAATATGCTTAATAGAAAGGAAGACTTTGGGTCTGTGAGGTTGTGTGGGCTTGAATGTGATTTTTATTTGATATATGAGCTGTGACATAACTATTGCATGACTGAGATGTGCTTGTAAGTGCTCTACTATGCAGATGGTTTTTTTTTTTTCTGAAACAAAGCCAGAAATAAAATCTTGAATGTGTTCATTTATTGGGAAAAGAATACTTCATAGAAACATGTGGAAACATTTCTAAATTTTTTTTCATTAAATGAGTGATTTACTTTCTAAACATTTTTATGATTGTTCAAGTTAATGTGTCATTTACTTCATATTTTCCACGTTTAGTGAGATGTGGGAAGGCTTATAGTACTGAGATATTTGGAAACAACTTGATCAGTTTTAGGAATGCACATTTTAAACTTAGATAAACATTAATAATTAGGATTAGGTATATATTTTATTGTTAACCAATCATTATGGTATCCATACTTAGTTAAACATTATGGTGGGATTTGATGGGACATGTATGGAGTGGTTATTTCCTTCGCTCATTTTAAAATTATGAAAACATAGGACAATATTAAAGGAAATCATAAAAGAAAAAACACAAATATAACATGACTGTTTTTAATTTTCCTGTTCTCTTCTAACCCATGTCCTTATATATAAATTTTACGTTTTTTTATTTCTTGTGTATATGCCATTTTATGTTATGTTTTCCTTTCATAATATTGTTTTAAAATTTCTCTTTTTAGCAGTCACGTAACACTCCTATAGTCCTTCCCTTTGTAAAAAGCATATGAAGAAAACAATTTCAGATTTTAAATCTTTCTCAAGTTCTTTTTTTGTTTCCTTTTTAAGTTATAAAATAAAATTCATATAGTCTTTAAATATTATTACTAGATTTTTTAAATCTATAGAGATAGAATTTCAAAGAAGTGCTCCCCAAAGTCACTCCAAAGCAACATACAAGTAGGCTCTTTTCATATTAAATTATGTGCCTGCTTCTTTTTTAAAAATTAAATTATTTATTTATTCTAATTTGTTATATATGACGGCAGAAGGCAATTCATTTTATATTACACGTATAGAGCACAATTTTTCAAGTCACTGGTTGTATACAAAGTATTTTCACAGCATTTGTGGCTTCATACTTGTACTTAGGGTAATGATGTGTAACTCATTCCACTGTCTTTTCTTACTGTAGCTCCCTCTTTTCTGACACAGAGAAATGATATATAATGCTATACATATTGCCTCCTCACTCAGCTTTAGCGCTCCATATTTGGTAGTTTAAATCTATAAAACTCACACATGTAGAACTCTTTTTTTTTTGCTTTGTGGCCCCTTCTACCTGGTTTTTTATCTTTGACCTTGAGAGGGAGTAATCTATGTGGTTTGAGCTACTCTCCCCATTGATGGATAACTGCTTTATTGATCTTTCTAGCTTAGAACTTTCCCTTGAAACTGATAAAATTCAGTTTCAAGGGTATTTAAAACATACTATATTAAAATGAAACTAAACTCATTCTCTAATCACTATTCACCCATTATCTTATGTAAAAAACCTGGAATTATCTTTAACTTACCTTCTCTTGTCAATATCTTGTAGGTCATCATATTCTGGTGTTTCTTCTTCCTAAATCTTCCTGGCTTTGGGACTCTACTTTGTGCTACCATGCCTTTATTTCTAATGGAACAGTTGTAATATTTTCCCACATCATCTCTCAATCCTCTCTTGTTCTTTTGTAATTTATTATCTCCACTGCAACCTCAGTGGTCTTTCTAAATTGGAATTCTGATTATGTCCTTTGGTGGTTTTCCCATTTTTCTTCATTATAAAATTGAAGCTTGTTTCCATGTCAGTACATGCCTTTTTCTCGGACTTGTTGCTGGAAACTCTTCCTCTAGACCCTTTATTTAGCAGTTCTGAACTACTAAATTACACTTGATCTTAGCCAAAAGGCCGAGAAGCGATGAACTACTAAATTACCTGTAATAGCCCAAATACCTAGTCTCTAATACCTCCTTGGTGATGCACATGTCATTGCATCTGTTGGGAACACTTTTCCTACCCTCATACCCATTTCTGCTTGTTTAACTTCTTTTTCTTTAAGATCTAGCTGAAGTTTCAAATCCTTCAGTCTGATTTAGATATCCTTTTATACTCCCAGAGAATGCTATCTAACATGATATGCCAAGTATATAGTATATGCCATTAAAATATTTCAATTCAAATTATTACTATTCTACGGAGTGTTTTTCTTGGGTGGGTGGAATTCATTGACACTTGGAATTCAGGTAGTTTATATTTATTACATAAAATATTTTGCTTCATGCATGTTAATATTTTTAAAGTTATTTTCCTGCTAAAATTTCAAATAGTAGTAATGTTGGCTCAAAGATAGGGACACTTTATGATTCTTGGGCATTGTTAATATTAATCTTTATCAAAACATATGTTAAGTGATTTTTACAAACCAACACTGTTGGTACTAATATTATTTTCTGTTTAAATAAACTTTTTTATAAAAAATCTGATCTTGATACTAATATTTATTAATTTTTGTATTGAGTGAATATTTATGGACAGTATGGCATACTAGTCCTCTAGAAAGCACTGGGAATACATACAGTAATATTATTCTCTCCCTGATTCTGTTCTGGGAGCTCTGAATAATAATATCCATAATATAATTCATATATGGTTATTATACTAATGGAGCTGCCTTTTAGATCCAAAGACAAATCAATGTTATCTTTTAAAAAAATTTTTCTTTTACTTTTAGGTGGAAACAATGTCTTTATTTTTATTCACTTATTTTTACATGATGCTTAGGATTGAACCCAGTGCCTTACCTAGGAAAACACTCTACCCCTGAGCTACAACCCCAGCCCCAAAGACAAATCAGTGTTATCTTTAATCTGTTAATGTCACAAGTTTAAAATGTTTTGTTATTGATAGAGTGGCATATTTACTTGAACATTTTCCATATCAACATTTTAGTTTTGCTTTTGTCTTTTAGAATAGAGGAATGCTATTTTGATTAGAATCAGATTTTAATAAGAAGCAATAAAAATGCATTTTTTGGTTTGAATAAAGTTTTCTCTTTGGAGTAAGTTGAACTATTAGTATTTGAAGCAATAAAAATGTGTTTTTTTTGTTAGAAAATACAATTAGTAGATTGCTGAATAAAGTTTTCTTTTTGGAGTAAGTTGAACTATTAGTATTTGAAGCAATAAATATGTTTTTTTTTTTGTTAGAAAATATAATTAGTAGATTGCTGAATAGAGTTTTCTTTTTGGAGTAAGTTGAACTATTAGTATTTACAATATTATTTACTTGGGTTTATTTTTTTTTACTTAACTCTTGTTCTGTATGTTTATATTTCACTATTAAAATATAACTAGATGGATGTATTTTTTATATCCACATAAGAACTCTTTGTACTATTGGTGGTACCGTTACACAGTTCCTTACTATAGTAAGTAAATATATTACCTCAATCCTTAATCAGTCTACCATTGCCACTGATGATCCAATGCTGAAGTTGTAACACTATGCCGCTGACCTAGACTCGGGGGGCTTATTTTATTTTATTTTTTGATGCATTGCTGTAGGCAATTTTAAGGGTGTGGAACTAAGCCATTTTCTCCTTGGACTCATTTCCACTTTTATTTCCTATGGGAGGCTTATCCTTCCTTTAAAATACTTGGATTTTAAAATTGTTCACCTATTCTGTGATTAGTGGGTAGAGGAGTAATGTTGCTTACTCCATTTTAAGTTACTGAATTAAAAAAGTGGCATTTCTTAACTGTTGGTGTTAAACAATTCTCATAATTAAAATTTTATAATTTTAAAAGTGCTTTTGTGGTAGACACTTTACTCTTTTCGTGTGTATGTTTTTCATGGAATAGTTTTATTTTATGCTTATATATTAGGAATGCCTGGCCTTATTTTAGTCTCAGGAGGTTGTAATTGAGAACTGACAGATTATATGAAGTTGAAAAGAAATTTATTGAGTTGTAAAAACTAGTGCTTCATTTTTCCTTGATAACTAATATGTTATTTTTGAGGAAGTATATTACAAAGTTCAAAATGAATAATCCTTAAAATTGCCTAGTGGCTTTCAATTTTAACACTAATAACCACCTCTTCAAAACAAATTGAATTTTATTCACTAAGAAGAATGAAGTTTTTTTTTTTTAAAACATGTGAATGTTTAAACATGTTGGTCATAGTTATTCAACCTCACAGATAAAATATATATAAATTTTGTGAAAATGATATGGTTTTAAACTGTCATTTTAATTTTTTCATCAACAAATTTATAGAATAACTTATTTTTGCCAGGTATATTATAAAGTGGAGTTATTAGTGTAAAGCTGGTATAGATTGAAGGAGCTGAATTTTTAATACGAAATTGACATATAAACACATAATTATACTAGTATTGCTGGAAGTTCAGAAGGAAGCCACAAGAAAAGAGCCTATGATTATATTCAGAGGTTTCTTTGAAGAGTTAATATTTTGTGGTTGTACATGTGTGTGAGACAGTGACTGTCTCTCATAAGATGATTGATATAAAGTAAATACTCTTTGTAATGTTAAAAATGGCCATTTTAATTAGTAGATATAAGGAGTATTTTTTTGAAAGGGAAACTGTACAGAATAGGTTCCCTAGGAAGCAGACTCTGAGATGGAGTTGAATTGTAAAGTATTTATTAGGAAGTAACAACAGTGGAAAAAAGAAAAAAAAATCATAGAAGCATGATTATTCAGAAGAGTGGTCACATTGAGAAGCCTATTTGCTAAAGTCTCTGTCAATCCAACAGTGAGAAAAGTTTTTTGGGGGGTTCTGCATTGGTAGAATGTATAGACCCTTCTACTACATTACTTTGATACTGCCTGTTGGCTTCTCCTCTTGGAGAGGCAAACTCTATAGAACCTAAGAGCAAGAAGCTGTCAGCCAGTCATACTCCTAGTAGCAGGCAATATGTTCTTTGTTGAAGGGATTACATTCATGTTGCTGCTACAGAAATGAGAGTTGAGAGTGGACTTTGGCAAGAAATGCATCTTCTATGCATTCATTCACTCTTTTAGTAAATACTTTTGGACACTTACTATGTGCTAGGGATGGTACTAGAGATGGTTGATGTGAATAAAAGAGTTACGTCCGTGTGCTCATATAGAGCAAAGGTATGGAGGAAGAGTGTTCCAAGCAAAAGAAAAATCAGTTATAAAGGACCTTTTATGGAAAAGAGCTCAGCATAAAAGAGCAACACAAGAAGGGCACTTTGGATGGAGAGTTGTGGGGAGAGAAAGAGAGTTTGGCAGGAGCCATATTCTGGAGCACTGGAAGCCATATTTAGAACTTTAGGTTTCATTCTTATTGGGAGTTGGGAATGGGTCCTTGGAAGGTTTTAACCAAAGTAATAATACAATTTTACCTAATGGTCTAGAAAGTTGAGTCCTCCTTACCAGTTTTCATATTTAATTTATCATAATGCTAGTTTGTCTTGACTTCTGACTTTGGATATAGTCTGCGTTCATTGGAGAATTCATTTATGTCATTGAAAACAATATGATATCCACAGAAACCATGTGTTATGGGTTGGTTGTGAAGTCCACCTTCCTGTAACACCCCCCCCCCCAAAGCTCCTATGTTAATGCAGGAATGTTCAAGAGCAAAATGATCAGATCATGAGAGCTATAATCTAATCAGTCCTTCCTACTTTGAATGAACTGGGTAATAACTGTAGAAGATGGGGCATAGCTGGAGGAGGTGGTTTCACTGGAAGTGTGTGCTAAAAGGGTTCATCTTCTCTTTGCCCCTTCCCTTTTCTCTCTGCTTCTTGGTTGCCATGAGGTGAGTTCCTTTCTTCTGTCGAATCTCTTCTCTCATAATATTCTGCTTCATCTTTGGCCCAGAGCTATGGAGTCGGCTCACCCTGGACTGAAACCCTGCAATGATGAGCTCAAAATAAAGTTGTTCTTCTCAAAGTTGTTCTTGTTAGGGATTTTGGTCACAGAGACAAAGAACTGACTAACACAACATGTATGTCAATTCCATTGTCAGACTTTATTTGACCGATTTACTTTATTTCTATAGTAACTCCTTTATCAGTTCTATTAATTTTTAGTAGTTATTCTTTACCCAATTAGAAGAGTCATATTAATTTTTAACTTATAGTACTTTATATTTTTTTTTGCCCCATTCTTAGCTCTGAAAAAATGGAAGTAAACATTTGTATAGGAATTTTATTTAGGCATTTGAAACTATTCATGTGAATGTGTTGAGAACATTTAAGGTTTAACTAGTTCCACAGCAGATCCATGCAGCTCTCTGGTGTAGTACAGCATGAAATTTTAAGACCCCAGATGTCCTACAATGAGTGGGGTGGAGTTTTTCCCCTGCTTCCACTACCTGGGGTCAGAAATTTTTCCTTTCCCATAGAAAATTTTTGAATTCTATCCCACCATAATATTGACTTATCTAATTGAGAATAATTTTAGTTATCTTGACTTATTTAAACGTGTATTGTTTCTTGGAAATTAGTTTACAGCTTTAAGAAGTGTCTTCTTAGTGCCCATGTATGAAACTCAGCCTCATTATTTATCAACCATGTGATTTAGTCAGATCTCTCTAATGCTTTAGCATTTGGTTTTCTCCTCTATAAAATGGGAACACCAGTAGTTACTTAGTACATAGGCCCATAGTGGGAAGTAATGTGAAATAATATAGAATGCCTGGTGTATTGTGACTTTTCTATAAATGGCAATTGCTGGTGTTTTTATTATTTTTTAATTTTTGTGTTTTGAGACAGGGTCTTACTTAGTTCAGCTTAAGGTAGTTTTTAACTCCTATGCTCAAGTGGTTCTCCTACTTTAGTTTTCCGAGTAGCGGGGACTATAGGCGTGTACCACTGTACATAGTTTTGCTGCTACTTTTAATATTGTTTTTATTTTTTAGCAGAATAGTCACTTTAGTTTCATTTCTGACATTCTTGAATTTGTTTGTGAAAATGCTTTTCATCATATCTAAGGGCTTAGTATCACTTTTCTAATAGAGACATGCCAATTAGATTTATTGTTTGTGTCTTCATATTTACCTTTAATTACTTACAGGTAATCATTCTTTTTTTATTTAATTATTTTGTAGTTGTAGATGCACAGCATGCCTTTATTTTATTTGTTTATTTTTATGTGGTGCTAAGGATCAAACTCAGTGCCTCCCACATACAAGGCAAGTGCTTTGCCACTGAATTACAGCCTCTTTTTTTTTTTTTTTTTATTTTTTGAACTGGGAATTGACTCTTGGTCTCCCAAGCCTGAGATTATAGGCACCATACCCAGCCAAGATAAGCATTCGAAATCTAACAAAAAATGAATATTTCCTCATGGGCTGTGTGTGGTGAAATTCTGTCCAATATTTATTATTACAAGAATAAAACAATACACTTTAATATTGGTTGTGCACACTATTCATTTAATGTACAAAACTAATTATTATTTCAAAAGTTTAAAGATTAGATAAAGATAGTTAATAAAAATATTAACCAAGTACTCAGGTAACCTTATGAAGGTCTTTGTAATTTGCGGAGCACACCTATAATCCCAGAAACTCAGGAGACTGAGGCAGGAAGATTGTGAGTAGCCTTAGCAACTTAGCTAGGCACTTAGCAACTCAGTCAGACCCTGTCTCAAAATAAAATATAAAAAATGGGTTAGGAATGTGGCTCAGTGGTTAAGTATCCCTGGGTTCAATACCTGGTACACACATACAAACACACAATGTTCTTAAACATTTAAATAACAATAAGACATTTTAGAGATTAGGTTAAATCTTTATTCATATTATTAATAGAATTGTTTAATTTACTAGCATTAATAAAACTTTAAAAGGCTGTATTTATTTTCTAGTTATTTAATTTTGCCACAAGTCTCTCAATATAAGGTCATTTAGGAATTAAAAAAAAATTTTAAGTTGCTGATAGATGTTTTATTTATAGGCAGTGCCAAGAATTGAACTTAGTGCCTCATGCATGCTAGGCAAGTGCTCCACAACTGAATCACAACCCCAGCCCTCATTCAGGAACTTTTCCCAACTCGTGAGACTGAATTAAATGCAAATAACAGAATTTTTGTGAGTAATAATATCTAAGAAATTAATATATGAATCACTTATGGCAAAAATATGGAGAATATTAAAGGAAGAAAGTGCTAGAGAAAAATGAGGTGTTTAGAGCACATCCTATTTTTTAAATATTTTTTTTTTTAGTTGTTGATGGACCTTTATTTTATTCATTTATTTGTATGTGGTGCTGAGAATCGAACCCAGAGACTCACACATGTAAGGCAAGTGCTCTACCACTGAGCCACATCCCCAGCCCCATCCTATAATTCTTATTTCTTACAATTATAGGCTTACAAGAATGTGTTACAACCACTTTGTACATATTTTTAATTAGTCAATTATTGTAGGTGGAAAATGTAATAATTTGCTAGAAACATCAGTATCAACAATGCTAGACAAAAAGCATCTTATTTCCCCCATCATCTTCAGTTGGAATTGAGCATCTGTTATCTGTTACATTACTTATGGAAGAAGTAATGTAACCTAGAAATAAGATACCGGCTTTTAGGAGGTGAGAACTTCTTTGTGAACTATACTGTCATATTAAAATCAATTCTTCAAATGTTTAGTAAAGGCTACTTTTCAGTGAGCTTCTGTATTTTACTCTTATATTCCAGAAATTTATTTCATGATGATATTTTGCTTTTATCACAGCTTGAGTAATATGCAATATTTTTAAGATGGTAGAAAGTAGTAAAAATCTTTTTTATTCTATGTGTCTGCCATATTTATTAATTTACCCAAATTTTTCAGAATGTTGGATAAGTTTGGAAGAGAGAAATGCAAAATCCTGAATTTTCATCCTCACATATTTTGGAGGCCAGTTTCTATTTTAATCAATAATTCAAAAGACTACATACATATTATACATAAAATTGGAAGGATTTCTTATAAGTTTCAACATGTACAGTCTGAACTACTGCAAAATATATTTCCTTTTAACTGAGTAATGCATTATATCAAATCCACACTAAACAAATGAAACTAAAATACCTTTCAATATAATTTATATACAAAGAAATATTGCCATGTGAAATGTTTTCTTTGTGTTATTTTATTTTTCCTTTAAATAAGTGCATGGAATATTTGGTATAAATTCTTTCATAAGATAGAACAATTAGAATCACATACTGTGAAGCTGGGGGATAACTCAGTGATTGAGTATGTGCTAGCATGTACAAGGCCCTATGTTCAGTCCTTAGCACCAAAATGTCAACAACCATATACTGTGAAACAGGGTGATATGGAAATAAGACACGCATTTTTTTTCAATAATAGAAGACAATGATAACCACTTACTGATTTCATCAAAAATAGGTGAAAAAGTAGTATTTACTACAGGTAGGTGCAGAGATTGTGTAGTATCCAAATTGTGTAGTATCCAAATAAGTCACATTGGACACATTTTAATAATGCAAGAACTGGTTCATTTTAATTAACTGTGGTCTTATATGTTGTGTATCCCTCTTGAGGCAAATCACTATTGCATTTACTGGCAGATGCTTCAAAACATTACTGTTTCTCACCCACTTTCATTGGCTGAATCTCATTCTGAAATCTTAATGACATAGATATGAAACTGAATTGGTATTACTCCATAGCTTTTTAATGGTGTTTGCTGAAGTATAGGACAGATGAATTAGAAAGATATGTTTCTAGCTATACTCAGCAATAAACATCATCTTTTCATGTTCACTCTATAAAATAGCCTGAATTTTTAAAAGAAGGCAGTGCAAAATGGAAAGGAAAGAGGCTCTGCTTATGTAATGTGTTCAATATTCTGAATCTCTTACGATTTCATAGGACTGTCTTAGATAGATATAGGGTAGTCTAAAAATTTCCATTTGTATAACCACATTTTAGCTTGTAGAGTAAATGAGTTACTTGATGTTCAGTGTTTGCATTTATATGTTTTACATATGAGGTAAACCCTAAAAGCTCATGTGTGAGACAATGCAAGAAAGTTTAGATGTGAAATGATGGGGTTTTGAGACTATTAACCTAACCAGTGCATTAATCCCTTGATAGGGACTAACTGTGTTGTTTCTTTAGGCAGGTAGAGTGTGGCTGAAGGAGGTGGATCATTGGGTATGTGCCTTTGGGGTTTATATTTTGTCCATGTTGATGGAAGTTCTAGCTTTCATGACTTTTGTTTCTATCTCCTTAACTGCTTTCTTTCATCATAGTCTTTCACCATAATGTTCTGCCTTACCTTGGGTTCCAAGGAAGAGAATTGGCCATCTGTGAACTGAGACAGTGAGTTCCTAAATAAACTTTTCCTCCACTAATTGTTATTGTCAAATCTTTTGGTCATAGCAGTGAAAAAACTCAATAAAATATTGATTAGAAACTTCAAAAACCACTATGAAAATAGAAAAGTATATAATTTTAAAGTTCTGTCAATATTTCAGTGTTTTGTCAATTTAAGGGTAATAATTGAAGCTTTTTGTGACAATGGAAGAGCAAGTGACCAAGAGAATATGGTAGAGGAAAAGAAAAATTTCAGTAAAAATGAAAATAGTCCTTAAAAACACATTGTCAGTGAGGAAATGAGATGTGAATAGGGAAATATTTAATAAAAAATCCTGACCTGAGATAGGAAATTTAGCTTAATGGTAGAGGGCTCATCGAGGATGTGTGAGGTCCTGAGTGTGTTCCTTGGAACCACAGCAAAGAAAAACAACAAAAAAGTCATGAGTCAAACAGAAAAAAGTCACACAAGTTTTTTGGACAGTAGGCCATGCCATAGGGATATGGAATTATTAGGGGAAGCATTTTCTTTTTCCAACTGACTACAGTGTTCAGTTTTGGGTGATCATATTTTTAGTTAGCAATGCCAAACTCCTTACATGATGTCTGGTCAGTAAGCACAAAATAAATACGGCCGCTAGTTCTTCTGTTTCATTTTTTATGTCTCTCACCTCTCATCCCCATAGGCTTTTCTCCTACCAAACTTCTGTAACAGTTTCTGTAGACAGTCCTATCTTGTTCCTCAGATTAGGGAGTCATGCTTTCTTATTGCCTGGAGTACTCTGAGTAATTCTATCATCACTCCATTATCTGGTTTACTTTATTTTAGTCCTTGGGCATTAGATTTCTAGATGAGGCTAGGGTGCCCTTTTTATATAATTTTAAAATACCTTATACCTCCCTTATAGAATTTGTCATGTTATTATGTTGTTTTATTTAATTATCAATTTCTCTAAGTTAGTGTAAGGTAGGTTTTGTAGGAAAAGATAATATCTGGTCAGTAAGTACAAAATAAAATATGTTTTGAAGTAATAGATTCTGGTTCTAAGTTTTGGTGTTATATTACTTCTGAGTTCAGCCTAGTGGGGACAGGGGAGAACAAGTCGCCATGAGGCAAGGTTAGGTAGGTGAAAGATGATATTTAAACTTGGTTTTGAAGGATGAGTTAATCTGTATCTAGTGGTTGGTAAAAATAGACTCCATTTTGGCAAGAGCTTTTTCTCCTGTATTTTGTCACTATTTTTAGTTGAATAAAAAAGTTGAAGGATGTTAGACTATAATAAAATTTATGTTGGTAAAATAAAAATTTCATAAAAAATTAATTTCATATGAATAGTTTAAAATTTTTTGATGATTCATAGTAATGCTGATAGTTATTAGCTAGTTTATCTTTTTTCATTTCATAGTAAAAACATGAAAACATTTTAAGACATTAACTGGGTATTTTGAAAATAAATAACATTATATATAAAACACATAATATACTATTTTGGTAGTTTTTGCTCTAGAATAATTTATTCTACTCAATGATCAGAGTATATTTTACATATTCTGTGTTCTCTGGTAAGGATCATTCAATTACACCTCTTTCTGCTCCAAAGAATAATTCTGAGGAAGGAAGGCATTTTTTTGGTTTTGCTAAATAACATGAGAAAAAATTTCCAACTTTGATCTGTATAAGAATTACTTGGGAGTATATGCTAAAACAGGCTCTCACAGTCTTGTTTTATAGATGAGATCCATCCTAGGTGATTTTTCTACTAATGATTGACTCTTGCTCTCCTAGCAATTCAGGGGTAGAACTGATGTTTTATATAAACCTGAAGTTCTTCTGAACGATTATATACATTCCATCATGCATTTTGAGTATGCTTAATTTATTTATTTGAACATACGGTTTTATATATGAATTGATAAAATCAGTCAAATTACTTTGTACTTACCCTCTTTGTTACCCACCTTTGCAGATATGCTATGTAATAAACATTTTTGTTTATAGTTGATGGGAGAATAATTATCAACAATATTAGTATAAATGTCAGAAATGATCAGCAGTGTGAATAATAATTATCCTTAATAATTGGCATTTATTTTTACACACTTTGATATTTATGATAATCCACCAGAGCTAACAATTTTAGCAAACTGTTTTGTTTTTTAAGATTAGTTAAAAGATTTTATAAAAAAGTAATATATTTCCCTAACTGACTTTGTAAGAGAATGACTTTTTAAATTTTGTTTATTTTTTGATTATATTTTACTTATAAAAGATACAGAGCTTAAACATTGACTTTGCTTTTTATCTTAAGTTTTTTGGTGAGATTGTATGCATATTCTAGAATAATACCATTTATGGTTATTAGTCTAGCATATTATTACAAATATAATTACCTCTTCTTAAAAGCAGCATACAGGGGCTGGGATTATGGCTATGTGGGAGAGTGCTCACCTAGCCCGTGTGAGGCCCTGGGTTCGATCCTCAGCACTACATAAAAATAAATAAAATAAAGGTATGTGTCCAACTATAACTTAAAAATAAATATTAAAAAAAGCAGCATACAGTTCCATAGTATACAGTACCATTATTTATTTAGCTATTCTCTTGATAAACATTTAGTGTATTTCCACTTTTTGTTACTACTCATATTTCCTTTATCAAAATTATAACATTTCATATAACTTTATAATAAATGTGGGTTGTGTGATATGGTAATTATTAGAAAATGTGTAGAATGAAATAAAAATAATTCCTAAATCTGTCACTAAAACACAATAATGTGATAAAGTGAAACTTCTTTTTCTATTTGTTTATTTGTTCCTTTTGGATTTTATTACATCAATTTGTTATAAGCTGCTAAAATTTATTTTTACTTCATAAGACTTTGTGATTTCAAATTCATAATTTATAGGCATTTTTTCTTTAAGTCTTTAAAGTTTTAAATGCAGATTTGTTTTTCCTACTTTGTTTTCTTAGAGCAACTGAAACCTTGGTAGAATTTATAATACCTTCTAGAAAGTACAATGTGAAAAGGGAAAGAAAAAATAGATCTGAAGTAAGACTGAGAAAGTTTGAGTTCCAGATAAGACTTCTACCTGGTTAGTGATGGCATTTTGGTTAAGTTAACTTCACCTTTCACAATCTCAGTTTTCTTATTTCTCAATGTGGTTTATAATGTGGGTTATAGTAACTTTGTATTTTAAAGAGTCAGTTGTTATTTACAATTGAAGGAAAAGGAGCAAAGGTACTAAATGCTCTGTTATACATGATTTTGTTCTTACTTAGAACAAGAAATAATTTCAAAGTTTACCAAACTCAGTACCCTCTTGCAGTCATTCCTGAGCATCATCCTCATAAGCAGTTCTTATTTAGATTTCTCTTATCATAGATTAGTTTTTTTCTATTTTTGAAATTCATGTAAGTGGAACAATACAATATGTACTCTCTTGTACCTAATTTCTTTCACAAGAATGTGTGATTTGTCAAAGTTGTCTGAATATAATACTGATTGATGCTGTTTAATAGTATGTTATTTTATATGAGCCAACTTTAAAATATGTAGGCTCCATTGATAACAAATAAATTGTAAGTAAGGAACCAATTTGTATGGTCCCACTTCACCTTTCTTTAAGAGTAGGATAATTATATTGGGGGGTGTGTGTGTGTGTGTGTGTGTGTGTGTGTGTGTTGTTAATGGATATATAAGTTGTGGGTAAATAGATTAATTGTTTTGTTTCGAAGAATGGAGAAGTATACATGTAAAACAGCTATCATTTGTTACTTTTGGGGAAACACAAGGTATGGATGAGATGGAGAATGGAGTATTTGAGACTCGTTTCTTTACCCTATTTTAAAATGCCATGTAATTATGGGAGTTTTGCCTTTTATATTTTGTGTTATATTTTGGGGTTGGGAGAAGATATCCCTTCACTAAATAAATAAAACCTTAAATTCTTTTCCCCCCTCACATGTTCTGCTCCTTATTATCCTGAAAATTCTTTCTAATTGAATGGGGAAATGTAGCCTTTAACTCTTAGTATGGTAAGAATTGCTCTTAGCCTTCCATAACCAAGATTATTATGCCCATTGTGATTTTGTGTGTGTGCTTGTCTGTGTTTGTAGTAGCTGGCTGTTAATGTCTATTATAACTAACCCTGTTAACCTGTCCCTGCTTTCAAATCAATTTTTAATGAGGTCTTTTAGAACTCCTGGTAATTATTTACTAATTGTAGTAGTTTTAAGCAATTGAGATGAGATCCACATAAGTAAATGAAAAAACTTTTCAATATTTGGGAATTAATATTTAAACTCCTCACAGAAAGAGATCCTTTTTGGACAAACCTCTAATACCTTGTATTACAAAACCTAAACAGAATTGGTTTGGGGAATAAGTGTACTTTCTATGGAATCAGTGATGCCAATGTTGAAAAAATAAAATGCCCTTGCTATCCCTTATCATTGTGATTACAATCAAACCTGTGTAAATAAATATTATCAATAAGTAACAGAATTGCAGAATTAAAATAATGAATCATTAACAGGTTAATTGTTAGCCAAAAATAGAATTTTTTTAAAATTTATTTTTTAGTTGTAGTTGGACACAATACCTTCATTTTATTGATTTATTTTTATGTGGTTCTGAGAATCGAACCCAGGGCCTCACACGTGCTAGGCTAGTGCTCTACCACTGAGCCACAACCCCAGCCCCCCAAAATAGAATTTTTTAATGGTTTTATTGTTATGGGGAGCTAGCTAGCTTCAAAAATAGCCATCAGGCTTCCCAGTATCTATTCCTTTCTGCAGGCCCTTCTGCTGTCTGGGATGGCTTTTGATCAGTAGATTGCTAGTAAAATTGCTAGTTTTTGACTTCTAAAGCTAGATTTTAAGACACCTTGCAAGTTTTGCTGGGATCACTTTGATGATGTGCTCTGGGAGGATCCAGCAACCATGTATGAAGTCCTTGTCTCTGCTACCACATTGGTGTGAGGAAGCCAGAACTAACCATATAGAAAGGCTAACATTGGGAAGGAGAGATAGATGCCTACCCTGTCCTCAGCTGTTCCAGTCATTCCACATGTGAGTTACATAATCATCTTTGCTATCTAACTCAGTTTATACTTCAGATGATTCTAGGTACAACCTACATCTGATGGCAGATTCATGAGGGAGACCCAAAGAAGAACCACCTAGATAAGTACAGAAAATCCATGAACTGTTAAGAGAGATAAAAATAGGTTGTTATAAGTCACCAAGTTCCACAGTGATAAATAACTGGAACATTAAAATTGTTCTAAATGTATTTTATTGTAGAAATTAAGGAACAAGATATTCTCTTGATCTTTACCATGACATTTTTCTAGATGACAGTATTTTTAGCCAAAGAACCATTATATGAATGTTTGAGGCAGTGTCACAGTTGAAGTTCTGAGGTTAAGAATCTGGTCAGATCTAACCTGAAATATTTAAAACTATCAGGAAGCTTAAAGATCTTTGAATCACATCTGAGGGACATATCTGTAATGTAGAATTCAGGTTGAATTTAAGTATTTCCTATTTATGAGTGTTAGACAAAACCATAAAAAAGATCTGAGATAGTTACTTTAAAGAAATTTAATTCAATAATTATAAACCTTTCAGTCTTTTCTCTTTATTTACTTTCTCTTGTTCTCCTTTACATGATATTTTGTGACCCAGTTAAAGTAGTACTTAATAAAGTTAGGTTTCATGTAGAAAGATGAGATTTGTATTAGACTAACATAATTTTAAAGTACCTTTGTATATTCCAGATATGAGAAAACATGAATTTCCTGATGTCAGAGACTGCTGTTTCTTGATTACCAACTCTTTGACCTCAAGTTCACTGAAGATTAGTATATTAGGCATAATACATTGAAGCTCATTTTCTAAGTTATCTTTCATGTTTTGTCAACTTCCAGGTGGACTCAGTATTTTGAGGGGAAATGTAATTAAAGTAGTCCTAATTATCAACTCCCTGAAGTGATTACCAGGTATTTTAAGGAATATTAATAAGATCACATTAAATTGGATTGGAGGCTTTCACATGATTATAAAATGACCATGTGCTTATATTTTCATGTATTTCCCTAGCTGTTTTTCGGCTAATGTACCATTATATCATATTTTAGAGCCAAAAATTTTTATAGTTTTTATAATTCAATGTAGTCTGTGATTCTACATAGTTAATTGTTGTCTAGTATATAATTTTTGGCTAAACTAGCTTGCATTGAGATGTTCACATTAAGTGTATATAAATATCACATTGAATTATAAATATCATACAGTATAATATAGATCTGGTTAAGAGTTTCAAGATATAGTAATTTTGATTTGTAAATATTACAGCCAAGACATGTGATTGTGACAGCATCCAAAAGCTAAACACAAATTCGAAAAATTCGATGTTTTGCAGTTAGTTTATATATAAAACATATTGTGTTTTTAAAACTTGAAAACAAACTTTACTTTTCTCCAGCTATTCTAACAAAAAGTTAATATAAGTAGGCATTACTTTAAAAATGACACAATCCTCTAGTCATTTGGTAATACTAGTATAATCATAAATTTCCCATCCATGCTTCTTCCAAAAATACTAACCCATATTGTTCTCCCTGGACCTGTTGTGGGGATGACTAATCCAAATGCTGAGGTTTCCCTTTATGTGTTTGATGGAACACTTGGCTTGCTGGGCTACAGCTGTGTGTTTATGTGCAGTGCACACCTGCAGGGGCCTGACAAATAGCTGTAGTATGCAGCGGATTCAAAATTACCCTGGCAGTGCTGCAAATAAGGAAGTTTCTGTTTTGAAGTCCATATGTTTGTGTGCTTGAGATGCCAGCTGGTGTATTTATGTTGCATGCACAGATGTAAAACTGCCAGATGATTTTATACCAAATAAAGTCTAATCTTTTTATACGTACTTTCTGTCAAAGTTATGAAGTGGTATGAATGTTCTCATGACCAAGGTCTTTTAAAATAAAAGCTGCTATTAAAAATATGAACTCATGATTAGGGAAGAGGATAGTGACATAGATGTTATTTCTTACCTGTTTTTATTGTGTGTACAAATGTTTTGCTGTATTATTACATAAATAGCTTTCTTTATCATCACAAATGATATATATCCTCTTTTGTGGCTAGAGTTCGTTCTGTATTGGATACAATTTATGAATACTGAAATGTGAAAGTCAAGTTTATATAGCTACTTAGCTTGAAGGCTTTGGCTTTTCTATTTTTTAAAGTATTCTTATTTTTAGAAAATTGAAATGATGGTGCATTTTTGGTAGTCTCACCAATGTATTTACATTTTTCTGAAAGAGATTCTAGTATTTATAAATACCAGGAATAATATTTTTTAAATCTATGGAATATTTAAGACCAACATAAAAATCATGGAAAATTCATATAGTCAAAATAACCTTTGAAAAAGCAATTTTTTCCTTTTAACATATCCTCTCTAACTAAATGAACAAATCTATTTAGCGTATTCACCCTAAACACAAAATTATGACAGTAGGAAAATTGATCCTTTAATTAATATTTGCAAGTTAGATACTTCATGTCTGCTACTTGACAGGAGATTTAGATTTGAAAATCTTTTTGATTTGTGTTTGGTAGTCATTTTCCCTAAGAACTACATTAACCTACCAGCTAATTTTAATTTTTTCAGTACCAAGTTGGTTTCTAATATTAACAGGCATATTTCAATTGAGTCATTTAAAAAAGCATTATCTTTTAATATATTTTAAATATGTATACAAATTAAGAATTTTTAGGTATTGCATAATGAGAATTAGTGCTCTGAATAGTTAGTTGTTTTTGATGTACTTATAATTTTTGTGGTATTTACCTTATATTTTATCCATAGTGATTTATTAGTATTTACAAGTAGAGAGAAGGAATTCCAGTATTTATCCAAGATCATATTCATTTTATATTAGAAAAATTAAATGATAGCATAAAATATGTTGTCCTATAATGTCCTATCCAGTTTTGCATTTGAAACACATTTGTGTTTCACATACTTAGACCTAAATATATAATAATTGCCTCTTTTTCTCATATTGATGTAAATTATAATTTTGTTCTGACTTCATACTTATAGGACTCTTTTATTACACTTCCTTATGTTATATTTTAGTAATGTTTTATACAGTTTTGTAATTATTATTTTTATTGATAACATCAAACTTGTAAATATTTTTAAAAGACTTTATTTGAATAGCATTTTAGTAGGCATGATTCCTTTTTCTTCTTTAGTCGTGTATTTTTTTAATCATAAAAGCGATGTATATTTGCCAATATTTTTGACATAATTTTTACTTGAACTCTTACTATCTTTGGATTTCAGCAAATGTGGTAAGAGTCTGAGCTTTTAGCATTTTCTGTAGCCTTAAAGGTGTGAATTTTGACTGATTCAGGCTTCTCAATTCGTGTCGACAGTTTGATTTTGAATAGGTTTGTATAATGAGACAGAAAAATGGACTAGAAACCACATCTCTTAAGGGATAGAATGTTTCTGACAGAATGTATAGTTTGTCATACAACAAAGGCACATCAAGTAACCAGAAAATTGCAAAACAGGACAGAAAGGGAGTGTAGTTAAATGAATTCAGTGAGGATACACCAAACCCAAGTCTTGTTCCTTGTGGTGTGTGACATTAGTTTCTTGGAGATTTAGTTAAATTTTTCTACCAGATAAAGGGAATATTAACTCCAGTTTAATATTGGTGTGAGTACTAAGGTCATGGACAAAAAGTTCTTCTAGGGTCAGAGTTTGGAGCATGCAGTATATATTCAGTGAATGTTGACTGTTTCTTTACATCAGTAGATTTAACAGTTTTCCATAGTTCATTACATAGGAAATAAGAGATAAGTTAACTTAGAAAAAGATGGAAACAGGGAAGCTTAATTTTTGCCTTATGTTATTTCCTAAAGATTATTTTAATGAAAGGACCAAACTTTAAATTTTTACAGCTAAAAGAACCTTTTATTACTCATTTGAGAGATTACGTTCCATATATTGCTTGGTTATTTAGTGCCAAGGCCAACTGTCTTTAGTAGGGTATCACTTCAAACACTACTGCCGCCACTGCAGGTTGCAAGCACATGATTGAAGGCTTCTAGTTCTCAGCTCATGCCCAGATGTCTTTCAATAACTATAGCCAGTAATTTCTTCAAATTGCTCACTTTATCAGCAGCACATGTCATCAATCCTGAAGTGGTTGCTCAAGTCAGACTGCAGAATCTTTAGCTTACAGACGCAGCTGCAAACAGGTGAACAGGCAGAAAGTAATTTCTGCAGCTTGGTGGCTGTCAGACGAAAGACAGACAATCTGTGTTTAAAACAGATTGCAGGCCCTGTATGAGCCAGACAAAAGGGATTTCACCAACTGCAAATAATTCCAAGGTTAACATATTTTCCTTTCTGCCATTAGGCGATTTGTTAAAATTGGAAACAATGAACATTATAAATCTACACAGAAACTGGAGACAAGATGAAAGAGAAAATCAGATCACCAAATAGGTTTACATTTGTCTTTCCAAAGAAGTACAACTGGCATTCATATAAGCTATTTTCTCACAAATTAAGCCAGGTTATAAAACAATTCTTTGGAAGTTATAAGATTATAAATGTTTCAAGTTGCATTAAGAATTACTGATATTAAAAACAAATTTGAATAGTCAGCACAGTTTTTATGGCAAATGTTTTGACTGTAAGAGTTAATAATTAATTTGTAGATGTTGGAGTTTGCTTTTGTCAAATATTATTTAGTGTTTCTCTTGAAACTTTATTAATGTAGATTTTAAAAGTAGCATATTTCATTTCAGATATATCATAATTTGTAGCACATGAGAATCTACTATGGTTACACAATGAAAAATCTTATAATGAAATAAGAAATTTCCAGAATCTTTGTATTTAAAAAAACTTATCCTCCCATTTTTTTTCATGGAGTTGTTGGAAGATGACATTGAAAGATAACTGAATCTTTCTGTAAAACAGTTATATTTTAGAAGATTGTTCCATAATAGCAGTAAGAATATTCATTTGTCAGTAAATCTCAAAATTGAAAAACAGTGCTATGAGAACCTGAATCAGCTGAGTGTTACTTGTCACTGTTAGGCCAAATATGTGCTTATTCACTAAACAAAACCTGATAAAGGACCATATTACATTAGCCTTATGAGTATATCATTAATAGAGTACTCAAGAGGTACATGCGCATGTGTACATATATTTCAATATTTAAAATATATGTACTCATGCATGTTCATGTATATGTATGTGTTGTATAAGAAGTACATAAGTAGTCCTGTTATTATCTACCAGAGTGCATGTTTGTGATACAGACAGCTATAAGTGAACATGACTATTGTCTCATTTTCTTAATGCTTTTCTTTCTTGTTTCCCAATTTCATATTGTAATTATTTTTAATCTTTATGACATAGTGTTTAAAAATGTAGTCTTCAGTGTGAAATCTTATTCAAGTCCAGTTCAGTTATATTGTGTGACTTGGGATAATTTGCCTAACCTCTCAAATCCTCAGTTTTTCAGTACTGATAGAACTATTATGTCATGGTGTTGTATTTTATTTTGAAAAGATCATATCATATAAAGTATTTTGCCTGGTGTACTTACTTAACAAGATTCAGTAAAGGTTAGCCATTTTCTGCTTGAATTTGAATATTTTTGTGGTGTTTCTTCTTTCTTTCTAAGCATTTGTTACTGTGATTTAAGCACCATAAGAACTCAGTAACTAAGCAGAATGAACTTATAATTGGTTTTGTAAATTTTATAGTCCACTTTGTGGAGTTTGTTTCATAATAAGCAATCATTCCTTGATAAATATCTTGACTTTGGAAATGAGAACAAATGTGATTTTTTTTCAAGCATAGACAAAACTATATGTGTATTTTAATTTCTCTTATTTCAGCTTACCTAATAATAAGAAATTATATTTCAGATACACGTGACTTTTTTTTTTTTTGTACTGATGATTGAACCCATGGGTGTTTAACCACTGAGCCACATCTCCAGCTCTTTTAATTTTTCTATTTTGAGACAGAGTCTCACTGTGTTGCTTAGGGCCTCACTACATTGCTGAGGCCTTCTTTGAACTTGTGATTCTCCTGCCTTAGCCTCCTGAATCACTGTGTGTCACCACAAATGACTGCAAATATCCTCCCCCCCACACACATTTTTTTTCCAGTGCTCATGCAAAAGTTTTAACTATTGATCCACATCTCCATCCCCTTCAATTGACTTTTAATGTCAGATTATTTTATAGATACATTCCTCTTGTCTCCAGACTGTCCTGTCATTATTTCTCTTTATTTTTACACCCACAGTCAGTGGGTTCAAGAGCACAGACTTGACTGTTTTGCAGGTGTCTCATTACAGCCATAGAGTTGAAAACGTGTAACAGAGAGTTTATATCTCTTAAACCAAAAATTTCTATATACACCTTTACAAAAAAAAAAAAAAGATAGAAAAACATGTTTTTTGGCCCCTACTTTTAGATTATGATCTTGGATGATCATGACTTTGCACATGTCTAGATTTTGTGTTCTTGATGTAATCCATTGGTCAATTAGCTAGATTTTTGCTTGTTGTTTCATTACTTGCTTAATGAATTTTGAGCTATTGAAGGCAGATATTGTATTTTATATTTCTTTGAATTCTTCTATACCTACTATAGTTAACTTTGCCTGGATAGATATAAGTTATTATTTGTTACTTGATACTAGCTATAGGCCTTAGATTATCTTATGAGGGTACCTACAAGGGACTTTGCAAGTATGGAGCTTTTGTCTTTCATGTACACACACACACACACACACACGTTTTGAATAATCTCATTCCTTTTTAATACATTATAATAGATGTTATAACATTTTAGTAATTGCCAAGTTGTCATTTCATAATTATGAGAAATCTCCTAATGGTTTTTCTATTTCTGTAATTCCCTTTAATTTTCACTGGCCTAACTTATTTTTTAGATCTATCTGACATACAAAACAGCATACAACATTTTACCACCTTTTAAAATTTTGCCTTCATTTCTGTTTGAGGGAGTTTTGGCAATGGCTGGGTTATCAGTATGTTGAAAATATATTGGGGTTGTGGCAGATGTGAGGTTAATATAATTTTAATAATAGTTTCCCTTATGTCCAGGCCCTTTCATGGGTCAACATGAGCTTAGCCTTTGTTGCTGATGTGGTTACACTAATATTTAAATTATAGTTGCTCACGAGAGAAAACAGACACAAAATATATCACATGAACTTATCTTTCTTATTTCTCTAAATGAAATTTTCACCTAGTTTTCTTCTATAGCTGCACAAATTTCAAGGGTTATATAGCAGCATTTGTATTCCAAATAAACTCGATACATATAAATGTATATATATTTATTAAGAAAGTAAGATCACCATCATTAATTTTTTTTTTGACTTTTTAAATTGAATAAGTTATTTAGGACAGGGGAAAAAAAAAAGTCAGGCAGGTTGCTGAAGGCAGTCCAAATGACTGATCAGAGAGTCTTTATATGCATCGGTAATGTGTTGTGCAATATAAGCTGAAATATATTCCACAAGGGAGGAAAACGGAATAGGTTACATACACTGTTCCTAAGTGCAATGAATATAAAACTCCATTACTCACTTTAGGCAGGTGCTTTTTATTTGAGGCTTTAAAGAAATATAAAACTGCTAGTGAAATGATTGGTTTGTACAGACACGACTTAGCTTCCAGTGGTTTGACCAGATAAAGAGGCGAAAAACATATTCTTGTAAACATTTTAGTAATGGTTTTTGGCTTGGTGATTAATAGACTATTGTTGTAATAACTGTCACTGTAATGTGTAGCCCATGAAATTTTTGACTTGATTATGAAAAATTATTTTTGTTGACACAGGGAAATTATTATAATTTTTCTTTGTTAATGATAAGGAAATGCCAGTTTCCAAAATCTCTTTTCAAGATTTGGAAATAATTTTGAAGGACTTCCTAAATAATATTTCTTTGTAGTTTTAAACTTTTGTTTTCTAAAATTATACTTTATATCTATATGCTTAGAAATAGTTTGGAATGTGTGCTAACCCTCTTTTGGATAGCTCTGCTGTTGGTTAAGGAACACCATGAAGCATTAAAAAATGTATTAGGCTATAAAGATTTGCAATGGTTCCACCTACATGTAGAAGTCCATCCTTTATTTTTCTCTGGTACAACCTGTGGAAAGAAGAAGCACCTCCTTATTGTTTAAACATACAACATTCTTTCACAAATGAATTTTCATGAAAATGAATGAAAAGGGCTCGCCTGGCATGCGTGGGGCCCTGGGTTCGATACTCAGCACCACATAAAAATAAAATAAAGATGTTGTATCCACCGAAAACTAAAAAATAAATATTAAAAACTAACTCTCTCTCTCTCTCTCAAAATATGAATGAAAAGGGAAATTGAAATGATAATAAATGGGTATATTTTACATTTTGTTCTAGGCTTTAAATACTTGAACCAGTAGGTTTTCTTTTTAAACCTGTGATTGGTTTTTCCTCCCTCCCTCTCTCCCTCTCTCAAGTTAGTCCTTCTCCCCTACCCCCCTGCATCTCTCTGTCTCTGTCTCGTGTGTGTGTATAAGGTTTAAATTCATACAACATATAATCAACCATTTTAAAGTGTAAAATTCAAGTGTGCAATTGGGCATGCCTGGAATCCTTGCAACTTGGGAGGCCAAGGCAGGAGGATGTAAGTTCAAGGCCTGTCTTGGCAATTTAGTGAGGCTTTGTCTCAAAAAGACAAAGGGCTGGGATGTGGCTCAGTGGTATAGTGTCCCTGGGTTTCAGGGACAAGACAAAAAAAAAAAAAAAGTCTACTATGTTGTGTTTTGGTATTTCATGTATTCATAGTGGTGTGCACATACCAGCTCTTAATTTTGAAACCTTTTACCATTACATAAAAATACCCATACCTTTTAAGTAATTGAATCCCTGTTTTCTTTCATTATTTGGAATCCTCTAAACTACTGTATGTCTCTGTGGATTTCCCTATTCTGAATATATCATATTGAAGGGATTTTATAGTATATGACTTTTGCTCTTAGTGTAATTTTCTGGAAATCTTTACAAGTTGCATTTATTAGTAGTTCATTTTATTGTTGTATAGTATTCCACGGTGTGGCTATAGCACAGCTATTTTTAAATCATTTATCTGTTGAAGGTTGCGTGTGTTCTACTTTGGGGCTGCTATTAATAAAACTGCTTTAAACATTTCTTTACAAGTTTTTATGTAAGCGCAGTATTTCATTTCTCTGAGATTAATGCCCGTGAGAGCAGTTGCTGAGCTGTATGGTAGTAACACTTTTTAGAGAAACTGTCAAACTGTTTTCCTGAGTGGCCCCACCATTTTGTATTACAATCAACAGTGTATGACTTGACAATTTATTCATATATGCACTAGCACTTGATTTTGTTATTGCCTTTTTATTTTTATTTTTAGTTTGTCTTAGTTATATATAACATTAGGAGTCATTTTGACATAGTTTTAAAAGCATAAAGTATAATTTGCTATTGTCATTACTACTGTTTATTTTAAACATTGTGATACATTTGTAGCAATCATCTCCTTGTTGTAGTAATCTGAATTTCCCTGATGGCAGTATCAATGGTATATTTAATTTTTTATGTGTACTTACTATCTGAATATTTCCTCAGTGAAATATTATTCATATAGGGTGTCCATTTCAATATGATACTGTGTTTTTACTGTAAGGTTTTGAGGGATCTTTTTTAAAAAATTTATTTATACTAATTTGTTATACATGACAGAATGCTTTTCAATTCATAGTACACATATAGAGCACAATTTTTCATGTCTCTAGTTGTATACAAAGTAGAGACACACCATTCGTGTCTTCATGCATGTACTTGGGGTAATGATGTGCATCTCATTCCACCATCTTTCTTACCCTCATGCCTCCTTCCTTCCCCTCCCTTTGCCCTATCTAAAGTTCCTCCATTCCTCACCATGTACCACCTACCATCCCCATTATGGATAAGTATCCACATATCAGAGAAAACATTCAGCATTTGTGTTTGTGTTTTGGGGATTCATTTACATCACTTAGCATAATACTCTGCATCTACATTCGTTTACCTGCAAATGCCATGATTTTATTCTCTTTTATTGCTGAGTAATATTCCTTTGTATATATATAAATACCACGTTTTCTTTATCCATTCATCTACTAAAGGGTATCTAGATTAGTTCCACAATTTAGCTATTGTAAATTGTACTGCTATAAAAATTGATGTGGCTGCGTCCCTGTAGTATGCTGTTTTGGGTATAAACCCAGGAGTGGGGTAGCTGGGTCAAATGGTGATTCCATTCCCAGTTTTCCAAGGAATCTCTATACTGCTTTCCATAGTGGTTGCACCAATGTGTAGTCCCACCAGCAATGTATGAGTGTGCCTTTCTCCCCACATCCTTGCCAACACTGATTATTATTTGTATTCTTAATAATTGCCATTCTGACTGGAGTATTTTTGATTTGCATTTCTCTAATTGCTAGACATGTTGAACATTTTTTCATATATTTTTTGATTGATTGTATATCTTCTTCTGACAAGTGTCTGTTCATTTACTTGGCCAACTTATTGATTGGGTTATTTCTTTTTTTGGTATCAAGATCTTTGATTTCTATATATATCTTAGAGATTAGTGCTCTATCTGATGTGCATGTGGTAAAAATCTGCTCCCAAGCTGTAGGCCCTCTGTTCACTTCACTGATTCTTTCTTTTGCTGCGAAGAAGATTTCGAGTTTGAATCTATCCATTTATTGATTCTTCATTTTATTTCTTGTGCTATAGGAGTCTTATTAAGGAAGTCAGGCACTAAATCTGACATGATGGAGATTTGGGCCTATTTTTACTTCCATTAGGCGCAAGGTCCCTGGTTTAATTTCTAAGTCCTTGATCCACTTTGAGTTGAGTTTTGTGCATGGGGAGATATAGGGGATTAATTTCATGTTGCTTCGTATGGATTTCCAGTTTTCCCAGCCTCATTTGTTAAAGAGACTATCATTTCTCCAATATGTGTTTTTCGTTACTTTGTCTAATATGAGATAACTGTATTTATGTGGGTTAGTCTCAGTGTCCTCTATTCTGTACCATTGGTCTACAAGTCTATTTTGGTGCTAATACCATGCTGTTTTTGTCACTATTGCTCTGCAGTATAGTTTAAGGTCATGGTATAGTGATGCCAGCTGCTTCACTGTTCTTACTAAGGATTGCTTTGGCTATTCTGGGTCTCTTATTTTTTTCAGATGAATTTCATGACTGTCTTTCTATTTCTATGAGGAATGTCATTGGGAGTTTGATTGGAATTGCATTGAATCTGTATAGTGCTTTTCGTAGTATAGTCATTTTGACAATATTAATTCTGCCTATCCAAGAACAAGGTAGATCTTTCCATCTTCTAAGGTCTTCTTTAGTTTCTTTCTTAAACATTCTGTAGTTTTCACCGTACAGGTCTTTTAACCTTTTTTGTTAAGTTGATTCCCAAGTATTGTATTTAATTTTTTTTCTTGAGGCTCTTGTAAATGGGGTGATTTTCATAGTTTCTCTTTCAGAGGATTTGTCATTAATGTTCAGAGAAGCCTTTGATTTATGGGTGTTGATTTTGTATCTTGCTACTTTGCTGAATTTATTTATTAGTTCTAGAAGTTTTATGGTAGAATTTTTTGGATCCTCTATGTACAAAATTATGTCATTGCAAATAGTGATAGTATGAGTTCTTCTTTTCCTATCCTTAACTCTTTAATTTCTTTTGTCTGTATAATTGCTCTGGCTAAAGTTTGAAGAACTGTGTTAAACAGAAGTGGTGAAACAGTCCATCCCTGTCTTGTTCCATGGTCAATTTTTCTCCATTTAGAATGATGTTGGCCTTGGGCTTAGCATAGATTGCTTTTACTATGTTGAGAAATGTTCCTGTTATCCCTAGTTTTTCTAGTGTTTTGAACATGAAGGGGTGCTATATTTTTTGAATTTTTTCTCTGCATCTATTGAGTTGATCATAGGATTCTTATCTTTAAGTCTGTTGATGTGATGAATTGCATTTATTGATTTCCATATGTTGAACCAACCTTGCATTCCTGGGATGAATCCCACTTGATCATGGTGCACTATCTTTGATATATTTTTATATTCAATTTGCCAGAATTATATTGAGAATTTTTGCATCTATGTTTTATTAGAGATATTGGTCTGAAGTTTTCTTTCTTTGATGTGTCTTTGTATGTTTTTTGCAGTTAGGGTGATATTGGCCTCATAAAATGAGTTTTGAAGTGTTCCCTCTTTCTATTTCATGAAATAATTTGAGGAATATTAGATTAGTTGTTCTTGGAAGATTTTGTAGAACTGAACTATGTATCCATCTGGTCCTGGGCTTTTCTCTGTTGGTAGGCTTTTGATGGACTCTTTTATTTCATTGTTTGAAATCGATCTGTTTAATTTGTGTACATCACCCTGATTTGGTTTGCGCAAATCATATGACTCTAGAAATTTGTCAATGCCTTTCATATTTTCTATTTTATTGGAATACAAAATTATTCAAAAATTATTTCTTATTTTCTTCTGTATTACTGTAGTGTCCATCATCATATTTCCTTTTTCATTACAGATCTAATATAAGTTTTCTCTCTCCTTTTCATTGTTAGCATGGCAAAGGGTTTATCAATTTTATTTATTTTTTCAAAGATCCAACTGTTTGTGTTGTCATTTTTGCAGTTGTTTCTTTTGTTTGTACGTCACTGATTTCAGCTCTCATTTATTTCCTGTATTCTACTTTTTGTGTTGATTTGTTCTTTTTCTAGGGCTTTGAGATGTAATATTAGATTATTTATTTGTTGACATTACTTTAAGGAATAAACATCATGCAATGAATTTTCCTTTTAGTATTGTCTTCATAGTGTCCCAGAGATTTTGGTATGTTGTATCAGTGTTGTCTTTTACCTATAAGAATTTTAAAATCTCCTCTTTGATGTTTTTTGCAAAACATTGGTCATTTAATAGCATATCATTTAGTATCCAGGTGTTGGAGTAGCTTCTGTTTTTATTTTATTATTGATTTCTAATTTTATTCCATTATGACTTGATGGAATTCAGAATAGAGTCTGTATTTTTTTGTATTTGCTAAGAGTTGCTTTGTGGCATAATATATGGTCTATTTTTGAGAAAGATCCATGTGCTGCTGTGAAGAAAGTGTTCTCTTGTTGAAGGATGAAATATTCTATACACATCTTTTAAGTCTAAGTTATTGATTCTGTTATTGAGTTCTTTAGTTTTTTTGTTTAGCTTCTGGAAGATCTATCCATTGGAGAAAGAGATGTGTTAAAGTTACCCAGAATTATTGTGTTGTGGTCTATTTGACTCTGAAACTTGAAAAGAGTTCGGTTTGATGAATGTAGATGCTTCATTGTTTGGGGCATATATATTTATAATTGTTATTTCTTGTTGATGTATGTGGTTCTCTTGAGCAGTATGTAATGTCCTGCTTTATCCCTTTTTATTAACTTTAGCTTGAAGCTACTTTATTTGATATGAAGACAGAAATCCCTGCTTGTTTCTGCAGTCAATGTGAATGGTATATTTTTTCCCAACCTTTAACCTTCAGTCTGTGGACATCTTTTCCTAAAAGATTGAGTCTCTTGAAGGCAGCATATTTGTTGGGTCTTTTTTTTTTTTTTTTTAAGTCCAATCTGTCAGTCTATGTCTTTTGATTGGTGAATTTAGGCCATTAATATTTATAATTATAATTGAGTCATGATTTGTATTCCCGGTCCTTTTGTTTAGTTTTGGTATTTAACTTGACTTTGTTTCTCCTTTGATTAGTTTTTCCTTTAGTGTAATACCTTCCTTTGCTGATTTTCATTCTTGTTTACTTCCTCCTCATGGAATATTTTGCCAAGGATGTTCTGTAGTAAAGGCTTTCTTGTAAATTCTTTTAACTTTTGTTTATCATGGAAGGTTTTTATTTCATCATCAAATGTAAAGCCTAATTTTGCTGGATGTAAGATTCTTGTTTACCAACCATTTTCTTTCATAGCTTTATATATGTTGTTCTAAGATCATCTAGCTGTCAGGGTGTGGGTTGAAAAATCTGCAGATATCCTAACTGATTTCTCCATATATGTAATATGATTCCTTTCTCTTGTTGGTTTTAAAATTATCTCCTTATTCTTTATGCTTAGTATTTTCCTTATTATGTGCCTTGGAGCAGATCTGTTGTGATTTTGTACATTTGATGTCCTGCAATCCTCTTGTATTTGAATTTCCAATTCATTCTTCATGTTTGGAAAATTTTCTGATATTATTTCATTGAAGAGATTGAGTATTCCTTCGGTTTGTAACTCTGTGCCTTCCTATATCCCAATAATTCTTAAATTTGATCTTTTTATGTTAATTTGATAATTCTTGAATGTTCTGCTAATGGTTTCTTACTACCTTCACTGTGTTCAACATTCTTTTTCAAGATTATACATTTTGTCTTTTTTGTTTTCGGTCCTGTCTTCCATGTGATCTAATCTGTTAATGGTGTTTTCTATTGAGTTTTTAATTTGGTTTATTGTTTTTTTTTATTTCAAGGATTCCTGTTTGTTTTTTTTGTTTCAAAACCTCTCTTTATTGAATTAATCTTTTGCTTCTTATATTTGCTTATGTAGCTCTTTGTTGAAATGATCTTTTGCTACCTGTATTTGCTCTCTAATATCATCCCTTAATTTGCAAAACATTTTAATTATATACATCCTGAATTCCTTCTTTGGGCATGGGTTCTAATAATGTTGTATCTTTGTATTTTTGAGGAACTATCTTCCATTGTTTTTTTGTGTTGTTCATGTGTCTTACCTTCTAGCACTGTTGATCCAAGGCATTACAGTCTTTATCCTATAGGCTTTCAGTGTCTCTGTTAATATTCTTCTCCTTTAAGTGGGAGAACAATATTAACAGATCCCAATACAAACAATATACAGATAACTGCTATGAAGACATTTACACTTTTTTTTTTTTACAATATACAGAATTGGTGAGTTCAATTATTATGTATAATATAAGCAGTAGGTTTACATAAGTGTGTACAGTTTCTGATGGTGGACAAAGAACTGGGGGTGAGGTGTAGGATGAGATGTTAAGGGGGTCTAAATTGAGTATATAGAGTTATTAGGTCTTAGGGCCATGAAAATGGAATCTAAGGAAGTTGGTTCATAGCAGGAAAAGAGAGAGAATGTAATTTTGGGGAGACAAGTGGGAAGACAATAGAGAGAGTGTAGAAAACAAACACAAATATTAAGAAACATTAAAAATGTAAAAGGAGGAGATAAAAGAATATACAGTACCACTGTAATATACTATTAAGACGTCCCAGTCCTCAGTAGCCTAATTCATGAAAAGTACTTGGTTTCACAAATCTTGGGGATGTGAGGGATGGAGAAGAGAGAGAGAAGAGAAAAACGTTTGATATGAGTGTCTGGTCTTATCTCCTTATATTGCCTATAGACCTTATGATTTCTGGTTTCTAATTCAGTCTCTAAACTGTATCTTACTTCCTTCCTCTTGTTCTACTTCCCAGTGAGGAACCTTTCTCTCTGGTGGTCTTGTGGGCTAAGCTCTGGGGGCTGCATACTTGTTGCGGAGAGCTGTTTTGTATTGGGCAGTTCAGGATCAGGTTTTGCCAGCTACCCACCGTCCACAGAGCCAGAAGCACTGTGCTGGGTTAGCGGCTGCCAGGGATAAGGGGAAGTTGGGGAATTTCGGTATCTTGACATTACTTCTAAGTTTCAGCCTGTGTCCCAAGCTAGGAGTTGCCCCAAGTAAAATTGGTGACAAAGGTGTTGCAAGATGGAAGCAGCTGTTTTCACTGATGAGGTATAGGGTTGGGTGGCATTTGGCCGCATGTTCAGAGATGCTGCTCTGCAACATGCAGTGTGGTGGCTGATGGCTATCTCCAGAACCTGTCACGTGTACTAAGTTGCAGGCTATTGCATGTAGGGGACTATGTCAGTGGTTGCAGTGCCCCAAGATTGAGGTGACCCGGAAAGCCCCACATTGGTAGATAGGGGTCCACATAGAAGCAGTGGATGGAGGTCTGGTGTGTGGGTGTGCTGAGTGAGAGCAGCAGCCGGAATTCCCGGGCAGGTGGGTAGCCAGAGTTCTGTGTGGGTGCTAATGCAGATGGTCCTGCTCAGGCACCCAGAATCCTGTGTGGGTGAGTGGCCAGTCTTCCTGGGCTGATGTTGAGGCTTCAAGACCTGCATGGAAACAGTGACAGTGATTCCTGAGGGAAGCAGCTGTCAGAGGTTCTATAATAACTCTCAGAGAAACAGTATACCCACTACTTGAATCCCAGTTCACAGAATGACACAGAATTCAGCTTCTCTCTAGCCCACCATCTTGGGCTCTGAGGGCTCTTTATACATTGTAGATACTAGTCCTTTGTTGGACATATGGATTCCAGTTTTTTTTTTTTATGTTAGTAGCTTTCTTTCTCATTGTCTTAACACAATTTTACAAGGTATTTTTAGAAAGGAATAGTTTTATAATATTTTGAAGCCAAATATTTTCCTTTGATGAATTCTTCTTTAATAGTTTATTAATAGTTAAGAACTCTGCTTAGCTCTAGATCTCAAAGATTCTCTGTCCTTTTTCTTAGCTAGATTGGTGGTCATTTTTTGTGTGTGGATGTCCACATGTTCCATTACTATTTCTTTATTTTCATTCATCTATCTATCTATCTATCTATCTATCTATCTATCTATCTATCTATCTATCTATCTATCTATCTATCTATCTATCTGTTTATTTTTATGTGGTGCTGAGGATTTAACCCAGAGCCTTGCATGTGTGAGGCGAGCGCTCTACTGGTGAGCCATAACCCCAGCCCCCACCACTATTTCTTGAACAGGTTTTCTTTCTCATTGAATTTCATTTTTTCACATGTGTCAAAAATTATCTGTCAGATCTAGGTGTGTCCAGGTTTTTGTCCTCTATTCTGTTCTTTTGATATATGTACTTTTCCTGACTAATACTACACCATCTTGATTACTGTGAGTATATAGTATGTTTTGAAATTGGGTGGACTGATTGATTTGACTGCCTTCTCTTTTGGAATTATCTTTAGCTCCTCTAGTTCCCTTGACTTTAAATATTTTTGAATAATTTTGTCTATAAACAAAAGTCCACTATTTGAGTCTTCCAGCCATGCATAATATATGTCTCTCCATTTATGTAGATCATCTTTGATTTCTTTCATCATCATTTCTTAAGGTTTTTATTTTTTTTCAGCATATAAATAGTGTATAGTTTTGGGTATTTTTTTCCTAAGTATTTTTTAAGTATTTGCTTCTTTTCAGTGATTGTAAATGATACTGGATTTTTAATTTTAGTATCTATATACATATACTATTGCTATTATACAATGATTTGTCTATTTTTATTTCATATGCTCTTATGAAACATATCCATTCCTTCAAGGAGGTTTTTGTTTTTGTTACTTTTAGATTCCTTGGAATTTATACAGAGTTTTGTCAAATGTAGAGAGGGACAGTCCCCCCACCCCATTTCATCTGTGCATTTTTCTCTTACTACATTGTCTAGAACATCTGACATTATTGTGAATAATGGTAGTGAGAGTTGAAATCTTTGACCTTGTCCCAGATATTACATGAATGCTTTCAGCCTATTAAAGAAGTTTTACCTGGTTTGTTGATGGTTTTTCACATGCTGAGGAAATTCTAGTTTATTCCTGTTTCCCTATTTTTTTTTTCTTAAATCACTAATGGACATTGAATTTTTTAAAATGCTTGTTCTGCACCAGTTTATCACAATGTGTTTTTCCGTTTCTTTAGCCTGTTTCTGTAGTGGATTGTATTGATTTATTTTTTTCCAGTATTGAAACAGCTGTTTCTTCTTGAGATGAACATACACCAATATTATTGTTCAATTACACTTTCTAATACTTTGTTTTTATGTATATTTTTATGAGGAATATTTGTATATAATTTCTTATTATTTTCAGTGTCATTGTCTGTTTTAGTATTAAAGTGATTCTAGCTTTATAAAATCATATGGGAAACATTTCCTCCTTTTCTGTATCCAGAAAGATATCACATAGAAGGAATATTAATTCCTTAAGATTTGGTAGATTTTTTTTCCATGTAGAACTGGAGATTTACTTTTTGGTTTTGTTTTTCTTCTTGGTGTATATAGCAGTCATATTTTCCATTTGTGTTTATAATGTGTTTTTCCTTACCACTCTTTTGATTCTGCAGGGTCTTTATGATATCTCATTTCATTCCTTATGTTTTTAACTTATGGCTTCTTTTTCTTTTTGTTTATCAATTTTATCAATTATTTTTAAAAGAAAAAGTTTGAAATGTGAATTTCATTGACTTCGGCTGTCTTTTTTACTATTCCCATTCAGTGCTTGCTTTGGGTTCATTTTTCTCTTCTTTTCCTAGGTTTTTGAGGTGAGAACATAGAGGTTTTAATTTGAGACCTTTTTTTAAAATGTGTACATTTTAATGTATAAGTTTCTTTTTCCACACAACTTTAGTTGTGTCCCACACATTTTGACACATTATATTTTCCATATTATGGAATTGTATTAAAATGTCCATCAATGGATAAAGAAAATGTGATATGTGCACACATACACATACACAATGGAAACTATTTAATGTCAGAATAGAAGAAAGTTATCTTATTTATGACAACATGAATGAAACTGGAGAATAATAGTAAGTGAAATAAGCCAATCACAGAAAGACAGATACTATATGATCTCATTTGCACGTGGAATCAACAAAAGTTGAACCCATCAGATGTAGAATAAAAAGATGATTCCTGAAGGCTGGGATTGTTGTCCTGGGACTAGATCTTTGTTGGTCAGAGTATAGAAAGTTTCAGTTAGATAGGAGAAATAAATTAGGAGATGAATTGTACAATGTGGTGACTATGATTAATATGTTAAAACATATTTTTGAAAATTGCGCAGAGTAGATTTTATGTGTTCTCAATACAAAAAAATAGGTATGTGAAATAATGAATGATAATTTAGTCATTACACAAGATAAATATATTTAGAAGCAACACACACATATATGATAAATGTATAATTCTCTTCAGTAAAATACATTTAAAATATTTAAAGCAGTAAAAGTATTCTTTTAGATAAAATTTATATAACAGAAAATTTACCATGAAGCCATTTTGAGTTATGAAATTTAGAGGCCTTTAGTACATTCATAATGTTGTACCACAGTCATCATTATCTAATTTCAAAACCTTTTTGTTATCCTCAAAAGAAGTTCCATGCCCATTTAAAAAGTACCCCTCTAGTAACTAGTCTCTTCAGTGTGTCCTTGGATTTACTTACCTATTCTGAATATTATTTCTTTTTTTCTTAATTTCTGTAGTTGTAGATAGAGTGCCTTTATTTTATTTGTTTATTTTTTGTGCTGCTGAGGATCAAACTCAGTGTCTCTTGAATACTAGGCAGTCGCTTAGCTGCTGAGCTACAGCCCTAGCCCTGAATATAATTTCTTCTAAATGGAATTCTGCAATATGTGACTATCTGACTTCTGACTTCTTTCACTTAATCTAATTTTTTAAGGTTCATCCTTGTTGTGGTATGCTTCAGTACTTCATTTTTTTCTTCATATTTTAATGAGATACCATAGTATGATTATGACTTTTTTTTATTCATTGATTAGTTAGAAATGAGAAATAAGTTCAAGTTAGTGAAAGTTTGAGTTGTTTTTAGGTATTAGCTATTAACAATAATGTTTTTTTGAACATTTTTACAACCTTTTGTGTAGACATACATTTTCAGATTTCTTGGGTGTTAAAGTTGAATACATGCAATTGTATGGTCCTATAGCATATGTTTTTAGCTTTATGATTAATTGTCAAATTGTTTTCCATAGCAACTCTGCTAAATTTCATTCCCAGTCCTAATGTATGAATATTCCAATTTCTCCATGTCTTTACCAACAGTTAGTTTCTCTTTATCTTTCATATTATTGCTACCCTAGATAGTATTAAGTGGTATGGTACTGTGGTCCCCTTTTTGTTGATTAATACTTGTATAATATGCTTTTTTCCCATCCGTTTTTTTCATCTCACCTATATTACTATGTTTGAAAATAGTTTTATTCAGTCATCACATCTTGATTTTTAGCTGGTTTGTTTAAGCCAATTTTAATTAATTAAAGTATTAATATAGTAGGCCTCAAGTCTTCCATTGTACTTGTTTACTGTTTGGTCTAGGTTTTTTTTTTTTTTGTTTGTTTATTTGGTTGTTTTGGTTTTTCTTGACTTGCTGTGGGTTGTTTGAAAAATATCATTTTGGTTTTCTTGTAGTGATTTTGAGTGTATTTCCTCAAGCTTTTTTAGAGATTGTTTTTAGGTATTAAATTTCACATATTTAATATTATTATTATTCCAGTTCAGGTAAAGTCTAGAAGTCCTACTTCCCTTTATGTGCCTCTAACTCCTTTGAATAAAATTGTTTTAAATATTTACAATATGCAATTTGAGAAATAAATCTGTGTGTGTGTGTGTGTGTGTGTTACTTTGTGTTAAACAGTTTTAGAGAACTCGAAAGAAGGATAGTTTATTATAGTTACCTTAGTTTTGATCATCATATCCTTTTTTCTTTCCTAATTTTAGAACATTAATTACTTAATCCTTATCTTTTTTTTTTTTTGTCGAACTAATTTTAGCTCTTAGGGTAGGTTTACTGGTGACAAGCTTCTTTAATTTTCCTTCATTTGAGAATTGTTACTTTTCTCTTTTGAACTTGCAGGGTATTTTCTATTTTGGGGGGGTCACCCTTTTTTTAGCAGTTGAAAAACTATCATGCCACTTTTTCCTAAGCTCCATGGTTTCTAATAAAACATCTGCTGTCATTTAAATTGTTTCTTTTTCTTAACTTGTTATTTTTCTTTTGCTCTTTTCAACATTTTTTTCCTTTACATTTTAAGTTTATGATGTCTTTGAATTTCTTCATTTATTCTTTTTCAGTTCAGCTCTGTTTCATAATCCTTAGGATTTAGATTTTTTTCCAAATATGGAAGAGTTTTAGTCTTCATTTATTTATTTTTTAAGGTAATTTTTTATTTGCAGGCAGACACAATACTTTTATTTTATTTTATTTTTATGTAGTGCCAAGGATTGAGACCAGTGTCTCACACATGCCAGGCAAGTGCTCTACCACTCAGCCCCAGCCCCAGCTTAGAATTTTGTTTTTTTAGGTCAAGGTTTCTCAGTATTTTTTTTAATGATTTATTTTTAAACAAATGACAGCAGAATGCATTACAATTGTTATTACACATATAGAGCACAATTTTTCATATCTCTGGTTATATATAAAGTACATTCAGACCAATTTGTGTCTTTATACATGTACTTTGGATAATGATGTCCATCACATACCACCATCATTGCTAACCTCCTGCCCCCTCCCTTCCTCTCTCATCCCTGTACCCTATGTAGCAATCCTCTATTTCTCTCATGTTCTTCCTCCCTACCCCACTATGAATCAGCTTCCTTATATCAGAGACAACATTCAGCATTTGGTTTTTTGGGATTGACTAACTTCATTTAGCATTATCTTCTCTTACTCCATCCATTTACCTGAAAATGCCATGATTTTCTTCTCTTTTATTGCTTAATAATATTCACTTGTGTATAAGTCACTTTTTTAATCCATTTATATATTGAAGGACATCTAGGCTGATTCCACAGTTTAACTATTATGAATTGTGCTGCAATAAACATTGATGTGGTTGTGTCCCTGTAGTATGCTGTTTTTAAGTTCTTTGTATATATAGACTGAGGAGAAGGATAGCTGGGTCAAATGATCGTTTCATTCCCAGTTTTCTACGGAATCTTCATACAGCTTTCCACATTGGCTGTACCAATTTGCAGTCCCACCAGCAGTGTATGAGTGTGCCTTTTCCCCCACAACATCACCAACACTTATTGTTGTTGGTCTACATAATAGCTGCCATTCTGACTGGAGTGATGACATGATCACTGGAGTGGTTTGATTTGCATTTCTCTAATTGCTAGTGATGATGAACATTTTTTTCATATATTTGTTGATTGATTGTATATCCTCTTCTGACAAGTGTCTGTTCAGTTCCTTGGCCATTTTATTGGTTGGGTTATTTGTTTTATTGTTGCTTAGTGTTTTGAGTTCTTTATATATCCTAGAAACAGAGTGCTCTATCTGATGTGTGAGGGGTAAAGATTTGATCCCAAGATGTAGGCTCCCTATTCACCTCACAGATTGTTTCTTTTGCTGAGAAGAAACTTTTTAGTTTGAATTCATCCCGTTTATTGATTCTTGATTTTAATTCCTTTGCAAAAGGAGTCTTATTGAGGAAGTTGGGACCTAATCCCACATGATGAAGATTAGGCCCTAATCTCCATCATGTGGGATTAGGCCCCAACTTCCTTCCTTTTTCTTCTATCAGACGCAGGGTCTCTGGTTTTATTCCTAGGTGTTTGATCCATTTTGAGTTAAGTTTTGTGCATAGTGAAAGATAGGGGCTTAATTTCATTTTGTTGCATATGGATTTCCAGTTTTTCCAGCACTATTTGTTGAAAGAGGCTACCTTTTTTTCCAATGCATGTTTTTGGCACCTTTGTTTATATAAGATAATTGTAATTTGTAATTGTAATTTGTGAGTTAGTCTCTATTCTGTTCCATTGGTCTACCAGTCTGTTTTGGTGCCATTACCATGCTGTTTTTGTTACTATTACTTTGTATTATAGTTTAAGGTCTGGTATAGTGACACCACCTGCTTAAATCTTCTTGCTAAGGATTGCTTTAGCTATTCTGGATGTCTTATTTTTCGAGATGAATTTCATGACTGCTTTTTCTATTTCTATGTAGAATGCCATTGGGATTTTGATTGGAATTGCATTAAGTTTTGATAGTGCTTTTGGTAGTATGGTCATTTTGACAATATTAATTCTGTCTATCCAAGAACAAGGGAGATATTTCTATCTTCTAAGGTCTTTGTAAATTTCTTTCTTTAGCATGCTGTAGTTTTCATTGTAGAGGTCTTTTACCTCTTACGTTTATTCTCATGTATTTTTTTTGGTGTTGTTTCTTTTAGGCTATTATAAATGGGGTACTTTTAATCATTTCCCTTTCGGAGTATTTGTCACTGATACACAGAAATGTCTTTGATTTATGGGTGTTGATTTTTATATCCTGCTATTTTGCTGAATTCATTTACTAGTTCTAGAAGTTTTCTGGTGGAGCTTTTAGGGTCTTCTAGATATAGAATCATGTCATTAGAAAATAGTGCCAATTTGAATTCTTCTTTTCCTAGTGTATCCCTTTAATTTCTTTCATCTGTCCAATTGCTCTGGCCAGTGTTTTAAGAACTATATTAATCAGAAGTGGTGAAAGAGGGCATCCCTGTCTTCTTCCAGTGTTTAGAGGGAATGCTTTAAATTTTTCTTGATTTAGAATGATTTTGGTCTGGGGTTTTGCATAGATAGCCTTTATGATATTGAGATATGTTGCTGTTATCCCTAATTTTTCTAGTGTTTTGAACATAAAGTGTGCTGTATTTTGTCAAATGCTTTTTCTGCATCTATTGAGATGATCATATGATTCTTTAAGTCTATTGATGTGATGAATTACATATTTGATTTCTATATGTTGAACCAGCCTTGCATCCCTGGGATGAATCCCAGTTGATCATGGTGCATGATCTTTTTGATATGTTTTGGTATTCAATTTGCCAGAATTTGATTGAGAATTTTTGCATCATTTTTGTTCATTAGAGATATTGGTCTGAAGTTTTCTTTTTTTGATATGTCTGTGCCTGGTTTTGGAATCAGAGTGATATTGGCCTCATTTCCTGAAGTAAATTGAAGAGTTTGGAATTGATTCTTCTTTAAAGGTCTTGTAGAACTCAGCTGTGTATCCATCTGATCCTGGGCTTTGTTGGTAGGCTTCTGATGGCATTTTCTATTTTGTTGCTTGAAATCGATCTGTTTAAATTGTGTATATAATCCTGATTCAATTTGGACAAATCATGCGACTCTAGAAATTTGTTGATGCCTTTGATATTTTTTATTTTATTGGTGTACAAGTTTTCAAAATAATTTCTAATTATTTTCTATATTTCTATAATTTCTGTTGTGATATTTCCTTTTTCATCACGTATGTTATAAAATGGTCAATGACCATGTTAGCATGGTCAAGGATTTGTCAATTTGATTTATTTTTTCAAAGAACCAACTTTTTGTTTCATAATTTTTTTTCAATTGTTTCTTTTATTTCAATTTCATTGATTTCAGTTCTAAATTTTTATTATTTCCTACCTTCTGCTGCTTTTGGTGTTCATTTGTTGTTCTTTTTGTTGGGCTTTAAGATGTAATGTTAGGTCATTTATTTGTTGACTTTTTCATCTTTTAAGGAATGAACTCCTTGCAGTTAACTTTCTTCTAAGTACTACTTTCACATTGTCCCAGAGATTTTGATATGTTGTGTTTGTGTTCTCATTTCCCTTTAAGAATTTTAAAATCTTCTCCTTGATGTATTCTACAACCCATTGTTCATTCAGTAGTATATTATTTAGTGTCTGGGTGTTGGAGTAATTTTTATTTTTTATTTTGTCATTGATTTTTATTTTCATTCCATTATGACCTGGTAAAATGCAGGGTAGTATCTCTACTTTTTTGCATTTGCTCAGAGTTGCTTTGTGGTATAATATATGGTCTGTTTTAGGGAAGGATCCATGTGCTGCTGAGAGAAAAGTGTATTATCTTGTTGAAGGATGAAATATTCTATATATGTCAGTTAACATTATTACTTGTATTATTGAGATCTGTAGTTTCTTTATTCAACTTTTGTTTGTAATGTCTATCCAGTAGTAATAGAGGTGTGTTGAAGTCATCCAACATTATTGTGTTGTGGTCAGTTTGACTCTTAAGCTTGAGAAGAAATTATTTGATGAACATAGCAGCTCCATTGTTTGGGGCATATATATTTATGAATGTTATGTCTTGTT